>NC_140558.1:40227640-41594307 GCF_057381845.1 Rhamphochromis longiceps
AGACATTTTCCTTTGGACTTTTTATTTGCCTTCCTTTTTGCAGATTCATCCACTTTCTGCCATAAAAATTTCATGAGAGAAAATAGATAATTTAATCTTCATTAAACATACAAGGAGCTCACTCTCTGGCCTGGCCAGCTGAATTAACTGCTGGGCTTCGAGGGATTAGACTGTTAGGCTGAAATTCCGTAACTCCGACGAGCTTTATATCATTGCATCTCTGTTTCTTAATGGAAATAAGATGATCATTCTCTGTTCGCTGTCAAGTAAGTCCTTAAGAGACTTACTTGACAGAACAGAGGAGGGAACTTTTGATGGACTGACCTGTGAAGGTGAAGCCGGAGACTCGGGCAGACAAAGGAAAGGAGAGAGGCCGTGGTTTGGGATTGTAATGACATTGAAAAGGTGGTAAATAAATAAGATGGGCTTGGATCTCTTTGAAATCTGATTGATGTGTCTTTTGGGATGCCCCCCAGTATGAAAGACCTACTGAGTCTGTGGCTTTCATCCCTGACCGAAAATCGATGAGCCAGGATGTATGAGAGGCTCCTGCTCTCTACCCACCAATCTCCTGCCAGATTCCCAGGTAACCGTCTCACAAGAAAGGGAATAAGAGATAAAAAAGGTGTATGGTAACTTATGTCTTTTTAGTAAAACTTAATTTTAAATTACACTACAGCAAAAGGAAAAACAAAAGCTGCAATACACCCCAAAAAGGAAAAGCAACCTTCAGAAATTAACTTCCTGAAATGAGCCTGAACTCCAAAACAGCAACATTGTTTCCCTGGTCTCCATCAATCCATCCACTTTCTGTGTGTTGAATTAGGAATGGCTGGTGTAATTGCATAACACATGAGTATGGCCTCGCGGGTTAGATTTTCCATCTTACACAAAGTGGAGACAAGGAAATAGGAAATGCTTCTGGAATTGGGTGTAATTAAGACTGACGGCGGCAAGAATTGTGCTCAGCCTGACACTTGAGGTAGTCTGCTGAAGTATGGTTTAGCCTAAAGGACGACAAAGAACAGCATGCTGGGTTTAAATGAACTCCTTTCAACGCAAGTGAAGATTCTTGTATGACTAACGGAGTCTCTCTCACACACACTGCTCGCTTAAGGATGACAGGAGGTTAATCAAGCTTTAAAGCATGAGATTACAACAGACATGACAAGCAGGATTGAATAGATTTGCCACAATGTCTGCTATAACTGTTCTGAGAACCTTTTCTAACAGAAAATTCAGGGACTGGATTGTCATCCCTGAGCCAGACAGAAACCGCATTTACACATAAACATAGTACACAAATAATACTGCTTCACTGACCCGAAGAATATGTTGCTATTCTTGACGTACTGCAAAAATATTGTAGTACGTAAAACAAACAAACAAAAACACCACCAGTTCCCCACCTTACATGCTGAAATAGCAACCCAAAGACAAGCAGACACGTTGTTACACAATATGGACACATTGTCCTCTTTCATTGGATGAGACAAGGTATCCTTATTTTGCATAGCAACTGATTACATTTAGAAAGAAATGTTCCCCTCTTATCACCTCAGAGAAGAGACTCCACACGGCAGTTTATCAAACCAGGATGGGGCTTCATATAAATAAACAGGGAGCTGTCAGTAAACAATGCATTCTAGTAGTTTCACAGTGCTGTGCACTTGGTGGGAGGGCAGGGATTTATCGTAATGACGCAAAATCCATCATAAAGAAAAGTGTCATCCTGGTTACTTCCCAAAAATAAGAAAACAATTTATGGGCACAAAATATGAAATTAACAGGAGGTTAATCAAGGCGAACAAAATCGTTTTAAATAAAGATGGGCAGTATCTAGTTTTGTAATTATGTGATCTCACTGGTCACATATTATTTCATATTGTGCAGTGGTGTCAGAAGTTTCACCTTTGGTATTTGCAGGAAGTAGTAGTTAAGATGGATGTCCTCAGTGAAGGTTTATCCCACTATGACAGGCCTGCCCAATCCTCGAGAGCTACCGTCCTGCAGCTTTTAGATGCATCCTTGTTCCCACACACCTGAATCAAATGAATGGCTTGTTATCAGGCCTTTGCCAAACATGATGGCATGCTTAAGAGATCAAACCATTTGATTCAGCTGTGTTGGAGTAGGGATGCATCTAAAAGCTGCAGGACGGTAGCTCTCGAGGACCGGGATTGGGCAGGCCTGCACTATGAAGTTCCTTTCAAATTTGGCAAATCATATAATTGATGTTAAGAGTTGTGGTGGTGGTTTTAGTGAAAATTCTTTGCTTTTGAAAGTCCAAACACAGTCAGTTTTAGCAACACTTTATTTTTTCATAAGCGTTAGTGACCAAGGATGATATTCATGAAGCTTTCACTGTAAGTCAGACTGAATGCAGACATCTCTGCATTCATCAACGAAAAAAAGGTGACTATTTTACCACTTCAAACCACTGCATCACTCCAGCAAAAACATTTAGTTACAGGGAAAATATTTTCACAAGTGCTTTTATACTGACTTCTATGTTTATAGAGGAAGTTCAGCACAATGCTTGTACAGTAGCATTGATGAAGCTACAATGTGCCACTCTCATCCTTCTGACCCTCTGTCATAAACAAGACTCTAATATACTTTAAAGAAATTACTCATATGGGGCATGCTTGTGACAACATCATTATTCAGTACCACAGGCATGGCCAAGTGGCTTTCACAATAAAATGAACAAGGTTAGGTTTCTACGACCCTGCCAGGCTTGTAGAAACTCAACAATTCCAAATCAATTCATGCAACATAGAAACAAATAAAACCTTTGTCAACCAAATGTTCTTGGAAGTATTAGACATAGTGGCGCTAATATGAGAGCTCTAGTATTACCAATCTGTACTTCCACTCTGGACAGCAGGGTTTAAACACATTCACAGCTGTTGTTGTGCACAGAGCCCAGCCTAACTTTACGTAATAGGTTCTTTTCACACCTTAAATATAACCATTAGGTTGTTCCCATATAAGAGTTTAACGATCTTTAAAAACATCAAGTGTTAACTTGGCATATATAAACTTTTTCACCTCTTTAGATGTCCACTTAGAGGTTATATCAAAATAACTGTTGGATATGTGTGATTAAAGAACAAAAAACAAACAAACCAGCATACAAAAAGTGCAACATGACACCTTTAAGATACATCCACAAGCACAGTATCAGGTTCTTGGACATGCAGCAATAACAACAAAAATACAGGGAGCCTGCAGAGCATAAAAAGCAAGAATCCTTTAGAAGGACACTGTGAGCTACTGCGCATCAGCTTGACATTCAGGGAAAAAGTAGGTGTAATACACAAAAACCTTGTGAGTGACCAAAGCACTGAGGTCCACAGACCTCTCCATCAGAATATTGGCTCAACATCACTAGAAGACAGGAAGTGCTATCATGCTGTGACAACAGGCTTTTAGGAAGAGCACAGAAATTAGATGACAACTGTAGCTGCTCCATAAGACAGGAACTGTGCTGAGACAACTTCCTTCGAGTAGTGCGGCCACGTTTAGGGGTTGCATTAATCTTACGAGGTGCATTAAGGATCGAGGTGCTAATGCAAGGCTAAGTCATTTAATTACATATGGATTCTGAAGACAGAGCGTAAGATTCACGCTGTCACCCAGCATTAAAATCATTAATGTCCAGTTCAATTTTCTACTCTACTCCTGCATGGTTTAATGTGATCCTTTTATCACACAATACTAATTCTAGTAAGAAAATATGCTCCAACTTTTACATTCTTATGAATGACAGAATATTTTCTGTATTTGTTTTTAAAAATTACCGATTTTATCTGAGATTAGTTTGTTTGCAAGTCTTGGTTCTAATCTCTACTTCTAATATACATAATACAGGTTTTTGTCAATTCATGTCCAAAAACACTGGGGCTGGTATTGTACTTCTTAGGGATATTTGTACCTATGCTGGTGCAAAAATGGTGTATAAATAACAATAATATAAATAACATTGTATATCGATATTTTATGCACTTGATGTGACACTGCAAATGATATTCTCTTATAGGTCCTGTGATTTTTATTTCATTTTGAAACATGTTTTTGGTGACAGCAACTCTTCTAACTCTGACAGTTTCAATCTTTTCTCGGTTAAATGCTCAGCACAGGACTCTGCATGTTGTAGACCAGCTCAGCATGAGTGTTTAACAGGAAGGATGTGTAAGGTATGCAGCCAGGAAAAGTGCAGCAAAGGTGGTATTTGGGTTAAAATGATAGTTAAATACACACACCTAGAGTTCTGTTACCATAATTAGCACCCGACCACCACGGGGCTGGACTGGTAGGGCTTTGATCACCTGTAACAATGTTTGGGGGGGGGGGGAGGAAAGAAAGAAAAAAGAAGATAGAGAAGGCAAAAATGAAGAAAAAGGGAAACAGACAAAGATGCATCAGAAGTGACACATTTCAGATATTGGCAGAAGAACTCCCATAGTGTGGCAAAAAGTCCTTTAGGTTTGCTAACACACCTGCCCAAACATTCAGACACCAGCTCACAACAAACCCCCAAACAGAAATATAGCATGAAAACGTTACAGGCAAAGAATGGAGGAGGTTTTGTTTATAGAATGATGAGCAGTATTATAGCTGTTGAGACAAGAAGAAAGTGTGGGTGTGTTTGTTTGTTGTTATATAGTCTGTTATATGTGGAAAACGTAGTTAAAAAATTAAACCTCAGCCATGGCCGTTCTGTCTGGAGAAAGCATGCTGTCCCCGTGCTTTGGCTGTCTCCTACAGTCTCTCTGTGACGGACTGGTGATGATGGGCAATCAGAGAGATGTTGGGTCACATAGGTAGAGTGTTACTCCAGTGAAATGCAAACTGATTTTTATACCTATTTAGTATGAGAAAAAATAAATTCTATTTCCAGATTCCAGTTTTTGTTTTCTTTGATGACTTTAATTTTGACATCTCTTTACACTGCAGGGACAGGTGCTCATATCTACCACTGACAGACACTACTAAAGTAAAGCACTCATCCAACAACTAACCTGCATGATAATCTGAAAGGTAATGCTATGCATGCAAGAAAGAGGAAGTGCAGCTACAGGTCGTGTTAGGCTAAAAACAAACTCCAGCTGTTCTGCTCTCCTGTTTGTTCTGCTTTTAACGTTTTTTTCAAGCACTTCAGCCACTGTTGTGTTTACTGTTCATTTAATGACCTCTGCAGGAGGTTTCAATTGACTGTACAGAAGAAAAATGCACCTTCTGGAGAGTGCTTCTTTGCATGTTGGATTGAGGGGAGACTAGATGCGACAGGAACTCACTGCATCTTTTGTATTACAAGAATGATCCGAAACTTACCCAACAATATTTAATATTCTATTGATAATTCTAATTCAATTACAGTATATCATAAAGCATTACAAAATCATGCACCAAATATTAGTTTATTTGCAAATATGTCTGTAAATGTAAATATTGGGGAAAAACAACCTAAAATGTACTTTTTAGATATAAACAAAACAATTTCTGGTCTGCCTTTAAAATATATCCTTGTTTTACTGTTCTTCAACATCTACAGCACAATCATCCACTCCAGCCAACTGTCTTTTTTTCTCCTTTCTTTTTTCCTAATATGATTGCCAGTGTGAAGACAGCAGCACCTGTGACTCTTCTGCAGAGCTCTGACTTGCATATCAATTGACCCTTGCGCCCCTACTAGGTGGTACTCCTCTGGGCATGGCCTATTCATCATGGCAGAATGGAATACATTAGCACCAGGATTTCTCTAAATCAGCCTCGGCCCTACTGTTAAGTGCTTCATGAATGGGAAAGGGGCAATAAATTTCTAATGACCTACACCAGGACACATGCCTCCCTTTTTTTTCTGTGCCCCCTGTTTATATGTACATATGTTTCTACATGTATCAATGCCGTATCTGTGCAATGAATCCTTGAAACAGTCGCACACAGGTACAGGCGGTGAATGAACGGCACTTTCACAGAAACATTTAATTTAAATGATAGACAGCAGTGTTGCAAGAAAGCTATTACCAACTTAAAGGGACAAGTATTTTTCTGCAGACAAGTGAAACTGACAGAAACAACAAAAAGTGCACAATGGCACCTAAATACAGTATTTTGTCAGTCGGCAGTCTGTCTTACCGTTGCGTGGTGTCCGTTTTCGCCGATCACGGAAGGCGGCCCCTGACTGCAGAGCCTCCATCAGGGAATCCATCACACCGGTTTCGTCTCCCTCTGGGAGAAAGCACATAAGAAAAGCACAAATGTTATGCTACAGCTCGTACATTATCATAGTAAAGTGCATAATAACTACAGACACACTTGTATGACACACTATATGGCTCTAATTTTAGGCATCGTGTTGTGGGTGCTCTCTGACTACAGGTCACCATATATCACAATAAAAGAGTGCTTTATTCCTGAATAAGCTATAAACAATCCCTGCAAGTGCAAGAGCATTGAGACAGAGGCCTGTCACTGAAGCCTGCCTTTTTTTCAGTAAACAGCTGGGGAGGAGGAAAATACACTTAAGAGTTTAGTTTAGAGTTTAGAGGAGCCTCAGGATGAAAGCATCCAGTGATGGTCATTGACAGATATTCTTTCTGTGGCTAACGCAGGGGAGCTAAGTGCTCTTTACAAAGATTTAGTGTGGAGTCGCTCAATACCCGAGCGCTCTGTCTTGTTTAGTCAATGACACAGGGACTGGCCTTCGAAAAACATTCCCCTCGTCCACCATTCCAGCTGTTGTGTGGATCCACGAAATAAGAGGAGTGGAGGCAGCCAGGATGGCTGACGGGACAGGTAGAAGACACTTAAAATGTCCACAAGGCCAAGACTATGAGTAGTTGTGGACATACTGTGCACATGCAGTATACCACTCAATGGAAACTGGGTTCAGAAAGAGGCTTAGGTTCTATATCTGGGTCATCTATCTTTACGCCCTGATACTAATGAGTCAGAGGGGCACCATTTTTATCTTTCTGGTCCAGAACAGACATTATTTTAAACTAGGATCATTAGGGTGAGTTATTGTGGAGCTGAAGACTCGGTCATCAATTCTTTTGCGCATATGAGTGAACTAGCTCTTTCCCAGTGTTTACCATCAGGGTCCAGGCATCTTATTTCTGCACTGCGCTCAGATGAAGGGAAATGTTCAAAAATAAGTGGAGACAACTGGTACTTTTCCAACTCCGAGGATGATCAATCTTTCGTTATTTGTGTGTACACAACACTCAGGCAAATTGAATTTATGAACAAAACATAGTGACATGGATTGGTACACAAATACTTTGAGGAAGCGAGTGAGACCTGTACATGTTTCTTGTTATTGTCCTTCAGCAATAAACCATCCCACCTGCAATCATTCATGGAAGTAAAAGAAGACAGTACAACTAAGAATAGAAGCATGTCTTATGCTAATTTTAAAAAAGCATCTCTTCAGTCGTACTCACTAATTTTACTCTCTATCTCATTCCTTCTCTTTCTTCCTCAAGTTCTTCCCAAGGGCTACTTTGAAATCAAAGTATCTGTTCCAACTGTGTGCTGTGCTTAAAAGCAATCCTGATTAAATCAAGCTTAATTAGACCAGCTTTATCAGAACAAAACCAAAGCTGCGCCAAGTAGTGCTTATCTCAAATTGCAGCACTACACCTCAGATAGCAAGCTCGTCGGTTAAAAAGGGGGAGCATGGGTTTCATCTCCTGTGGACCTGGAGAACAATATGTTGAACAACTTGCAGCCTCTATAACTATATCAAATCCCAAGATCATTAGGTACTCGTTCTTATGTAGGCTAGTAAGGACACACTGTGAGTCTGACACAACGTGTTAAGTGGCAGGTAAACATTTATCTACAACCACTGTGGTACAAGAAACTTTTTGACAGCTCCTTCTTCACTGCCTTCTTCGTGGAGACCTAAACATCACAGGGGGCACCTGACACTTTGATCAATTCGTCCTACTTCTAGCTTAACTGTAGCACAATTCATCATTTGTAATGGCCAGGACTTTGGAGCCCTAGAAGACGGAGGTTCAGGGAGAGGACTGCAGACAGAAAGAACCAAAATGACTAAAATGGGAAGCGTTCTCCCCAGTTACTTCACAGCGTTCAATTAACTATGTCCTAAGCTGTCCAAAGCTTAAACTTGAGCAGGTCTTTGCCTCACCAAGAACTTCTCCCAACTGAGCCTTCAGACTGTCTGAACTTATTAACACATACACATGGTGTATATATTCTACAAATCTGCAAAGACAAAGTAAGCATTTATTCGGGGAGAAAACTGCACATTATTTGACTACACTTATTCCACTAATCCTCAAAGCAAACTTTCTCCATTGCTTACTGTAACATTGGCCACTTAAGCAGATATTTCTGCCTTATTCCTGCAATTCACTCATCTTATTTTGAGCTGTTAAACCTAAGGTAAATATTCATCTGCTTCTCATTAGCAGCTCTGGTACACTGCATGGTGTGGAATTACAGAAAAGCTAACCTTTTATGCCCACAGATCTTTCTCAAGAGGAAAGATCCCCTCTGCTCACAGGAAATTGCTTTCTAAATGGGTTAAGATGGGCTAAGACCCAAGACATTGACAAACCCTTCCAGTGATGAAACACCTATGCGGACACCTTAACAGACAGCCCCGAGGTCCTTAATGATCTTATTAAAGCTTCTGGAAGTGTGGAACATGGTGGCAGCTTTTACACTTTTAGGTATTTTCTTAAAGAGTTAAATCTTTAAGATCACAACCAAAGCTATGAAACTTTACCTCCCAGATAGAGATGATCTACTGTTTCCATTTATTTTCTTTGATCCTGCTTACCTCACTTTACCTGGATATCAGGTAGTAGCTGGCCCCAGAAGCTGAGCCAACTGTAACTGAGTTCTAGGGATTGGCTCTTATATTTACAAGCAGCACTATCACATTTTATAATTAGGAGGGATAGAAAGAGCAATGCGGTGTCAGAAGGATTGGGATAAAAACTAAACTTGTAAGATTATTATTTCACTAAGAAAAAAGTACCTTCAGTAAGAAAAGTATCATTCACCAATCCCAGGGGCACTTTAACTTTGATAATAGTAAAGGGAGGTAGGGGAGGGATAGGAAAAGGATGAGCAGAGATACTGCAAGCGTATCCTTGATTATGTACTATTATGTAAGCATAAGATAACAAATGAAAGAATTAAGAAGGATCAGGAAGAACACACAGTCAAAGTCCACCCACAGAAGGCAGCACTGGGAACCAAAGTAAAGAGGTGGGGTGGGATTATTGACATGGACTAGTGGAGCAAGGCAAGACACGAGGGTGTGAAAGCCTTCTTCAAAACTTTGTGGCTAGGTTTTTTTTTTCTTACTTTTAATCACTTCTAAAACATATACTGCAGCCTGGACTCACATTTCATGTGATACAAATTCCTGTTTCACATTTGTTTAGTAGCTAAATAAATATGTTTATTGCAGATTAGTATAGCCACAAGCAAGTATATGTTCTACTAACAAAAGCAGCATGAGGAATGTAAAGGTAGGAAGAGGGAGAAAGACTCAGACGTGGATGCTCATGATGAATTAACTGAGATATGGTTCTTGCAAGTTTTGCAGAAATCCAATGTATCACCGACGCCTCCTTCAGAACACTTGTCAGTCAATGACCAATTAGAACTAAAAAGCTTACATAATGTACACGAACTAAACAAAAAAACATCTATTTTTAACTTAGGCCAATTAGAATCAGTCATCTACAACACTCAAAATATGCACTGCAATGTAAAAGAACAGCTGTCACCTTGAAAATGTGACGAAGCATAATTATTCGAAACAGAAAAGAGAAAGAGAAACATGTACCATGCACCAAAGGCATGGCACTGCTATAATTACACAGGAGTGTCAACAATGCCTGTTCATAAATTCAATTTGCTTTCTGTCACCCCCTGCATGTTTTTTTTTCTGGGGAGAAAAACCACAGTGGATCAATTGAGAAATCAATTTCTGATGGCTCACATGCTGCCTTCATGATTCATTGAGGGGAAAGAGACAAATAATTCTTAGAATCCTAAAAAGCTTCTGGCTTCAAGTATGGATTTCTGATATAATGGCAAATTATGATATCCCGTATGCACCAGTACGACAGGTTGGTCAGCAAAAACAAAAAAAGCTATTTATGTATTTCAATCAATCGTATTTTTTTTCCACTATCCTCTAAATTTCTATTCACTTAAAATACTTTGCTCTAATCAAAGTCTCTCAACATAAGGCATAGGAGAGCTGGCTCAAGAGTTGGGAGTTCGCCTTGTAATTGGAAGGTTGCCGGTTCGAGCCCCGGCTTGGACAGTCTCGGTCGTTGTGTCCTTGGGCAAGACACTTCACCCGTTGCCTACTGGTGGTGGTCAGAGGGCCCGGTGGCGCCAGTGTCCGGCAGCCTCGCCTTTGTCAGTGCGCCCCAGGGTGGCTGTGGCTACAATGTAGCTTGCCATCACCAGTGTGTGAATGTGTGCGTGAATGGGTGGATGACTGGATATGTAAAGCGCTTTGGGGTCCTTAGGGACTAGTAAAGCGCTATATAAATACAGGCCATTTACCATTTACCATATTATCCACTACTATCCTTCCACTAGCAAATTCCTGAGGCTCATTTGCACTGTAATGAGATCTAATGAGAGCTTACCGGCCTTGTGCTTGATGAATTGAACCCACTGTGAGAGAAGAACACAGTGAGAGTTTAACCTCACTGCAGTCACCCTTCATGACTTTAGTAGACAAGATTAGAAGGGAAAGGAAGAATAAAGAGGAGAGGAACAACTCATTCTTAGTTGTTTTCTGCTTGCTGGGATTGTTTTTGAACACATTTGAGCCCATCTGTTCCCCCACAGAAAGTCACCTGTGCAATTAACCTGGACCATTAGCCGTGAAACAAAAGCCTCGGTGGAGGGGGGTGGGTTTCTGCTTTATGGCCAGGTGGAGAGGCAACAACCACACTTTCTTTTAATCTCATCTCATCTCTCCAGTCTCACTTGCATGCACCTGGTTTTGTGTTATTTTCACACCTGAATTCAGGCTCGGCCGGCTAGATATACACAACCACCTGCATTACTCAACACCCCCTTCCTCTCACTGCCCTGCTGCCTGCTCTCTAACTAGCTAGCTTTGAGCACAGCAACCCCTTCTACTCACCCACCTGCCCTCCTGCCACAGCAGAGGGCAGACAAAGAGCATTACTGCCGCAGAGAACACAAACGCCCAAAGGAGAGGAATCGTGCACCTGTTAGATGTCTTTCTTTTTGTTTTGACCCTTTTTTGTTACCATATCCCTGCAGTATCGCTGCCGTGACGAAAGCTTTGGCACAATAATCTGAAAAACTTTTCAGAATGGCCGTAGTCTTTAATAAGTGTGTGCAAGCTTCCTAGTTCCACTTGAATGAAGAATGAAAAAAGAAAGGAGGACAAATGGGAATTGAAGGGTAAACCGGCTAATACAAAAGAAAATTTGCCTGCTGATTGGTCTGGACTGTTTTACTGTAACAACTAAATGAGCAAAGCCACTCATGTCCTCTCTAACTCAATTAGGGATGCTCCCACAACTCTCCATTCCAGAAGGAATGCCAGTCTTGCTACTACTTAACTTGTGCTGTGAGGTCCTGTTTGGCGCCAGGGTCAGGGGAAAGTAAGTAAGGAAGACACTCAGATCCAGAAAAACGTCTCGCAGTTACTAAAGGTGGGTGGAAGGTGAACGGTGCATTGTGCTGACATGCATAAAGTACAGAGAAATGGTAGGCTGGCCTGGTCACTGCAGGCTTGATCTCACACACTGAAAGGATGACTGCCCTGACTACGAGAGACTGGAGGAAACGTGCAAAGAAGTTGGATGTCGACAAGGGAGAGATGAAAGTGGATTAGCCGCCGTGGCGATTTGCATTCTGTGGTGGAACGAAAGCCCTAGCGATGCCCCGAATAGCTGGATGCATGAATAAGTAAACAAACAAAAACAAAAATAAACCCTCCATCTGGATGGATGCTGCTAGGCCCCGAGTGAGAAACAGTAGGGAGGGGACACTGGGAAATGGGAAGGGGGGAAGAGAAATGCTTTCAACATAGTCATCACCACACTCTGTTTCCTCTGCTATCATTTGCTTCTACTGCCTGCAGGCCACCCAAGTTAGCATACTGCTATCACCATCTATCCATTGCTTTTGGCTAGTTTGGCCAGTAACACCAACACACAAACAACAGCTCCAACCCAGCACTGACAGATGTTAAGATGACACAGTTTAGATGAGCCACATGGGGTCATCGTGTCAGGGTGCCAGCAGGGCCATGCCTGTCCTCACATCAGAGAAGACCACTATTGCCCTTTTTCCATTAATGAGGTTCTGCTTAATTTAACAACATTATGGTAGTGACTGACCCACATGAATCTTTTGAAGTGACCTCGCAGCAGGCCATATACAATAAGGTCTATACATACTTTAATGGTGTCTTCTATAAACCAAACTTTCCCTGTTAAGTGATCCCACTCTGTGGTCTTGGTGGGGACAAGTTTATCTTCAGTACTGTTTCTGTTTCACCTCATGCAACACTTTTCTTGTGTCATTGTCTACTCATCAGCTATCACAGCAAAAAGCTGCTGTTTAGCTATTGTGAAAAGCCGCAGTGCGTATAACTCTTAGGTCATTGTCTTTACAAACATTCAGCTGGCATAGTGCTTGTGAAAAAGTCCATGCAAAGATTTCGGCTTAACATTTTAGTGTCTCAAGGCTGGGTCCTTGAGAGGGAATGGTGTTTTATTGTGCAATGCTATCTGCAGCAATGATGGAGGAGGTGTAATGCGGTTTGGTTTAAACCTCAAATCTGTAAAACATAAACAAGTGAACAATGCCGACTTTGACTGTGCTTTTCGGAAACATGGACAAGAAATCTAAAATATTGGTGCTACATCAACATGACAGGTTCTGATGGCAGTTTCTAACGTAAAGTACAATCAATGGAATCTTGCCTGAATGGTAAAAAAGTACATATGTGTTTATAAAAACCTCGCCGCGAAAAACCAGGGTCAGTTAAAAGATCAGGTAAGATTAATGCATTGCCAAATAGCCAGTGGAAGAATACTCAGCTGCTCTAAAGATTGTGGATTTCATCCATCCTGCACAGAGTAGTGTTTATTTTTGGTGAGTGGCATATTTGGATAGTGGATGCAGTTTTGGAATCCAGATCAAGATAACATCTGAACCAAACCCCACATGGGCTGTTCACATCAGTGAAAGGCGGTGCTGCCTGGGGAAGCTAAATGGATTTGACGGTCTTTGTAGCGAGGGTAATTAGGTTTGATTGACTGTAAAGTGACTGGTGAGGTCCAGATCTGGGAGGGGAAATGATCAGACACTTGAACCACCCACAAATTAATGAGATTCAACTGTGCCAGAGCTGATTTCACCAAGCAGAAGAAGAATATTTCTGAAAGCAATGGGAGAGAGAATACTGCAAGAAGGAATGTTCCATCCGTACAGAAGGAAACAAAGTCAGAAATGACAGTGATTAGAGATGAGCTTCCTAAAATTACATAAATAACACACTTTTTGTTTTTGTTTGCATTTCTCCTAATACTAAAGAATATCAGAAAATACACCAGTTCACCTTGAAAAAGTGATGCAAAATGCAGACAGATAAAAACTATTCCCATGCTGCCTTTAATTGCTAATGAGTGGGGTATTTATCATGAAATACTAAAAGCTTCCCCATAAAGCATGAGGGTCACTTTAATATGCTGACGTTTAATTTTAGAGATGTACTGGAAATATCAAAATCGGGGAATTTAGTGGATGACTATTTTATTGTATTACTTTCATTTGCAAAATGGCATTTTTCAACAAAGTGTATTTAATCCTTGCATGCCTTTTTTCCCTACATATTTCAGTTTATTCTATTTGGGCCAAGAGCACTGAAACGCAGTCCTCTATAATCTCTGTGCCATCATCTCCTTGAGGCAGACCCCGATTCTTACTGGAGATACAGCACAATCTAACATGCTGTAATTTATTAGAATAGGTCTATGACAGCAGATAATCCTGGTGCCCTTGTTCTTGTCTTTCAGGGTAATAGCAGAATTCACCGGTCCATATGCAGAAGTTTCAGATGATGGCTTGCACTTTTTGCACTCTAAATTGAGACAGCTTACATGCAAGGACAAAGAAAAAACAATTTGTTCAAAGTTTGGCATTACACTGCACTTACATCCACATGCAAATGTAGACAGAGATTTCATTTTCATAAGTCATCACAAATCACAAATCTATAACTAGACAAGGAAGGCATGGCTGGTCTTTCGAAGATATTATTGTTTGTGGAAAAACAGGTTTTATATATCACTGTTGAATTCTTAAAGGTCTATCCTTGTTCGTCATATTATATATCAAACAAGAAGGTCAGTTTCAGTGCTCTAAAACTGGCTTCATTTTCTAAGCAAAGGTGAGGAAAAGAGAGAATATGTCTCAGAAGTATATATTTTTTCCCCTGGGTTTTGACCTCCGTGTCTCTATAAGCTATCTCCCCTGGTAATATTGTTTGCCATGTCTGCTGTGCTGTGGAGCCACATGCATACCTAGACAGCCAACCTGTCCAACCCACTGCCGCTTGTCAATCCCTGACTATGATCACCTGGCTGGCATGGCTGCAAAGCAAGTATGCACTGGCCTACCGGCAGCTGTCAGTGTCACACGAAACCATCAATCTGCATCTCTACTGCTGTCATTCCTGACAGGGCTCTGCCGGCCACAACCAGCCAGCCAGCTGCAGAGAAATATGTAATTTTAATTTCGCATGCCACAATAATTGACACTTGCTTTTCAGAAAAATAAATTCTTTGCTAAAAAAAAAGAAGAAATAACTTAAAAAGCACTATTATGACAACATGTTCATAAGAGGGTAAATTTGATTCACATTCCAATACATTCTAATGTATGCGTAAAGTTACATGTATGTCATCTTGATTGCACGTTTAAATGTTACACAGCTAATTTATCTTATATACATTGCATATACTCCTTATATACAAGATAATGAGGTTGGATAAATAGAAACTGTAGAATAAAGAACACGTAATAATTACATAATTACAATTACATTAAAATGAACAACAAACGATATTTTACACAGCAGGGCTTGAATTATTGGAAATGTTGCTTAATGTCTGTTGGTTTGAACCTTGGCTCTGGGACTTTTAAAGACACTGAGAGAAAATGTCACATAGTCAACCTCAACCAGATGTTTTGTGAAAAAATATGAAGGTGAATACACTATGTGTCATCCCAAACACAAACATTTTGCCTAAACATATTTATCTGCTGTAAAAATCCCAGTGAGCGACCAAATGTATGGATCCACATTCTGTCAGTGTGTCTGCCAGCTGTTGCAATGGACTGACGCTGGGTGGGCTCTAATTCTGTCTCTAAAACAATGATCCCTTTGCAAGTAAAACTTAATCATAAAAACAGCATCTGTGCAGCCACTGCGTTTAGTAATACCCTGTAGTACAATTATAAGAACTGATTTTACTGAAATATAGTTTTCCATTCAAATATTTTTCTTTTGAGATCCGCAATTAGTAAAGTAATAAAGTTGGATAACATTTCATTGTGTTTCCAACTGAGTTAGCAGGCAGTTGGTACACTCATAAAAGGTAATGTGAACTTCGAAAGTTATAACCAGTATGCTTTAAAGCTTTATATTCTTCAGGTTGACAGTGTATTTTTAGATGTTCACGTCGCGAAGGGAACGTTTACACAGAACCTAGATTAGGTTTGGTTTTGTATCTTTTTCTGAGAAAAATAGACAAAAAAAGAAAACAAATTTCTCATGGACTAAATAAAATGTTTGACTTATTACTTTTTTCTGGTTGCGTGTTTATTTCCTTTTATGTGCCTTATGCCAAGCTGAATTGGGCTCAAAGAAGCATGTGTGCTTCCCGGCTCTGTTCAAAGCTTAGTGAATTTGACTGGGGTATACAGTTGACATGTGGGTTCAGACACTTGCCCCAGACGGGGGCACTGACCTCAGAGATGCCAGCCGAGCAAGCAGCCAAAGGGGTCTGCTACTCTTCACAAATGCCTTAGAGAAGTAAAGTCCAGATGCTCTACCATGCTTGGGCACTTGACACACTCAGCATGCTGTTTGTGACATTGTTTCATATGCTGCAATAAAAAATATCCTGCTGCGCTGAGCCATCTTCTCGTGTTTTAGACAGAACCATTAGTTTGGATTTATTCTACAGTGTTCAACAGTTATTTCCAGTGAAGTAAAGTGATTTAGTAAATGTTGAACATCTGGTCAGTTGAAGAGAATATGGAAATCCACTTAGAGCAAATTAAAACAAATGGGGTGACTGGGTAATGATTTCATAAGCAATTTCCTACGTTAGGATTTCTAATACTTCACAAAGAAAACGTGTTCAGCGCTTGTCTCATCTATCAATCACGCTTGTTGACGAAGTGTGTGTGTCACTGAACGTAGAGAGAGCATAATTGCAAGTTTTATCAACTAGGAAATGGGATTTTTCGGGGGGGAAAATGATTGTCCTACTGCATTTGTCCGTCAACCCTCCCCCACCCTGGTGCCATCCTGGCACAAGCTAAATGAATTAAACTCCCATTAAATATGTATTTCGTTCTTAATCATTTGCAAGCGAAGAGGATTAGGTTGCAATTTGTGAAATGACATCAAATCTATCCCTTCTCAAAAATAGCCTCTTGAAATGGCATTAAACTGAATACTATGATCCATCAAAGACTCTCTTAAGCAATAAAATGAGAAAATCTGTAAATCCATAAAACAGATAAGACAATGACCTGAGCATAATTCTCATAATACAACAGCCATATGTTTACTCTAGCTGCTTATGTTAATGGATTTGCAATCTAAATTTATTTATATTTGATCTCATTGTCTCTCTCTCTCTCCCTTCCATCTATATATTTAGCCTACAAACAAATTTAGTATACAATAAAGACACGACTATTATAATTCTAGCCTTTCAACCTTCGAAAACACTAAATTATTTTCAGACATAATTAATTAAAGGTGTATTAAAGGTATTAAACGATCCATCTCTGGAAACATTGCTGACGCTCAGGCTGAAATAGTGATGTGAAAATAACTAATTCGGTAGCACATGTAGAATTGTAGAACAGGATTGGAGAAGAAAGCCAAGAATCTTAGGCCAAAGCTGTTAACTGGAGAGAAATGGAGGGAAAAAGTAAGACGTGAAAGCACCAAATATCCTGCAATGTGTGTTCAAACCACACAGCTTAAAGGGAAGCTAAGAGAAAACAGAAGCACAAACCACCAAGCTGCTGTAACCTCCAACCTGCTTCTGGCTGAAGTTCAGATTCTCATTCACAGAGTACATTTAAAAATCTCTGCATTTGATCGATCTTCCTCTGATTACATTCCACATAGGCAGAAGTTAGTACTCAAAAATATGAACATTTAAAGCCCGTGTAGGTGAGAACCTTCTCATAAGAAAAAAAATACAGCTCGGGCTTGATACAACTTGAATTTTAAAGTGCATATTTCATCATTTCAAAGGTCATTGTTATCGCAAGAGTCCAACGAGCTAGGTGCTGGTGCTGCTGGTGCACAACCCCCACTATCTCCAAGGCCGCAGGCAACGTTGCCCATGTCATCCTTATGTTTTATTCATACGAGTCATATTATGGCATTCAGAAACTGAGATCAAAATCTGCTCTGGCAGAAATATTTAATATCATACCTACTTCTCTATCCTTCTCCATCTGGTTAGCCAGAATGAGAGAGAGGGGTAGACAGGCTCCCTCAGCTCAGACATGTTGGATTATTAAAAGTGAGGCTTTCAGAGAGGTCACTGCTTAGGAAAAAGAAAATGCAGCATGCATCAATTATCTTGGAGAGTTTGTGGCATACTGAGAACTGTCTTGTCACATTTCCCAATATGGCTGAGCTACAGAGAGGTCTCTGCCTGGTGCTGACATTTAGAAGTTGGTAAATTGTGAAAATCCCAGTCAATTTGTGCAAGAAAAGAAGAAAAAAATGAAGAAGAAAAGAACACACTGACTGCTCACAAAGCCCCTCCAGGCTTGAAATATCTTCTCAGTGTCATTGGCATAACTACACACAGGCACCCAGCTCTGTCACTATTATTTTTCATGTGTGAACAACTGTGACTTTCATTGATCAATACACGGCTTACTGGCATTGCTTGAGGACACAGTCTAATTCTAGCTATTTGCAACATTAAATGTAACATGCCGCCTGAAAACAGCCCATTGCTTCGACAAGACCAATGGATAAATGGGCCAATGGACTAATAAAATGACCACAATCATATTGGACGTGCCTTCTGGAGAACAAGCTTTTGCCTTTTCTATATGTCGTGCACAGCTTTCAATCTTTACATGCCCACAAATATTTCCTTGCAAGTTCTTTCGTATCCCGACGGAAGCTGGTAACAAAACTGAACGATATACACTATGTAAAATATGTATAACATTATACATGTGTGTCCTTTATGAAAAAATATGTCTTTCTACATACATGGACGAAACTTGACGTAACGTGTAAACATAACCTCTGTTTTGTTTGGAAACGTTGTGCTAGGTATCAAAGTAAATATAGAATTCCTTCATAGCTAAGAAAGATAAGTTCTGCTCCTCCTACACACTATCCTCTTCCTTCAGTTCAAATCTATGTGAAGCAGATTTCCACGAAATCCCCTTCCATCCTCCTGTTCTCGTCCTCCGAGTTCTCCTATCTCCGGCTCGGTGGCGGCATGGGGAGAAGTGGCATACCTTTGTTCATGTCAATCAGCTGCTTCTTCTTCTGCTGGCGCTCCTGCTTCTCACGCTCTGCCTTCTCCTTCGCCAGCTTGGCTCTCTTGATCTTCTCCTCCATCTCCCTTTTCTTGTGGTTCTCCTTCACTGCTTCCTGATGAGACACACGCACAGAGACACAAACACAGATAAAATCAGAATTTGGCTCCTGCCACAGCCACTTTTTTAAGCATATTCACTACTGTATAGTGTTCAGAAGCAGCAGCATGTCATTAGGAAATTCTACTCAGAGGAAAGTTTGATAGTTACAGATAAACTGCTGGGAAAACAAAACAAAAACAAAACAGCATATCATGCTTTATGTGTGGGGCCACAAACATTCAACTGCAAGACTTACAAAGTTTTCTTATCACAAGCTCATTTGTTATGAAAAAGACATCAATATGGTTGTATGGACATGCCGCAACATTAAAAAGTGTAGCAGAAATGTGATGGTCTCTGAGGAGGGAAAAAGATATAATCTTTGGCCTACTTCATGGCCAGCTGAAATGTCAGGAGGCAGAGAAAGAGAGATAATCAACAGTACGTATTCAGCCTTTACAAATGTGTCAGCTTGTTCTTGTGCCAACAGAGAATAAGATGCAACCAAGTGACCTTTGAAGAAAAAGTTGTCTCATTTCAGGTCTGTGGTGCAGCCCTGCACAGGACCCATTGTAGGTGGGTGTGCACGTGGGAACGGTTATGCTGTATCTATACATATACATGCATATGTGCCTATGGTGAAAGCCATTTTTGCCCTCCTGCTTATTGTGGTGTTCCCCTCATGCATGTGTGTGTGCATCCGTAAGTGAAGGCATGGCCCTGTCTGTGCACTGATATAATAAGTGGCGACAGTAGGCCCCCCATCTAATGCCCCTGTGGTCCTGATGTGTGTGTCGTGTTGGCAGCTAAGACAGGGGGATTATGGGGATTGTGGGAAAGGAACAAGGAAAAAGCAGCTCATCATGCCAGTCAATAGCAGAGCCTTTCTCCATGTCCAAGGACACAAGCCCTCATTGTCACTGTCTCCTTGTTAGATGACAAGGGCAATGAGACAGAGCAAGAGAGAGATAGAGGGAAAAAGAGGGGTAAAGGGGTGTTGTAATAATGAAGTCGTAATAGAATAAAAGAAAGTAATTTAAAAAAATAGGGGAGAGTGTTAGTATTAACTGCATTTTGAAAATGGACCAAGTTAAATTATCTTTCTGTGGCTGAAAAAGATTTGTAAACACTCACATTTCAACCAATATTTTATCATCATCGCATTCAAGCTGTGCAAATGAAACAGATACACAAACTAGTCCGAACACTATGTTGCTATTTGGAGTTAGTAAAGCAGTGCATGGGTATATATTGAGTAAAACACTTAAGTTTTTGCTCAAATAAGAGATTATTTGAGTTCAAAATGTTTGTCACCGTCCGCTGACAAGATTCATTTTGGGGATACTGTCACTGTAATGCTCGACACTTACAGCATTAGTTGCTGTAAATTATGCAGATTGCATAAAAAATCCTGTCGGCAAAACTTATTTTAAACAAACAACTAATTCTGACTGTAAACATGATTATGCAACATAATCATGTTGCTCTAATCAAACAGCACGACTAATTACCATAGCACCAAATATGTGTTCACTCATAGTGTTCGCTCTACCATTCTCTTTGGCCACCCCAATTTTGCCACTGGCAGCGACTGATTGTATCAAGTCTCATTTTCTTGGCAGCTCTGTATCGTAGGAAGACACAGAAGGGGAAACCATCATCATCATGAGATCTGCTTAACAAAAACACACCTCATACAGACAACCTGATTTAAACCCATATAACACGTAAGGCAAGAATTCGGGTTCCTCTTGAAATGCTTAGATATTGTTTATAAATTCTGAGACTAAGTTATGAAAGCACATGCGTTGCAGTTGGTCTCCAAAGCACTTTCGACCGCTCAAGATCAAAGTACAAGTAACAATGTAATTTGAAGTAACCATGAAAATGTTTATTTTTGGCCATGGCATTGGTCTCTAGGTGATGCTCGTTACTATAATTAGTCGCACAAGAGGTTAATTATTTATTACATTTTTTAAAAATTTAAATAAAAAAAAGACATCGTTCTGTTACTTAATGAGCTAAACAATATATAAGATTCATTAACCTCTGTGTTACTGATGCGTGTTACACTACAACACTGTATACAAAACGAGTAATGACTTTTCTATCTTACTATATCCATAACCTGAATGTTACCTTGTTGCAAGTCCCCAGTCTGTTAATGCTTTATTTTTTGTTTGTTTTTCTTTAACCTTGATTTTTTAATGCCCCTGATACCACAGAAATTAGTCCTGGGGCTCACACTCCAATCATTTATATACACAAAGGCCACTCCATACGGCACACCTGTTCAACCGCTTGTTAACCCAAATATCTAATTAACCAATCCCGTGGCAGCATTTCGGTGCATTTAGGCATGTAGACATGGTCAAGACAATCTGCTTAATTTCAAAGTGAGAATCTCAATCTGGAAGAAAGATTATTTTGAAAAAGTGACTTTGAATGTGGCAAGGCTCTTGGTACAAGACAGGCTGGGCTGACTATTTCAGAAACTGATGATCTTCTGGGATTTTCTTACACAACCCCCTCTAGGCCGTACAGAGAGTAGTACAGAAAAGAGAAAATATCCAGTGAGCAGCAGTTTTTTCAGTAAAAATGTCTTGTTGATGCCAGAGGTCAGAGGAGAATGGCCCAAACTGCTTCTAGGTGAGAGGAAGGCAACAGTAACACAAATAAGCACACATTATCACAAAGGCATGCAGACGATCATCTCTGAATGAAGAGCATAGTGAACCTTGAAGCAGATGGGCTACAACAGACCAAGTCCACACTTGGTTCCAGATCTCAAACCAACAGACCATATTTGAGATGTGTTGGAACAGCTGAGTCACATAATGCTGTTTGTTTACAGCACCTTTAGTAATCTATGCCACAAAAAATGATGGCAGTTCAGGTACTCGCAAGGTGTAACTAATGAAGTGGCCTGTGATTGTAGTGGGTCTTCGAAATACCTGATCCAAGGTGGCTGCAAAGTGCCAGCGCAAATTACATTGATGGATTATATTACCTGACCACCTGTGACACACAGTAAATCTAAGTGCAAATCTAATTTTAGTCAAGGTGTGGCAAATTTCTCATTTAATTGAGCAGAGACTTTTCAAATTCAAATGTTGCAACACATAAAGCAAAAACAGCAGCCGGTTTACTGAGTTTGCTGGTGGGCAAATGATATTTCTATTGAGCACGGGAGGTTTTTGTTCACAAATGAAATGGAAATGCTCTTCGAGAAAATACATTTAGCTTAAAAACTGGCCTTTGAATATCCACCGCAACGACTGTTATCTTTTATAGCGACAATTTAACCCCACAACCCTTAAATAAAGCTGTAAAACCCTGCATTTATGGGCCCTGGCTGTGCTCTGTATGGATGTTTAAACCGAGAGACAAAACAAAATGTGGTTTTGTAAAATAGCATCTTCAAGTATGATTGACAACATCACCACTGAAGCAGCACACTGCAGCACCGAGGCTCACAGAAGCCACGAGATGAGAGTGCGTGTCACACTCAGTGTGTTTGCGATGGAGATTGTAGGTACTCTTCTCTCTATACTTGGCTTGAAACTGAATGCTGTGGAACATCCACGTCCAACCCACCAACGAGGCCACGCAGACTTTTCCCTTTCCAGGTCCGTTCTTTCAATAATTCATGAAATGTGTTTGCTGTTCTTCCTTGACCCTTTACAACACAATACATCTCCCACAGCATGGTTCCCCTCCCATGCATACAGGTTTGCCAGTCCAATGAGGGAGCAATAAGTATTTCCAACTGCTCAGTCGCACCAGTGATCTCACACAGAGAGTGTCACTGCTATATCTCATTTGAATTTTACAAACACTACAACGCCTGGGCTTTAAGCAGCAAATGTGTTTATTAGCCATCTGTTACACTGTGTGCCAGGATGTTGGGGAAATGTCTTCAAGAAGTTATAGGTTACAGATTGTGAGACTTCTGCTCTGCAGTATACATGTATTCCCATATTGATAGGTGACCTCTAAAATCTGGTGCAAAGAATTTAATGACTGTGCACCACTAGAAGCATCCTGAGGAAATGTGACAGTGATTCAGCAAGAAGGTAGAGCTCAGTCTTTGCCAGAGCGTCATCTTTAGCATCATCAGCTTGATTATGATCATTTCTCATATTGTGAAGGAATTAGGGAGCTTTAGAAATATCATGCGGGCTAAGAAGTGGACGGATCCACCCCCACACACAGAAACCATCATTCTAATCTCTTAGATGCTCTATCTTGCTACTTTGTGAACCCAGTTTGGGTCTTTTGGTCTTATTAGAAAGTCACTCAATTAACAAGGAAGACTGTTAGTTCATCCCAGCCCATCTGCTGTGCTTTGATAACTCATTAATGAAAAAATCCTCATCCCCATGCTCCTGGTCAGGATTACGTATAAAGACCCTGCGATTGCATTTCACTCATACTCAATTTCAGAATATGGCAGCAGCATTAAATTAACAAATTGTTGGACTCTTGGAATACTGAGTCCATGTACTGAAATCAAATAAGAATTCATTGGCCACAGGAAAAAAGAGAGAATGGGACAGGAGCGAGGGAGAAAAAGAGAATGAAACAGAAGGGAAATCGAGTTAATGGATTCTCTTATCAGTTACATTCAGTTCTGTGAGGACTGTCTGTCAATGCGTTTACTCAAATGCCTCATGTCGGTCGGGTGCATTAAGCCCTAGCTTTTTAGCAAAAGCAATTTAGGGTGACTGTATTGCAATGGAATTCTTTAATACTGCAGATGCTTTGTGATGTGAATGCATTGCACAAGGCAATGCAACACAGACGGAAGAAAGTCAAACAATGCAATGTCTCAATATTGAAATAAGAGTGTGAGACACACCAGGCATATTAAGAAGTTAAATTTACTTGAATTCCAATTTGCCAGTTGGAACAAATCAGCAGCGGCTGATGCAGGTCAACCTTTTCAAAGATAAATAACATGATGCAGGTATCTCCCTAAAATTGCTTCACTGACAAGAAAAGCTAAGAAGAAGCTTTCGCTGTGCTGAAAAGAAGCTAGTGCAGTTGTTTTCACAGGGTAAGAGAAATAAAAGTATAAACAAGCATTGATTTCTTGTGCTCTGTGAGCAGATGAGATTAGCATTCCTGTCAGCAGAGCTGAAAAGCCGAAAATCTGAAAAATATGGTGATTAAAGGATTGTTGTTATATGAATATATTAACTATATATTCACAAAACTATATCCCAGTCATTTCCCTCCCCTTAACCATAGAAGGAAAGTTTAAATCAGTAGTAAAATATTCATCTGCAGCTATTTGCTTGAGAGAATAATTTATTTTCTTGGGTGGATGCTTCTTTTAGAGACATGCAACTCTGGAATCCTCAAGGGAGCGTTATGTTGTATGGTTGTGCACTTTGATCAGCGGGAATGAAAAGCTGGTTTCAAATGGGGATCAGAGAAAAGAGAGGAAAGGATTCAGACAAGGGGACCTTGCCATTCACATTAATAGATGGTGAAGACTGAGGGTGTGCCGTCTGGACACGGTGTCATCATCCTGACACCAGGAGCTTTCGGGGCATTGCTGGTAGGGATGACTAGACTGTTCAAGGTGGAAAACCACAGACGCTTGAATGAATGTTTAACAGACTACTTAACAGAGGATGTTTATCTTATCATTAATATTACCTCTTACACACTAATCTCCCTTGCCCTTTATTCACTGCTGTAAGTAGCAGAGGCTGTTTTTTTATTTCCCTTAATCCAATTTAAAATGCTACTTCACATTTAGTGAACCTCAAACCTTTCTCATCGCATTTCTCAGATATCGTATATGATATATATACTTTTTATTGCAGACAAAACATACTTTATAATCAGTGGAAAGATATATTTTTATTGTATTTACATATATGTGAAAGAATAAATATGTAAATGACACTGTTTACCAGGTTATGAAGCTTGCCGACGCCTCTTTTATTAGTAGTCTTGCTTTGATTGACCCGTTTTATTTTTTCTTTGTAACTTAGGACGCTTTCTTCCAGTTCTCAAGTCAAGGACGTTTGACATGAAGAGAAAGTTTACATTTATCTGCTCTTTTTCCTAAAAATCGACATGTTAAATGTTAAATATTGGGTGTTAAAAAAAACAATCGGCCTCATTTCTGAAATTGAGGTTCAGAACAAAGACAGGTAAATCAAACATGGCGTGACAGTAATTCTCCTGTTTATTAACATGTTGTTCACCAAAACCCAAACATCTTGAATAAACATTAAAGAAATATTCAGAAAAGTGACTCAGAAACATCAGAAAATCTTGACAGATTATCAGATGACGGATATTATTTCACCATCGTTGTTCACGTAATGATCTACGTTTCATAATTTCTTTTTTGGCTTTGAAGATGTACCAAGTCTGCCAAAATAACCGAGGTAAGACCATAGTGATGTCTTTGGAGTTGTTGCGATTGAAAACATGAGGAAAAATTATAAGCAGAAGAAGTTTGAGTTATGGACTAACAGTGTAGAGTTTGAAAGCTGTAAGCATTTACCTGACAGGAAGGGTTGAGAAGCTGTTGAGGTGCATTATGGAAAATTTGCTTTCAGAGCTGGTCCATTACTAATGACTACCTCAGCCTCTTCTGCTTAGATTTTGATATTTCTCTTTTGTATATCCTTCCAAAGTCCTTCAAACTAATGGAAGTGCGATACGACATAATCGGCGTCCCCTTTTTCTATTCAAGTGCATCCATGAAAGTACAGCAGTGTAATTTTCGCACAAGTTTTCACCACCTGTCAGGACCCTGGAAGTTTGATGAAAATGTGTGCATGTGTAATACACAACCTCTGTTCTCAATTCACTGACACCCAGTGTGTGCAAGTAAGCGTGTGCAAAAGTATGCGCACGTGTGGGTGGGGGCTTCTGTTAGTCAACGTATGTGCCTACTTTGAAGGAACGTGTTTGTGTTCGTGTGCAAAAAATCAGAAAGTTTGCACTTACCATGAAGAGCATGCGGAAGTTGGCCAGTTCTCCGAAGAATTCTTCCACACTGACCGAGTGGGGGTCAAAGGCAAAATAACTGCCTATATTTTCATACAGCTTCTGCATGTTCTTGTGCATGGTGGACAATTTTTCATACTGCTCCCTGGAACTCTTGCTGAAGCCGTGAGAAGCAGAGAGTCAAGGAAAAAAGGAGAAAGACATGTCTCAAACATACACAAAGCATATTCAAAAATAATTTCCAATATAATCTCACATCTCACAAGCGTGTTGATCTCTAGGAAAAATGATCACTTTCACAAGCTTTATAGCATTCAAAAAGCCCACCTATGCCAAGGTCAGCAAAACAAAATACTAGATAAAGAAGGGTCAGAGACAATCTAATGTGGCATTACAATAACCTCTCCATCTCACTTTGGAGTCAATGGCATGGTGAGCTAATAGCTGCAGCCCTGGAGTAATGGAAAGGTGTTTTGTAGTCAGCAGCATGACACAGATGGTTGCTGGAAAAGCTGATTGCAGTCATTGTTCTATTGTTTCTCACAACAACAGTGGGGTCAGGTTGTTTTGAACCTCACAGCTCACGTCGCACTGTGTAATTTACTGAACAGGCGGAGCACTTTTCTCCTGGTGAATGACTATTGACAGCCAGCATCAGTTAAGCATTATCGCAGCAGCCATTGACCTCTCATAGAGACTGCACTTGGACACTCGGAGACTCACGTAGTCCAGGTGAGATGAGGACGACACAAAATACACATATCTACCAACATTTACAGACATGCAAGTACATGTATGGAGAAAAAAACACTATAGAAACTCGAGTAGTACTAGTTTCAGTACACAGGCGGTGGTGTCTGACACCTGCTGTGCCTTCAATCAGTTCCATCTTCTTTCTTAAGAGGCTATTTTTGTATCTGTCACATCTGCAGTGGCACGAAGCTAAATGGCTTGAGGTGTGCCTTTTTGTTCTTGCAATTGCAGGAACTCCTAGCATTATGTCAAGGCAAAGAGGTAAGCGTGGAAACTGCTCTGTTGTTGGCTGCACTGAGCAGCACAAATCACTACATCAGTCCCCAGCCTCAGGCGACAGAAGAGCTGAGTAGAAAAAGTTTCTTTTTGATGGCGAGGTCCCAGCTACAGTTAGCAAAAACCTGTACTCATGTTACAGTGTAGCCACACTGTATTTGAACATGCTAGCAGCCTACATCATTACAATACAAGGGTGGCTATAAAACCTTTCCTGAAAAAGGTTTTAATACCAAATTTCTGTGTTTTTATTGAATTTTTATTGGAGTTTTATATGAATTACATTTCATCAACCCACTTAAACGACTAGAGAATGAAATGAGAGAATTGGCATAGACATATCTGCACTTGATTTTAGAGACACTCCCATGCTGAAGGCCATTTTCCCCTGTGCTGCATGTAGCTGTTACAGCTATATTCCACTCAGGTATTCAGAAGTTGGTAAAGTTGGCAAGCTACAAAAGGATAGTGAATCTTAAACTCTCTCTACCATGCCCCCAGAAGCCGTCAAAGGGTCAACCACAAATCCAAAAACATTTTTTTAGCAGTAAAGTAGGATACAAGTTGAATTCTAGTAAAATAGTTGTGTATATGACAGACCTGTCTGGTTTGATTTGGACCTTCGAAGCCATTGCTCGCAAACACACAGCAGAAATGACACAGTCCAGGTTCATAGCAAGCTCCTCCTTTTCTTTCCTCTTCCTTGTCTTTATTCCTGTTTGTGATTTACCCCCTTGTTTCTCCCAGACTGCTTTTATATCGTCTTTTATACACCTCCCCTTCATTCGACATGTGTGTGAAAACCTGAAGGTCTGATAGATAAATGTAAACGTAAAACCTTGCCAAAGTAATATATCTATTCAGTGTAGGAGCTGCATTTGTTTCATAAAGTCTAAACACTATCCTCCCTTCTCTTCTCTAAAAGGTCCAGTCTACCAAGTGGTGGCACTTCATCCAAAAACACCAATATAGTCACTGTTTATTGCCAGACTGGGATATATTAACAACCTCCAATTCTAACAATTATAAAATAATAATTGTGAAAATGTACAAATGTGAAATATTTATATTACTATTTATGAAGTGCAAACAAGAATGAGACTCGTTCCAAATCAATGTGTCAGTTTTGGTGCAAAAAGCATCACGACACCTTATCATTCGACAGCGGCACAGATATGCTTATTAACTTACTTTGCATACAATATTGATTCCACAGTATTGACGACTGAGTGCACAGTCCCTTTGGTTCTGAAAATGTTCAGGTCACAACTGTTGCCTCATTGCAGAATGGCAGTTAAGCATTGAGACAGTGGTTATGTTTAGTGCTTGTTGTGGCTTGTGGCTCTCTGCATTTCCTTTTCTCTACTTTTCTCCCCTCTCTCTGTTTTCACTCACTCAAATACTCATGTATGCACATGCACTGTGGTAGATGTGGCCCACTGGGGACTGGACTGAGGCTGGCTGGGGTTTTGCTCCTTGTATTTCCACATCAAAGACATGTCATATTGATGGAGCCTGATGCACACTATCCTGCAGCAACACAACCGGTATGGTAGAGCCTTCATCCAACACGCATACAGAAACGGAATGAACAGACTCTCTCTCTCACACACACACACACACACACACACACACACACACACACACACACACACACACACACACACTACACAGTCGCAATGCCATTCTTTGAATGTCTTTCTGTCAGGATGTCTGTTACTATTTTCTTTCCCTTACTTTCTCACAGTCATTGCAGCCTTTATTCTCTCTCCTCTGTAAAGATAAATTTTTTCTTGATCCGTCTCCTTTACTTTCTTCCTGTCCACCACTGTCTCAATCAAACACATTCCCTTTATAATTCTCTTTTTACATTTCCCCATCATATTCTCTCCATTAAATTCCCTTGAAGCAGAGCAGGGAGCAGAGGGAATGGGTCTCAAGGTAAAGCAGCATGCAGCCTTTGGTTGCCCTGACCCTGTTCGTCAGTCTTTGCTCTCCTCTTCTAGTTGTCCTCAAAGGGCCACTGCCTGCGCTTCCTGAAGACTAAACCTCATCAACACAGAACAGGACAACTGCGCCTGCTTGAGGGCTCAATGTTACAAATGTGGAATTTATGTAGTTTGACAGATTCGATTTTTTTCTTAAATTGCCACTCTATAGTGGTACATCTTGTCAGTTTTGAACTTTTTTACAAGTCTTTATTTCATGTGGTTAAACACTAAAAACTAAGTGAAGCTGATATATTTGAAAGATAAACATATTTAGTCTAAACGGAGCTTGCAAAATAGCAGCTGGTCGCAAACCCCTGGCTTACGTAGCAACACAAGTTTCTGACTATCATAACTGATGGTGCTGGTTTACACGACGTAAGATACGAAGTGTGGTGTCAGTGCAAAGCATTGCTTTACTGTAGGTTTTAAATTCTCTTTCTCTTTGCCAAAACCCAACCTGCCCTTGTACAATTTCAAAATTCTGTCTTTGTCCTAGTACAGTGTCCTCATTACTGTGTTTAATCAGTGCATGGCATGCCAAAAAGGCCACATTTAACATCAGTAAGCTGTGATTAAGTCCGCTTGTTTTCATCACCATAACGTAACATCAAAATCATATCCAAGTCAGACTTACCCTAGATGTTAAAAAGGCTTTTTGGAGCCAAACTCAATTCAATGTCATGATAAATCCCAAAGAAATAGACAAATCCATTTGTGGGCAAAAACAAAGTTAAGACAGCTTTTACAATGGCCACCTATGAGGATGGCAATAAATTACCTGCTTTGTTTACCTGTGTGCATGAGAGAATTATTAAAGTGCTGCATAAAACCCTACAGTGGGGCCCCAAAAAGCCTCCTTAATAAATCTCTTGTAACCTAGTTCCATTAATGTTTATTTAATGCTTTTGCTTGCTGGCCCTTCCATCCAAGGCCCCACGCTAAGCCTGCTTTTCTCCAAACCCCACTATCCCTGCTCCCTTTATCCCCACACCTACTGCCAACAGCCCCTGTGGGCCAAATTACACCAAGGCTGCCCACTGACTGGACATAACCCATCATGTTGAGAGCGAGAACGGGATGAGAAAGGGATGAAGGAATTGAGAGCAGAGGCAGGGCAGACAGAGAGAGTGAGAGAGAGAAGGTTGTTCCTTAATAAATTAATGAATGAGTAAACTATTTGTAACTGTTGCTGCTTAGACATTCAAAAATCTGCATTTCTGCTTGCATCACTTCTCTCATCTGCATATAAAAACTGAAGAAGTGGGATAAACTTAAATGCTTTAATACTGTGGGGGGGTTAGGAGGGCGAGCAGGCGGAAGCTGCCAAAATTTCAAGGAGGCACGTGCCTTCATATTGAAGGATACAGTGTGGAAAATCTCACAACTAGATCTCAGTATTATACAATTGAAGTTGTTTTCTTACTCTCCCAATTAAAGCAGATAATCCTAGCTATGATGGCCTTCTCTCTCTACTGCTTTCAAATTTGCCTAGTCCTTCACCCTTGGTGTAATACATGTGGTCGGTCTCTAGCCAGAGTTTTAAGTTTATGTCAATGTATTTTGTTGGACAACTTATTTACTCACTAATCAATGTAAATGTATGATTACAATATTCTTTTTTTCAATTAAATGACATCAAAAAACGGTTTCATTAAAAAGAAATGCAAGAAAACAGTGAGAATTCCTCTCCTCAAGTTCTATTGACAAATCGGGTTTAGTAGACATTGGTTGCATGCAAGTAAACAATCTATGTAGAAGGCAAAGGAGAAATTGTATTTGCAATTATACATAACACGATTTTTCCATCCCAAGAGCTCTCGCAACAATAAAAAAGCAAATAAAAATAAAAATAATCAAAAACAAAACATACCTTCTACAATCACTTGATAAATGAATACAGACTGCTAAAAACATGACAAAACTTAATCAGTAGTTAAATATATGTATTACAGAGTAATACTGAACACTTTCTATGTATGTATGTATTCAAATAAAATTTGAATTTGAATTTGAATTTAAAAAAATATGAATGTTTTAGGTGCCTTAAACCTCAGCTCGTATTTGTCTGATATGTGAGCCTATTTGTCGTACTTAAAAATGCAAGAATTCAAGACAGGCTCATTTTACAATGTGGGAATAATTAAATCTGTACCAAACTGAATGCCTTAGTGAAACAATACTCACTGAAAGCTGCTGGATTTTGTCCAAAGTAATCAAAACAACACCTTGGATGAAAATCAACAGTGTGCCACTGAGAAATGCAGTCCTGTCCTATCCATCTTTGTCGTTGCACACTAAATTGTATTTCTTTTTTCTGCAATTTCTCTTGGATGTTGAAAGGTGCCAATAATGTCGTGATTAATGCTATCAATTACATTTTCTAATATTAGAGCAATCCTAACACATTTCTTCTGTAGGTCTAGGTTGTCTCTATGGGATCTATTGCGTGACTCCTTGTCTGTTTGTGACACAGGCTGTGTGCTTGGTGTCGCTGTTATGACGCAGAAAGAATTTGGGAATCATCTTGCACCTTCCTGACTGCAGTGCACATCAACAGTGCCTGAAACATCTGCATAGTACTAGGGATGTGGTGTATATTTAATACTTGTGATGAATGTATTTTCCACACAACAGAGGCTCAGTGAATTATATTACCACTTTGACACTGGGGTCACGACCTTTACTCTCTCTATACTCCTCTCCATCATCTCACCTACAGCCCCTGCCTCCTCTATCTCTGGAAATTAAAAGACAGATTTAATGTCAATTTTACTGTCAATTTATTCTGCCTGTCTGTGTCTGAAATATTTATACGTGCAGAGAGGAAGGTTGCTTCTACTTAAGCATTCAAAGCTCTTCAGTACAGCACCCAGCTGGTGTTATAACAACTCAATGAGGGGGAGACTAGTGGGTGTAATGACTACATCTGATAAAGGAAAAGAGACTATATGAATTAGAAATGAGGGGATTAGGTCCATGGGAATGACCTGTTGAATCATGGATAGGCTATTAAAAAAGCTGTCAGAGCACAGGAAAAAATAATTTGGCAAAAATAATTTGATGTCCACTATCACGGTGCTGGTGAGTAAATCCGAAGACAACACACACCCACACTTACACAAAACACACAATTTTATCTTTGATAACCATTCCTGGTTGTCGTCATCCTTTCATCCTTATCCAAAATAATCTCATGCCACATCGATGCCCGGGGCCTGCGCCTCTCTGTGTAATTTTCACAGAGCGGAAACATGACAATGCAAATCCACTGTGTTTACAACGTTTATACTTGTCAAATTCTAAAAGGTCAAGTCTCTTGCTTCCCCTGATCTAATCGTTAAACATCAATCCCGTCCTAACATTACAATAACTGGTGAGTCGCCCCTCGAAGAAGAAAGTATGTGCAACGCAGCTATTACATTTCATTTAATAGACAAAGCTTGCTTGTAAACATTATTACATAGTTCAACAACCACAAAAAATGCAACTCGACCAATTTTAAAGAGTGCAGAATGCTGGTACACGGAGTTTGTAATTTGGGAAGCTAATGATACCCAGTGTTGCACATTTATTGATTTGTTCTTCAGTGAATCCAACTATCACATTTTTCCTTCAGCATAAAAAGACCGTGGAATGTAGAAGGAAATGAGTGTGATTGTTTGGTCTCATAATTATAGGAACTCTCCTTCTAACGCTTAATCACGTTTAGATGTATTCACTGTGCACCTTTGAATATTGGAGTAAAATGTATTATTATACATATATAGATATTGACGCAACAGTTAGCTCACCTTAGTCCTAGTTAGTACATCATACTACAAACAAACCATGTTCCTCACCTTCTACTTGGCAGGAAAATCGTCTTTTCTTGCTTTATGATCAATTTAAAAGACGCGTCTGGCTTTGTTACTGTGGGAGTAAACAGATGCTTATTTCTGTAGGGCACACGGTATTGACTGTGTATAACCTGCCTTTGTAGTTCTAGCTGACAGTGACAGTGATGAATCACAATTGTTGGACTGTAATATTTGTTTATTGAGCAGGATCTCGCTCTGTCTTTTCGTTTTAATGCGCTTTATCAATTTCTAATTATCATTTCACCAACTGATAACACTGTCATAACCATGCTGTCGTTCTGCTATTCATATAAGTTAGGAAGCTGTGCAAAATATAAACACAGACACTATCATTTGTAAGTGAATAGCAAACAAATTAAAACTAATTAATTGGCAAAAGGTCAACATCACAAACATGACCACTGACTTTGTGTCATTATTAGGGATATCAGCCACGCTGTACAACTGAATCTGTCCTTAGCAGCCAGCTGCAGCCACTCCAAAACATGCAGCATTTGCTAATATTCAATTAGCAAAGCAAGTTTTCAAGCTGCTTTACTTGTTAGTTTCTAAACTTGGCTTAAAGCAAATTATTACAATCGGTCCAAGATTTAAATTGTTGGCATTGTTGTGGTGCTCGCTTTATATTTTATCTACAAGCTACCAATAGCTTCAGCTCTGAAACGAGCAATTTGACCTAGATTTGCTCACAGCTTCTCCAGATTCTATCTTCTTTATGTAATCACCATGCATAAAGTAGAAAGCGGGACCTCTTAGGTGTGCTTCCAGACTGCCGCAGTGTGTTTAAAATGTCAATGGAATCTCCTGCCTTCATGCTGGACGGCTTCAACCTTTTATGTAGCACCACGAAGCAAACAAGAACTGTTGCTAAATTTCTTGATGTTATGCAAATGATATTGATATAATGTAAATAACTCAACGATAAACTCAAGTGCTGTCTGTTTTAATAGGCGAATGAGAGCAGGGGTCATCTGTTTGATGTGCAGTGTATTATTTTCTGTACTGTACAATTCACAACAATGACTGCACAGACTGATTTATTCAGATCAATTGGAAGTGTGAGTGAAAAGGGGAGAAAACCAAGATCTAACAAGGTCTACGAGTGTAGCTTTCACACAGCTTTCATTAAAAAGTTCAAATGTAATAAAAATTGAACGCTAAATGGTTTTCCTTAGTTTTTTTCCGTAATATAACAAGCTTTTTGTTTTATCAAAGGTAAGGGTGCTAGAGGCAATATCTCTTATTTGATGATAATGATGGCTTTCAAAAGCCAGAATGTCTCTATGAGAACAACTAGTTAACAACTGGCCAAGGTTTTAATTTGTTTGTACAAAAAGAAAAAAAGGCAGAGGGAGAGAGACTGTATATTGATTAGATTCCTTCAGTCAGCCCAGCGGCCCAGCAGCGAGCGTGACAAGAGTACAGCTCCATTCAATAGCCTTATCATTACCACAGCACAAACCCATTCAGCAGGTCATCCTGTTTGGCCTCCGGTTTGGTGTGCGCACGAGTGTGAAGGCATGTGTGCGCGCACGTGCGTGTGTGAGTGTGTGTGTGCGTTTGAAAAAATAAAACAAGTTTCGATTCTTTAAGCCAATGAATCCCATTTTAAGAGTACTTATCGGACATTTCTTTGTCCAGAGCATTTTCAACCTAATGAAGTGTCCTAGGAGCAGAGGGGTAAGTGAAAACGAGATATTACTAACTCAAGAAGATTGTACAGCACAAGTAAAGTTTGTGCTATGTTGCTGACCATCATATGGCTTCTAAACTTCAGGTTTTGTAAGAACTTTGGCGACAAAAATATAACAATAAAACCAAAAAAAAATAAATAAATCAGTGTCCTATAACTGTGTGATTGTGCTCTGTGAATGACGTGCTGTAAATTGCACTCAAAGAACAATGAGACATTCAAAGAGTCAGTGCTGAAGCATTTGAAAAATGAGGCTCCTTTAAATACAAAAGGACAACCCCGTCCTTTATTAGATTAGAGTCAGACATGAGTGGCACAAGTAGCTGTCAAAGACGTGGGGCTGGAGAAGAGGAGACTGGGGAGAAACGGATAATGGAGCCGTCTCCATTGGCAACACAGAAGCACAGAGACTATTTTTAGCAAATTAATTTAAGGCTCTAAATAATTAACTGATAATTATCTGGCAATCAAGAGTAAGATAAAATGATCTCCCCAAGAGTTTTTTTGTCATGTGGCTCAGCGGGCAGACAGAGGAGCTTTGTGCGACTCGCCAGTGAAAAAGCTGCTGGGTGTCACAGTGCAGAAAGAGGAGGAAAAGATAATTGACAGGGGGGAATACAGTAAGATGTGCTCGCTAGAAGGCAAGCAAATTTGCCAATATAGTGCCTAACGAGTGACAGAAAACTGGCACTTAAATTGCATTTGTGTGTGGAATAATGGATGTGTGCAGCAGCTGTTACACATGTAAATATAAATACCATGATTAAATTGACACGCGCGTTCTCGAGACGTCGCTGTGCTTTAATAACAAGTATGAGTAGTTCTCATAAATCTTTATGAATGTTCAACAAGTTATGAAGATTTTAGACGTTACTGAGCTAAAACGGAGAGCAGCGAATGAAAGTTCAGTAGTTTAGTTAGAAGTTCAGGGGAGTGGTAGTGGATGCTGTGTGTACAAGTTAGGTTATCTCTGCACCTGACCCTGACAAGATTCCCCTCTGAAGACAGAGGAAAAAGAAAGGGGGTGGGGGGGCACTGACAAGCAGTTGATGAACTGCCTCTGGCTATGTGTGTGTCCTCCAACCTGTACAAAAAAGTACTTTCATTGCCAGTATTTTCTTTCCCTTCCTGTCCTAATCTCTTTGGTCCTCTCATATTTCACTCTTTAGCCCGTTACTTCTTCTGGCCTCCCACTATTGAACCGTTTTCAAAATGAAAATTGCAATGGGTTATATTTTCATAGGACAGGCTGTCAAACAAAGTGTGCAAATCTGACAATCCATCTTTGTCTTGGTAAAATCTTGGACACTTTTTTAACTCACTTGCTTTCAGCGTGCGTATCGAATTGCAAAAACATACAGAGTGGTGTTGTGATGAGAAGAGGTAAACGAATGGAACTGAGCACCGCCTATCTGACAGCAGAATCAAGTAAATACATACTGTAATAGCTGCACCGCTGTAAGGAAGGATGTGTAGGCATATGTTTGCACACTGCACCCTTTTTAAAGTTTTGGGATTAAAGAAAGAGCACAATTAGATTGCCGGTGTGATGTGCTTTGGTGAGAGCTAAAGTTGACAGGCCTACCTAGCCTCCCCACTACGCAACCTTTTATAAAATCAATGCCACCACTAAACACAACTGTCCCCTGTGGAGCCGGGCCCTGTTACAGCCTCCTCCCCCTTCTAGTGTGGGGAGGAAAACACAGACAAACAGATAAATTAGAGCCTCCCCAGCTGCACTCCTCCCATCCTCAAGCCTGTCTACTATTGTGAAATGCCAACAGTTACTATCAGTAATATTTAAAAAAAAAAAAAAACTTTTGAAACAAAAATCCCTGCATTGTTTTTTGAACCAATTATATTTCTTATCTGTGAAAATCACTGGCTTGATTGGTTGCCAATGTGTGGTTTTGGAGCCTCTATACACATCCAGCAGGATCTTAACATGGCTGGACCTCAGAAGAAAATATTTGCTCGCATTATCTCTGTGGAGATACATGAATTATCTCTGTAGTAAATGCTGCAAGAAGTTTGTATTATCACAAGTTGAACAAAAAGGAAGAAAGCAGCAGGGAAAGAACGAAAGCATGTTATAAACAGGCATTAGCAACATTGTCTCTTTTTCTTGTTGCACATCAATAAAGAGACTCTTCTTCAAGCACATATTTAATGGTGTACCAGCACAGGGCCATTGCAAACAGCTTACTGTGATAGTACTGTTGGGAAAAAGCCCGAACTACTCACTGGCAAATGTATCATGCATTCCTTGCTTTAGTGTATTGACACGAAGATCAATATGTTCATCTTTTTTCATAAAACGCTTGTCAAATTACAGTTACAGGTATATAGGTTGGCTGTGTTACCTTCTACAATTGCTCCGTAGCACTGTCACTGCAGTCATTTGGCAGTGTGTTGCTCTAATTTGCATCAGATTACATGCCCACAGAGGTAAATTCTCTTTAATGGGTAGCATCATCCTCTGCAGGTGGCGGGGAAGAAAACGTGAGTTGGGGACACAAAAAATGATCTGCCTCCTCAAATGCTCACTTGTCAAAGGCTGATTGCTGCTCTGATGACATCCATTTGTGCTCCAAGATATTTTCAACTGCTCAGTCTCCGTCTATTAACATTAGCTGAGGCACTTCAATGTGTGCAGATTAACCCAGTTATTTTGTATTTTGCTATTTTAATTACCTTCTGAAAATCTTAAAGAGTTGACAAGCCACAACACTATTCCTAAAATGATGCAGTTCATCCCACATGCTACATCTGTATTCTAATTGTCACTTACAGTAATGCGTGTGCTTGTGTTACAAAACAGGTGATTTAACTAGACTAGGTGCTGCTCGCCTTTTATCAGTGTGGGCCGGGGTGGGCTGTGGGTTGATGGCGGTATTGAGCAAGAGAACAATCTATATCAGTCATTAAAATGCAAATGTGTTTACCAAGTCTAGCTTTGATGCTGCACTAATAACAAGCAGTGTGGAACGATCATGAATCAAACTTGTGTAGCGACCTATTGAACGCACACCGACGCCATGTAATGAAACAAGAGCTGGAATAAGAACAGTTTTGACAGTCAATACAAAATCCTGTCATTATCTGAGAATGTGAAACGGAGAATTAAGCAGCACAAGATGACGCTGGCACAATTCCAAAAGTGCATTTCAAAGGAAACCTAGATTCTATGCCCTAAATGAAAAACCACTGCAAGTGAGACAGATACGCTCCCTGAAAATAAACATGGATTGAAGCACAGCACCTGTTTATGCATTGTAATCCAATACAGCTGCATAGACTTTGCAGGTAGCAACACACAGGGATTTCCTGCTTATTGATAAGGCAAAGTGACCTCTAAAAATTTGCACGTGATGCTTCATCACAGTTTGCATATAGACAAACAGTATACAACTGTGAGTTTGTTATATAAAGAGTCATTTCTGCATCTCAGATTTTTGGACTTGGTATTTCTTAGAGGCCTGATTGGGATGAGGGTGGGCGAGCAAGAGGGGATAAAGAAATATATTAGAAGTTGGCTTCTTGGGGGGTCCTATGTATAGCTGAGATCCATTGCTCTAATTATAACAGCAACCCAGTTTTCAAACAATACATTATGGTTTATATTAAAACAATATGATAAAAAAAAAAACATGGAGCAAAAAAAAATAAAATAAAAGTTACTAAATAAAAATACTTCAGGAACACCTGGCAGAATCTTTCACAAATAATTAGATTAATTAGTAACGAGATAAAATTGCCTAGGGAGGCTAAGTATTTCAGAAGTAAAGAAAAAAAATGATGAAAAAACTTCTTGGACCACACAACAAACTGTATTTTTGTCAGATCGCACCATTGAAAATGCTCCGAAAGGCAGCGGAAGCACAAACGTGGAGAAAAACTCCAAATCAGTGACTCTGATTAGCAAAGTGAGAGGTAGCAGACAACAATTGGCTTTTTGTGTCACAGATGTCTAGCTGTCAATCTAACTGTCAATGTAGCCAATCTAAGCAGTGGTGCCCTAAATTTTGCCTTACTAAAATCTGAACACATGACTTCTAAAGAAATTAATCACTGTAAAGTCGGTGATCGGGCATATTGAGCAAGCCTCAAGAGGCCATTAGAGGAAATTGAGTTTTGGGGATTTTTGTGTTACATTAAAAAATTAAAATTAAAATAAATAAATAAAATGAGCCCTGGATGTTGACTTCTGGGTTTCACACTTTCTTTTCTTTGTTTGTTTTGGAAACAGGATTGTAGTCATCAGGGCACAAAAGCTATTCCCAGCTTATTAAATTACTTTTTTTAAAGCTCTTTTTGAAATGATATGATATGCATGTAGTTATAAAAATCATTTTAACTACTCCCAAAATAAAAACGGAAATAAACTTGAAGCTACATATAAGTACATGCATTTCTCCGTGCTGCATCAAAACTGTCAATGGAGAATTGTACTTAGTAGTTCGGCCCACCGGGCATTTGCCCTGTTGTGTGTGTGTGTGGATAATAGGAAACACTGAAATACATTTTTTGCACGCAGCAATGAATTTTGTTCACTCAAATCCAGCTTTTCTTCGCTCAAAATAAATTTCTCCTCAAAATGCAACACTTGCACCTGCAAATTTTTTTTGACTTGCGCTCAAATTGTTTTTACGTGCGCTCAGAATAGTGGCACAAAAATAACGCCATAGACAGCTCGCTGAAGAACTCGAGTTTCTTCTCCCCCCTCCATGCTGTCAGACACTTGAAAGTGACCCGTGCGTCTCAGCCAATCACAGCGGTACAGACACCCAGCCTTCCGTTTCCACTCTACTCTTTCATTCACATACATTATTCATACTATATTTTCTTCAGACATGTATGCATTCTCTTCTTACATACATATATTATTTGTGAGATTAAATGCATATTGAATGCATGTAAATGAGAGCAAAATGTAGGAACGCATAAATGAAAATGCATGTAGGTCAGAGTGAAAATTTGTAAATATGTACATTAAAATACATGTACAAGAGAGCACAATATTGCAATGTGCATGTTAAATATGTGTAAACATGAGAATAAAAATATCTAAATATAAAAATTAAAATCAAACTATGTGAGAATGAAAGTATATGTGTGTGAAAGAAGAATGTATGTGTGTGAGAGTGAAATAATTAATTTTGGCTTGTACGGCCCCTCATAACTTAGACTGTTGTTCACAACAAGACTTGTTCTGTTGTCTTTTGTAAGTTTCTTCCCACAGTGATAATAAGAGCTGAACTGCACATGCTCCCTACCAGGAAGAGGAGAGCTGGACACTCTTATCTGCGCTCCCTAACAAGAAGAGGGGCCGCGTCCTCCAGAATCAAACACACGCACATATACACATGCATACGCATCACTATTGTATTACTTTTGTGTATAAATAAAGAAGCAAGGCAGTGGCAGAGTGCGAGTCCTTGAGCCACACTCTCGGGTGCGAGCGCTCTGTGACTGCCCTTGCAAATAAATACTGCAGCGTGTGTGTTTCTACTCTCTGACTCTCAGCTGAAGAAGTGTCTTTTAGAATAAATCTCTTGACAAAAACACTGAAATGTATAAAGTGACTCGATTATAAATCGGCATTGTTATGGAGAAAAAAAACAGGTGGTGGGACAATACAATAATTCATCTGTAAAATTTCAATAAGTGCTGAATTAACCTTGTTGTAACCCTTCCTGTATTGACTAGTTATCTGTGCTCCAGTGAGAAACGCATCCAGACTGAAATAAATAAACTCCAGATAAGCACAGAACAGCAAAGGAAAGTCTCGTCCCTGCCTTTACACGGCACCAAGTAGAGAAACTGGTGTTTAGATGAAAAAACTGACATCAAAAGAACAAAAGGATCTAAAGCCATTACAAATACGCACACAAAAGGACGAAAAACTCAAGGATAGAACATTCAAATGTAATAATTGTGAGCAGGAAAGATTGTAAAAATAAATATACTTCCAATGCAATTACTGCCAAAAACATTAATGACAGTGTACTGTAGGATCGTTTGGAGACTGTAAATTCTAGTATGCTGGGCAAATACTACATACACAATCAATTCAAGTGTAATTCTGCAGCTCTGCAACGGTTTTAATGAGCAATTAATTCCTTTTTAGTTCTGAGGTATAACATATAATTGTTTGTATTCACATTTACGAAATGATGGCACAAATGTACCAAAAGAAAAAAAAAAGATAATAAAGGGGTGGGGTTGTAGAATTAGCCTGAAATTTTGCTTTTCCTTCTATTTGCAACAAGAATGAGAGAGTATAACATTGTTCATTTACAAAGAATTGACTCATTGCATCTTTTTCTTTTTTTGAAGGGTCCAAAAATCCACTATATGCCCTGGGAGTGTTCAGAAAATCTTCTCTGCTCAGCTCATCTTCTCATTTATACAATCACTCAGAATCATGAAAAGAGTTAGAAACCCTCTTAAATGCTTAGTCAATCTGAGCAGAATGGGTAGAGAGGCAAAAGGAGAGGCAAGCAAACGATGGCTGAGGGAGACAGGAAGAGTAACTGACAAGTAAGAGGAGGGACAAATCTTGTGCAAATCGTGTCATCTCTGTGAAAGCAGACAAAAAGTTAAAGATGGGCATTACTACAAATCTCCAATCTGCACACAGAAAAAGAAGTCTGACTTTCATTTGCCAGTGAGCCAACGCGCTCCCTCTTGTGATCTCTGAAGACGACAAAAGCGCTCAATGAACAGATTACACATCTACTGTCCTACAGTATGTAGCAAATCTCCAGCGCAGAATCGCTTCCTCACAGTACGTATCTGAAAAAAACACAACTTTATTTCATATAAAATCATGGCAATCAGTAGACTGTGAAATTAAAACTAATCTCAGAAAGGATTATTATCTCTGATCAGTCTGGCATCAGGGAGAATACTTGATACTGTTCTGTTTCAGATCAAATCTAATAAGCTTAAAGGTAAGTATAAGGCTTAGTATTCATTTGTGGATAGAAAAGCCCATTCGGTACAGAGTTCACTTGTAATATGATAAGGAGATATTGTTGGGGGATTAGGTTATCTCCCTAGAGATCTATTAGTGGATAAGTCCTACTGGCTGTCTTATGAATCATTACCTTACTGGTTACACATGCTCTCACCCTCTACTACCAACAGAATGACCATCTACGCATGCAGTCACATGCTACAGTTCGACTTAAACTCTTATAATTGCACTATAATTGTGCATTTAAAACACAACAATAGAAGCCCAACACAGAGTGCCAAAGTAGTGCACTGAAAGATCACAAAGCGTGCCACTGAGCTTCAGTCAAAAGACTAAAGAGCTGGGATTCAGCGGATTTGCAACCTGTGTCTACATCACAGCAGGGCACATTCACTGCACTGTGTCGGATGATGAACCAAAAAGGTAGGGAACAGATGCTACATCAGCTGTATACCATGGAATAATGGCCAAAGTGACAGTAAATAACACAGGAACTAATCTCCTTCATGGGAATGCAGTTTTAGCCTAACCAGCTCTATTAGAGTGCTTTAACGGTATTAGCACAATAACCAGAAGGAAAAGCCTGGAAATGGAGACACATTTAGCAATAATTACACAAAGAATGCCACAAAGTTTAAAGGCATTCCTAACACACTGGTACTATGTGTCCCCATTCCCAACTGTCGTATTTAGCGAGAAGGGGGAAAAGACAACAAACTGAACTGTGTTTCTGCACACAGCCTGGGGGTTAGATGGGTGAAATTCAATCCTCCTTTTTCCACCTGTTAGAAATCTATTATAGGCCAATAAGGATGCTGAGGGGAGAAGGTTTGAGATATTTCAGGTCAGCCTTGGAGGTTAATTGTCGAGTCGTCTGTCTGGTCAGCGAGGGGATCACTGTGTGAAACCAATCCTAAAAGCAGGGGATGAACAGTGAGTGTGGATGCCGTTCAGGAGATTAGAACCGTTGATGGAAGAAGCAGAGACTCAAAGAGAGAGAGTGAAGGGAAACATGAATGTACAGACCTCAAATCAAGTCTTTCACAAGGCTGCCATTGCAAAGTGGGTTGGAAATTCTCTTATGTGCTTAAGAGTGGTTATATGTAGCCAACAAAAACACCGTAGCCAGCTCTACTTAGATTTAAAGTGCAGGGTGCAGTTTAACCTTTCCTACAAGAAAAGATCTAGTTGATAAAAATGTTAAAATGTATAAAATCATCAATCACAAGAAGGCAGGGACACACGCACACACACTAACACACAAACACAAGACATCCTGCCCCATCCGTCCAAGTAATTAAAGCGGAGAGAGACTGATTAAACTCAAATTTAATCACATTCATGGAAATCTAAAGGAACTTCCATTAAACTAGTGCTACTCTTCTTTTAAGATTACTGTTTTAGAAAAACACACACACATGGAAATGAAATAGCAAGAAAATAACAGGCACCGAGGCTAGAAATGGGGAACTGTTTACTTTGTTTTGATGAAGGTCAAATTAAACCACCCAGTGTAGGCTATGGTGGGGTGATGATAAATATTTGGCTGTCTTTTCAGATGTAGTGAAAAGACATGGCCCTCCTGTGGGCATCGCTCCACATCTCTCGGGCCGCCTCCATGCCAGTCCCATTTCACAAGTTGTTCTACATCTGTGACACGAAAACACACAAACGCTTGCGCATATAAATGAACGCACAGAGGCACTTTCTCCCAGATACCCACACGTACAGAATGTCCCTCATCACCTTGCTCAGAGATGAATGAGTTCGCTGCTGTCCTCAATCATTTTAATCACTTCAATGGAAAATGTCTTATTCACAGCTATCATTTCACACTGCCTTCCAGCTATCTCATGTATACACATTTCAAGCTTGCCTTAAACACCACCCTACACACACACACACACACACACACTGACTGCCATTCTCTGATAGTTCTGTGTAACAGAGCACTGCAAAACCCCTCCTACAGTCTCTCTCTCTCACCAGTGATAACAAGATGCCTAATGACATTACTGGCTCTCTACAACTATCACTGATAAACCCTTAAATAGACATGCATATTCACACTCACACATACTACCGTGTGTAAAAGTTTTATGCAGCCAAATAAAATCAATACTTTAAATCAATATAGCACTCTCCTACACACACTTTCGCGTAGTTTTTCAAGGTGCTTAAAAGGTATGTTGTTCCAGTCCTTTTGGGAGGCTTGCCAATGTTCTTCTGTACATTTGGACTATCTCAGTTGCCTCTGCTCTTCCTCAGAATGACTTCATGGCATTAAGATCGGGACTCCATGACTCTGCAAAAGATATTATAGCCCTGTGTATGTTGGGACTGCCGCCTCGTCTTGTCAGTTAGGATAGCACTTTATAAATCTGGCTTTATGGATGGGGTTAGGGATTTAATAAAAGAGTGGAATTCATATGCTGTCCTTTATCCCAAAATCTTTCCAGACATTAGCCTATACAGATCTCTGAGATATGAGTTATGGAAAAGCTGCTAAATGTTTTTTGTTTCAGGAGGCCTTTATTGCGAGACAAGCTAGAAAAACACAATAATGGAGACACTTCATTGCTGCCCTAATTTTCAGCTGGTGCAACAGACATACCTGACCTGTAGTCACCTGGTAACCTTTGTTAGTTCAAATCATTTTAGTGTTACCACAATTCAAACAGGTCATGTAACACTACAAATATTACTGTGAGGCTTAAACTACGATTACTCTCAATGATCTGAAGCACAGAAGCACACATGCTTCATTCCTACCCATGGCAATTCAAACCATAGTAACTGTTTAATAAAAATTATGATTCCATGCTTAACATTATTTTTATGCCTTAAAAAGGGTCACTGTTATGTGTGAAAAACTAAAGTACAATACAGTTAATTAAATTTACATTTAAATTTAATTTAGATTTGTTCCTTGGATTTTGGGAAGTTGGATAAAAGAAGAACCCTGCTGTGGACCAACTAACACACAGTATATGATGAAAATTTAGTGCAATATTTAATATAATGCAAAATTATACTGTAGACTAATTTGTTGAAATGAATGTTGTAAAAAGGCTAAAAACCTGGGTGACACAGAAACCACTATAGCATAGTAGTATTGTGTTGTCAATACTTTTTTGTGAAAATCCAGCAACAATCCTAAATATAATTATATTAGCAGTAATAATACAATAACATTTATGACAAAAATAGTTGCTACAGTCCTCTTTATAACCATCACATCAATTAATATGTATTTACTGTTTATCACCTGGAACAAAGGCTTATTAAACAGATGGATAGTGTACAAGTTGGCCACATTTATAAATTACATTCTAAAAAATTCGATTTCCTCATGCAAAGTGTAGGAATAGAGCAATGGAGTACATGAAAATAGATTTTTATTGCAAAAGGAGCACCATGACCTTGTTCACAGAAGTTGAAGAATATAACCGCTGCATCAAACAAGCTTGAGGCATCATAACCTCTGCTGTACTATCCATCACAAATGTGCCTCAAGAGCATAGAGCGCATGGAAACTGCAGTCAGTCATTCAAATGGCTGAAATAATTCTTTATTTTGCTACATCGGGTTTCAACTTGCCTCTAGAAACAATATGGAAACCTTTCCGACCAGTTTTCAATCACAATTATAGATGGCATAATCTGCTCCCTACAGATGAAAATGCTGTTCGATTGGACTTTTACAAAAAAAGGTTTTTGGGTGTGTTGGTAAAAGTCGCGACAAAGTGTTACGGTGGAACAACACTTTGTCACCACCTTGCTGTGTTAAAAAACACTAATGGATGTGTCCTTTCAGTTAACCTTGCTTGCTATCTATCTTGTCTTACAAAGCTTTCAATCCAAATCTTGGATATATAAAAGTGTCCAAATGAAGTGTACAAAGAAAATGATTGGAATATACAAGAAGAAACATTAAAAAAGGGAATATGCGTGTTTGAATTTTACTTTTGGGATAAGCAAAAGACACAAAACGCATTATGAAAAGCTTACGTTTTGTTGATCAAAGTGTTATTTAAAAAACCTGTAAAACATTTATACCTATTTCTTGCCAGGTACTGTCACAAACCAATGACACAACAGCTCCTGGGATATAACAACAACAACAGCAAAACGTACATTTTAAAATGTTCCAGTCTGCAAAATTTTGAATAAAAATTTAATACCTCCTATTTGTATTTTCAATTAATTTTGTAAGCTCTAAAAAAACAAAATCTGCAAAAATTCGAGGACATTTTTTCATATTTTTCCGACCTGCATGAGGGTCCTTGAAAGTTGCTGTTGAAAGAAAGTTATATTTTGTCGCTACAGTTCCTAACCAGTGTTTTTAAGTTATGAAAGAAAGCTGCAACACATCAAAGGAAAAAGTCCAGGGATCAAGTATAAATCGTCAACACAAAAAGTCATTTCAAGGTCAAGGTACTAGATGCATCTCACACAGTCCCATGCTGTTAAATTGCACGGCTTAAGAGGCTAAAAGAATACACTGTGAGTGGGATAGTGAGAAAAAGACAGAAAATAGAAAAGAAGATGGAAGCCATTTAAAACATTTTTGCAACATGTCCATTATTATTTGAATATCTTTGCTATTGGAGTTAATCCCAGTGGGTTCAAGGATTTTATCTCCTAAAATGATATCGCATCATCCATCCATCCATCCATTCGCTTCCGCTTATCCTTTTCAGGGTCGCGGGGGGCGCTGGAGCCTATCCCAGCTGTCATAGGGCGAAAGGCGGGGTACACCCTGGACAGGTCGCCAGTCTGTCACAGGGCTAACACACAAGGACAGACAACCATTCACACTCGCATTCACACCTAGTGACAATTTGGATTAACCAATTAACCTATCCCCACAAGCTGCATGTCTTTGGACGGTGGGAGGAAGCCGGAGTACCCGGAGAGAACCCACGCAAACACGGGGAGAACATGCAAACTCCACACAGAAAGACCCTGGCCTGATGGTGGAATTGAACTCAGGACCTTCTTGCTGTGCGGCAGCAGTGCTAACCACCGTGCCACCGTGCTGCCCGCATCATCCAATGAAAAAATACTGAGGACTAACAAAAGGTCCCACTTCACAGAAAACTGACCTATTAATCATCAGCCCAACCAGAAGGACTTTTAGGGGACAACTTATCTCAACCTATCATCTTATGCAGGGATGAAACACACCTACCAATTAACTGGTAGTGTATTGTTAATAAAAAATTAATGAATAAATAACACAGCCATGACTGTTGCTTGGACAAGAAGTATATTAGACCTGTTGATTAAAGCTGTAGATGCAGTTGGTTATACTCCATTTGAGTAACATTTCTCACATATTGCTGATTTGATTTGATTCACCGCAAATAAGTAATCATGGTATCAATATACAGTTACCTGCGCATCTCATATAACAGTATGGTCTGTCATTTATGGCAATCTATACCAGATTAGGGCTGTGCGATGTGAACAAAATCTCATATCCCGATATAAGAATTCTATCGTCCGATAACGATATAAATCACAACAATGTAACATTTTCTGTAAATTCTGTGAATCTCGACTTGCGTGAAGTGTTTCCAGCTGTGCGTCATGTAGCTCGAGTTTTAACCGATGCTGAAACGATACATTTTTAGACATAAGTTGTAACGGCCGCCGTTTTCTTTGTATTTATTACACGGCGTGCTGCGGGGAAAAGCCTGTTCTAACGTTTGACTCTGAGGTTTATTTTTTAGCACCTGACAGCTCTTTTTTTGCTTCTCATCCGTCAATAATACGTTTTCACGTGATTCAGTTTATTTTGAAAAGTCTCAACAGGATCTTGAGCTTTATTGTGAAAGGTTTATGTGGAACATAAACAAACGGACACGCGATGCTGTTACCGTCGTTGTTGCTAACGACAACGCATAAAAACAGGCGCTTGGTATTTTGCGACACCATGAAACAAACGATAGCGTAAAATGAAACAATAGACGTTTTTATATCGTCATCCGATATATATCGTTATATCGAACAGCCCTATACCAGATATATTAAGTTTAAAAAATAGACTCACAGAACTATTTCAAGTCACACTTTGCATGCAAGCACCTTAAACTAAGTCAGTGACAAAGAAGAGGCGCAGCACATTGATTGGTTCAATTGACAAAACAACCAGTCACTGCCTGGGCACATTTATTGGCCTGCAGAGGCACATTACTATGTTCCCTGGCATTTGTTTGGCTTACTCAATCATAGGGGCATCAGTGCTTACCGATCGTACCGAACAAAGATTTTACTGTCATTTTAAGGTCATGCAGATTTTAAAGATTAACCCTGTGCTTTGTGAACACTTACATTGTAGGCAGGAAGTCATACATGCCAATTAAGTCTTCAGACATAGCTGTCAGTACTGGTTAAAAAGTTTTAATACAGCAACATGATCAAGGTCTTTTGTATAGAAAATCAGCAGTACCTGCATTTTTGCCTGAATGTGACGAGGTAGCATGGAGTTACAAGCCTCTCAGCACATGTCATCAGCAAAGAATATCCTCCAAAAGCTGGAATTCAACACGGTGTTTTGACAATTCTGTCTCGGCCTTGACTGGCAGTGAATGCCAGCCAATCCCCATTTGAAATGCGACAAGGAAAAACAAAGCCTGTCGGAATGAGTTGGTGAGATGTCTACTGAGAGCCACATGTGGTGAGAAAGAGAGTTGGGCGAGAGAGGGAGTGAGAAAGAAAGAAAAAGAAGCGAGAGAGAGCGAGAAAGAGAGAGCGATGAGAAGAAACTGTTCCTTCTCTACATGACTCTGTCCCTGAGACAAACGTCATGCTGCTCCCCCCACAGTGGGTGACTCTGACAGGATACTGTCTGTGCAGCACTCCCCCTCTGTGTGATTGATGAGCCTCATTTTGCCAATTAATGGAGAATCCCCTGTTGACTACCATCAGATTGCCGTTTGTAACTGTTAGTGTTTCTGACTGTCACAGATTCATTTTAATTAGCGATCTCTTTCTCCTCCGACTTTTCTATTGTGTCTCAAATTTGCAGAGCTGAGTGCACAGTGACATGCCAGGGAAATGGCCCACTGTGTTATTTGCTGTCATTAATTTATTCACAAAATGCACTGCTTAAACTGCTGGAGACAAAATCTTCCTGAAAGAGTCAACTGTAATGTCAAACATATAACGAATCTTATGATCAATTAGCAAATGTGAAGCAATTAGTGCACTTTATTTGCATAATGAACAAGTAATTGCTCTAAAGAAAGCAAATCCAGTCAATAAGTTTGGCAAATGATTTTTGGGGTCATACGTACAAGCATGCTGCCAGAGAGATGTCCCACAGTCATGCAGAGGCAGCGATCCGTGGGTTTTGTCAGGGGAGAGGAAAGCTAGCCACAAGTTATAAATCAATAGAGACCCAGTAGCAAACAGTTGTACAACAATATATCCCTTGGACAGCAACAGCAAGAAAGTAATAACATTACTCGGGGACAGTAAGTACTCAAACTTTGGAATGATTTACATTTTGCAGTGACTTTAAACCTGCATACTCTGCTAAGGATACTCAGGCCTTTTTGTAGCAATTAATACTACAAAGTAATATACTGGTCTACACTGGAATAATTAAAAAGCTTTGTACAAAGGTTTGCTTTGTGATCTACTTGCCAGCATTAAAAGCTACTTATTTCACATATAAATTCTGCTATAGTAGATGTAACATTGCTATTAGTTGTCATATAAGCCAAGTGAATAGACATAACAAACAGTTATTCAAAACATGCAAACCATCTTTTTTAAGTCAACCTATGTCATTTAACTCCAAATGTCTTATATTGTGTGTTCACATGAAAACAAAACAAGCATTGTACAACCTCAGTGGCTCAAATTTACTAGACAAATAACTCTAGTCACGTTTCCCATCCACTTGCATTTGATAGAATAATTTGCCAACAATGGGCCTGCCATTTACCTGAGTCTCCGGGATTTCATTAAAACATCAAATGAAAGTGAAATCATGAGCCATGACGGTAGAGAGCGGGGATGGCTAAGCAGAGAAGCGTGGTTGGTGTCTACTGCAGGATTAGAGCTCAGCAACAAGTGCTCAAGGGGGGCTTTGCATCAAACCCAGGAGCCCATGACAAATGAGGGCGACTGGGCCTCTGTCTATTACCCTGCACTAAGCCCAGGCCTTTTGGGGAAGTAATGAGGTGCAGATTGAAGCCTCTGCCACTGGGTCCTTAGCCTGGCTTTCAGTAGAGCAGAAATAATCAGCGGAGACCTGGGTCAATAGTGGCAAAGCTATAGAGCAGCTGAGCAACGCATGGAAACATGATGATAAAACCGATTAACTAAACAAATCATTTTCTATTCAGAACATGACAGCTTTTTATGATTAGTACTTGAGTCTTTGTGCTATATGTGAACTTTAAACAAACATTATAATAAATGTATTCAGCAGGGATGCAAAAAAGTGATTTGGACTCCAGAGAGTATGCCGGAAACCCAACAGGATACAACATACCGCTGAGGAGACCCTACAAGACTGATAGGGCATGAGGGCTTATCAGTCCACAAGTATATCCCCAGTACATCATGGCGGTACCTCCCATACTCCAGTACCACATCCGTTCCTGCATCTAGAGTCTACAGTCCAGGGAGTCTATCAGCAAGCTTACTCTGCTGGTTAATGAAGCTGCCACATCAGGCCAAGTGTCACAGCCTAACAAGATACTGATTGGCAAACTCCGAGGAAATTCTCTCGTATGACTAGAGAGCACAGAAATGGTCTGGCAGTAAACACGACTGGCGACAGAAAAGCCAAGTGAAGCACGATCCTTTATGTTGACAATAATCTGTGTATTTCTATTTTGCAATTTGTAATTTGTAACTTGACTACATTTATTTTGGATTTTCCATTAACTGAAATTATTCTGGTAGCTTAGAAAGATGAAATTCCAATACGACATTTTGTTTACATTGCATATAAATGTCATTAGAGTCTTGTGTTCTTGCATGTAGAAAGTCACATAGGTCCCATTGGTATAAAAGTGTTTGGCAAGTTCCCAGTTGACACATTATGGGTGTCACAGAGTGATGTTACTGATCATGTTACCAACAACACCTAAGAGGACATCACATTGACTTGCATTCATTACCTGGATAATTAACCTAACTACTCCTGTCTAACCCTAACAGAAACTTTACCATTATCTTAATTTTTGATGTGTAAGTTGCCGCGTAACCTAATGCCATTTTAAATATCAGGATTAAGACATGGATACACGTTCTTTGCAGTCAGTGATGCAAAGCAGTTTGGAACCCGTGTACATCACCGAATGCTGAGTTTCAGACCTTGTGAAGTTTTATATTTACTTCAGTTGCTTCCTGTTTTTCACCTACAGTAAATGAAAACCATATTCAGCTGGTAATCAGGTGACTGCCATTAAAGAACTATTTTTTCCCGCCTGGATCCACCTGTATTGTAAAGTGGTTTTGAAGCGTTTGACTAAATCTGAGCAGAAAGTAAAACACCTCAGTGCACTATAGCGCATGTTAGCTATTAGTCTATAGAAATAGTGCCTACACTATTTTGAGATCCCTCCCCAGACGCCTTAACGCCCACTCACATCCTGGGCCATCTGACCTCAGGAATTCGCATGATAAGGTGGGGCCAGGTTTCACAATGAGCTCACCCGAAACTCTGGCTGATTGTGACCCACACCCAGTTTCACACCTTGGCTCAGGTGATTAGAGGATCATCAGGGGGTTCTTTGTCCCTCTGTGGGGGGAAACTCCCACTAGGTTTAAATCTGGGACTCTCCACCATTTGACCTTAGAACTGAAGAAGCTTCTCGGAGGTGAAACGTCTTCAAGCAACTAAAGAAGTCCAGACGCTTTTCTTTGCAAGCTCCTTTGACTACTATGACCTGGATGACTGAGAACCTTCACAGACATACACTATTTGTCTTTTTCTTAAACACACTAATAATTCAGCAACACCCATATTTATAAAGCTCAGAAGATAAAAACAAATGCAACAACACATGTTATATTTCATTCATAAACCTCTTCAGAAATATAGCTTTTTATCTTGTTTTTTATTGCAGCCTTGCTCTCTGTAGACCAACAGCACCCAGTGCAGTGCTGGGAGAACAGTGAACATCCCAGCATTGATGAGAACAGCTCGCACAAGAATGTATACTGTTTATTTTGAACAGGGTTCATACTTCTATGGAGAAGCGTGCTGGCATCTTGAGAATTATAACACATTTTCACAACTTTTTGCAGCTCAGATAAGTCATTTGTCTGCTTGTCAAAAATCAGTATGTCTGCTGAGATGCCACGTTCAAAGTGAGGAATTACTATTTATTCTTGTGACTGACTCATTCTTTCTAAATCTGAGTGGTTATCTTTATTTATTTGGACATTTACATTAAGGTGCAAGGCACACTAGCAGAACTAAAGCACGCAGGGAGCACTGCTACTTATTTACACTTGTTTCCCCTGAATTTTGGATAATTAAAAGGCTCCGTGGTTTATCTGTGTTTTAGCTAATTGGCCACACAGTTTACAGTGAATTTCATTAGCAAAAGAAACCACTTCAGTTGGGGTGGCGGGGTGGGCCATGAGGGGCTTGGAGGAAGGTGGTGATTAAGAGAGGGAGCTTATTTGCAGCGAGGGGGGTGGGGTACTTTTGCTTTAAACATTATACGGAGCTACTCAGCGTGTTGCCACCAGCATGTTTTAACCCAGTTTTATTTTACACAAACATACAGAAATAAACATGATGATTCTCTAATTAATCTGACTTACATACTGAAACACATAAAGGTGTAATGAACTGTGTTAACTTTTCCAAACAACACTTACACTGTCTAGCATAAAAACGCAAAAAATACACGCTAACAAAAAACAAAACAAGTGAGGGGTATTTCAAGCTCACCCTCTATAACAGAACAACTGCTTCACTAAGAGGCATTTATTAACCTTAAGTGTGTGGTGCTGATGCAGGGGATTTCTGCACCTGTGCAAAAACCTAGCCTGAAGCCAACAGAGTGTCCAACTGTTGCTGTTTTGACAGGGGCCATCCATAAACACACTGCGGTGAACTTCTTCCTTTGAAATGCGAACTAAATCAGACTGAAGACTAAGAGAACAACAAAAAGGAGGTACCTGTATAAATGCATCTGTCAGTTTGTATTAGAAGCTAGCCCCGGGACTGGAAAAAACAGTGTCTTGATTAGAGGACTAAACTGGTTTGAGAAACTCACACTATTATCTATGTGGGTCCAAATCCTAGGACTTCAGGCTCTCTAATCACCCAGAGGTGTCAATAACTACTGTAAATAAGTATTGCTGTTCAATCGTCACTTGTTCTTGTTGGGAAATTATCAAGAGAGGTATGGATGTGGGAGGAATTCTACCAATTTGAATTATCTCATGATAGTTTGGAAAAATCCTTCCTACAGGGAAACAAATCCTTTTGATTTCTCTAAGACTCAGGAGTCCAGACTGATATCTAAACTCATCAGTATGACAATGCACTCCTCAAGACTCGACTATCTAAACTTTGGGGTAAAGTAAGACTATTTTCTTATTCAACTAATAACACAGCCATGTACAATAGCTTAAAGGCACACAGCTCTATTCACTTATCCTTGTGAAAGAATTCAAAAGACGTTTCACTGAGAAAACTCAGTCACTGTGTAAAAATGTGACACACGCAAAAACACAGATATAAAATACACTAAAGATTCCCCATAGTATAATATAAATAGCAGATTTTTAATTTCTTAGTCAGAGGACCATGTTATTTTTTTGTATGAAGACGCAACAGTGATGTTCTGTGATTATTGCACTCTGGGAAGTAAAAGGTTAAACTAAATATCAGTAGTTTGTGTTAAGTCATTGAATACAGTACACAGAGATGTACTGGGCATGTCAAGGTATTCATCAGGGTCCACTCTGGTCTCTCATCCTCCCCACCAAACCACCTCTCTACATCAATATTCTAGCATGCACAATCTCATCCTATTCTATTTTATCATATTCAGCAGCAAAGTGCAGCGTGCATGTGTGTGCACATCATAGCGATAGCCTCTCTGGTGAAATAGGGCTCTCTGGGGGCTTGTGTCTCAACTCTACAGCCTTTGTGAGCCCCCATTACTTCTGACAGATAGAGATCACAAAACTGCTGAACAAACACCCCATTCAGTAATTAGCATACATTACAGTAATGGAAAGAGAAAAATGTATCAGTAAAGCCAAATGAAGTGCTTCCACCAAGTTAGTTCTGGCTTCTTAGTCTTCGTTTTCCTCTTTGTCCTATGATTGAGATCTGGTGGCCATTTGAATGCACTGAAGTCAGTGTTAAGCTCAAGAAAGAAGTTGATTTGATCTTTGTGTCATGTTACCCTGCTAGAAAAAAATGATGACATTGTGGTCATAAGGGGATGCACATGATCAGCAACGACACTCAGGTAGGTGGTGGCATATTAAGGAATGATACCGGACGCTTAAATTCTCCCTTAAACTAGAGTAACAGAGGCAGGAGTTTACCAAAGCCAACAGGACCCAAGAGACAGTCCAGCACAAAGTAACAGGATGTAAGCTGCAAGCTGGGACAGCATAAACTGAGAGGCACAACCATGTAGCTTGAATAGTGTGCAGGAACATCTGTGCTGCATATGGACTAGAAGTCCCAAAGTACTAGAGGGAGACACCACAGAAGGTGGTCAAGAACATGGGCTGAAGTCCCATGAGACTTCAAGTTCCAGACTGACAAGCAGTTGCTGGCCAACCAAGCAGACACAGTGATGGTTGATAAAAAGCAGAGGACTGCAGTTGTGATAGATGTAGCAATTCCAGCTGACAGCAACATCAGAAAGAAGGCGCAAGAGAAAATTGAGAAGTACCAGAGCTGAAGAAACAACTGGAGCAGATGTGGAAGGTAAAAGCCATTTCAGAGGTAATAGGACTATTAAGAGCTTTATCCCTCAAAACAGATGAGCAGCTCCAGCAGTCCAGTCCAGGCACAACATCAGAGGTCTTTTACTGGGAACAGCTAAGATATTGTGCAGACCCCTAAAACTCCCAGGTCTATGATAGAGGACCATTATTTCTATGTAACTTTGATTATACAGTCTCGAGCGGGGTATCATGTTGAAAAAGTCCATCTATTTACCTCTTTGTTTTACCTCTTTTTTTTATCAAGTTGTCACTACACTTTTTAAAACCCTGCATGGTTTTTTGCTAGTTAAAGATGAAAGACATACAGACTGGAACAGAAGCATATGTACTCACCTACACATCCAATGTAAATTACCTTCCCATTTTCTCTGCATCTCTCTCTAGCACACACACACAAGCACACACACACAAACGGAGTCTGACTAATTCATCACAGTGCCCAGCCGTCAAGACAACAGAGCTTCACTTAACTTTTTCAGGGTTGCTCAAGCATCAAATGCATGACTTTTAGATGTTGTTGTTCTTCCATCTGTCATGCTTCAAGGAACCAACATCCTTTTCTTTAATCCCAGCATAAAGTTTAAAAAGGTATGTTTCCCTTGATTGTGCTATCTTATGTACAGCAAAGGAAATGTCAACCCCCAAAATACGGCCCTGTATTTCACACTGTCACTGTTCCAACACTCGGCATTAAAGTGCCCCCTAAGCTCATAGCAAACGCTGGTACTACAAACTTCAGTGATTCAAGCAGTCTCCACTTTCAATCTCTCCTTATGGTCCATATGCATGTGGATTCATTCCATCACAATGCTCATTTACACAAAACAGTCCAAGATCTGATATCTGAGGAGATTTAATGTGGTAGCAAAATCTGAGAAAAGAGCTAAATGAACACAGACGCACACAGACACATACAGGCAAAGGTTTCCCTCTGTATCAGACCCCCGAAATCAATTCTCGGAATGAACAGTGCAAAACGTAATTTACTTCGACGTCCTGATAATATGCACTGTGCTACAATAAAACAACATATATATATATTTTATAAATCCTAACATGTTAACACAAAAGAATGCATGAAATACTGAAAATCACATCCTTCTTTATTCTCCCAGTTATTCAGGAAGTAACTTTATAATCAACGATGAATACAACACTGCAAAATAAAATATAAAATATAACCATGTCATTGTTCCAACCTTTAGCAAAGTAAGACACAAAATCTGTTTTACTGCAGTAAATCTGTATGAGCGTCATTCCTAGGACCACAGCATGGTCAGGTAGGATGGGTAGGGGTGGGTGGGTGTGTGGGGTAGGGGTGATGTTTCAGGTCATCGCCAGCCAGTTTCTCTTTGCCATTCTCTGGGGAGGAACTCCAGACAGTGAAAAGGAACCATACTGCAGTACATCTACACTTCTCCATTTCCTCTCACTCAAGCCTCTAGTTCTCAACGGAGCCTGGGAATCAATACTGACATTGGGGGAAAGAGCAGCTTTCTTGCCTGCCTGCTCTGCTTCATATAGTAGCTGCCGCCAGGGAAGCCTCTGCATCAGTTTTTTCTTTTTTTAAATGTAAAAATGTAAATGTCCATCTCTGGTTTGAAGAGATTTTTAGGGACTATTGCTCTCGTCCCTCCAATTGTGCTGATTTAGCCTAAATAGATATCAGATAAAAGGAAGTAAAGATAATGTTATATGTTAACTTTTGTGTGAGCCCCTAGCATATGGAAACACCCACTCATGTTTTAAATTACTCGAGAGTAATCCTTTCTTTTCTTTATAACATTAGAGACAAACATAGGCTATCCTGCTGACTGCTTCACTGTGTTTTTCCCCATGAAAGGCACCTTAGCCTCAGGGTATTGACAACAGACTTGATTTTCACTATTGATCAAACCTATACAGTGAGAACCTTTCCTCTCAGAAAGGGCATTCAAGAAAGTGCAGAGACATGGCTAATTCAATTTGGGACTAGAGATGCTTGGGTGTAAGTGAAACACTCTGTTATCAAAACAGGAGAGGTGTCATGAGAAAAGAGTTCGTGGATGGCTGTGTGGAGAGGTTTGTGGTCGGCCAAAAGATGAAATCAGGAATAAGCGATAAGTTGGTGTGAGGGGCCAGAGTCCCTATTAGAGGTCCCCAGGGGACAGGCAGCAGTGGCAGAGTGAAGTAAAAATAGCCACAGGCATGATTTCACTCTTGGGACCCAGGGAGGACTGAAGAGGGAGATCTGATCAGCGTCTCACAGCAAGGCAGCCAGATCCATTCCCCAAGTTCCCTAGGGTGCCACCTATCACACCAAGTGACTTAAACTGCTTACCACAGCCAGGCTGAACACAAACAGCACACACCTTTGCCACTGCTCGCTACAAAATAGGACAAAGAATGTCCTAATATCGCTCAAAGCGAATGCTGTTAGGGAGCAAATTTACGTCCAAACCTGTGTATTGTCTTGGAATGAACACAATAAAAAAAGGATATAGACATCTTTTCCACAAACTTATCTTGTTCATCGGCTGTTTTGGGGAAGTTTTCGATGTCATTCTCAAGCCTCTGAATGTGCCGTTCCATGTTGGTCAAACTGCTTTTTAAGATCTCGGCGGACACTGTGGAAAAGTGAAAACACACACAATAAGCTGGTTAGTATCAACAGTTGAGCGGGCTCTTGCTCCATATAGGAGTAACCCATGATGAAAACAACACATCCCTGAAAACGTTAAACATTTAAACAAACATATCTACCGCAGAGGGAGACCGATGTGACATACTGACTCCACATAATCCATCTGCGTATGGCCTAGAAAAGTGAGCACGAGTGGTAATGTGTGTGCACATTGGGTGTGTGTGCCTGTCTGCAGTGGCTCATTAATCAGTCTGTAATCACTGCTTGCAGAGTTGCTGTGGAATCCACTATATTCAGATCAGGCCTTTCAAGTAGAGACTTCAAACAGCATGCAGTGTCTTAGGGGATCAAATGGGACAGGAGCATGGATGCAGTGGCATGTTTAGGTTCCTGTAAAGGGTTTAGTTTTATTGACACACAAATTCCAGTTTGCTCAAACTGAACATATGTCATGTTGGTTAAATGGTATTGCCCAGTTTGAGAAAGGAAAGAAAAATAGGCTGATCAGAAAGCCAGTAACTAACTTTCTTTAATATCAGAGGAATGAGGAGATGGTATAAAGAGCACATGACTAAAAGTATCTCTGTTTATTTGTTTTTATTTAAGCTGGCTTTGAGCTTCCTGTACACTGTAAGCCCCGAGCCTTTTGAGAACTAAAAGAGAAACAGTTGACAAAAATACTGTACTGTATTGAGAAGAAACATCTTTGTATAGGAGTAGTTAGAAGTGAAGCTGGTAGTGAACCTACGTGAAAGAGGGTTCGTGGGTCAGCTAAACATGGGTTTATTTTACTTTCTGAGGATATGTAAGTTGAAGCTACATTCATAAAGTCACTGACTGGACTTGCACAACAGGAAAGGACACGAGGTCACAAGAACTTCTGGGATTCTTCATCTTAAGAGTGTCAGCTTTCATTCCAGTCTAGCTTTGATTTTTCACAATGTTGACTAAACACAAGCAGATGAAACTACCTACTCGGCAGAGTAACATGTATCCTGCTGATTAACAGGTCTTGCCAGCTGATATCTTATAGGTTATATGTTATTTGAATGGGCCATCCAGTTCTACTTTGCATGAACTCGTTATTATTTGTTTCAAGTACAGATTGAATACAACAACCCAGGACAACTTTTAATATTTGGCACCACTTTGACATCTGCTGAGTGTTTACATCCTTTTGTCTGTAACTGAAGAGAAACAGAAAGCTGTGGCAGGTCTCACTGACATAAGGGTCAACCTTGTCTTGCTTTACATCAGTTCCACAGCTCGAGTTTGTCCTCTCTCATTTTCTGACAATAAAATTGGATAGCAATATTTTGGATCGCATGCACTATACTGTCTGACACAAACACAAAGGGTATCTAAGCTGCATTTCCATTAGAACACACACCCATACACAGAAATTGCCTATTGTGATTGGTCTAGAAGCAATGCAGTGAGAGTGATGGGTGAGGTCACTGTCATTATTAGACTTTTCAGCTAGCTAGCTGGGTAGACTGGGAGACTCACAATCCCTCCTTCTCAATTCTGGTAGAACTGACTCCTGGGAATGACACTGAGAAGACCACACTATCACATAGTCTGTTTCTCGACTGATAGGGCCCCTGAGATCCACATGTGCTTGTCACTTTGATCTCAGACTTACTAATGGTGAAAAAGGAAAGCGAGCAGTGGACAGATGAAGCAAGAGGCAAAACAATTAAATTCACATCAAGCCACTGGGAATGCGTTTGTCATTTGTTATGGCTTATGATAGTTTTTTTGTGGATTGAGTGACAGTACTGACTAATGGCTTGGCTGAAAAACTGATCATAGGAACCAAGCATAGTGTTTTTTATGAGATCAGAGAGGGGTCATAGGAATTCAAAACAGAAACGTTAACATGGGAAGTAAACCAGATGGGAAACAAGTGAAACCCAGCTACATAACAGATTACTTGCATACATGCATTTAGCATTAAATTTGTAGCTGTAGGCCACTTTATACTTTTCATAAATTTGTATATGTAAGTAGAAAATCCAGCATTGATTCTTATGGGATGTCATTAGCTACAGTGATACCTTCTGTACGCTGAATACATGTTCCAAGTGGATGAGTGGAGAAATAAAGAGGGCAGGTAGGTATATATCATACACACAGAAGCGAGGGATGAGTGATGTGTGGCGATGTAGGAAGAAAAGAGAAAGTAAAGAAAAGACAAAAGCCATTTTAAAGCGATGCTCTAAGCTGTATGAATTACAGAGTGAGGGGAAAACTGCGAACGACATCCTTAATTTATTGACATGAGCTCGGTAAAACTGGCCATTGCGGCATTAGTCATTCCTCAGAACAAAAGGCAGACAAAACGTATTTCATCGCGTTTTGCCTTGTTTCCCTCAAATAAACTGCCAGGGAAAAATACTGTGTAGCTCACGATACCAAATCAACCGCTATAATGCGAAGATGTCAACCTTCTATTCAGTCATCTGTTGAGGGGAGCAATTTTCATTTTGATTTATTGACAAATAATACCAATCATTCAACTAATGCTCTTGCAATGCTGCCAAAAGTTACAAAGGAAATAGAGATTTATTTTGAACATCGCTGCCAACGCAGCATAAAAGATCAAGTTTTAAATAATCTAAAGACTTATGAAAACAAAGACAAATGCAACATAAATCCTTAAGAGAAGGTCATTGATAAATACATTTATTCCTTTAGCAAAGTAAGTGTATGTTGGAGAGGATATGACACAGGGAAAAGGGACACACAGAAAGGATGCACAAACACAGACTGCATAAAAGCATTTTTCAATTTTATATGTTGATTAGGTTTAAAAATGATCTCTTAATTAAAATATATCTCAAAAACTAATGACAATCCGGTTGTTCAGTCTGACGTCACTAGCCGTGTCTGGGCCTAAACTCCGCTGCAGGTCCATATATCAAACGATCACTATGGCATTACTGAGAGTTGAAAAACTGTCTAAAGTCTTTCATCTTTAATAAAATGATCAGCGTTCTGCTCTACCAGGTGTAACAATTGAGTTTAACTAACAGGCATCCATGAAAACGGAATTTATGACATTTAACGGAGTTAGAAGTTAGCAGGGAGTTAGCTCGCTAGCTTCTATCTAAATACAATATAGCATGTCCTGGCTGCGGGGTTTTGGAAACAAATTAAAACGTACAGCTCTGTTATCACTTCCAACATAAATGAAGACAGAAAACTAAACAGCAGTGACGTTTGTAGGGTTACTGAAGTTTGGCTAGCTGGTATATAATGATATGCTACGTGACCGCTAGCGACACAGCTATGTTAGCATAATATAAACAAGCTAACTTTTTTTCCACTCGATAAAAGTTAACGTGAGTGTTCTCGGTGGTCAGGAACAAATGTAATCGCATGGCAGGATGCTGTAAAAGGACCAAACTTCAGCCAGGAGAACAACTGAGATAATCCATCCACAATACGAGGTTAGTCATTCATATACTGCTGCATGGGCTGGGCTGTAGTTACATCCTAAGGTTTTAAAAACTGAGCTTAAATAAATGATTAACGGTAATAAAAGCCGAGGGAGGTCAACAGTGATCACTGACTGTTTTAGGAGCTTTTTGAGATCAAATAGAAGAAAATACAAAACATTAAACATGTTAACAACACAAAAGCCATATTAAACGCAGACTACTTTAGGCCCGGAAGTAGGATTCGTCACGTCATCACTTAATAATCGGATGAGTATAAAACACTAAAAAGTCAAATGTTATATTGGATCAATTTAACTGAAATTCATGTTGCAGGGAGGAATGAAAGTTTAAAAAAAATGGGTGCCTTTCTTTACAGTGACAGCCGAAGCTATTCTCATTTGAATCAACTTGTTTTTCCATTGCATTAATTCTCTGTGAATATTTGAAATCTGCAAGTCTAAGAGGTACAGTAGTGGCTAGTATAATAGCACTTCATATGTGGAAAAATATTCCAGCCTCTGGAGATTATAGGCGTTAAATTCTTCGAGAATCCAAAACAGTTTTAGGCACGCTTGCATTTTTACCCACGCAAAGCTCTCACCATTTCATTGACTATGCAACATGTAAAGACAGGATGACCTTCAGTAAACTCTTCACATGACCAGCTACACATAATATGTGCTGAAAGGTATATTCATCGCATCAGAGTAAAATTGGTTATTGATCAGCGCAATACTACCAGTCAAGACAATGACTGATTGTGTGTGTTTCTAAGTAGGTGTTGTACACATTAGTGCTACTTCAAATACCTCTACTTTAACATGACAAAGAATTTTCCTTTATCTTTTTCTTTAGTCTCGGTGGCACCTGAAAGCAAATAAGAGATGAAGTGGGAGACAGACTATTGTACAGCAGAGGAAAGCTACAAGAGGATAAACACAACTGCATGTGTTTCCTTTTCAGGAGGAATCAAAGCAGCTCAGGTTGCAGTACTGAAAGTGATAGTGTTGCTGTGACAACATAGTCACATTGTTCTTTCTGATTACCTTGAATCATGTACTCCTAAAAACAGCAGGCAGGTGAAAGCCGCAAATGAGTAAATTTAATGGACAGCATAAAGTTGGAGCTCAGGATTACCTGTAAATATTAGGGTACAATTTGAAACCATTGGAAATGATAATCTACCTTTGGTATGGTTTCCCGTTGTTTACTAGAACAAAAGATGGCTCCTTTAGTGATCTATTCATGTGTGAACAATTAAAACACCAGTTTGTTGAATTATTTAGATGCATCGTATGGATAAACGATATTATTACTTTCACTCAGAGGGCAGGAAGTAGCACAGTGTGCAAAAATAGTCACAGCTGTAATTTTCCATCAATCTTACACTAATTGTTTGCACATAAAAGGATGAAACCTTCTTGCTTTTGCTCTATTTCCTCTTTTAATTTGCATTTTCCTTAAAGCATTCATGCAGAAAAACTGTTACCATAATGAAGGATTTGTTTGCCTGATTGTAATTGATGACCCCCTGAAGAGTAAAATCAGAAGGTTTAAATTCGTAACGGTTAATCTGTAAATCCTTGCTATGATCACTTCTGAACAGAGGCCTCAGATGTTAAGCCTGGAGTCGCTACAACCACCACTCTCTCCCCATCCTGGAAAAAAACACAGCTAAATTTTGCAGTGTCACCATATCCAATATTCTTAAGCTACCAGATCAATCAAAATTAGAGAAGGAGAGATATGAACGTTAAACCAAGAAGAATAAAACATGACTGCATAATTTTTTAATTATGACATTTGAATGGAAGTATGGGCTGCAGCCAATCGGAAACGTACAGCCAGGCACCAAAAAACACACACTTTACTGTTCCTCCCGATCTAGAAGCAGGGCTTGTTTGCAATGGGGGTCATGTCTATGAGACTTTATTGCTTTTGGCAGCCATCAGAGCTACAGCCCAGTGCCAGATCTCTGGAGGAATTACAAATGGAGTCAATTACAATATATTTTGATGCATGGGAAAGTTTAGACATTGACCTGGGGTGATGACAATTCCCTGGGAAGTGCTGAAGAAATCAGTCAGGGTGATGTGTTGCTGCTATATGTAAGTCTATGCCCTCTGCAATAAAAAGAATGAGGATCTCAAAGGGGTACAATGGTTTACCTCTTCTCTCCTGACAGCCAGCAACCTAAATGCACCTGAAGATGGTAATTTCTCTTTGTCAACACGTGTTTTTCTTTGATATTGTTATGATACGTTTCTTGTGACATGCCAACAACAGAAAATTATGAGTTAGGAATATACAGCTGGACGGTTAGGGTAACTGATTTTAAGGCAAGGTGTATGAAAAACACCAATGGAAGCTGAGTTACCGTAGCTTGAAGAGGCAAGCATGTGTTCCATCTTTCATGCATGTTTGCACTCATGTTAGGCTGACTAGGTTATCCAAATAAGTGTGCTGTTGGGTAAGTAGCAGAATAAGTAAAACCTCAGCTATGTTCTCATGCTGATGCTTCAGTCACACTTACAAGTACAACTACTAATTAATTACAATAACAAATGCCTGAATGCCTTTTAAAGTATGTATTTATGCCACAATTCATCACAATACCACAGTTTGGCTGACGCTGAATTGGAAGCACACACACAAAAGGAAATGCACACATGTATAACTTCAAAATAATAATGAAGGAAATGACTAACTTAAAATACATCAAACAGGACTGCATTCACAGTAAGATGGATATGGATATGACTTGGTGTGGCATACCAAGTCATCATGATAGCCTGCAGAGGTTGAGTCTTGCCTCTAACCTCATTCACAACTTCAAAGTTGCACCTTATCACATGGCTAAAGGTAATTCACCTGACACCTCTAAAGGGAAACACTTAACTTGCTATTTCTACATCCAAGACACCAAAACCTTACTTCAGTTATTAACTGACCTGAAATCTATAAATATATTTCTTCACAGCAATGCACTATAGTTCAGAATCAGAGAACTTTTGCAAAAAAAAGAAAGAAAGAAAAAAGAAGAGAGAGCTGGAAAAAAAAACTTAGGGAAAGAAAAAAACAGATTCAAACTGAACCAACAACAAAATCCCAGCTTTTAAATATTTAACACTGAATATAACAATGTCAATTAATATGCAGTAGCTGCAAGCACCAATTACCAGGGCGTATGCCCAAGGGTGTGTTCGTGCTCGTGCGCCCCTGAACACACATCTTCTAATACAGTTAATCTTAAAAGAAAGATCAACTGCATCAGCACAAGAGCAAAGGAAAACTGCTGGATTCTAGTAAATATGTGATACACTACACATGATGCAAGAAGTACAAAATATAATTTGTGCCGAGTTCAGGTTAACACTTTTTTCAATTGCAATAAAAATATGTCTGATTTCTACATATAGTAATAGTAATAATCTGTGGGACAATATTGCTGCTATTTAACTAGTTTACATTCAGTCTTATCAAAGGTTTTGCTTGAGTCTAGACTAAGAAAGGCCAACTGCTGTGGGAACACTAGAATGAGAAGAGGATAAATTGTGGGAGAGGGTCATGAACTTGACTGGTCTTTTTCTATTATTTATCTAAGAAAACCTGTCAGTGACATCCCATCATGATCTACAGTTCACCGGTGCATATTCACAGAAGAGAAGCGACTTTTTAAAATGAGATTTTTTTTCTTTCTATTACTTAAAAATTGAAGATGGCAAAAATGTATACTAATTATAACCTACCGTAATTTCTTCTCAGTTTACTCCAGAGGGACAGGTGGAAGTGTTATGAATTTTCAGCAGTTTCAAATCAGAATCAGAATACTTTATTCATACGTTTCATTTCCCTGTTTCACCATACAGTCATAATTACTGCCTATTTAGTCTTAACCTGTAATAACCTTATTTTTAAAATCATTATTATTTGGCATACCTATGCTATTTCAGTCTTGAGGGGAAAAAAACAGGTTTCATTAACAATAGTGTGAAAATCTGTTGCCTGCAACTAAATGAGACAGTGTGCAGTGAGTGCCCGACTGCCTTCAAAACTCGTCAGTGTTTTGGATTTTGGCTCTGCTGTCCATTCAGTAAAGAACAAAACAACAATGAGGAGGAGGAGAAGAAAAAGACAAAATAAAGGAAAAGAAACAAAAACAGTTCTTAGTTTTCCTATTGTTTTTTAAATTAATGTTAGTCACTCTTACTTCTCTTCTTTACTCAGTTTCTCTGGCCTCTGTTCTCCTCCCATTTGTAGCGCAAGAGCTCCCTCTGGGAGAGCCACACAGATCAAAGTCTGTAGTTGGGCATATTTACACAAATCTTAATAAAGATGGCTGATATAAATATACAGCATGTCTATCAGGTACAGTAAGAAGTTTAACTACTTTCTCTGCAGTAGTTAAACAAATATACGTAATAGATAAAACTTTTACTTGTATCAGTTAAACCAATCCTGGGATTTTTTTAAAGCAATATTTTCTCATGAAGATAGAAATGGATTATTGCAGTGCCTAAAACTGTTAATCTAATATGGCCCCCTTAAAACTAAATGTATGTACTGAAAAAAATATCTTCAGAGACTAAAATCTAACACTGATGACCATAAATGCATCTCTTCAAATTTAATATGTATGCACTACATGAGGTGATTTTTTTTTTTATGACAAAACAAAATGTGCCTGATGTGTACTTAGTGAGAGCTTTTCAGACATAAATTCACTGTATGTATGGCTGAAGATCCACGTTCTACCTTTAATTCAGAGATAAATGTCATCAGTCTTTTGTAGATTTTTTAATAAAGAAAAATGTGTTTGTGCATTTGTGATGGTGTATGACTCATAAGAACTGTGTAGGGTGGACGATGACTCAAATCTGTGTTGGCCTCCCCATTTTCCTTTTTGCTGATAAAGTTCTTCCAGTGTTCTTCCACAACACTGGATTTATTGATCATGACATGTTGTTGTTATTGTCTAACTTGTCTATGACTCTGTTAAACATTTATTTTGCAATGGTTACAAAAATAGAGATGTTGACAGATAACTAAACTCCCAGCATATCTGCATTTAAAGGAAAATTCCCGTCTAGTTTGGTGATAGATCTCACTTCAGGCTCTCAGTGAAGTTCTTCAGTCCAGTATTAAAATGTCACCCTTTAATCATTCTGTGTTTGTCACCATCCACACAGACAGCAATCCTTTGCATTATCCAAGTATAGCTCTGTAAACGGTCATAATCACATTGTCATCCCTGATTTAGATTTAAATTATGTATTCATTTCAGGAGAAAAGACAGCCAGGCTGTTTTTGATTGGCCTTAAACTAAGTAGCCATAGTGACGAGATATCTGTTAAACGTTAGGTCACCTCCAGTTAGCAAACAGATTTTATCTTCCAGTGCGGATGACTGGTTAAGGTGGTTCCTTAACAACAGGAGGAGGACGTGGAGGTAACTGAATGTCTTAAATATGCTAACTCACTAGAAGCCGTGGAGCTGTGTACAAGGTATTTGGCAGTGGAAGCAGGAATACATTTTAAATTATTCAGTTTAAGGTGCAGTCCTCATTCTTAATGCAGCAACCTTTGCAGGTTGGATTTAAACCTAATCTTTGCAACTCATACTTGTGCGTTTTGGGTAGCAGTGGAAATTGATTGATAGTTCTTTTCAAAATCTTGAGTGGTGTTTTGGGGTGCAGCCTTTTGACAGTTCTTCCTGGAAAAGGAAAGAAAAAAAGCACCTTCCACACTTTGTTCTAAGGCTCTCCCAACATATTCACTTGCTTCATACATGCTAAAAGCCCAGGGGGCTTGGGAAGTGTAAGCAGTTCAACTTTCCTCTTAGACCTCTGTTGCTATTTTTTAAAAGGTTATTATTTTTTCTCCAATAGCACAAAAAATATCTTTACTTTAATGCAGGTCAAATCGTGGAAACGATGGATTACAGTTATAAATACATTAATGCTGCGTGCTATGTAATCAATGGGCAAGCCTGACAAAATGTGGAAACATTTTCTGGTAGAAAATTTTTAATTTCTTTTTAAACTCATAAATGCTCGAAACCCTCCTTTTTTCTAATATAGTTTTGTTACCAGCTGCTTGTTCCACTTCTGCATGTAATTTTATTGTGACCTACATGTGGCTACCAAAATTAGGATTTCCTATGTCCCTATATCACACTAATAAAGTAGACTCAGTAAGATTCATAACCCTTACATGATGAGAAAGGTCAGATCAATTCCAGCACAATCCACATTTGTCTTCATTTAGAAGTCACCATATAAAGAGGACGTATGATCCCTTTAGAAACACATGTTTAAACCGTAGAATCATTAAGTATTTAAACAGGGTTGTATTCAGTATTCATTTGGCTGGAGTGTTGACATGTCTTTTGTTTTTCATTCAGGAGACGAGACTTGGTACGCACGATTGCCGAGCCATAAACATAGTCCCTTTCCACCTCAGGCAATCCTTAAACTCATCAGCAGGGTAATGAGACTTTTGAGCTACGAGATGAATTAACTGGCTATTTGTCTTGTTTTTACCCACCACATGCAGAGTAGTTGAATATAGCATGGGGAGCAATCCCGGACTGTGATATATGTGGCAGGACAAACTGACACATAGCTGAGTTTAAGAAAATTGACTGGGTTTCCTGCAACAATGTGAAACAATTAGTCTCTTGCATTAGTCAATGTAATAGAAAAAGGACCTTGAAAGCCACTTCAGTACTGAAAGTTTGAATATAAAGCCTGCATGCACACACAGAGTAAAATATAAATTGAAATAAAGGAGACCTTTTAATAGTGGAGAGAAATCTTAAGTCAGTACCATAATCCTTTACATATAGTGCTTCTAACATTGGCTTGCTGTCCAACTAAATTCAATGGATGGGACTGTGAGTGGAAACCCAAAGAAGGCTCATGTTTTAGACGCTGCACTTGTTACATAAACTTGTTTGTCTTTGCAGAGAGGGGTGGGATGACTGCTCCTTTATGTTAGAGCTATAACACAATGCAGGAAGCTGCCACAGTTTAATGTGTTCCAAACATTGGTGTATTGGTGTTCTGTAAATGAGAGGCAAAATGTAAAGAACTTTACTCTTTCATGTAAAATACTATCTATTGACCACATCTGGTATAAATGAAGAAGACACACTGTAATCTAAAACCTTTGCAGATGGCAACCACTACCAATTTAATTGAACATTTTATCCTTAAGGAAGAGCTTTTTATTGATAACAAGTGAGAACAAGTGAAGTAAAACCAAGTAAATAAAGGCCCCCAAAAGAATAACCAAGCCATGAGATCCCTTTAATGTAGGGGCCAATTATTAAGGTAATTAATACAATTTCCTTGGTCTACATCACACATGCCTTCGCCAATTTGTACACTAGTCCATTTCACTTCTTTCTATATAACCAATGTAGCCAACTTTTGAACCAATATAATCTGCAAGTGTCTTTTTAAAGACAGATGCACTGCAACACTACAGCAATGTCTTTCAGTCAGCTAAAGAAGAGATTCTTATTGAAATCACTCTTTCTATTTGCAAAGATTCTTTAGGAATTATTAAATCAGTTAACCATTTATTCTGGGACGCAATGCATAGATAAACAAAATGATAATCACATAACAAATAAATATGTTAAAGGGTATTTTAAGTGATCGTAGTTGCAGAGGTTATATAGTTATTATATCTGTATCTATATATAGTTAAAGAGTGGACTGCTACAAGTGCCAAAAGACTACCAACAACACAATGGACCTAAAATTGCAAAAGATATACAATACTGGGGTGTTTCTGCTGTTATCTAGTAGCCCACAGCAGCCTCACTGTGCTTTCCCATTTACCCATTACTTACGGGGGGTTTGTAGCTTGCAGCCAGTCACCCTATTGTAATAACCAACAGCTTTAGGCTTTGCTAAAAGCTGTTGTTGCTCTAAATGCACGCTAGACACTCCATGAATATAGGTCACCAGTTAAATGAAATTTTAACCTTCTAAGTATCATAAATGTGTCTGTAAAATATGTCCTGGGGGAATTATTATAATAAAATGATTCCAGTCACAGGAGGGAGAACGTTTTTCTGCAGGCAAATTTCAAGCGGACTTTCCCTCCTTCTTGGTTTTAAACTTCATTTAGACAATGCCTCATCTGATTTGAACTGTGAATAGCAAGTCAAATTAAAATAAAATGTCACTCCTGTAATTGGGGTCCTGCTGTGTAATCAAAAAGTGCTCATGCTCAAGATGCATATGCAAAAACTCTCCATTCATAGTTTTGCAGCCACACGTAATTAAAATATAGACAACCATGAATGTACCCTTCTCAAGTTCATACAGCTGAAGTGACAGAGTAAGGTAACAGCCAGCAACAATAACTTGCTCATATCTTGGTAAAGCATAGGGCATTGGCCTTTGGAAGCTTTTTGGCTATCTCACAATTTTAAAGGAAGCAGCTAAATATTAAATAAATATTAATAGGGTCCTTTATTGCCTAAGCTTGACTTTTCCATAAAATTTCATTACATTAGGTCGGGTAATTTGTTGTTATTCTGGTGACAAGTACCAAGCAGCATAAGATAACACACGATGGCAGACGAACAAATGTGAACACAGAGGACCAGCATCACCTTTACAAATGATGTTATAAAGTAGCATGCAATGAACCTTTGTGTATATCTTGAGTAGAAAACTGCTCAAAAAAGACCCATCCTGTTGCCATGGCAGCTGTAGAGTCAGTATTTGTGTACAGGTAAGCTTCTGTGCAAGGACCTAAACGGCTGAATGTTTCTAAACCATCCAAGAATGTTTTTCATTTATTTATTACTTTGAAGGGAAGTATTTTTGATTTCTGTTCATTAGTGTGAATGCTTGAAAAGCATTCACAGTATTGTTCTTCTAATCTTTATTAGTGTGAATGCTTGAAATGCTAGACATGGCTGTCGCTCACAGTGAAAGAATTTTGTCAATACGACTTTTACTTTTCATTTGGGAACGATTTGTTTCGGCCTGACTTTTCTGTTCATTTTAAGCAGCAAAAGTGAGGTGCATGTCTGTGTACGTGTGTATGGAGCCATTGGGTGCGGTCACTATAGCAACCAGGCTCACACCTGCCTGCTTAACGAGCTCTCTCTCTCACTCTGCCAAAATTAATCTTAAACACTTCTCTTTCAACTGCTGCTGTGTCCACAGTGTTAAAGCCATCATTTTACCCTCAAAACGTCGCCATCGTTGTTCTCTTTCCAACATCTTGTCTTTCAAAGCTCAGAGATGTAAACTTTTTAAACTGTGTGGGTCCAAGTGGAGGGATCACATTTTAGTCATTCAGTGATTCAAAGAATATGACCTTTTAATATTCTTTCAGATGTTTTCTGACTCTAAATGTTCTTTTCTCATTTCTTAGGTTTTTCTAATTTACAATTAAAACATTTTCAGCTTTTTTCCAACTTCTTCTTCTGTGTAACCTTCAGCTTTTAGCAGTTCAGCACTTTTGTTTTCAGGTTAAATTCGGGTTTTTTTTTTTTATCTCATTCAAGATTCAAGCATTCACACTGCAGTTTCTTCAGAAAATGCACTTTCTAGTTTGATGATGATGTTGATTTCTTTTCACTTTTTCAGGTTTAAGTACAGCTTGGCCAGTAGTCGGCAACGGTTTGCAGACAACCTGATGTCTTCCATGTAAACTATGGGGGACTATGGCAATCTGATGGAGACCAACAATCACAAGGAGTGTCAGACCAGTTACTACAACAATTAGGAGGTGGCTGAGCCCAATTACTTAAAAAAATAAATACATAAGAAATCCCACACCATATTCCTCTCTCTACCAAATATTAAACAAAGCTTTCTCTGACAAAAATGCAAACAGTTTAAATGAGGACTGAGCCAGCAGAAAAACAGAATTGGACTGCTGTGTCTTCAGCTATTTAGAATTACTTAGGTTTGTACCATGTATTTGATTAAGTTGGACTGATGGATTTCAAAGCGGGAAAAAAAATCAGTGAGGAACATGCCCTTATATAATACTTAACTGGTCAAAGTGAAGACTAGCAGCATTTAAAAGTTTTCATTCTTAATATAAACAAAGGGTAAGCAGGGCAGAGGAGAATAGAAAGCTGCAAAACTGAGGCAGAGGCCTCTCCAGGTAAAGAAAAAAGTGTACAGGGGAAGCTGGAAACAATAATGGGCTGACATGAAACATAATCCCCTCTGTCTGAGATTTTATTGGCAGCCCCTCCAAAGAATGGTGGCTCCCCTATTATGACTTAACACATCAAAATCGCAGCATAGCACACACAGAAAAGGCCACCTGATGATAAACACAGCAGACAGCGTCAGAGGCTTTATCTTGTGGCTGCCTGCAGCTCGACACAGGTTCAATTTGGCCTGCAACAATCGATTCTGTCCCTTCTTACCTCTGCTTCATTTGGTGGAATAAAAACAGACCTTTCGGTAAAGAGCAGGTCTCAGCTGGTATGCCATGTCAAGGCAAAGGAGAGGAAAACTGGTGATAGCAAGACACCTGAATTGCAGCTGACCATTAAACAGGTATTCACATTTTTACAATCACGATATTTGAATCATGGTCAAAATAGTAGATTACAACTTGCATGGACTTTGAAAATTATATATCAGTTGTAATACACAATAATGAATAAACCCAAATGAACAGTGGAGCTTTAGGAAACTATAGCTTTAAGCTATGCAAATAAAATAAAATAAACATTTTAGGTCATCTTCTATACCTAAATAGCAAACACAGAAATTTTATTATTATTTATTTATTACTATTTTGCTTAATAACTTGGGTTACAGATTAGTTGTAGAAGCTGAAAAGAAATTTCACGTACTTGACCTCGTTCTTCACCTATCTCATTGGTGCATGCAAAATTTATCATAAACAAATTTAACAGAAAATTAGGAAATTTGCTGATTGGATTATTGGCTTGTAAAGATGGTTATCTTTATATACATACGCCTTGGTTATTCGAACTATGCCATGCACCATCTATAGAGTCAGACAGTACTCTACAAGTAATAACCACATTGTAGTGGCATATAATAATGCTATAAATAAATATGGAGTATAACGGAGAAAGTGTTGGTCTTGTCCATTATGCAGTACCATTGGGTCGACATGTGACTGACCACTAAATTCCTTCTGCAGCATGATAACGACCTGCTATAGATATGAAGAACTAGCTACAGTCAAAAGAAGAAAACGAAGTCTCGCAAAAGGTGTGAACTGCCCACACAGACCCCGCTCTTTGAAGTTCTTGCATGTTGTCTTGTGTGTTGATTAGGATTAGGAACAGACTGCAGTTTAAGTTGCATCGACTGTTTGTTAAATTTATAAAAGATATCTTTCTTGGTTACTGGGGTGCAAATTTCTACCCCACCAATGGACATTTTACATGCACTAATTCACACAGCTACTAAAGGTCACCGAACTTTACAACATGATGTTACTTCATATCTTGCACAGACAACCTATGGTATTGTTTTCCTGGGAAAAATTGAGGCAAGTCGATTTATTTATGTTTTTGTATTCTGCCCCTAAATATGAAAGGCATTTTTTGTGGAAGCCACCTTCTTGTGTTTAATGCAAGAGTGACGCCATAACTGTCTTTATTTGAAGAGAGCATCATTATTTCCTGAGATGAAAGCAACAGAGGTGGAAATGATATCATACTCATTACATGGGAGGAAAACACTCTGTTATGGTGGTGGGCAATATAGAACCTCCTTTTCATGACAATTATTAATACCCTGTCCCATTAATTTGCAATATCATCCCCATCTCCAATGAAGGTTATCCCTCTGCTCAGTATGCAGGCAACCTGGCCTCAAATTCTCAATTTCACATGCAAATGTGGAGCAACTGATTTAAATAATATTTGAATATGGATTGCACAGTGTGACTCCATATCACAGAGCTGTAAAAAAAAAAGAAGGTGGAAAATGTAAATCGTCAACATGTAAGAGAAAGGTCATCGTGCGGACCTGTTAGATTTATTTTTTAAATAAAGGGCTTGCTGCTAAATTAAACTCATTTCACAAGGCCCGAGGACAAAATTAGAGGAGATTGGTCTGATTTACATCTCAAAGCCAAACAAACACAATACAGTTCATACAGCACAAAAGAAGCAGTTTCTGATATGATAGTGGATTTATCTAGTATATGATCAACAACAGCAGTTGCTTTTATACACAAAGATGAGGAAAAATGGATGATTTACCAACTTGTAAACTAGTTCACAACGATATAGCTGAGTCTGCTACAATGCTGCGTTCTGTTTGCCTTAGAGTCAGAGCTCAGAGAACAGTAAACTTCTGCATGGTGTGCACTAGTAGTGATTCTAGAAAACCGAGGAAATGTAAGCGGCTGTTCTGACTTTCCATGTTGGAAGTCCAACTTTAGGGAGCAATCCAGTTGAAAATTCCAACCTCATACTTCAGACTTCAGCTGTAAAGCATCATCAAGTCACTGGTGCACAATTTTGCATAATGTAAAGAAAATGTGTGGCAACAACCATTTGGAAGGTGACAGATGAAGATAAGCACGATGTTGGTAGACCTAAATGTAACACATACAGCGAAAGCTTCAACATAGGCAGCAAATGTACTGCCACGTCTTCGTTCCTCTCAGGTGTATTAACCCTTTAAAGCCGGTCGGAGCGGCGTAACTATTTTTAAATCCCGGTAGCACTGCAACCACGTGAGCTAGCGCAATAATTTTTTTTGCATATGAAACCAGAGGAGTTGTACTTACATCTGATGCCATCAGCTTGTCCTCGGTCACGGTTTCCTTCCACATATAGCTTTGCAAAAACTGCATAAAAAGCACTTGCAGCAACAAAAACATAATGTTCCAGAAACACGCTTTGCCGATCCGATCAGCTGTTTGTAACACTTCCTACGTCCATCAGCGTGAACGATCACATGTCCGCCATGACCTGCCCGAAACCAGAAGTGACGTCATTTTGCGGAAATGTAGTTTTTTACCATCAGGGCCTCATGAGCCTATACTTGTGTTTTTAAAAGTTATCTTTGACTTTATGACTTTCTGTGTCGTTTCTGGGATGCTGAGGACTCATATTGCACTGCTGGAAATATTTTATTTTGATGCATATGCTGTTATTTTGCAAATTTGCACTGTAATATTTATTTTCGTTTTTCCTGCAGTATATAAAAATTGGTGTATTTCAAAAATAAAACTATGAAGACACTTAAAATAAATTTCCTTTGGTGGGAAACTAGTTTGTGCAACTTTTTTGTATTTACAGTTTTGAGGGATAAACCTCTTAAATTTCTCTAACTAAAAATATATGTTAAAAAATCAAAAATGATTTTAAATTTCTTTGTAGTTTATTGCACTTTTTTGCAATTTATGTAATTACTATGCACTTAATGCAGACATATTATTAAAATCTGGGCTATAATGGTTGTATTGATGTATAGCAACTTGAAATGCTCCAAAAAATGGCTCCACAGCATGTAAAAATATAATATAAGCTCTGGCGGACTTGGTTCTATGGCAGGTCTTAAAGGGTTAAAAAAGGAGTGATGGTGGAATTTTCACGCAGTGGCATGTGTTAACTAAAAGGGACACATAGGAATCTGTTCCCCTGGGCCTAGTAAGACTCCAGTGAGTAGCACTGTCATGTTTGCCTATGCTCTTATATTATATATTGATGAAAACCCATGATAAAAAAAAATACTCAATTTAGAATCCAGAATCAATTCTCACCCACACAATTGCACAGGAGATGGCGAAAGCTGCTCAGATTCTTATGACAGCATTTCATCCAAAGACACGTTTTCTCAAACAGTGGTCAATAGAGGCAGAGCATGCAGTGAAGCATGGAGAGCAAAACAGAGGCACTTTACCGCAATGACCACCTAGTCAGTAAATTATGTGTTGCTTTTCTGGGTAAATAGCATGTCTGTTATAATGTGTATTTTTCCTCCGCGTCATGGTGTGACTCCTGCGTGTGAAACAACAAGAATGAGAACTAGAATCGGCTCAATAGATAAAGGCTATACATGTTGAAAAAGCTTCGGACTTATCGGACCTAATGGCAACATATATGTGACAAACTGGAAGTAATTTCTCTATTCCCATCTGACAGAAAATTTGCAATTAAAAGTGTAGTTTGAAATTAATTTCTCCATTTATTTAAAGCACAAATGATTTTTGAGCAAACTTTTTGAACATCTGAAGTTCTTTCAACAAGTGGCTTGTTAGTTGCTTCCTGACACTCAGAAAAAAAAATCTGTGGAATTGGGTATAAAATTTGCCTGATATTAATTAATCACTGATTGTCCTTGTGTAAAATTATTAGCACTCTGCTATTTTGTTTGACATTATCCTGTTTTTCAAAGTCGTTTGTGGCATTCGGCTATAAAAACACTGTTTTCTGTGTTAGATTATTATAAGTTGACTTCTGAATCCAAATGAAAAATACTTTTTTCCACACCGTATTTAGAAGTGAAGTGTTCAACAGTCTGGGCTTCAAAAATAAAATTTTATATTCCAGTTTTTGAACTAAAAGTAAATGACTGGGTAAATAAAAAGTAAATGCATTGATGCCAAAATGACTATTGAACAATAGTGTCATACCTATTTGGCAAGCTTAGCCTATTAAATATAGACCTTACCACTGAAGCATCACACAAGCACATAACATAAATCCTTAACTGGGTGGGCATATTGTACTGTGGATTACGCTCTTTCAGTCAGTTAATATCACAAATCCTTGCACTTGTTATTGTAATGTTGCAACAGGGCCTTATCAGGAGAGTGCAGGGATCACCTCAGAGAAAACTCAATTTCCGGCTCATTTGTACAACAATCATCATCATCTTTCTTATCAGAATAGCCTGACAGACATGCTATCACAATTCTCTAGATGAAAAACAACTTCAAAGTTCCCCAATGTTTAGTAAAAACTCCTGTCAATGACTTCTTAGTTCTGTTGCTTAAACCTTGCTATGACAAGTCAAATGCATCGTGTCATATGCTTTTGTCATTGCACAATGCATACCATATAAATCAAGCTTTGTGATAATATTCGGAGTCAATGGAAATGTCGAGCATTGTAATGACTTCATGAAACTGCTACATGGAGACCGAAATCTCTGAGGAGTACAGAATATTGTAACATTTATCTGAGCGGTACTGGAGCATTCCCTACATACTTGAAGGTCCACATACTAGTGCAATTAGTAAATGGTTATGACCAAGGGCTATCTTGCAAACAAACACTGCCTCACCCCTAAAAATGATGTTGTGGTACATAAATACTATGAAGGCCTGCAGTCCTTAACATATATATATATGTAAATGAAACAGAGATCTGCAAAAGCAGTAAACTATATTTTCTATTAAAAATCATGTACATTTTTTGAGGAAAAAATATGTCATTATAACAATAATTGTGCAATATTATCTGCTCAGATATTAAATTATTGCAATTATGTTACGATTATTTTCATCTTAAGGAAAGAATGGTTCTTGCTGTGTTAGTATAGAAAAATCTAGTTTTTTTTAAATGGAGCTTCCTTGTTCACCTCAGCTACTGGAACACTCCCAGCATTGAAAATGGTCTACTGCGACAGCCTGAATTTCTAGACTGGCAAAAAGCATTATTCTCATTCCTGGTCTCATTGTCAGCTCTCATTGAATTCTCCTGCCACAGACTGAAGCCTGATGCTAAGCAGGGCTGCTGGCCTCCCTGCATGTGTCTATCTCTGTCTACAGTCAAACTCACTGGCCAAAGTGGTGATGTAAGAAATCAGAGGTGGAGGGAAAGGGAGATGGACAGAAAAAATAAAAAGAACAAAAAAAATGAAGAAAGAGAATAGTTGTTTTGCTCTTACAATGAACTACTCATCCACCATGAAGTGAGCACAGAAAAAACGAAAACTCTCTAGAGCTCATCACTCATCCTGTGCTGGTGGAGCTAGACAGGTCTGTTTCCTGTTCCTAATATTCTTCATGACAGACTGTCCATTTACACTGCTGGCCTCGCTGATCCTCCTCTATTACTTTCAGGTCCAGGGAAGGGTATACTTTCAGCAACAAGTAAGAAAATTGTTTCCATTTCTAGTCATGGTGGCTGTTAAGATGACTACTGGTCAAGTGTACTTGATATTGGTATCGGTGTGCATCACATGTTTAAATCAACAATGTGCATTTACGGGACAGACTTGACTGGGGGAAAGAAGGGGAGAAAGAAAGAGGGAAAGAGAAACAGCTGAGAAGAGGGACGGGGGAGAAGGGCAAAAGACAAAAACCAACAGAACGGGCAGAGAAAAAAAAATGCATATATCAATCACCTGGATCACCTGCTGAGAAAGAAAAAAGAAAGCAAGCAGAAGAGAACAAGAGTAATAGAATAAACAGCATCACAATGATATATGGGAATATGACAGTAAATACTAAATATTAAACATTATTGTGCAGCACATAAGATCAACAGAACACAGTGTGCTTTGAGGTAGGAGCCAAAAAGGGTGTAGTTTGTGGGTGTGATCACCCGTGTGTACACCTGTGAGCATGGACGCGCTTGTTTTTTGTTTTTTAAAAGGTTCCTTCATGTAATGATCTGCTAGAGGGTGTGGGGGGGCCACAGCCCCGTCCTCCAGGGCGTGAAGCAGGTGTGGAGGAGATCAAAACTCCAGACATCCAGAGGCCCCCAGAACACAAGAGACCAAGGAAGACCAACAGAGGGGCAGCTGCGCCACTGTCCCGGAAAGAGCTGAGGAGAGTCCCAGATGAGGGCTCACTCAGCAGCCGCGGAGCAGAAGCCAGGGGGAGTTGCAGTGTCTGTCCCGTATTCAGTAAGTGAAAATAAAATAAACAATAAAAGGTGAATCAAATGGACCATTACGGCAAGGCTGGGATGGTCAATTTGGTAAAGTAAATCCGTTGGGCATCTTTCTTTGCCTTTAGACAACAATTCTGATGGCAAAAGAGCCAAACGGGACAGGCCAAAAAAAAAACAAAAAAAAAAAACAATGTGCATTTAGTGTTTACAATGCAGCAAACTATCTTTTTTTTTTTTACAATTATCATAGCATAAAGTTGATGGCTAAGGTTGCAAATAATGAAAGCATTCCTGCTATGGTATTTAAAAAATACACTATTTATGTCTAGTTTAAAGCAACTTTCAGGACTCCCAAGGCTGTAATTATTTGTATAGCACTAGGGCTGCCACGATTAGTCGAATAGTCACGATTACGTCGACTATCAAAATCGTCGACGACTGATTTAATAGTCGACGCGTCGTTTGAAGCTTTGTAAGATCACAAAAGACGCAGGAATAAGTAGCAGGATTTAAGAGTGTAATAATGGACTGAAACAGAAGATGGCAGCACTGCATGTACAAGGATGCCAGCTGCCGTTAAACCCCGAAGAAGAAGAAGCAGCTGTGTCCCAGAATTCATAGCGCAGCCCAGCTCAGTTTACAACAATGGCGGCAGCTAGTTAGTTTTAATGTTACTCTTATTAATCTTTCTGGGTCACAAAATAAACGTTTAACATATTTTCAGGCGAGAATGTAGCTGTGTAAACCTCAAATATCTGCTCAGTTTATCAAGACACCACATATTTTCAAAAGCGCTCCGACGTTTTCGGAGACGTCTGTTACCCACTAGCTCGATAGCGAGCCGGGGGCTAGGCTAACTAGAGCCGTGAGAACACCGGACTCCCGGCAAATTGTTTTCAAACCCACCGCCGTCTTTCGCTACTCAGGTTAAACATGATATATGAGTCATTTAGATAACTTAACAATGTTGTTGTTTGGCTTTTTTCAGTATTTTATTTGTTCCTGAGTAAATCGGTTTGGCTGAGATTAAAGTTATAGTTTTTACACAGCTGAATAAACGTCAAGCAGACAGCTGATTATCAGAAGTGTGAGATGCTCGAGAATTTACTCCGGTGTGCTGTTATATTTTAGATAGCAAGGAGTTTATTAAACTCCACCGAAACAATCTGCAAATTTCATTCAAATTTAATAAACTATCATCTTGTCTTTATTTTTAGTTAGCACAGACCTTAAACACTTAAAGCTGTCAGCTAATGATAGTTATATAAGAGCAGATGCTGCTGGTGCAATAAGCTGTACTTTTACGTTCAATGGATGATGATCTGATTAGTCGACTAATCGCAAAAATAATCGGTGACTAGTCGACTATCAAAATAATCGTTTGTGGCAGCCCTATATAGCACTAAAGAATATTTATTCTAGAGATGGACCGATCCGATATTACGTATCGGTCCGATACTGACCTAAATTACTGGATCGGATATCGGAGAAAAATAAAAAATGTAATCCGATCCATTAAATATCACGAAAGCACCTCACAAAACTTGCAACACGCCGTAACTCACCTCAGAACGTTAGCACGTCGGAGCAGTATGCATCACGTGATAGAGCGGCTGTGGCATGCGGGACCTGTCGGTGGTCTGGATAGCATTTGGAGCTTCGCTAGCAACCCGGCATTTCATCTCCGACAAAGTTATCCCCAAGAGAAGTAAAGCAAGTGTGTAAGTCCATCTCTGAATGTTTGTAAAGCATTCCTGCGTTAAGCTTACCAAACGATATATGGAGCGACTGCCTCTTCTCGCTGCTACTTCAATCATGAAACTGCTTAATGATCAGCTGATCGGCTTTTCTGTCGCGAGTCCGTCTCTCTGGTTTGTTTTTGGCCCACTTTGCACCAGAAAGAGGAAACCAGCGGCTGAACAACAGCAGCACGTTTAAGCTTGATCAGCTGTTGTTAGAATGTATTTAATATTACTTTCTACTCCAGGATCTTTTTCTAGTAGCTGACGCTGGTAACTGTGCAGGGGCGGATCTAGCAAAGTTTAGCCAGGGGGGCCGATAGGGCATGAACAGGGAAAAGGGGGCACAAAGACATACTTTTCTTTCTTATTCTCATTTAAAATGTCGAGCTTTTAATAAATAATTATCCGAATCTTACACCCAAAGTTTTAATTTGATGTAAAATGAATAGAAGTCCATTACTGTATATAGTAACTATTAAGTCTAATATACCCTAGTAAGCTATAGTACTTTTTACTTTGGGAAGGTACCATCTGTGCAGTCTGCAATTTTGTTGAAGAAAGATGTTGAATCTATTTAATATTTCTTGAAAAATAATTGATTTCTGTGCATTTTTTTTTCCACACTGCATCAAATTAAAGTTGATTACGTCGATTAAGCATCATGAGGTGGAGCGTGAGGGGTGGTTCCCTATTTTTTATTAATTTATTTTTGTTGTTGCTGGGAGTTGGAACCCTATTAGTTAGGTTGCTTAATATTTACGCTAAGTACTCTTTAAAATACCAGAATAGGGAGGATGGTGTAGGTTGAAGTTTATTAGATTGATCAGTATTGCTGAACTATGAAATTTTTTTTTTTTGCATACAGGTATAACAGAATAGCTTTAGTGTAGTTGTTGTTTTAAACTTGAGTATAAACTTATACAAAATGCAGCAAGATATTAAAAAAAAACAGTTTTGTTGATTTAAAAAACACTATATCGGATTCATATCGGTATCGGCAGATATCCAAATTTATGATATCGGTATCGGTATCGGACATAAAAAAGTGGTATCGTGCCATCTCTAATTTATTCAATAATAAAATCACCTCTTTTTAAATAGTTCTTAAACAACATTTCTTCAAGTCATATTTCAAAATGAAAAAAGGTTGTCGATTAGCTAATGTGTGTTTTGGTTCTAAATAGGTTTTCAGCATTTAAGTCTGATGGGAGATTTACTAAGAAGCAAACGAAAAATGTGACTCGAGTAAGTCATCTTGGTGTGCACAATTTTTCTACCAGCTCTGCGTGTCAGGAGTAGGCCACTTCCTCTCCTTTTTTCCTTGTAGACAGCATCAGTGAGCTGAAATCTTCAGTGTTTCTATAGATGTTCAAAGGGGTTTAAAACCACCCTTTGATTAGGATTTATAAGTACAAAGACAAAGCCAGTCTACTGTTGTCTCAGGTGTGCACTCTAGGTCAATGTACCACTGGTAGGTGAATCTCCATCAAGGACCGAGGTTATGTTCCTTAGAGATCAGGTGCTTCTACCTTCAAAGTTTCCAAAGTCATGACCAGCTTCTCTACAGCCGGAGGCATCCCAAAGGAATTCAGCTCTTGTGGACAGTTTACCAAAGCTTGTAAATTAAAATGATATTCTTTGTAAAACAACTGTATAAATCACATTAATTACATGTTAAAATAGATATTAAAAAGTTTCTTCAGATTTGCCACTTTATAAATTACAACAGCGAGCCCCATACTACACCCTATTAACTCCCATGATTAAAAGGCAAATGGAAATCCCATTGAGAATATTAATATGCACCTAAGTCAGATTGTCATTCAATTACTTTTAAGCAAGAATGAAAAGTGTGCCTACAAATCTACAAAGGAAGATTTAACTGTCTGTGAAATAGATTACTGTTGTTGTTTTTCACTGCTTGGGGTGGCCCAAGACTCATCCAACCTAGTATTACCTGGAGACCTTTAGTAGTTTCTAACATTTTCAGAGGTTATGTACTTATTAGCATGTGAATCTGCCATGTCCATAAAAATACTGATAACGATCTTATATAACACTGAGGTGTTGTATGAGAGCAATAATAAGCACAAATCTGCACCTTTATAGTCTAAATAAAGAACAAAAAGTGCCTAAAATACAAGTGAAAATTTGCCAAATGACCCATTTCATTTTAGTTCCATTTGATGAATATTATTAGAATATAATTATATTGTGCTAATCAAATTAATATTGCCCTGAAATCCTATCTGAGTGTGAGTATAACACAGTCTTTCCTTATCCAATGCAAATGCACCACACAAAACAGAAAAAAAGTAGAACTGATGACAAAACTGGGGAATGCCTCTTTGGTGCTGAATAAGGTACCCACAAGGGAAACAGACCTGATAACAAATGAAGCTCTAAAACCAGGTAAATAGGTCTATGTTTCTTACACAGGAGTACTATCGCTTTAACAGCAAGTGATCTGTCTGTCTGTCTGTCTGTCTGCATGAGTCAACTTGGGTTTCTAATAACGAAAAGCAAGTCTCTTGGCCAAAAAGAGAAATAAATAAGCTTTTTGTCTATTGCAGCAGTACTTATTTGATTTGAATAATGTCTATTCTTCACATTCCCCAAGTTTCTGCAGCTGACTTCAGTAAGATACCCTCCCATCCCTGGACTGGCAAGGGGGGAATATCTTCTCAACCCAATGATTCTATGCAACTGCACAAAAACTAAAAGACAAATGATCCTTTCTGTGTCCCACCATATCGAGAAAGGCATTTTGTCTACGTAATACAGAGCCAAGTACTGCTCTGAGTTTAAATGGGAAATGGGCACTGCTTTATTATGCTGCAGTGCCTTGAAATGAATGTGGATAATAGATATATTCACAGCGGTATTAATATCCTCAGAGTTCATCTTTTTTTTTCTCCCCTCATTCTCCATTTTCCCTCTCACAGGCTCCAAAGTACTTTGCCCTTGGCTATGCCTTATACTAAATAGATTTATGAGAACATTTGTGTCATATTTCCTCTTTTCCCGGATTGTCAAGACAGATTGTCAGTGCACCACTGATTGAGTGGAATCACCACACAGACTTAGTTCCCATTGTCAGGCACCACATATTCATCTCTGGGGGAATTTAACAAGGCAAATTGGCCAATGACACTTCTCTCCAGCCATTGCCACTCCTGTTAAGATGGGGTCAGGGGTATGAAAATAATAGACTCTATCGCTACATTTCAAATGATTAGAGTTTCAACACTCAATAATATATTTATAAATGAAAGGATATACAGTTTATACACAGAACGACTATCTAGCCTCAGTATTGCCCACAGTGCATCATCCTAGAAAAAGATTTGCCTAGAATGCTGCTTTATGTCGAAGAACAAGCCAGGACTCCACTGTGTGTGCTGGGCAGCTGAATTATTAATAAAGCTGCTGAAATTTTGAGCATTTACATTGTTTGAGTAAAAAACCTTGCAGCCACAACATACACTTTCCACAGCTCATACAGCTAACTACTGTAGGATTATTATCAAAGGGGCAACCTAAAACAAACTATTAACCAAATGCACACAAATATAACTGTTAAATGAAAGTAAATGTAGTACAGTTAAAGTAAAGGTTTACCAAAATCAGCAGCCAAGTCACTTTATTTGATGTTTTTTGTAATGCACATTAATGGTTTGCCTATCCTGTTCCACAGTCTACTGCAATACTGCAACAGTTCCCATTAATTACTTAGTTTGAGCATTCAATTAATCAGTCCGTATGATGGCGTGCTGAATTATTAATGCCTGCAGGAAATACTACCAAACGTTGTGCAAAAATGGCAGCATCATTAGTTTGCCATCCTATTTGACTAGAATAATATTGAAAGAATAGTCTGAAAATAAAATCATACAAATCTATTTGAATTAGTCTCACTCTTGTGTACTGTACATTGTTTGTGTCAGTCTGTGCAAATCTAAACAAACAAGTTAATTATAGTCATGTTATAACAGATTATGAATCAACAATATGAAGTCCTCTGGACATGTAATTTCTCAAAAAGTAGAACTTTCTTGGCTGTTTTCAAATGAATCACAGTGGCTTTATCAATATTCTGCCAAAGGCTGGTGCTTTGTCCCGTACTGAAATCTTTTTAGTCAAAATACATTTAAAATGTTTGATTCTGAAAGAATTATCAAAAATAATTATGGTGACCACGGAGGAGAAAATGTAGTATTGCACTATTAAATGTTGTGCACGCCATTACGATTGTGCTTATATTTTGTTTGTTTTAAGCGCTTCCTCTCACAGCAAGAATATAATGGATTGTGCAGTAGAAGTGAAAAGTAGAAGTGTGGTGAGACTTATTTAAATGAAAAATATGTAACAGTATTCCCCTGTGTTATTCCCACTAACAGGGTCCGCATATATGAAAGTAATGAACTGAACAGTTAATTTCACACAAAGTGCAGAAGGTATATACAAAGTGTTTCGTGCATGTTTACATCTAAGACTATGTAAGGGCTCTCTGGGAATCATATTATCAGTGCACAAAAACATTTCAGTATAACTCTGATTGCATGTTTTAGGCTGTTGTCATGCTGCAGAATGAATTTGTGCCTGGCCGGATGTGTCCTTGATGGTACTGTGTGATGGATAAGAATTTGCCTGTGAGCTTAGGATTTACAAGACCAGTAAAAGTTCTATCGTGCAAAGAATCTCACAGTTGCCTGCAGACATGCTTTATTTTGGAGCCCTCAAGTCCTTCAGCAGACAAACTGCCAAATATTTTGCATTTTGGCTCATCATTCCAGAACATTTTTAGGGAGGGCATTTTTTCTGTATCGTAGTTCTTGCGTTTTCAAAAATAGGTGCAACAGTAACTGAGGAATTGCTCTTCTGGCCACAAATCCTCCCTAAAGGGTCCTTTTGAGCAGACTTCTCTGAACTGTAGGCAAGTATACCAGGGTCTCACTGATTTCTGCCAATTCTGAGCTGATGGAGCTGCTGGGTCTCTTCCATTTTTGAAGGGAAGTCAGCTTGACTTTTGTCTGCTGCACTCAAGTTTCAGTGGCAAACCACTGCGTTTCCAGTCCTTACCCTAGCCTGTTTTTTGTGCCTCTGCAGAGCAGCTTAGATAGCCCATTTGGAAACACTTGTTTTGCTACAAGACATCTGCCAGAAAGAGTTTGCTGATGACCACCATGTGGCTTGTGTTATGCTCACTCTTGCCATGGTCTAAAGGTGTCTCTTTCCACCGTGACAATCTCATATTTGAGTATAACCCATTTACAAATTGCACCGTTCATTAGCACTTGCCTGCTGTAACTGCTTAATTATCTCCTGTGACGTCCCCAGCCCGTCTCGTCTCTCTCTGTGTCTAGTCAGTCTGAGTGCGCTTGTCACTTCCTGTTTTATTTTGACAGACTCTCGTCTCATGTGCATTGTGTTCAGTTTCGCTTCCCTCTTGTTACTGATTTATTCCTCCTGTTGTCCCAGCTGCCTCCACTTCCCTGATTACCCTATTGTGTGTATATTGTCCCAGTCTCCCCTTGCCTTTGGCCAGATTGTCAGTTCTACCTCCATCGTTCTCGTCCATGTTCCATGTTCTTTGTGTTTAGTTTTGCCCAGTTTGTTGTTAGTGAAAGTCTGAGTCTCATGTTGCCTTTTTTATTTCGTTTGATTTTGTGCAGCCTTACTAAACGGCTTGCTTTCATTAAGTTTATTCTCCTAGCATCTGCATTTGGGTCCTCGTTAAAACGTGTGACACATTGTCTAAGTAGAAGTGCTGCTCCACATTCCTAATGAAAAATATAGTTAATACTGATAATTTTGCTACCATTTTGTTGTGAAGTATCCTTTTGCTGAGCAGAGAACAGTTAATTTTGAAATTACAGAAGCAAATAATTTAGCCAGTGTCATAGTTTTTTTTTTGTTATTGTTAAAGTTGAAGTGCCTGATTGTCATTTGGATAGCAGAATAAAGTAAAATGTAAAGTGTGGTACTTATTTTACTAAAAGTTCACATGTTTCATAGTAACATTTCTTTAAAACTATATGTCCACAGTGAACTGCTTAAGGTGGAAAAAGGAGGAGCCTTTCCCTCATTAAGATCTGGAACATTTGCAACTTGCTGCCTCCTTAAATAATCGTGGATTTTAATTAAAATTGACCTTTACAGAGGTAAGCTTTGAAAATAGCTGAATCCTATGAGGAATGAAGGGTCTCCATTGAGAACATTCACATGTGCTGGACTTAGTTATTGTTACCCTCTAATCTCCATTATGGTACACACATTCCTCCTAACAAGACAGCCTATAAGGTATAAAAAAGTTGAACTGCCTTTTTGGGTAACCCAAACTTTTAAAAACAAACAGACTGGACTACGACTGGCAGCGAAACGAATCGAATAAGCTGCACAGTCTGACACGATAACTCAGTGGTGTTGCGGTACTGTAATTTTTTAAAAAACCCTTTAGACTAGAGAACACTAAAGTAGCTAATCAAGGAAACAAAAACAAACTACGATTTCCTACTGACATTAGACAGGATTGACTGCCCTTACGAATGAGGCTTATTAACTGTACTTTTAAACCAGTGTATTCATTATACGTTCATGTCACACATCACTCCCTACGTCACTTTAAATCAGCCGCTCTCTAAAAGCCTCTAACAATTTACAATCAGAAATCATATGCTTGTACACCTGAGATTTACTGTAAGAAATAATAAATATATATATTTAGGAGAGGATGAAGGTCATCTGTGCAGCTCCATATTACTCTATATGAAATTACTTTATTTTGTTGGTCTGTTGTTTTAGGGTAAATGCTAATTATATTGTATAGACTTAATATGACAATTCTAACAAAGCCAAAAGGTTTCCAAAGAAACAATAACATTATTTTTTTTTCCATGGATGTTTATATCAATAAATCATTAAACAGTATGCGGTTCAAGTAATGTAACATGAAAAAGAGCTTTCAATAAATGTGAAAGTAGTTCTGATTTTATATTAAACAGTTAGATTGTACAATGTGCATTCAGATGAAATTAAGATGAATAAACCATTTTAATACATTTTCTATAGTCAGTTTGCCTAAAATGAGACCAAAACCTTGTAAAAGATCAGGAAATAGCGTCAAGCAATTAACCTTCAGGGACCTAATATGTCCCTGAGGAACATTATTAACTGTGCTCTTGTTACCATAACGGTTTAAACATTTGTGAACTTCCTCTGAAAGTAGGCAACAACAATACATTAAAATCAAACTAGTGGGTGTAAAAACTGTTAATGTCATCCAAGCCAAAAGTGCAGGTACTGTCAGCTTTAGAGCTTTTTAACCGATCAAAAGAAGAGATGTTTCAATTTTTGTGGTTTCTGAGCTTGTTATAAATTCTATAACATATATCAAATAATGCACATGTACGAATAAAAAAAACAAAGATACCATTTTGACTACGATGACCTGTAGTTACATTAGCATATTTTGTGTAAAAATGTGAACGGGAGACCGCCTGCTTGAAAATCCAGTGTAATGTACTATACGGGATGATTGATGAATGGACAGTATGTGGTGTAAGTGAGATGCCGAGTAAACCGCTTTTTGCATCCCTACTTCTTAAATAGATCCTGAAGTTTGTTTTTTTCCCAAGAGGCATTTATTTACTGGTCTCACACAACTAATTGGTTTCTCCTTGAATAATTCATTTCCATGAAATGACAAAATTGATACAATTCAAAATGTGTGCACATGGACATCTTAATATATGCAGCGGTTGAAGACTATTCAGCCCACTTACACAATGGCTGGCAGTCCCAGTCAAGTACATAATTAGTTGAATTAGATTAAATAACCAATTACGAGACTAACAAAGTAAATAAGCCTGCAGGGATTCCACCAATTGCTTGAGAATAGAATTAAAGTGGAATTAGTTTATTGACAGGCTGAATGACAGTGTGGTCAGACAAACAACTCTATTCCTGTCACAGAGACAGAGTACCGGCTGACGTCCAAGGATGAAATGTATAAGTGTCCATACAGTACTTTAATTATAGTACTTTAATTACATCATTTTAACTCAGTATGAGCTACCATAATGCTCACAAAAGTAAGAGACTATAAGAACATACACCATCGGGGATATTTTAAACTGGTTAAACTATAAAATATGTTGATATCTAGATGGTTGCAAATTCCACTCCAGTTTAAGATGTGCTGTGGTAATAGCACAGTAAAGATGTCTATAGTGGTATTAGCAAACTGGTCTGTGACTGGGAAAGTCTTGAGACATACTACACAGGCAGACAGACGTACCTTTGCTAGCGTTCTCCACATGCTCCAGTTCATCTGGAAACCTCAAAATTTCAGAGTAGCTCTCTTCACACTTCTCAGCCAGGAAATGAAGAAGTGTTGTATTCTGACTGACAGATTTAGTGTCTCGGAGCTGAAAAAGATGGAAAAAAAGATTCACAGATGTTTAGAGTCATTTACTTGAGGAAAACAATGTCCCTTCATTTTCTCAGTGAAGGTACATGTTGTCAAACCAAAGGTTTTTTTTTTAAATCCTCAATACCAGGCGCTCTTTTCACTTAAAATCAGTGACTGTTATAAGTTTTTAAGCATGGTCTTTTCCCTCATTCAGGTCTGGAACATCTGCGGCTTGATATGCCTGCTTCCTTAAATAATCATGTGAATTTTAATTAAAATTGAGTCGATGTAGGCAAGCTTTGAAAAGAGGAAAGTGTTTTTCATCACAACATTTTGGCAAAAACAAAGATTTATATCACTGAAGACTATGATAGGAATGGCCCTTTTACTTAAAAGCAGTTTTTATGTGTTCCTGTTAATATACACGAAGCATTGGCTGTCATTTTGGACCAACTGCATGGTAATAATAATGCAACTAGTAAGATGTGCTTTAGAGAAAGAGAGTGGAAGTGTGGCTAAATTAGATATAATATTATTTGCTAAAACAATATATTTCGTGGGATCAATGTGTTGTATCTCTACATTATATTTTATTGTCCATAGCCACACTGACAATGTTAAACATAATTGTTTACTCAGAAACACAAGAGGGATTTCTCTGGGGGCTGTTGCTGTACATTCAACAAAATTAGTTCCTAACAAGCCAAACGCCCAAATTTTGGAGAACTCCAACTCACACTGATTACAATACATAGGGAGAAGGTAAAATAAATGAGACCCCCCAAAATGTGCAACCAATTACTGAAGACTAAACCGAAACAGATAATAATACACATATGCATGTACAGTATATACACAAATAATAACCCCACTCCCCTGAGAATAAATCGCTGGAGCAGGAAAGTTTGAACAAAAGTAAAAGTACTGCATTTGCCACGTGTGTGTGAGTCTGTTCATAAGCTGAAGCTTGGATTCTTCACATCAGTGCATAGAGAACTTGTTCCATATTCATTGCCCACTGTGATTGCTATGCTGTTTGAATGGCATGCTGGGAAAGCTAATTAGCACAGCCCACCTCAGTGTACTCATACTGATAATATCCATCCTGTAAACAGCCTGCAGCTGGACATGGAAACACGTGTGCTCATGCGCACACATGTAGGGAAAAGAACAGGCAAAGAGACGCTGTCACACATCAGCTCAAAAACACACACACTGTTGTCATTAGAAGAGGATCAATCATCGTTTCGCTAATCACAACTGAATTTCATGGAAATTTAATTGGTTTATTGTCATATTGCCAAACTGTTATTACTGCGCAGAGAAGAGAAACTTCCAAGATTAGTAATATGTAATATGAGACAATTAAAATATAATAATAATAATAATAACAACAAAAAATGATCCTTATCTGGGGTAATCACAGACCTATAAAATTGCATTGTATTGTTTTTCTTTATTGTATCAGTTTCAACAAGACTGAGGGACACATTCTGTTTATTCTATTTCAGATATCAGACATTATCATCACTAAAAAGTAACATGATCTGGTCAACGCTGACTGTAGCTGGTAATAGATGTCATTTCTAAAAATAATAATAATAATAATTTAGAAGGTTTCCTTAGGAGTTTGGTCAAACGCAGCCAGGAGGTAAACCATGCTGAAATGTGAATGTGTGCCTCACTGTTTATATTTGTGATTATAACACGTCTCTAACACAGTGATAACATGAAAATCCCTTCTGGTGGTAACACTTGTGACTCTGTAACATTACAACTGGTGAACACATAAATGTCTATCAGCGTGTTCTGTTTGCTTTGTAGGCACTGCGGTTTCTCAGCCGTCTACGCCTGTGAATTTGACTTTTTGTTCATTCGATGTAACAGAGTCAGTAATGGGAACAAAGAGTACATCTTCAGCTATTCTTTATTATTCTGTTTATTCAATTATCCACCCACACGCATCTAGATCAACAGTATGTGACTCAATAAAACAGCAGTCTACGTTTATATTTTTGACGGCAGATTATATATGAGTCACAAGTCACCGCCTCAATATCTCTGCAACAGGTTGTTCTGTCATTCTATCGTTCACTTATCGATCTAAAGTATTTGGACACTTTAACTGTTTTATCACACATCTCCTTGTTTTGCTTTTCCCACAGGGTAGAGGTTGTCACCGAGACAGGAGACTGCCTGTCATCTGAAGAGCATGCAAAGCATCTCTCATTATCCGCCACGTTATATTCACAACTTCATATTTATTATACACAAATAACACTCATATGCATCTTTTCAAAATAAGAGTATTGAGTGTTTTACTGAGCCCATAATTTTCTAGCAGTAGTAAACGTGTAGAGGATATAAATGTTGTCTTTAAAAATATTTTAGGGTTTAAATTATTTAACAGAAGACAAACAGCGTGCAGATCATTTTAATTTTTCTCAAATGGGTTTGTTCTTTCTTGTCTGGCATCTAAATATTCCTTCCTGTGCACACAGTTGCTTTCTTTGCAGCGCTACTACAGACTTTTGTGGTATCAATTTTGTTTCTGTGTTTTTACTGCCATTAACTGGCCAGCATGTTTGGTTTTGGCCATGGCCTTCATCTTTCTCTTTTACTTATATCTGACCCTCTCGTATGTGGAGCACTTTGGTATACCACTGGTTTTTAAATGTGCTCTATAAATAAAGTTTGTCTGTAAGGTGTTAAATTGATAGTTCTGTATATTTTTAGATGTATGCATCTAAAAATATGTGCAGCTCCTGATGCACTTCAACCATTCCAACTGTAAAAAGAGCAACTATGCCTTGGATTTATGTTTTGAGCCCACTCAAAGCACTTTCTACTATAAGTCTCATTCATTCACACACACACAAATATATTCATGCAACGTTTTATCCATGGCTAAGTACCTTTTTCAACATTCACACGATGATAGATGCATGAGTGGCAGCATATCGGTATCTTGCATATGGATACTTTGATGACCAATGTTAACCCACCAACCTTTTAGCTGTTAGACAACCCTCTCTGCCACCTCAGCTACAACGTACACCCTATATTTATCTTGAACAAATCTAGGACACATTGGGATGATGCGCACATTTGTTATTAAGAATAAGGGAATTATCAGGAAAGAGAGATCTCCATATTATACATACAGGAGCTGCTTAGCCTTGGAAACCCATGGCACGAGTCTCCTGGTGCACAGTTTTCATGCTGATGTTAACGCCAGAGGACGTTTGAACTCCGCAGTTATTGAGGAGCAGTGCGCTGACTACTTTAACGCACTATGCGCCTCAGCCCTCTTGTGCACTTCATGGCTGAGTGCTTGTGGTCCCTAAATGCTTCCACTTTGCAATAACACCACTCACACGTCATTATGGAATGATAGGAGGGAAGAAATTTCATAAATGGTCATGCTATTACAGTGCCACACTCAAATTCAGTGAACCTTTCAGAAGGACCCCTTTCTTCACAAACATTTATAAGGGCAGAGCACAGCTACGTGCTCGAGTTCACACACCTGTCACAACGGGGCTGATGAATCTGGAAGCACGATTAGCATTGTAAGGTGAATTTTCTCTGACATAATAAGACTGAATCCCAAAACAAGCAAAACCCTAGATAGCCCAACGTAGCTGCTTTACTGAAATGAAAAAGAAATCCAAATAAATTGTACTACTTCAATGATAATTGTAGAGTTAAATGAAAAAAAAAAAAAAAAAAAAGAAAGACAAAACAAAGCACTACAGCGCCATGTTAAGTACTTGGTAATGGTTTGCTATTAAAAAACAAACAAACAAAGAAAACCCTCCAAGATGAGTCATGTATGGTTGCAAGTATACTGTATTTTAAAGAGAGAACGCTACAAGACAGAAGGAGTCGTTGGTAGTAGTAACACATCCGGCTGAGGGCCTCTATAAGGGCAGAAGGACTTTGTATAAAGCCCAAGGTGCTGATGTTACTTTCACATTTTTTTACATCAGGATTTTGAGTCAATGCAGCTTTGAGGTATCGTGAGAACTGTGTCAGGGGCTGTGCGGTGCCTGGGCACATGTCAAAGTTCAGAGCCATTTTAATCTCAGTCCATGCCTTGCACTGGATATTTGAAAGTCAGTACTAAAAGTGACTTTTACTGTCAGAGCTCCAAGCTGAGGAGCGTCTCCTAGGATATCTTAACTGTTATCTTAGATGCGTTTTTTTAAACTACCCAAATAAAATATTTCGTACAATACAGTAACTACTGTGTAAATACATGTCACTACTTTAGACAAATCTTTTCATTTGAAACAGATTGAAAAAAGCTTCATTACTGTGTTGTTGAAAGCAAATTCTGAACAGTTCTGTCGTTCAGTCTTTCATAACAAAACCTGATTTGAGGTAACACGATTTGAAATCCTTCACAAGTGCATACACATGAGAACTAAGAGTAGCAGGACATATCTCGTGCAAACAAGTTCCCACTTAAATATGTAGATCGGAAATAACTAAATGAAAACAACAGAAAAACTGATAACAGAAAAAGTGGCAGTGGGAATATAGAACCCTCACATTAACAGAGGACTGTCGGCCCTTGATTGCTCAATTTAACTGCTGCAGATGGAGCAGCTCAAAAGACAAATATATTGCATGATTACTCATACAACCAAATATTACACTGGATCATAAGAAACAGAGAAAAAAAGCAAAAGCGGCATTTGAACATAAAAGTACACGCAGCTGCTGAGAAAAAAAAGCTCTGCAAATGCACACTACACTAAAATGTAAGGTTTCCTCAACTCCAATATAAATGCTTGTGCTTTGGTGTTTAAAGACACTAGTAATTCTATAAAAAAACAGTAATTCCTGTAGAAATACTGTATTTTTTTACAAGGTCAGAACTGTCGGGTAGATGACTCCATTCTACCAAGTCGAGCGCCTGCTAGACATCCTGTTACCTCTAGCTTAAGTCAAACATGATCATTACCAGGTGTTCTTTATTTGAAAGAACAAATATTCTTTAACTCATGCAGTATTTATACACGTATGACACACATTTAAAGATGCAAACATTCTCTTTTATAGTCTGAATGACCATGCTTTGTCGAATTTTGCTTTTAAAGTATTTAGTGTAATACAGGTATTCTTTGAGCAATACAGTTACTAAACTTCTTGCAACCCTTTAGCAGAATTTCAGCTTGCTTAACATATGTGACCAGGATATCAGTGAGTACTCCACAGGATAGGAGATTGAACCAGGGGAGTCAAGAGGTGGAAGGTGAAGGTGGGTCAGCCTCTTGCTGCTTATTCCCATCATCAACCTCCTCCATGATGAGCCCATTAGGTACCCTGGACCTGCCACCTAGGAGGCCATTTACTTGATTGACTAAAGTGAGAAAGCAGACTTTTTTTCCTTGTCCATCAATAATGGCCAGTCAGCCCCCTGAGGGGTTACCAGGCTCTACACTGATATTCCACACTGATTTAGTCAGCTTGCAGGAATACCAAAAGTACAGTACACTGCATCCACCATAGAAAAGCTCTCGCTGTACAAGAAATATGGAGGATTGCTAACTTCAGATACATGCAGAATGGGGTGGCTTTATAACTCATGCATAGTTGTCTAATATTAAAAAAATCATATGAAGTGAGAGATCATCAGAATACATCAGCTCTATTTTTGTTTTTCTATTTTTTTTAACCTCCTAAGACCTGAACTCTTCCACAGCAGCATTTTTAATTTCTCTTTGATATTTGGTCATATTGGAGCCCGATGAATGTAAAAACAAAGAATTACCAGATTTTTTTTTTTTACCTTATTTTTGTTTTTAAGAAAAATAAGGGCCAAATATGAGGATATTCGTTTAAAATTTTGATAGAACAGTAGCAGTATAATGTCCTCGTAAGTGGATATCAGGCCCTTGTAGAGCAAAATTCAGTATTTTGGTCTAAATAACCCAAAATGTGATGTCCACATATGTGGACGCAGGTCCCAGGAGGTTAAAGCTGAAACACAGCTAGCAAACAGTAGTTTGACCAAAAAATGAAACTAAACAGAACAAAATGCCCAAAACATATATTTGAAATATTATTTGATTGTTTTTCACCAGTGCAAGATTGCTAACCACAGGCGGTATTAAGGGGAGGTTTGTCCATTCTCTAAACATCCCCCAGTAACTATTTTATTAGTTTATTATCAGATAAACCTACATTAAAGCAAGAAAAACAAAGAGAATGTTTGGTTGGAGTCTTTGTTCCTTCTTTTATGCATTTATGTGTGTAATATATGTCAGCGTGTTTCTTTTGTTCCGTACTTTTGGTTTTTGCGTAAGTACAGAATCATTAGTGGTTCGATATTTTAGTAGATTACCAATTTTTTTGGTAAACAAAAGGTTGCTGATTCACTTCTAGCCAGAGAGACAAATCCCCTTTGCGGCTGTGTCAGGAAGGGCATCCGGCAAAAAAAAATCTGTCAAATCAAACACACAGAACTACCCGCTGTGGTGACCCATTGTGACAAGGGAGCAGCTGAAAAGAGTTTCCCCTTCTTCTACTATGTAAGAGTTTGAGTTGGGAATATGAAAACTCCTTAAAAAGGTGACTTTAGTTGCATAACAAACAAAAACAGATCAGGACATTTTAGAAACGACAAAGAAAAGCAAATTAGAAGCTATTAGAGTGCATTCACAGAGGTGCAGAAAGTCTGTATATAGGTGTCTGTATTTAACTAAATTTATATATTATTATAGATATTGCGATATTGTTCCATTTTAGCCTAAAATATTGGGTGATTACCGTAATTGTCGGGCTATAAGCCGCTACTTTTTGCACAAGCTTTGAACCCTGCAGCTTTTAGTCAGGTGCGGCTTTTCTATGGATTGTCCGTGATTTTCGTCATATCGTAAGACGATTTGTTTTGTTTGTTCCGCTGTTGTACGGCACTACGTTGCCTGGCGAAAGATCGGGGTTCAAGAGTGGTATGTTGGTCACGTGTCCGTCCGCCAGGCAACGTAGTGCCGTACGAAGTAACGGGAAAAACAAACTTCAAAGTAGCGCTACGCGTTCAGCGGGAGGCCTGGATGATGAGCGGCGATAAACTTGCGAAAAGCAAGTTATGCTCAACTCCACCGGTGGATTCTGACAGCGTGGAAAAGTGTGAAAACATCCACGATCACCAACGGATTTCGAAGGGCTGGACTGCTGCATGATGGAGAGGAGGACACCGCCACGGCCCTTCTGAGGGTGTTCGACTCTGACACTGACAACGAGGATTTCTTTGGTTTTGAAAGTGACAACGAAGGAAAGGAGCTGAGAGTGGATGACGAAGCCATCATGAGCCTGTTTGTATCCGACACTGGAGGAGAGGACTTTGGTGGTTTTAGTGCGCAGGAAGATGAGAAAGATGGTGAATGACTGACTTTTCTTCTTGTTAAAGCTGTGTCACTGCACCTGAGCCTAAAAGGTAGTCTGAATCTATTTTTCTGGTGTGCTGAAGGTTACTGTTATGTACTACATTTGTTACTCATTTATGAAGCACAGTACATGTTTCGTACTTGTAATTACCGCTACTTGTACATATACCTAAAAAGTTATGCAAATATGTACCCATAACTTGTTTTTCAAAATATTAATAAAAGGGGTGTGTCTCCAAACAGCCATCTCTTTCCTGATTCGCTTTGTGCATATTCTCTTACATATGATAAGTCAACATTGAAACACCTGCGGCTTTTAGTCAGGTGCAGCTAATGTATTTTCCCCTGATTTTAGCTTGTGCGGCTAATATTCAGGTGCGCTTTGTAGTCCGGGAAATACGGTACTTATGTCAATCAATCATGTACAATAACAAATGTACTTCAACTCATGGTATCATGACTAACCCTAGCTGTTTCGGCTGTGGGGCTGATGGCTTTGTTGTGCTTTTGTAAGTGTGTGTGCATGGCTGCCAGTCTTCTCTTTCACACCTTTGGATGCTGTGATTTTACCTGGCAGTGAACACAGATGTAGCCTTTGCTGGCAGCTTCATACCTCCCAGTGTTTGTGTTATTTTGTCTATTGAAACATTTTTCCTCCTCCAAGGTGAAAGCTGAGGTGGAGGGAAAATGTTGCTGTTTGTTTGTCTGTCAGCAAGTATGCAAAAAACTACCTGGCCGCTACTAACTTGGAGGAGAAGTGCAGCATAAACATCGGGGGTACTGACTTTTTGTACAAATTGGGATCACTTAAAACGTAAAATCAGATCAATACATTTTGAATCATCTTTAATGTTAAAATATGACGAAACTGTGAAAAAATGCTGATTTAATGATTCTGAATTAATTAGTTAACTCCCTTATGTTCTTATAAATCTGCCATCCTTTAGCTGAAAATCACGTGATACAGTTACAGTTACTAAATTTCACCTTTCATTTTCATTTCTGTTCTCATTTTAGACATTTAACCAACATGTTTTGTTTTTTTAAATGTGTGCTGTTTACGTTACCTTGCAAAGGAAGCTGACGTTGAAACCGAAGGTTTGGGCGTTTCTTGAGCCGGCATTCATGTAATTGCCAACCAGCAAAACCAACTCCAGGAGTTTGCTCAAACCTTCACTCTTCTTCACCTCCTCACAAGCAAATGTCACATTCATGATGTCGGGCCGGATGTTATTCACCTGCTCCTCAAATGTCAGCTTGAACAGAATGCCGTTGAGACGTGGCCGTAGGAGTTTTACCGAACTCATCTGAGGTGACAACATAAAGAAAGAATGTAAGTGGCATTTATGTGTAAAAAAAGAGAAAAAAAATCAAACAAGCACTTTCTTTGTACACCTACTTTTGTAAAATCATCCTGGGTTTGTCATAGTGGAAGCAAATAAATACTCATTGCCACAGATCTTCAAATATAAATACCCATATTGTGTGTTAGGAAAATATTCTTAATTCCATTATTATGCAATAATGAAACTTTTTTGTTTTCATTTCAGCTAATTAACAAATGAGCAGATTTTTGACAGGCACACAATTTTCATGTGAAAAATCATGCGTCACGACACACAACCCAATGAGCTCATTATCTGGGTGAGTTACCCTCAATAAATGTATATGTATTAAGTAAGTAGCAAAACTTTGCTGATTGGAAGCAATTTGTGGCTTACTTGACAAGCAAACTGCACTTGCATGCCAGAGCACTCGTTAGACAAATAACCTACAACTATATATATATGTGTGTGTGTGTGTGTGTGTGTGTGTGTGTGTGTGTGTGTGTGTGTGTGTGTGTGTGTGCAGATCATCAGCATCAAAGCAAAAAGGCTTTCTGAATCTAATCATTACAGATTTCAGTGAAGTAGCACTATCCACAATCTAAGAGATATTTGACAAAACATTGTGGGTTCATACTGTACACTACATTTTCATAAAATGAACAAGCAAAAAAAAGAAAAGAAGTACAGAAATCCTATAAAGCTATAGCACCTCGCTATCACCATCGTGTTCAAGCTCAAGTGTAATACTGCTGCAATAAACTGCAAATCTACCATAAACAAGTTCCACGTTCACACAGAAATCTATTAAACAGATTTTGTCTTAAATAATATGAAACACAATATGTTCCAATGCAGTAGAAATACTAATCAGGTGAAAAACAAACAAGAAACACATACGATATATAGCAATACATACCCATAATCCCCTCTACCTTAATTCCTTGCAGGCACAGCTATACACACTCAGTCACTTACTCTCCATCACAAACACATTCCTTCTCTCTCTCTTACTTGAAATGATTTGTCTACAATAAGTACAAATTACACACTGAAAGCAAGCGTATTGGTGACAGCTTTGGTAGAGAAAAGCCTGAACATAGCTTATTTCCCAGGGGAACTGAATATCTCTACAATGAGGCGCTACTTCATCAGCGGGGCAGCGTACGATCACAACATTGGTGAGATCATGAGGGAAACTTGCCACCCTCTGCTTCATTACATCTTCCAAAAGACACAGACAAGTAAAGAGATAAATAGTGTAATGTAACATATAGCTGTGAGCCCGAGGTCTAACATTTAGCTCTAGCATTTCTTTTGTAGACCTGTATAATGTACCTCTGTGTCTTGTTGTAAAGTTACCTTTAAAGAACACTTTCTTTTACAGTTGCCTAAAGTGCTGGGTTTTCACTTGGTAAGTGGATGGCGAGAGCAGTTAATTAAAAAGTCATTATAGCTGTAACTAAGTGGAAAGGTCAGAGTAGCTTGATGATGTACTTTCCATCTCCTAGAATAGATTTACAGTAAAACAATTTAACCTGACTTTGTCGGTCATCCTCAGTAGCATCTGTTTCAATTAGAGGACAAGTCCAAAGCTGATTTTGTGTATATTTATCTGTATTTATTTGTTTGTTTGTTTCAGTCTGTTCAAAGGTGATTCGTGGTTACGAAAGTCTCTGAAAGGTCTGTGGCAATTTGTGAATTACAAAAAAGAACAATAAAATAGGACAAAGCTCTTCATATGTCTTACGTATCTTTATATGTGTATGCGTACTCCGATCAAACAATTATAGTTCTTCTGAGTGCTAGACATGAAGATTACTTTGTGAAGTTGTGATACGAAAAGGCTCACTATAACTTTATTTATCTTACCACTGCAAAAGACAGAAATTTGGCTGTTCATGGTAAATTGATTAGAGGATTGGGAAAGATCACCAAGCCAACTGATGTCAACTGCGTACCTTTCAAAGGACTTTATTACAGACAGCATTGGTAGCCTCAGGGTATGATTTTATCATGAGACAACATTGACAGCTGATGTCAAAATATGGCATTCAGTAAGTTCTTGATGCAGAATTCTAATCAAAAATGATTGAACTGTTCTTTGCTCAAGTCAAAAGGACGCTTTCAACTACAGCCTCTGTCATTTGGAAGTTTTGCTTTTTTCTAAAAATCCTTGTCATAAGCTACCAGTGTCCAAACCAAGCAGCTCCCCAAAAAAGTGAGTGTGTAATGAAGTAAAAATTCAATTTTTAAACAGTGTGTGCTTGCAAATATTTGACTATAACATACAGGGAATGTGATTGTGTAGACTGTTTTCTTGTTGGAATCCGGGAGGCAGCGGGCACCAGAAAATTATACTCACCACAATGCCAAACTGCTCTGACTCCACAAGCTCCTCATATTCACCCTTTAGTTCTGCTAGCGCATTCAGCTCTTTCTGCTCTGGCAGGTTCTTTATCAGGTTCTAGAAATGGAAGAACACACACACACACACACACACACACACACACACGCACACACACACACACACACGCGCACGCACACACACACACACACACACACACACACACACACACACCACAACAACAGAGCTACTGTTAATGCAAATGTAATTTTCTCTCCACATCAACATGAAAATCATTGCACAGACACGGAGGACAGTTTAGCTTACACAAAAAGATGAGAAAAAAGTCCACAACAGCTCTTTGCTTGGACTCACACTATTGTGTTCCTATTTAGTTTACTAGGTTAGTAAATAGTTTGAAAAACTGCACATGTTGCCTCATGGACACATGCCTTTCCTAACAAGTCAACCTGCAGATGAGATCCAGGTCTACGTGAAGACTATACAGTAAGTAGGTAAAATTTTAGTAAAATGTATTTCTACTTGATACTCTACTTGTACTTTCTACTCTACTTCACTACTTGATACCACTAGAGTGCTTTGTATTTTCCTCAACACCAACCAACAACCAAAAACACAGTACTATGAATAATCAACATCAATTTGGAAATGCAAGAGAAAAAGAACTATGAGCATCATAACAACGAAATAGTTTATATGTCGTAATAACTTAAGCAGAATATTTCTTAATGAAAGCAAGTAACCACAGCAGGGGTTGATAAAACTGAACTGGTATTAAGAGCAGAAAACAGGGTCTAAAATGTGTTTCTTCATTCAACTATAATACAAGATTTGGACAAATCCGAAACACTGACAGAAGAAACTTGATCAATAGAAAGTCCAAACATACAAGTGGCCAGGACTGTGAAAACGTTTTTGGCTTTTTTCTAATACACTCATGATTTTATTCTTTGAGATTTGTTTTTTTATTGTTCATTGTTATTTTTTCTTGAATATTACACTACTACCTCGTTTTTTTCTTCCTACAATGACCCCGATTGCTGTTGTAGCTATCAGCACAAAGACATAATACTACGCTTGGTATCAACAACATTTATTCATATTAAGCAGCATACAAGCCTCAAAGTAACACATGAACTTTGGTTATTTGTCATGGTCCTGGGTCTGTGACCCAGCGTTCTGAGTTAGTGGATTTTCTAGATTTTTTTATTATGAATTCTACGCTTGGTTAATTTCATTATTGTTTCTTGTAGCCATTCCCTTGGCATATTTAGTCTTCTTCTGTTATACATTGTGTAAGAGCAAGTCCTTCCTTACTTCTGCACCTGTAGCTGTTCCATAGGTGGGGATGACTGGTGTTCAGCCATATGTTTTTCCAGAATGAGAATGGTAGCTTATCCAGAGCCTGCTGTGTGCCCTGTGCAGGCCCAGCCAGAGCTCTCTGCACTGTCTGCCTTGTCCTACCCAGAGGTGCCCACGCCGTGTGGACCTCATTCATCTGTGGCACAGCATGTTTTGTCCCAGCCAGAGGTCTGTGCTCCGCCACTTGGTCCTGTTCTGCCCAAGCCCAAGGTTCTCCATCGCGTCTGTTGACAACCTCAAACCAAGCTGCCTGAGGAGTCCCGTCGCCTCTGGCAGTTCCCAGTGAAGTGCCGCTTGTCCCGTGGCCGGTGACCAGAACTGCTATTTGTTTGTTTTTGGACTCACCTGCTGCTTAGGTTTAGACTTGGTCCAGGCTCTGTGACCCAGTTAGTGGATTGTCTAGTTTTGTTTAGTATACATAAATGAATACACACTTTTTTTAACAGATTTATTGGAACAGATTTTACTCAGTGCACAGTGGTTTGCTGATGGACTCATACAACAATGACAAGATAAGGTCACGCAGTTACTGCTCACTGTGAGAATGGTGGCCCTTAGCCAATTACTAAACCTGATAACGAATAAAAGATATCCAAATTTCTGCAGTATTGCCAACATATCCTTGCTACTGTCTATAAAATACATGCAGCGGGTTGTCCATCAATCTACAATTGTCTTATAAATTTCTTCGCAAAAGAAAAAACAATCCTGCTGGTAGTGAAGTTAAAGATAAAGATGGAGATGAGGAAGATAATGGGAGGGGCTGCGTTTTCTGTAAATGTTAATTGTTTGTGTGAAGGTCAGCCAAGTTAATAAAATTGACCACAGCGACTTTTCCACCTCCTTTTTTCAGAGGAAAAGAGAGGAAGATGTGCCCTTTTCCAGTTCCTCACAAAGCTTCCTTCCTCATTAGCTCCCCAAATTTATTCAGCAGGAGCAGACTGGCGCAGGATCACGTGGCCAGATGGAAGCCTAGACAGGGAAAACAGAGAGCAGACACAGCTACTGGGCCACAGGCCTGGCTGACCATGCTATAGACCTCAGCAGTCATCACAGACAACACAGCCAGAGTCTACTTCCCACTAATGATGACATCTCTGTCCTTCCCTCAGGGAATTCAGCAATATAAAAAGTGAGCTATAATGCAAGCCATGCAGTCCTGTTTGGGATGAAGCCATTAAATCAAATGTTTCTTGCTTTTGCCAAAGCCCCAATTAAGGTCTGCAGCAAGCAATGGTGCTTTTATAATGAAGGCTTTTGATCATGTCAACAGGAACATAAATATTTTTTTAGGATATGAAAAAAAACAACAAAAAAACAGAGCAACAACAACAAAATCTTGGTGCAATTGTAATTTTAAGGATCATGCTGAAGTTAATAATGACTGGGAAAACTTCGGATCATGCTAAAGTGTTCCGAGGAGTTCTATCCAAATATGTTTAGTAATGCAGCCGTTTAGACCGCTTAGGTACAGCTGGAATGCTATTACTATCCAAAATTCATGTGTGACATCCATTTATGATCCATGTTTCACTGAACCGAATGGGCTTTTTCTGTATGCAATAAAATTCCAAAAATCTAAAAACTATCTACACTCTCCTGGTAGATAAACTCAGAACAAAATAAGCTGTGAATAAAGTTCTTCTCGTGAACTCTAAAAGATAATATTAGCAGTCGGATTAGTAACAGTGCTGTCTGACATTGTAGAGTTGGCTCTGAATAAAACAACGGTAATATAGAGGAAAACTGTTCATTTGTTGCAATAGCTACAGCTAATACTGTGACAAATCATTTAGATTATTCTCTGGCAAATAATTAGGGATATGTCTTCACACTCATAATGTAAGTCTTTCACAATGTCTTTCCATTTCCATGAGTCTGGTCTGGCACAGAAGAGACATGAAGGAAAAGTATCCTTGGCAGTCCTTGTTGATAAATGTATTCCAGTCCATTTATAATAATGTTTGTACCTTTCAAAACTGATGCGGCACTTTTACACAGCATGTAAATCCAAGACCAGGCATTACATATATAAACTTTAACAGAAAATGTCTGTTAAATTTGCCATTTGCAAAGTAGAAACTGCAGTTACATTATGAGCACCTTGCGAAAAAAGTGAAATTAATCTAAAACATTCAAAATATGGAAGTTGAATGCAACTAAATGAAAAACAAAGCAAGAAGACAAGGTAGTGGAAAATCTAATCCACCTTGTGCTTGTCATTTCATTTGTCTGTCATCTTGTTAATTATCAGAAACCCCATAGAGTACAATTGACACAAAGGCAGCACCATATGTGTAGCAATGTGGGAGTCTGGGTGATGACGCTGGGCCAGACTCCTCACCACAGGCCACCAGACACACACAGCAGTCTAAGAGAGATTACTGCAAGTATGCTAGCAAAACTACACATTCATTTACCGCCTTGGGCGAAGATGAAGGCGCTACGTATCAGCACATGTGCCAAGACACGGCGAAACATGAAGCAACAACAGCATGTTGTTCATGCTAAATCCTCAAAAAAGAAAGCAGGTGTAGGTGAAATGTGTGTAGCAACTGTATACGCATTTGTCGTAAGATGTTTTATGCGAAACGTAGTGAAGAAACTATTGATATGAGTAGAAAACTGGCAATGTCATTGTCTACACGTTATATTAAAAAGACAACATGGCCACCTGTCAGTTTGAAAACTGTTTGGATTTGCATAGCTGAGGATTTTAGTTTTTCATGTCTTGCTTAAAAAAACTAAAACATAAAACAACGATGAAAGTGGGAACTTAAGGACACAGTGCAAATCCACACAGCAGTTATGTGTCAGTCACAAGAAGGGAATGTCCGAAAGCATACCCTGCTGCTTAATTGTCTATTTTACTTTATTGCTCCATAAATACTATAAATGTTTAAAAAAGGAAAGAAAATAAAATAAAGCATCACATACTTCCGCACAACCTGACTCATTTAATTTATTTTGCTAACGAAATGCAGGGTTATTTTAAGCAGTATTCTATTAGAAAGAATACAGTTTAAGAAGGATGCAACACATAACTGCAACACTCAGTGGCTAATGCATCTAAAAACAGATCGCAGCAACATGGCATACAAGTTGTATGCCAGAAGTGAACACGACTCGATCCACACCCCCAGGATCTACAGCAACAACAATGGAATGTCATTCAGACTAAAGAAGTGTAGTTAGATGTGAAGGGAACGGATGGGAGAGGGAACATAGTCCTACTGAGGGGAGTGTACTACCAAAAGAGTACGGCAAGTCCTGAGGATCCAACTGAATAGGAATAACAAGATCTGGACAATCAACACCTACGTGCGCCAGATATGAGATAAGTTGGCTTAATAAGCTGGCCAAAGGAGGAGGTGGAAGCCACTGACATAAAGACAAAAAAGCCTGCCTGGATGTCCCGAAGTCAAACCTCTCGAGTGGTTGAGAATGACTGAGCTAGGATCAGGTGGGCCTTTCAGTTACATGTGGATAAACTGGTGATGGCTAGCCAACCTGAGTAGTGGTGGACAAGTGGAAGAAGAAGGCCGTAGTAATAGATGTAACGATACCACATCAGGAAGAAGGAAACAAATACTGAGACTTAGAGTGGAGCTATAGAAGGTGTGGGAATGTGAAGGTAATTGGAGCACTTGGGGCAGTGAACCCCAACCTGGAAAAGTGGCTCCAGCACATCCCGTGAAGGACATCTCTGCTCTCTTGTTCTCTGTCCAGAAAAGCACATTCCTAGGAACATTCCTAGATACTGACCAGGACCCTTATGCTCCCAGGCATCTGGTAGAGGAGCCGAGCTTGATAAAGGGGATAAAGACTGTCCGCAGGGCCGGAGGGGATTTAGTTTTTTTTTTTTTGTTTTTCTTTTACATATATATATATATAGATATATAGATATATATATATATGTAGATATATGTAGGAATAATTTCACTATTAGTACTCAGACTGTCAAGGTGGGGATTGGAAGCAGCTGAGAGGGTAAAGAAGAGTGTAAAAGTAATGAGATACAGGTTTCAGTTCACTAAACATTTGCAGAGGATGACAGTGTCTGTAGGGCTTTTACTTCAACACTTTGATCTCTGCTGCTGTCAATTCACAGTTTCATAGCATTCAGCACTCACACGCCAAGGTAGAACAACTTAATGGGCAGTACTGGGTATGCAATAACTATAAACTTTAACAAACAGTTTAAATGCTTGCATGCGGTTAAAAAAAGGATTGGTGATGTAGTGCTTAAGAAAAACACTGACATTCAGGCTACAGTGACAGTGCTTACTGTATCTGCTAAATACATATATGTATATATGGTGTATATCATCATCAAATTTCATTGACTTGGACTTGTAAGTACAATAATACTACAACTTATACCAGAGCTCTGAGCAGCATATTCCCAAAAGTAAAGTCAAAATGACAAAGAAGCCCAAGAACCCTTGAGATACAATCAGCGATATTAGAGATACGCCAATCGATGGAACTTTTCTCAGAGCAATAAACTCTTTATTAAGTTGGGTTAAATAAAGGAGAAACGAGATGTCTAAAATATGATCTGAGTAAATTGTGCCCCTTTTTAAAGAGCATATGGAAGGTTTATAACAAAGACAGAAGACAAGCCATGCCTGCCATGTGTTTGACAGATGTGATTTTCTCCTTTTAATTGATTTTCTCCTCAGTTTTTGAAGACAGAGAAACATTTGCTATTATTCCCACACTTGTGATGAGAACAACATGGGACTGCCACTTATCTGCCGTGACACCTCAGCGGGCTTTTTACCTGGCTCATGGCAAATCAGTGAAGACTTTGGGTTGAATCAATAACAAAATAATCAACAGATGCAAAGACTTCTCAGCTTTCTGCAAACCTTACTTCTTAAACCAGCCCCTGACAGTCTAAAAAGAAAGACTTGGGCAATTTCAAAAGTTTCTTTTTTTTTGTTTTTTTTCTCAAACTAAGCTTAATAGTCAAAAGAAAGAAAAAAGCAACTTTGCACAATGCTCTGTGGGCGTAGACGGCATCAATCTCAAACAAAAGGTTACTATTACTGTAAACTGAATACATGGAACAAAGGCTATCAAGTTGTGTTTTTGTTTATGCAAACGGGGGCACTTTTGACTGAAAAACAATCAACGAAATAAAGTACACTGCAACACAAATTTGGCTTGGAAATATTCAGCACTACAAAAAAATTAGGTTTACAAATCTCAAATAAACTATTGTTATATTTCAAATCATATCGAATGCATTTACAATTACTTTTGTGCTTTTTAAAAATATCTTAGAAAACATTCCACAATTAAATCTGACACTACAGGAGCGACGTACAGGTTAAAAATAAGAACAAGCAGCAGAAAGAAATGGCAAATCATGTCTCGGAGGTAAACATGTTAAACAAAGAACATCAGTCTTACAGCTGCATAGTTTAGACAATCTACATCCTGCCAAACGACATAAACACGTCAAATCTCACTGTGAGCAAAGCGACAGTGACAGACTGACAGGCAACGAACTGAGTGTGGCAGATTCTAAAATCGCATTAAACTAAATGGGAAATGCAGTCTAAGAGAAAAAGACAAACACACAGAGAGAAGAAAACAGGTTGGGAGAGATGTGGGGAGGGATTAATTTCAGGGTTGGGGCTGGAAAAGCTGACAGACTTAGTGTGACATTAAATTTGCCTTTTAGGATAAAATATGAGGATTTTTTGTTAAACATGCATACCTGAGCACTTGTATTTATGATGGAAGGTGTGAAGTGCGATTAAGAGTGAGGGTAAGAAAGCAAGTACAAGTTTACACACACAAAAAGAAAAATTAAAACAGAGAGGTGGCAAAAGAGACAGAAACAAGCAACACACACACACAAAGCAGTGAAAGCAAGAGATTAAAGTGCATCCGTTCTCACTTGAATAGGTGCGAGCCGTTAGGACTTACAAATGAAACTTTTTCATAAATAACTGACAATAAACTTTGCTTTAAAACATGTATTCAACTATTATCACTCCTCTATGATGTTCATATTGTTTTAAGAATACCAGGGGAAACTATATTCAAATCATTTGCTAAGAAACAAACTTGCCAAGGTGGAGATAACAGGGTGAACTTTACTCAGCTGCACTGAAATTGTCACTCATTTGTATCCATTTTTCTTTTGCCATGTCTCATATAGTCTTACTAATACAGAGCATATATGAGGCGACTGTCAATCACGTAAGAACAGAGCATGCATGCAAAACAGTAATAGAAATTAATTTGTTTATGGAGTCTGCCTTCTGAGAGGGTTTCTTTGAATGATGTGCCATCTGTCACAGTAACAAAGACACCGAATTGGAAAGTGAAAACAGAAAACAATTTTTTACTTGGTTAAGGAAATACAGCACCCAGTATGCCAGAGAAGGAGCTGAATGGACCGCACATAATCAAAATTTAACTGCTGTGATGCATTGTGAATGGACTTCCTACTGCGTGTGTAGGTGTGTGTGTCTGTGCCTGTGTGTTTTTTCCTTTAATCAATATTCAACCTTAGGACAGAGTACCTGGCCAGGACCCTGTGGTTACAGATCAGCAGCTTGGTGATGATCAGTGAAAAGTACATGCAGTACCTTGGGTGCTGGCCATCACTTCTAAAACACATTTTGATATAGCACCAAATCAAGCCTGATTTCTCTTTTTCCTTGCCTTTACTTTGTTTATTCAATACCTCCTCTCCTTTCCTGTCTTATTTTTCCAGCCCTCCCAAGTCTGCATAATGTATTTCACATTTCATTGTTAAATTGGCATTTGATGCAGAGTAGAGTTATGTGCTGTGTGCCAAAATAAACCACAATTAAGCCCATGGGGGCTCGTTTCTCCTGCTTAAGCTCTAATCCAACAGGCCCATACTTATCACCATGCCCCACATGTGCACTTTTACACCATGAAAATGATGCCCAACAATGTGCCAGTCTGCTACAATCACCTGTTACAGCAGCGAACAAAGACTGGCATGGGCACTGCAAGACCCAGCAGCCAATGAGCAACTGCATAGGGCCATGCATATGGATGAGCATGGTGGTGATCTGGGTGATTGACAAGAGAGATAAACAATAATAACAAGCAAGGCTAGTTCCGAAGACTCCTGTGAGACCTGGTGGAAAGGTTGTTGCCATGGCGAAGTGAAGGGATGTAGTGAAAAGCCAAAAGCTGACAACACTTGTGTTTACTGGGAGACCAACTAGTCAGTGTGTATTAGGACTGTATATGATGCAGTAAGTTGATACGCCTTTAAAATTTCCATTGCCAGTGAAGAACCTTTATTATTATCATTAGCTTTACATATAAATTGAGCTTCAAAGTAAATATTACATTTATGTGAAAGGTATATCGTATTTGTGAAGCATCAATTATCCATTTGTGTTCACATAGCTGATTGAACTGAAGTAATCATCATTTTTATGCAGCATTTATTAGCCACGTTAGCGACCGATTATTCAGCCTGCCACTTTAAATTGTCTTCACTGTAGAGCTGGGCGATATATCGAGTTTTTAAAACATATCGATATATTTTTATACGAGATATAAGATGTGACAATATCCTTTATATCGATATAGTCTATGTTACGTTATAATTATAGTTGTGGAGCCGCAAGTTTGCCTCTCTTTCGTCCACTTTTGTCTCTACGCAACGTTACTCCGCCTCGCCTTCACTGAAGACAACTCCCCCTTCTCCCCCATCGCTTCACGTGCAGGCAGCGACAAGACGGACACGGCAAATCTCCGTTAACGAGTTACTGCGCATCGCCCCATGCGTGGGGCTGGACGGCGTCAACGTGTTAACGAGCTAACCATGCTAACGAGCTAACCGCGCTAACGAGCTAACAGCGCTAACCCTAAAATCCTTTCATTCTCTCAAAAGTTGACAGCGCGCCTTATGTATGAATTCTGGTTGTGCTTGATGGCCGCGAACCGATTTTATGTGGTACACGGCGCTCAGCAATCTGTCAAAAATGTTTGAGTACGACTTTGGTAAGCTACGGAGCTGCACCGCTTGATAGATTGTCGGCGCATTACGGCTACCGAGGAGCTTCGCGGAGTGATACGTACTGTGCATCAACGTAATATTACCGTATTGTGTGTGTATAAGGACCATAAATGGCACCTGTAAGAGACGTGGTTATGAAGCGGATTTCAAACTCCAGGCTGTCAGTCACACAGTAAAACTTGGGAACAGAGCAGCTGTGAAATCTGTCTGTCTTTGTTATTACGCTCAGCGTCTTTTAGTTTACATTTTGACTGCACAATTGTGAGCTCTTTGTTTAGCACAAAAACAACATTGTTTTCTTTTATTTATGGAGCATTATTATTTAATAAATGCTCATAATTTAATTTTGAGTAATTTTTCATGTACATCTGTGCTGTATGTTAATAAAAGTGCCTGTGTGACATCTGGGACACAGCTTTGACTAAGAACTCTCTTTTTGTTCTTACTTTATGGCTTAAAAAAATATCGAGATATACATCTTATATCGCCATCCAGCTAAAAAATATCGAGATATGAATTTTGGGTCATATCGCCCAGCCCTACTTCACTGATAATGTGAACTGATATTGATGAAATGACAGCCACATAATCATCACTCTTTGAGAATCAGAAAAATATTAAGAGCCCTAAATTATTTAAATTTCTACGTATACATGTTACACATCAGCGCATTTCTTTCCCCAGAGAAGTAAGGCATAGAAGATCCCAAAAAAAAGAAAAAAGTCATCAAAGGAAACATGAAGTCAGGATATCTGCTGATTCCTGTTGATATTGCAGCATTGTATCATTTTCATTTTTTCTGCACTAAATCAGGAGTTGAGTGCAATGTATGTAACAATTTTCTGCTTATATAAAAAGCATAAAAAGGAATAAAGAAATGTCCCACTATTTACCTAAAAGCGCTGGTATGTCAACCAATGAGTAATAAAAGTGATATGCATACACTGACTCAATTAGGATATGCTAAGTTTAAATGCAAGCTAATGGCCACTATTATGCAATTCTTTGATATTTTTACTAGTGCATTTGCACACAACATAGGGCAATACTAATTACAAATGAATAGCAGCGGTGCAGTGTTAGTCATTAGCCTTTCCTTTTGAAAAGAAGATGGGGTAATATAAAATACATTGGCAGACATTAAACATTAAGGAGCCACTCTGATATTCTGCAAAACAAGCCCCTAGGGCCATATCATCCGCTGACGAGAGTTAGCTTACCACACGCACCAAAAACTGGGCGTACTAAAACATTTAGTGATGACTCCCTCATTTCAAAAAGCTAGATCACGTGGTGTGTTCTTAGTAGAGACCGAGAAAAGAGCTGCTCTCCAGAAGCCTAAAGTTTAATTCTCAATGCAGATGGGGTAAAATAGAGAGAGAGAAATAATTATCTGAATTTTAAGACTTTTATTTATAATTTGGTGAATCCAAGATTGATGCTGCAGCATGATTAAGCCCCTACATATGCCCTCTTTTAACTTCATTTAGCGAGTTGGATTGGCTAAAGAAAGAGAAGAAACTGAAATACCCAGGATGCAAAGTGGAGGCAAGTTCTCAAAAATAACTGCAGCAATCGACCTGATATCTATTAAAAGACAAAGGATGATGATGCAAAATACTGCATATATTGCATATTGCATTTATGAATTCCCAGACTAAAATTGCCTAATTTAAATATAGTCTTTATGATTACATGTTTGCTCTCACCTACTGAGGTCAATGTAGTGATGCGCTTTAATATGAAATGGTTAAATTAGAAATGGAGCATAATTGGACATCACAAGGGGTGTGATCTCCAACTATGTATACAGCATGAAGAACCACGGGCTGTTTTTGCTTGATGGAAGGAGAAAAGCTGATTAGACCTAAAAAAGCTTATATTTGCCCGGGGGAGCATTAGAAGAGGGTATACATGCATTGTAGACAGCTTAAGAATTTATAAACTGTAATCGCAAAGAACTATTTCCCAAGATGTGCCAATTAAGCAATGAGGGAATGCAAGGTAGTCCAGCAGAAACATTGTACAAGAATAATAAGGAAAAAAGTGGCAAGACAAAAGAACGAGCTGAGAGAGTGCTTGGAGAGTATCCTTGCTAAGCATTAATCTAAATTCCTAAAAACCAACACCTCTTAATCCGTCCTACTGTAAGTAAAAAATAATTTAAATAAGCCGTTGGACACAGTTTCTCTTTGAGAATGCAAACCCTGTTTAATACAATAATGGCAACATTGTCAGCAACTTTAACTTCTTTTGCAATTCTCCAGTGACAACTACTCTAACAGAGAAAGGTTATGAGCTAATAACTCCCTGCATGTGTACCAGTTGATTGCACTATAAACTATTCAAGTTTACAAGTGCTTATTAATAATCTGGGCATTGTTTGGCCTCCTTGTGTTCCTTTGGCATGAACCGTAAGGGCATGGGACCAAATACCATCATTATGCCAGTTAAGCCTTCCCCCCTCTGGGGCAAAGAGGCTGTTGGGTACTTTTGGACAGATAAAAACACCAAAGGCAACAGTTTAAATCAGTAACAGTAGGCTCATGGGCACATATCCACAAAAATGATTGAAATAATGCAAGTGTGGAAGATGTGTTCTTAGCCAGAGTGCTGCTTAGGTCTCGTAGTCTTGCAGTGCCAAAACTAAATGCAAACACAATAGAACCTGGCCCTGAAGCCCACATGTGCCTGACTCTTTCACACACAAAAAAGGTCTACAGGACCCTTCCCTTGCTGCTTCTCCTGCCACCAATAAAAGCAATGAATAGCTTTGTCAGGATGTCAGCTCTTTTAAAAGCAGACCTTTGCAATGCTTTCTGAGACTCAACCTGCTTTCACTGAGCCAACTGGTATTGTTGTTTGTTCATTCTCTCTTTTTAAGTCCACCCTCAAAACTCATCTGTTTAAAATTGCCTATTCTTAAATTTCTGTATGTTTTAACTTTTATCTTCTATTTTTACCATTGTGTATATTTCCAGTTTTTATCTGTTGTACAGTGTCCTTGGGTGCTTTGAAAGGCGCTATTTAAATAAAATGTATTATTATTATTATTATTATTGTCCACACTGTTATAATCTATATGGTAGTGTGGTGACTCTGTCTTTTAAAATTTGATGAAGCTAACCTGATTTACAAAATGACCACCAGCACTATGTCTATTGTAGTCAAACAAAGAGCACAGACAAAGAAAGAGGGCATGACAGAATGCAAATGTGTGTGTGTGTGTGTGTGTGTGTGTGTGTGTGTGTGTGTGTGTGTGTGTGTGTGTGTGTTTGAGGACTGTGCACACATTTATTGGTTAGATGATGCATAATGCAGTTTTACAGGGACTAGAAAACAGAGGGGATAACTGACACCGTCTATCCATTTGCATGTGCCGTACTTATGTTTGCATGCTGGGTGCATGGAGATGAAAATAAGGGTGCAAGCATTCGTGTGGGGCATGGATGAATGGGGAGATCCAGGACTGTCTGCTAACATTCAGGGATGTGTATATCATCTCCGAGGCGTTGATGGGCCCTAATGCAGAATAAGGAGAGCCAATCAACTCCTATCTATCCGCTCTGCCAGGGTGACACATTGTAGGGGTACTTCAAGGCCACATTCTGCTGACAAATCATTACATTAGACATGTCGACTGAGAAGGAAGGTAATAAGATTGAGTTACAGGGTTTTAGATGGATTATGAACACCTCTTGCTTCCCTGATTCTTTCCATTTTCACCATTCTTTAAACTTATCTGGTTGATTCCAATTGTTGAACAGACATTTGAACTTGGTTATTTTCGTTTCATAACGAAAACTGCACAGCCAGTTAAAAAGGAGGAATTATTCATGTCTCCTCTTCTTCACCACAAATACAGGCACTCTTTGTCTAATTGCCAAATGAATTTTTCAACGTGGCAATTTTTGAATGAAAAAAAAAAACCACTAAAAATTTCCATTGCACATTTTGATTGTAGTTCAGTAACAGTAAATGACTGGTGTAAAACCAATAGCATGTACACTTTTGCTAAGAAGAGCAAGAAGCAGAAGGTGAAGATGAAGAATACGATGAAGAAAGTTTACTAATAATGTTTTTATTGTTGTTCTTGTTGTTGTTACTCATTTACTTTTGAAAGCGTCCTTGCTTTATTTTATGTGTGTGCATCTGTCCAAAAGATAAATGGTGATTGGCGTGTGGCTGAAAGTGGGTGGTGAGGAATGATTAATCAGCATAATGAATGTGGATAAGCACTGTGCAGATGGAGCCCACACTCAGGACTGTGTCACCCAGCAGGGAGTCTTTTTGCTTCCCTTCAGCGCCTCTGCACAGTTTCAACTATAGCTATAATTGTATTTGTTGGGCATGTGTTGCTTGCTGCCTCGTTTAATTTGCGAGCTCATTTCTGCACGCTTTTGCTTTATAATCACCTCATTCATATTTCAGTAGGATGGTTATCTAAGTATACAATTAGCAACATTTTCATGTAAATAAAAATTTACGCATTTGTTTTGCTTCCCTCTCTTGCCAAACATTATTGCAATGTACCATTTGCAGCAAATCGTGCTTTCAGTCAAACACAGTTTAATAAGTCCTCGAGCTTCACATTTTAACCACTACATGACATGCGCTTTGAGCTGTCTGTGGGTTCAAACTGATTTTTAATACCTCAACCTTAATATTTAAAATGAACTTCATTCTCATAAAATGAGAATGCATCAGTGTTATATCCATGCATTAAACAATTGCATTGGATTTAGTTAAAAGCTTATATTCCACAATAATAGAATATGTATGCATTGTCACCCACTCAAATTCTATTTATACACCATATATAAAGGCTAGTAAACCTCTAATGTAAGAGAATCATAATTTAATTAATTCAAAGCAAATTCAAAAGAGACATTATATAACATTAGCATAACAGCAGGTGAATTAACAGAAGAAAGAATTGTTAATAACTGGGATGCTATCCAAACTGTTCCGCCTGAACTTTCTACTTCAGACCATGCAGACCATTATTTAACCAGCAGTGACATACATGCCAGATGTGTGCCCCTTCTGTACCAATAAGTTAACCCGGTTGGTCACCCTGGCTCCCCCTAGATTTCATGACATTAGCTTGGTTTTCAGATGCTCTTACTGAGTCATACGCTCATTCTCCTAAGCCCCGTTGAGCCTTTTTGTTAGAAACCCCACTGTCCTGCTTCACATTGAATAAAGAGTAAAATGGAGAAAGTAAATGGGGACAATAAAAAACCTCTTTCTAGCTGTTTGAATGCTGAAAAAGCTACATATGACTAACCCTGAGACATTTCTCATTGGTGTATTTTTGCTACATTCAGCCACGATTTGTTCATCACATCATATGTGGTGCTGTGTGTACTGGCAATGTGTTAGTACTTTAACATACTTCTGCCCCAAAGAGGAGGGATGTGTGTCCTCTCATACACACCCTATGGCTGTACTTTCACCTAGTCAGTTTAAGGGTTGATTTTGCAGGATTTACATTAGTTGATGTACAAATCGTGCAAGTTTTGGTGGTAAAGGATATATACTGGTATATACAATATACCAACCAGAAGCAACATTAAGACCACTTTCAAGTGAATTGAATAACATTAATCACATTGTTACTTTGCACAGCTATACTGGGGAAGTTTTTTCCTGGGAATTATGTGGGCGTTATGTTGGCACATGTGCTCCCTTACTAAACATTGGTGCAAACCAAGTAATCACCCACCTCCACACCACAGCTGCATTCTGAGACCACACTAGAACTTTAACACAAAAGCAGTGTGATCCAGCTCATTGGCCAGGAATGACTTGAGGAACACATGACACTGATCTGACTGAGCATCTACAGGATGTGTCAGAGCAAACGCAATCCAAAGAAGCCCACCTCACAACCACAGGACCCAATAGATCAACTGTCCCAATGCCAGACACCACAGGACACCCTTCGAGCTAGTGGGAACTTTTCCCCCTTTCTCTGGACCTAAGCTTGAAATCAGCAGCCACTTCAACAATGTCCACTCCTGGTTGTCAAGTAAAGAAAAGGGGGGGGGAAAGACTTCTGTACACACTCATGCACAGAAAGCAGTGTATCACTGCCAAGATTATACTGAAATCAAATGTTCTATTTGCTACTCACCCCTAGGGTACACACCTCCTACTGCAGAAATAAAACAGTAATAAAAGCCAACATGCTGCTTTACTCACAAGGACAGTGCAAGAAATGTTAGTGCAGATTGAGGCTCAGGCTGCACAGTGATGCATCTTCACCTCAAGTGCATCCACCTTGTTTTCAATTAATGGGTTTTTTTTGAGACAGTGAAAAATAAAATAGAAAAAAACAAGTAGCCTTTAGAAAGCTCATTAATCACGGTTTAAAACAAAGACAAGACGAGATGGGGGTGGAGTTGAGGAGACTTTGCCAAGCCTTCACCTTCTCCATCCATTGTAATAGGATAAAGGGTGGGTCTCTATGGTCCACATGAAAATGAGACGACTGACTTGTGCAAAAAAAAAAAAAAAAAGAGACCACACCAGGTCTCCACACACACAAAGTTCACACATTTTTTAGAAACTGCAAAGTAACAGAGAAGGGTAAAAAAGAAAGGAAAAATGGGGGGAAGGGGGGTACTTACGCACCACACTGAGTATCAGTCTTACCTGGATGAGTGATTCACTCAGTCTCTCCTCGTCTACCTGGAGCACAATGTCCCGGATCTCTTCATAAGGCAGGCGGAACGAGCCCAAGAAAATTGCTGTTGTGATGTAGACAGAAAAGAGTCATTTCCTCTCCCTTTTTTATTAGACTGCAGGCTTCAAAGAAACATTTCAGCACAAAATGACCACAGACCTAACTTTCCACTTGGAAAAACTAATGCATTTTAAGCCTTTCGACTGGATAGTCTGTGTCACAAAAGCTGGACAGGAAAGAAAAATCAAGATTTAACAACAACACGTAAAAGAGTGACAGGTAATAATAACAATACTAATAATGAGAATATTTTTAATTAGCTGTAGGAGTGTTTGTGTCATGTGAACAGCTACATGCTTTTGTAAGGGTGGATACAAAGGTGCCCAGTGAATTTGCCTCAGGGCAAAGCCTCATGGCTGTTTCACACTCCAGGTGGGGTGGCTACATTGAAAAGTGGAGCTGATGGTGTATCCAGGTGGAAGTCACACATGGAGGCTTGGTAATGAGTTGGAGGAGAGTCACTCAACAGCTGCTTAACTACTGAAGCACTGGGACCTGATGTCTGTATGTGACGTGCAACAGAGAAGGAGTGCGTCCTTTTTTCAGCTCTTCATAGTCTACTGCTACTTAATATACAGAGTATTTACTGCGTTTAAGTCAGTCAAAGCATAACACGCCGTTGCTATCACTTTGATTTACGATATAGTGTTGTAGAGCTTTAGTCCCATAACATCTAGCATCATTTTCTGGTTTCACTACATAATATACCTACCTTTCCTCAGCTCAACATTTTTTGTCATATAAAGCACATTGTCTTTGCTTTGTATTGCCTCTTCAATAGACCTACAGCTGGATATTCAGTACTGAGTTCTCTTAAGAGTCGCCCTTCATAGGTCATATGTATTGGATACTAGGACACATTGGAGATTCAAAGTGAGGGAAACGTAGATGGGAAGGCAAAAAAAAAAAGTTCCAGGCGGAAAATCCAACATTTGGTGCTATCAGCTTGCACCTGGTTCTTATTTCCTGTGATGGTGTAGGTGTAGGTGTGTTGATGAGATTCAGCAGCACAATGCCGTTTTGGTGCACAATTTAGCAGAAAATTGCACCTGCACATTCCCCCATGAGGATTAGTATGTATGTGTTTTTCCAGGTGCACTGAGGTGTATTTTTCATTTTAGTTTGTATACAAAGGAGCTTTGCATTACTGCATTACTGATACGGGAATCAAACATCTGATTCTTATGTTCCATTTTCTGTACTGTTGAAAAGGGATAGAAAGCGATACTATAAGTGATACTACATCTATAGAGATACAACAGCAAATGTAGTAGACCACGCAATGTACGGTTTATGGCATAGCTGCTCTAAATGAATAGCATTGGTAATTATCAAAATCATTTTATGTTTCTGTAACGGTTAATCCGCCAGCATGTGGAAGCACTTTAATCGACATGACATTTTTAATGCTGTGATATAATTACTGTTGTTATCCATGAATTTTCAAATGTACTGTTTTTCAAAAAAATATAAAAAAGGGAAATACACATCATTATTTTTTTATTAAGGCGTCAAATTGAAGTTATTTATTTTCCTGAAAAGAAAAAAATAGTTTGAATAGTTGAACGTTATGCTCGATGAATTAATTTGAGCAATATAAACATGAATTCTGTTTGTCTAATAAGTAACAATATGATTTTTAGCTTTAAACTCATTTTTGACAGATTTTTTAAATATCTGTGTTTTCTTGGTTTTTATGAAAGGTGGTCTAATAAATTTATTAAGTATCGTAGCTCTATGCTGAGTTTTTTTCAGTCCTTTTTCTCTTTCAGGAAATACAAGAACGCAGGGTTTGTATCTCCTCTCACAACACTCTCTCACTGAGGCAGACCCCACCTCTAAGTGTCCCTCTGGACTTAAATCTCTCAACTCTCTTCTCCAGCAAGAATAGAGACAAAGTGCACATGAAGATGTTAAAATTGCATGTATAGTAAAAAAAAAGTAGTGAATATAGCACACCAGACTCTGACAAAACCTAAATATCTCCAATGGAAGTGAAAACAGGTGGCATGCTGCCCTGCAAGTTTACTTTCTGAAATGCGTTGGAATTCTGTTTGTGCATTAATTCTTTTTGTGGAAACAATTGGTTTTCAATGGTTTCTAGTTCTAAGCAGAATTGCAGGAACTCTTCACTGAGAAACCAGTTGGTACATATATCATCCCGTTTTAATACATGAATTCTTAAACATTATATATAAAATATATATTTTTTATATTTTTTTATATTTTAATATTTTCTTGCCCGTGTAATCCAGCTTTATTTGCTAATTTTAAATTAAGTATACATTTTATGTCGGTTTTCCATTTATTAATTCTCTTTATACAGCTGCTACATTGTGCACAAGCTGTGTTAAAAAAAAAAAAAACAGCGGCAGAGAAAAGTGATAAAAGAGAGAAAAGCATTGTGCCGAGTACTTTTTTGTTCCAGTTGGGGAAGTATATTGAGTAGGAGATTTACTACTCTTGAAGCACCTGACATACTGAATAAGATTAAAATTCATATGAACTGTAGTACATTGTCTTGACAAGCTACTGTAATTATTATTAGTAAGCTAACTAAGTGTAAGCCTTATTTTTAAAAATCTGTTTACGTTGCCTTTATGAGTTTATTAAATTCAGTTTCAGGCCAGCATATTCTCTGTAATAAACTCTCTTTTCCAAAGATGAGTGATTTCTCGATCAGATAGATTTATATAAAGCACTTTGAGTGCTCAGAAGAGTAGAAAAGCGCTATATAAGAACCAGTCCATTTACCATTTACCTTTTTTTTTTATTATTTTGTTGTTTCAGCAACATTAAATCTAAAAACTGTAGTTTTGAATTAAAATATATATTCATGAACATTTTTTTGTATCGAAAAAATACCGAACCGTGACACCAAAGTATCGAACCGAACCGTGAATTTTGTGTATCGTTGCACCCCTAATATATATATATATATATATATATCCATCTAAGGCTAAATACCGGCACAAGACCGATAGATGACAAGTACTGTAAGGAAAAGTTGAAAAGAACTTTGAAGAGAGAGTATATACATATATACATATATATATATATAGTTTAAGATTTTAGGGCTACACTATGTCAAAGCTTCTATACATTAACTTCAACCCCCCCAAAAAATGTCTATGCAACACCATTTAAGTCTTAAGACCATTATTGCAAGGTGTGATGTATACATTCAGTACAATAGCAGGCCACTGTAATGAACAATTTTCTTAAACATTAAGTAGTAATTTAACTTTGGTCAACTTCTCTCTTGTATTTAAAATATTTGCAATATGAAATGTTAAAGAACATATGTTAGTTTTTCATTGAAATTTGAATTTACTAGCTTTCAGCTTTTCATGATTCTTAAACAAGGTTCATATGTACATTCAAATAATCAAAAAGTTAATTTCTCTAATTTGGGCTGACCCTAAAGTCAAAAGCCAACATTAAGCTTAATATAAGTTCAAATGATCAGACTTTGGTACGCATGATTGCTATACCACAATACATAACATGGTATTTACATTACAACTACCTACATATCTCAGTCACCGGACCTTCAAAACTACTAAACATCAAAACTGTAAAGGGAACTCAGAGGCACGCACAGAATATGATCTATGATGCTGTAGTATGTGTCAACGCGGCTCAGGAGAGCTGCATAACTAAATACAACAACATGCTTCCAACCCATTTCCTTCCTGAAGGTGAGGTTTTCTACACTCTTATTTTTGCCTCCTGTCAAATTCAAAGCCCATCTGCTTGTTATATAATAAAAGATGGCAGTGACACCTATCATATCAACATTGTCACAGCCCATACAAGGATGCAATGACGTGCAATGACAGAATCATACAAATGCAGCAAACAGGCTTCTGTGTTTCAAACTTGTGCTCAATATTTAGCAAATTTAAGTAATTTATCACATCTCTATTTATGGAATATGTCATCACTTGTTTACAATTCTCACCCTTTCTGCTTAAATAACAACAGTGTAAAAGACACATGTAAACAAATGAGTGGACTGCAATCTAAACATTAATCCATTTTTTAACCACTTGTATTTCATCATGGGACTGGAGCCTATTTTGAGAGTTATGGGGCAAAAGGCAGGAGACACTCTAGATTGATTGCTGGTCATACAATTCATTCACACTCACACCTACGGCCCGACACACATGTCTCGGAGTACCTAGAGAGAGCCTACACAAGCAAGCACCAACTGACTGGCATAATCTTAACATGTGACATTCATATTTGTTGAGGTGTTATGATCTATATTGTCACTCTGAGCTATATTATACCAAATCTTTCAGACAGGCAGATATGCTAACAAGCACACACACTATTTAAGAAGAAGGAGTAGGAGTTCTGTCTGTTTTTTCTAGATCATTTGCATGTTAACTGAAGAGCAAAATAAGAAGAAGCCTGGAAGGTGACTTAATACACCTGTACTAGGTAAACAGGCTACTCGCGGCCACAAGTGATTTTAAACACCTACATGTAATTTCAGTATTCAGTTCTAACAAAAATGTGCTTTACAAATCAAAAGGCTTGGACGCAAATAAAACACTACATACCAATTAAAAAAACTCAACAAAACACCATCCTTACTGAGGAAGAACATTCAGTTATGGTTATGGTTCATTTCTGTAGGACAAATAACTGCATCTACTTACAAAGATTCTGTGCAGTCTTGGCATCCAAGATACGAAGCTCTTTTGCCTTTTTCTTAAATTGTGGCACTTTTTCTTCATTTTCATCCTTCAGGTCTTTTCTTGCTGCAAGAAAAAAAAAAGAAATATTACATACGTAGATATATAGATACATAACATAAGAAATACTCATTTTGGGGACAAGAGCATACTATTAAGCTCAATTTTGAAGCTAACTGCAATCACCATTATATAAAAGCAAGAATTGAATGACATTAAACAACATTTTTCCACCATTTCTCAAAACATAGAAAAACAATTAATTTACATACATTAGAATCTCAATGCATATTAAAAGTAAGCGTACAGGACAACATGCGTTAGATGCCAACAGATGGCATAAACCAATTAAAAACCATTGCTTCAGTACCCGGAAAGTAGTATTTTGGTCCTGCATCTTTTTTCTCTAGACAAAAGGCAAAAGCAAATCAGCTACTGCTGAAACATTTGGCAGGTAATCTAACTGATCAGCCTGTGATGTATTCTACACTTAATGTGAAAACCTAAAATAAATGACTGAATATATACGAAACAGTCACACCGATTCTAAATGTGTTACATTAAATAAATAAACCTTCAATAGGTAAAAATGTTCACAAATGTGCATGGTTTTGCCATTTTATACACATAAGCAGCAATACATGGAAACTCTACAGTGGAACTGATTTGAATGCATTGCTTTCTGCAGTCCTTAACATACAGTGGGGCAAAAAAGTATTTAGTCAGCCACCGATTGTGCAAGTTCCCCCACTTAAAATGATGACAGAGGTCAGTAATTTGCACCACAGGTACACTTCAACTGTGAGAGACAGAATGTGAAAAAAAAATCCATGAATCCACATGGTAGGATTTGTAAAGAATTTATTCGTAAATCAGGGTGGAAAATAAGTATTTGGTCAATAACAAAAATACAACTCAATACTTTGTAACATAACCTTTGTTGGCAATAACAGAGGTCAAACGTTTACTATAGGTCTTTACCAGGTTTGCACACACAGTAGCTGGTATTTTGGCCCATTCCTCCATGCAGATCTTCTCGAGAGCAGTGATGTTTTGGGGCTGTCGCCGAGCAACACGGACTTTCAACTCCCGCCACAGATTTTCTATGGGGTTGAGGTCTGGAGACTGGCTAGGCCACTCCAGGACTTTCAAATGCTTCTTACGGAGCCACTCCTTTGTTGCCCGGGCGGTGTGTTTTGGATCATTGTCATGTTGGAAGACCCAGCCTCGTTTCATCTTCAAAGTTCTCACTGATGGAAGGTGGTTTTGGCTCAAAATCTCACGATACATGGCCCCATTCATTCTGTCCTTAACACGGATCAGTCGTCCTGTCCCCTTGGCAGACAAACAGCCCCATAGCATGATGTTTCCACCCCCATGCTTCACAGTAGGTATGGTGTTCTTGGGATGCAACTCAGTATTCTTCTTCCTCCAAACACGACGAGTTGAGTTTATACCAAAAAGTTCTACTTTGGTTTCATCTGACCACATGACATTCTCCCAATCCTCTGCTGTATCATCCATGTGCTCTCTGGCAAACTTCAGACGGGCCTGGACATGCACTGGCTTCAGCAGCGGAACACGTCTGGCACTGCGGGATTAGATTCGCTGCCGTTGTAGTGTGTTACTGATGGTGACCTTTGTTACTTTGGTCCCAGCTCTCTGCAGGTCATTCACCAGGTCCCCCCGTGTGGTTCTGGGATCTTTGCTCACCGTTCTCATGATCATTTTGACCCCACGGGATGAGATCTTGCATGGAGCCCCAGATCGAGGGAGATTATCAGTGGTCTTGTATGTCTTCCATTTTCTGATGATTGCTCCCACAGTTGATTTTTTTCACACCAAGCTGCTTGCCTATTGTAGATTCACTCTTCCCAGTCTGGTGCAGGTCTACAATACTTTTCCTGGTGTCCTTCGAAAGCTCTTTGGTCTTGGCCATGGCGGAGTTTGGAGTCTGACTGTTTGAGGCTGTGGACAGGTGTCTTTTATACAGATGATGAGTTCAAACAGGTGCCATTCATACAGGTAACGAGTGGGGGACAGAAAAGCTTCTTACAGAAGACGTTACAGGTCTGTGAGAGCCAGAGATTTTCCATGTTTGAGGTGACCAAATACTTATTTTCCACCCTAATTTACGAATAAATTCTTTACAAATCCTACCATGTGGATTCATGGATTTTTTTTTCACATTCTGTCTCTCACAGTTGAAGTGTACCTCTGGTGCAAATTACTGACCTCTGTCATCATTTTAAGTGGGGGAACTTGCACAATCGGTGGCTGACTAAATACTTTTTTGCCCCACTGTATGTCATATAAGGTTGGTGATAGGCAGAACTGATTGATGTTAGCAACCTTAAACATAAAAGTGGAACTACATAATAGGCAATATAATCATCTGCAGCATCAGAGGAAAGTCTTGCAGACAACTTTCCTATCTTCATTTGCATGTGCCAACACTTTTGTCATTGTGACAGTGGGTAGATGGTTGATAAGCACCGCTCCTTCCCTTAGGCCCTGCCTGTTAACTTCCTAGAGCCAGGAAGATAATTGTGTTAGCCCCCACAAATCCCAAAAAATAGTATTAAGTCTGTGACTGAACACAATAGACGAATTTGTCTAAGAATGACGAGACCCTATGTTTTCATAATGGACAGATTATTGAGTCTGCACACTGGGGAAACACCACAATAACAGTACTGCAGTAACACCCAATTTGTCTAAAAACATGAGCCTGCAGGGGACAGAATCATTCACATGCTACTCCTTTTTTCTACTTTGTTTGGCAAACTAAACTCTTTAAATGTCATGATGAATTATTTTTATGAATTTATCACCTGCTGGACTTTAAATGCTCAGATGTGTTTCAGAAAGAAGAAATCTGCTCATGATCAAAGCATTTTAACCTCCTGGGACCTGCGTCCACATATGTGGACATCACATTTTGGGTTATTTAGACTAAAATACTCAATTTTGCTCTACAAGGGCCTGAGATCCACTTACGAGGACATTATGCTGCTACTGTTCTATCAACATTTTAAATGAATATCCTCATTTGTGGCTCTGATTTTTCTTAAAAACAAAAATAAGATAAAAAGAAAAAATCTGGTAATTCTTTGTTTTTACATTCATCGGGCCCCAATATGCCCAAATATCAAAGAGAAATTAAAAATGCTGCCGTGGAAGAGTTCGGGCCTTAGGAGGTTAATGTTTGTCTCAACTATGTTATTGAAGCTGGGGAAAAATAGCATAACGGTAGACAGCACTATCACAATTATCAAATGTCCAAAAAGTCCAAAATAATAAGACCAGTACCTAATAACTTAGTTGGCTGTGAGATTTCACAGAGAATTTGCTAATACTGAACGTAATTCTACTTTATTCATACAAAACAAGCCTCTGTGGTGGAATTCAGGTGCACTGTCAGACAAAATCTGTTAAACTGTAATTACAGTACAGGAGAGACTTCAGAATAAAAATGCAGCAACATGAGAAAGAAGATTCCTTAGATCCTTCGCTCTCCCCCAGTGGTTTATGAGAGGCAGCACACTTTGTTGCTAATCATCACAACTGCTCAGTTTAAGCCCAAGGTGGGAGTCTCCCAGGAAATCTAGAACAAACAATCTGCTCCCTCAGCGCAGGCTTGCATATTTGAAGAAAGACTCAAAGAAGCAACATCTCCTGGGCAGCCAGAAGAAGGAATGCTAAAGGCACCTGCCTAACTCAAGTGCTTTCAAGGATGCACATGACATTTGGGATGCAGTTGTTTACTACTGGTAAAACGCTGTACCTATAATACAAATGCTACACAAAGTATTATGGTTTGATTTTCTGTCAAAATAATAGCGTGATCCTTCAGGAGGCTGTAGGACACAGCACTTTAACTTGCAATATAATACACGAGTGTGCACATGCCAACAGAAAGGGTGAGACGTGGGACTTGAGAATTCATAAATGCATTTAGGAAGAGGATGTTAGCCAATTCATTAGTGGCTGTGTTTTAAGTGTTTTACACAAGGCACAACCCTCATACATACTTGCAGTTAAGTTAATGTCATAAGAGAAAATCCCACTTTATTTCAATATTTTAATGGATAGTGTTTTAGTTTAATCTTTGCCAGGAAGGTACCTTTATTAACAATTACAAGTAATTAGGAAGAACGCAATAGCACTACTGAAAAAGCCAAAAGTAATAAATGACTGTTCTACAAAGTAATTAAATAATGAAATTATTTTTATTTTACTGTACTACTGTACACTGTGTACTAGTAACTAAAAATAATTACTAATATCTATCTATCTCTCTCTCTTATGTCATGCCAGAACGTCTGAATTCCTCAAAGAAAACAGACGCAAAAAAAAATATTAATGAGTTAAAAAACAACAAATCCAATATACAGTGCAGGGCCAGTAACCAACAAAGAAATCATCCTTCATTTCCTATGTGGCACGAACAAAGGATCTGAGGAGGAGGAAATAAATAAATAAATGAAAATACGAGGAAACAATGCCCCATAGACAGAGAGCAAACTGAGCCATGAGGAGGCTGCTTTTTGGCACCAAAGTGTTCTTTTCAACCTCCACATTTTCCACACGGCCTCTTGAATCTCTCATTTCAGTACCTCAAATTCTCAACAAGGAGATCCCGGCCATTTTGGTCAGTGCCTTAGCTGTCTTTACCCTAGTCCCAAGGGCCTTGTGCTATATCGAATTTAAACATAAAAACAGTGCCCTCTATAATATGAAACAGTAGGGCTGGGCGATATGACCCAAAATTCATATCTCGATATTTTTTAGCTGGATGGCGATATAAGATATATATCTCGATTTTTTTTTTTAAGCCATAAAGTAAGAACAAAAAGAGAGTTCTTAGTTAAAGCTGTGTCCCAGATGTCACACAGGCACTTTTATTAACATACAGCACAGATGTACATGAAAAATTACTCAAAATTAAATTATGAGAATTCATTAAATAATAATGCTCCATAAATAAAAGAAAACAAGGTTGTTTTTGTGCTAAACAAAGAGCTCACAATTGTGCAGTCAAAATGTAAACTAAAAGACGCTGAGCGTAATAACAAAGACAGACAGATTTCACAGCTGCTCTGTTCCCAAGTTTTACTGTGTGACTGATAGCCTGGAGTTTGAAATCCGCTTCATAACCACGTCTCTTACAGGTGCCATTTATGGTCCTTATACACACACAATACGGTAATATTACGTTGATGCACAGTACGTAGCTTACCAAAGTCGTACTCAAACATTTTTGACAGATTGCTGAGCGCCGTGTTCCACATAAAATCGGTTCGCGGCCACCAAGCACAACCAGAATTCATACATAAGGCGCGCTATCAACTTTTGAGAGAATGAAAGGATTTTAGGGTTAGCGCTGTTAGCTCGTTAGCATGTTTAGCTCGTTAGCACGTTGACGCCGTCCAGCCCCACGCATGGGGCGATGCGCAGTAACTCGTTAACGGAGATTTGCCGTGTCCGTCTTGTCGCTGCCTGCACGTGAAGCGATGGGGGAGGAGGGGGAGTTGTCTTCAGTGAAGGCGAGGCGGAGTAACGTTGCGTAGAGACAAAAGTGGACGAAAGAGAGGCAAACTTGCGGCTCCACAACTATAATTATAACGTAACATAGACTATATCGATATAAAGGATATTGTCACATCTTATATCTCGTATAAAAATATATCGATATGTTTTAAAAACTCGATATATTGCCCAGCTCTATGAAACAGGCATATTTTTTTTTTCTAAAACCATCTATACGGCTCAGAGCTCTCCCACTGGGCACTGAGTAGTGGCATCACTAGGCTGATTTCTGCAACAGCATTTGCTGGCTGACTCAATTATGCCACATGTCACATGTTTCCTCTGGGCACTGCATGTGGACTGATGGGCCCTGGAGGGCTTGCACACATTCAAGCTGCCACACTAGTTGGAGTCCCAGGTGTGTGGGGAGGATGACTATAGGTGGCATATAACCAGATGGTTGGCCGCAACAATAAAGAAGTTCTGTACATGTGTTCAAAACACAGGAGCTGTCAGATAGTTACTAAATATTCCAAACTCCACATGGCTTGAGACAAAGTTACATTTTGACAAAAGTTTTACTTTTTATTTCCACCAAAATCCAACTTTGGGAATGTGTGTGACTCCTTTTCTGCCAAGAAAGCTTAACCTGCATAACTGTGTAGGGCCACAGCAGCTGATCAAACCCTGTGTCAATATTTAGACGTGTTTTATTACTTGCCCAGTGGCTAAAATTTAATACTTTCACAACAATGACATCTTTCATGCACACAGTTATATTTGTTAATGGAATCTTTCAAGCAATCATGCAGAGAAGCACCATTTGTGGCGGGAACAATGTTGGAGGTTTCTTGGCAGCTTGTTGGTTCCCTCGCTTCTGTGTACAATGGAGTCCTATCACATAGATGCATTATTTCTGTGTCAGGCAGTCAGATGAACACGTAGTGATAACAGAATTCTAATTAAAAGCTAATATAATCATGTAATTATTGCTATTTGGTAAAATTGGGCGATGGTCTGGGTGAGGAATACATTTTTCATCGAGAGTACTCAGTTCATGAAAGAAGGAAGAAACGTTTATTGAAATTTGCACCCTACTGTACTATCTAAAGCTCAACTTTCAGGAAGCTTATTCTTGGGCCGTATTCTTCTCCAAGGCAAACAACAGGGTCAAATGCTTTTGACATGACATGGGTTGTGTAAGTTTAGTATGGAAAATGTACCAGTGAAAAGTAATTTTAATTCACATGGATTTGTTGTTACATCTTAACTTGCAAGGCTGAAAAGATTTGAGAAGACTGTCGGGGAGGAAATGTTTTGAAATCATGTTTAAACAAAACACATGGAAATTCTGCTGGCGCCAGCAGAACCACATGAAGAGAATCCTCTGGTGACTGTAATTGTAACACATTACATTAACTGAGGGGGAGTTAAAGCTTGCTCCATGCCAAAAGGAGTCACCAAATTGATAGAGGTTTTAACGAACAAAATACGTGAATGTTTGAGCAGGGAAAAAAACGACTTGGCCTATTAAAGATGACTTGGCTTCCATGTTAAGCCTTCTCTGTGGGCCTTGGACTGAGGTATACCCTTGGGAAACTCTGTGATAACAAGAGTTCTCCAACACTTGGATATCCAGTCTGTTTGCTGGCCCAGAAACACTATCCTGGGTGCCTTCCATGCAATATCTCCCTCAAGACGTCCATAAAACCCAGGGCATTACAAAGCTAAACACTACCACATGTTCACTTCCGGACACAGACCATCCGGCTGAGCCCCAGCACCAGTCACCAGAAAATAAGCGGGCCTTGAAAAGAAATAACAGAAAACTGCAGATGACAGGTCTTCGACAAACATATTTAAAGGCAAAAGAACACAGAGTGGAACAGGCAATGTGGAGTCTGGTCCTCTACAAAGCAATTTATTCCTTCAAATGTGCAAACTGCCTGCAAACATGTGCCCTGTCCTCCATCTCAGGGACTCACACTGAGGATTGAGCTACTGGAGAGCTGCCAGTTTGTCTAAAGGAGATGCATTCTGAGGAAAAGTCACTGGCCTCAGTCACAGAAAAAACAATTCCACAGAGGCGTGGTGTGTACACAGATCGCGAAGTAGCCAGCAAATTCCTTTCATGTTCAGCATCTCTGTTTAAAACAATCACTCTGTAAAACATGTTGGTGGGGTGAATGGCATGGATACAGTGAAGGTAGCACCAATTCATGCTTGCTGTCTTATCAATTGTGGAGTAAATTATAATGAGTAGGAGCCCAGTTAAATGTCGTATGAGAGGGTAAAGACTTTTCAGCGTCTAATTAGAGAAAACAGAAAAAAAAAACAGAGCACACACTCAAGAATTAAACTTAACATATGACCAATGAAATCCATGACTAAGTTTCTCTAATACACAAAGGCTCACAGATGTCTCACTCTCAAAGCCAAAGTCAAACCACTGTGTGAATACCAACCCCCCCGAGTACACACTTTTGGACCATGAAAACGCCAAAAAAGCCCCATCCCCCCCCCCATTCAAACTCAGCCTTGTTAAAACAGAATACTCACACTGCGATTAACACGTGACATTTGCATGAATATACATCTTTACTCTTTTTTATTAGACCAATTGTTCCCTGTGGATTGGGAAAACCAGATCTCTTAGCAACAAGAGAACAAATTCAAGCACCTTTTTCCTTTGCTAGGTTCTAACCTTGACATAACTAAAACGTTGAAGATGATTTTATTTTAGAAAGACTCTTCAGCTCAAGGTTAGCCATGAGAATGAAGCTGCAGTTGGGTGGGAGAGAGAGATGTAGATGTAGCTCTCAACCATGCAATCATCATCATGCCTAATGATAACAGGGAGAGGGGGAAGTGGCTAATAATGATTATGATGATGGTAACTGTGGATAGGGTGTTAAATATTAGTGTGAGCACACCACTGTGTCAAAACACACTTCCAGAAAATATGTATGCGCACCCTGAGTCATAAATGACGATATGAGTTTTCAAGCTCACAATAGTTCTCTCGAGTTACCGGCTCTACTATCTGAAAGCATCTGGTTCTGATTATCCGAGATGTCTAAATAAAAGGTGGGTGTACAGAATGCAGGATGAGTCCTGCAGAGTGACGCTTTGACCTATGACCAGTGATGTTTTCAGTATGCAGGGAGAGGCTAAGCCCACGGTGGAAGGTATGCAGCTGGGCCTGGAGCAGAGCCCAGGGAGAAAAACACCTCCTCTTCCAATTGAGACAAGACAGATCTCCCTTAGTGCCCTGGACTTTGCAAATGGTGTATATTTCCCATAAAAATTGTAAGTTTTTGTCAGTTAAAGCAGGAATAACAAGATTATACATCTTTATATATAATTACATACTTAACTGGTAGTGTACTATTGTTGTAATTTGGGGGTATATCTAGGATCTATTTAAGAGTACAAAAGATGTTATGAATCCAGAGACAGATGGTGTCAGTTTGATTTACCTAAACTCTTATCCAAACTGGAAGCATCCACATAGTTTAGCACAGTCAATAATTCATCTAATATACTGAGGATATTTATGCAGGGAGGAGAAATGATGGTGCCGTTCAAAACACACAGTAAAACATTACCATCAACTACATACAATTTAAAAACAAAACAAAACAAAAACAACAACAAACCCTGAGAAAAAGAATCAGTAACTCTGAGCACCGTTAATCACCTGGGGCTTGGTGTCGCCTTTTAACACGTGTAGTTAATCTGCACACATCTACAAATGACTATTGGCCTCTCTCACAGGCAGGGGAGTGTGGGAAGGCTCCAACTCTTTCTCTTAAATTGGTCATGGAGACATGCTCCTGGGGGCAGTGAATGGATTGAGCCTGACATCCAATCAGTTCTGAGAAACCTTTCTCTGGTTATGCCAAAGCACTTTGTTGTGACCCAACACGCTTGGGCGCTGGTGGGAAGGCACTAGCTGATGGTCCAAATGACTGCACCTGCCGTCTCTTTAAGACCCTGTCACGCAGTCAAAACTTTAGCATTCAGGAGACGACGCTGAAGCTCAGCTTGTATGACTATGAGGGGGACGAAGAATAGAGATTTGAAACTAAGTCTGTTCCTTGGACAACTGGTAGGATTACTGATGTCCCTGTGGTCTCTATTACCTCCACCAGTTCAATGCTGCACTGGACCAAGCCCAGCGAGTACACTTAAAGAAGCTGAAATAGTTGGAGATTTTAGGACGTGCACCTGTACTGCTGGTCACTTTTAAAAGGAATACAAGGAAAGATGTTTGTGGGCTGTCTCACTGGAGGCTACAAGACAATACGGATGTCAGTTTTACTTGTGGGCCTTCAGAGAGACTCTTAAAAAGCAAAAGCAGCAGAAAAAAGCCGTAGCTAAACCAATGACTGTCATATTCACATGTAGGATTTAATGTGTTTACTGTAGAGGTATAAAATGAAATGTGGTTTATCATCAAATGTCAATAAATAAATAAAATCTTGAGTCTTTCTGAATACTCAAATTGCAGTTTAGGCACTCCATTTAGGGTCTCATCTTTGAAATTAAATGCATTCCTCTAGCACAAAGACTAATTGTGCTTTTTAAGTTACTACTTTTTTGTTTGTTTCTTTGTTTTCTGGGATTTCTACTGTCTAATAGAGAAAAACACTGCTTGGGTTGTGTGCGCAGTGACTGTCCTACTTTCTGAGTATATTCGACAGGGTTGCATTTTGTACATTTGTCAGCTGACAGAACATAATCTGTCTTTTTTTTCTCTTTATAAAGCAGTTATTCTTTCCCCTTTCTCTCTCTCTCTCATGGGTACCCCAGTTCTTTTCTTTTTGTGATTGCTTGTTCATTATTTCAGGATGAAAATAGGATGCTCAACAAAGAAGAAAAAGAAGTGTTTTATTTTCATTTGCATTTTGTCTCAGGGCATTTGGCATCTTTATTGTAAACTGCATTTTTACTGCATTTGCGTGTGCTTTTGCTTAGGTTGTGACACTATGAATATATCCATCCATCTGCGCCCTATCAGGCAAGCGGCAGAGTACACTGTGGACAAATGCACTGCAGTGCTAACACAAAGAGACAGACAACCAGTCACACTTGCTTCCACACCTACACCCAATGTTTCAAATTACCAGTTGACCTAACAAGCATGTCTTTGGACTGTGGGAGTAAACTAGAGTGTCTGGAGAAAACTCACACTGATACAGGGAGAACATGCAAGCGTCTACCCCAACAGGATCCAGCTGACCATGAGGTTTATACCAAAACACTTCCTGTCGTGAAATGGCAAGAAATACCCTTGTGCTACCACCACGCCACAATAGATATATCTTCTTTTCAAGTCCTCAGATCAAGATGCAACTTGTAAAAAGTCTATAGCATTTAGACTAATGGCTAAAAAGTTATGACAGATCAGCTTATGCAACTGTAAGCTCTATTTGTAACCACTACTGCTTAAAAACTCAAACTTACAGGCAACATATGTCTAAACAAAATGGTAAGAAGACTGGTGTATGAACGGTTGTCAAACAAGGAAAAGATGTCCATGCTTATGTTTTATTTTTAAGAAATGCGCTCAAGTATTATCTCTTCTTCTTGTGAAGGTTAACCGATAGGTTGATCCAATTTGTCTACTGAGGCGTGAAAGGACTTAAGAAATACTTCACATTTCTGTGCTGGAAAATGTCAAGGTTTGCAGAGAGATGAGGACAAGAGGAGGGGGAAATGACTTTTTCTTTTCCTGGCAGCTTGACTTCACACTTGTTAACAGCAATAGGTTTATCCTTGGCAATCAGCACAGGGATAGGAAAATACAGTGTGATTGTAAGATCCCTATTACTTAAAGGACAGCTGGTTATGCGGTTGCCACTAATGTATATGTGTTCCCCCTTCCATACGTGCATAAAAACACAAAAGCGTTTCTCAAAGCTACATGTTTACAGTTTCAATCCTGTCACTATCTGATGGCTATTCTTCACACAGCTGCAGAATAGCATGTTGTGGGAATGTGAAGGAGTGAACGCAGACGTACCCTGATTAAAGATGCGCCACGCAGCATCTGAGAATTGAGGTAAATCGAGGCAAAGAGAACATGAGTGTAAAGAGAGGCGCTCAGTCGTGAACTACATTAAACTCCCAAAACCACAGCTGCTGAGCTCCTCACCTGCCTCGAGGTTTACAAGGATCATTTCTCTTTCTCCTCTTTTCTCCTTCCGCTCTATTATATTTATATTTCTAATACTTTATATTTCCGTAGCTTGTTTCTTTGATTCATCTGATGTCTCCTCTTACTTGCTAACACCGAATGATGACCATTGTGTTATGATTGCATCCAGCTACACTTATTTTATTTTCAGCACTAGATTTTATAGTGTGTGTTGTTTCCCTACAGTATTAATCCTTGAATAAGAACAACTATCATGCTGCTGCTTTTTTTTTTATATCTGTTTCAGACTTTTAAATATAGTACTGGGTTGAGATTCACCTAATTACACATGGAGTAATAACACGTGCAAAATGAGAAACAACCAGGTAACATATAAGATACCAGGAGAGTCAAAATGAAAAATGTGAGCAATCTGGATATTGCTGTTTTTGGTACTCGGAAAGCCTGCGTTGTAACATGCTTACACACAAACAAAGATTGTATGGCCTTGTGGTACATTCTGTTAGTAAAATCACTCCATGCTGCTGGCCACTAAAGGATCCATAAGAGACCTAAAAAGCATAATTGTGAGGAGCAACTAAAAACACCCTGGAGCAACAGGAGAGTTTAATGACTGAGTATTGAGAGCTGATCTGTAAATATGCACATGTAAAATGGACACCTTTATATATAATTGAAAAGTTCCTTATTATAATTTTGTGCCATCAAAAGCTGATAACCTGTAATTATTTGGCTAGTATGAAGGCCTTGACATTGCATGTTATGCAGTGCAGATAATCATATCCAACCTTTGTTTAGCGAGAAAGGATAAAAACAGGTTAGTCAGGCTTAATGAGTGATAATAACAGATTTGGCTTTGCCCTGTAGGAAAAAGTAAGAATTTAGAGCCCCAATGCAAAGCTGGCTTTTGTCTGTGGCACTCCACATCTGATGACTACAGTTGGGTGATTGTAACCGGATTCTGCAGTAGAATTAGGGCTATTGTTGCAGGGGCACAAACTCTTTAAGTGCCTCTTATTGGTCTGATTATGATGTGTTTGAGTCCTGCTGCTACCTTGCAGCCTGGATGACTCAGATGGGATTCTGTATTGACCTGTTAGCAGTAAAAAGGCTGCTGAAGCACCAAGCAAGTCACTAAGTGTAGATTTCCTTGTATAGTGAAGTGTATGAGCAAATGGAGGAAACTAATAAAGACCATGCTTTTGACCTCGAGTTTTAGTAGTTGCCCTTACCTTCAGTTCACAATCAACCTCTATCTTTGTAGGAGGCAATCTATATCAGCACACTCCACTAAAGACTAGAGATGGACCGATCCGATATTACGTATCGGTATCGGTCCGATACTGACCTAAATTACTGGATCGGATATCGGAGAAAAATAAAAAATGTAATCCGATCCATTAAATATCACGAAAGCACCTCACAAAACTTGCAACACGCCGTAACTCACCTCAGAACGTTAGCACGTCAGAGCAGTATGCATCACGTGATAGAGCGGCTGTGGCATGCGGGACCTGTAAGCTGTAGTGCCTCTTCACCTCACTGTGCAATACCTTTTGTGCAATACTTTTGTAAATAGTCAACGGTGCAATAGACTCAATACTTGAAATGTGCAATTCACTTGTATTTTTATTTTTATTCCTATTTATTCTATTTATCCCCTTCGTATATTTTATTTATATTGTCTCTGTATTTATATATATGTGTGTGTGTATAACTCTGTCTGTAACTTCTGTCGGTGCTGTGCTTTTTTGGAAATCGAATTTCCCAGAGGAACCCACCCGAGGGATTAATAAAGTTCTATCTTATCTTATCTCTTATCTTATCTCTGTCGGTGGTCTGGATAGCATGTGGAGCTTCGCTAGCAACCCGGCATTTCATCTCCGACAAAGTTATCCCCGAGAGAAGTAAAGCAAGTGTGTAAGTCCATCTCTGAATGTTTGTAAAGCATTCCTGCGTTAAGCTTACCAAACGATAATATGGAGCGACTGCCTCTTCTCGCTGCTACTTCAATCATGAAACTGCTTAATGATCAGCTGATCGGCTTTTCTGTCGCGAGACCGTGTCTCTTGTTTGCTTTTGGCCCACTTTGCACCAGAAAGAGGAAACCAGCGGCTGAACAACAGCAGCACGTTTAAGCTTGATCAGCTGTTGTTAGAATGTATTTAATATTACTTTCTACACCAGGATCTTTTTCTACAGCTGACGGCTGGTAACTGTGCAGGGGCGGATCTAGCAAAGTTTAGCCAGGGGGGCCGATAGGGCATTAACAGGGAAAAGGGGGCACAAAGACATACTTTTCTTTCTTATTCTCATTTAAAATGTCTAGCTTTTAATAAATAATTATCTGACACCCAAAGTTTTAATTTGATGCAAAATGAATAGAAGTCAATTACTGTATATAGTAACTATTAAGTCTAATATACCCTAGTAAGCTATAGTACTTTTTCCTTTGGGAAGGTACCATCTGTGCAGTCTGCAATTTTGTTGAAGAAAGATGTTGAATCTATTTAATATTTCCTGAAAAATAATTGATTTCTGTGCATTTTTTTTCACACTGCATCAAATTAAGGTTGATTACGTCGATTAAGCATCATGAGGTGGCGCGTGAGGGGTGGTTCCCTATTTTTTATTTATTTATTTTTGTTGTTGCTGGGAGTTGGAACCCTATTAGTTAGGTTGCTTAATATTTACGCTAAGTACTCTTTAAAATACCAGAATAGGGAGGATGGTGTAGGTTTAAGTTTATTAGATTGATCAGTATTGCTGAACTATGAAACATTTTTTTTGCATACAGGTATAACAGAATAGCTTTAGTGTAGTTGTTGTTTTAAACTTGAGTATGAACTTATACAAAATGCAGCAAGATATTTAAAAAACAGTTTTGTTGATTAAAAAACACTATATCGGATTCATATCGGCAGATATCCAAATTTATGATATCGGTATTGGTATCGGACATAAAAAAGTGGTATCGTGCCATCTCTACTAAAGACTAATAAAACTGAAATAATTCAAGTCCGTACACATTCACTATTTTGATACACCTGAAGTTGCTGTAACATAATGCTCTAAATTATGAATTGCATGAATGCAATTAGTGAAGCTAATAAAATTAGTCATGCCAAAGAAGAGGTAATGTATAACACACCAATTATCACTTTGATGATATCTTCTGAACTACTTTCTTCACACAAGTTAATAATAATAATAATAATAATAATAATAATAATAATGGATTGCATTTTTATAGCGCTTTACATTTCCACTATTCATTCACTCTCACATTCACACACTGGTGGAGGCAGCTACAGTTGTAGCCACAGCTGCCCTGGGGCAGACTGACAGAAGCGAGGCTGCCATATCGCGCCATCGGCCCCTCTGGTGAAGGGGACACAACGACCGAGACTGTCCGAGCCGGGGCTCGAACCGGCAACCTTCCGATTACAAGACGAACTGCCAACTCTTTGAGCCACGATCGCCCCTTTAGTATGTTAGTTAGTATGAGTCTATGTTAAAACTCCTTCTGTGAGGCGGTAACAACCTTCGACGCAAAAAAAATTAAAAATGTCCACATAAAAGAACATGCACCTAAATAGCTGCATCTGGAATACGCGATCAAAAAACAAAAGATTAATGCAAAGTGTTTCACAACAACATGCATTGTCCTTACTAGCCTTAAACAACAGCAGGTTGTGTGAGTACCAGATGTTTATCTCCAGCCAAGTGACAGCTGTCAGGTATATTTTGTGAATGTTTCGATTTCCCTCTGAAATATTAAAGCATAAGCGCATACAAGTCAAAGAAAAATTGTTGGATCTTGCCAAGACATATCATAGAAGCAAAAAAAAAAAAATAATCACAATGACATTTCTCCAGCTGCAAAGAAGACAGATCTGGGTTGAAATGAAAGAAAAGGTCAGCAATACACATTCATACAGATGCTACACTAATACACATAATCTGTTTATTCCATTGTGCAACTTATGAATGCTTAATATGCTGTGCATAACGTATCGTATTCAGCATTCGGTACGCTGCAAAATATGAAACATTTGAAAGCACAATATCAAACTTCAAACCACACACTAGCACACTGTCACTGTATAACAAGGGAAAGCTGCAGGGCAACTGCACATACGGCACAGTACAATACAGTTTTTTCGACCTCCAAATAAATGATATTTCTACATTTCATGTGCTTTTAAGATACCACTCTGGTGAAACCACAGTAAAAAACTAAATACTGCCATTACGGCTTTAAAAGGCAGGGTTTGTGGTGCTTTGACATGTAAGTACATCGCTTAAGCAATTTGCTGCTCTGAACGGTTATTGCTGTCATTCACTAAGCAGCCTCTGAACTGTTGGGCTCCACCTGAGAAATGCGTCCACGTGAATCAACATGTACTGTAGCAAAATATGTACAGATGATTACTTCACGACACTGAGTGGTGTGACTGCTATGCGTTATAGTGTGCTCTCGGGAATGATACAGTCATTTAAAAGCCAGTCTGAAATAACATGACAGAAATCAGAGACTTTTCTAAAGTCAGACAGACAAAAGAATGAACATTTTTAGAATTTGAAAGTATTACTGATCAAGACTCATGTGAAGTAAAAGTGCACCGCGACTAAATTCCCATTTTTTATTCCTTTTCTGCTTCCAACCATATCGCTTGATTCACACAGATCCTTGTAGGAGTGCTGGGACTGGAGAGAAGTAGAGGTTCACAGAATCAACAGCAACGGATAAATCCTCTATTGAAGGTGGAGAAATATTCATCTAGAAAGGGGATATACAGAAGACTCATGCCAGCCATGTAACCCATGGAATTCAGAGTTGTCTGCCTACGACTATAGATGGACAGATAGATATTTTCCAGCATCTCACTTTTCATTCCCCACTACCTTCGAATTGCTCTATAGACATACTTTTGATTTATAGATCTACCAATGGTAGAGCTGTAATATATGGATAAATGAATGACTAAGGTGCATAAATTATACTAACTTTGCATTAATTCAGATATTTGCTGGATTCGGTATCTAATTTTTCCAAATACCTTTACTTCAAAAAAAAAAAAACAACACACACACACACACATATATATATTAGATTAGATTAGATTAGATTAGATTAGATAGAACTTTATTAATCCCTCGGGTGGGTTCCTCTGGGAAATTCGATTTCCAAAAAAGCACAGCACCGACAGAAGTTACAGAGTTACAGAATATTATATATATATATATATATATATATATATATATATAATACACACACACACACACACACACATATATATATATATAAATACAGAGACAATATAAATAAAATATACAAAGGGGATAAATAGAATAAATAGGAATAAAAATAAAAATACAAGTGAATTGCACATTTCAAGTATTGAGTCTATTGCACCGTTGACTATTTACAAAAGTATTGCACAAAAGGTATTGCACAGTGAGGTGAAGAGGCACTACAGCTTAGTTGTTCCCCCCTCCTTTGTCCTCCTGTTTCCCCTCCCTCTCCCCTCCAGAGAGGAGTTAAACAGTCTGATGGCGTGTGGGACAAAGGAGTTTTTAAGTCTGTTAGTTCTTGTCTTTGGGAGAAGCAACCTGTCACTGAACAGACTCTTCTGGTTGTTAATGGCCGTGTGCAGAGGATGTCTGGCATTGTCCATAATGTCCATCAGTTTCTTTAATGTCCTTTTCTCTGCCACTGTCACCAGAGTGTCCAGCTTCATGCCGACCACAGAGCTAGCCCTCCTGATCAGTTTCTCCAGCCTGGATGAGTCCTTCTTTGCTGTGCTGCTCCCCCAGCACACCACAGCATAGAAAAGTACTCCAGCAACCATATATAAATAAATGGCATTCCTTCATTTTAGGATGAATCCAGAGGACAGTTCCAATTCTGCAGTCTGAAAAATTTATAATCCTCTTTCATAAGAACTTCAAACAAGAACACAGAAAATGAATCTGCAACACCTCCAAGTTGCACATGCATTTCAGGCTCAGATAACTGCAGCAACCAGTTATCTGCAGCCTATTTCAGACAACCAGGCGGCAGCATGTGTTTTTGCAACTTATGACTTCCCATACCACCCACAATCAGCACCGTCCTCCAGGACTTCAAACACCTCCTCTGTTCTCCAAACCCTCCGGTCCCTACTGTCTCGGGGGAACCAAGCACCTGGCCCGGCAGTTTCATATTCCTCTCAGCTGTGCCTCCACAGCATTGCACTAGGCTTGATATGCTCGCATATTAAGTACTATATTGGCATTCTATTTCTCCAGTAGTTTCTATTTAACTTTCAAAGTAGGCCACCAGTGAAGGACAGAACACCTTTTCTGCCTACCAATTTCATCAGATGCGGGATGAAATGTCCCCATGTTTATAGCCTTTGCCTGTGCATGTGTCTGTGTGAGTGTGTCAAAGTTGCAGAACAAATTAAAAAAAATACATATACAATGTGTTTATGCCATCATCATGATACATGCCATCCTTATTTAATAGGCTAGTATCCCACGCGTTTTAATTAGGCTCATTTTTAAAGCAAAGCATAAGCAGCATCCCACTTTCACCTGTTCTCCCTTAAATAATGGCAGCACCTTACTCTTCCTCTCTTGCACACTGTCTCCCAGCCTCATTCATTCTGTCCATCCTCTTCCTCTGTTGTAGGTAGCTGTCTTCTTATCAGAGCTGGGAGCTCACAGAGTATTCCCATTGGCCATTGATGGGCCCCTGCCTTATGGGACTCCCCAGATTTAAAGGCAGCCCACACTGGCTTCATTTCCCAGGAGAACAAAGTGTATAGTGGAAGGTAGTGGATACATTACATGTACCCCATTCCCTTCACTTACAAACACAGTCTACAGTAATGGCAGACCATCTTGAATGTAGCCAGTAAATTGCCATTCCTTTCAACTTTATTTGCAGTGCGTGTTTTAGAGCAACAACCAACCACAGATGTCTAACTATAAAGGCTAGAATGAATGCAATTCAGAAATTCTAGACAATTTTTAAACAAAAATAGTCATCATTTCACAAAAATAACAAAAACATGCCACCAGATTTTTTTAATCTCTATTTAGACCAATGTTAGTTAAACACAAAAACATATGCGCACGTGTCCTGGTGTTTAATGCTGATTAATCTCTCTCTTGAGTATCTTCATTTAAAACAAATGCTGTGTATTACTTGTTGCTTAAAGGGTGGGACAATCATAAAATGACAAAACACGCAGCACTGGAGTCTGGGCAGGAATTCAACAGGAATATGTGTTGGCTGTATATCTCATATGCCGGATGAAGTAATTGTCAGCAGTTAACTCTGAATTTACCATCTGCCTGTTGCTGTAAGCTGGACTGGAACGTAGGGCTGGGCCATATTATACCGTTCACGGTAATACCGGTATAATGTTAGGCAACGATAGGAAAATGAAATATCGCGATAGAATGGGAGTAAAACGCGCATGCGCAGTGCCTTTGTTTACATACGCACATGGCCGATTGTTGAGTGAAACAGATGAACCAGAATTGGTTTGTAAAAATGGTGCAACTTCCGTGATGTGGAACTGGTTTGGTGTTTGTCCGTCAGATACACAACAAAGCACATTTTTTTGCAGAACATGCAAGCGGCCGTTGTTATTGTCGTATTTGTCGGACTAAGATGCTCTTAAATCTGGGAGTAATCTGGGTCCTAAACTCCGTATGTTTCAGGTCAAACAACACTGCAGCATCACTTAGAGTTAAAAACTGTCTAAATTCTTTCATCTTTAATAAAACGATCAGCATTGCTGCTTTACCAGGTGTAACTATAAAGTTTAACTTCCAGGCATCCATGAAAACAAAAGTTATTACATTTAACGGAGTTAGAAGTTAGCAGGAAGCTAGCGGAAGTTAGCTCGCTAGTTTCGCTAGTTACCTAAGCATGATATTGCATGTTCTGACTGAGAGATTTCTAAAAATCAAACGTACACCTCTGCTATCACTTCCAACATAAATGAAGACAGGAAACTAAACAGCAGTGATGTTTGTAGGGTTACTGAAGTTGGGCTAGCTGGTATATAATGATGTGCTACGTGATCGCTAGCGACACAGCTATGTTAGCATAACATAAACAGTGAAGCTGGAGGACGAACACTAACACTTTTCCACTTATAAAAGTTAACGTGAAGGTTCTTCATGGTTAGAGACAAATGCAATCGCATGGCAGGATGCTGTAAACGGACCAAACTTCAGTCAGGAGAACAACTGAGATAATCCATCCACAATACGAGGTTAGTCATTAATATACTGCAACAACATGGGAATAGAGCAGCTGCCAGAGAATTCAACATTAATGAATCAATGTTACAGAAGTGGAGGAAGCAAGAAGAATGAGTTTAATAAAGTTTGATTTATCTGACTGCTTTGTTTCGCTTAATGTGCCTTATAATCCCGTGCACCTTATGGTCCGAAAAATGTGTACTGCACACTGCAGTTTAATGTTGCAAAGCACCTCTTTTTAACTTCAGTGGATATTATACATGGTTATGCTCAGGACATGTCAGCCCATTTCTACTGGAAATGCCTTTTGGTTAAACTTTCAGCAAGCAATTTGCATTTGTACTGTTACATTTTTATAAAGCTTTAATGTACATAAAAACCAGCTTCTTGTTTAAGTGAAAATAAATGGAAGGTTGTCTTTTTGCGCTAGTAATGTTGTGGAGTTGTATTTTGTCTCGCATCAATTATATCGCCGGTTATATCGTTATCGCAAATTTTCAAATATATATCGTGATAAATATTTTTGGCCATATCGCCCTGCTCTACTGGAACGCACGTAAAACAAGGAGTTTGTTTTTTCCATTATCCATCAAAGCAAAAATAAAGGAAGGGGAAAAAAGTTAGATTTCTCATGTTATATATTTCAACAAAGTAAACATATAGTAAAAATCCAGATAAAAGATCTATTCAATGAGAGTTCTAAATCATCTATAAAGAATAAGAAATCACATTTCACTGGGGTATGAAAAATACATCACATCTGGACAGGAGGATGACCGAGATGAGCATGTCATGCCAGCCCCGTTGACTGGGGTCTGCATTATTTTCTGTAGCAGTGAAAATTGTGATGAGGGAATGACTGTACTTTCCCATCTAATGTAATACTATCACCCTGTCTCCAAAACATGACTGCTCCCTCGGTCTTCACTTCTTCTGTCCATCACTTGAAACATCTGGATTCATTTTAGAAGGTCAGGGCTAGTGAAGCAGAAACTGTCAGCAGACGTTGTCTCGATGTATGTCATGAAATGGAGCAAAGAAATGCCACCCTCAGACGGACCAGGAAATAACATTTCTGTAGATAATATAAAGTCTGAGAAGCCTTCAACTGAGATAAAGACGTGCACGGGTGCTGTAGGAACACCAACACGTATAAAACTGATTATTTTTTAGCTTAATAGAAAATGACTTTTATCTACAGAATTTTAAAAAATGCAATACGATCTACTTCCAAATCAAGGGAATGAAATAGCTGACAATATCAAATCATATACTCATATACAGTTATGAAATGAAACTGAATATGCATCTAACCCCACGACTGGGTACGAAAATGTGACGAGGCCCTACTATGTTTTTCAACAAAGGGCTCCTCTAGGTGAAGGGAGCTGTGCTTTCAAAGCCCCCTACAAAAATAACCATATTTTTATTATGAGTTCCTTTATTAGGTGTGTGCTTTTGGGTCCTGGCTCATTTCTTCAGGGGCAAACAAAAGTAAGCTAAGCATTAGTTCCACAGTCCCTCCCACCCATCTCACCGTGCCAATACTTCCCTCTTAACTCCCTCTTCTTCCATACTTCCCTTTCTACCATCCCTCCTCCTGGATTAAAAGCTCTTAATTTTCACTAATTACACAAACTCATTTCTTTTTCTTCATGTCTCGGCATTTCTCCCTGTTTTTTCTCCATGGGGCTCATAAACACGTTTTGAAACAGGGTTTAATAAGACTGCCTTGTGAGGGTTTAGGGCCCTTAATGGACACAGGGCTTGTTTGATAAGTCTCCACTTCATCACACACTTTATTAATTAAAGTTTATATTACATTAGAAACAAAGTTAAAGCCATTTGCTCCTCAATAATGGTTTCATGTAGCTGCATATCTATGGCCAATTAATTGGAGTCTTGACTCCCTATTTGCATTTTGCCCTTGTTTGACAAAAGTGTGTTGGGATTAACTTCAGGCGATATATTGCAAGCAGAAGCAATACTATGCTTGTAATCCAGAATAATCAGAAGCTTTACAGCATAAGTGATTGAGATGTTTCTGGTATTTGCAGTTGCAAGAGCATAAAAAAGTTAAGAAAAGCCTTTCAGGTGGTGTTGACCCCGTCACCCTGGGGATTCAGCTTGCCACCAGTGGTATTTGTGATTTGAAGGTGGGGTCAGGCGGATGATGCTGTTGTTATGTGGGACGCATCTTGTCTGTTTTCTGAAGACAACACGGCTCTGTTAGGTTTATTAAATTGTGACTTTCTGCAACAGCTCGGGTGTTTTCCGAGTGTAAGTGGCTTTATTGCATTCTGTGCATTAACGTCAGTCTAACCCCTACAATTCACACAGTGCATTTTTCTTCAAAGATCTTGTTTTTCTGCCTATATCCAGTGCATCTGAACATATGCAATATCGAGTTACAAAAAGCTACATATAATCATTACATTTAGCCAATTCTGTTGATAATTTATGTTACTGATTGAAGAATCTATTGACTAGAGGATTGACACAATATGATTCAAATTTACAGGGTTTCTTAAGGTAACACATTTACCTTTAAATCAATTCTAAAATAAGTAGTTTAACTTACATTTTATTGCTGGTGGCCTTCTAATCACATATTCAGTATTACAAACAATTTCCTTTGATTATATAAAGGTGAATGCAGCACACTAAACAATCTGTTTAAAGAAGCCAAGGACAAATACATCATAGTTTCTGAGCTAGAGTTTTTGAATAGTTTGTATAGGTATTTGGCAGGAAAAAGGCTTTGTTATATTAAGTGCGAGAAGTAAACTGACACCTTGTGACTTTCACTGAAGCCCTACATGAATGGACGGTGACCTGCACAAGCGACCACACCGCGCTAGTGTTTGCACTGGGAAGTAGGATGATGCAGGAGGCAATGCGCGGGAGACAGCGGGGAGCGCAGAGTGGTGTGGCCTGTCAGACATAATGAGTAAGCAATGATACACGCAGTAATTGTTGCCCACTCCAGGGACCCCCGTCTCTGTGCAGCTGAGGGTAGTGGTGTTTGTGTTCACAGGCATGTGTGCGTTTGAGCACATCCCAGACACACGCACAAAGCAATATGTTAAAAAGAAGAGAGGGCACACTGAGGGCAGCTGCACAGAGTGAGACCGAGGAGAACAAAGAGGTCTATAAACACTTTGTGCTTCATGTTGTTTGGATATTATAGTTTATGGTACACTTGGCAACACAGCGGCACACCCTCAGCACCGTCTACATTTTGGAACCCATAAATAAAACATATACTTGCAAATATGTATACGTCTCCTAGGTATGTAATATGTAGCTAGTTAGTTTTGAAGACTCAGTTTGTTTGTTTTTTAAATATGGGTTTTCTGTGTATGTTTTAAAATAACAGGCTTGTTTGGTTCTTTTGTGTCCAAGTATTAGTTTGTAAATTACAACTCATCTTTTAGCACAAACGTGGAACTTCTTACAAGCATCAGTTAGTTTGGCTTAAAGCCACATTGCGAGCTACAAAACCATTAAAAGATCATTTATTTAAGATCGAATTTAAGTGGAAATCATCTGTCTTTTGATTTTCTGAACTGGTCGACTAAAATGTTACATATGTCACAGCATTGAAAGGTATCATTTGAGGTTTAATTAACAACTGTATTCACAAGAAAATGATAAAATATCTGTCTTTAAAGTGAGAAAAAGTCTAACTATAGTTCAGTAGTGGGGAACACAGGGCCGGCATAGTTTAGCAACATGCAACAATAAATATTTATGAGAAAAGGGGGTATTAACTGGATTTGAAGCTCTTTGAATAAGGAGACAATGAGATTAATCCCTCCATCGACAAATGCATACTGCCATCTACCATCCCCAACACGATGATGTCTTTCATGAGTTATAAAGCCATGTGTAGATGAGGTTTGCGGTGTTGGCAACCTGTGGTCATCTCCTTATGACTATTGTGGTCTGTTAGTGACCAGTCCTCGTGCATGACGCCTGTTAGCCCAGATTAAAGCAGAGCAGCACCAGTCATGGGGGAAGGGAGGTCATATCACCGTTTACCCCGTGTCAGGGAATAAATGCAGGGCCAAGCCATTGCTGAAATACCCCTTTATTGTGTGTCTGTCAACCATTGTGTGCTTGACAAATGAAGTGTATATCGTTACAGGGTAGAGAGATGGAGAGAATCCCGCAATGGTAGCAGGTGCACCATGACGGCTAATATTTGCACAGCAGCTTCTGAGGCAAACAAGCAACTCCGCCTGAAGAAAAGGGGCAACTGTGTCCTCGTAAATGGCTCTGTTACAGGCACATAAATCCGGGGCTGACTCCAACAACCTATCCTTTTCTCCATTCTCGTCCCTCTTCTTCTTTCCACAAATCCCCTCAGTGCAGGACAATTGCCAAGATGCATCTTGGTAACATGTGACATTGCAGAGGTCAAGCTAAAACTCTGAGTGTGCTCATGTGTAGACTCTCTCCCCACCTGCAGTGTCAGTGACACACACTGCCACACACTTTACATTAAACTTCATGTTTCAGAGAAGGGTAATTTTCTTTGTTTACAATTGTTAATTTTAACTTCATTATAATTTTTAAAACTCCAATTTTTAAAAGTCCAACACAAGAGATGAAACATATAAAATGTGATAGATACATATACGTTGCAAAGACATCATATATACACATAAGGTAACAACGATAAGGACAAGCTGATCTGCTGTTAGGAGCTCCCGAAAAAAGAGGGTCAACCAAAGTGCTATGAATAGACCTTCATCATGTTTTCTTTATGCTCACCCTCTTTTTGTGATTAGGTGTAAGAAATGAAAGCTTAATCCATTTAGATGGAAAATCCATAGCAGCCGCCCAGGCCGTGTTGGGGTATTAATAAGATGACAATGCAGATTCATCAATGCGACCAGACTGTTGTTCCATTGCTGACTGTCCTCAGTAATAAATAGACCTTACACCAGCAAATCTGGGAACTCTCTCAATTTCCATGAAAATCTCGGCTGTGAACATGTATAAAATATTGTAGGACAATCTACTTTAATGAGTCGAAACAGCTATAAATAACATTGAGACTAAGCAAACAGAGTCAGTGGATTCAGCTGAAATGTCAGGCTTGGTGCTATATCAAACAGATCCAGTTCAATAACTGGAAACATGCCAAATTCACAAGTAGAAGAGACAAAATAACAGCAGTCTTCAAACAAAAATCAAACGAGACACTACAGCTATATGTAAAATATGTCAATGCTGTGTCAACACATTAAGAAAAAATACATTTAAGACACCTGGCTGGATAAATAAAAAGACTACAGCATTATGCTCGATAACATTTATCACTAAATGTTATCAGTGTAGAGACTTATAAGTATTGTGAAATCAGAATGTCTTTAAAGTGTTTTTAAACCACTGAAGTTCCTAAAGTATCGCAGTTGTTTGTTTGTTTACTAAAATAAGCAACAACAATCTAAGCTGCCTCAGCCACATAGGTCTAGAGTGACTTCCTGGAAACTTCCAGTGGCTAGGAGAAAATGTTTATTCCCTGGCTGGTATGGGAGCAATCGATGGAGGTCAGCTTCTATTGCATAAAGGTGGACCTACTTGCAAAAATGATGTTCCACCAATAACTTCCTTGTGATTGTTTTGGATGCTAGCAGATTGTGATTCCCTGTAGTTTGCATGGAGGTTGGAAACGTGTACAACTATTTGCCTACAAGGAATTAATAATAACCAAACTTGGAAAACCAGAAAAAGACACCATTCAAATTCATTGTAAATATTGCATCTTTTGGTGCATGCTATTTGCTGGAGTAAGGAACTACTTTGCACACATTTTTCACAGTTTCGTTATCTTTTAAGTATTTTGGTGGAGCACTAGATACCTTTTTGTGACCAGTTTCACCTAGCAACTTTCAACGACCTCCTGCTACCAATTGGGACCTTACAGGTAAAGGAAAAAAGATCAAGCAAGAAGCAAAGGAAAAGAAAGAGATACATTTAAATTATTTGTAACTTTCTGTTGTTCGTTTGATATCTGTTCATTTTGGATAACTAATTAACATTAGTTAGAAATGAATTATTGTATGTGAAAGTGCTTAACCATAATTATGCACTCTCCTGCTGCTATAGCCTGCAATGCTTTCTCTTCATGACAGACATGGAAAATAGGCCAGTCAGTCTCTCTCTCGCTCCCTTTTCTCATCACCAGCACTGTGTCTGCACAGAAGAAGAAGCGTGATCTGCACCTACGCACTTCCGCTGGTCCATCTGTGCCACAAACTCTGTGTTATGGTGGGCGGATAGTGCCACGGTAACCTAGTTCCACCAGTGCTTGTCATTTTGATCTCCCTGTGGATTAATGAACCTTTGGTGGGTGCCCAGGCTAACAAGCACACCCATCTACTGATGCATATTATAGTGCATTAACACAATAGCAGTGAAATAAAATAAGTTTGTTTTAACATCTCCAGATTGCCTGTGACAGTTGTTGACATATACACAAGCGCAACTGAAGATGATCCCTCCTCTTGGCTGGACATAGGACTGATATGTATTCGTAGTGAGACTAATAATGGAATGTGGATCTCTGGGACTGGAGGCCCCTCTGGTTTGAGATGAAGGAATAGATAATAGAAATTCAGCTTCAAGGAACCTTAAATCCACAGCTGACAGAAAATGGTAAATTTGAAAAGCAGAATACATTTTCTTGCTGTCTACAAAGGTGAACATTTAAATCAATAACACATGGGCATCTCTTAAGACTTGGCTGGGGCCAAGAAAAATCCATGTGAAACAGGGATTGGGAAGGTGAGGGGTACCAGCTTAGTCAATAAAATGGGCCCCTGCCCCAAGGCAACAAGCTGACTCCAGCTGTGAGACAAAACCACAGGCCAGTGTTTAACTTTCATCCTGTCAGCCAATGGCTCTCCCAGGGCTCCACTACCACTTGCCACTCAGTGCGACATTCACCTCTTCCTCACCGCACACCTCCGCCCCCTTGATGAAAAGGCAATCAGTGAGCTGGACCTGTCTGCACTCCAGACTAAAAATTCTGCAGTCGAGAAGAGTTTTCTATGCAAGATGGCATTGGAGGTAAGGAACTGCAGACTGGATCAAAAGAAGGCATTTCTGCTACTCCAACTACAACAACTACTACTAATATTTCTTATAAAAGACCACAGAAAACAGTCTTTTAAATAAGCATAGAAAATATCTGCCCACAAATGTACCAATATGGAAGTTAATGAGTTGCTAGGATGCTACATGTGCTATTGGAAAAGGTGAACATATCTGTTGAAAAGGTTAACTTTTAACTTTTCTTTACAACAGTCTTTACTGTATCCTCTCTCTCTCTCTCTCTCACACACACACACACACACACACACACACACACACACACACACACACACAACTACATGCAAGTGTGAATGACGACATAGAAAATTAGTTTACCTGTTTCTGCTTTATCTTGTCCAACATCCTACTTATCTTACAAATTTTAATAAATCAACAAAAACTAAATTAAAGTAATTAAAAATCTACTCATAACATTTTTAGATAGAGATCACATGTAAACACAACAAAATAAGCATATCAGTAGCAACTAAACAGACATTTAACTCATTTTAATAAAAAATAATCACTCACAACACCACAATATTACATGTAAAAGTAAATACTAAAGAAGTGAACGAGTTTTCAAAAGACTGTGCTCGTGCTGATCTCAGATTGTAAACAACAACATTTTATTGATAAAGCTCTAGACTTTGGCATTGGGTTTTCCTCTGGAAGTTTTCCTCACCATTACCGATAGGTTGCTAGTTATTCTGTTATTCTGTTGCCAAACAGAAATAGTTGGAGGTCATTAACTGACATTTCAGAAAACACAGACAGCCAGCAACTAACACTCAGATTTACTCTATTGAGCAGAAACCCTGCCTGTTATGATGGTGTTGGTAATGTGCGAGAGAAAATAAGAGGGAATTTCTATACAAAACAAGCATAAGGAACCAAGAGGTGAGGACACGGTAATGACCTGGGGTAAACCAAAAAGGGTCAATGCACTCGATGAATGTTTATGCATCACCTCAGTATTTGTATTTGTAGCAGAATGAAGGCTCCAAAACTTTCCCAAATAATGTGGTTCACACTAGTATCACCCACTCAGTGATACACAAAATTTGAAAATTAGATTTAATAGGAAAGGATTTTTTTAGATTGATGGACAGCTTGGCTCGCATTATGACTAGGACTTGAAACATCACACATGTTCGTTAATGCACTGAATTATAAGATGTTACTAAAATAAAACTTTCTTCTAAAATTCTTAAAAGCTCTTTGATCTTACATTAATGCTAATTTTAGAAGTTTGCAATGTTAGCATGAGACTAAAGAAAGGATTTAATACGCTATTCACGCCTAATATCAGGAAAAAGCAGCCAGACTATTCCGAATTCTGCCACCTGCCACATCCTGCAGTCATCCTGCACTGCAGCAGCTGTGAGCGCCACAGCTCACTGCAAGTGCCAGCAGCATATAGTCTGGCTCTCACCTCTGTGCTCTGGGGCTTGGAAATGTGAGGAGGAATTTAATTTGGACTTACATATTTAGTGTTGTAGCTAAATAATACTGCTGACGTGTTTGTTTGTGTTTAATGGATCTTTAAGTAATGTGTGCCATTCAGTGAAATTAAATGTAAATTTATTATACTTACCTAAGGTAAGTATAATAAATTTACATTTAATTTTTGAGCTTTCTCCAAAATGCTTGTACTCATGGTTCAAATGTGCCATCTTAACAGTAACTTATATGCTATAAATTCCACAAGAACTTGGTAAGAACCAAGTTAAAGAACGCTGCCACGGACTCCAGGATGATGAAGAGTGAGAGTAATTATTTAACCATCCTTTCTTAGCCTCAAAGTGACAAAAGACAAATCTACAGTTGCAAATTAACCCCAGAATAATGAATTAGGAATGGAGCCCTGAGGTCTTAATTGAATATTTGCTTGACTCATTTTGTTGACAATGATGGATGTGTGCAAAAAAGAAGGCCTCAGCAAACTCATAATTCATATTTCATCATCCCCACATCTGACTTCAGCTATACAGATTTATTGATTGGTAAATGATGAGTTTTCATTGTGCAGCAAAACTGAATGAAGTTTGACATGTTCCGGTGAGGTTTGATAAATTGGGGCTACCTATGCTTTACAGAGATGAACGTGAGCGCTTCATCTGTGAATCTCCAATACAATAAAGACAGCTTAAGAACAAAGGTTTTCAACAACATCAGCACTTGAACAAAACTGCTTGTGTTCCATGTGCATTTTTAATACCCTGTGTAAGTTATGAAGTCTAAAACACAAGTTGTTCAAAAGTCACATGTTCTTACAGTAAGATAGATCAGCGGTTGTGCAGCAAGTTAATTGCAAACTGACTTGCTGCAAATGAACTACATATTCTGTTTGACTGTGTAGCAGAACTAATGTGAAGCATTTCCATATACAGGGTGGGCCACTTATATGGATACACCGTAATAACATGGGAATGGTTGGTGATATTAAAGTCCTGTTTGTGGCACATTAGTATATGTGAGGGGGCAAACTCCTCAAGATGGGCAGTGACCATGGTGGCCATTTAGAAGTCGGCCATCTTGGATACAACTTTTGTTTTTTCAATAGGAAGAGGGCCATGTGACACATCAAACTTATTGGTAATGTCACAAGAAAAACAATGGTGTGCTTGGTTTCAACGTAACTTTATTCTTTCATGAGTTATTTACAAGTTTCTCTTTGTTCACAGCCATTGACATGTCGAAGAGGTTAACACGTGAGGAGCGGATCGAAATCGTGTCGATATCTGGTGAACGCAGTAACCGGGTCATTGCAGCAGATTTCAATGCAAGACACCCTACAAGACCACCCATCTCCCATGCTACAGTTAGCAAACTGCGTGCTAAGTTTCGTGAAACTGGTTCAGTGTTGGATTTGCCAAAATGTGGACGCAAGAAAACTGTCACTAATGAAGAAACATCAGTGGCTGTCCTAGCTTCATTCAGCAAGAGCCCACAGCGTAGCACTCGCCGCATGTCACTGGAGAGTGGCATTAGTCGAACATCGCTTCGGCGGATATTAGATACTCACAAATGGCACCCTTACAAACTCCAGCTACTGCAGCATCTCAACGAGGATGACCCAGATCGGCGCACAGAATTTGCAGAATGGGCAAAACAAAAATTGGAACAGGACCCTCAGTTCACGCAGAAGATTTTGTTCAGTGATGAGACAAACTTTTATGTGAATGGTGAAGTTAACAAACAAAACCACCGCTGTTGGTCTGACACTAACCCACATTGGATGGATCCCTCTAAGACTGTTGGAACAACAAAAGTGATGGTTTGGTGTGGTATATGGGGCACAACGATAGTGGGTCCATTCTTCATCAGTGGAAACCTCAAGGCCACTGGATATTTGAAATTGCTACATGATGATGTGTTTCCCTCTTTATACACTGAAGCTTGCACGTTCCCTCAGTTTTTCCAGCAGGATGGTGCACCACCACATTATGGGTGCTGGCATTTCTCCTGCGGTGTTGCTATCAGTGTGTGAGGAGTGGGAGAAGAGGGTTGCATTGACAATCCAACACAATGGGCAGCACATTGAACACATTTTGGTCAGAAACGTGTAAATAACTCAAGAAAGAATAAAGTTACGTTGAAACCAAGCACACCATTGTTTTTCTTGTGACATTACCAATAAGTTTGATGTGTCACATGGCCTGTATTACTGACATACATCCATTTTTAGATGAATGGAGAATGTATTCCTATATAAAGATCGGCTTAAAAGTTAGGTTTCATAAAAGTACTACTTCTACAGCATTCACCAAAGTGAGCTAAAATTTAACTGTGTTTATGGTACATTCTCCTTTTCTGACGAATCTACTCAATGACGGAGGATCGACTTTTACAATAAGAATGTCACTTAAAGCTGTTAAAAAGACATCTGGCAGTGACCTTGTTTTGGATGCTATTTCTGTGGGCAAGCAACACTAAGCATGTTACTAGAGTAAGACGATTTTGATGTGGGAGAAGTCACTCAAGAAAATAAGTCAGATCGCAATGCCTGGAGCACTTTAAGGACATGTCGGATATGCACAATGCGGTGCTGATCACAGAGCACACTGGGGAAGATCTCTTTAAAATGCTGTTCTATGAATGTGACAGTGCTGCTCTCTGCATTCGTATTCACAGGATTAAAACAGCATATGGTGGTGCTTGGATTTTCACAATTTTTGTCCCAGTAAGGACTGCAGCTCTTAAAAGGGAGAAAAAAACCTTGAAGTCTACAAAGATGTTTCATAGAGGAAAAAAAAAGTTGTGATCAGTGGGCCTCAGACTCAGGGACTGCTTTACACCTGGGGCTGCAAGGTGGATGCAATTAACTACCTGGCTGGATAGAAATTCAGCAACAGTGTGAAAAACCTCAAAACACAATTCTAAAATCTCTCACAGTTTTGGCAACACAAACAGATCTCGTTAGTGATAGTTGATGAATACAGGAACACACAATGAATACAAGTCAAGACGGAGAAGAAAAGTAGCATTGGTTAAACATACAATGAGTAAATTTGTTGATTTATTTTTTTAAGGCAACCATGTCTGATACACATTAATGCATTTTTATATGTAAACCTCGAGAGGAGTGGCGATTGTAAGAGAACCCAATTACATGAATCCAATTGCCCATTGATCCAACTGAATGAATATGCTTGAAGAGGCAGGGATACAAGGATTAATGCTTACTCGTGGTAAAGTATAAGGAAACTGAAATGTACGCCAAATGCCACAAGACTCAGCAAACCAAACCATCATCACTTAATAAAAATGTTCCTGACATGTTTTTCTCCACGTAGTTCACTGAATACATTTGCAAATGGTTTACGAATGTACAAAATCATACCAGAATATCATCAACTGTTTGAATTTGATGCTATATAAATAAAATTGAGATGAATTGCATTGAATAAATAAGCCATGTTAACTTCATAAATTGCCACAAAAAACAAATGAACAACTTTATTCTATAAATTACTTTAAGATTTTTAAGATCATTATATACAAAGTGGATGTTCAAACTCAAAAGTTGGAAGAAAACCAAACTAATTTTTTCTTCAGGCAAACTGACAATTCAACCAACTGATTTGGACTATTGGTAAAACTGGATCACAATTAATAAGAATACAATATGATACATGTTTCCCACTTTTTGCCTTTCTTCAGGTTGCATAGACAATTCGACACCATCATTACTGCCACTGGTTTGTGACAGTATTGCAACAGTTACATTGTGATTTCCATAGCAATAACCTGATACAGTTGGTTATATGAAATTCAGATGACTAGAAAATGATGAAGAACTTAGCTGCACTCTGTGCTTTTTTTTAATTTATGAACTAAATAAACAAGCAGAAATCACATGCTTCAGCCCGTATAGTCCACCTCAAATGAAAGGGCCTTTACATTAGTCAGAATGTAGATAAAAGACAACCTCATCAACACATACAAGTGAAGCAATGACAGAGCATGAATGAATATTTTCCCACACAATTTAATCAAAAGGGAGTGGTGGAAAGAATGTGGCTTTGAGCCCAGACTGAGTTTGTGGGAGTGTGCGTGCAGGAGGTAAGATAGGGAAAAGGAATAAGTAATGCGCTGGGAGGATGTGAAGCAGCAGAGCCCCACCATACCACCCCCAACACACAGATCAATAATAATAATATATATATATAATTTCTACCTAGAGTTGAGAGGCCACCACAAGTTTGCTTCATGTCACAAGGCTTTTTCTTATCGCCAAATGAAGACCCATACATACCAGAGGGGAAAGCCATATAACTATTCCAAAAGGGAAAGAAACTCGAAAGAGTGCTCATCAAAGAGTCTAAGTGTGTTTTTCAAATTCCAAAACAGTGTTTAATCAACAACTTCCTTGTGATGATGAATGAAAATTGAGGGAATGTGTTACTTGCACATGTTTTTGTGTTGTCCTGCATGTGCATGAACACTTGTGTTGGAAAGCCTGCTAGTGTACAGAAACTACAGTACATCTGGGGAAGTTGGCTTTGACTGATCAAGCAACCATGAAGTGGGAGTGCAGTATGTGAGTTCCACATCAACTCTAGCAATTTTGCAAATTGGGCATTTTCTTTCATGTGTGGATTGCAAACAAATTAGTTCCCAGCATATTTTTATCCAGAAATACACACAAAATACTCTGTAGCTGGGCCAAATTAAATATACATTTACAGTAGCCCTGTAAACATAGCACACATGCACTCGCAGAGCTAAAAGGGTAAAGATATCTTTGATGTGGGATATGTCCTAACAAACCACAGGAAAAACAACACTCCCACTTAATAATAGATTTTGCAAATTTTTAATTAAAAGGTCCTGCCTCGAAAGAGCAGCCTAATATGCAGTAGTATATAAGAGAACATCAATTTGTTCAGCTTGATTCAGAATACTTTCCTTACATTCTGTAATACAATAAGAAAAAAAAGGTTTTTATCTTCTCAAACAAAGCAACTTTGGCATATTCTCAGACTGCTGTTGACACCAGCTCGGCTCACCACCAATATACCCACTGCGACACTGGGTCTGTTCATTTAATGGCATCCACACCAGATGGAACTTGCAAGTGACAGTGGGAGCAGACACAACTTTCAAGTTGTTCAAAAAAGTAAACATGCTGTAAAAATAAGCCAAAAATTCAACCCACAACCAATTACATGACACTGTTGACCAGTAACAGGCAACAGGAGGAAATGAATGACTTGCAAAACTTCCAAGTTCAGATTGCCATTCTAGGAACAGTGCAGCGATTAAAGTCGATGCAAATGCAAACCACTGGTTACAAAAACTGCATACACTTGTGTGCATCCACAATCAAAGCATGTTTTTTAATCTGATTTAATCTGATTATCAAATACCATGAAACCTGAGAATATATTCAAGGTAGCAGCTTCTCCATATTGTTGCTTACTATAAAGGTGTGAAATAGTTACAATAATACAAATAAAAATAGTAACAAAAATAAAGATTCAAAAAAATATGTACTTTTTGCAAAACTTTTAAAAATGTGGATTTTATCTCTTTTTTTGACACTCGATGGCGATGGTTTTAGCCCGTAACAGTAACACAAGTTAAGTTCTCTCCTTTGGCATGATTTTGCGCAGCGGCAGCAGCCACACACCGTGGCAGCGGCTAGACAGTTAATTATTGCGCCTTCTCGTTCCTATTTTTACCGTTTTATGGTAGGTGGTTGGTAGCATTAGGGTGCACTACCTACAGTGTTGTGTTTTTCAGATGTTCTCTGGTATAGAACAACCTGCCGTTATTTTCCTTTTGTTTTTGTTTTATTATCAAGGCATACTGAACCCCGCGCTGAACCCTCAACATTTGCAAGAAAGACTGCATTCACACAGCACATTTCAGTCTTATCAGCCACTCGAGATGCTTTACATTACAAACCGTATTCACCTATTCAAACATATTCATAAAGAGCCTCTTATCATGTACATACAGTGCTTTTTACTATTATACACATGTGCCAGGGAAGTCTTTTCATTTTTTTGTAGGCTTGGATAATGACACATATACCTGCTAAAGTATTCGTCATTTTGCTGAATGCTGTGGAAGGACTTTACCAAGGACCTGTGATCATTCACTACGCTTGTGTTATTTGAATATTGAGGCCTTCAAAAGCTTCCATATGAGCAAATCTAACAAATGGAATCGATCCTAAAACTCTGTTTAATTGACGTAGATGAGACAAACGGATAGCCCACACCTGTCCGTGAAAGAGCTTTTAGCTAACTATCCAACAGGCTGCTTTCTCAGAACCCTTTTGACATGTCGGGGGGGGTAAACATGTGTAATCAATAATAGTAATTATGGCATTCTTATAATACGGTGGGCCAAGACTGGGGTGCTGCGCATGCTGGCTCACCGCAGAGGCTGACGCATCAATTAGAAAAATCCTAATTAATTTTATCAATTACACCTGTGTTTACCCTGTTATGATATGTCGACATAGCTACTCTGAGAAAAAGAGAGCTGCTTGTTAAAGAGCTGGAAAAGCCAAACCATTACTCCATTTCTTTAGATGTGAATAAAGTTTAAATAAAGTATAAGAGTCTGCACTTTACACGTAATATATAACTATAACTTGAATATTTTTTTTGTTGTATGTTGCTATATCATGGCTGTAACAGTGATGTACAGTCTGGGACTGCAGCTTCACGCCAACAGATGGCCTCAGCTGGGGCCTAGCAGGGAGTCAAGAACACAGGAGCATACTCTAACTGTCAGGCCAGGTCCCTTGAATCCCACAGCTTTCTGCTACAATGATCCCAATCACTGTACACCTGCTCTCCATCTTCCCCACTCTTTAACGTCACTTGTAAGATAGACCGAAATATCTGAAGAAGATGTGAAAACGGGAAATTACTCTTCTTCACATACAAGCCGCAACTTTAGACCTGAAGTGAAAACTGGATCCAAGAACCTTCCGAAACCGTCTTCTGGATTTTTCCACTGAACACAGAGACGGTTGATGTATGCAGATTTGGTGAGGTCACAGTATAACTGGGGGCCATCTGCCTACTCATGCTGGACTGTGATTATGAGCCTTAAGACTCCCTAAGGTGAGAGAAGCAAACACAGGCAGTTCACTATAAAGCCTGCTGTCTCCTAGAGTGAATTTAACACTTATTTTTAGCTTGTTTGTCCTTTTAATTCAGTCTGTTGAGTTGCCCTACTTCATGAGTGCCACATACATGGCACTGTCACAATATTTACCCATGTTAGAGTAACAAAAATCATACAGAATCAGCCTTATTACAAATTTAAAAAGGTTTTGTTTGGCAAAACTACGTGAGAAACACCGCAAGAGAGCCATGTTGCAAAACAAATACTGTATGTAACCACTTTACTCAACACTTAACAAAATGTTAGTGTTTTGGATCACAAAAATGGAAAAAGCATGATTTTCTAGCACAACAATAAAAAAAATACACATCTACCAACTTCTAGCACCCTACATTCCAACCCATTGCGATCCTCGTTGTATCATCTTACTACCATATTAAAAAGATGTGAATGCGCTCTAGTTTTACAAATAAATTCAATATTCAAATGTAAGTGTAGTAATTTGGACTTCTCATTGGACGCTGGGAAATTCCTAATTTTTCCTTCTTTTTTTTTTTCTTAAACCCAGGTGGTATATGTGCCCATTAGCAGGGCAATGTGTTTTGTACACATCTGTGCACTTGCTGACGAGACATACAGATTTCGCTGATGTAAAAACAGCCATCTAGCCAACAAAACTTTTAATGCGCCAGCAAAAGTAAGAAAATAGATGAAGACTGTTGGCAAAAGTGTAAGTTTTAACACTTTGATTTAATGCCTATTTCAGACGTCAAAGAAATACACGAAGACTTCTGGTGACAAACAATTTATATAAACCAAAAAAACGTTTTGAAGAAAAGTCCGCCTTTAGTACCTTTAGTGATAAACAACACAGGTGAGGTCAGTGTCCCCTTTTTTCTGAATGGTATTAAATGTTTTCCAGCTGCCTGTAGGTTTACTATGAGTTATAAATCACATGCATATGTAATCGAACATGATATTATAGTATTCGGCAATAGCTGTAGTTTTATAGTAGCTTATTACATAATAATAACAGTTATTATGATCACCATCATTGTTAGATCATCTTATAGAAAGATTTAATATTATATCAATGATATTATTAATATTAGTAGTAGTAATAGTAGCATTTATTGCAGTAGAAGTTGCAAGAAGAGGATTTATGAGCATCTGCTTCAATGAAGCTTGTATTTGTATCTCCACCACAAATTAAACCATTATCAAATTTTGTTTGTTTGTGCATGTATTTGTGTGTCTAGGCAAGTGTGTAGTGGATTTCTTTATTTATCCCCATCTCAGTGCAAGTCTATAAGTATATGTTTCTGCACTCACGCTGGGCCTAAACAAAGTGGACAGCTGCTGTTGTGATTGTTATAAAATGATTGGCAGGGCCTCAAAGAATTCCCTTGGTTACAAGGACAAGGGCTATGGCAAAACAAGGCTCCTGCAGGGCGCAGCATCCCCTGCTGCTGCCATACCTGGAGGCAGCCATAGGAGCTGCCCCATCTACACTAATAGGAAGGGCAGACAAGGGCTGACACGTTTTTTTGTTTGCCTGCTAGGAAAGTTGATGCATCCTACGGTTTCAGGCACGTGAAAAGAATGCTAATATAGCTATAGTTAAAAAAAAAAAGTTGATAAAGCATGCCAGAAACTGCAGTTGAACTAGCTTAAAATGGTTGGTGGCTATAAAACACTATAACCAATGACTCTACATCATCCAGCCGCCTTGCTTATTGTCTAACTCCATGTTGGATTGACATGTACCTTTGCACTCCCTACCTCTTTATTTCTCCGACTCACAAGTCCAATTCTTTCGGATCAGTTTTGGGGGATTGTAATTGCCTTGAAACTAGTGTTGCATCATTAGACCAGAGTTCTCAGATGGCATTTGCAGGGAAATAAAGGGCATGGCTAACAGCTTCTCCATAGCTCCAAAGGTTACTTTTAATCACCTACTGAGGAATCCTCTTCTACCTCCCCATTCCTGGTTTAATTTTACTTCCAGCTGCAGTCAGGGGTCCATATCCACAATGCAGCAGCGTATTTGGCAGGCAGCTCGACTAATTAGGTTGCGGGTTGGTTTTGTTACAGAAAGATTTTAACCTTTGACATGTTATGTGATGATACATGAAGAAGTAGCTTTTACTTGGGCTCAAAATATAAAACCAAAGTATAAAAAATTGGCTAACTCTGAAGCTGAAACATTAAAAAAACAACAACAATAATATAGAAAACATATTGCACAACTGGAACCAACTCCTAAATATAAATCTAAATACATTTCTACCTTTACTGTAGAGCAAATGTTAGACTGAATCGGCTTTACTATGAGCACTGTTCATCAACATCTGATTTGCTATAGTGAAAAGGAGAAGAACAGGTGCCTAGTACATGTATATTTCCCTTTAGAGATACAATATAGATACATTTATTTTTGCTGCAGACAATGATAAAGATGTTTCACTTGATGCTTTAATGGCCTTAAACCTAAGTTTCCAAATTCTGCTTTGAAGAAGAAGAAAGTGTACTTTATTGGTCCCCGTGAAAAGGACAGCAGACGTAGATTTTATGTCATGGGAAGATGATTACACTAGAGTGGGCCTTTCATTCTTTCATTCCCAAAACGGGCTTCACTTTGCTTAAGAGATGTCTTTGCTCAGCTAGAAACAAAACAAAGTGGCTAAAGGAAGAACACCAAACTGCCAAATTGAAACGAAGAAAGCCATAATTCAGTTTTTACCCTGTCAGTGCATACACTAAGCTATGGCATGATTGTCAGTGATGAGTAGTGCATTTTTCTGCCTGTCTGCCTGACTTTTCAGCCCCTTCCTTCCTAATAAAGCAGATTTTGCAGCAGACTCAAAAGCCCACGGGTGATTCTTTCATAAATGCATAAATGAGTGGCAAATTATTATGCACAGCACTCAATTTTGAAAGTGGAGCCACACAGACGTTCATCAGATGTGTCTCTTTTTCTAGCATTATTATTTCCTTTAGGACTGAATACAGGCTTATGCAGACGAGACAGCACGCCAGATATTTCTGCTTGCGCTACATTTTTGCTCAATTCCATCAATGGTGAGTGTGGTTCTTCAGCTGACAATGGTAAGATTGACACACATCAGACGCACACATGCATGCACGCCAAATCTAGGTCAAAGATCCATTAAAATTTCAACAAAGTCCTGTGCTCTGCCATGGAGGTGCAATGAAAACAATTCAAATGAATTTTGAAAGCTCACATCGCTATGTTACACCTTCCATAGTGGCTACCACTACAAAGCTGGTCCACAGGTTGTCTATTGAACAATGTCCATTACAATAAATCATGATTTGTGGAAAAGAGGAAAACATTTAAAAACAAATGAATTGTTATTGTTGAATGTTATACGAGTTAAAATAAAAATATCATATTTTTTATTAAGAATGAGAAATATAAAGGAGTTGACTAGCAGGCAAGACATCCAACTAAATGATTATTTGAAAACTTAAAACAACTAAAAGAAATTACACAACTGACTTCTAGCTAAATTTCCTGTGTACAAATTGATTTTGCAAAACCTTTTAGACTTCTAAGGGTTACAGAGAGGTATATCAAAGGTATCACTGATAGCATTACTGTTTACACAGGATGTTAGCTTAGATTCCACCGTGGGAGAGTAGCCCCAGTAAAAATCACACAATTTCCAGCATGGCAGGAGAATTATATCTGGTAGTGCAGTATAAAAGTTGATAAATTATCCTCAGTGGACTCCACTGATCACTGTGGAGTGAATCACTCAGAGATGAGGACTGAAGGCACAGACAGAGTGTTGCCCGACTGATATGAGTGTCCAAACTCCCTGGCCATCAGGGAATTCAAACAGCGAGAGAATTGGAGACCTACAAAGAGCATGAAAACACAAAAGCACACACAAAGAAAGTAACAGGCTTTTGTGGGATGTGGTGTACTGAACGTACGTTTGGAGACAGCTGTAAAAAAAAATAAAAATCGTTAAAATCGTTATTTTTTACTACTATATGTGCCCGCATGCCTTCATTTTTAGGACTACAATGTGCACTTGCATGGTTTATGTTTGCATGAATGCAGAATCAGAATTTTTCAGATTTGGAGAATTTCTTGATTTTCTTTTTTTAAAAAGAAAAGAAAAGAAACAACATGTGCAGAGGCATAATTCCCTGTCTAAGGATAATATACGTTTTCTTCTTCTTTATTATACATTTTTTATACTTTTTTCTTCCTTTTCAGGTCATGGCTTGGGTTATTCATAACAGCTATGACTGAAATTAAATGTTGCTTTATTTAATGGCGCCAAGGGCAATGACACCATATGTTTGCTGAAATGGGTAGCAGACAAAGCAGGTAGGAAAACACGATTTGACAAGTCAGTATATACAACATGAACATATCTCTGCTTTGCTTTTCACTTCTATCAAAATACTGAGGGGTGGGAGTGTACAGCCACCATTTAAAATGCACACAGGTTGACAGCTGTCTCATGCACATGTACAAAAATAATGACAAATTATTCTTGTTGTGATTTCGGTTGGCCATCAGTGGCTATCAAATTGTTTTCATTTGCTCACATTTGCTGACTGCGTATTTGTAGATTCTCCAGCTGACAGGTCATTCTGAAGAGATCGTACTGCAGCCATCGTGTGGCACATAGTTATTAAATCACTGTTAATTACAATACTATTCCGAGGAAATGAAAGCAGAAAAAAATAAAACAACATGAACGTGACACAGTTTGAATAATGACTCCCATTTCATTCTAAGTCGAGCACTCGACGATGACATTTGAAAAACAGTGTCAAATTCAGGAGCAATTCTCAGTGGGTGCTGTCAGAGCCTAATTAAACTACAGCATCTACTTTAGTCCCCCCCACTCTGCCCTGAAACAATCTGGATTCAGTCACTCTTTTCTGTATGACTGTGTCTTTCTCTCAGTATATGTGTACGTACACAAATATTTCTGTATGTACCAAAATAGGTTGCCCTGTCTTCATGCATGTTAGGCTTATATCAGCAGAAGAGATAAGAGGCATGGTATGGATGAGACATATTTTCCCTGAGTGCCATTTGCCCTGAGGAGAGGCTTGCCCACAGTGCGTAATCTCTGAGGGGATGTGTGTATGTGGGCCTATCAACCTTCAACGGAGCCAGAAATTCTCATACTTCCCCCTGCTGAGCCAGCAAGTTTCCCTGTTAAAGGAGTAATCCTCATGCATGCAGACAACTACATCTGCACATGCAGATGGGACCGACTCAATAACAGCAACATATCGATAACGTTACGTCTGAGGCTATAGTTTTGTAGCGCTTTTGTATTTATTACTCCATGTTTGCATGCCTCAAGTGTTAGACATCATCTTTCTGGCGAAGCAAAGCACTAAAATTATAAGTTTCAAAATGACAAACAAACATTGCAGGCTAAATGGACTGCTAGCATCCACCCACATGTACATGCAGATGCACACATACACATAGACAGGCACAAATCAAAGCAAAGCAACCTAAAACGTAACAATTACTTCCAATATTTGTTTGAAAGCTTTAGTCACATTCTGTTACAAGGCCCAAAAATGCTAAAAACAAAATTTGAAGTGAAACAGGATTAAAACATGTCCTTGTCTTCGTCTGTTTGCGCCTCACTTTCATGCCACTTTCGCTCCTTTTTCTCAATTTCTCATAAAGTGAAGGTCATCAATGCTGTGCTTTCACTGGTGGCCTCTGCGTCTGATTCGGAGTGGCACAGTCCTAATTACCACAAAAGAACACCTCCATGTTGACCCATGATAGCTTCTCATAGCATGTGGCTATGTTTATCCACACACATATACGGGCGCACGCACATGCACATGGATCTGAGATGAAAAGATCACCGCAAACAACATGAAATGTTCTCAGCCCACACAGTTAGCTGGCGTCCGCCCATTATATGTCACGATGACAGTATAACTAAAACAATCTTTATTAACAGCACAACAATTTGCCTCGGTTTTAATTGGGAAAGTGAACAGGTACTGGCAGTGCATCAGATAGGAGGACTCGATGCTTATTTCAAGTGGTCTGATATGAATTCCAGGGGGTCCCCTCAATGGCTTTGTTGTGCTTATTAGTGGTCTGAACAGATAACAGATTGCATCTTAATTGGAAATCCCACCAGTAGCTTTCGTAACAATATTGTAAAATGATCCACACCTTTCGGTTTGATTTTCTGATTACTGATTTGCTCACAGTAACAGGTTGCAAGTGTCAAGGTTTTAGTAAAATTGAGCAAACAATCGCAATAGCCTGATAGTTTGGGGCTTTATTTTGAGAAATTAGAAATTGCACGTAATGTTTATATAAAATAAAGAATAAATCAGTTGTTAGAGTAGTCGTGTGCAAAGTGTGATACACGACTCAATGCAGAAATGCTCAAAGGCAGATATCCATCATGCTGCTTATATTTTCTCTCACAAACATTCTCTGGGCAACATTATCGCATCTTTGTGCCACTGAATCAAACATGTTGTGTTATTGATAGTACAGTGTTTATTCAACGCTTTACACATTTGATCATTAGTTATTATTAATCTCTCGCTCTCTTCCACAGCTCGTCTTTTGTCACGTCTCCCTCCCCTCACCCACAACAGATGGCCCCGCCCCTCCCTGAGCCTTTTTCTGCCGGAGGTTTCTTCCTGTTTTTCTTTCCCACTGTCGCCAAGTCCTTGCTCATAGAGGGTTGTTGAAGTTTTCTCTGTATTATTATAGGGTCTTTAACTTAAAATATAATGCACCTTTTGAGATTCAGTGTTATATTGAATAATAGATGCATCAATATATTGGCCCGTATCAGCCATGTTAACTGATTATGGCGCATTGCTAAAAGACATATTTCCAAGGTCTGAGGCTGATGTCATAGCAAATTTTGTGAGGAAAAAAAGAGACCCTGCATTGACACATTAACATTAGTCTTTTTTGTTTAAGCTCCAAACATCAGCAATGGACTCAAAGAAACAGTGTTAGTTTGGCTGTACCATTATTTCACCGCGCACTGTTTTCACTGACTACTAAATAATGCAGGCCGAGTGCAATTTCTATTTCAATCCTACATTTAATGTACCTGAACAAATATGCAAGTTATCTTTAGATGCAAACAATTCTCCATGCAAAATTAACCTTCACATATTGTGTGTGAGCTTCAGCAAATCCAGTGAAATACACCCACACTCATCATAGCTCTACTCATTATTTGCATTTCGCCTCTCTCGAAGGCAAAAAGGAAAGGTGTACTTCACTCTTTACATTATAGGACTGCAAGCTTGACAAACAATATACATGTTCAGAAAACTAATGCCTTTAAGATTCTGATCAGGATGCAAGAGAAACCAAGTGCATATTGTGCATCTTCCTGGACAGTCAATAATGACTTGCCAAGGAAAGACAAGCAAGGACAAGAAAAGCCTGAGGTAGTTGCCTTTTTCCTCTCCGCCTCTCTACTGGTCAGGCTTTAGACATTCAACCAAGCAGCCTAATTAACCCATTTAACCCATCCGCACCAATTTTATCTTAAGTTAAAAACTCACAATCAACTGTGCTGCAAATCACAAATTTGTCCACTCATGAAAGTGCAGCTGACCATTATCTATGGGAACATTTATAGAACCTTGATAAGCATTGCTGTATACAGACTTTCCTCACATAAGTGAGCTGTTATTTCTGTTAAGTCCTCCCACCTGATAACTGTAACTGTTAATATTTTAGCACAAAGCCTTGGTTTGCTCTCTTCCGTTTTTGCGCTGTGAAATTTACTGCATCGGGCTGTTAATACAAACTCAACACTTCCTGTAACTGCTTCAGATTTAAAGCCCTCTAGTTCATCATACAAAGTTTTGGAGGAATACCAAATGCTACAGCAGAAGGGGGAAAAAGGACAACAAAGCAAAGTGGATCAGAATGCATGAATCAAACATAACCGTGTCCAAGTTGGAGCATTCACATTGGGATGGCATTAGTGGAATGCTAACCTTTTTGTTCTCCAGTGTTTTGTTATAAGGCCACCACCCTGTCAGTTTAAACTGTTGTGTAAAACAAACAGCTAGTGGAAATATTCTCTGTTCTTGGGAGATTACAGTTTTCCAAGGATGTCAAAATTTAATTTCCTTTTTTTTTCCTGTCTATGTTTTTTTTATTTTAAGCCATACCAAACGTGGGACACGCTAGATACAATGTCATTTGATAACTGATAATCACATAGACATCTTGATGCATTCTCAATCATCCAGGTAAGTAAATCTCCAAAAGCTGATTCTGTTCATCTGGACGTAGCGTTTTCAGTTTTTTTTCGTTTCTTGAAAACGCTACGTCCAGATGAACAGAATCAGCTTTTGGAGACTCACATACACACTGCAGTGTATCAACATGTTGCAGCGTTAAAGAGCGAATGACCTGCACCTAAATACCACACATGTGCTTTTTTTTTTAGTTTTTATAATGGTAAATGAATTGTTGAATGAACACTTTAAAATATATTTAACCTGAATTAACATTACTGTATGCCTCATAACATAAGATGACAACAGTCATTAACCATAGAACTGCACTTGTTTTACATACATAATGCAAGTTACTTAACATGAGCTCTTCACATTATCATTTTTATTATGATAAAGTCAAAGCTAAACACCACTTAATTTGTTGACATGTGTAAATATTGTTTGCATACGTCTCAGACTCATGAGACCCATTAATTTTAATTAAATCTCCTTAAACAACATTTCAAACTAATTAGTAAGTCCACAATGGTTTTGCGATTGCTTCAAGATACTATCCTTTTTTGTCTCTCTTTTTTTAAAATCAGGCCAATTATACCGTATACAATGACACGTGTGTAGGCTCGTTACATGTCTGCCTGACTGCGAGGAGACTATCTGAGGAAATAAAATGTTCCATACTGAGATAATGAATCTAATTAAGCCATAAAACGGTGTTCCAGTTGTTTCTGATAACATAATTTTCTTACCCTAACTCTGTGTATCACATAACCTTTCAACATTTCAAATCTCAAACACTACATTTTAAGGAACAGTTTGGCCTTTCCTTCAGCTCACTGTTTTTCTAAGCTGTCTCCACATATATTGCAAAGGAGTGAACATTCCTCGGCCTAATTTTATCTTCTTGGTGATATTCAAGACTGAACTTGTAGTCTTGCAGGCACAAGCTCCTGAGAGGAAAGGTTCAACTCAACTTGACACAAACCCTGATCAGATTAAAAAACAGATTGACCGTGGTATTGAAAACCCTTCCTCCTATTGGAAATGAAACATCGGAAAGTTAATGTTATAGAAACCTCTCGCTGTGTGATCTGATTAAATCTTGATGTCAGGTCTGTGTTCCATAGGTTTATATATATATATATATGATATTTTTAAAAGCTCCAATGAGACTATAGAGAATGTGCACTTCTCACCATGAACCACAGATTCAAACCTCAGAGAGGTTTTAGCTATTGGCCTGTATCACAGTGCCCCCAACTGGTAGAAGGAAACTGATAACTGCAAGTGGAATGGTGACAGGCAAAAATCATTTCAATCAAAACACTCACTGTGGTATGCAAGTACCATACGACAAAGGTACTTAAGCTAAAAAGGAAGATCAGAATGCAGTGCTTATGGTTTTCTGTAGCACACAGTGATTTTTATCCAGTTTGAAAACAATTACATTTTTGGGATTTTAACCAAAAAAAACCTCCCAGTACTTAGATTAAAAGTAAGAAAGGGAGAAAATCATTTTGTAAATAAAGAGTTAAAAAATACTAACCTAACGAGACTGAAATCAGTATCAGATTAAGTAAAAAAAAATATACTGAATGCTTTTCCATTTAATACAATAAGACCAAAACAGATTGACTGATTGAGTTTATATTCATTATTATGTTCATGGCTATTTGCCATATCTACTCAGAGTCGTGTATGACTCCAGTAACCTGTTATATGACAAGTTTAATAATATAAATTAATTAAATACTGTTAAATCGAAAATTTACCAATAACACTAAAACTATTCTACCAAATATTTATTAGGTATAACTTTCTAGAAACATAAACTTGCTTGACTTTGTAGTTTAATTCCATCATAACGATCTTAATCATAATGAGGGAAAAAGGATTTCTGGATGTGAAGCAAACTCCATAATGAAATGTATGTACTTCTAATACGCATTTTCCAGCATGTTTATACTTTGAACATAATAACCAACACCTTGAAACTTTTTTTCTGTTTGCAGGGCTAAATAAACATCAACTACCCCTATGTGCATATTTAAGCTCTTTTAGCAGATAAATGACAAGTTCACATGTTGCGTGGGACACACTGCGCGTGCTAACTGCGTCTAACACCAGATAACATGAATATTTTTTCTCCAGGTTTGACAGCTTGTTAAGTAATGATTGTTGGAAGGTAGCAATACACCCCTGACCTGTCAGCTTTGATTAGTGATTAAAAGCTTAAGAGACCTTGAATTACAGCACTGCTAGCAAAGAGCTATTCGGGTTTTCTGGTGAGAATGTGTTACAATAATTGGGACTTATTTTTTTCTGTGCTAAAGGACAATGACATCAAGCCACATTCAGCAGAGAAAATTTCAGACATGACTAAACGAGTGTTTATTGTTGGTTTGACAGCATGTTTTTCCTAATTACAACAGACAACACAATGATAGAAGCACAGGACGCCTGTCAAGGCCACTGTGGGTATCCTCTGGTGTGTGTTTCATGTCCCTTGTGCCATATGGTAGACAAAATAGGCCACACATCTCCATACATTTACTTTTGATCCACTGAATACCACTGCTGTCAATCTCAGACACTACTTAACCTTTTAAAAATCCCAGTTTTTCCAGACACATGTCAGTAAACTCAACAAATATCAAAGTAATAGGGGAGTAATGTTTCCTTCCACAGCTAAATCCTGGTCTAATACAGTTGACGAAAGTGTGGTGATGTATACACAAATGCTCCACTGAGATAGGTTATCATTTTCAGCAGCAATAACAGTCTGCACCGGTGTAGTTATCACATCCCTTTCCCTTTATCATCACTTTCATCTCAAGTAATGTCACTCCTTTAAACATCTCTTTCACATGTTCACCATTTACATCTCCATTTGCTGTTCAGGTGCTTACTGCTTCCACACATCTTCAAGTGAAAGTGGTTAATAAAACAATGGCATCTCTTACTATTCCCTCGACTCTTCCCTGGACACAGAACCATGCTTAGAGCACGTTTATTTCTTAAGCATACACAAGTTTGGGTGCAAAACTCATTTAGAGTAAAAAAGGTGCAAACCCCATGAAGGATCTGGGAGCGCTCAGGAAGAACGCTCCGAAATATCGGCTTTAAAATGAGGATTTACATTTAAATTTAGTATGAAGAGATATGAAGAAAAACCGCTCCGCAATTAATGCAATCCCACAGCTACAAACGTATGGTAAGAGGGAGATTAGGTTCAGGGCACCTAAAAAAAATTTAAAATAAACTGTTAAGAGCATCATCTAGATCTGTCGTCACTAGCATCTGCTTAACCAGTAGTCCCAGATACATTCAATTTACATAATGATGTTAAAGTTAAAATGATCACGAATGCTCCCAACTATCTTGCAATTAAACCCTTTTTTAAAAACATTTTTCTTTCACAGACACTAAAATTAAGAGAAAAACTCTAATTCCAGACCTGTCATTTTCCGTGAGCCTGGCGTTCCAATGCTAATATTATCTTAGCATAAAGACAAGATGGAAGATGGAGAGTGCTTCTGCTGAGTGAAGGCTATTTAGGTCTCTCAATCAGCACTCGCTTGGGATATTGTGCAGTTAATGTCTAAAAGTGGTTTACTCATCATCATTATCATCACTGGAATTCTTGTGTAGTCCAAGATGAGTTGTGTCATCTTGACGAGATTAAGAAAATGACGATGTTTTTACTGCACTGCATATCTGTGTAATAACCAATATCAATTAAAAAAAAACGCCATTTTTCCGCTTACCTTTAAAGCTGCTAAAGCATCTAAACCAGCAGAAATGCCATTAGTGAAAACAATGTGCCGGGAGTTTCTTTGACAATGAAATGTCAGCGGAGTCTGTTGTAGCTCACATGCCGGTATCAGCGCCCACCTGTGTCTAAGTATGTATCAGAACACCCTGGGGGTGAATGCATCGGATTCTACAAGGTACCACCACGTTCGAAGCACAATTGTGCACTGGCTGCTCTGCTGTGGGGCCCTGGTACTTCTCTAATAATCTACCCAGCATGTGTTTATCTTTGTTGGACCAGGTTGTGTGGAGGAGGCGGTCGGGAAAAGGAAGGCAGACAGAATCCTGCCAGCCTGCATGTGAGGAGCCCGCAAATCCAGAGGGACTGCTGGCTTTGTGTGACTGTGTGCTCACGTGTATGTGTGTATGTCTGAGAGACAGAAATGGCAGCAATACAGCCAACATGAGTTATGGTCTGACACACACACGCACGCACACAGACACACACAAAACATTTAATTGCCAAAAAAAAAGTCTCTCCTGAGCTCCATTGTGTCTAATGTGTTCAACGTTAATCTTACCCTTTAGGGACATTTGTTGTTGTGTTAATTACACACCACCAGGAGCCCTCATTAACACACATACAAATATGCACACGCACTAGCACACACACAAACACACTATGTATACAATTTAGGTGGAGCAAGTAGAAGCTTAGACTAAATACGGCAGTCCAATATGTGTGAAGCAAAGCTAATGAAGCATTTACAGGGAAAGGGGTCATCGGAGATTTGCCTAAGGTCAAACAGTCTCCTGCACCTTTAATGAACAAATTCAGCCTCAGATGTAGAGAGGGACTTATGGGTGGGCCAGGGTGCCCTGCTTAGTCATCCACTACACCACTAGCTCATCACATCCTGCACGTGCCTTTGCTTCCACCGGTGTGCAAGCTTTGGCTAAAGCCAGTAGAGGAAGGCAAACTGGAGTCCTCAAAAACAAACAATTAACCCCAGAGTATTTTTGCTGCCCCTGTTCTCTGCCTGCCATCAGCGCTCATTACAGTCAGTGCAGCAATTAAACTAGAAATGCCGCCTTGCGATTGTTCGCCTCTGGCAACCACTAAAAGTTGCACTTTACACCCATGACTGTCCAGATAATTTTTAGTCAACACTTTGAAGGAATTTAATAAACATATTAAAGCTGATTTTTTTGTTGTTGTTCAATAACACCGATTCCTAACAGAATGCAAAGCTGATGCAATGACAGTCGACTCTGATTTAAATATAAATGCTGCTGTAAAATTCTTTATATGCACCACATATAATCTATACAACAGCAGTGAATTTTACTTTCATTACTAGAAACCCAAATATATAAAAGGTCTCGCCTTATTATCTCATCATGGTAGACATTTGGGTGAAATGTTTTCATAATTAGCATATAAATTATTGAGTTATGGGTAAATTGTGTTTTGTGGAGTCACAATGACCTTGATCTTTAGCCATTTAAATGAAATCGGTTCATCCTCGAGTTCCCATGTCTATCGAAAATCCCACTGTGGGCTCCTGGTACGTCTCGTTTACAAGAATTATATGGATGTGAGGTCGCAGTGACCTTTATCAAAGTTCATCCTCGAGTACAAATGAACAGTTGAACCAAATTTGAAGAAATTCCTCAAGGGACCCTCACAAGAATGGGGCAAGACTCTTAAAAAAGAGGGAGAAAAAACTCTGCTTGTCTAACTCACATTAAACTAATCTGGTAAGTACATAAGGAGAGTGTTGTGAAGCAAATTGTTTTTCTCTTTCATAGAGGGTGAAATACCCATTTTAGGGGCAGAATAATGGGCCACAAGGTGACTGGTATGTGCTTGTCTTCATATCGCATTCACCTAACAGTGGGACTTAATTACATTGGAGGGGAGGGCTTCACATATTCAATTATAGGTAGTCAATTACAGACACAGCTGTAGCAGATTTATAAAAGATATACATTTGCTTGGGAGAAATTGGCACTGATCGCTTGGGGCAGATAGCTGATAGATGAAAGGAATACGCCTTAGGAGAATTATATGTCCACTGGCACCAATCTACATGGGGATGAGTGTAAATGAACAACTGTGCGGTAAGGTTTCTTGCACAGTAATGCAGTGCAGTCCTGCATAATCGAATACATATGGCAAATTTTTTGAACCCATCTGAGGGATGGCTAGGAAACTGTCCCAACACTTTCAAGGTATAAAGGAGACATTAAACTCAGCGAAACAGAGCATTAGTCGCAAAGCGCAAGTAAGAGGTAATAGGAGGTACGCTGACATTTCTGTATTCAACATGTTAGGTTAACAGAAAAGATTATAATAAGAATTCAAATCATAGTAACAAGATGTGAAGAACGCAGAAGTGTAGACTGACTGGCTGGAAACCTTTTCATTGCTTTTCTTAGAGCTCCATTTCAGCACAGCTGAACTTTAATAAAACAGCAATATATAGTAATATTCATGTTTGCAGCAGACATGAAATATCCAATGCATTTTGCTGCCTCGTGTGATTATAATTAAAATCAAGGTGTATCAATCCTCTTAGGTTAATTTGTCTTACACAGTACGTCTGTGGTGTCTTTCCATCCTGGGGATGCTTGCGGCCTCAGAAAGGTTAATAAGCTGCTTTACCTCAGACTGAGCTGGATTGGAGGGGAGTTGGAAAGGTGATAAAAAAAAAGGCCAAGAGAGCAGAAACAACTTAATGCAAATCCATGCAGTCAAAGTAATCTGCCACATCTTTAAAACCACCAGCTCTGCTACTTAATAGTCTCCAACTACAACTGGACCTCTACTTTCCACGCAGCAAAACATTTAAACGTGGCCTTGACATCAGTCGGTCCTCATCCCGCGATGAAAAACGGAGGTCAGAGGTCTGGGAAGAATTTGGAAATGATGAAACACTCACTGAAATCCAATGTTTATTAGCATGCCCACCCACTGTGGACTGAGTCAGTTCAACGGGGCCTTATTTGCATGAAAGTCTCAGTAAACAACATTCCCAAAACACCCTGGTATTATCTGTACAAATATGTAAACAGTGCAGAATTGCTAATACTCATTTTGAATCTTAGTTAAAATGTGCTTGATTGCTGCAGCGTTACAGCTGGTTTCAGTGTGCTCACGTAAAGTGTAAAAGCAAACTGTCTCTGTCCTGAACTGCTTCCTTCAACATGTGTAGGTGGAGCAAAACTGCAATAAGGGTGAAACACTACCAAAAGACACACAGATTAACATGGCTGAAGTATGAGAATAGCCTCACAGCAGGAACAGAAACCTTCTGACTCTGTGAATCAAGTGTTTGCTTACAGAGGCAAACGCCTGCACCAAAGGCAAAAAACAAGCACACTGAAATAATGGTTGATGCTGAACATCATTGCTCAGTCTTCTGCACATTTATCACATTCCAGCTTTAGCTTTTTCTGCATTTTCAAACTGTGTTTAATGAAACACGGTCAAAAAGAGGGAACAAAGGAGGAGATAATCTATAAAAATGGCAGTTTAGAGAAAAACATGATTCCCATTCAATGATTCTGCACTGCAACTTGCGATGTATCTATAATCTCATCTGCCATTAATAGTAACTATGTGGCTTGTTTGACACTTTCAATCATTATTTCAAAATTCATCTTTTTTTATAAGAAGGCGTCAAGGGCACAAGAGTAACAAATAAAAAAGCAAAGAGGTAATAAATAAAAAATTAAAACATGTTTGGACCATATGCTTGTTAGATGAGCAAATTAATAACATGGACTTTAAAACGTTTTCTTCTCCTTTTTTTGTTACACCTACTGAGAGAGTCAACTTTTAGGGACAGAGGGAGGAAACTTTGCCAAAGAGAGCCGAGTCTAAACCTAATGCTGTGATGGAAAACAGACAGAGACAAACATTCACACAGAAAATGAAACACAGAAATTTGTATGCTATGGATATAGTGGCAAGACAATGATAAGCGGAAAAAGAAGCAAGATACCGTCTTTAAGTTCAAGCGAGATGACAGGTTGAGAAAGATGGTGAGGAGCACATAAAGGGATGGAGTGGGAGGACGGAGAAGTACAAACAAGAAAGGTAAAAGAAAGGCTAAAAGCAAAGGCTAACTGTACCAATAAGTGTCTCCTGAAGGGAAACTGAGACAAGTTTAAAGGAGAGTTTATGTGACTGGTGTGGAGAGGTGGTGCTCAATCTTTACAAGGCCAGAGAAAACACTCAACCTTTTCACTGAGCTGGATAAACAAAAGTGTCTTAACATTAATTTGTGCACACAGTACTGGAAAACATCCTTCCTGTCTGTCATTGACACAGGGCTTTTGATGGTCTTCATCAAAAACTTAAAAAGTGCAGGCTCCTTTGCTTGTTGTAGAGTCTGTATTGATCCTGAATGCTAAAATGAAGTTACTTCAGTAATGAAAAATTCAAGACAACTATATCATACAAGATATTACATTAGCATATTCTGAAAATGGTTGTCTGGGACTAAAGCATCATTAGTCAGGATGTCTTACTGGTTTTTGACAGCAACATATTTTAACTAACTGCTGCATCTGACAAAGCTCAATTCCATATTTACGTAACAAAAAAGTTTTATTCCAGCGGTGCCAAGTTTGATATAGTTCCTCTAAGTGTCGCCGCTTTTAGTGTTTTGTTTTTCGTTTTTCAGGTGACTTTGGATCACAATCTGTAATCACGACGGTCTGTCTGCTTTATTCTCTCTTTCGCTTACCTCAACCTCTTCTATCTGTGCAGAAATTTACCGCACTCTGGCATGAGAAGTCATGATTGTTTATATTCAAGGAGGCACCATCTTGAACACGCAGGCCTCTGATTGTTTACTATCCTGCTTGTGACATCACGCTTGCTCTCTTCCCCCCGGCGATGCTCCGTCTCGTCTCTGTACCGTTCCAACCAGATTGGCTGTGGGAGTGTCACAGCCTGGCCCTCTTGTAGTCACAAAGCAATTCCACCAAAGAGGTTCACAGACAAATGAAACTTAATGCCATGTAACAAACTCGGCAGGCTAGTCTGCCCTGTCAGGCGTTGTGTTAGCTAGTGGAGAAACAGAGGTTTGTCTGCACCTTTTGATCTTTATCTACATGAAAATCAAGACGGAGGTAGATCCACAGTGCGTTCAGACAGGTCAGAGTTAGACATGTGTACTAGCGCTCAGTCAGTATATAAATATATTAATCATATAAATATCACCCATGCAGCATGCAGACAAGCCACTTCACTTCATTATCAACGCTAATGAAAGCAACACTTAAGGCAAAACTTTAAAAACTTTTGAATTTCACTCAATGAAGCGCACACAGCGAGCAGTGAGCCCACATTACGGATTCCTTATAAAACTCACAGCTCTAGCACTCGTACTTCTGAGCTGGATTAGATATGCGCTCCATATTCTTCTGTTTGGGATCATGGGAGTGAGTTAATGAGGCTCCACCGGGGTTGTTCATGTGAAAAGCTCCGGCGACAGTGCTGACATTGTCATCTTTTTAAAGGCAAGTCCCATTGTTAATAAGAATCCTATCACTCAATTAGGAAGGCGTGCAGACGGGAGATTTACTGGACGAAACACAAGGGAGACGCACAAACACATACAGCAACTTCAGATACTCTTCCATTTGTTTAAAACTAAATGCCCCTTTCACTCTATTAGATGCTACATTAGAATAGATTAAAATTTTCTGACATGTTTGGGAAGCATGGTTGTTATTATGCATTACACACCCGCAAACACCATGTAAGGGTAACTGTGAGGGAGAGTGGCCAAGATATTCACAGCCACAATAGTGGAGACGGCAAAACAAATGGAACTTTAACATTTAACTAAGGAGCTGTATTTATAACTGACAAATACAAGACGTCATTCAACATTTCTCTCATGTATTTATAGACTTTATGTCTCGCAATTTTCACTCTAGAAATATAGCTCGACAAAACAAGCTTAGTTTGCCATCAAAAGGGAAAAGACGCTTGTGCGCTAAAAGCTACTTTGGCTCCTCCCTTGTCACAAGGGTACTGAGAAAATAAAGAAAAAGCTCAATAAAGGGGAATACTTAAAAATGTTGATGAGAAGATAAAGGCAAATTGATGGAAAATATATACCTCTTAAGGTCCGTGGAGAATAAAAAGATTAGAACGATAACAAGAAAGATTGACATATCCCAAATTTCCGTTAGCTGAGATTATCCGAGGGAGCGAGCATGAAGAAAAAGAAATAAAATATTTAGACGCATAGGGGATATTTATTTTTCAAGAGACAGCTTTTTGATGAACATTACAGTCTACCTGAAGGCACATAAAAGTTAGCTGGATGTAGACTTGGGAGGCTGTAAGCGGCAGGTATCAAAGAAAGCTAATATTCAGAGGGCTAAAGTTAAAGTGCACCATGATAGCCAGAATGGCTCTCATCTGAGAAGAGAAGATTAAAATCAGTGGGACATCACAGCAAGGCAATATGAAGTGGGAATGAGAGGAAATTTCTCTCTCGCTGACTCACTCTCTTACAAAGATGCACACACATAATATAGTCTCCTACAATAAACCAATTACTTGTCATTAATATTTAAGGGCCTAATTTCCATTCATATGTAATATATTAAAAATGTGCAGGGATGAGCAAAGAAAACGGCTGACCCACAGATATCCGCAGTGAGCTCGCTGCCCCAAACAGAGAGAAATGAACATCGGGGTGTTTTGTGTTTTATTGAGACAAATGTCCCCTGCCTGCACCAGCAATTAATGGCCTTCCCATAAAATGTGGAAAATTGCACAATTTGAGGCGTTTCTTTTCCAAAACAGCCTCGTTTCAAGTAATAATGGACATTTAATCTGGAATGCATGATTGAGTGATTGAAATGTGAGGAAAGGTCTCGGGTAATCAAAACAATTCACCCAAAAGGGAAGTATCTCTCCACTCAGACACCGATGACAATTTACAAAATGAGTATGTGGTAAAATGCCAATTGAGATCTTGTTTGTGAGAGACTGGAGCTGTTAAACAATGAGGCTGAGAGTGAGAGTGGGTGTCTTTTTACCAGGCTGGCCCCGGCTCCAGATGGACACCATCATGTCCAAAGAGATGATTTCAGAAGAAAGCGGAGAAAGACGAGATAAGAAAGAAGAAAGAACGAGATTTCTGGAGAAGAAAAGCACAGGATAAGGACACAGAGAAAGCTGTCTTGGCGAACGGTCCCTCCTCTCAATTAACACAATCGGAAATAAACAGCCGTGTACTCCAGGGAAGCATGGCAAACCATCAAGCTTGACTCCCAAACACTTTGACATAGAAGATATCAAAAGCTAATCATTGCACAAACGCTATCAATTCAAGGCAGACTGTCCCACAGTGGGCTACAATGTCTTCACTTGAGCTTAAACTCATTAGATTAAGGTCCTTATTACATTGTGTGTAGCTGAAAAGGAAGAGCTTCAGCAATAGCCTAGGGATGTGTTTTTTGAAAGAGCAACAAGCTTTTTCAAGGTTTTTATCACCGAGACATATTGTTAGTAAATGAATACCGCTTAACGGGATTAAAATAATTTGCGTAGCACTTGTTGCAACATTTGCTGCTATGTTTTGTGAGCCAAAACGTCTGTTAAGTATAGTGAAGAAGCACTACAGGGGCTACTGGTCAGCAACAGTTTTCTTGTCTAAGAGGCTGCCGAGTGTCTGGTGAGGTGGCCGATCATGCGTGAGTGTGTTTGATCCGGTGGCCAGGTCAGCCCTGATGTTAACAGAGTTATTAGGGGACTTATTAGGAAGAGTCAAGAGAGCCAGCTAAACCCCCCACTGATTCCATCATTACTGCCGTTGTGGCTGGGCCATTACCGCCCTGCTGCTGGGGCTTTGTAGCAGGGATTGAGAATCAGCTGGTGTGCACACCACATTGGCTCAGTAGGGGAGAGCATGTGTGAGGGGCAGAGCTGTGGGGATGGAGGTAAAGCAAAAATGGGTGTCAAAGTGGGGAAAACTCTTGAAGGATTTGATCTAATTTATTGTTATGAGGGGCAGGATGACTGCAGCCATCACTTGTAGTCAGGTTTAAGCCAAGTTCAGTGCTGACCTTTACACTGAAACTTCAATATGTGTACCTTAGATAGATCCCTAACACCGCTTTTTCTTTGTGTGTGTTTGATTTTGTTTCCTTTTTAAATTTACAAATAATTCCCGAACAACAAAAGGATGTGCGCCGCCTGTCACTCTATGATAGCTCGGATAGGCTTTATATATATTCCTCTCTGCAACTTATATATGACACATAAGGAACATACAGTCCATGTCGGGATTTCAGTTGTTGTTGAGTAATCTCCTTTCTTTCTCTGTGTTGTTTCTGCTGAGAAGTCCCCCCAGACATCACCATTACAAACTGGCACATGCCCTTTGTCCATCACCAATTGATGAGGGCAATGGAGGAAACATTTTGGAATAAAGGGGGTGTGAAGTTTGCCAACATCAATCTTGTTTCAAATTGAACCGCAAAGTTCCAGCTGAATGAATTGCCTTTCAAATGCAGGACGCCATGGCTACACGCATTCAATCCCAGAGTGAATCTGTTTTGATCCCAAGAGCCATACAAAGGCGCAACACACTGATTGATAAAGCGAACTGAGGGGAGATGAGAGTAAAAGAAAAAAAGAGAGCCAAGTCAATGGGGAAGAGTGTAAAGGGGAAAAGCCGATACAGCCAAGTAAAGGCAGAGAAGATCGAATAAGACAAAAGACAAATAGCAAAAGGGTAAAAAACTATCTGAATGCAAAATAAGATAATTCTACAATTGAGTCCAAGTTGTTCTACAGAGACCAAGTGTTGTATCATACACAATTACTTGGGTGGTTTTAATAGAACACCGAGATTTCTATGATAACACATTTGTTCAGCTCTTTGTGGGGTGGAAACAATTGTCTGATCACAAACTGCAAAATGGTGTCAAAGGTGAAGACGATGGCACGACATCAGTGTCCACAGTTGTAACACATTTTCAACATCCTGCATCCTTCCAAGAGCAAAACAGAATAAAGCACAGCTAGGCTGAAACAATCGGGCTGAATGCTCTTCCCTTTATAGAAGCCACAGAAGCGTATTCCACTCAGAGATGGGCGTAATCTGATTACTTTTTTCAAGTAACGAGTAAAGTAAGGGATTACTATTGCAAAAACGGTAATGAGATTACCGTTACTTTCCCGTAGGAACGCTGCGTTACTGCGTTACTAAAACCGTGATTTTTTTGCGAGAATGTCTCATGACAGTGACGTAAGCGAGTGCGCCGTTCGTGGCAACAGCTGTGTGCAGATCAACAATGGATCATATATCGAGTGCAGAGAGAGTATGAGCGTGCAGCGTTTAAAGCGTGGAAGTACTGACCTTATTTTGAGTTTGATTCCATAAAAAGTGACAAAAACATTAGTGTCCGCTGTGCGTGGGAAGAAAACTTCTTTTTACAGCGAAAAAACCCCTAAACTTCCGAGCAAGCACCGAGTAGCTACGACGTAATGGGAAACTCACAGAGAAACTCGCGGATTCTTCCACTGACCGCGGCACACCTGCACCAGGGTAACCCTCCGCCTACCCCACTCCTGCTTTACAGGTGAAAATAGAGCAACAGGACCGCTGAGTCTTTGACTTTATTTATTGTCTGCTGTGTTTTACTTGCATCTATTTGAAAGACTGAGTGTAAACACACAAAATATTTTATTTTATGTGCTGGAATGTGCAGAAAATAGGTTTAAATGTTAAACTAATTTCTTCCAGTCAGAGAATGTTGCATATAATTAAATTTTTGCTTGATGCATAAAGTTAAAAGATTAAAACTAATAAAACAAGTTTTAAAAACATGCTTTTCCATTTGATTACATTTTGTATGATGGATTATGTAGAAAAAGTAGAATTGGGCTGAAAGATCTATCACTTTATCACCTATTCAGGGTGTAAATCATGTTTTTAAAAAGTAACTAAGTAACTAAGTAATTAATTACTTTTGAAAATAAGTAATCAGTAAAGTAACGGGATAACGTTTTGGGGGAAGTAATCAGTAATTAGTTACTGATTACTTTTTTCAAGTAACTTGACCAACACTGATTCCACTTACAGCAAAAATATGAATTAACACCAAGTCGTTCAATAAATAAACTTTGGATGAAACAGCTGGATTGTGTTGCTGTACAGCCTTAAACCGTTACATTTGTGTACGTTTGATTGACGATGGCTTGAGTTAAAGTTTTCTTTCTTTTTCTTTTTTTCTTGGAGGGGGCATGATTCATTTGAAGGTCTTTTTCTCTATTTATGCTGTATTTATTCTTTGTAATCATACAAAGTTACTGAAACTTGTAACCACAACAATGCATCACTGGAGAGCACTGATTTAACAGGTGCTGTATATTTACATGTATATTTTGGCTGCTGTTAGATTCCCTCATGTTTGATTTTTACACCGTATGCCTTTCAGGATGCAGCCCCAACCGGCATTATTCAAAGCATTAGAATAACTATCTAAAATCCTTCTTTTGCATAACTACATCCTGGTTTAATCGTGACCACATCCATTTAATGGGCTGGTTAAATGGAACTGCTATATTTTCAATATGTGCAATACAACTTTTTTATGTTATTCAACATCCAAAGGCGGAAAAAGAAATGTTAAGTATGACTTAGTCAGTTAAGACCCAGAGTAGTGACTTATGTTTTAAGTTTTCAATCAAGTTGAAAAAACATATTATAATAAATGACAAAGAAAAAATAGCCACTTTAAAAGACTGAAGCCAGGCTTGAAATCCCTCCTGATTATCATTTCCTTTTCTTGGTAAAACTCATTAAACAGTAAGACTCATAAAAGCAGCAGGGGAGATGACAGTCTAGCATTCTCAGTTGTTTTAGAGGCCTCTGAGCGCAATAAGCATCTGAAAATTGGGGGCTGTTAAAGTGATTCTTTTTTTTCTTTTACTGCCAAAGTGTTGTTCTTCAACAATGCAAGTAACAAGCAAGAATCCCAAGAAACGTGGAGATAACAGAAGCCTTTTTTGCACCATTTTCTGAGGGCAGCTCTGCAGGGAAGGCATTTACACCTGCTTGCCTCATCTTTCACGATACACTAGGCCCCCAAAGTGTGCTTGACTTATAAATATCCACATCTTGTGGCAAAGATGGAGGGACCACAAAAAAGCAAAGAAAAAACAACAAGTGTGTGTGCGTGTTATTTAAAAAAAAACAAAAAAAAAAAAAAACAGGGATATTGTCTGGGCAATATCCCAGACAAATGAAGTCGGTTTTCACTAGTGACTTGTTTGTCAAATCAACACAAAGGATTTATGGTCCGTAGCTACAATGAGAGGTTACACTGAGAGTACGAGACCTCAGAAATTAATCTTGCTAGTGCTGGTCACGACACCTGAAACTCCCCCCACCCCCAAAACTCCTTTAAACTTCACCATTCTCAGTTAAACAACTGGACTTGAGATAGACGAAAACTTTACACCAATATAGGTCAAACTTATTCTTTTTTAAGATAAAATATTTCATTTTTAGGCACGCTTATCCTCAGATTGAACTGAATGAAGCATGAAACATGGAGAAGAGGAAAACAAATGAATTACTATCTCATTTTAGTAAAATCCTATCTAGCACCTTTTCTGCAATACGATCTACATCAAAGCCCTTCGCATTGACTTTCAACTTCACTGTAGGGAAGGGAGGGGGGGGTGGAAGATATACAACATTAAACAGCATTTTTCATTCATGAGCAAATCATGTTCTGTTTCAACAATAGAGGAAAAAGAGCTGATTCAGTGAAGCCGCTGCAGGGGTAATTGATAGGGATCCAGCAAAGGTAACTCCCGGGGGAAATGCTGGATCATGAATTCCTACCCTGCCAGCGGGAACAAGGACTATCTATAGACGTTTTTTTTTAATCCCCAGTGGGCGAGAAAGTGGCTTTAATAAAGAATTTAAAAGGACATTTAAAGCTGAATTAAAGCCATGTGTCTGTGAAACTAAAAAAAGGTTAAGTTCTAATTTATTATAAGAATCAATGGGAAACATTTTTTACTGCACTCTCCAAGCGTAGCGCTGATTTACACTTAATATGAACACTTTCTTCCTCAATAACAACTCATTAATCTAATAAACAAAAAAGTAAATAACTGTTAACTGCAAAAAAAAAAAAGGGTTTCACTTCAATTACTTGAACAGCGTTAAAGAGTACATGTTAAAAATTATAGCGCCTGGCAGATATCCCTTCGTGAAAGATGAGAAGGGAGTGGCATGACTGCTAGGCCTATCCCTGTCACTTCATTAAGCTTTGCAATAACTGTTCTTTGCAGCCCACATTCTCCTTCCATCTGTATTATGCTGGTAAATCACCTTGCGGCAGCCAAGGGAAAATTGCTATTTATTTCGCAGTACAAAAAAGAGACGACTCTCGTTTGTAGACCTGGAGGCTATGAGAAAGACGGAGCAAGAAGCTGCTGCCAGGCTGACTAGTGTCCAAACAGATGGTGGGTATAAGAGAAAAGTTGGAGGATTCTGTGTAGTTATATCCACACATGCTGACAGAGCTCCGATTTGACTGTTCTGCGCTTGACAGGACTCTGACTTCTCCCCTCCCACTGTTGCTCGAATTAGAGGGGTGTGCTGCACACACATAAATACACAAACACACATGCACACGCTCGCTGTCAAAGAAGTGGAAAACACTCAAATTGTCATGGGAGGAATACATCAAGTGCCTTCACACACATATACACACACATATTCTTCCATATAAAAACAAACTTGCGCTGCACTGCTTGTGTTGTTCATCAGCAAGTTAGGTAGCCTGGTTGTGTATCTGAGAAACAAACTGGCCGGGACAAGTAAATTCCCAGAGCTTCTTTCACCAAAGCCTTCACGTCTTCCCTGATGGAAGATTGGTCTACTGGACTGGAAAAGGCAAGAACCAAACCAAGCATGGCCGCTCTTGATTCACACATATATGTACAAGCTCGGGTTTGTGCACGTCCACACACACAAAAATAAAAACCACTGATCTGAAACTACTCAGTGGGTACAAACAACAAATACAAAAAGGAGCTACTTGGCATTTTAACTTCCTCATAGACACATAAACACAGTGAAACACAAGCATTGGTATGCATAACTGGCATAGAGATTTGAACTGAGACCAAACAGAAACAGTGGTGGTGGTGTCGAGACAATTACGTTTTAAGTGAGAAAAGACGCCAAAGGAAGCATATGTCTGTTGATTAATTAAGGATGGGGTGGAGAAAGATGACGCCTCCTTACCTTTGCTCTGTGAGGAGAAGCAGAGGGAAAGCTGAGCAAATAGGTCAGGATTCTCAAACTTCTCTTCTTTGACTTTGATCCAGAAGCAATTCTCTGCCATTTCCTGAGGCACTATCTGCAATGACACAAGGATTCCATTATCACCACAATCAGACACCGTCATTCCACCAAGCTGCCACTCAAAAGTTCTTCTCGCTGGAGATGGAGTTTGTGAGTGTTTTTGCTGCGTGCGGCCACACACATGCCCTTGAGTGGCATCTTTAGCATCTGAGTGACAAACAAGAAATAACCAAACAGCAACAGGAGAACGTGAGGGATACATTAATATTTGCATATGACGAGAAACCGCATGAACTTAGCCATGCTAAACTTTACCCGAGTGAACAGACACAAAAACCAACATCGTAGGAATCACACGGCTGCTTAGTAAAGACGAAAATGGAGGCGTGTAAAGGAAGATCAAGACATGAACACATCTAATTACTGTAGTAGTGTATCATCAATATCTATACCATTTGCCTACTTCCGCTGTACACTGTATTAAGTGCTATAATGAGACCATATCTGTGGCTTTTTGTCAAACACTCGAATTTGCACTTGACCCAGTGCAAAGCTGCCAATAACCATCTTCGAAAACACAGTCATTTCACACTGAAAGACGTCTAAGTAAAACACTCATGCAACACAGACCAATCTCCATCTAGCTCTGGTCCATTACTCCCAATGCTGTATAGTAACAGTAATAAGTATAACAGTGTTGCAGAGTCAATCATGAGCTTGTTTTGGTGTCCGGGATAGATAACCTCTGTGCTCTTATTTGCTTCTATTCGACCCACGTATACAAACATAACACACATGTGCCTAAAATAGGTTTGTTTGTTTTGTTTTAATTGCCTATGCGTATAACAGCTGTTTCACAAGAATTACAAATTATTGTAGCAAGAAAAAGAATTTTACCGAAATAAATATGTAAATATAAATAAGGTGGCACGGTGGTTAGCACTGTTGTCGCACAGCAAGAAGGTCCTGAGTTCAATTCCACCATCAGGTCTTTCTGTGTGGAGTTTGCATGTTCTCCCCGTGTTTGCGTGGGTTCCCTCCGGGTACTCCGGCTTCCTCCCACCGTCCAAAGACATGCAGCTTGTGGGGATAGGTTAATTGGATAACCCAAATTGCCACTAGGTGTGAATGTGTGAGTGAATGTGAGTGTGAATGGTTGTCTGTCCCTGTGTGTTGGCCCTGCGACAGACTGGCGACCTGTCCAGGGTGTACCCCGCCTCTCGCCCTATGACAGCTGGGATAGGCTCCAGCGCCCCCCGCGACCCTGAAAAGGATAAGCGGAAGCGAATGGATGGATGGATAAATATGTAAATATTAAAAATGACTTAATGTTAGCTTTCCAAGTGTTTAGAATGTGGAAGCAATTTATAGTTTGCACAATTGCGTGTGACCAATGGGGGGACACACAGCATAGTAGCAATTTTAGGGTTGGTATTTGACTGTCCACAACATGAAAAGCAGAAAAACAGACAGGGATCTCATGAATTTTATCAAAGGGTGGCTATGGCTTTTGTGTGACAGTCATTGACACGCCTGGCCCTTTGAACTCTATTAATAAAAAGGAAGTACTAATCAAAGAACATCGAAATTCCAGAAGTGACTACTTTAATTGCAACTATATTAAGGTTAGGACATGTATATCTGCCAATATACACTATGCAGAGTGCGAGTCTGTGAAGTCACAGATTTCAGGCTCCACTCTTTTTTCTTGTTTTTTTAAACCGACAGAAATAAAAGCAACAGAAAAATACTTAACCAAATACCTAACCAACTAAAAGGTTTCGTCTACATGAAAGTAGCACAACAAAACAGCTTGTGCTTTAGAATTTTTTTCTGCTCCTACTTTGTGCTATTAAGTCAAGGCAATGACATGAATCAATCTAACCACAGTCCATCTCTCTTTTAAGTGAGGTCCTGAATTGCAGGTAAACAAAGCACCAAAGACACTATAAAAGCTTGTGAATTAGTCACATATTTTTTCAAGACCGAATACAAAGGTATTTTGAGGTAAATCGCATAAAATGTTTTTATATATACAGAATATATAAAAAAATAAATAAAGTGTTACCATTTTAAATTGGCTTATTGGGAGCTTATGCTGGTTGCGTAGCCCAAGGCAAACTGGTCAAACCTGTAGCTACTGAAACTAGCTCTTAAAACTTCCATCATCTCTCTGGTAGGAAAGGAGCCTGAACTAATGAGTGATGTTGAGCAATACCAGGTAGATATAGTAGGTATCATCTCAACACATGGCTTAAGGTCTAGAACCAGACTCCTTGAGAGAGCTTGAAAGGGATTCTGGCAAACCATCAGTAACTGAGGAGGGAAAGTGATGCTCTACTCATACTGTGTACAGTGAGGGTGGGACGCCACTGACTTCATAACTCCTAGATGACAGGTCCCTTGGGATGGATGAAATTCACCCCGACTATGTTCTGGCTCTAGATGTTGTGGGATTCTCTTGTTTAATGTTCCTCTGTAGGGTCGCATGGAAATGTGGGCTGCTGGAGAGAAGAGTCTGTCTGTTAGTCGAATCTCATGGAAACGAACAATGAGTACTGGAACGCTGGACCAGGTCTTTATCCTCCTTTGGACATTCAAGGCTACGTGGGAGTTTGCCGAACAAGTCTGTAAGTGCTTTGTGGACTTGGAGAAGGCATTCAACCGTATTCCTTAGGCCAGTGGTTCCCAAACTTTTTTTGCTAGGCCCCCCTTTGTTTTACAAGAAAAATGTTTGTCCGTGATTTAGACAAATCGTGGCAGGATCAGCCTGATGTTATTTGTATCCCGCTGCAACTTTACTGTATAAGAGCAAACATCTCCAAAATGTCAGGAGTAGTTAGTCATTACAACAAGTGTTTGTAAAGTAAAAATCAAGAACGTGGGATCCTGTTTGTCCGTGATTTGGAGAACCCAGCGCTGCTCCCGACGAAGGGAAAACCAATCCTGCAGGGAGACCTACCTTGGTACTTGTGCAGGTGAAGCCAAAGGGAAGATTTGCTTCACCGTATTTTCTAGTCTTTGGCTTAGAATGAAGTTGGTTTGGAAACATATTCAGCGATGCTTCATCTCCTGCTTTGCGTTTCTGTGGGCGCCCCGTGCTAGCAGTGTCCAAGCGTTTAGTTTTGGTTTCCCCCCCCCCCCAGAATGGCCCCACACTTTGGGAAGGTCTGCCTAGGGGATCCTGTTTGGACTGGTTCAGGATACTGGTCCTCTATCCAGTCCCTGTGCAGCAGTAGTGAGAGCTGTACAGGACTTTGACTGATAAATTTTCTACTGGCATTTTCTGCCCCTCAGACTCGAATAAGTAAACGAAGATGGATGGATGGATGGATGGTAGCTGCTCAACATCTTCTTAAAACTATAAGAGTCACATTTTCTCATTTGTACGATACTTTTGTTGGACATGTATCGTCTAATAGAGGGAAGGTTTGAAATTATGAAACAATGTCCTTCCCCTTTCTTTTTTATACAACCAAATCATTCCTAGTACTCCTATACTTCTGCCTGCTGCACACAGCGAAGACAGACGACTCATGTCCCACTTAATCGACACAAGAGACACAGATTGTTTTTCCTCAGGTGGTTATGAATTTCATTTGCATCACAAAACTACATTTCCTGTGGAGGCAAGGTTAATGCTGCTGCACATTAACCTGTTTCTGTACACTTCAGAGACAACGGTCATTTGTGCTACACCGCATGCACACAAGTCATATAACACAACTGAACCACATAGATATTTCACAGGAAAATGACTAATCACATTTAAAATATCAAGGCAAAAACAAACACACAGGAATGCCTTCTATTAAGAAACAAACTGCTGTTTCCCCGACTGTTTACACAATGGGTATGACATCCCATTATTATTAATCTTACTTACCGTTCAGGAACCTCCTACACAGAGTCAAACATTAGCATATTTGCCATTTTAAAGAATTCTCAAGGTGACCAATAATTCAAACCCAGAACACCACCTCAGTGCTTTTTAGTGCAGTGCAATCACTGTTGACTTGCATTTTCACATTGTCGCTTTATGCCTTTGGTGGCATGTGGTTGGATAAATAATTGGGATAAGACAGAAAAATGTGCATGACCTGTTTAAGCACTGTAAAATAATAAGCACACGGATAGATACTGTCGACAGCCTTCATAATTATTTTTTAAGTGGCTTGATTCTACAAAATCATTGCACTTCTAGCATTATGTGAAGTAAACTAGTCTGATATTTTGTTTGCAGTCAGTAATTTCAGAATAAAACACAAGGTCACATAAGTATCAGTAAAGAACCATTAAAATAATCCTGAGAACTCCTGGGGCAACGGATAAATTATCTATGGCAAAATACAATGCAAATCAAGAGAATGTCCTATTGAAATTATATTCAAATGTGATGGAAAATTACACAACAAAGTCTCCATTCAATTATGCTAAGAATGTGCAAATCCAAGGACATTTGAGTGAAAACTGTTTACTGTTAAATCCTTTGAAATGGGTGCTGAGTATGGAGCACTTTGGCCTATGGCTGAACGAATGTTTGACTAGATTAGAAACAGATTTAAAGAGAGGTTTCTTTTAGTTTGAACCTTCAACTTTACACTTTATCACTCTGCAAACCTACCTACAAAATATACAATCAATCAGCTTCTAATGCCAGTCCAAATTGTTTGAAAAAAATGCTTGTAAATAATGTGCAAATTAGGTAATGGAAAAAAAATGGAAGTGTAACATTGCATCTGCACCAGTGTGTGAATGTGTGTGTGAATGGGTGGATGACTGGATATGTAAAGCGCTTTGGGGTCCTTGGGGACTAGTAAAGCGCTATATAAATGTGCATGTGTGTTTGTGCTATATAAATACAGGCCATTTACCATCTGTACACTGTTAAGTAACTAATACTATAAGTGAACATAAGATTATCTACTGCAGCCAATGACTGCTCAGACTGCTATACCTTGGTCCAGTTGACCCTCTTCATGACAGTTTCAGGCTTGTAGGTCTTCTTGGGCTCCAGTCCATAAGGCAGCTTAACAACAGGAAATCCAGGAGGTGGTGGAGGTCCTGGTGGGCCTCCAAACGGGGGTGGAGGCCCAAAACCAGGTGGTGGCGGGGGAGGGGGTGGTCCACCACCTGGCGGTGGAGGAGGTGGTGGTGGCGGAATGCCAGCATGGCCAGGGACAGGTGGAGGAGGTGGAGGAGGTGGAGGAACACCACCAGGTGGGGGAGGAGGAGGTGGAGGTGGTGGTGGAACTCCAGCACCTCCTGGAAGTGGTGGAGGTGGTGCTCCAGTTGCAGTAAGGCCTGTAGCAATCTGCAAATACAGAACACAGATGTCAACAATGGCCCACATATGCATGTAAACTCCCTTTGATTTGATTGAAACTGATGTTCCTAATACAAAAAGCTACAAGGACAGTAAAGAGGCCTCCGTGTCCTATGTGTGCAAACCACTAATCTTGCTTTTACTGATTACCTGCTCTACAAACTCAGCCACATCTACCTCCTTTAATGGAATGCATCCGTTTTATATCCTTGAAACTTGCCACTAAAGTCAAGAATTATAAGGTCAAGTGGGAGCAAATTCACTAGACATATAAAGGTCTGTGAATTTTCTTATGTCTAACTGGCATATCTCTGGAAATTAGCGAAGTTAACTTTTGCTATCAGCCCTGTAAGGATCGTTTCCTTTGCACGCCACTCCATATATGTCATTCCTTCAAAGCATTTTCAGGCCCCTTTTATGATGTCTACATTTCTACACTGGTATGTTTCAGCCTAATTTTATAATGGATTTTTCTCTCATCAATCAATACTAGACAATATTTCAGCAACAAAGTAACAACAGTTGTCTTTTATAGATTATGTTTCAAATATATAAATATTCCATTTGCAGATTCTTCAGTTAGAATTTGGTTAACATTCTGGTGGCAGAAATAAGAACCTTAAGTCTTTGAGCTTTTTAGAGTTTCTCCTTTTCTCTATGGCAATAATGCTCAGGCACAACTAGGTATGATAGGGGGTGTCAAAGAACAGCAATGTTCATGTCTCTCTAGAGTTGCACTATTATAGTTAAATGCAGCTATAGTTAAATTTGTGTTTAGCTTTAGCAGAGCATTTGCTTCTCATTTTGTGATAATTATTCAGGTAGTGGCAAACTTCCAGTGGACTGTCATGTGCCTTTTAGCATCCATCTGGCCGCTCTTCCATAAATGCCTGATTGGTGGAGTGCTGTACCAGTGTCTCCAAAAGATGGATCTCAACAGCAACCACAAAGTTCTAAGTTACATGTCTAACAACAACAATTTATCCACGATTAATCAGCTTGGCTGGGCTGTCAGACCTAGAAAGACTGTGTCGGTGGTTCATTCATTTGAGAATGACGGTAGCTAGTAGCTACCATGTTCTTGGACAATTTTACTAACACACAAAATGTCTTGCATCGTTATACCTTTCTTTCTGTGCATAGTCTGTGCATAGTCTCGAACCCTATATCCTTTATGCCTTGGTTTTCAGTCTGTGACCATTATCTATGAGGCCTCATACAGAAAGATTCCAGGTGTTCTTATTTTGAAAGCTCACTTGCTGGTAACCAGCTAGCAGGACACTGACAATCGTGTCGCATTGGACAGTTACACCTCCACTGTCTTGGACTACATCTGTTTCTGTGTGGACAATGTAACAACTTGGAAACGATTCCGTGTGTTCCCTAATAATCCACCCTGGATGACACACGGAGTTCAACAACTTATTCGAACAAGGAACAACGCTTTCAAATCCGGGGACCAGGAGGCATACAGTGCTGCCAGGGCCAACCTGAGAAGAGGCATCAAGACTGCCAAGCAGCAGCACAGGAGGCGTATCGAGGCCAGGTTTGAGAACAACACAAACCCAAGGCAGGTCTGGGAGGGCATCAGGACTATCACGGACTACAAAAGAAGAACACCATCACCCTCAGCCGACAGTTCTACTCTGGCTGAGGATCTAAATCTCTTTTATGCCCGTTTTGACAGGGAGAACACCGACCCTGTCCTGTCCCCTCTCCCCTCAACCGATCCTGCTCCGGTCCTGAGCACTCATGAGCTGAGGCGTGTGTTCCGGAGCATTAACACCAGGAAGGCGGCCGGGCCGGATGGAGTGCTGGGCCGGGTGCTAAAAGACTGTGCTGCGGACCTGGCGGACGTCTTCACCTCTATATATAACACCTCGTTGTCCTGTTCACTGGTACCATCCTGTTTCAAAGCAGCAACCATCGTTCCCATCCCAAAACAGTCAAATGTCACATGTCTGAACGATTTCAGACCTGTGGCACTCACCCCCATTCCCGCCAAATGCCTGGAGAGACTGGTCATTAAACACATCAGAGCTGCTTTTCCACCATCCCTGGACTCGCACCAGTTTGCATACAGGGAGAACCGGTCAACCGAGGATGCGATCGCCACAGTGCTGCACACATTACTGAAGCACTTGGAACACAGGAACACCTATGCACGGCTCCTCTTTGTAGACTACAGCTCGGCTTTTAATACCATCCGGCCATACAAACTCCGTCCCAAACTCCACCAACTGGGACTTAACTCCTCTCTGTGCAACTGGATTGTGGACTTCCTCACTAACCGTAGACAGAGTGTCAGAGTGGGTAAGAACACCTCTTCCACCCTTGTGGTCAACACCGGTGCCCCTCAGGGGTGTGTTCTGAGCCCTCTGCTATACACTCTCTTCACCCATGACTGTATTTCCTCCTGCGCGTCCAATCTCATTGTTAAGTTTGCAGATGACACTACAGTGCTCGGACTTATATCCAACAATGATGAGACAAACTATAGGACAGAGGTGCAACAACTAGAGTCATGGTGCCACGACAATAACTTGGTCTTAAACACCAAAAAGACCAAGGAGATCATTGTAGATTTCCGGAAGAGGGGCCATAACAACCATCTGCCTCTCTTCATTGGCAGTGAGGCGGTGGAGAGGGTGAGCAGTTTTAAATTCTTGGGGGTAACTGTGACCGAGGACCTGTCCTGGGGCAACCATATCACCTCAGTTGTACGGAAGGCCCAACAGCGCCTCTACTACCTGAGGAGACTGCGGAGCGCACACATTCCCAGATCTCTGATGTTGAACTTCTACAACTGTGCCATCAGCAGCGTTCTGACGTATGGATTTCTAGTGTGGTTCCCCAGCTGCACCAAGGCCGATCAGCAAGCACTCCAGCGGGTGGTGAAAGAAGCTGGCAGAATTATTGGAACAAGTCTGCCAGAGATCAGTAACATCTTCCCCACTCGCTGTCTGAGGAGGGTGCACAGTATCCTGCGGGACCAACATCACCCTGCGCACCACCTTTTCCATCTGCTGCCCTCAGGGAGAAGGTACAGGTCTATACAGGCCAGAACATCCAGACTGGCCAACAGCCTGTATCCACAGGCTGTGAGGCTCCTGAACTCTCTGCCCCCCTCTCACGGACAATAACCATATCCAACTTCTTAATAGCAATGAACTGGTCTGCATTGGTGCATCATATCTTTATTCTCTTCCCCCTCCTGCCCCCCCCCCCCCCTTTCTTAAATAGATAACTATCATATCTGATATCATATCTCACAGTACAATAATATTGAATGGGTTGCATTGTTGTATTTTGTCATGTTTCTCAGGTCTTTGTCTGAATTTCTACGAACATTATTGCTAAGGATTGTCTTATTGCATTGGAGTCACACTGGGTTAAATATGTACACTTGGGTTTTAAGGGGTATTTATTATTTTCTTCTTTTTTTGGGGTTGTATGGAAGCCCCAAACGCAATTTCATTGTTCTTGACAATGACAATAAATAAATAAATACTAAATACTAAATACTAATACTAGTCCCAGTCCTTCCCAACTCCCAACTCAATACCGCTACTCCCCAAAACGTCTCTTGTCTTATATTTGGATGTACTCCAACTAAACTGTCTTGGACTGCTACTGATGATCTACTGCAAGATAAAGGGGTACTCCAAAAGGAACCTGCTGCATGTGGATAACTGAGCCGAGAAGGACTGAAGTGCAGAGGGAGGCCTTATGTGTTTGGAAAACCGTCCTCTCATTGGAGATAATTAATAATAAAGTTTATATTTGTAAATTGTAAGTTTTTATTCCAGCCTAATAAATCAACAAAACACCAAAAATCTGTAATTGCTTGATATATACCAAAAATAAATAATGCAAATACAGTAAGTACACCCTAGCTCTGACAGGGTTTGATTTTCAGAGCTGATTGGATGTCTGCTCTTACCAAATAGGATTTCCTCTTGCACTTTTCATTTCTAAAACCAATTCCGTACTATTTAAATTTCCCCTACTCACTTGATTGTGTGCTTAAAATGCAATTGGCTTCATATTTAAAGACATTACATATTGTTTCATTACATAATAGCATTGGCGGATTGTTTATTAGAGACGGAATTAAAAAGGTGTTCTGCCTGGAGTTTTTTTTTTCACAGATTGCCCAGAGCCTCTCAGTAAAATCTACATCCAATGATTACATGTCTGTCAATCTCAAACCCTCTGTGGCCCGTTTTCTCTTTTAAGATTAATATGAGAGAATGGAAGCAAATTAGCTGCTAAATTAGAGTGCCGTTGTTTCCATACTGAGGGGCCCTCCGAGTATCTCTCTCTCTATCCACCTCCCTGTTCTACCCTGTAATAATAAGCCCAGTGTTCCATGGAACTCTTGGGATCCCAAACCACTGCCGCCGGCATATTCTTCCTCAGGTATCAAAATAAACACTTTCAAAATGTTGTACAGCGAATAAACGTTTGTACGTCTTTTACCTTAAAGGAAATAAGGTGATTCTTGTGTTGCAATTATCAAGGTCACACATGATTTGCATGCAGTGTATACAAAATATACAAACCCAAAGTATATATATGTGAACTAGTAAATAGAGGTCTATGTTATATGTGCAAAAACCATGATTACTTACTAAAATACAATTTAAATTCACTTTTACTTCAGATCTAATATGTGTATTTGGCAGCATATTTTATTAAAATATATTGTGCTGGCAAGTGATCCTTTTTTTATTGATGTTACTCTACCAGAGCCCATCTGGAGCTCTGTGTAAAGTAGACAACCAATCTAATACAAAATCTAACCCACCCAAATGGATTCATACTCTTCTGAACTCAAAGGGGAAGTCAGCGTGACAGGTAATTAACTCTGAATGCTATGTGATTAAATCTTTGCCCAATCTCATCTCTGATAAAGAAATTCAATCACAAGTGTTTACTTATGAAAATTACATTAAACAAGCAAGCAATGTGTGCGGCTGAAAGCAGCTATAGAGATTCTCAACGTTCAGTTGATATATTCTCTCGCTCTTCCACACATGCAGTATACAGAGCACATTATTTGTTGCTGATTAGTAAAGTCAAGAGGCAATAATTCATTTATATCAAAAGAAAAAAAAAAGTATTTTTGTGAACTTTTTTTGTGAAGTTCACAAAAGTTCTATGTAATATGTGCTATATAATACAAAGGGCAAGCATGCTGAGAGAAAATATGAGACAAAAGATCAGTCCAACAATCCAAAAACAGATTTAAAGCACCACAAATCAATGACATTAAAACGCACTTGGATTTTTCGGGGATTAAATGTGAGATTATGTCAAGGGCCACACATGCAACGGGGACACCCACCTTGGCTTCAGATTCCCTGATGAGTCTCTGAGCCTCTTTGAGCTTGTCATTTTCAATAGTTAACTGTGCAGATACAACACACACGCACATACACACACCACAGATACACATGGGAACACATACATTACAAGAGGCACAGAGGGCAACAAAGAGGCACAAATGGGGGTGGGTTAGATTGACAGGGAACAGGAAGACTAGTACAATAGAGCAGGTACAGTACTCACGCCAAACACAATCAAGCCAGAGAAACAACAAGGACGTCCTTCACACAGTTAATGACAATGGCAGTACAGTGTTATATTCCCATTTTGTCTGAACAAGCTATTTGATGTGCAAAAGGCAAAGTAGAGTGTACTGTACTTTTACACTGAAAACAACATCTAATCTTTCTTCAAAAGAACGCCGGCGCGGAGCAATGACTGCATGAAAGGAACAAGGCGCAGCATCACTGACAGTTGGTGTACCTTCAAAAACCTAATTCTATTTCCATTTTTTCTCATTCTGGCATCACAAAATAGATTTCAACCCAGAACTCTTAGATGTGTGATGGGCATTGATTTTACTGCGCAGCCTTTGTTTTAGAAATGTACCGATTTTGCTTTGATATTTCACTCCGGGCAACTTTGCCAAAAGAAAGAAGATAGGAATATATTCCAAAGTAACAACAATTTTGTGTTTTTATGGAGTTATTCCCACAGAACATTCCTTACTATGAACTGTAGAAAACTAAATATTGAATGTGTGTAATGGAAGAGAAGATGGAAACTTTTCAGCTGCGTGTCTTAAGAAGAGTTTTTTATTTTGAAAGAATTTTGTATAATGGTAGTGAAGTGCAATATTCAAAGCAAAGAGAAATGCTACTTTATAGTTCAACCTCAGGGATTAAAAGTTCAAAGCTATGAGATATCTAAGTTTTAAATGGTAAATAAATGGTAAATGGCCTGTATTTATATAGCGCTTTACTAGTCCCCAAGGACCCCAAAGCGCTTTTAAAGAGCAAGATTTTCAGCAGGTATCATTTCCCCTGCTTTCTGAGAAAACCAGATAGTTAGAATAAAAGCATGTGTAAGAATGTAATGATGTATGACAGATGTGAATATTCTAAATTTAACTGTGTATGCTGGGGTAAACGCAAAGGCACACATATTTACTACACTGAAACTTCTGCAGGCATTATCAGTTTAGAAGAATTCTTTAATCAGTCAAGGTAGACAGCAGTTTGGCAGTAAAAGGCAGAGAAAGTAGTCTACTGCACCTCCAGTTGCTCTCGGGGCCATGCTGGGTCAGCTACAAGATCCCCAGGTTGTTAAAACCTATTAATGGGATGGCACTGAGTTTTCCAGTCTACCACTGCAGTGCTACATTATTCATCAAATCCGGAGCCAATTCAGTGAATATCTTCCCTTTTGCCTTGAATGGATCCATGCTAAGGTTTGGGGAAAAGGTGGATGGATTGCACTTTGTTGTGATTTCGAAGTCCTTCTCCTAATGTTTACAAGGAGAATTTCCACTCAACTCAATTGGGAGATAATCACACAGACACATCAAACAGGCTGCTTGTTACAATGCCAAAGTTTCTGAAGAAACACTCTCATTAAATGTGCTGGTTCACAAACAAGGTGAAGAGAAGCAACTCAGGCATGCGTGAGTTTTAATATCTGACAAGAATTCAGTGTAGGAGATGAAAGGTTAGCGTTAGCTCCCACTTCATTCATATTCAGTAAAACGGCAGTAATCGCACAGCTGCTTTGATGGGCAAGCTGAATGCGTGTCCTCACACCGATTTAAAGGCTCTGCGCACTCACAGTTAATGACTTTTCTACGGCACTAGTATCGTGTCAAACACGGAAAAGGAAAAAAACATTCTTACAGACCGGTCTTCCTGAAGTAACAGAATCTCATCTGTCTGAGAGGATTACATCGTTGTTTGAGTTCTTACTACAGACCCAGTATTTTTTGTAATTTTCTGACAAAAGGTATAGCAAGTGCAGTCTTCTCTTACAAATACGATACGGTATATAGCGTAGTTACGTTAGGCTGAATTGGGAATAATCTAAAGTTCTTACAGCAACACTCTGGTAATTTGTGCCAAACAAATGACATGTTTCCCTGTCGAGGTTAATGTCTCTGCAGCTCTCCAGCAGTAGCTGTTCTTTGAAGGAGCATTCAGACAAACAGAGAAAGAGAGAGTTTGACTCTCCGGGGCATCTCTGCTGTACGCTACGTGCCATAGCCAGCTAGTCTTCAAAAGACACAGACCTGCTATGGGAAGATGAGGGAAAGGTGTGTTATAGTGCAGAAAAAAGATTGTTAAAAGCTCCAACGAGGGAATTAGGGCAGGTAAAGGTAGCACAACCTGATGTACACAAAGACTGAGCAAGGCAAAGAAAGAACAAGGCTGAGCAGGGGAGGTGGCGATTATGGACTGATTAAAATGGGCTTGCAGTGCTTAGGAAAGGAGTGATGAGTGATGAACTAGTTTGGGAACAATGAAAAGCCAAAACAAATTCAGCCTGTTTGAGGTACCTGTTATATGACCAAACCCATGAACAAGCAGCACGGATTTATAGATGCTCAGTGGATACAGGAGCAGAAGAGATTTGTCCTTTTCGATGTCACAGGTAAAAACACGTCCTGTTATTGATCAGACACTTAGTAAATACTAAGGTATGCAGATGTTTACTGCAGTACGCTCTCTATGGTAAGCTTTGACTTATCAGGACATAATAAAGGATTACATATTCCTTACAAGGTCTTAAAATTAAGTAAATACAACCTGAAATAAACAGCAACTGTCTCATTATTATTAAAATTAAGCCAAAATGTAGAAGTCATGTGTGAGAAACAAAGCAAACCCTATAATTCAAAGGCATGTAGAACTCCTCTTAGCAGCAATAACTCCCAAATGTCTTTAATCAGTCGTTTTCTGGATGACTTTATCAGTTCCTGTTGTGGAGGAATTCTCGCATCCTCGTATTTACTGTGTGATGTTCGCAGGCATTCATTTATACACAGCTCTCTTAAGGTCCTGCCACATCTTTTCATTCGGGTTCAGGTCTGGACCTTGACTGGGCCATTGCAATACTTTGATACTTTTCTTTCAACAGCCATTTTGTTGTTGCTGCTGTGCTTGGCATCATTTTCCTGTTGTGTGTCCTAGTTTTAGCCAAGCTTTAGCTGCTGGACAGATGGCCTCATATTTGAATGTAAAATACATTTGTATACAGAAGAGTTCATGGTCTACTCAATAACTGTCAGGGTCCTATTTCTGCAAAACAAGCCTGCCTGAAAATCATCACCCTTCCTCCACTGTTCTTGACAGTTGACATGCTTGTGGTGATGTGCTGTGTTTAGTTTTCCCTAATGTGGCGCTGTGCATTATCCCCACGTTGGTTTTATCCATCCAAAGGAGATGGTTTCAGAAGCCTTGTGGTTTGGTCATATGCAGCTTTCCTAACCCAAGCCATGCTGCCATGTTGTTTTTGGAGAGAAGAGGCTTAATCCAGCCAACCCTATCAAACAAGCCATGATTGTTCAGTCCTTTTCTAACATGAACTTTAACATTTAACTTGTTAACTGAAGCCTGCAGAGTCTGACATACGTAGCTTGTAGGTGAATTGGCTGGCAAGTCCACTCCTGGGAAGACTAAATGTTTCCACTTGCAAATACTCTTTCCCACTGTAGAATGATGGACTACAGTGGGACCATTAGGACAGGTACTTATGACCCTTTCCTCACTGATGAGCAGCAACAATTGCTTATTCTGAGATCACTGCTGATATCTTTCCTCCTTTGCATTGTATTAGCCCACACCTGTACCATCCAGATGTGCAAATTGTCACGAATTGCTTTTAAAGAGGTGCTCACACACGATCAGTTAATCAAGTGCATTTGATTAGCAGTACCTGACTGCTACTTAAACTCTTAATTCCCAGAACTAGAAGGGTGCACTTGGTTTTTCACACATTGCTTCTGTTATATTTGGCTAAAGTTTTGTTAAATAAATAACAATATTTAATGTATTGTTGTTCATCTGAGCTTGAACTAAAATGATTTTAGAACTTACTAAGGATGTTAAAAGTTAATTATAAATATGTAAAACTCATTCTTTTTATCAGGGCTGTGCACCTGCACACACACCTACATTTCTATTAAACGGTTAGATGTAATGCGTTAATGTTGCCTTTGTTATGGCTCAATTTGACACCTCAGAGGTTACAAGTGCAGGTAAGAAGTGGCGACACACCCTGTAGGCGTATGAAGCACAGAAGTGAGATCTACACACAAACTGAATCCGAAGGAGAAAACGGCTACATAACTTTGGCTATGAAACCAGCTGAAGTTCATTCTGCACAACAGTATTTTTTGTAGACTGACGTGAGATCTGAAAGGTTCTGAGCTGTGAAAGTGATTCCTGGACCACATATGCAGGTGCAGTTTATCAGTTGGTAAGTACCAACATAAGCCACGAGATATGAATGTTTGAAAGAAAAAGCAACCTCTGGTACGGATGTAGCTATACCATCTTTCAATGCTGGTTTATATTAAATTCCCTAAGCAGGGAGGCAAACTGCCTTTTTGTCCCAAGGTAGTACTAAAGTGTTTGAAATTGGGTTAAGGGGGAAATAGCAGTCATTTTCTGCATTCAAAATGGAAGATTTTGCCTGGGAAGAAATGATGTGGAGGCCAAGAAAAAGAAATGCAATCGATGTCTGTGATGATAGAATTTCATAGGAAAAGCTTCAATAGAGCAATTCGTCCATATAAAGAAATACAACTTAAGAAGGAGATTGACCCCTTATTAAATCAAATGTTCTTGCATGGGTGATAACTCCCACTTACAGTAGCTTTGCATCTGTAAGTGGGGTGGAAAGGTATCCGGATAAAAACAAAACTTTCTTTTAGTGGCGCCATTACTTTTCTGTGCTACGATTTTAGGACAAACACATTTATTTGCACATTCTTAGTCTTTCATTTTAAAAACAGAAAAGTTTTGGACAACCGAGCTTCACCTATCTTTGTTTTCTTGTTTTTTGGGGAAAGATACACTATAAAGATCTCTGGGGAATGCAACATTGTTCTGTAGAGTAAAAATGGATTTACCTGGGACTCCAGGGCTTGGATCTTCCCCTCCAACTCTTTGATTTTTTCTTCCTTCTTTTGAGACTCGGCTTGGGCCTCCTGCCGTGCACTGAACTCTTCATCAAACTGCAACAAGAAATACTAAGATGTCTATGTGCAGAACACATATACAAAGATGTAAACACACGGGCACAGAGGTTGGTGAGCGGCAGGGTGTCTCCAGAGATTGGCCACAGGGCATGTCAACAGACACCAAAACACGCCACCTTACACTCTCTGGACAATTTCTGTTCATAGGTCCCGTGTCCCCAGAGCCCTGTTGTCCTCTGTCTTTGGTTCAGGCTTGGCTTTCATGTATCCTGATGGTTCTAACCTTTGCAGAAACTATGCCGTGTCGTTACAATGATTTCACTGTCCCAGTAGGGTGCCCGGTACGATGGTGGGGCATGATTCTTAAGGAAAAAACATTCCCAGGACCCCCACTGGGGTGTTGTCAGCCCGTGATAATGTTTCTCCATAAAACACAATTTATTACTAAAAGTACGACGCTGAAAGAAAGGTTTTGAATTTTATTTCTCTCCAAAAATACAAACCATCAATCAAGCCAGTAATTGAATGATACCACAACTAATTTAAAATACAGTAAGAGGCCCATAAAGCATCAGCTTAAAAACATGTATCAGAGTCTGCATATAACTTAACTCTACCCTGGCCCTGTGCACAAATAAGTATACATCAGAACATCTGCATTGATTCTTGTAATGCTGATACGGATCATGTACCGTCACAGCCAGGTATTGATCAGGGCATGGAAAATCAATAGCTTGTCTGGGAGCTCGGAGGAAGAAAAAACTTTCCTGATGGGAGCTGACCAACCGAGGGGCGCTGCTGGAGTGATTAATGTCTCACCTTTTTGGAGAACTCTGTTGCCTTCTGCTCACTCTCTTCAACTTTGGCTTTATCCACAAGCTGATCTGCAAGAGAAGTTGGCCATGGTCAAAAGATAATTCAAATGCATCTGTGGGTGTGCCTTACAGGCTCCTGAGATTTACAGTCGCATATTGTTTTAAAAGTACATAAAAGCTGGGGATTGTTTTTTCTTTGTTTTTTTAAATCTTGGAACAACTGTTAGGTCTGGGAGATCGCATCAATCACTGAATTTTTAATTTCATTTCATTTAATGTAGCATTATCAGCCAGCGATAACATAATATTATTTTTTTTAGATTTCATTAAAATTGTATTAACATTTAAGCACCTTGTGCAACTCTTGGTTCTGATTAGCAAATGTACTTATCTCTCACCCCTTCATCTATTCCACTTCTTTATTAACATCAGTGTTTTATTGTAACAAGAACACCACCACCGACTGTTAGCTATCTGTTGCCTAAGGGTATGTGCCTTGAGTATATAAATATGGATCAAATCAGACGTCTCTATCTTTTATTTTATTTTGTTAGCTTTGCCTTTACAAATCCCACATTTTACATCTGCCCTGTAGGTAGCAAAAGTGCAAATTCTAGCCGTTAATTATTTGCTAAATCACATATTTAGCTACACTTTTTTCATTTAGAAAATGAAAAACCTGTGGTGAATGTGGATAAAAACACAAGTGAATAGACACCTTTCAAAAACTAAATGAAGATGTGAAAAGAAAAACAGATTTTTTGTTTCTTTTTAAAATTACTTGATTAAATCCAAGTGAAGTGAGAAGGAAAAAAAACGTCTTTAATACTGCACCGATCCTCTGTGCATAGGTTTAGAAACTTTTAATGACCCTTTGTTGGCAAGTTGCAGAACTGTTGGTGACACAACTGAGAGACACATGGTGGTGTTATTTATTTCTCTGTTTAAAAAGATACCCATTAGTAACACAGTGCAAATAGATGTTTTCACTGGAAGACTACAAGCAAGATTTTTTTAAAGTCTAACAGGGCTTTTTCTTCCTGAATTAACTGGATTCAGTTAACTAATAATTAAATGACCCTCTTATCTTATGACAAGTCACTGGAGATGTTAGACGAAGGATCTGGGAGAATAATGAATATAACTCCTAATATAACTCCTGAAGCACAGGATCTAAAAAAAGTCACCTTTACTTAAGGTACTTGTTTTACCTTAAGCAAAGGTGACTTTTTATTCATATACTAACATTTAGATTTTGTTTGTCAACACACATCATATCATATGACATAACAGGCACAGTTCAAACCACTGCATCGCTGTGCCGTCTTACAGTATGTGTAATTAGCAAGTAACAAATGATTATGAAACAATTCTCTAGTTACCAATCATGTGGGTGAAGTCCACATCCAATCTTTTATTATAGACAAACTCCGGGTCCATCCCGCTGCGATGGAGGACCACCTGAGACACACACTCTTCTATCACCTTGTAGTACTGAGGCCTGAAGAGTCACGAAACACAGTAGAACAATTAGACAAACCACAGAAAGATATGAGTGACGCAAACTCCACAAGGCTAATTAACCACAAATGAGTCTGTTATCCAACCCAGAGGTCACAAAATGCCATGTCAAAAAGGGTGCTGCTGGACAAAATAGGCACCCTATTAAATTTGATCAACCCTTACATGGAATTAGCAGATTAATGGGTACACAGAACCCAAGTATGTGTTAGCCTTTCAATTTCAAGGTGACTGACAGTACCCGAGGCCATGCTTGCCCTCTTGCATAATTTGCAATCATCTTTGCCAATTAGAGAAACCATAAAAACTGAAATGTAAATCTAATCAGTGTAATGTGAGTAATTGAAAGCACAATGAATAGAAAAACATGTCAGCCAGTTAGGAGTGTGACAGAGTGCTTGGTGTTTTCAAGAAGGTTGTGCGAATCGGCCCGAGAGTCCGACTCTAGCACACAGGCTGGTATGTGACCTTTTCTCTGTACCATTATCAGCTTTAATTGCAAGTGACATTTAGCAAATACAATGGCAGTTTAAGCAAGAGATAATTATTTTCTAAGCAAGACATTGACCAGAAAACCATTAAATGTGAAAAACTGACACTTAATGATGTTCATCAAATTAAACCTAAATTATGGATTTTTTCAATTATTTTAAATATAAATGAATAAATACAAAGTATCCTTTTTACAGGTGCACACAGATAGGACCGACTAATCCTGTCAATGCTATTTATTTATTTTTTATTGGGCAATAACGGTTATTATACAATTAATTGGTGGAATATAGCATTATCAATTGGACAAACAGGATAAACAACCCAGTGGTTCAATAATTACATGAACTCCTTTCATCTCTTTTAAATAAACATATTTTTAGTGGGTGCAGTGAGCAAAAGCTATGTCCCTCTGTTAAAAGGAACAATTACATGGTACACCAGTCCAGAGAGGCTTTCAATGGCAAATAATACTAATTTCATGTAGATTAATTCTATTGTTATTTAGAAAATATAAATGTGTATTTGCGAGCAACCATTTGGGTGTATAATTTTACAACAAGAAGATGACAAAGCCAACACTGGAAAATCTGTAAACCTGTATGTGGCTAATATTAATTCATTATTAGTTCATTTATAGCTTCCTAAAAATGAAAATCCAAGCTGCCAAAAATCCTGACATTTTATTCCATTTTTGATCTAAACAAGACACTCAAAGTCTGATCAAAGACTGCCCACCTGAATGGCTCTGTACCAGAGCACTACAATGAAAGAGCATTAATGTCACGAAAAATAAATAATTATGTTAGCAGGCAGAACCGTGAATAATGTGTCTGCTGTCAGGTAATTTGTCTGAAAAGATAAAAAAGTACATCATTCAAGTATGTATCTGAGCAAAAAGGAACACACTTTGTTATCAAACATTAAATGCAGAAAACTTTTGTTTTGTTTTTTTCTTCGGGGCTTTAACTCAGGCTATGTTCTGATGATACCTTGTGGGTGGACAGACCATATCATGTTATGAGCAGGAAAATGAAAAGCCACAAAATTCTGAGCCAAAGCAAATAAGAATAAATCAGCATTTAGGTGCTCTGTTTTGAAAGCATGAAATGCCATACATTAAGCCTGGTGGATTCGCCCACTCATGACTGGAACAAGCGAGTGAAAGCTCACACATCGCCCTGCAGGGCTTAAGCACTATGGCACTCGGCTTACAACTGTCACCAATGTACACCACATTATTATCTCAATAAGCCGCCCTATTTTCCCTCCGTCCTCCATCCTCCGCCACCACCAGGCAGATAGGGGCTGGGTGGAGATAACTGCAGACGGAGAGAGTGACCCAGAACTGTCAGGCCCCTCCACAGTGGGCAGGGCTGGGCTCCAGAAGCAAGCATATGTCCCCTGCATCGTTCCCCACCTCTTCTTTTACTTTGGCACCTTCATTTCTTCCAGTGATAGCTTGCAGTTCAGCACAGCCCCAGCCACTTGATCCAGCTCTGCTCCACATAGCCAGTGTAATCCCCATATCACCAGGCTCCAAAAGAGCAGATCTGCTCTATATTTACTGGGTGGGTTTGATGTGCTCCCATTCATTAGGCTTTCAGGAAGAGATTAATTATCAAAAATACACCAAAACCCCAGAGGGGAGAAAAACAACTAGTGTTGTGTTAGAAGGAATTACAGTAGACAGAGCAGCTGCCCATTATAGAAGGTCTTATTATTAGAAGACTAATTATAATATTTAATGAACGCTCATTTAATGTTATTATTTGAAAGGAGAATTAAGGAGCCAAGTGTAGCGGTAATTCAAATTAATACAATGACAAAGAAATGTAATGTCTTACTTTGTACAGAAAAATACAACTACAAGTTTATTCATGTGAAAGCTACCTTTAAAAGACTTCCACCAGTAAATAATCCCAGTTAAACCCAACCATTTACTGGCCTCCCACTTTGTTTTAGTTTCATGTTGTGGAAATGGTATAGCCACACATTTTAACCACAACCCTAAAAGCTGATAACTCTTAGGGCAAAGGCCAAAAAATAGCCGATAGTATCTATTGGAAATAGCTGCATGCAGTGTAACACTGTGTCCTCCATCATCCTAAGTGCACAGCAGTGATGTACGAGGAATAAAAAGGCCTCAGTCATAATGCATTTCGGGTGATAATGTTTGGGTATGAGATTTTCCTTGCTTTTGTTATGCAAGCTCAAGAAGAAAGAAATATTCCAAAACATATCTTTAAAAAGGCCGTCCGATTTTTACGAGTTTTGGTACTGATCTCTCTTTACTGCTGGCTTACACTGTGGGCACTCGAGCTGAGGTGGACATAGTGATACTGGATGGTTAATGCGAATTCTATTTCTCACTTCCTCCGAATAGATGAGGAATACATCATTCATAACTCGAGGGGAACAGCAACTTGTCTATGGTAAATTCATCGTCCTCCTCACAGCTTTCCTTCATCTTTGAACTCTCTTTTTTAAGTCTTATTTCTGCAAAAAGATCTGACACAGCAGCGAAATCACCAGAATCACTCTATTTAGAAGAGTGTCGACCTTCCCGGCTACTGATATTTTTCCTCTTCAAAGGTAAAATAAAAAGCAACCCCCACAGGTTAAAATCAATTAAATTAAAACTACCGCCTCTGCTAACCAGTTAAGTTGCAGTTTACAACCATATCTGTATAGATTTATAATTTATGTAGTGAAGACTTTGAAGAAATATAATACAAGGGTAATGTTAAGAATTTAGCAACCTGCCAAGAATGAAATATCTATGGTGTTGAAAATGTTCCCTCATTTTCCACATTATGTCAAAGTGAAGTCGACTTTGGACCTTTTGGATAGAAAATGTCACCGCTTCGTCACTTTATCCCATTCTACATTCATGTAAAACTTAATGTACAGTAAGTTGGCGTTTGATTTCCTGGGTTAGAGCTGTCTTAGATTTCATAAAATTAGGCCCAGCTGTTCCTGAGGAATCAACACTGACATGAATTGGACGAAATGATATCAGACCTTTACCTCCACCCCCCAAAATCTAATCAGTACTTGCTTGAGTTCAAGTGAATCTCAGCACCAAATTTAAAAAAATGCAGACAACCTGGAAACTAAATCTGTTTGTCCACTGAGGTTGCAATTATGGAGGCATTACTTTATCCCTGCAGTACTCTGATCAGTGTTTTCTTTTCTTTCTTTCTTTTTTTTACTTTGGAGTTCACAATAAAGGAGATTAATAAAAAATAGCTACAAGCTATTTTTAAAGCTTTTCTCCCCTTTCAGAATGTAACTACAGTGTACACGTGCACATGTTTTGTAACTTAATGCTATTTTACTTTTGGACCCAGTTGAGCAGCTGCTTTTCACATATTTCATATCTGCTAATTCGTGCTCAGTAACAGGGATGTTAACAAAATTAAACAAAAAAAGCCTTATTATTTGTCAGATTATTGACAAATAACCAGGCAGAAAGCACCAGCATCATAAACATGATGATTGAAAACACCAGCTCCTTAACTAGCCTCCACGTCCCTAATGTCAAACCTTAAAATTTATGCTTTTTGTAGCACTTTTTATGGGGAAAAAGTAAAGGAAAAACTACACCAAACTTACAGAGAGCACCACAAGGTCATCGGTCAATACAAAGTTAGTGGTAGGTAAAAAAACACAAACACAACTTACCTGATGTAATAGTCATTTCTGATGAGCAATAGGTGCTGAAGGATTGACAGGAAGTAGGTCTCTGAGGCAGTGTCTTTCACCATATTGGACAGGAGATGGTACACCTCATTCATATCAGTGCAAGAGTAAGGTTAAGGACAAGCAACTTTAGTTATTGACATGTTATTGCAGATATGGCTAACTTCTTTGGAAACCCCCCCCCCCAACCTGAACTCCTTATTATTCAGGATCATTCAACTGCAATAAACATTTAGATTTTCATTACTTCTTACTCCTTCTCATTATAGTTATTTATCTCTGCCAGCTTTTCTTACAAGGACTCTGTGCGCAGAAGCAAACAGAGATGCGATTCCTCTTATCCGTCCTCTCGAGAGAGAGCTAAAGCAGTGTAAACAGCTAACTTGTGGAAAGGGATCAGGAATGAAAAATGCTCCCCTCTGGTATCCCTTTTATTCCAGACTTTTCAAGAGATGGAAAATTAATAAGAGAAAAACTGGCTTGAATTTTTAAGCTAAGAATGATGAGCATCAGATTATTCGTAGGGCAAAAGTACAGTTGAGTCTCAAAACTGAAATTGAAACTGACATGTAGGAGGAGTAAAAACTGATCTTATTTGATTTCCAAAAGTTACTGATTACATCTTATGTTTGCATTTCCCAGGGGGAGGTAGTGATGGCTTTGGCATTGAAAACAGACATAAAACTGAACTAGCCTACATTTTATTCTTCATGTGTAAATATGTAATTGTAAGTGATGAATTAAAAAAAAGTTACTGAGAGAAAAACGTTTCAATTTTGATGTCGTATTTAATGCAGTAAAATATTTGTGCTGTTCTCATAACCTCCTTAAAGCGTAACTCTAACAATTAAATAAATACAGAAAATGAGTGATCTGGAGTCTGTCTGATTTGTTTGCTTGAGAAAAGACGATTTCCCAATGGGCACTCATCTTCTCTGAAAATAAAAAGTGGAATAAGCCTCTCAGAAATGTGCAGAAAAAAAGTAGATTAAGGAGACTGCACTGTCAAGCTTGCAGAGATAAAAACCTGATTGCCATCCTAACACGAAGTGCAGATCTTGACAATGTATGTTAAAATATTTACAAAGAGAAACGCAGTAACTACAAAGCAATCGCGTTAAATTTGCAGCATGTTGGCACCATATGTCGTGATTTCCCTCCATCCTGCTTTCGGTACAGAAAATATCCGTTAAATGAATGTGCAGAAACTGAACTACGATCTTTATATGGCCCGGCTTGCTGTCACCCATACAAAACGATCTGCACGCACTGCAACTGGAGCAGATCAATTCTTTTAAACACTGTTTGACAGTCCGATTAATTGCTATTAATTTCAACAATGTCTGTAATTAAACTCTTATCCCATATCAAATTTTTAGAGAAGCAGGGATGGGAATACAGGCTTCTCTAAAGTATCATTTTGCCTTCCTTGCATTAGTGGAGTTTGAAGCCTGGGAGAATTACCAGGCCTGTGAGATTCAATTATAGCCTCACCACAGCAGCATTTGAGAGGACATGAGAAAGAGCTCACACTGGGAAAGTATCCAACTAGCTTCATCTATCACTAAACTGCAGACATAAACCTAATGTAAAATGCCAATCTATTCATTGGCACCTCCTCTACGCTCACTTTCTTACTCTCTGTCTCTCTTTACACTATCTCTCCAAATAATGAATAAACATGAGTGGCAGTCAAGTGTGATGTAGGCCAGTCTGTGTTGGGGTCAATCAATCACCATTCCACAGATCATTAATATTTATTAGTGGCCTGGAGTCACCTCCTCGGCACCTGGACCTGGGTCGGACACAGAGGAGACAGGCCTTTCAGGTTAATATTCATGAAACTGCTGCAAGACACATATACAGTCTTCAGGTAACAGAGGTACTACCTGTCTGTACATATATAAGAATGTGTCCGCATGCAGGCAAAGAGACAAAGGGTAGCCCTGGGCGTTGAGATTATGCTCATACCTAACAGATCAATACCAAATTGTCCTTCGAAACAAACATTGGACCTTCTCATTTGTGAACCTGCTCAAGCACATCATTAATCTCGGCGCACTTTTTCCCCCTATATCGTCTCTCCACATACACACACATTACCTCCTCCCCTAACCTACATGTGTCAACAGCAGCTGTCACTCACAGTAGCACTTTGTGCATGTACTAGGACTGTGGGATTTGGTGGAAGAAAAAGGCTGTGGGAATGAACATCTGCATAACAATGTCAGCTATTCATACATAGCCTTAGAGAAGATTTGTGAATTATTAAAAGGTTCGTGTCTGGGGTGCTTGAAGAAGTTTCCAACTTGGGACTAAATTACATATCACCTTATTAACTTCTACTCTGAGTGTTTGGAGTTAAATGGACATCCACAGAGAGCTAGAGGTCAAAATTCACCTTTCTAAATTGGAGCAGGGAAACGAGAGCAGACTGTTACTTAAACAGAAAAAAATATGATATGTTACCATTTAGGACAATATCACTTCATGGGAAATTTTAATTGTCTACTGTAAATGTTAAATGGTAAGAAAGGGAAAGAGTATTCCTATTCGATATCTCCCTCAGGAGTCTTACTAGAGTCCGACCAACGATAACAGACAAAAGACAAAAAGTGAAGTGAAGAGGAGAAGAGCTAATAAAAAAAAGAGAGGTTGGAGGTTAAGATTACGAGGTTATTTACCTAGTATACCTGGCCAGAGATGAAGCTGGATAATGTGCTCAAGCTCCTCGAATCCTTCTCTAATGAACAAAGCCATGAGGGGGCTTCAGCCTATGAAGCTTAACCAAACCCACGATATACACTCATCTCTCACTGCTAGTTCTGCAGAATCTGTATATTCTCACAGAGGGAGGACAAAAGGATATTCCATCTCTGCGCGGATGTCATCCAGGCGATGTGAGAGTTCGATCGAGTCCTCCTCCTTGTTCTCATTGAACACCCTCAGCTGGATGTCCAGCTCTTCTGTCTCTTTTAGCTCCTGCAGTGAGTTAGACATACAGTATATAGTTTAGATTAAGTTTTACCAAAGGTCATCCTGTACTGCAGATTATTATGTTGCAGACGCATTAGCATGTATGGGTTTGTGAAAATTTTACTTTGTGAAAAAAAACTAACACCAAAATTTCATCTCCCTCTTCCAGGTGTACAGAAAACTGGGAACTGAGATGCTGTGAACTCTCACTAAGTATTCCAGACAGTACCAATTCCTGCACACCTGTTCCAGCCACAAGGGGCTACAGAGGTGCTCTTTACAAGTTCTCTATGAATCACTGGCAGTGGAATTTACAGATGGAGACAGGGCCAAATGTAACCCAATTTCTGCAGGTATCAATCACCCTGCACCGTTTTTTGGGCGCACCATCTGTCTTCAGCAAGCAACGCTGGTTCGGAGGGAGGTGCACAATGGCACAAAAAAAAGGAGGGAAGGAGAAGAGGAGGAGAGCCAAATACATGCATCAAGGACTATAAGAACAAAACAAATTGTTCTTTCTTTTTCAGTGGACTAGTTCTCTGCCAACAGCAACACTGACTCCTGAGCATAACTCATAATTAGATGAAAGAGTGTCAGTTTGAATGTCGGCATTAAAAGCGGTAAACGTGGCATTCATGAATGGCTGTACACTGAGCCTCTTTCATATCAGGGGGCAGAATTGAAGATAATTAAAGTAATGACAGTAATAATCAACAGGCACAGCTGGGATGACTTATTAACAACTGGCTTTGTGACATCTTCACCCCACTTGTGACAAATGAGAGTTTGAATGATGTGTTGGAGCTCGTTTGCCTTTCGGCTCATGCGAAGATGCGTAAGGTTGCCGATAATGATGCCTGCGTGATGCGGTGCTAGCAGTGCATAATACTTGGCACAAGCTTCTACTACTACTAATTAAATTAAAACAATAAAATGTATCCCTCTAGTATGTGTGTAATGAAAATAACTCAGTTTAACATCTCAATAATTTGGTTTGAATGCCTGAATGCTGCCTGACCACAATTACATAAAACATTCACATCCCAATTATTTGGAAGTTTAAAGTGCACGAAAAGCTATTTGGGTTGTGATGAAAAGGAAATCTTGCTTTCAGTAATTATAATAAGAGAGAGGTAAGTTGTCGTGGGAGGATTGGCAATAACGATGCAAAATTATGTTTATGACACGCATGTAAACAATGTGTTCTCTGGAGATTGCTAACTCACAGGAAGGATCTTCTTTAGGCCGCATCTTAAAAACTCGTTGCGCAAATGTATCCTGAAGTCCAGGTCGTCAGGGGAGGTGACCAGGGCATTGATCAGCTGCATGCAGGCAACCTGTGGAGCAGACAAAACAACGAAAACAAAACAAAATCAAGAGAAAAACTCAGGAGAAACTAAATATTTTACCTAAAAAAAAGTGTCATCATCAGATATGTAACTCAACTCTAAGATGCATGTTTAGTCTAAGCAGCGTAACTGCAATTTGAGGTGAATATTTGCACCTTAATATTTCCTTTCAAACTGCAAAATCACAGAAAAAGCACCGCGAGGATGAGGCGAGGGAAGTAAAGAGAGACAAGTCAAATGGAAAATTGCAGAAAGTAGAAAATACAACCCTGGTATGTCTATTGACTATATGTGCATTATTAATGGGTTTATTGGTAAGGAGAAATCCTCAAAGTGAGTGGTGGTGCGTGTGTGTGTGTGCTAGGTAGGTGGATGAGGCTGGCTTGGGTAACGAGGAAATTACTGATGAATTATAATGACCTGTAACGTGTTTCAGGGGAGGAAGTCGTGAATAAGATAGTTTCCCTTAGACAGACAATCGATAGCAGGCTAAAGGATTCCCACAGACAATCTAAAAACACTGCCTCCTGAAACCTTGACCCTGTGCTGTCGGTATGTATGCGTTAATAACAGCAATCGGAACAATTCTGAGTCTGTGTGGTTTCCTGTGTAAGCTTTATGATTTTTCAAGGTTAAAAAAACGCTATTTGGGTAAAAAGTTTTACCAAAATCAGTTTAACGTTTATTTCCATAAAGACCAACATTCAGTCCTGAATCAACTTTTTCCAACCTTAATACGACCTGAACACGCTTTTTATTTTCTACTCAGTGAAACAAAAGTGAAAATAACGCCACGAACCTTTGATTTTTCTGTTACTGCAGCGCTCGTAGGAGCATTACCAAATGCATTCATATTCTCTTGAAAAGTATACGTTTGTTGTAGTAAAGGATGCACTGCAGCTGACTATGTGCCACTACTGCCAGGAACCGGAGTGATGACAGACTTCTCCGTGTTTGAGAAAAGCTTGAGGGCCTCAAACTGAGAACTGTGCACTGAAACCTGACATTTTACTGTATCCACCAGAGGCCAGACACATAAAAGAAACTCCACCAAACCTTCACAGAATTTATGTGAGTGAAGAAAGTCATGGAGCTCATGAAAAATTCTTTCTCTTCTGCTGCATACAGATAGATACTTACATCAATCACCTCAAACATACCTCAGTCATGTATTGTGGAGTGGGAAGCAGTTGGGGGTAAGGGCATTATGTGCGTTACGTTTAGAGAGCTGCAGTGCTGCCAAAAGGGGGTTCCAAACATCGTAATTAAAAGTGGCACTGCCAGGATGGTTTTAAAGCTGAAAGTCAGAGTTCTTCTCCTGCTCGGCAGACAAATATACCCCGAACTGGGGTAAAACGCATTTTAATCACATTAGCGAGGTCTAGTTCTGGAGCCCATTCCAGGTTTTGGATAAAAAGTCTATTAATTTCCTCCGCATCAGCAAAGCATTTTAATTTACTTCACAATTACCAGCTTCATTTCATTAACGGCAAAATTTAACGGAAAAACAACAGTCTCCTAATAAAAGAATATCTACTTTCTCTTCTACCACCCGCCTCATCAGTTTCCTTCATGACTTTTCCTTCAAGACTTCTCAATCCCTGCAGCTAAAGTAATTTCTTAAGTAATTTCCTCCTTTTGGCTTCGCAAATACACGTTTTAAGGGGTGTTGTTATTGCTATTACAAAGTTTTCTTGTTGCTGAAGAATACTCGTGAAGTATCTGTAAAATGGAGAATTTAAATGAAGCAGCAAAAGGAATAAAAAAGAAAGACGGGAGAAAAATATAAATTAGAGATTCGACATCCTTTTTATTATTATTTTGTGATGTTTTCAAAATGAATGTGGAAATCAGCAGCGGTGAAGGAGGAGTTTGAGTAGAGCTTCTCAGCGTAATAGTTGTAGAATCAAATTGCACCTGGTTGTGGAGGTGTGTCAGTGTAACTACTAAGTTTGTGTCAGTGTAACTACTAAGTTTGTGTCAATGTAACTACTAAGTTTGTGTCAGTGTAACTACTAAGTTTGTGTCAATGTAACTACTAAGTTTGTGTCAGTGTAACTACTAAGTTTGTGTCAATGTAACTACTAAGTTTGTGTCAGTGTAACTACTAAGTTTGTGTCAGTGTAACTACTAAGTTTGTGTCAATGTAACTACTAAGTTTGTGTCAGTGTAACTACTAAGTTTGTGTCAGTGTAACTACTAAGTTTGTGTCAGTGTAACTACTAAGTTTGGAAGCACGAATGCAAACCTAGTGCAGCGTGTTACAGAACAACAGTGTTCTGGTTATTGTAGTTACCATTAAAACACGAAGGTCACTTTTATCCACCAAAGGTAATAAAAGGGGAATGATGAATGCATGCTGTGTGTGTGTGAATGCTTATGTGAGTGGACTTGTGTGTAACCTGGAGCTGCTGGGCCTCATGGTTCTCCAGTCCTTCCACAATTGGAGCAAATCTCTCTTTATTGTTCCTTTCTGCAGCAATTGTCATAGCAGCCAGAATCTTATCCAAGCTGGTAGAAAACAGAGAACGGGCAAACACAAAAGTCAACAAACACTTTTATCACATCGCTACCAGGACATTTACTCACAGTTTTCACCTCAGGCATCATGTATCTTATTTTCCCTTGTGTGTTGGCATGAACATTTACTCAGCCCATCTTTGGTCAATCTGACAAATTCTACCGCTTTCAATCCCTTTGTATACAATTTAGTCCTTTATTGTTGCAGTGTCCAATTTTAACTGTTACTAAGGCGATGGCAGACAAAAACAGGGTTTTCCTGCAAATGTGTTTAGTCGTCAAAGCAGCTGTGGAATCGTGTATTTGGCTGAACGAGATGGGGTCCAAATTATTGCAGGGAGAGCCAGACTAGTGCTCAAACACTCAAATACACCTATTGAGAAGGTAAGCAAATTAGAGCACTTGCAAAGGCTCAAGGCAGCTCAACTAAATAGAGTGTTGGACAATTTTAGCCTCTAAATTCTGAATAAAGTAAGCTGCACATAACCACACCCACACAAACAGGGCTGCAATAAGAGTAAATTCATGTCTTATGAGCGGTTACATGAAGAGTTATTCACAACATGTGTACCCAATAATTGGCAGCGAGTGGCCCCTGTCACTGCAGAGCCATCGTTGCCATGGCATGCAGAGCTCAGCCTACTGTCATGGAAGTCAGGGAATAAATGCTATAGTATTAGCATTGTAAGTAAACAGTCACACTATACAAATGAATGCATGTTTATGTATGTACACACATGTGCCAAATAAACTTGCAATTTTGACTTTTCTTAATTTGGAATAACCAGAAGGAAATCTGTGAGTGAGGAAGACCATGTGCTTGACCGACGAGACTGTATGTGCAGACTGAGCCTGACAAACAGATAAATAGAAGGATGATTCTTTGTGATAGAGGTTACAAAGTCAGACAAACGCGGGGAGCTGCATACTGAATAACTTTAAAGCCAGTTCAGACGACGCTTCAAAACAGGCAAGATAGATCTGCTTAACTCGCTGTGTTCCCTTTTGATGCTGTCAGCTAAAGTGGGTGTTGAACATGAGCCAGCGTCACAATGTCGGTTGAGGAGGAAGTTTCTGAGCTAAAAAAGTGACACCTCAGCTCTTTTGGCTGTCATTTCTACAAGATACGGGCATTTTAATGCAAGGCTATGATCACGGCGACGATCTTCATGTTTACTTCAACATTTTCTTGAATGCTTTGACTGACACGGATGAGACAGACAGAGAGAGGGAGGTCTGTCCTATCTATATAGCCAGTATCTGCTTAAAATAGTAGTTGTGTATGAGTGCGTATGCATGCAGTCTCTGTGTAAAGAAGGGACTGAAGAGAACATGGATCTATCTGAAAAATCATTATTATATAAAATCAAGCTCGCTCTGGGAATGATGTGCATTGCTAAAATGTTCAGTCAAACTAATTGTGACTGATTGTCTGTATTTTGACTATGTGAAACTCAGTACCCCAGTACTGCTAATAGTGATAACCTGCTAATATAGAGGGCAGCTCTGCTACTCATTCTAGCCTTGACAATGTAAAGACCCAAATGTAATCCCTTGTTACTCTAATTACTAGAATTAATGATGGTAGGATTCATTAACAGTGCCCCCCCAATCCCTAAAGTGTCCAGGTTTGCACATCCTGGCTCAGGAGGACTGTTTACTAGAAAAATGGGAGAGTAGTCATTATTGTCTTAGTGTTCTGACCCATGCCTCACCTTTCATGACAAAACAAAATGTCTCACATCTATTTGCTATTTATAGAAGTAAAAATGTTCTTTTTTATTACAAACAGTACATATAGTTATAATTATTTCTTGTCTGACAATTACATTATAGTAAACACATGTTTAAGTGGCATCTTTAGAAGCTGATACAGGGCAAAAAATCTAAACAAAGAAAATTAAGAAATAAGAAAAAATTACCTGGATTAAAAACCTTTAAAAAAAAAACAAAAAAACATATGCAGTCATAACTGAGGCCTATCTGAGTTGTCAGAGATAGCAGACACATTCCTGAACTCAGCTTCTCCAACAGAATTTGTGGGTTTGTTTGTTTCCAGCACTGCATACAGACTGACTTTGAAGTGCCATTGTTATTCTAGTCTGGCCCTCTGGGAAACAATAAAAAACACTCCCCTAAATCCAATTTATACGCTGTCAGCCTGGTTGTGTCTGCAGCAAGCTACACTGAGAAGTTCACCACATTAAACAGACTAAACTGCATCATCTGAGCATGTGATCCAAGAGATTTCTACACCGACTAAGGTCACCTGTAAATGCAGTGGCAACTCATAGCGGGTAAACACATAAGCATGGGGTGCAATCTCTGTATGACTACATGCTAGAGCTGGGCGATATATCGAGTTTTTAAAACATATCGATATATTTTTATACGAGATATAAGATGTGACAATATCCTTTATATCGATATAGTCTATGTTACGTTATAATTATAGTTGTGGAGCCGCAAGTTTGCCTCTCTTTCGTCCACTTTTGTCTCTACGCAACGTTACTCCGCCTCGCCTTCACTGAAGACAACTCCCCCTCCTCCCCCATCGCTTCACGTGCAGGCAGCGACAAGACGGACACGGCAAATCTCCGTTAACGAGTTACTGCGCATCGCCCCATGCGTGGGGCTGGACGGCGTCAACGTGCTAACGAGCTAAACATGCTAACGAGCTAACAGCGCTAACGAGCTAACCGCGCTAACCCTAAAATCCTTTCATTCTCTCAAAAGTTGATAGCGCGCCTTATGTATGAATTCTGGTTGTGCTTGATGGCCGCGAACCGATTTTATGTGGAACACGGCGCTCAGCAATCTGTCAAAAATGTTTGAGTACGACTTTGGTAAGCTACGGAGCTGCACCGCTTGATAGATTGTCGGCGCATTACGGCTACCGAGGAGCTTCGCGGAGTGATACGTACTGTGCATCAACGTAATATTACCGTATTGTGTGTGTATAAGGACCATAAATGGCACCTGTAAGAGACGTGGTTATGAAGCGGATTTCAAACTCCAGGCTATCAGTCACACAGTAAAACTTGGGAACAGAGCAGCTGTGAAATCTGTCTGTCTTTGTTATTACGCTCAGCGTCTTTTAGTTTACATTTTGACTGCACAATTGTGAGCTCTTTGTTTAGCACAAAAACAACCTTGTTTTCTTTTATTTATGGAGCATTATTATTTAATGAATGCTCATAATTTAATTTTGAGTAATTTTTCATGTACATCTGTGCTGTATGTTAATAAAAGTGCCTGTGTGACATCTGGGACACAGCTTTGACTAAGAACTCTTTTTGTTCTTACTTTATGGCTTAAAAAAATATCGAGATATATATATCTTATATCGCCATCCAGCTAAAAAATATCGAGATATGAATTTTGGGTCATATCGCCCAGCCCTACTACATGCCACCCAGTGAGAGAAGATTGAAGCGACAGTAATATTATAGGGATGTCCTGCACTCTTCCCTCTATTTCAGAAACAGGGATTTGTATACACAAAGCAGTGATGGGTCATGTCTTTCATTGTTTTTCTTTGTTTTTCCATCAGTCAATCATTTATTTCTATATCAGCTGCAATTTATTGAAAAATATATAGAAAACCTGAGAAATATGTGATCCTATCAACACTTAAAATCCCCATAGGAGATAGGATAGGCAAAAGTACGGTAGCAACTTCAAAGGTCAATTCATCCACATGACCCAAAGTAAAGACCACAAATAAGAATTTTATTCAAATTAAACCTTATTTAAAATCTTTAAACCTGCAAAAAACCAAAGCTCCCAATTTAACGCACTGAGACAAAACGTATTGTGTCTGCAGACATGGGTGGTTGGACTTTGATAGACTACCTACGCATGTGAACGTGATGTCTCTGAATGGAACTTACATGTTTTCCTCTCCGATGATGCAGCAAGCGGAGAGGATTTTGACAATCTCTGTCATCATGCTGGTCTGTTTGGGGTCAATCGCTCGAGCCAACAACGACAAACTCCGCTCATCTCCCAAGATCCTTTGCAGTCCATACTACGGGCACAAAAGAAGACAGGAGAGGATATAGAAAAAAGTCCACTGGGTATAAATTAATGAGAACATTAGCATTCATAGAGAACTTTCACTTCAAGTAAAAAACTGAAAAAAAATCTCCAATCTACGTAAGTTATAGTTGGCCTTAATTTTCTTATAAGGAGGGACAACGAGGCCGAGGGAGAAAATAGAGAGGATGATGAATTAATTTAATTCAGGACAGGACTATAGGGACAAATACTTATAGTCTCATGTACCTTGTAGTCTCCCCACAACTGAAAGAATGGGTAGAGATGACCACATGTGGGGATTAACTCTAAGAGAAGCAATATCAACAGTTCATCTATGCTTGAAATGTGTGCCACTTTTGAGAAATGAGCCAGACTACCCAAAAAAGGATAATTAAAAGATCTGAGACTGTGGGCTTGAAATGGTAAAATTAGCTTTACGCTCCCATTATCCCAGGCTTGTCGGAGTTCAGATTCAAATAAGGTTTGGAATCTTGGCCTCTTGAGATATTTATAAAATGTTTAATGTAAGTGAGCTAAGAGTTTGCTCTCTCGTGCTTTTTATTATGTAAAATAAATTCACTGTTCAGCTGGTGAACATTTCAGGCCTGTGTACTCGCTTAGATTTTTCCGTTTGCGTCAGAGCAATATCACTTCATACCGACACGAAAAGAGATTTTTATGTGGGTGATCAGTTGTGTGGATGGCCTTATGTCTGTTGAATCATACAGACCTTATTGTTCATGAAAGCCTTCAAACACTGGATAAGTTTATGCTGGTTGCGTTTATCAATGGGCTCTTGCCTGGAAAAAAGAAAAAGAAAAGACAGATTTTATGTATTGCGATTGAATGAAAAGCACATTGTGCAAAAACTCAACAACAAATATATGAGGTGACTCACTGTTTCTTGTCCAGCAGCTTCTCCAGTGCCTCCAGAAGAAGTCCGAGACCCTCATGGCCAAAGTTATTAACCCAACTGTAAATAAAACACATAGACAAAAAAAACTGGTCACACGATACTCGTTCTAAATTGTTATTGCCATGCTGGTTTGCTGTCAGCCACGCTGATTCACAGAAAGAAGCAAGCACAAACAACAATATTGCATTAACCGCAGAGGAAATGAGTCACTCAGAGTAATATCAGAGGTTTAACACTTAACTCGATAAATTGACTGTTGCAGTGATTTTTAATTCCTAACAGAAAGTGCTGCAAATCAAAAACCCTCCTGCCCTCTCTCTGACACTGAATACAGTCTGAATCAGTTTACATTTAAACTATACCCATTTACAAGCAAATGAACACCCATCCATCTTAACTAGTGTCCCCATTGCCAAGCAGTTTGTATCCAGAACCACCCCCCTCTGAGCTACAACGTTACTGTGCCAAAAGATTTAGCAATGCAAGAAGATAACATTGTAATCGATAATGGATCGCGGGAGATAACTGGCTATAAACCTCAGCGTATCAGGAGACAGCAAATGATCCAGTGCAGATGAGCCCGTTTGTCTAAGCCAGCGGAAGAGAGAAGCAGGAGGAGGCTGGGAGGGACTGTGTGGTCACAGCGAGATTATATCATTAGCATTACTTGTTTTTGGGCCTCCAACTGTCAATAATGTAAAATATATGGGGCAATTTTATGACATTAACGGGGCATAAGTCAACGATTTATCCCACCTTTTTGACAATGATTTGAAATAATAATGGTTTCAGTATTAAAGCCATTTGTATTGACTCAGTGAGTCGGAAGAGACCCTCAATTAGGGATGAGATGCATTAGCCTAAGGCAACTAGCAAAGTTGAGGTGAGGTATTTCTTTGATCTGTGACTAAATTAGCACGCACAACAAACCCTACCTACCATTACTCACATTTCATTACCAGACAAGCAGCGCCAGTTTATAAGTTATTAATATTTACTGTGGTATGTAATGATGATCTGTTTTCTTAATAAAAACAAAACACATTATAATGTTTAGAAATGTCTTTATAAATGTCTGTTTACCAAGAGCCTTCCAATTTGAATGTTTTTTTCCAGCATGTACTTTGCACATGCTGGAAGCCATAAAAGAAAAGAAAGACCAAATTGGCTCAGTTTACTGCAGAATAACAATGAAGCTGTATGTATATGTGATACAGAGGAGGTAGAAGTTAATGAAAGGCTGCGACAACGCGGAGGGAAAGGAGGCGACATGGCTCAAGAATCACAATTCACTAAGTCCACAGTCTTTGTTTATGCTCCTTAGTAATGATGCTAATGTCAGTCTTCGGAGAGCAGGAAATTGGACCAATATTTGTGAACAGAAATTTGTTCATTACACAGTGTAACTGTAATATGGGATTGTAGGACGCTATGAGACATCTCCGAGAACACTGCAGACAAAAACAAAAAAAATACTATGTCCTCTGCCATAAGGAGGTTTTTACATAATTACAATTTCATGCTTTGCAATCATGTTCGTTATCACAGTAAACAAGGTGTAAATGTGTAATATGACGACTCTGTTTTGCTGTCTGCAGAGCATGATTCCTTCCACCTTCAAAGGAGTGTGTGTTTACACGTTAAGTACATTTTAGCAATGCTACTGTTATTTATAGTGGCTATTAATTTACAAATTAACACTCCGTGCTCGCAATCTAGACAATGTGCTTGTTGAAAGGGTTATGCCACTTCTGTACTTTCAAACTGTGCAACTATAATTCCAATTAAACTATGAGACTGAGTGTTTTGTTTGTTTTGATAGTGTTCGTTCTCTCTTTGCTTTTTTTTCAGTTTGAAATGCAAATCATAAACCCCCTTCAGTAAATATATAAATTGTCGTTTATTAAAGGGTAATTCAAAAGGAAGATAAAACTTCATTTTTGATGAAAAAAATGCTTGGATAGGAACATCATCAGGTTTATAGTCGTGTTTTACGAAAAAGAGGAAAAAGGGAGCCTCCTGTTAAATGCACTACATGGACAAAAATATCAGGACGCATGTCTTAATCCTAAGTGTTTCACTCCTATTGCTACAGGTGAATAAAATCAAGCACCTAGCCATGTAGTCTGCCATTTGTCACTCACAAGGTCACTCAGAAAAGTTCAGTGAATTTAAGCATGGCACTATATGTACTCCTCCTAGATATTATTGCAAATCACATCAACTGCATGAAGTTACAGAGCAGATACTGAGGCGAAGAGCACCTGCAGCACAGTTCATAGTGCAAAATAGCTTCTAATGCTCTGCATTTCTTTATATCTTGCTGTCAAATTGAGAATAAGTGCAGCAAACAAACATATAAACGCAGGGACAGCAGAGTTTGGACAATTCTGATAAGTTTGAAAGTCATTAGTTGATGTGGACATCTTTATTCTTCAGCACGGTCTGTAAGCTTTCTTGTGATTTCTTTAAATAGTTTTTGAGGCTTCTTGAAGAACATTCAAAACTCTTCTTTGGATAAGCTTTTAATGTCCTTCTAGTTCTCGTGTAATTTGGTGCACTTTCGTGACGTATCATCACGAAAAACCAAACAAATTCAAAAACAGCTTTATGGGAGAAAACTAGCCTTACTAAGAGATTTACAAATGCATTCTTTTAGCAGGCAAGCTGTACTAATTAAAGGAGAATTCAACTTGTAAAATAAGCAAGAGACGTTTGCTGCATGTTTGCCTTTCTGTATGACTGCTGGACTGAATCAGAATAGGCAGAAAAGAAGAGAAACTGCGATTGTCTGTGCCCTAAATTTTTCATCAAAAATGTGCGTCTTGCTGAAGGTTGCAACATAATGCAGTCCCCTAAAGGTTTCTAAGGCACTAAATGTTTTTCGGTCCTCCCTACATCCCAGACTGTCTATCATTTTCTGTCCCCTCACGTATACCCTTAGGTCCTCTACAGGTTGCCTTCCAAATGTCCCCAAAGTTACCACTAAGAAAATGAGAGATGGTACTTTTAGAGTGTTTGTCCTCAGGCTATGAAATGGCCCCTTTCTGTTCATCAGAGAACTTACCTGAATGGACAGCATACTATTACAGCAACTAAAACAAATAACCCTACTTTTCCCACTATGGTGCGGTAATAATAAAGTAATAACAATGATGCCAGCCTCTGTAACAGATCTACATTGTTGTTTTTTAAATACAAAATACTTCCATAGTTAGTAAGCAGAGCAACAAAACGTGTGCTGCGGATGTGGCCATAGGCTCTTGTTTGGTCAAATGTAAAGTACCTTAACGCAGAAACAACATGAGATGAGATCCTTTCCTTATCACTTTCTTCTCCTAATGTGGGAATACATCTAAAAATTTCATTAACTTGGGGGAGAACTTGTTCATCTAATATTGATGGCTATAATCCTCTAGTTAAGTGCCACCAAATTGTGTTACTTTCTGCAATCATGTATATTCCCCAGGCAAAATGAAAAATTCATGGTTGGTCTTAGGGAAGCAATTTCTTATTTTATATTTTGTGGGGGTTTTTTTGTTTTTTTCTTTTGAAGGGGAGGGGCTCTGCTAGCTTGATGCAATTATGTTGCAGTTATGTTAACTGCGAGAAAATGTATGCAGTGAAATTCTCACAGCTTATCTAACAAACAAGAGTTCAGAATGAACTACATTTTACTAACAAGATGTTTGTTCAATGAAGATTTCAGGTCCATAAAGTCTCAACTAGATTGTAGATTTTTCTCAGCACTGCAGTAAAAAGAGCAGTTATGTTATAACATGTACTAATGTCACGGGTTACATATGTTATATGCATGCAACCAATGTCTATGCCTCTTATATTTGGTTCTGCAGCTTGTTTGAAGTGTAAAATTGTTTCTGTTATTATATTTACTATATTTCATACTAAAAAAGAGTGATTCCTTTACAAATTAATAGTATTTAGATGGAAAGATATGCTGCAACTTATTTTTTAGCCTACACTTTTGTATGTTATTAAAACAAACTCAGAGCAAAGATCATGGAAAAGAGAATAAAGTTTTACAAGTACATCGCCAGGGAAGCGTTACTACATAAAGAGAAGATTACTTGCACATCACCAGCCACACTAAGTGACTCAGCATTGGAAGAAGCAGCGAGAGGGAGACACTGTCCCACCTTGTTTGTCTGATCACTGGTCTTGTGTTTGGATAGACTGTGTGTGTATTGATTTCAGTTTATAGACCAGATTTATTATTTTATCAGAGCTTGGTGAAGGGTTATGTTACTGAAAGCTTCTGTGTCTGTAAAGTATCTTTCATATTACATTACAGGGCCGAGGCATACAACTGTTCCTCCTTGGGACTACTGACCTATTCACCACTACAGAATCGGGACTTAGGGCCAAGGTGCAACACATAGGCCTGAAAAATAAATCTTGAAACCAAGCACCACCAGCGTCTGTTTAGTGATTTGGCATGCCAAACATGGGGGTACATTACACTGTGATCAATATAAAAGCCACCCTAAATGCCTATAAAGCACAGTGCATATCAGATGACAGAAATTAAATATGAACATTATCTTTCTGTTCCTTACATCTTTAAGCAAAATGCTTTCTACAAATAACTATTAAAAGCAGCAACATTTGTCTCTGCTTTTCCAGTGTATCACAGTTTGATGGATTTCGTGGTTTGTCCTTCCACTCTACCTCCCTTTGGTGGGTACTTACCACTTATGACTGGGACTACCCGGCCTCGATGCTTGGAGATTCTCCAATACAACCGTCTTCTTGCACATTGTGTTGACTGTTCTCAAAGCTGACTGTCGATGAGTGTTCTCAGATCTTAGCACGCACTATGTGATAATCAATGCTTCATTTCTTTTGGCTCTGGTTTTGACTCATTAGTCTAGACGTAAAGTATTGCTACTGGACCAACATAGAGTTAAACACAGCAACTAGCACTCTCATCCCCAGAGCCACATTATTAGCTTGCCTACAAACGCCATACATTATTTGCACACACTTTGAAGTTTCTATAATATATTACTGTGGATAGACTGATGAATTAATTCAACACCAGGCTGTAGCCAGCAAGTATCAATGACAAAAACATTTGTTTTAATCCTGTAAAATAATTCTTAAACTCCTACACCCTGTTTCTAATGCTGTTTGATCCTTAGCCACAGAAACCTTTACTTCACACAGAACTGAGTTAAATATTTAGGAGACTGTAGATGAGCACTGGGGGAGGGGGTGGGCAAGGTGAACTATCAAGAGATTGAAATACATATTGAAGTATTATGGACACTGTGTGCATCCAGCATCTGGCATTTATACATACAAAGTGAGTCAAAATCATTGACCTGTGCTGAACCTGACAGAGAACAGCAAGCAGGCAGGATGTTTCAGAGCACAGCTAACATGCACCTTTCCCATCCGTGCTGCCACTTTGCTCGGCAGTCTTCATAATATCTTTGGTCTCCAACTCCGGCTGGCTATAGCAGCGGTCTCCAACCTTTTTTGCGCCATGGACCGGTTTATGCCCGACAATATTTTCACGGACCGGCCTTTAAGGTGTCGCGGATAAACACAACAAAATAAAACTAGTACCGGTACCGAAAAAAAGAAGATTTATTCACAACACACGTGAAAAGACCCAGGAAAACCGAGTAAATGATAAAAACGATAACAAAATAACGCTGGAAACCGATAAAAACCCTGAAAACCAGACATTTCACACCTGAGCCTCAACTCTCGCGGCCCGGTACCAAACGACTCACGGACCGGTACCGGTCCGAGGCCCGGGGGTTGGGGACCGCTGGGCTATAGCAACTCTTAAATATAATGCATCACAGCACAGAACATGTTACGATTGTGTGTACCATATGAATAAACTGTTTCATAAAGTATATTCCTTGCAACCAATTTTTCAGTGGTTTTATTGAATTAGAGCAGAAGAACTGTCCACAGAGTCATCTGCAGCGGTGCTGTTATTTCATAGTGCTACAAAACCACGTAATACAGTCTGAGGACAATATACCTGGTGTCAGCACTCCACAAATGTAATTTCTGGCATAGTCAAGGAAGCGCAGGAACAAGAACCGTGCAGTACTCAAAGGGAGCACTTTGCACTTGTAATGGTATTCAAGTCTCAGCTTGATACTGAAACATGGCTTTAACAAAGACTAAAGATGTACCACACAGGTGAATGTAGAACTGAAAGTATCGTGCGTGTGTGTGAACATGAAAGGAGTGTGAGGTTGGAGAGTGGAGGTCTCCATCAGAGAGCTGACAGACAGCACACCATGCTCCCTAGATACTTTGAAATGACTCCCCACGGAGAGCAAAACACTCTTGGAATTTCTAATTATCCCCAGAACAACACCAAGAATACCTACACACCAACATAGCATCACTGCAACCTGAAGGTATACAGAAACCAGTATTACTGCTAAAACACTGCTGGACACAGTCTTTTTTCTCAATTTAATTGAGTGGTATTGTGTAAAGCTGCGTTTATTGAGGAAGATTAAAGAATGGACCATTAGGTTTGACGCAATGTATCAACACATTCCTCAGGCTCCTGTAAAGATCTTTCAAGTTGAAGGAAATGCAATGGCAAGCACTTCCCTGGAAGAACTAATTCTATTTTCAAAGTCATTAAGTTGCCATTTTGTTCAAGCTTTTGTTGCTGCCACCTTTTAGAGGAGATGTAATTGCAGTATCAGTGTTCACCTTTGAGAACATGTTCACCAGAATTTGTGCCAGTATTTAATATCTGCAGACAACTAGTGAAACATTAGGACGGCTCTGCAGCTCTACTAAATTCTGCGGCAGAAAGGATTGCCTTTGTAGGTCACATAAGGTGATAAATCCTTTTATTCATAAGCATAAAGGAAAGTGTGTCACTATGAGCGTTTTCCACAGATTTGACATAAGTTCTTAGGATGTTTGTTTACAAGGTCAAACATGAAACAGGTGTTATTTATTTCTTTTAATACTTTCCACTTAACTATACCACAATTTTATATATCGCATTATATCAAAAAGAATAACATGAACCGTAACCTATGAATAATGACTAAGAGCGAAGAACAATAATTATAGATTTATAGTCAGTTATTTCCTATATCTACCAGCTATTTTCGATACTGCAGCAAATAGTTTCCAACGAAATCAATATAAAATTCAAATCAGATATGTCTGAATTATGTATGCATGCTTTGGGGCTGTAACAGATATGGCTATCTTGGAGGTTAACAGATGGTGTCATAAAATGAAATAGGCATCACTCTTAAAATGCACGCAGACACTGAGGACATTTATGTCTCCAAAATCATTTTCATTGCCTGTGAAGAAGAAGGGCAAACATCAACTTTGAAGTCAGCCGCAAGGGTACAAACTAGTTCACTTGCTCATTTCTCACTCCTTCTCACGTCCACTGAGAGGACAGTGTCATAACATCGGTGCCAAATTTAACAGTCAAATAAAACTCTGACTGTTCTAAGTGATTTATGCTCGTACTATTGTCAAAGTAAAAAGCAAAAATGCATTCTCTAATGAAATAAATTATTCTGAAACAACAGAAGGCCACAGTGCGTTTTACCTTCAGGTTTCTACTAAACACTTATGTCATTTGCAGTTTTATTCCTCCTTGATGAGTAAACTTTTCGGAGAACCTGAGGGTGACTGAGCGTGGTCGACTCTCACTGCCAAGAAAATGACCACTCTGGAAAATTTTTACTAAAGGAAGATGATAAAACTAGATCATCACGGCAGAGAATTAAATTGCTATTTTTCTATTATTCCACAAAGTTGGATGGAAAGAAATAATGCTTAATCCGCAAAGTTCAGAGTCTGTCTCATGTCCCGAGCTAACTCATCTCCCTGAACTTAAGCAGGGACAGCTGTTTTTTCTGCTACGTTTAAAAAAAAAAAATCAAATTGACAAGAAGTCTGATTAAGCTTACAAAAGACTATCAAGGATAACAAAGTGGATACAGAGGATTAATTATGGATGATTCACTGCCATATTTCCACATCAAAAATGACAAGAGTTGAAACAGTTATTCATCTCTGTGAAGAATCTATGTCTGACAGAGCTATCTCATTGATGTCTACTGTGTCTGAATTCTCACACAAGAATCATTCATCAGTGCAGTGCTGTGTTAACTCATAGCAGTCTTATCGAGGGCCACTATTCACACTTTGTACTTGTGCCAGACGAGATTTCAGGCCTACGCTGTCGAGGGGGGATACACAACCTGTGAGCTGTTTAGATGCTCACATTTGTTTCAATAGCCACAACAGCAGAAGGACAGATGGATATGCTTCTGGGTGCTGGCGTTAATTGGCCGTTGTACATGAAGCAAACAGAAAAGGCCGAGGGAGTAAGACTCAGGCATATAGAGTCCCAGTTAGTGCTATTACATTTAAACTTTTATGCCAAGGGAGCAGCTTTTTTGACACCTTATAATTGACTTTGTGTGAGTTTTTGCCAGAAATGTAAAATGTAAACAAGCTCAAGTATATTGATATATTTTTGCAGGTGAAATTTGACAAAATGTTTCAAAATATATATGAAATAGTAGACATAGATTAAGCAGTAATGTTTAATGGTTTTTGACCATAAAGTATATGCAGAGCACCGAGATGTCCTTGGCAGAGATGTCAGTGTTTCTTAGTGTGTTGTTCATTGCTTAATCATGCTGGGCAGTAGGACAGACAACCAACAGGATGAGCAACTTTATGTCAGCAGGCATTGCAACTCCCCAGCCCATAAAAAGCCCATTACTACCGTTCCATGCAACCACAAGCATTCACCAGGGAAAAGCTGGTGAAACTGATTCAGACTCAAAAACACCCAGTGTGGCAGAGCAGCAAGATCATCACAACAACCCACACCCTGAGTATACAGACACAGAGAGAAGCTCTAGTGTCAGCAAATGTCTCCCGCCTCCACAAAAAGAGCCCGCAAGAAAATGCTCTAGATAAAATGTTCGACTTGTACCGTGAAGATTTCACATAATGAAAAGTTAGGAGCCCGGTTCAATTTTGGTTAAATATGTCTTAGGGATCTGAGGGCCAGCAGATCTAATATGGAGGTAGCTGTAGGGATTCAGCAAAGTCACAGTGTAATGCCGAAGGCAAGACTGAGAGAAGTAAAAAGCCTGGACAGTGAAAATGTGCTTTTGTGCTGATAACCACTTAAACCCCTCTCCTCTTTTCTATTTAAAAGTATATTAATAGAGCAGCAGTTAGGATTAGGTCATGAACACTGAAACTACCAGATGCAAAAAATCTAAACATATGAAAGAAGAGTATTTGCTGTACTGGCAAATTTTAAAAAAGTGTCAGTCGACTGCTATATTAATAATGTAGAACTATCTCAATCATATCAATGTCTCCGCATGTGGTAAAGCAGACAAAGAAGCAGTGACATGAGTGGGAAAAGTTGGGTTGAAACGCGGCAGGATTTCTTTCCTCTCTAAATGAGAAAATAACGGGGTGGTAATTTTCTGTAAGTTGGCATCTCTCTTCACATCAGTGGATTACGAAATTAATGAAAAGTGGCTAGTCAATCTGACATTTCTAAATTAAGAAGCAAGTATCCAAATGACAAAATTAAAAGGGGAAGAATGAAGTAGAGGATAAATAATTAGCTGGGGAAATTTTGACAGAAAGAGAAGTGGAAAACATGGCAGTTGAAGAAAAAGAGAGTGGAAACAGAGAAGGCACTGGATGCTCCAGGCAATGCCATCTGTGGGTGGATCTGCAAAGGCTGCATGCCACACACCTGTGTGGGACTGCCTGGGAGATAAGGCCCTCAGCACAATGGCCCTGTGGCCACCTGTGCTGCCAAACAGGTGCGCAGCCAAGCCAATTAAACTATTAGACAAACACAGGCCTCTGGGAGCAAATTAGCAGCCTCCCCAAACATCAGAGGAAAAACAAAAAGCAATAGTAAGCACTGACAGTGAAGAACAACTACACTTTGATGGGGAGACTTCTATCTCGTTTTTGCATTTGTATTTATGTTAAAAGAAACAAAGTTTGGGTCAGTTTGTTGTCATTTAAAATGATCATTTATCTGTCATAAATGCAAAATGACGTTTGAAATTTACAGGAAGTAAGTAAGGAGACAGACTGGGAGGCATTTGCCTCACAGAAAGTCTTTTTGTTTCTTTATTTTTCAGTTTCTTATACACCAATATTTGCTTTAAGTTCGTCAATGATTGGTGACATGCCATTGACAATGATGAATTAATTACTTTTAATTGCGGTATCAATCCCTACACTGAAACAGCTCATGTTCCTCTCATGTTCAAAACATTCAAAGATTAAACTATTAGCAGATGATTTAAGTAATTATAAAAGGCTCAAATATGTTATTGAGGCTACGTTATCTCAAATGACAACAAAAAACACCATAAAAATTACCTAGTTGGTCACCAGTTGTTTTTATTTCGAGCCTTCTTAAAAAAAAGGGCTAATATCAAACGTTCTCCTCATTTTCATTTTGGCTCCTTTATGGTTATCAGCACGCTTGCTTGCCCAGAGCTCAGGATCAGAGGAGGAAATGCTGCACCATTGATGTTTGAGATCACAACGCTGAGTACAACACTGAGTATGGGCTGGATAAGTGGGATCTGCCACAACCAATTTAGTGGTTGTGGGAGCTCTTAATTCATATTTATATTTGAGAGGTACAAAAAAGAAGCAAATCTAAACAACAAAAAAAAAGCTTTTTCTATCAGGCATGGCCTAAATACTGACATGCACTCCCTACTTTGGGCGTAAAAGATGCTAAAAAGATGCAAACATTGAAGACGTCGAGGCAGATGGATGCCTGTGGAACAAATGGTGACCATTTCAAAAACACAACAACACAGTTTGCTTTTAAATGCGAAAAGATAATCTGGATTGTTGACACTTTCCCAGAGTTTTTGTGAAGCAATACATTTTTGTTGTATTCCTTTCTGTTTGTACTGTTTAGTTGTACTGTGAAGTACAAGTACCATATATAAATAACAGTTAAATAATTTATTAAAATACACATATTTAAAAGCAGTCAAGTGCATCATTATTCTGAGGTGCAACTAAAAATCAAGCATGAACAGACTTCATGGTTATTTCCATTATATGCTAACATACAATCAAACTATACCAAAGGTTACATTAACATAGTGTGAGTGAAATGCAGAGTTCCTGTGTGTTGTGATCCATAACAATTAAGTACATATTAATTAGAGGAAACCTTATTCATGCTTCAAGAGTAAAATAATAAGAGCTGTAAAGACAGGCAGGGGACAACACTTGCACAGTCCTGCCCAGAATCACCATCCAAAGATGGGTCCCTGGGTAGGTCTAGTCATCCGTGGGAGGCAAGTTTTTCATAAAGCACGGGTCACTCATAAGCTGGTCAAAGGTTCAGCCGTTTTAAAAACACCCACAGGGCAAGCCTGGCCTCAGTTAGAACCCCTAGGCACCAGTTGGCCTTTCTAAGTGGAAAGGCTGACTCCCTACAGCTTGCTGCAGATTTCGGGCAGCGACTCCACAGAATGCAATCACTCTAGGGATAATTACTTAGCTATTAATTCATGTCGTTACATATTATATAAGGACTTGCATTTGTTTTAAGCTCAAACGGTTATATGTTAGTACATGACAGTGTGCATGTGTCACATAATCATTTTAGCCACCTGAATATTCTTGTGCTTAAAAATTCAAATGCATTTCAGGTGAATTCTTTAATCTCACAAGTTTGATGTGGAAGAAGAGAATTGCTGTCAATGTGTCCATTTCAGAATCAGAATCAGAATCAGAAACTTTATTGTCATTGTCATGAGAACAACGAAATTAAGAATGGTCCCCGATCATTGCATCATCCCTAGCAATATCAAAATATAAATAAAACAATAAAATTCAATAAATAAAATAGATAGAATACTTAAAATACTAATAAGATATAACAGTAAAACATTCACATACATTCCCACACACATGCTTCAGACCGTGCATAGATTAACACAAGAGTGGCGTGATGGACATTTTTTTGTATATAACTGGCTGTATTGAGCAGCTGTTGTGCACAATTTGAGCAATAGCATGTAACTATATTGCCTTTGCTTTCAAACTGGTTAATGCAGGGATGGAGCAGTAATGCCAGTAGTAGCACACAGATTAGATAAAAGCTCCTCTGAGGCTATGCTGCCAGGTCTGTTCTCTGTATGCAGGGTCAACATAAAAATGCTTCCACTTATACAGTGACCATTTACTTGCACCACTCATTGATTCACATTAGGAAACGGCTCCTGAACAGTGGGATGATAAATAATTTAGGCAATCTGCTGTCACTAAGCCTAAGTGTGTATTGCACCAGTGAGACTAAATTATGATTGAAGATCTCGTTTACAGGAGAGATGGTAGAATTTAGTTACCTACTATAGAAATGGCTAGGGGGGAAAGCCTTGTAACAAATGACCCAAAAGAAAAGCAAACAAGTGATACAGGTTCACACAGGATTAAAGAAAAAGTCCCCTTTTATGTTTGTTTTTGTTTGCTAAGAAGCAATTATTATAGCCAGATGTGCTCATTAGCAAAAGCTTGCTTTTTGAGATCAAAATCAGGAGTTTCCAATAACGAAACAAACTGGACTACAAATGCACAGACTGTGTGGGAAAATACAGGAAGTAAAATAGAAAGAACAGAAGAATAAGATCTTAAAAACCACACGATGAATGAACTACATGAGTTAAAATGATGCTTTTAAAGATCTATATGTTTTTTTATATAAGGACTAGAGGGAAAACTGTGGAGAAAGTGCATAATGTGTGGGGACAGTAATAGCTAAAATCATCAGAACAGCAATCCTTCACAGCAAAAATGTGTTTCCAATAATAAAAACTCTTTTAGAAATGTTTTTTGTGGGGGTGGGGTTCCTTATCATTCAGATTTTTGCCCGGGAACAAGACAGTTGGCAGAATGTGACAAAAGCTTCATTTACTAACCTGACGGGGTTACTAGTGAGAGACACTCGGAGGGATTCCAGGCAATTGAGCAGCTTTTCTTCTGTGATGCCAGAACGCAGTTCATGGACGTATTCTTGGGAAGAAAGGGTACACTCATGCTTACTGTTCCTCAGTCCACCCTGCAAACAAAGTATCAGTGGGACAGTTATTAGAGATCAGCAGACCATACTATAACTCAACTTTTGGAACAATATCTCCCTAAATACACAGAAGCGAATGAAAAACTGCAGGTGAATAAAACAAAAAGAAGAATTTGTTGGTGTTAATCAAAAATCCCTTTTATCAGTGTGTTGTATGTAGTAATATGAGTATGTGGGCTTTTTTTTTAACTTTTTACTTTTTCACATTAAAATCTCTTTTCATCTTTTTATTACATGATAATTATAATAATAACATTTGGCTCGGACATCTATGTTTTAGAAGAAGGAGAAGCTGCACCAGCCACTTTCCCTTTCCTAGTCAGCCAAGACTCTAATGATGGACTGTACTGACAGAGAGCCAAAAACAGGCTGCACATGCTCTCTGCAGCCACTCCTGCTTGAAGTAAATGGATTCTTGTGTTTAATCTCCACAGGGATCTGTTGCTACACTGATACTTACACAATGAGATGTGTGTGTGTGTGTGTGTGTGTGTGTGTGTGTGTGTGTGTGTGTGTGTGTGTGTGTGTGTGTGTGTATACACATTTTTTTTTTTATTTTTTTTTTTACAAATTAAATAGTAAAAAAATAAAATAAAATAATAATAATAATTTATTATTATTATTATTATTATTATTTTATTTTATTTTTTTACTATTTAATTTGTAAAAATGTGTACACACACACACACACACACACACACACACACACACACACACACACACACGTAGGAAAATATTTAGTATACACATCCAGAAATGCATACACTATTATATATTGTACATATATTTATTAGTTTCAGGTTGGCCATTCTTGTATTTTGCTCGTTTGTGTTGTTGTGTTTGCACATCTCTGTTGCTTGTGGGGCTCGCACACAAGAATTTCACTCGCATGTGCTGTGCCAGTGTGCCTGCACATGTGATGTGACAATAAAAAGTGATTTGATTTGATTTGATTTGAGACTATTGGCATCTATTGGCAGCGATACACACATTTTCAGCACAACAGTGAAACACACTGACACTCGCTTTACATTCACTGTCTAAGCACACAGTGGAGTTAACATTGCACTATATATTGGACTACAGCGATCAATGAAAAACTGGACTATAAATGAAAAAGCTCCACATGCAAACTAATTTAATTTACCAATTTCAGTTGTTCTGTTTTCATTGTTAATATGACCAAGGTACCATACAAATCACATGAAGAGACAATGCAGAATGTATGCCTACACCAGACTCGGAGGCAAAATCATATCCGCTGTGTTCATCCCTGGATTGCTGGTTTCCTACAATGTGAGATGTGCTAATAGCCAGTTTGGGAAGTAATAAGCTAACTCATTTATCTAGAGAAAAGAGAAGCTTGCTGATCTCCTGCAATGCACAGTGAACATGAAAGAAGCACATTTTTTGTTGCAAAAACCAGATGCAGTCTAAGAACAGCAAGCTACCGCTGATTCTGAGCTTTCAGTGTAAACTGAGCTCACAGACTGATTGACCGAATAATGGCACAGAATCTCTCATATGTATTAGATTCCGGAAAATGCTAAATCACATTCTGTAAATTACTTGAGTGATTCCTGCCAAAAGCAATTTCATTTCATTACCAGAAGAAATGTAATCACACATCGTAGCTTATATACTGTATCGGCTGTAAGAATATTAATGATGGATCTACAAATTCCAGTTGAAAAAGAAAAGTTTTGGGGGGGTTTTTTTGTTCAAATGCATGAACCATTCTTCTTTTGTACTGTTAATCTCTTATTTTTCTTTAAAAAATAATCAACTCTCCTGTGTGACTCTGTCTTTGTGACTGAAAATATGACTTATCATTAGCTTAAGTATTAAAACTTCTACATACAGGAATCCTAATCGGTAATTATACTCTGGAATCTAAATATTGCAAACATTAACAACCATACGCCTCTTTCCTTAAAAATTCTAAAATGTTGACAGCCAGAGAAAAGCTACAATAGTAACTGTAAGAAGCAAATGATAAAACCACATATATAGAAATGCAAAATGTAATAGATTTTTATTCAATTTGGAGTAGAGAGACAGATACTCCAAACTCTCAACGAGCAAAATGAGAAATACAAACCTTGAAATAGATTTCAAGGTTGAAGCCTGACAGTGATGTAAAACTGTTTCATAGAAATTACATAACAATTACACTTTCCTGGCAGTTAAGGTACTTCAAAGAACATATGTATTTTTAATCCTTGAGTGGTAGAGCTTATGTTTTTGAAATCAGTTCTCAAAGAAAAGTTCATATCATTTATGTCTAACTCAATGAACCTTTAACTCAATAACTCAGTGTGCATCCGCGTGCGCGTGTTGTTAGACTTATAATTTAATGACTCTTTATTAAATTTGATATGCACAGAGTTCAAGTAATTAGCATTTTCAATCACAATGTAATAATCTTCATTGTTTCACTAAAAATATTCAGAAGCCACAGTGTATCCCTAAAAGAGTAGCTGATAAAAAGCACTCTGAATTAATATTGTGATATGAATCAGTTAATTCAGACATGGTAACAAATTATTATTTAGGGACAGCGGTTAGCTGTTTCTACTTTTACTCTTTTAAAAAGCTAAAAAATGAAAAATAACATGGCTTAAGAGAATGACAACAGATGGGGTCCTGACGTGTTCAAACAGGCACAGCAAGAACATACAAACTGGCTGTGAGGCACCAGTCCAACCACTGTATCACCGAGCTGTGGTTGAGTGTCTGAGTACCTTTTTAATTCCAAATGTTACATTTAGGCTTTTATTTTAGATGAAATAACAATTGATCCATACCAGTTAAGATGTTTATGTCTTGATCTCGACTCTATCTGAAAAGGAACTGGACCGATGAGCTACTAGACATACTGCCTTTACTGGTACGCTTAAGTGTTCATTAATTGAAAATACTTACTTTTCTGATGAGCCTCAAAGATGTATTTTTCTCTATCAAGTAGATAAGAAAAAGACTGGATCTAGAGTATTCATTACCCAATACAGCCTGGACAAGGATCTTCCATAGTAAATGGACCTAAGTCATTAAAACTATTGATTAAGATGGTGCATTACCATTAAGTGTCAGATCCAATCATGCTAAGCATGCACAAGCAGCATATAAGCTATTTAAAAGCTACTTCCCCTAAAAAAGTAGAAGAAAAATAATTAGATTTAGATTATCAGAATGAGCATTGTTGAGAGTTGGTGTAATATGCTGTTTATCCCCTGAAAAAGCAGAATCACAGCAGTCAGATAACCAAACCTTTTGTTTCTGTACAGAAGGACAGAGTGTTGAAAACACACTGCTGTCTGCAGCGATTCAGTTTTGACAACAACAAAAGCTAAAGCAGCTCAGTTGGGTAGATAGTGGAGAGGTCATGTCAGAACTTTGCTCAGTAAAGTTTGGAAAATAATGCCTGGTGAGTGTTAAAAATCACATTAGTGCACTTCACCTAAATCTGAAGACCAAATACCCGCAAATTGGCAAAAGCTTGATGTTGGTTGTTGTAGAGCTTGATGAAATGGAAAGGAATGGACTGGCATTTACAAACTGCTTTTCTAGTCTTACTGATCACTGAAAGCATTAAGCCACATTCACCTTTTCACACATTTATACAGCACCCTTGTTTACGCCCTTAAGTTCTTTACCTTTCCTCCATAGGCAATTTGGAATAACAAGCAATACAACTGACCAAAAGTCTTTTTACAGCAGGAGTTAGATAGATTACCCAGAGGATAGTAAGCAAGACCAGATTCAAATTCAGAGGCTTCCAGCTTCACCATATCATGGTTCAGTAACTGAACAGTTTTGATAAGAAACTCTTACAAACTTGAGAAAAAGTTTATTTGACAAATTCAGACTTTCACAGATGTGACATCCTTAAATACCTCCACTTTTGAGCAAAGTAATCAAAGCCATAATAATATAAAAGTTTATCAAAACATTGCAGGAAAAACCACTGCATACTGTTAGAGGGAAAAAATATATAAATGTAATGCTGCTTAAACTGGCGTTTTATTTTTGGATACAACTGATTAAGAGACACGATTTGCAGAAAAATACTTCCTCAGCATTGGGCAGTGAGAGGCAAGTGCATCACCCACTTTTTATTAATCTTCTTACCCCTCAATAGTTCCCAGCAAGCATACCGCTATATCCAGAAACACTAGAGCTCTGGTTTCACCACAGGCTCTGACCTCTGGAAACCAAAGACACTGACCATAAACTGTTTTTTCATGACCCTAGCCCAAATCAATAGAATCCTTTGGGATAATATCAACATTACACTCCCATACTGGCAGCAGAGAAACAATCTGAGGAGCAGGAGGGGGGATTACCTGCTGACTACTGGGTAATAGAGTTTTCCTCCCATCAGGTTCTCAAAAAATGGTCAACAGCACAAAACTGTCAAAAACAGTCCGTACAGAAAGGAAGCAATGGAGGGATGGGAGATGGTGTGTGATGCAGCAGTAAGACATGAAAAGTCAAAGAAGCAGGGGGTATGAGGGTGATAAGAAAAACTAGGGAAGAGATACAAAAAGAGAGTACGGGGAGAAAGGGCAGGGCAGAAAGATAGAACACCTCTACAGTAGAGGACAGACACAGCCTTTTGACCACAGCCTAGAGCCTCATCTCCTGCCGCTTATTGAATCCCCTATTTGTCGATAACAGTATTTCCTGCCAAAGAAAATAGTGCTGGGAGCAATTACTTCACCGAGCCTGTCAATTTCATTTTGGGGGGTTAGGGGAGCATTGAGGCTCATTCCCTCCTCCTCTATCACCTCTGTCTACCTTTCTGTATGCCACGGGGAGTGACTGAGTGCAGTGCCTTCTATCGAGGGCAGGGCAGGGAGACAATGCCAAGGCGCCTGCACCTCCACATGTCATCTTCACCTGTAATGAGCTTATAACAAGCTGGCAGCTTCTTCAGTGCCCAGTGCTCAACACACTCAGGCAGACTGATAGATACATTATTCAGCTTCTTTGTCAGCTTACTGGAAAACCACATAAGCAGTAACATGTCTCGCCTGGAAGTTAGTGCTAGGAGATAGCTTCCAGGCCAGACATGCCTCTGTCATTCAGTCTGCTGCGCGACCTCTCTATCTTTCTCACACATATGCACATATGCACAACAGGGTTTTGTGTATGGCTCAGAATGGGCCTTTGGGGGTGACGGCATGCGGCAGTAAGCTTGATCATTCTGTACAAAGGCAATGCCTTTGTTACCTTATTTGACAAAAATGATGTCTTTTTCTGGCGTTTCTGATGATTTGATGAACTAAAATATGTATTATGAAATTTCATAAAACATACCATCTACCAAAACAACTTGGGAGAAGTACACATGCTCTTACCTAACTGGAACAGCTGTTATTTAGATAAAAGGACGATGATGGTACAATCACACAAAAACCTTAAGAAAATCATGTTTGGAGACTTCTTCAAATACTACTTCTTTTACTGTTTAGAAAGAAATCGACATACTTACAACATAAGTCTATCGTATACTCTTCATTATTTCCTTTTAACAGCATTATCATCATTTTGTGAACTGATCTTTGGCCCTCATAACCAGGGGTTAGAGCATTCTGACACCTTTGATTAAGGAAGAATTAAATCTGATAGCCACGTTAATACATAATAATATCAAAGCAAGTTCATTTTTCATGTGCTACAGCCTGGAGATTTTGCCAGCTGGTGCCACAGAGATACACACTCAACAAATCAGAAAGTAATGTCACCCCGTGGACGCACCTGCACACGTTAAACACATGCCTGCCATGCGTTCATGCGTGCAGATATCAATAAAGTTGCGGTCATGGTACTTTAGCATCTATCTAGTGCCACAGAAGGGAAGAACATAAATGGAGCTGCTTTTTTTTTTTTTTTGAAGTGACAGGTAATTTCAAATGTAGATTACTTTTCTACAGGCTGGCACACAATCTGTCTGCCAGCTACTGTTACAGTTGGTGCGTTTGAAGACAAACGCTTAATGTGTGATAACCTCCTTGTCAGAAAGAAAGAAAGATTCAAAAGATGCAAGAAGGAAGGACAGGAGAAGGAGATGATTAGTTTGAAATGTGAGGACTTTTCAAAAAGCAAAACTGGATGAAATAAGAATTTAAAGCGTGGATGCAATGTCCAAAATGATAATAGATTTTTAATGATCACTACAAGATAAGTTCACAAAGTAGCCTATGGAGTTCATATTGTCAAATATCTTTGACAAAAACAGATTATCATTCAATTTGTTGCCAAAGATTGTGGGAGTATTTTTTCAATGCAATCTTTACCCCTTACTATTAACCACTCATCGCCCATTCCCATCCAACCACACTCACCCTACTGACACATCATGATGCAGCCATGACCACAAAATAACACAAGACGATGCAAATCAAAGGAATAAATAAAGAGAAACCCACAACAAACCAAGGAGTTACAAAGAATAAAGTAAAGAAAGAATAAATACATATAAATATATCTAATTCCATTTAGCCATTTTGGAAAGTTGAGGGTTTCGCATGATTAACTCTAGCTGAGGATGATTCTAGCTACAAAAGATCCAACAAGATGCATAACAAGTGTTTCACTGACAGGTCATGTGGTGGAAGCCACCTCTGAACCACCAGTGTTTTGGCAGCGGTTATGCCTGGCAATCATAATTTTTCGCTATTATTGAAAACCTGGAGTCATCTAATAGAAGATGTAATACTGAATCAACAGATCAACAGTAAAATTTGTATTTGTCAGCACTGACAGGATGTGCATTGCTTTGCACCAAAACGAGAACACTTCAGAACATTCCCACAAAGAGCGCTTTAAAGTTCCCACAGTAGCAGATAAGCAAAATGTACAACAGGGCGATCGTGGCTCAAGAGTTGGCAGTTCGTCTTGTAATCGGAAGGTCGCCGGTTCGAGCCCCGGCTCGGACAGTCTCGGTCGTTGTGTCCTTGGGCAAGACGCTTCACCTACCGCCTACTGGTGGCAGCCTCGCTTCTGTCAGTCTGCCCCAGGCTACAACTGTAGCTTGCCTCCACCAGTGTGTGACTGGGTGTGTAAAGTGCTTTGGGGGACTAGTAAAAGCGCTATACAAATACAAATACATTTACAATATGGGTGCGTGAGATTATTTTAAAGAAATGCAGAATAACTAGATAGACCTGTGTTACACATTAAGGCTATTCTGAAGTGGACCAGGGCAGGTCTAAATCAAAACATAATAAAGCATATTGTCCCCACTCTAACCTCCAAAAATCAAGACATCAATCACAAAAAACAAAGAAAGAAAGAGAGGGAAGAAACAATTAGTGCTTCTTTATGTCTAATAAATGAAAATTACTAGCACATCCTACTGCTCTATGTAAAAATAATACAATAATAAAGATAGAATCTGAGCAATTAGTGCATATGAAGCAGCACGACAGCTATGTTATAACTTAATTTCCTGTTCATTAGGAGTTGATAAATTAGTTGTATTAGTTATAGAGAAAAGATACCACAAGAATGGATACACAGTCTACCGACAGGTAGAAAAAGTGTCTCATGTCTCACCTTTTTTTCTTATAATTAAAAACATGACCTATGAATAATGCTGATGACTCAACCGCCAAAGAAAATAAGTTCTAACAAAACAATCGCAAAGTGACCAGTGTGGAAGATTCTGCACTTAATAAATGAGAAATTCAACATTTAACACAATCTAAAGTTTGGCATGTGAGTGTGACAGCAGTCACAGTAAAGGTCAACAGGAACACGGATCAGTTGAGATGCTGGTTGGCTGGACAATGACTTTTCCCTAGCCCTACTTAAAGGACAGAGTTCTGGTGCCGACAGATAAGACATTTCATCTAGCCACCAGGGCGCAGGGCTCCCAGCACAGGTGGGGATTTCCCCCCAGACCATGTGGCCAAGTATTTCATCTCTTCCTCTCATCCATCTACAATTCTGCCTTTTTTTTCCTCTTCCCATATTTATTCTTTTCCCTTGCTATCTTACTCCATCCAAAGTCAGGTGTTTTTTGAAACGTGGGTAAAAGCTACAAAGAAATATGTGTTTATCTGTACACACCAGGGGCTTTTCTCCTCTTTTATTTATTTTCACTCTCCATCTTCTGCCTGTTGTGGTCAGAAAACAAAATCAGGCAGCTTTATTCTCCTACGTCTGGGCAACTACAACCTGGTGATAACACGGACACAATTAGGCCTACAACATTCTTTCAATAATCAAGTCAATAGCTTGTCTTTGTGTCTAATATCTTTGTGTCCAGACAAGACAAGTTCACTACAAAACAGTAGCAGACTGAGAAGAAACAGAAAACACAAGAAGAAAAAAGCAACAATGCAGTATTGGGTTGGTTAAAAAAAGCATTGCAGAGTTTATTTATTAAACTCTGGTCTGTGGCCAAGGCATCGAGGTGTTTCTGCATTTCTGTGCTGATCACCACAGTCTAGAGTAGAGCAGGGCGATATGACCAGAAATATTTATCACGATATACATTTGAAAATGTGCGGTAACGATGTAACTGACGATATAATTGACACGAGACAAAATACTTTACAACTCCACAACTTTATTAGTTAAAAAACATCAATGTATTTTCACTTAAACAAGCAGCTGTTTTTGCATTAAAGTTATATAAAATGTAACAGTGCAAAATCCTCGCTGACAGTTTAACCAAAAGGCATTTCCAGTGTTAATTGGCCAAAATATCCTCAGCACAACCATGTATAATAGCCACAAAACTTAAAAAGAGGTTATACACACACAATACGGTAACATTATGTTGAAGCACAGTACGTATCACTCCACGAGGCTCCGCCTACGATAGCCGTAATGCTCCGACAATCCATCGAGCGGTGCGGCTTCGTAGCTTAGCAAAGTCGTACTGAAACATTTGACAGATTTTCCAGCGCCGTGTACATAAAATCGTCTCGAGGTCAGTAAACACAACCAGAGTTCATACATAAGGCACACGGGATTATAAGGGGCTCTGTCGACTTTCAGAAAAATCAAAGGATTGATTTTAAGTGCGCCGTATTTTCCAAACAACACGGTAATAACGACGGCCCGCTAGCATGCGCTACCAAAAATAGTGCTTTGTTGTGTATCTGACGGACGAAAGCTAAACCAGTTCCACACCACTGAAGCTGCAGCATTTTTACAAACCAGTTCTGGTTCATCGTTTCATTCAACGATCCTCTTTCGCCCTCCTCATTCTGCGTCGCCGCCATGTGCGTATGTAAACAAAAGCATTTCATTTTCCTATCGTTGCCCAACATTACACCGGTATTACCGTGGTATCATATGGCCCAGCCCTAGTCTAGAGGATGAGCCCACAAAGGCAGAAGCAACAATAACTCCACCCCCTCTTTTTTCCTTTAACACAAAGATGCCCACAATAGTTTGGCAAAGTAATTCAATTACTTATGGTTTGCTGCTTCTATATTTTTATGAGGTAGGGCTTGCTTTCTATGAATACACTGAAAGGTCAGATATAAAAAATGTATATACATTAAACCATTCAACCATAGGGCTGAATACACATTTATATTAGAGCTCTAGAGTTTTTCCATTATTATTAAAGAAAGGACTTTTTTTTATATACGAGCCTTTATTTTCCAAACAAGATGCTCTGATGCTTACAGAAAAACCCTGACATATCTTTAGATATCAGCACACCATATAGGAATAGGCACACGTGAATGAAAGGTTTCTACCAGGAACTATATCACAAATAATAAAATCATTTATCGAAAGCTCTATGTGTGGGGTTTTTGTGGTTTCTGGCGGGGTTTTGTTGCAGGGGAGTTTCTTTGAAGGTGCTACTGCAACAACAATTATGAAGTTTCCATCCTGTAGCACTTATGTTGCAACCTTTCACCACATAAACTTTGCCAAAGTTAAACTAGAAGTCTTTGGTGTAGGCTAACCTATTTTTGAGACTTCCACCTTGACCTTTGCTATAGTAACAAGGGTGACTGCGATCACCTTTTTAAGTGGCTCACCTCCTTCCTTTGTCTTTCACACTTTTACCCTTCGCTTGACCCACACCAGACAGCTCAGGTTTTGGAGAAACCACACACAAGTATGTTGATCCTGCTGGCTGTGCTCCTGATACAAACAAGGTGAGGGCGAAAAATAAGCGACGTCAGCAAACTCTGGGCTTTCACCTGAAGCTCAAATTTGACCTGCAATATGACAACTTTCATCTACGGTAACTGAAGCGAAATGTTGCCCAAAAATATTCTGTTGAGGAACGCTGGATTCCTAATCATCACTTGACACCAGGGGGCAAAGCAGTGATCATCAGTTAAACTCAAACCAAAGTGTACTACTGGCTAAATGAAAAGGAAAATCCAGAAACTACTCATTAAAAGTCTATGCAAATAATAGCAAGCGAGTGAACCACTGTAACCTTTTGAACTGTGGAAACTTGAAGATGAAATTTAAATGTCTGCATGTGAATAAGAAAAAGAAATCAATGAAACACGATCAGGGGGAAAACTCAAGCACAGAGCAATCTTCATATTTAAAGCGAATAAATTACACACTTAAGAGCTCAATTAAAAAATTTGTCAATAAAGGAAAAAATGCGCACATGCCCGATCATGTAATTTTGTATTTTTTGTATTTTTGCAAGAACCATTTACTTACACTTTATACCTTAAACTACTGTCAAAAGAAGATGCCTTGCACACTCCTGTACATACACGTGATGCAACTCTTATACCATACACCATGCTTTGGTCAGATATCATCATATGGATGATATGATGATGATTTAATAGTTTTTAGCTTAATTTCTTTTAAAGTTTAATTACTTTGATTTAAGCTCACACCAGTGTGGTCCTTACTGTCTGTGCAGTCTCCAAATAAATTGTGTTCTTTGTTAACCGTTTGAATTGGTGCAAGTAATTGTGAAGGCTGTAACATAACTTCCCCCACTGGGGAATTAGTGGGAAGTTTATGGCTACAGAAACGGGTATGGTTTTGGAGCGCCTACATGATCCTCTGTTTTAGGTCCTGGAACCTTAATGTCTGTAACTCCTTCGATCAGAACTTTGGCCTTAGCCTACTGATTTTCTGTAGCTGTACTGTAACAACTTTAACATCCCAATGCACATATATACACAGCCATATGCACAGTGGGCATTCGTTTCAAAAATGTACCCAAATTTTACTCTGTTAACTTCAGCTCTCTCTCCTTTTTTTTTTTTTTTTTAAACACAGCACTGCTTTTTGAATTTTTTTTATTTATAATTAACTAAAGGCCACTGACGCCACAGTTAATTAATGCCTGACAAGTAGGACCGCTGGAAAGCTTGTAACACAAATTTTGAGCTTTTTTTTTTGCATGTCTGTGTGTTCTTGTGTGTATGCACACTTACATTAATATGGTTCTGCTCACACAATAGTGTGTGCATGCTTGAGAGCCCGTGTTTGCACACGTACGTTTGTTGGGTTATGTTTGTGTGTGGTGCAGAATATTCCCCTAAGCAGTTCTCCCTGTGCTTTGCAGGGCTCACGCCTGCACTGAATTTCAATGACACTTCTATGAAGATAGGAGCAGATGTCAGCCAGCTCACTGAAAGTCAGGTAGAAGAGAGTGAGAAAAGTAGAGGGAGTAAAATTGAATACATACTAGACAGAGAGGGCAGTCTTAAGTTGCGCATCTACTTGTAGCAGTGTAGTACACGAAAGACGTGATTTCTTTTTACATGAAAAACAAGCAAAATGTGAGAATAAACTTAGTTATCAACATGTTATTTAGTCTTTTCTACATTATCTGGATGATACCTGTTTAAGTTTTCCCATTATTTATCATAATAAGGGAATTGTTTGATGGCTAAAAGAGCATTTGGCTTTGCAGGTTTCTTCCTTTTGGACAATGGCCTCATAGTACCACAAGTGCCACATCTACCAGTCCAAAATACACTCAACAAAAATATAAACGCAACACCTTTGTTACTGCTCCCATTCCCCATGGGATGGACGTAGAGACCTAAAATTCATTCCAGATACACAATATAACCATCCCTCCCAAACAGTGGTCACAAATCAGTCCAAATGTGTGGTAGTGGGCACATCTGCTATATTGAGATAATCCATCCCACCTCACAGGTGTGACACATCAGGATGCTGATCTGACATCATGAGTAGTGCACAGGTGTACCTCAGACTGCCCACAACAAAAGGCCACCCTGGAATGTGCAGTTTTGTCTCACAGCAAAATGCCACAGATGCCACAAGCAATGAGGGAGCGTGAAATTGGCATGCTGACAGCAGGAATGTCAACCAGATCTGTCGCCCGTGCATTGAATGTTCATTTCTCAACCATAAGCCGTCTCCACAGGCGTTTCAGAGAATATGGCAGCACATCCAACCGGCCTCACAACCGCAGACCTCGTGTAACCACACCAGCCCAGGACCTCCACGTCCAGCAGGTTCACCTCCAAGATCGTCTGAGACCAGCCACCCAGACAGCTGCTGGAACAATTGGTTTGCACAACCAAACAATTTCTGCACAAACTGTCAGAAACCGTCTCAGGGACGCTCAACTGCATGCCCGTCGTCCTCATCGGGGTCTTGACCTGACTCCAGCTCGTCGCTGTAACAGACTTGTGTGGGCAAATGCTCACATTCGATGGCGTCTGGCACGTTGGAGAGGTGTGCGCTTCACGGATGAATCATGGTTCACATTGTTCAGGGCAGATGGCAGCTGAGAATGTCCCAGTTCTTGCATGGCCAGCATACTCACCGGACATGTCACCCATTGAGCATGTTCGGGATGTGCTTGACCGGCGTATACGACAGCGTGTACCAGTTCCCACGAATATCCAACAACCTCGCACAGCCATTGAAGTGGAGTGGACCAACATTCCACAGGCCACAATTGACAATCTGATAGACTCCATGCGACGATGTGTTGCACTGCATGAGGCAAATGGTGGTCACACCAGATACTGACCGGTTCTGGGTCCCCAGACCCCCAATAGCGCAAAAAACTGCACATTCCAGGGTGGCCTTTTGTTGTGGGCAGTCTGAGGTACACCTGTGCACTACTCATGATGTCAGATCAGCATCCTGATGTGGCACACCTGTGAGGTGGGATGGATTATCTCAATATAGCAGATGTGCCCACTACCACACATTTGGACTGATTTGTGACCACTGTTTGGGAGGGACGGTTATATTGTGTATCTGGAATGAATTTTAGGTCTCTACGTCCATCCCATGGGGAATGGGAGCAGTAACAAAGGTGTTGCGTTTATATTTTTGTTGAGTGTATAATTAGATACACAATATTTGCATTTCATAAAATCTAAAAATTCTAAATCTGTTTGTGAGTAATGTAAAAACTATTGGAAAAATCTGGAAAAACTGTGACTGGACCTAAACTTGCTAATAAACATTACAGCTAGAAGCTATAGCTTCTGCACAGTTTTACTTGAATTAGCAAGAAATGATGTGCTTGATCCATTTACATTCTCATTGCAATGCATTATATATGCTTGTGAGCTTTTTCCCCTAATCCGCCTAAGTTGTCCAGCTACTGAGCGAATGTTAACAAAAGGTGATGAAATGGATAAAAGACAACTGATGGACTGGGTTTTGTGAGTTGAAATTCCATCAATAAGATCATTACAGAGACTTATGGATTTTTTTCTCCATTAGCTCAAACTAAAAATAAGCCCTTGCAGTGACTCACCCACACTGCTTTCAAGATAATGTACTACACTCCAACCACTCACCAATCAATTCAAGGTCAGCAGGTGGCTCAATATTGTCCCAAAAGTTTCCCGAAAGCACGAAGACGCGGGGTATTTTGCATGTAGATGAGGTGACAAAGTGGACAAATTTCCACAGTTACATAAAGTGTCAAATAATGACAGGAAGAAAAAACCTTGAAAGATGCAATAAGCCTTCTTGTCATTTGTTTCCCACTCATGTGCTCCCACTGTTGTGGCGGATGGGGTTAACAACTGAGCAGTTAAGCAGCTAAAGTCACACAGGATCTAATTTAGGTTTTCACTGTTGTCTCTGCTGCATTGATTGCAATGTGAAGGCCTAATGAACTCTGTACTTTGTGCTCTTGTATCTAGCTCTGGGACCTCGGGTGTGAAGCCAAGAGCTGCAACTACTGACTAAAAGTTTGGAAAAGGACTACAAAAAAAGTCTGAAGGAAGAGAAACAACGCTGACACTATTAATAAATGAGAAGGAGCACTGATGCTGGTTTCCAATGTGTGACCTGTTTAACACACCTCTGTCCTTTTTCGATGATCCTCTCCATAAGGGACTAATCTCGATAAATCATACATAGGACAAGCACAATATGGGGGCAAAAGGTCCACGTTAGTGTGATATTCATCTTTTCTCCAATGCTTTCCGAAGAGATTCAGCTGAATAACAACCCCAGTTCTAAGAATAAACAACACTTCAATTACCTTTTGTTCACTTCAAAAGTTGCAAGAGATTATGTGTGTAGACACAACGTGAGGCAACAGATCATCAGCAAAACATTCATCCGGAGAGAGAAGTGGGTTTAAGGTGTCTAGCCATTATGAGGATGCATGACTAAGCCTGAAAGCTAATAGAGAGCTACAAAGCAAGCAATAAGAACCAGACAAGCCACAGAGCATTGTTTTACCTCACATGATTTGGACCTGAGAAGTTTATATAGAGCTTAAAGAATGATAATAAATATTTCTAATACACTCGGGCATGTATGCTGACTCACAAAGGGTCACTCTGTAATCCAGCAATAGTACACACACACATAGGCAGAGACCAGAGACTATGAAATGTTGTATTACTGTATTTGCTGAGGTATGTGTAACAGTGCAGACTGCCTGGTTCCAGCTTAGTTTCTCTCATGTTAGTGAGTGTAGTTTTGCTTTGGCCTTTTACCGCCTGCTGTTGGCCTTTTGTGTCTTTGTCACTGTGTGAAATTAATCAAGCTCTGCCGGCTTGGCCTTAGCCCTACGCTTCTGCTACTGATGGGTGCCAGACTGGTGATCCAAACCTCTGGATCACCCAAAGTTCACAGTCTTGTGTTTTACTGGTGCTATAGACTTGCCCACATTCATCTACACAGCTTGTGTGAAACAAAAGAAAAAGTTTACACAATAAAATCCTAATTGCATATACAAAGTGGGGGCCTCCATCTCACTCCCTAACTCTGAATGAGAAATAAGGATGTACTACGTTTTATGCAGCTTGTACTAAGTAAAGGTTGATGGGTCTATCTTGATTAGCTTAACACATGCATACCCGTGCGTAATCTCTGCTACTGAAATATTCTGCATTCTTATCAGCAAAGCACACAAAACCCACAGACCATCATTTTCTAGTCATTTCTCCAACCTGAGAACAAACTTTCAAGAATGTGCAATAAATAAAAGAGAGGGAGAAAATAGGCAGAATGAATGGGACAAAAAACTGGGCACAGGTAAAAATGATTTGGCAGGGACATTAATGATGTCCAATCCCTACACAGGTTCAGCGGGCAGATTATGATGGAGGGGACAAGCATGATTTATGACAATGACAGTCCTAGGAGAATGGAGATGGGCCTTGCCAGAAGCAGAGTGGGAGGTATGCAAGTGTGTTTGTATTTGTGTTAATGTTTGTGTTTGCAGTGCTGACCCTAAACTTGGACGGATTTAAAATGGGAACAGACTGAGCTCTGACCAGGTAAACACAGGAATGTACACACCAAAAAAAACCAAGCAAAAAAAACAACAACAAAACACCAAAAATAACACATGCACTCAAACTGACAAAGCAAGAAAAAAGCTCGGCATTTTCCAAACCTCGAAGCAGTGGGTTGGGTACGTCGGATTCAGCTTTGATCTCCCTCTCATGTCTGCATTGGGGTTGTATCATCTCTAATAACCACAGATACATTTCCTCTCCCCTTCCCTGTTAGCTAGATAAATAGGATTTCAAATTGTCTGGTGCTACCCCATCAGAAGAAAAACATGATCTATGAAATATCTTCCCATGAAAAACCCATACTGAGAGATTATCTTCTCATCACACAGACAGCACAGCTAACAGATAAGGGTGAGAGAGAGGATCTGTACTGAAAGTGGAACACAACAACTATGTGTGGAGAAGGTGAATGTGAATGTGTGTGTGCGCTCGGCGTTGGGTCTTTGAATTGATGTTTGTGTGCATGTAAATAGAAAATATATCAAAATAAATTTGCAGAGAAAGCAAAAGCAATGCAGTTCCACTCTGATTTCCTCCACTTACATCCCAAACCTAGCCCCCTCCCACGGTAATCAAGTAAGACTGGAAACTTTGCAAATTTACACTGAAGACTCAGGAAACAAAAACTACTTCTTCTGATATCCACGCTATTACTTTGTCTCCATTGAGAGTCTGCAGCCCATTCAATAGCAGTAGAAACACCTATTCATCAAAGCATCTGTGTTCAGGTCCTGCCTAATAACAGATGGAGAGATCTTTAACAGCCCATAAATGAAGGCTCTAAACTCGAGAGAAAGCACTTGCATCAGCAGAGTAGCAGCTAAACGAACTCTCTCCTAGGCTGGGCTTGACTACTCCAACAAAGCAAGATTAATTTGCCTGTTGAATTGAGGCTGATGTCCCAAGCATGGCATGCTGCCTAGCTGATGGTGAGGTGCAATGGCGTCTCCCATGCGCCAAGAACATTGGTTAAATGTCAACACTGCAACACTACATTCAAAAAGCAGAAAGTGGATTGCAAAGCTTTAGTTAGAAGAGAGCTTGCATGTCTTTATCTGGCAGCAAATGTGTGGTCTCGATATACAAATCAGACATTTAATCAAAATGATATCTGCATCCACTGCTAACTTGCACATCTATAGTAAATAAATCAATTAGCAAATGATTTATTACAGAGATATTAAAAAGAAATCCCTGAACAGTGAACACAAACTTCAACCTTGGTTTAATTATTGAAAAACTTCACCTGTCCAAAAAGAAAAGAAAAACATACCCAGTAAGACTCTGTTATGAAGTAAGAGAATAGGTAACAGCCTTGTCATATGCACACAGTATTTCCATCTTGGTCAGTGCATCTGCTGGACATGTGTCTGCAAGGTGAACTCGAGACACGTTGAAGACACTGTAGCTTCTCAAGCAGAGACCACTACAGTGCCGCCTTCCTTTTTTGGCCTGTTTTCCCCCCACGTCTGACAGGTGTGACCTTTCGGCTGTGCTGGTAGCAGCCACTTTCGTCCCCAGGTAGAAGGCCTGGATTAGTCACTACCTCTCAGGATTGTGGCACCTTGCACAAATGCGCATGTGAGGCCCAAGCGCTCCAGCATGGCCGAAGGGCCGGCTATGAAAAATAGAACACCTAATGCCTGGAGATAGAGACATTCATCAAAGACCAGTGCCCCTGCCTCTCTGCTTTGTGTGCTGCCTTCCCTGCCTATTCTCTATTCAGTACTGAGATGCAGAAACAACTCACTCACTGCAGAGTCATAAAAGAAAGATGGAGAGTTTTATTATTATTGCTGTAAGAATGTAATATTATTTCTAGACCTATTCCCTCAAAAGAGACCCTTGCTTTTTTTTTCTGCAGCCACTCACAAGTGATCTCTTGTGTTAAGAAGGAAATGAAGATATCAGAGTCTCATAAGAATAGACATCAACAGATGGGTGCATATGGAACTTCTTCACTACTCGATTCAGCACAGCGGGTCGCCTCCATTGGCCACCTTTTGAATGACAATTGAAAGAAGACCACTGAGAATATCAGGATGCCAAAAATATCCTGGGAAATGATAGCCATGCCGACTAATATCAAGCAGTGAGACCAGTTAACCTTTGCAGTGAACTGCTAAACCCTGGAGTACAGCCTGGTAATGACATCTCTTCCTCCGTGCCTTCGTTCCATCTCTGCACTCCTCCCTGTTGATCCTGGCAGGTCACAGAGGAGTACTATGGTTAAAGATGCTGCCCAGGGTGTGTTCATGCTGAAATATAACAGAACACACGGAGAGACTGCTTTCTCTTAGTTTATTCAAATTCCACTCTACCAACAAGGGGTTAGCAAGATACTGGGAGGTGGGGGAGGCTACTGAAAATATCAAAGTCTAAAGGTTCAGTACCAGGAGACGTTAGCTGTGCCTGGAAGACATGGTAATGCGAGCAAACCTATGGAGAAAAAAAATGTAGACGGCTCAGAAATACTGAGTTCAAACATGAAGATCAGGATCAGGACGATATGCATGCCAAACACATGCAGGATACATTTTCCTTCCAAATGTATCCAGTTCAGATCTCTGAATTGCTACTGCAACTTCCATTTGAACTTTGCTTTTCTTATGCAACAGGAAAACTATGCTGAAAAAGCTTTGGCACCAGAGATCGGGCTTCCTCCAGTGGGTGAAGGTGATTTTTCACATAAGGACTGCATGTAACAAACACGGCAGACTGTGCCAAAGGCTATCCAGTAGGATTTCAGATACACACACACACCATATTTCTCAGTAACACCACAGCTCCAGGTGCCTCACGGGGCCACAGCCTTCCTTCATCCCTTCATCTATCCCCCTGTACCCTTCTCTCTCTGATCATCATCTTTTCTCTCTCAAAACCTTAGCTTTAGACGGACCTTCATCGGGAAAGCTCCTGCTGTCATACATAGGTCTTCGAAGAGCAATAGGAAAAGGAAAGAAAAAATCAAAATGAGGCAATACTCACAATAGTTCAGCAATGTAGCAAATCAAACTTAAACTGCCCCTTCCAGTGTTGTATACAGTAAATGACCTATGAAGAGGAACTGAGCAAGTGTGTAAGTACCATTTCACTAATAAGAGCACACTGCAGTGCTGTTTCATGTACCATAATGTGTCTGTTTGCTCAAGTGACTGAACATTGCATCAGGCATGCAGATTGTGTTTGTGCATGCGCCTTTGTGTGTGTTCTCTGCCAATGCCAAGGGCCTCTCAAACGTGGGGGGTAAAGCGCTCTTTAAGAATGGGATTTAGTAACGCACAGGCAGCTCTAGCATGGCGGCTTCAAAGCGGAGGCAGGCAGAAATTCCTTCCGCACATGTGCGTGTGTGATGTATTTTTTTTTTTCGTGGATAAACCTATTGCCATTCCAAAGACAGTTCATCTAAAAAGCTTTATATGGTAGTACCGCCACACACAGCATCATCAAGAAAAAAACGTGCTTGAATGACTTCAAGTATTACATGCTGTATGTTATACGAGCGAACCAGGCAACGGAGCATGAGAAGAGGAAAAAAAGGGTGAGGTATGGTGGATGGCAACATAAGGAGACTTCAGTGAAAGTAAAAGGGTTTCATTTTCAGTCCTAGTGAACTAGGATTTTCTACAATAAAGCAATAAGGTGCACGTGCTTGGCTATGAAAGAAATTATACTGTAATCTTGATTATTTAACGCAATCATTTATTAACTTAGCAAAAAAAGAGCTACTTAAATTCAAGGCATCATTTTCTTTTTTTTTTCTAAGGGAATTTTTCTGCCTTTAAATAGAACAAAAATTATTTTATTTATTTAATTTGTGATCACACAGAAAAAACAATACTGGCCAACATTTTATCAGTGATTACAGCTTGTCAGCAGCAGCATAATACTACTGACATAGTGTTATGTACAGTGACAAATTAAGAGACAGTCTAGGTAGTCTTTTCAATGGAAATTTTGAGTGAAAGTTATGGATGTGCATGAGCACTTGACTGGGTAGTGGAGGAAGCGGTTTTATGCGGTACAGGAATAAGGCCCTGACCAGCAGGTGATATTAACCATAAAGCCTATCTCAATAGATCCGACACCACGGCACCACTGTGCCAGCAGATTTGCATGCCTCATGGACCTACACGGCAGGTATGAGGAAAGTAACAGAGAGCCGAGGCTGATTGCCAAGAGCCACGTGCTGCTGGAAGTGGGTGAGACATTCTAAGAGCAAATTCAAGACAAAGGCAACCGTTAATAAAACTCCCACAGAGTCGCAGATGGAAAACTTCAGACTTTTACTTCCTCTAGATATATGTTGTTGACCTAAGGCTCTCTTTTTTGTTCAATTTTTATACCAGCAACACTAAACAGTAAGTGAGTTTGATCTTTTAAGCAGGGGTGAAGGTGCACTTCTGCAAAAGAAAGGGGTGTGCTTGAGTTACAACACAACAAAAAAAGAGAAAAAGAAAAAGTAAATGTGAATAAAGTAATTGTCTCAAGTTTGTTATCTACCGAGTCCTACAGTGGTATCTTACACTAGACAACAACATGAAAGTGTGCTTTTCAAGAAATGATGACAAATCCAGGGTAATATTGTAAAGATATAACAGGTCTAAAAGATTTTACCAGCTGATATCTGCAACTACACACAGATAAATGAACAGCTGAGCTGTATTTGCATGTGCAGCACTCACCTCAAGATCTATATTTAACCCAAAACAGTGAAATTGTAGTTTTTTTCTTATTGTTTTGTGTGTGTGTGCTTGGATTTAGTTGACTATACAAGGACGCCGTGGTAGTTTCTCCTCCAGTGGTGTCACTTGTGATACACACGCAGCATGATTTCAACAACATTCCAGATGAGTAGCACGACTTCCTGGTATCTGACTTCCAATCATGTCAGTGTGTAATAGAACATGAACATATTACTTGCCCGAGAATCACTCACTGATTCATTTCATTCCATTTGGTTTAGCTGACCGTAACTCTGTCTGGTCCCACTACCCCTGCCAGCCACTACAGACTGATATGCCTCCTCCAAGGGAATGATGAGTAGGCAAAGATTGCTCAAACTTCTGCTCAGTGGGCTACTCTCTGCCAGCCAGTCAGTCAGACAGGCAGCCAAGTTAAAAGATTTATAATTTGATCTGAAAATTAGTTATCTAAATTTGCCTGGTGACAGAGACAGGATTTTATGATTTTTCCATACAGACAGCTTTCTGGGCCGCCAGAAGAGTGACAAGGATAGAATTGAAATGAAGGAGTCTGCCAAAAAGCTAACTATAAAATTCCATCAGCCAAAGAACTCTACTCCTCTGGGCCCTTGCCCAATGGGCAACAGGAGACAGGGAGAGGAAAAGATATTCAGAAAGAGAGAGAGAGCTATGAAGAGGAAACAGATGGGAAACGGAAGAGGATTTACGATGGGTGACGGTCCCCTTTTAACCCCAATATTTGCTAAGAGGAAAAAGGATGGTGAAATTACATTACAGGGTCCGCGATCAATACCCACAAATATTAAATTGCCCCTGAGTTCTTCTGCCTATACACACGACTTTATGTGGAGCAACACCATTTAGAGCTAACGTTAGCTGGTGTAGCGATGACGTTCCTGCTGCAATCATCGGCTACTGAGCGTCGAGGCCTGCCTCCAGTTCATCTTTCATGGGTCACTTGCAAGATACTATAAAACCAAAGCGCAGAGTCAATATTAATGAGAGAAGACATATTCCAGGCGGAGCTGCTGACAGCAAGTGTATCGGCAGCCTTTTCCACCTTTATCTGCCTATCAGTGGGTGAACAAGGCCATGTTTGAGATTAGGTTTCAAGAGAAATGTGGCGAGTGAGTATGACTTGCCTGTCACTGCCTCCACAAACACCTCAGAGAGTTGTCACAATAATGGAATTTTTGTTTGGAGGGATGTTAGGAGCGGTGGGAACAGGGCAGACAGATAAACAAGAATACAGGTTCAGTTGTCATTGCTGCTGTAAACAGGGACACTAGATTATCAAATGTTTTCATCAGTGAAAACACGAGTACTATAATTTGAGGACTATTTGTGTTGATATCATGATATGTGGGTTTATCGAGAAACCCTTAATGTGACTTTTACAGATCTAACTTTTCACTATCCTGCTCTGTTATAGACAGTCAGTAGGGGTAAACTGTGACACGGAAAGTACACTCAACAAAAATATAAACGCAACACCTTTGTTACTGCTCCCATTCCCCATGGGATGGACGTAGAGACCTAAAATTCATTCCAGATACACAATATAACCATCCCTCCCAAACAGTGGTCACAAATCAGTCCAAATGTGTGGTAGTGGGCACATCTGCTATATTGAGATAATCCATCCCACCTCACAGGTGTGCCACATCAGGATGCTGATCTGACATCATGAGTAGTGCACAGGTGTACCTCAGACTGCCCACAACAAAAGGCCACCCTGGAATGTGCAGTTTTTTGCGCTATTGGGGGTCTGGGGACCCAGAACCGGTCAGTATCTGGTGTGACCACCATTTGCCTCATGCAGTGCAACACATCGTCGCATGGAGTCTATCAGATTGTCAATTGTGGCCTGTGGAATGTTGGTCCACTCCACTTCAATGGCTGTGCGAGGTTGTTGGATATTCGTGGGAACTGGTGCACGTTGTCGTATACGCCGGTCAAGCACATCCCGAACCTGCTCAATGGGTGACATGTCCGGTGAGTATGCTGGCCATGCAAGAACTGGGACATTCTCAGCTGCCATCTGCCCTGAACAATGTGAACCATGATTCATCCGTGAAGCGCACACCTCTCCAACGTGCCAGACGCCATCGAATGTGAGCATTTGCCCACACAAGTCTGTTACGGCGACGAGCTGGAGTCAGGTCAAGACCCCGATGAGGACGACGGGCATGCAGTTGAGCGTCCCTGAGACGGTTTCTGACAGTTTGTGCAGAAATTGTTTGGTTGTGCAAACCAATTGTTCCAGCAGCTGTCTGGGTGGCTGGTCTCAGACGATCTTGGAGGTGAACCTGCTGGACGTGGAGGTCCTGGGCTGGTGTGGTTACACGAGGTCTGCGGTTGTGAGGCCGGTTGGATGTGCTGCCATATTCTCTGAAACGCCTGTGGAGACGGCTTATGGTTGAGAAATGAACATTCAATGCACGGGCGACAGATCAGGTTGACATTCCTGCTGTCAGCATGCCAATTGCACGCTCCCTCATTGCTTGTGGCATCTGTGGCATTTTGCTGTGAGACAAAACTGCACATTCCAGGGTGGCCTTTTGTTGTGGGCAGTCTGAGGTACACCTGTGCACTACTCATGATGTCAGATCAGCATCCTGATGTGGCACACCTGTGAGGTGGGATGGATTATCTCAATATGGCAGATGTGCCCACTACCACACATTTGGACTGATTTGTGACCACTGTTTGGGAGGGATGGTTATATTGTGTATCTGGAATGAATTTTAGGTCTCTACGTCCATCCCATGGGGAATGGGAGCAGTAACAAAGGTGTTGCGTTTATATTTTTGTTGAGTGTAGTTTCTTCTTCTTTTTTTATGTTTTTTCTACGAATGATCAGGCATGCCACGTCAGAAAGGTGTTATTTGCAGGTAAACCACAATTAGTTTGTCCCCTATTAGTAAAATATGATTTCCCTAGTAAAAATGATTTTGTGTCTCCAAAATATTGACAATGTTTTTCATGCAATTGAATTTTTCTGAGTCTTCACCACTGATCATGCATAAAATTAGGCTATTATTGATGTATGATTCGTGCATGTGGGTGATTTATCACAGATCTGCTACAATAACAATACCAGCATGCATTCTACTCTTTCCCAGCTTCATTTCCATCTTTGTTAAAAAATAAAATAGTTAACTAATACATTAACCATAGCATTCAAAAGATAAAGATGTACTTATTTTCGCACAGGAGGACAGATTAGTACAGTGTATTACTGTTATTACTGAAATAAACAGCCTCTCTTCTCACTTCTCTCCACATGTGGTACAAGAGGCACAGCAAGTAACAGCAACTACTTTTATGTATTTACTTGTTAATATTCAAATTCTTATTAGAAGAAATAATGATATATACAAGCCAACTTGATGTTTTGTAATGTTGCATCTGTTCTTTCTGACCACAAAAAAAGCTGAACTAGTGGGTTCCACGAAAGCAGCGATGTTGTTTGAACATGTCAGTATGTGTAGGCAGAAAATGTCAGGTCACAGAACACTGATTTTTGAAATATATATTGACTAGACATCAATTAGAGCGACTGAAGGAATGCAGAAATTGCATTGTATCTTCGTGTTTGAGACAACATTTTAGTTCCTGGTCAAGGCAAACTGCACATGATGATTAAACTGATCAGTAATCAGAAAAGGAGACTAAGTTGTGACTTCATTTTAAGAAACTAAAAATGTCTTTCTAATGCTCAGATTTCTCTGAAAATACAAACCCAATATCTTGAGAAATTTCATTTTTTAAACTTGGGATCCTCAAATAAAAGCATAACAAACTTTGCAAGCATGGAAATTTTTAACTTCCATAAACATTTGTCTCTAAAATAAACAGTAGCTTTCGCTTGGATTTTCAAGTTACTTAATGGGATATTTCTCCTAACACACGGAAGTGCAGGACTTGAATGATTAACATGCAAAAAGGTGCATTCAACTTGCCATGCACCAGTGACGGCAATAATGTCCCACTGTGGATGCAAAATCCCCGGGGTTTAATCGCCTAAATACAAAGAGTGAAAAGGAAGAGAGCATCCTCATTCTAAGCAGGAGTAACATTAGCTCAGTCAGGCTAAGACAAGCATCACATTCATGGACCAACAATGGAACCAAGCGCTGTGGTAAATTGGCCTGTATAAGCCCCATAAACCATTCCAGATAATGCGCAACTGGTTAGTGGGCAGACATAATGAGGTTTATCGCATTGTAAATGCACACAATTGGCCCTGTTTGGTAAAATACAACAAATGCACACAGGCACTGAGGTGTGAAGCTCTTTAAGAGTTTCTAAGAATTATGGGAGCGGTGAGTTCGATGTGTGCTTTAGCTAAAAAGCTATCATTATCCAACAAGCAAGAGGATTTAAAAAGCTGAAGTAATTTATCATCAAGTGCATGCCTCAATCAAAAGTAAGGACCCTTTCATCCTGTCTCCATTCTTTGTGTTTTCAAATCGACAACGTTTGGCATGTTTAATGAAAACTTCCTGAATCCCCAGGATCTGTGAGAGCGCTCCTCTATTTCCCCTGGTAAGGGCTCACTGGCGGCATGAGTGTAGTGAATGCTGCCTCCCAAGTGGGACCCCGAGAATGCACCTGGACTCCGTAATGGAGACACCCACGTCGGAACAATTAAGTAATTGACAACTATCCTATGGGGATTTTTCAGCTTAGGTTCTGTTTGAATGAGGTGACAATAATAAGCAGAGGGAAAAAAAACAATACAGCAGCACATAAACAAGAGTGAATATTAATGTTGCAAGATCTCTGCCCTGGCAACACTATCAGAAACATCCAGGCCAATTAATTAGAGTACGGGACTTGACCTTCAAGGTGCATCCACTACAGTTGTTTGTTCACAGGAAACAAGGACAGATTTGCTCATTTGAGATTAAAGGAACACGGGGCAGAATTAATGGCTGTTTAATTCTGGCTGCACTTATTTATTGACGGCCAAACAGCAAAATAACCCAGACGACAAGCATAATCACAAACGGTGAAATATTTTGACAGTAATTTTGACAGTAAAGCAATAAATACTCGACTCACTTCAAAGTGAGGCTTTTCTGATATATTACAAATTCCATGTGTGAAATTTACCGTTTAACATAATAATTTCAGGATCAACTCAGGACAACGAAACATGAAAATAAGAACGTAGTCGTATTTCTTTAGCAACGTGGAAATGGAATGGTTTTGGAAAGCCAAACGTCAAACAGACCACCCCGCTCTGTGAAGTTTGTAAGAACTTACATTGAAAATGGCAACACCACAAATCCATTCACTTTGACATTCAGATCCAAGCTATTGTGCCAATTCCAAAACCCACAGTTAAAAAACCCCACTGACATTAGCTGCCTCGCTTTCCTGTGACACATCGTATAACAAGACAGCTCACCAGCGGAAGGAAACAGAAACATATCTGGAGAGACATCACACCCAAAACTTGCTGCTACTTTGTTATTGTTGCACCCCTACCAGTTTGTTTTTTCCTCTCTACAATGCACAATATAATGTAATAAAGAAAAGTATTTTTGAATCTCTTGGCACCTCTCACCGAATATCCAGGGCGTGACTGAGCTGGAGCTTCATGACTCCTTTAGCTGGATGAGCAGTCACACTCAGTTACTGCAGTAGTATAATGGCAACTAATAATTATTACAAAATCATTTATTGTAATATAGTATGTATAATATTGTAATATAGGAAATTCATAATAAGTGGATGAAAAAACAGGAAACGGACAAAAACCTCATCAAAATATTTATTTTCTTTGTTTCCTCCATTTTCTTCTGCTTATCCAGTTTGGGAGGGGGGCTGGAGCACATCCCAGCTCTCACAGGGCTGCACCCCGGACAGATCACTAGTCTGTCGTATGGCTACGACAGAGGAATCACATTCACACCTACAGGCAATTTAGAGTTCCCAAATAACCCAACAAACACACGTTTGGACTGAAAGCCTGAGTACTTGGAGAGAACCTGCACAAGCACAAGAAGAACATGCAAACTCCAAAAGGAAAAGGTCTCAGGCTAAATCTGAAGCCAGGATCTTCTTGATGTGAGGGAACATTGCTAACCAACACACCACCATCCTGCCCTCTGTGTGCCTTTAAACCAAAATTAAATAAAACATTAGCTGGCTATGCTGTTTCAGAGCTACTTTCAGCTTAAAATAACCAAACACCAAATCAAGCACTCTTGGTTTTAAAGGTTTGGGGTAAAGTTATTAAGGTGCTGAAGAAGAACACCAGCTTCGTATTTAAATCTGGTAAATCTGGACATGAAGGATCAAGCCGGTTAAGTTTAAAATGAATGTTTTCACGCATCTTGATTAACCTTGACAGAACTTTAAAACTCATTTTGTAAGCCATTGATTTTTATGCCAACATGGAGTTAAAATGAAACCTTCAAATGTCTGCACATTAATAAGAGGGATCAATCAGTTTCATCGCGCATGCTCACCTATACTGGATATTTGAACAAATTGATGGACACTGAAAAGGAAATCAATACTTCCCAACATGTGAAAAGAATAATGCAGTAGATTCCAGCTCTTAATCATTACTACAACAAGCACATTCACTGTCTTCACTCAACACCATGAAGGGAAAACTGTTCCAGAATCGTTCTGGCTTGAATTTTCTTTCTGCTGCACTCTCTGTCTCCATATGTGGCTACTACACATGTGTCTTCTCATGTGCAAACCCATTTATTCGTGTTTGCACTTGCACAGATTTCGGTGTGCAAGCGTGGCTATGTGCAGTGTACACATTTGAAACGATGACAGGTGGTGGGAGGGTAGTAGATCTTTTGAGACTTGTCACAGTGTTCCGGTTTATGAGCCAATGACAGGAGACACACACCCATCCACATCAAAGTTTATTACAGTTCATCACCTCCCCACCTGTGGTGTAATGACATTTAGCCAATCCTATAAAAATCCCAGGAAACCTGTGGGTATAAATCAATGCCTTTCCACCTTTCCAGCTGCTGCTCACATCCATTATTAAAGCTTCCGCATCATATTCGATAGCGAGCGCTCTTATGACAAGCATGTGTACAAGTATGTATTTATGCTTCTCTTCCCCCAAATTTGCCTTGGCAGAACAAATGAATAGACATTAACAGACAGAAGCAGCACACATATACACATACAAACACACACAAGCGACATGCCATACTGTAGCAACCGGGATCCTCACATCCCCAGCTCTGTGGAGAAAAGGATCAGTGTGTATCTCTGCTGACAAGCAGTTTACATAAAATCCCATTCGTTTCATCTAGGAAACCCTGGTAAGTGTATGGTCTGTTGCAACTGGGTATAGGAGTCTACCAGCTCCACCTGTCTGGGACTGGGGCTTATTTTTCGATTTTTTTAGAGGTTCTCAACAACTGTCAGTTGTATATTTCCCTTGCTCTCACACGCATCTAAATAGAGTTCACAATCTGGTGTAATGACAGAGGCCAGTTTGTTTCTGTGCTTTTGAGCGTGTGCACCCTTGCCTGTGTACCCACGTGTGCGTCGCTTGTGTATGGATATTATATGAAATTAAGATTTAGGTGTGTGGTTCTTAATGCAGTGAGTGACTACCCTCTGCAGGCGAGCAGGGTGAACATCAAGCTGGCAGAGAAACAGGAACACAGTAACAGGAGAATAATGTTTAGATGAAATGAGGACACTACAGTAGAGATTTAAATGCTACTGTACATGTATGATTGCTCTCTGTTTATTTTTGATAAATTAACTGCATTTACTGCTATGCTTGATGGCTGCTTGTATTACTTTTCAAAGTGCACATTTTTAGACCCATTTGCCACTGATGAGCTCTGTGCTGCTATTTTAATACTTACTGAAAACCATTATTTATAATGAGTCATCACGGAAGACAAGTACATTATCAAAGTGGAAATATCTTTTCATTGTAGCTGTTTTGTACACATTTATGTTGTTAAAGGGAAAATTGTTTTCCTGTGACGATATGCGTCTCATTTTTTATATTCTGCACATTTCGATGCTAATGTTAGCATTTTCAAAACACAATGTAAATGTCTGAAAATTACATCTTTTATCACAATCACTTTCAAACAAATGAATGGAAGGTGTCACAGCTTAAATGGCAGTTGTGCTGTTTATGATAACAACATTTTATAAAAAGGACCAAATTGAGAGATCTGACAAAGTTCAGTCATCATTTATTTGGCAGCTCGATTTGAAGCAGTTTTGATGCCAAATTGCCCACTATAACTATTAGTCATTCATTTATTCCAGAATGCACTTCATGTCTTTCATATCATGCGTTGAAGGAATAGTTCAATTTCCTAGAGAAATACATGAAAAACACAAGAAACACAGAGGGCATCAACAAGCCAGAATGCTAATCTATCAATACCATTGAAAGGTATGTGCACAACCACACCAATTTCATTTCCATCTGTGTGAAGATGGGAGGTACATCAAGCTCTATTCCCAATAGGTTAAACAATAGCAATTCAAGTGCCTCATTGCTGCGCACCAAAAACAATGCACCGCATGAGTCTTTGAATGAGCTGTTGAAAGAAAACAGCCACTTTCCTGTCAAGGTGAACATCCTGAAATTATTAGCATTATTTACAGCACTGAAACACTGTGGAGAAGAGTGAAGAAGGAAACAGTAAGTACTTGAACACTGTGTTTAAAAGGTGGAATATATTGCCAGGCATGGTGTGGGGCTGCATCCTGATTGTCTCGGTTGGTGCAAACTGTACAAGGAGAACTGCTTTGACGAGGAAGATCGTTTGAGGTGGCTGTAGCATGAGGACATCTTTTAATTTAGTCTCTCTAACATACACACTCTCTCCTCCTCCCTTCCTCACAGCTTGACTTTCTAGTCTACTGCACTGGCTCTTAACACATGTTAAGTGCAGAGGTCAGGTGGATGCTAGGGGTCGTTCTGTTCTGTTAAAAAGAAGAATCAGCTTATTAAAAAGTGAGCTCAAGAGGAAGCATCCATATTCCACCTCCCACTGCACACAACCACTTTACTGAGCTAATTAGCTACTTGGGCCAGTATCTGGTGTCAATGGGGGAAACAACATATTTCACCCTGCCAGCTTCTAATGGTGACCTCGGGTGAACTTTTGATGCACTACTAAAGCAGATGCCCAGAGATGTCAGTGGTACCCGGCGAATTCAGCTCATCGCTTACAAGCTAGTGCGATCTCTTAGCTTAAAGGTCTCTGATCCTCTAAAATAAGGTAAACTGTTTTACTGGTATATGTACAAAGTTGGGTTTGGTTACCAACTCAGATGAACTCTGCCACGCTTTTTTTTTTATTGCACAGTACCACAAATAAGCTACAATTGCTATCCAGTCATTTCAGGATCCCACCTCAGCTCTGATGAGTACAATAATTTGACATGCAAATAGCAATTACTGTAGATTCACTTCAGTTGACATTCAACAGCGCTGGCTTTTCATCCGCCTAGTTTTCTGTAATCACAATTGAGGATCATGCCTTTGCTAGAATTCAAGTGAGAGAAAAATACGACTCTGAAGTTTGCTGGATATTTTCCATGTGTCTCCTTAAACCATCACTTACTGATTGCATCCCCGTGCTGCCTTCTGGCACAGCAGCCTGGGTCTTTGATTAGAAAAGACTCCCCCATAATCACAAGTGTATGATTATGGCATTAGGCAGGATTCTCCACATTAGAATTTGCAATCAAGAAATTGGCGTCAGGGATCGATATAATGCAGCACCTCATCTGATGGCAGAGTGGGGAGAAGGAGATTGTGTGTAGGCAGAGGAGACTTAGGATCAATTAGGAAGCGGCTGCCACGTCCAGACATTACTTTTAATCTTCTAATGCATCTGCGCGAGGACGTGGGGCCCAGCGTTTGTTGGCATCTAAGAAGGAGGAATCGATCCTTTCTGCACATTTTGACGCCACCTCGTCGCGGGCCGTTTCAACAGCATTTAAGACGTAATGAAAGGAGGGAGCTTAAATCCGCTTACCCACTCTCCTAGAAACTGTATTTGGTGTCACACTTTAGGTGAAGCTGAAACATCTTAATCCTTTGAAATAGTTTCTAATACATTTGAATACCTGGTTAATCTCTCAGATGTACTGTAGTCTACTATAGTGCTGAAGGCTCGCCTACTGTGTTGACATCCTCTTTCCTCGCACTGACATTTCAGGCACATAAAGGGATCGAGGTAAGAGGCCTTGATTGACCTGCACAGTCCCACAAAAGACAATCGCTGAGAAACACAACCAGATGTAGAAGTTTTTTTCCTGCTATCCTTTTACAATAAAGTCAATTACTGAACTCATAATTGTGAACCCAGGATACAGTGACAAATTATTTCACTGTGGGTAATAATGTTTCACTGGATAATCTTAACTGTCTGGAAGAGATTCATGCTACAATTGTGCTGAAAATAATACAGGGGACTTGTGTTGTATGGAGTCCTTATCAGTGTAGTCCATGTGGAGTGTGTGGCTCATTCCATTAATCAGGCATCATTTAAACCAGCAGGCTTGGTGACAGGGGACCCAATCACTGGTGAAAAAAGCCATTCCCGACATTCCCACTCCATGTCCCCTGCACTAATGCACTGTGGCAACCTTCTAACTATCCAATTCCAGACCCAGACCCCCACAGTTTACACAGTCCCTCAGCTTCACCCCAGTCTCCATCCCTTCACTTTCATTAGACCCCACACCTCTATCAAAAGGAGAACGGAGGAAAGTTGCAGTTCCATCTCATGTCAGAAATTTGCCTCCAAGGAACAGGACAGTGGGGTAGAGAGAGCACAGACTAAGTGTAATGAGAAAGAGAGAGAGAACGAGAGATGAAGGAGGAAGAGCTCAAAGCCTCGCTGAGCGGTGCATTTCTAAAGGGTTTAACCAGAGTGCTAAAGCTCACAAAGATAATATTGTGCGTCAAGTAAACATATGCCGTAGAACACGTCCATGCACACGGGTGTGTGTTCATAGTGGATAGTGAAGAAGAGGAAACACGGCATCAGAAAGTCTGACAAATTACATATAATATCTATTCATACATTGTGCCAAGTGCTTCAAATGAGGTCTTCTAATCTCAGCTTTAAAAAGTGAATTACTGAAGCAACATGATGCAAAAACGCCATTACCTAAACTGCAGGCTCACACACAGAAACTCTCCGCTAACATGTGGCAAGTAAATCTTGTCTTAAATTATGACAGCATAGTGTATTTTGAAAATTGTTATCTGCACCGATCAAATACGACAGCGCAACAAACCAAAAGCCTTGTTCACATTTTCCTGTTTTTAAGCTTGTTTGAATCTGGACAGGTTCTGGAAAGTTTCCAGGCAATTTATTTATTAAGAGCAGTCATAGCCTGTAACTAAACATGCTTTGTAATAAATTAACAAGAATTTTGTTTATCAGATACTCTGTTAACAACTTTTTTTACTGTCAAGCACTGACAAATGGTCATCAAAGTGCCAAAACCTAAGCCAAAACTGCTATCAATTAATTTTTCGACTACTTGACAGATCGCGAGGTTATTTTTAACCTGGAAATAGGCAGCAATCATGGTTAACACTAGCTCTGAATGCATTTAAAGAACTGAGGCCAATATAAAAATTCCTCTCGTATTAACTGCATTTTCCAAGGTAAACTTGCCCATTAAATGTACGTGTAATCTCGCAAATATCGAAATGGGCTCAGTATTCTGTGAAATATGTTTCATGAATGAATAATTGAGCTAACATCAAAAGAAAAAAGTAGTTTGAATGACTTTTAGTCAACATTTTAAAAAAATAACCCATCATCAACAGTTTGGGAATTGAATGACAAGACTACAAGAAAAGTGCTCTAAAGGAATAGTGTTCCTATGCACCTTGATGGCTATAGATATTCATATACTGTTGTAGTGTGTGTGTGTGTGTGTGTGTGTGTGTGTGTGTGTGTGTGTGTGTGTGTGTGTATGTGTATATATATATATATATATATATATATATATATATATATATATATATATATATATATATATATATGTGTGTATACTGGATATGTGTGTTCACCCGACAGTGAAAGGAAAACTAATCCTGCTGACAGACTCTAAACCTGACCTGAGCTGTGACCCCAAACACAGCAGCCCATGTAGAGAAAGATGGACACACTGGCAGGATGCCTGAGCTTGCAAACATCTTCTCTTTTCCAAGCACTCTCAAGAACTGACAAAGCTTTAAAGATGCTGCTGAGGTTCTGAGACCAGTAGCGCAGAGAAGCCACCCCCACGCACGCACATCTGAGAAGAAATGATATTCTGTCCTGCAGAGAGAGAAAGTTAGAACTCAAAGATCCACAACAGTGTCATGATTAAAAAGGCGGAGCGAAAGAGAAAATGGGTAAAGGAAATTGGCAAATGTTCATTGAGATTGTCTGTCCTGTGTGTGTGTGTGTGTGTGTGTGTGTGTGTGTGTGTGTGTGTGTGTGTGGTTTCTGTAAAAGAGACAAGTAACGAAGGTACAGGAGACAGAAGAATAGCTATAGAACCAGCACAAAGGAAAGGGGCACCAAACATGCACTGTTTAATCAGTACTTATTGATCAACAAATTCCTAACAACTACACTGAAGTTAAATTTGGATCTGGAAAAAAAATAGTTTTTATACCAACAGTGTGTGCAGCACAAGCCCCAACTTCCAGATTTCTGCAAAATGTTTCATTTCAAACCTCCCTGCAAACTCTATATAATAATATATAAATATTAATATAATATAATAAAGCATAGCCCACTTTTAAGAAAGTGAGAGCAGTATCGGGATACACGCAGAGGGTCAAAGATGCAGAACACAACATATAAGGACCCTTCAATATGAGCTCCAGACTCAAAACTTGATGGACTTGGGATTTCAATGCTACAAAATGTTGCTAGAAAGGCTGTGTGGATTTTAAGGAAAACAGAGGTGAATTTGAGATATATGGTGGTTGGATCACGCTGTGAGTCTAAACATAAGGGTTGGGTATGGTTGTTAACTTGCAAGTTGAAAGGGTACGGGGTAAGATAGAAATAGGAGTCCCTGTGGGCCTCCGCCACTCCAATTTCAACCGTGGCGTCCCAATTAAAATAGTTGCAGGGCAAAAGAGGTTTCTCTACTAGGCTGGAAAAAAAGGTTCACAGACCCCCTTCTGAGAGGAAAGACGAGGCAGCAGATTGCTCAGATTTAAATGATAATTTCCAGAGAAAAGATAAAAGCTCAATGCCTAATTACGACAAACCTTTCCAAAACAAACTTTGTCTCGGCGGTATGACTGCACAATATCTGGACAAATATTTGATTCCAAGCAATTATGTTACTGAATGTTACTCATGTGCTCCACTGCTATATGTGCTTTTTACTGCACAATTCATCTTTATACACGACTGAACACAAAGAGACAGTCATCTTGAAAATGGGAACTTTTTCAAAAGAACAATTGAGCACAGAAACATGATGCGTAAAATCTTTAACTCAAACCTTAACATAATAACAGATATTGATCGTGGCAGTGAGAGAGATAAGAGCGAGCCTACCTCGAAATAAAATGAATCTAACTCCCTTTAATTGAGCTCCAAACACTGCATTATTGCGTATCTCCACTGTCAACATACTCACTGATTATTTTTTCCACAAGAAATGTGACAAACAAGAACAATCTCTAAAACAGTACGTATGTAGTTTTGCTTCAGTTGCCCTTCATTAGGTCCTCTAAATATGGCTGGCCAATTATGCCTTTCTTCCATTGCAATTGCATTTTTTAATTTTTTTTATTTGTACTGATCTGCAAAAAAAGAAAGCGCTCATTATCTTGTTACTGGCTTTCTGTCCTTTAATCCTAATGAAACTGACAGTCACAAATAGGCTGTGTAACCACTCCGCTTAAAAAAGAGACGATGCTTTTAAAAAAGCCCATTGTGTTCGTTTCATTTTCACTGATCAACATAAATGGAAACATTACAAACTGTGGCCCAGAGTAGTGTTGTTCTATCTAACTGCGGAGTTCATGAGACAAACATAATGTAAAAGATTGAGCTGACAAAAGGCCAAACGAAGGAAACATAAATTCCAGTCTTTACACAGTTACACATACAGGTTTTATGAAACAGCTGTCAGTTTCATGTTTACCAGCAACGATCAGTTACATGATGTAGATATGAATTTTGTAAGAAGAAACAAGATGTGCCTAAACATATTATGTTGCACAAATGATCTAACAGACTTCTGGATTACATGTCATCTTGTTCTGATTTGCAAATGTTGCAATCCCCCATTCATGGTATTTCACCATATTACAATAGCCAAACCTCCAGGAAACACTCACATAATCACGCTATCAATATTGTCTCTCCAAGCGTAGACTCTTAAGAAAATAAAAAAGAATAATCCACACATTACACAAAGTCTGACTGTAAGTAGTTAGAAGATTTTAAAGCTACGACTTCTCCATTATCAGGCAACTATGCTTTAAACACTTCATGTGCAATATATGCTTCAAAAGACAGAGATCATTTGTTTTTTGAAACTATACTAACTCGGTATCAACACAGAGGCTGTAAATGCATGCTATTAGGCCACTGCCTTCAAAATGATGCAACACTCAGACAATCTAACATCTTTAACTGCAACTTTACCACTGCCTAAGGAAGTCCTTGCTCTGCAATCGACAGGCAAACCATAGCCACGCTTAGTTACATAAAGTTGCATGCACAGATAGATGTGCGGTAAGGATGCTTAACTGTCTGTCAGCTTATATTAGGACAAAAGAAAATACAGGCTGTTCAGTGGGGAAAAGTGGCCGAGAAGGAGATGAGTGCGGTTGCCTGACTTGACTTTCACCTTCTGTCAACAACACGGGTTGAAGTTAATGAGGTTGTTCCATGGTCCTATCACTGCCAACCCCGGTGGCTTCTAACACTATAAATTCTCATTTCCTACAGCGTCTTCATGAAGTCTGCTCCCTGCCACATTTTTCCGAAGACAATGCCTCCACATATCTTGCAAAATGAAATCTGGGACATCCTTTGTTCATAAATACAGGCATTGAAAACAGAATGGACCGAACTGCGGCTGTGTGAAGTCACAGTGACATGGCACATATATAATCAATGCGTCACACATCTAGGAGAGAACAGGGACAAAGCCCGATGTGGCAGCAATAACAACCAAAGGTAGATCATTATAATAATGCACGTGTGAGTGTGTATGTGTTGGAGTCTGTGCAGATTTAATCATCAGCATGTGAGCTGTCAATGATGAAGCTAAGTAGGTTGAATCATTGAGTCAGACGCGAACAATGAGTGGCCCAGTGCCCATTGTCACCACAAGGTCACATGGAAGATATAGGTTAGAGAGAAATTCAGGAGCAGATGGAGACGTCGAAACTTCAAAATCACAAAGAAAGAGTTTAACCCTTTAAGACCTGCCACAGAACCAAGTCCGCCAGAGCTTATAGTATATTTTTACATGCTGTGGAGCCATTTTTGGGAGCATTTCAAGTTGCTATACATCAATACAACCATTACAGCCTAAATTTTAATAATATGCATGCATTAAGTGCATACTAATTACATAAATTGCAAAAAAGTGCAATAAACTACAAAGAAATTTAAAATCGTTTTTGTTTTTTAACATATATTTCTAGTTAGAGAAATTTAAGAGGCTTATCCCTCAAAACTGTAAATACAAAAAAGTTGCACAAAATAGTTTCCCACCACAGGAAATTTATTTTAAGTGTCTTCATAGTTTTATTTTTGAAATACACTAATTTTTATATACTGCAGGAAAAATGAAAATAAATATTATAATGCAAATTTGCAAAATAACAGCATATGCATCAAAATAAAATATTTCCAGCAGTGCAATATGAGTCCTCAGCATCCCAGAAACGACACAGAAAGTCATAAAGTCAAAGATAACTTTTAAAAACACAAGTATAAGCTCATGAGGCCCTGATGGTAAAAAAAACTACATTTCTGCGAAAATGACGTCACTTCTGGTTTCGAGCAGGTAATGGCGGACATGTGATCGTTCACGCTGATGGACGTAGGAAGTGTTACAAACAGCTGATCGGATCGGCAAAGCGTGTTTCTGGAATATTATGTTTTTGTTGCTGCAAGTGCTTTTTATGCAGTTTTTGCAAAGCTATATGTGGAAGGAAACCGTGACCGAGGACAAGCTGATGGCATAAGATGTAAGTACAACTCCTCTGGTTTCATATGCAAAAAAAACTATTGCGCTAGCTTACGTGGTTGCAGTGCTACCGGATTTAAAAATAGTTATGCAAAACGGAGCGTGCCCCCTCTGACCGGCTTTAAAGGGTTAAAAAAGCAGACCAAAAAAACAAAATTATCTGCAGAAGCACACCACCCTCAAAATATTGTGACCTTCATTTAAAATCAAATCATTCTGAAGGACTGTAAAAAAAAAAAGTACCAATCAGCAGCTTAAAAGCAGGCTGAGTATGTGAAAGATTTGTCTTTGTAAAAATTTTGAACAGCCAGTATGACACGCAGCTCTTCTGTCATACATGTGGGGGCACCGGAAGAACGCCTACCTTCCCCAAAAAATGATCACTGTAGTAGTACAATCTGTAAATTATTAAGTTGGTGTTACAATTGCCTAACCTCAACCAATCATGCTGGTGTGATCTATAATTCAACAAGGGCTGCCGACTTTCCCTTATTATTACCAACACAGTGGAATTCCAAATGAGCTCACTACTCATCCTCACTCTTTGTCACTCTATCAGTCTGTCTCTCTCACTTCTCCTCGCTGTCTGTCTCGTCTGTCTCAGTGATTGTCTCTTTCTGAACCTGACAACAGCACGCATTTCTAAATACATCGCATACATCCATTACAGCTGTGCACGGAAATCTTCATTAGCAGTCGGTCTTTGCAATAAGAAATAAAAGAAAGGAAGAAAAAAAATTCAATCTGAGAGGAAATGCAGCAATGGTATCGGTGCTACTCCAGACGACATGAGAGGGTGAGCGAGTGAAAGTCGCAAAAAAGCCTGTTTGATCATCTTCCTAATTACGTCTGTAACAATACCCAAGTTGTTTTGCACAGAATCAGCTAGAGAATATGCAAATAGGCACTGCTACTTTGCACCCGTATGCTGAGTCTGGGCAGAAGAAAAAAGTGCATTGTGGTGCTTTCTTGTTTTGAATTTCAAAAGGAAAGTGAAAAATGTCCAAGAATTCTCTTTATAACCCCAGGCATTAATTCTGCATATTACAATCAATTATAGAGATCTGAATAGCAGATTTATCTATGGAGAGAACATCTGGAGAGGAGTACTTCAATAAGACTATTGTATCAAAAAGGACTCCTCTGTGGAAATGAAATGCTACGCTGCAACCAAAGTCTGCAAGAGAAGTCTGAGAGAGGAGACGCAGGGTTAGGGGTGCAATTAAGACAGAGGAGACAGTAGACAACTCCCTGATTGATGGTGTTGCATATTCAGTAACACTCTGCTAATACCGGAGGACGGGCACACATACCTCCACATAAACATTTAAAAATACAAACATATGCGTTTCAGTACTCACGTCTATAAGCACACTGAATATGAACAAAGAAAAGTACCAGAGAAATTCAAACTCATCGCTTCTCCAACTTCACTAAACCAATTTCTTCCAAACACTGAAGCGCAAGCACTTAATACACTAGCAAAGAGAAATGCAGCAGTTGAGCAAATAAAGTTGATTCCACAGAGTACATATTGTCTTACATGGTGCAGTTCTCAAGGTTACATGTAATAAAACTTCTTAACACAAGCATTACAAGTAACACTTCTCTCTATACTTGAACTCTTCGGTAACATAGAGATGGTGCATGAAGACGATTCGATTCTTTCATTTTAATTGTTTTGTTTTTAATCAAACAGTTTAACTACTTTTTCACTGTATATTTAAGTGAGAGCACATTTAAAAATAAAAACAGGCAGTTAAGCGCTGTGCAAACCCTCATACACTGGTTTTCCTCATGCCTCTCTGTTCAATAATTAAACAGAAAGAGTTTTGGCAGTGACATGGTGGGGTCTGCATCTTATCTATCTACCTACCTGAAGGTCCACAGAGACTGCGTTTTATGCAATAAGAAAAGCTTTTAACGGGCCAGAGTCAAAGTGAGAGCTGAACCTTTGACCAAAACAAGAAACCAGAGGCCTGAACAGGCCCTTCTAATGTTTTGCACAGATCTGGAAAGGCAGCAGCTCCAACCAGTGACTTTCTTCCTTTCACATGTCCGCTCTCCAGGGGTGTAGAAGCTTGAGAGTATACCAAGTTCACAGAGATATTATATTCACAGCAAGTGAAATTCAGGAACACTAGCAAGGGACAAAAAAAGCTTCATCTTTTCTTGGCATTTCTGTGAATTTGGGCAAATACACAGTCATGCCAGTGTGTCTGTGGCACATGTCAAGAAGCCGCAGGTCAATTAAAATGTGTGCAAAACTGAAGTTTAGAATTTGAATACATGAACATTTTCCTGATGTCCACATTCTTTACTACCTTAATTGTAGCACTGGGGTTGGTTTACGAATGCTCACATGTACCTTTGCTACCGCTACAACAAAAACACAAAAGAAGCAAAGCCACCCACTCTGTGTATGAAGTGATATGGGTTTGAGCAGCAAGCAATAGGAGTGCACAATCACAAACGCACCTAGAGAAAAACCAAAAAAATACTCACACACACACGCATTCTCACACAGTCATGGAGGCACAAACGAATACACAAATGCCACAGCCAGCTTGCCATCTCTCTGCGGACAGGAGGAACACTCCCGCCACATCATTTCAGAGTGCTTTTCATCACAGTGTGACAACATGTCAGCTCCAGTCTCCGTCACTACGCCACACTGCATTGATATTCACCAACTGTGCAGCAGCCTGGGACACAACACAGCCATGCCAAAAATATGACAATGGAAGAATAACTCTCTTGCATTTACTTGCCCACTCACACGCCCACGTGCTCATACTCAGACTGTTACATACATGCACATGTGTGTGTCCTTACTTGAAGATTTTACGCGCCGTATGAATGATGAACATGGGGTTTCCGCACAAAGCCTTGAAGTCTGCCATCTATATGCTGCTGGTCAAATGAACTTGGGCTCATTTATGTTGCCATCAGATTGAATTACTTTTTGCTTTTGTTCTGCGTCTCGTAAAGAGAAGCTCGGAACGCTTCTGTACATGATATCAGGGATCCTTCCTGAACCACCTGTCAGACAGAATGACAGCCTGATTTATTGACTGACTGACAGTGCCAATTCTCCATATATTCACTCTAAACTCATCCCACAAGCGACACTCAAAAATTACTATTCAGCAACCACTCACATTTACGCCCCTGAGGCAAAGAACAGGAGACTTGGGGCAGAGAAGGCTGCTATGGGAGAATGGAGTGGTGTGTGTAGAGCTTTGTGTTTTTCTTTTGTTTTGTTTTGCGTGTGCGTGTTTTAAATGCACACATTTTCCAGGTTGTATTGAGCATCGTGTCATAATTTAATAACTCTTCCTTTTATGATCTGAAACATAAAAAAAATGGGAGACAAAAACAAAACAGTCACTAGTAAACCGTTTTATGACTTTTCCGTATCCAGAGAATATTAGGATTTTTACAAATGCACTTACATTGCATTGGTGTGAAGCATGAATCATCCCTTGACGTGTAGGGGATATGAAACTGATGAGGAATCAAATAGGCAGCCAAGTCAATCTGCTCTACAAATATTGCCTGCACTGGAACACCAGGTAAGCATGTAATGAAATTTCTAGTGTAGTCTAAAAATCCTGCACAAGAGTGTGATTATGCATCCTCTCTTTTGACTGCTCTGAATCTCCCACACAAACACATACCAGAATATTAATACAAACACATTGGCTGGGGAGAGGCATTCAGTGGAGCAATTAAACGTCCCTATGTGTCTGCATACAAACTATCAGTCAAATCACACTCTACAGGTATCCTCTGCGGAGAGGGGGTTGTGTGGATTAATCCACCCCTGCGTGTCCGAGCTGCATGGCTGCTCCCCCAGCCAGAACTACCAGGCTTGTTAAAGTTGATTTATTAGGCCGCTGTTTACTTTGGCTTTCCTAGGCACGGCAAGGTCAACAATAATGGTTCTCTGAATGGGAATAAATTTCGACCTGGGTGTATATGGCCATCACTGCTTTTCCCTTCGAACCTTTCATGGTATGCGAGATCAAATCACCCTCTCCATCCTACTCTTGTGCACACACCCACTCAGTTTCTGTCCCTTAGTAACCAAAGGATCACTTGGGAACATCTAAATTGGTGCCCCCTCTGCAATTACTTTTTATTCTCACTGTATCCTCCCTCTTCTCCCCTTCTTCTAGCACTGCATGATGCTTGATACATCTGTTCATGCATGTGGGAGTAAACAGCCGTTACATCAATTAAGGTTCTCTTTTTTATGCAGCCCGAGGTAGGAGGGGGAACAGGGAAACAAAAGAGTTAACATCTACAAACCCAGCTGGATAACAAGGTGTATAAGTACACTTGCATGCTGATAAAACAGTGCATCACTTGCATATAAAAAAATAAAATAAGCCCCCGCCCTACACAAGACTGACAAGGCAATATAGCTGCACAACTTGTGACTTCTCTGTAGAACATAGAAAGGGGGAAAAACAACTTTATTTACCCTTCCCAACCCTGTCCATCAGTCAGTGCCAGTGTCAGGACACATGCAGTTTTTATTTGTGCAAGTGAGGATTTCTGATAATGGTTGACACAAAAATGGAGGCCTTACAAGTCTCACTCTGACTTGTGAAAAAAGAAATACCTTTACTCGTACTGTTTACATGGATGTGAATATTTTTGAACGATTAAATAATTCCACTCTTATCAGTAAACACTATTTATTTTTGCACATCTACGTCTTTTCAACTGGCATGGAAGAGTTATCGAATGGTGTAATGAAAGCAGACGAGTGTGCCATTCCCAGGCCTTTAAGCATAAAAGGCCAGTGTGCACTCCACACTGTATATAAATGCCACTTGTTTTGCACATATTCAACTCTGTATATTTTATATATTTTATTATTATTATTATTATTATTATTTTATTTTATTTTTTTACTATTTAATTTGTAAAAATGTGTATACACACACACACACACACACACACACACACACACACACACACACGTAGGAAAATATTTAGTATACACATCCAGAAATGCATACACTATTATATATTGTACATATATTTATTAGTTTCAGGTTGGCCATTCTTGTATTTTGCTCGTTTGTGTTGTTGTGTTTGCACATCTCTGTTGCTTGTGGGGCTCGCACACAAGAATTTCACTCGCATGTGCTGTGCCAGTGTGCCTGCACATGTGATGTGACAATAAAAAGTGATTTGATTTGATTTGATTTAAAAGAAAGCAAAGGATGTGCAAAGACTTATACAAAAGATCTCAAAAGCTAGGTGGACTATACTGCACAGCCAGTAAAGAAAGACATATAGGTAGCTACCCAAAGCTGCTCTCTTTACAGATGTAGCCATTCTAGGAACTGCTTTTATTTCACAGCGGCTACAAAACTGCTGCAGTGGTGTTCCACTGTGAGCAGCGATACACCTTGCAAATCACAGTACAGTTCATAACTCATCACATGATTGTCATGGGGTTTCAACAGGAATCCATACGCTTTGCAACCAATTTATCACTAACTGAAGACAAACACAGAAATAAAAATTATAGGTGTTACTCGGCCCAAAACTAAAAGGGACGAAGAACAGGCAATCATTTGAGGCCTTCTGCTAATTCTTAATTCACCTGTCCCTACACAAAGACTTGTCTTACTTTTATAAGACTTTATATTTCCAGCTAGAGTTTTAAATTAGCAAAAAAGCAATTTCGCTGAATCTTTACACCCTGGTGGCTATAAAAGACTAGACCTCAACATCTGGCTGTTCCTAATTTTTACTGAGCTCCGGTTTTCTTTTGCAGAACATTCTGTAGAAAAAGATGCTTGGGGTAATGTAGAAATGGTGTCACCACATACTTTTGCTCAGCAGACCAGCTCCGACTCAGTTGTTTACAATACTCTTAGCACTGTCTGCATGTAACAGAGAACACATCACAGCTGAGAAGACAGAGGTACAGAGTCAAGCAGAGTTAAAAAGTACACTGGAAACTAGTTTGTGTGATAGGTTGCTGGAAAGTTTATAAATAATAACCTCACCATTTTCCATTTTTAGTATAACTGTGTCGCTATAATGACTTTATTCCCTAAAAATCTGTACCAATCTGTCTCTATAAAACACTACAGCATCCTAAGTCCCTGCTAGAGTGACTATTGATAATATATTACAGCAAAAATTGATCTGAGAAAATCCGTTGCTTCCAATAGCTTCATTGAATTAGGGTCGGAATTAGATGTGCGCTACTGTGGGTGTGAGAGTCGTTTCCAACCTTTATCAAATGCCATCCTTTTCCTTCTACATTTGTCACTTTTGTGCCGCATCTAATGAAGCAGAAACGCCAAGTTTAAAAAAAAAAAATAATAATAATAATAATGTAAAATATATCCAGGGTGATTTGTCAAGATTGTGACATTTCGGTGCAGAGCTCAGCTCAGAGCTCTTTGATATGGTCACCATCTCTGTGAGGTTTATAGCAAAAACCTAAAGCAACTTTAGAAAATTAGCCTCTCCAAACCTACCCACTGTTCCTCTATCACTGAGCGGACTAACACAACCGGCTATTTAATATTCCCCACCAAGCACTAAAATGTTCTGTAATGCATCAGAGGCACATTGGTCAGATTACCATAAACTTCTGTACCCAAACGCTTAGTTTAATTTTAAGAAGTTAACTTTTGCCTGGAGCATACCTCCGAGCTCAGATGAAGTGCATTTCAGTGTGCAGCCACCAGCGCTAGCTCATCAGCAGCAACACGCTGTGCTGATGTGTAAAAGCTCATTGTGTATTTAAATGCTCTTCAGAGAAGATGGAAGCAAATGAAACAATCTAATTTTTGTAATAACTTCATTTTCCCTGATGAAACATTCAGATATAAAACAGACAGTTTTTCAGTTATCGTAAAGGTCAACAATAGGGGGGGAAAAAATCAAATATATCAGGCACAAACACAATTTGAATCTCACAATGTGAAATGCAATATGACTTTAATATCATGAACTGACAAGACTAATATAGAATTAATATGGAATATAGAGTATAGAATGTATTGTATGCTGTCAACCTGTAATCACATAAAAGAATAGTGAGTTGAAAGGGGAGTAATTTTACTTACTCTGAAGCTATTTGGTTATTAATTGCAATATAATGAAAAACAGTCCTCAGAGTGAAGAGGCCATTAACAATAGCTGCAAAGTCATTCCTTTGACAGAGTTACAGGCACATCAGCAGCATTTTCTTCACAACTTCTCTGTAACTAATAAACTTTCACCTCATTATGACCTTATACCAACAGATATCTCTCTATAAATCCAGACAGGCAGATAGATATTCAAACCTCCTCATTTTAAAACAGTCCTTCCACTTCAACAAACAATTTTTATTCCAACAGCTAATGCAAAGTGTTTCTTGAGAGCCTAAGATATCTTTGAGAGCGCATCATTCCAGTCATTAGATTGTACTAAACCACAGCTCTTGAAGCAAAGCACTTTAACACCCCATAAATGCTCCACTCAGTCAACGGCTTTGATGAGGCTTTTGATATGCCTTCAGTCTATTAGGTAGTCAAAGAGAATATACTAGCATATAAAAAAGAAATAAAGTCAACTTCCTTTCATCCATACCGTATCCTCAAATCAAAGACAGACTTAAACAATACTTCTACCGCACAGGACCTAGCAGTATGTATGGATAGACTTTTGCTCTTTAAATGTACAATGTAAGGCAAAACTGATGAGGCTTAACAGCTGAGATTGTTTTGCCACTTATTCCAGGGAATCGGTTCAACTGAGGACATTTTGCAAGGGAAGGTTCCTTTCCACACAGCTAGATTAGACTATGTTCAGATATTAAGTGACTGGTATTAAATGTAGAAGACGTAGGTGCCTTTATGGAGTGATTTATATGCATAATTGGTCCAGTCTTTAAATAAGCTTAATTCTGTTTGTACACTTTTTCTCAACAGTGCTCGACTAGGCTTTTTTCATATAAAGGCACAATTCGGAAGACTGCTACTTATCTTCTAATGATTCATCGGGAACATTTCTGGCATAGGTTTAATGCATTATCTCCTTGTTGTCTGCCAAGACAAGCCACCAGTGGTCACTCATTTGGAATATCTCGAAATCTAGTAGTCAGATAAACGTTGATGAAAAAGGCCTTTGGTGATATACAGTATAATCGGTTGAAGGAATTCAGACAAAGGCAAAAAACAGGAAATCAGTCGAGTGACACGAGTGACATGAGACCAGGAGTGGTATGAGGCAGATAAAGGAAGCAAAAAGAAAAGAGCTATTAGAGGAGAACGTCGACATGAAATGAGAGAAGTTTGAGTGAAATGGCAAAAATATAGACAAAAAAATGTCGTATAGTAAAATACCCTAAAGATACATTTCAGCAGCAGCAGCTAACATAACTGTGTAATTATGTGCAACCAGACACAACGCTGAATCTGTTAATCAGCTTTCCTCGGTGGGGTGCTCAGTACCTCTCAAAGAATAACACAGTAAAGTCCAGCACTAAAAAGAAAGCACTGTAATCTTCTACCCAGCCTTGGTAACTAACACATAATGGGTTAATCTCCAGCGAGTGCTTATGATTGATACATGGCTTTTTAAGTGGTTAGTTCTCTGTGAAAGAATCTCACAAACACAGGTCAAACACTCGTTTTTAACCCTCAACTAACTCTCTGACACGTCTCTAATAGGATTGGCTGTGGATTCAGTTAATTGTACTGCTACACACATAAAATAATGCATGCTTTAACTTGATCTAGCAGGAATAAAAAGTTTATGTATATATAAATTATTTGAATATCAGTATTCATAGTAGCATAAAGAATAAAGTAACAAAATGACATAATCAAAGCAGGCTATAAATAACCTTAAAGATAGACACATTTTGGAAGAAAAGAAAAACAAATAAACCCCCTTAATTTCTTACCATCAACTGAGAAGCTGTTCTTGGTTTTACTCCATGCTTTTATCAATCTAATTTTATAATCACGAGACAAGCATGACGTATCGGCTTCCAGGCGATCCGACTCTCTTTCTGCCAATGCCAATAACTTTATAAGTCCCTTCTGCTGGAACTGGAAAACAGCCTAATACTACACACTGAGAGGTTCATTGGTTCTACACCCCAGAGAAGTCATACTATTGCGGCTGCAAGAGGCGATCACAAAACACAATTTTTTTTTAAATTGTTTTGAAGATACATTTACAGTTTTAAGTCTTTATTATTTTTCGTTAGACAAAGTAGGAATTGAAATCACAGTCTGGCTTTTTTTTTCATTTTCACGTGTAAGAGCCTGAAATGTATAATACCACTTATTTGAATTATTTCCACTAAATGAAATAAAACGTATCATGCCTCTGCAACTTTTAGTAGATACTGCAATTATAGGCATACAACCAGGTGGCCACTACCCGTGAGGTTAACAAAAGAAAAAAAGAGGCTCTCCTGGTTCTCTGTAAATAATTAGTAGATTTTCTCCCGCACTGATTCTCACTGTGATCTGCAGTTAAAACAGAGGCCAATTTCATCCCTGGAACCATCAAGACATAATCCATCGTAAAAAAGGATGAAAAGAGATGTTATTCTTATTATCTAATTAATCCTGCCCATGCCCCGAGGTTATTTAATTTGTTGAAAGACCATTAAAAACCCTGCACCCAGCAAATAAAATAATGAGGATCTTAATTTGCTCCAATTCGGGAAGGCATTGCCATAAACAAGAGCAGGCAGTATCAGGCCCTCCAGACAGGCCAAGTTACTCACAAAATTAGGCAAACGGTACTAACAGCAAACTTTTGGAAATGTAATACCTCTGACAGCAGTGACAATAATTTACTCGTTGTGCCCACATGACACCCTATAAACAGGAAAACAAAGCATTAACTTGTCAGCGCGAAATGATGTCTATTTAACTGACTGTGGCGCAGGGAAAGCTGTTTTTTGTTTAAGAACTTGATGTGTCTATTATGGCAAAAGGAAAAGATAAACTAATTCATCAAAGTGAGATTAAGTGTGTTGAAAAGCTCGGTTTGTCAGTTATAGCGCATCAAAGGACAAACTAAAATCCATCAACGACAGATTAACAAGGAAAAAGAAATGATTCAAGAAGAATACGGCTCAGAAAGGAGTTCAACTGCAGGGGTAAGAATCAAGGAAATGACAATGAGCGACAAAAGCACTTTCTTCTCTCTAATACACCAAATGATGGCATGCAATATCGCTTCATTTTAGAAAGGACCATTATTCCAAGTACTCTGAATCTAATTTGTGAAAGGACTCTGAATTCATTACCATGATACAATAGAGTTTAGCCAAGTCACAAGCTGAGAAAAGAAAACAAGAGTCGCTCCAGCAAACTTTTAAGAACAAAACTTTTCTGGAAAACTTTTGTCCTAGCTTACCGATGCATGAGGCCCTGAATATTCTTAGAACCATACTCTTAACATCCATCATACCCAAGTAGATGTGGCATCAGAGAGGCAGCACAAAATGTGTTATCTTAAAAATCGATCTCTAGCTTTAATTAATTCTTTCGTTTCTGAAACCAGCATCGGATCGATAAGAACTAGGCGCTACTTGAAGAATGTCATAGATAACACTATGATAATTTTGAATATTAAGCTCCACTTTATCTGCAAATGCCATCCGTACTGCAACTACCATCAATATTCCTTAGGCATCCCAGTGACAAGATTCATGTTTTCTAATAAAAGAGTGATTCCCCAGCCCTGGTCTGGCTTGATGCCTAAGAATAATGTCAAGGAAGTGTTTATTGAACCCAGAGAAAGATGGCACTGGGCCATTGTTCAAACAACAAAACACAAAACAACAGACAATAATCATAAAACAGAATAAAACCACACACCACTCCCTGCTCTTCTTGGGGAATATCTAAATTCAGAGGGGCAGAAAATACCCTGCCAAATTGTGAGCTCCTTTGCTTATTCCTTTGAGTGTATTTCCTGCAAAGCTCAAGTGACCACTGCTGCGCGTCTGACCAGCATATTAAAAAAAACCTCATTTAGTGTTAGCATTACTCTAGGGAATAATAAGTTCACTAGACAATGAAGTTAAGCTCTCTGGAAGCCAGTGTTTCCGTATTCCTGCATAGCATTTCCCCCTTTTACCACTGTCTGGTCTTCTTCTCTCACTCAACCGGCTGAAAATTCTCTTGTCTCTGTGTGGAATGCACACATACTGATCTCAGCATGGCACAAACTGCATTCCTATGGCTTTCTTTAGCTTTGTGCAAAAAAATAAATAAATAAATAAATAGATAAACTAATATACCTAAAATGCCTTCACTTCCCATGCTGAGGATTACACCCCAATAGAAGCAATGGTTTTCCATGGGGAGAGGATAATACCATGGAAATGGAACCCTGCTTCTACACCTACACGTACTATGAAGAAAACAGTGCTGAAAGGCCACTAGAGCCAATGATGTCTCTTTAGGTGAAGATTACATACTAAAACTCAAAGAAAAATCTTAGTGAGAGACTTTTGTTAGCTTAACCTGTTCCTGCCAGGATCTGTTACAACAATGACCTTATAATGTTGCTTATCCCAGACTTTCCCATGTGTCTTAACCTTTTGATCCCATCCATTTTCCTCCAAGTAAAGTGGGAAGAAAGTCTGGCAAGGCTTGCATACATGTGTATGTGCATAGCGTTCATGTGTATGAACGTTTATGTGTGCAAAATACTGCAAATAAAAACTGATTAGACAAGAGAAAAGGTTGGTATTATTCCACCTAACAGTGATCGCAGTAAAAGTACATGGCTCTCAGACCCTCAGGCTTTCTTTGAGCCAACAAATAAAAAGTGCCAAAACACACGCACACACACATTAAAACACTTTCTACCACTAGTTCTCTGTGACTGCACGATAGACATACTGTTACACAAGAAAGAAAAACCCACATACAAGTAAGCGCATCACATTTTTCTGTGCCAAAGACCACCTTCAGCCGTACTGGTAGGTAACATGCTTCCTCTGAGCCTGAGCCAAGCTGCTCCTAAGCATGCATGTGGGAGTCGACAAAGCTCAGCCCACATAACGTGTTTACATAGCTGTACACTGTCTCACTGGGGAATACATTATACTTGAAGCACAGAAATATACATTAACAATCAGCGTATTCAAGTGCAGCTAACATACCATGCTTGGCACGGCTCTCCTGATGACTTTTTATACAGTTTCCAATGTTTACTTATAGTCTCTAAAAGGATGATTGCAATTGGCATCAAATAAGTCTGAAAAGATGCATTTGACGGTAGATTCATACATAACTGAAATACTTCCAGAGCACAGAGGAAAGTATTTTTTTACAGAAAGGAGAAACAGAAGTCCTTAACCTCCCCCCCTTCTTCACAGTCTGTTGTTCAAAGTTGTAAGGAAGCACAGGTACAAAGGTGAAACACTTATTTCCCTCCCCCCTTCTTTAGTGTGATGTCTGCCTGCTCACCATGCCACACTAACACGGAATGTTTCAGCGCTCTTCTCTCTTTAAACACTAAAGATCGGTCTCACCACTCAGTACCACTTACCGACTTCAAGGTGATGCAAACGCCAAAGCGTTAACTCTACAAAGTACATAAGTTTCAGACAGAGAAGCATGCTCTCGATAGAGAGCCGGGAAGAAAGTGTTAGTGGAGGAGGGGAGAGGTGACAGGCATGTGAGGAACACCTTCTGAAGTGTCAAAAGATGGGCTCAGCTGATGAAAGAGGATAGGAAAGAGGAAGGGAGTAAGAGAAGGAGGGGGAGAGCAGGAGACAGAACGAGCTGATGTCACATCTGAGGCAGCAGAGAGGCTTTCAAGTCACGAGCACTGGCTGTAAATTCCATGCAGGAGCTTCTCTTGGTGAATTTTAAGGTTTATATGTGCACATTTTTGTGTATCCGTGTGTGTTTGATGAGAAGTACAAGATAAGTATATGCATGAATGTGTAACAGTTGTTACGCTTGTGTACTGAACACGAAAAATGCGAAGGAGGTGGATTGCACGTCTGCTTCCATGTGTGTAGCAATGTAAAACTACATGCATAGAAACAACCTGAAGGTTTGCACCAGGGGTATTAATTGCACATGTTGGACCTACTCATCAGTGCCTGAGAAGAGGAGGGGAGTGTAATGATTAACAGTAATATAAACATAAGACCACCTTTCCTGGAACCTGCAAGATCGATACGCTGGCCTCGGCTTGCATAGAAAATTGCTGAAGACCAATCAATCCCTCTTAAGTTTTGTGAATCCAGTTGGGTAGCTTAGCCTTGAGGAGACCAGACAGGGGCATCAATGTGGGCACAAGGGAGACCAGGGGAAGACAAAGCCTTGTCAATAGTGCTTCGTTTTCCATCAACTCTGTTCCTTAATCACCCTGGTCTCAATGTGCCTTTCTATCTGACAGGCCCACTCCCATTCCAATATATCCAACATGAACCAGCCCTAAACAAACATCTACCTGCCTCTTGCTCAGCTGCTCGAGAGAGCTACCCTCATCTATCTAAGCCAATAGCAAAGGTCTTCATTACAGAGTGTGCAGCGAGAGGGTTGAGGAAAGTTTGTCCTTATTGATGGCGGCTCCATTGTCTTTTCCTCATTTAAAAAAGGCACTCCTCTCAGTAATTACCTTCTCTGCCTCTCTTCTTCCTGGTCAGGTCACAGCTACTCCAAGTCCTTACAAAGACAATTAACTTAGTGGGGGGGGGGGGTCCCCTAGAGTGAATAATAAGAACCAATAAAGAAAGAAATATATTTTCATAGAAACGCTGGAGTTAAAGTTATGAGTTGTACAAAGGCAGCTGTGGCTAAATACACGAAAGAGCATTATTCAACCCTCTCAGTTTGTTATTTTGGAGTTCTTTATATAGGATTTGAAAACATTTGCATTTCAGTGAACAGGGAAATAATAAAGAAGTAATCCAGAGATAATACAGCAAACAGAGTAACATAATGCAAGACAAACAATAAGTGTGGGACAGGAAGGAAAGTAAAACCGGTATTAAGCCAGATAAAAGTGCAGGCACACCTGAGCACTATTTAAGACAATTGTGGCAGAAGCCTCATCTTCATTGAGTTAATTAGCAGTACCCCACAGTCAGCATCTCAGGGTGTGGGTAGGAGGACCTGAGGGAGAGCAGACTGCCTTTGAGTCAATTGGAGTAAATGGCAGGCCTCCCTGATGAGCTCACATCAGCCCTTGGAGCCTCCTGCCGTCACGTCCCACTTGATGGTAATTATTTGGAAAGCAAGCACTCTGCAAATTCCATTATTTAGATTTGGGGGTTGGCTTACTAAATCTAACACAAATTACCATCTTGGCCACAAAATTCTGTGTCTCCACATGTTTTCAATTTATCAGGCTATTTAATAATGCTAATGTTGTAAATAAGCATAGCAATAGTTAAGTTACTCTGAATGCATCGGAGTACTAATTAAGACTTGATGCAGGATGCTGTTATTGTGCAAACCATATTTAGTAGGACTGTGTCTTAGGAATGCTGCAAAAATATATTGTAGAAGGTATTTTGGATATTTTTCACAAGCACTGAGTTCAAAATCTTTTTTCATTCTTTACAAAAGTACAGATTTTTACAGATAAAAAGATTGTGACGCCAACTGAGTTATAAAAGTGAGGCACAACAATGCAGTGGCAGGTAATAATGTCATTGCAATTTAAGTCTTTTGATTGGTGCCATGTGTTAAGGTATTAAAGTAAACACTATCTTTGATTACTGTGGCTTTTCATTGGCATACTGTTATAACTGGAATGGTGTAGGTGTATTGATGCATGCTCAATCATCCAGGTAAGGAAACCCCAAAAAGCTGATTCTGTTCAATGTTGATACAGCATTTTCAGTGGAAGAAATGTCTTGTTTTTGTTAATCCCACCCCAAAGATTGGGTCCCCCAGCACAAACAGAGCAATATAGTGTACGCAGTTACGTGCCATAAGGATTGCTGTGAATGATATATTGTTAAAACCAAATAACCTCTGGCTAAGCACAACAAAGAAGAGCTAGCTTGTCAGGCCAAGACTCCATAGTCTATTTACATAAACAGAACCATCAGGCAGGAATGCTGGTTTGAGTCAAGGAGGCCATTTACATGAAAAGGGAACGACTATCCTGAACGAGAAAGGGGGCTACAAGGGTGTGATTGCTGCCATTCCCCAGTTCTCTGCAAATGGCAGTCATGGCCACTGATCGATGATCATAACAATTTGCATAGTAACGATCATGAAACTGAATTCACACTCCATTGTTGGGCAATAGTGCTAGTTTCAGTCATTATGCAAATATAGCGTTTATCAGGTTTGGAAAACATACAGTCAGCTGAGACTGAAGGAGTCACTTGGACGAGTGATGAAGTATCTCTTCTACTTTAATCAACTTCCTGGATCCTCCCCGGTTGTGTACTCACAAAAAACAACAACAAAAACCCCTACAGTTTAAATATTACACCTGTTTCTCCTAGCCTGTGTCTACTACTTTAAATGTAGGTCTTTTGCATAATTTTGTATTCCTTAGCCCAGCATTGTTTTTTGTGTTGCATTAAGCCGAAACCTATATGTTTCAATGATTATTTCACTGTTACAAACTTTGTACAGCCCAACATTAAAAAATTTGCAAATGCATCTTCACTCCAGCAGCTTAAAAAAGCAGCAGATCCCATGTGAAGTAGAATCAAGAATATTTTGACATTTTTTGATGTTTGTTTACAGACCTTATCCTATTCTTTAAGCTTAGAATCAAACAGTAATTGTTGTCAACCTATCTGATTGCGCGCCATATGGCATGTCAAGCTGTCTAAACAAGTCAAAGATGGCAAGCACCTCACGTAGCACTTGCAGAGACCTTAGTTTCACCATCTGATGTGTTTAGATTCTATTAAAATTCTAACTGTCAAAACCATCCTCTACCCTCAAACTGTCACGGAGACACAGTACTGAAGTTTAATACGTGGTGCTGTCTGACTGTGAATGACACAAGTCAACGTTGCCAAAGATCCAAAATCTGCTTCTCGTTCATGTTTGTGCAATCTTTAAACAACCAGGGACAAAGCTTGAGAACAGAAAAAATACCTGTTAGAAAATGTTTATTTGTTGCTATTTCAAATCATAGTAAGCACTTAAATCATGATCATGAGGGGCACGTATGCCTAAATGCAATACAAGCTTAAGACAAATGTCAACCCATACAGCAGTAACCATGTTCATGCTGTGTACATTTGGATAATCAGTATCAAAGTGCACTGTTTTTCAGTAATGATATTGCACCCTAATATGGCTGTGTGATATATGGACAGACAACCAAACAGAGTCCCAGGATGGAGCAGGGGAGGAAGCAGGGGATAAGGATATGGAGAAAAAAAGGAAACGAGTACAAAGCCCCTCAGGAATTGCAGCACACAGACACTTCTATTTATAGAGGCGGGACTAAAGCAGGAGAATGACAGGCATCTATGGTGTACCTGGAGCACCACTGCACTCACACAACACAAACAAACCCAAATATATGCATACGGAAACACTTTTGGAACAAATAAGTCTTCTTTTTTTGAAATTATTCCGGTGCATTTCCACTATTTTCCATCTTTCTTTCTCTGTGCCATATAACGCTTAATCATGGGTCAACATTAACATATCACAAATCTTACCTATATAAGGCAGGTCAAACTGTATATTCAAATCATAGTTGCAACTCTGGAAATGATAAATGGACTGGTTCTTATAGAGCGTTTTCCTGCTGTACTCGAGCACTCAAAATGTTTTATGCCTCTTTCACACATTCACATCCATTCATACAATCACTTTTTCTATGCTTTTGCTACCTAAGTGCTTTCCTTCTAACATTCATACACATTCACATGCTGATGAACACATCGGAGAGCAGCTTGGGGTTCAGTATCTTGCCCAAGGATACTTTGGCATGAAGAACGGAGCAGCCAGGCACTGAACCACCAACCTTCCAATTAGTAGATGAGCTACAGCAACACCTACTTGGAGAGATCGATCAATATGTTTTTTGTTTTTTAACTGCGTTACTTAATGCCACTTGGCAATAACTGCTACCTCAGCTAGCCTTCAGTATATGATTGGCTAATAGCTGTGACATGTAACTGTGAATTGCATGCAAAAATGTGACAATAGTCACAGAGTGATCATTTCTAAAACAGCAGATTTTTACAATAAATGGATGGATGGTGTCTGAAATATCAGTTCCAGTAACCAGCCAGGCAGATAATCAGCCAACCCCATGAATTTGGCTCAAGATTAATGAATTTCTCATCTTTTTCTTCGCATTAAATTACGTGACTCATGAACTGGACAAGATAATTGCTCATCAGTAGCCTCAGGAAAGTTTTTAATTTGTCATCAATACCCTAAAATATCAAAGACAATGCTGCTCCTAGCTTTACTTAGCTTCATCTAGCTGTGCTTTATATTTGTATACAAATAAGTAGAATGGTACAAGGTGGCTTTAAGGCTTACGTTCAATAAAAATATTTATTAAAAAGGTTGTTATATAGTCCCATACTGTAAATGAAAGGTAAGGATAGGAGTAATGCACAAGAAGGCCTCTGAGGCATGTAGGGCCTAAAAATCATCCTCTCCAGCAAGCACCACAGCTTAAACAGACTGGGAACAAACACAGAAGCAAGGAAAGACAGAGATAGAGAGGTGTTGGTGTCTGTTGGGCTGGGTGTCTAATTTGATGAGTAATACTCAATCTTTATCTGTTACAAAAACTCTAGCACTAGATGGGCGGGTGGAATCAGATATGCAACATCTGATATGCACCCTGCCTGAGCTGATTATATTTGTTTTTAGTATTTTAACTATCTTAGCTAATCTATGAGCCAACAACCAGAAGCTCAACATTAGCAGCCTTTGGCCCTTTTTCTGTATTGTACTGTTGATGTTATGGCTAGAGTATTTTCACTCTGCTTCTACTCGTGATTCTTGAGATCATTAATATGCAAACAAAAGAGAAAAAATAAAGTTCTGATATACAATATTCTTATTGATTTGAGTGATAATATATACTGGATTTGTTTCTGAGCAGTTTAAAGGCAGATTTCTTTAGACCTAATCTGCTAATAACTCACTTGAAAATTAACAGACGGTCACAAGCTCATCATATTATTTTAAGTAAAATTCTAATACATTTACCTGATTAAGAAATTTGGTGTCGAAGGCTAAAACTGCATAACATGAAAATGTACATGTAAATCAAACTTAATTGCGCTTAATATTAATGTAACTTTCAACCAGTGCTTGTAGTCATTTACTGTACAATATCATATTACAAATTATGCCCATATCATGCATTTCTTTTTAAATATTTTTATTGATTATTCATCCATGTAGAACAGAAACCATAGCAGCGGCCAAAAACTTTCCCAATCCCACCTGCCACTTATTTGAATGAGAAGTCCATCCATTCATTAATCGTCTATGTCATTAATCACTCTCTTTCACCAAGTCTAAAAAGGTAGAGATGAAGTTAGTCAATAACAAGGGACGTTTCATGTAAGTGTACAGTGTGGCCTATTCAACAAGACTGAGATATATATATATTAGTGCTAAACAATGTAGAATTTAGCAAGGGAAACGAGAGATGTGCTGAAAAAGAGACAGGATGAGAATCCTTTTATTCCTCTCACTGTCTGTTGCTTTACACAGTACTGAAAAAATATGTCACTGACACAATAGTTAATTTTTTAAAAATTGAAATTAAATGAGCCTATTAATCTTTATTCTGTGAACTAAAGACTCCTGTAGGTATTCATCTACTCAAACCATTTTTATGTGGCTCTCAGAACTACAGGTGCTTTTCTAGGACTTATGTTGCTTGACACTCGTGCACAAAAGCAGCATGTGATGATATACCAGTTTGAGGATGCCAGTGAGGACGGTGTTAGTTAAGAGGCTTAGCCACACAGCCAGATCCACCTAGCTGGGCCCTGCTGACTGCCCCTGGGCCAGCCACATGCCCTCATTATCCTCCTGACACCCTCCTCTCATCCTCCTCCAGCAGTGGGGCTAATCCACACTAAAGGGGTAGGGCGTAAACCTGGCAGAGGCGTTTCCACTACAACTATGCACCTGTTCTGCACACCAATACATTGTGTTGTTTTAGTCATTAAAAAACAAAACCGATGTGTCAAAAGTGTCAAAACCAACTTACTGGAAAGTCTGCAGGTGCTAAAAATCCCCAGACTGCTGATCATATTTGGTCACTGAAAGTCGCACAAATCCTATCATACATAGTGAGACAGGTCTTATCTTCAAATATTGTTCAGTATTCAGTATTCCTATTCAAGCATAATTTGCTTTCTTCTTGAATTTCAATATTCAGTAATGTTCATGCAGCCATTGTGGAATTATAACAAATTCCAAACTAGGCTCATATAAAACCAACAAAAACATTTAATTAACTTAAGCTTTAATATTTTATTTCCTCATCCATTAATGCAACATAAAGAATAGGGTATGGGTGGAGGTATGGTGGGGCTGCAACAGATTATTATTTTGCATGGCTTGTAGTTCCAGTCCCATAATGGCCAGCTAGTCTTCTGTGCTTTAGGGAACTTATATGCTTTTTCATGTGAAAATGAAGCTCGAGGCTACTCCACAGTGTATCAATCAGTGTGACTGAGGTTTGAAGATGCATGAAACAAACTGGTGGGCTGGGGAATCGTGTATGCCTGTGTGCATGTGTGCGTGAGTGTGTGTGCGTGTGTCTGTGTGGGGGGAGGGTGGTTGGAGTGGAGGGGGTTTGCATCACATTTTTTCACAGTCTGGGGTCAGCAGAAATGCAGTATAATTCTCTTGCCGAGTTGCCATGCATGAAGCTCTTGTCAACAGACCTAGACCATCTGTCCTGCTATTTACCACATCCTTGTTTTTCCATAAGCGAAAACTCCACTTCATGTTTTCAGTGAGGAGCTGCATTTATGTATAAGATAAGAGAGAAACTGCTCATTAAGAAGCATACTTCAAATAACTAGAAAACTTTTCATGTCATAGACTTAACTTTCCCACTTTTTACTTAAGTTAATTAAGTAAACTGCATTCTTGTCAAAGGGGGAATAGGGTACCAGAAACAATTATTAAAAAGCACTTTTAGTTAGGAGACTTCTGTCTTAAAAACTCTTAAGACTTTCTGTCTGGGTAACAGACAGTTAGATGCATTTGAAATCTCCATCTCCCTCGCAAAGCCCTTTGAGATCTTAGCATAAAAATGTTTGTGCCCTGTTCAACTGTCAGAGAGAAGTCAGAGAGTGATGGAGATGAAGAGAGTTGAGAATGAAAGAGGAATTCGAGTGATTAAACTAGTGCACACAAAAGATTCATGCTAACCATGCATAGCGAATGGCTCTCACACCTAAAGTGAGGGCATCGTCTTTAATCAGAGGGTAATTTATTGACTCCCATTTAGAAAACCATAATACTAGTGATCAAGGCCTTCAACCGTAAAATGCAATAAACTAGGGAAGTGTTTTGTGAACAAAGGCAAATAGCAAGGCCCCACACATCATTATGTTCCTTTCATATCCCATTAGATTAGTCCCAAATGCATTTTTAGGTTAAGAAAGTCATGCCATATGCAGCCAGAATCAAGGGTAAGAACGCCAAATTATCATTACTTCAGTTCACTGTATGAATTCTCAACATCCATTTTCCACTCAACCTGTTCCCACCAGAGGTGAAATGAACCATTGCAACCAAGGACTGAAATGTTCAGGGAAAAAGAAACAAAGGTTGAATTTGTGAATATCATGTTACATATATGCCATGTAATTGGTTGCTTCCCCACTTGAGCCCCAGATAGCACAATGTTAATAACAAACTGATGAGAAATTCATTAGGGCTCCAAATAAAAACAATCTCTCCTGGATAAGAGACGAGTACGTTATAATTAAACCGATGCCTCGTCGTTTTCATTAGGCCGTGGAGCCTGAAAACTTGAAGACTGAACCACTGAGATAGATGCAATTAAGCGCGATTGTTTTACTACACATTTGAGCCTAAAGTATAAAACAGAGGCACCATGTTAATACAACAGATTCTCGTGGAGCGGGAAAAAGAGACCTACAAGTTATATTGGAAATTAGCTGACCACAGAGGCACATTCTAGCAGATCTACCCCACAGTCTGAGGGAAGTGGGCAAGTCAGGATTAGTTACACAGCGAGGACGTAGAGTGTAATTAGGAACTTTCTTCCAATCACTTTGCCTGAATACTCCTTCCTCATCTTTACACCAGATTACCTAGTCACTCCACCTTTCCAGCTGTCGTCCTCTTTATTCCAGCTCTGCACTGCCATTCCTCTCTAACATCCTCCGGTGGCTTCACAGAATTCTGAGATGGCCAGCTTCCAGGCCAGCAGAAAGGGAAACAAAGGGATCAGACACACAGATTTCTGTGTGCTTCTGTGCTGTGTGCTTGTTGTGGCAGGGGAGGGAATCACTTGCTTTTTAGCTGTCAGCGATGCCCGGCACAAACCTGCCTGGCCATAAAAATACTCAAGACCAAAAGTGTAAGATCAGGACTCAAATGTTCCCAGTTTTCTTATTAAAGCACCAGCAATACATCCTCAAAAAACAAAGACAAACCAGCAAATCAAACAGATATGTGCATATATACTTACAACACTCAAAGAGACACAAACATGGACCAAATGAAAGCCTTGGGTGTAGCATAACACGGACAAGCCCATTCAGTATCACTGGTGACTGGATACTGTTGTCAGTGTGAAAGTACACAAAAGCAAATATCCTTGCTTCAGAAAACCTTGGTTTCACAGGCAAGATGACTGATTGCCTTCAATGTCTCAAACTGAAACATAATATGAAGCAAACAGAAACGTGAAACTTAAACCTTGTCTGTGAAGGTTCTCAATCATCCAGGTCATCGTAGTCAAAGGAGCTTGCAAAGAAAAGCGTCTGGACTTCTTTAAGTAACTTGAAGACGTTTCACCTCTCATCCGAGAAGCTTCTTCAGTTCTTCACTTCTTCAAACTTAAACCTTGTCCATTTTATTGGTAAAGAAAAGCCATTAATAAAATGACACAAGGGCAATTCATAGAAAGCTGAGTGTTTACAGCAAAAACTTGCCTCCTTACAAACAACATGTGCCACTAGCCATTTCTGCTACATTCTTGCATTTGCCATTTCATGTACAAGTTACAGAAGACTGGTGAAAATGGCCATAATGCACTGTCAGCTGAACATATGGATGGATGGAGTTATTGTTGTTTGACCTCAGGGAAGAAGGAGGGACATGCGGGTCACATTAATGTGGACCAATAATCTCTCCCTGAGTCATTAGGATGATCAATGCCATTCTAATGAGATAACATCTGGAACAAAGGACCCTAATAGCAGACAGCTGCTGGGCAAAGTGAGGTAATTAGGAGAACATTCAGTGATGCTAACTAATGCTGCAGTCATTGTGCCCAGGTTTTGTACCCCACCCTGTTAACATCCAAAAAACAACATGTTGAATATTTCATATCTTCTCTAATAACTAATCACTGCAGAATAATATCAGTGTTAATAAATGAGAGGAAAACTGTGGGAAATGGGAATTAGAAATACCTCAAAATCTTGCCTTGACATGAATGCTTATCGAGCGGCAATAAATTGGTCAATTATGGAGAAAATCTGTTTTGAGGTAACCTTTCAGCTTATTAAATAAGCTATAAATCAATTTCTAGAGCAGAATGAGTGGCTGGCTTTTAATGAGTGGACGTGTCTAATCTTTTTTCTTTGCTTAGTTCTCTCAGACTGTGTGCATGTATAGAGAGGAAAATACTACATGGTGACCTGGTGTAAAGTTAGATTAAAAAACAGTATTTTGTATTGTTCACCACAACTTCAAAGTATAACTTGAAGTAGCACACTGATAATTCAAGTGACTGAATGTAAGTTGCTCAATTAGAGGACAACATTTTTAAAAAAGAGAACAAAAAGTATCCACCTCCAAACACTGGCTAAGCAGGAGCCAATTAGTCTTATGCATAGAAAGAGGAATAATGGAGACTGGCCTCAAAGAGAAACCTTATTATTAGTCCATGTAACGTGTCCGTACACACCGTTGGCGATCACGAATAAATATAATTACTATGAACAAAGAAAACTGTGTAGTCTAACATAGGGTGAAATGATACTCCAATGTTGGGCTCCAAAGCACTAATTACATAAAATAAAATAAAAATCTTGTAATACATGAATGTCTATGTACAGATATACATGCATATATTGAATGTGCATGTATATTCCACACTATGTGATGTTGCTGGATATTCAAATGCTAGAAAGTTTCCACTGCACCCTGCTGATAAAACTGTACTGCACCAAAATTTGATTTGTACCAATACTTTGGGAATGACAGTGTTTTAATAGGAGTTGTATATCCTGAGTTGCTTGTGATAGTGACGCTGTGTGTGTGTGTGTGTTGCTTCCAGTCCCTGCTACTACAGTGGGAATGCCACTGCTGCAACTTTCATAGCAACTAAACAATGAACATTGCCACAAATAATGTCGCCGTGTTCTTCCTGACTGTTGAGCGCACAGCTAACTTGGAAAATGACAGAAATGTGGACCAGTTTAAAGGATTCAAAGGTTAACATATGTGGCACATAACACAGCATCCTGCTGATTATCTCAAATACAATTATGATTTAGTTGGTGACAAACGTTTTTTTTCTCCATTAGGAATTTTTAACGAAATTAGGAACAATGAAAGCCTTTTTATTTATCTTTATCACTTTATGTGCATTAACAGTGTGGCAAACAACGCAGACTGGGCATGGTAACTTAATCTCAAGAACACAAGTTTTAAATGTTAAAAAAAATATTATTTTGTATTGGAAATGGTAATTTTGCGATATCAACTGGTAATATCTAGTTGTAAATATAAAGGTAACTATTAATCTAAGCCTAAACTCTGAAATTGAGATTACTGTATAGTAAACAGCACTGTAATCTTAATCTAATTTACAATAGTTCAGTTATCAATGTTCTGGTGCTAATTCACTGCTAAAAACTACAGCTATAAGAACTAGGGCTGGGCCATATCATACCGTTCACGGTAATACCGGTGTAATGTTGGGCAACGATGGGAAAATGAAATATCACGATAGAATATGGGTAAAACGCGCATACGCAGTGCCTTTGTTTACATACGCACATGGCGGCGATGCAGAATGAGAAGAGCGAAAGCGGATCGTTGAATGAAACAGATGAACCAGAACTGGTTTGTAAAAATGCTGCAGCTTCACTGGTGTGGAACTGGTTTAGCTTTCGTCCGTCAGATACACAACAAAGCACTATTTTTGGTAGCGCATGCTAGCGGGCCGTCGTTATTACCGTGTTGTTTGGAAAATACGTCACACTTAAAATCAATCCTTTGATTTTCCTGAAAGTCGACAGAGCCCCTTATAATCCCGTGTGCCTTATGTCTGAACTCTGGTTGTGTTTACTGACCTGGAAACGATTTTATGTGCACGGCGCTGGAAAATCTGTCAAATGTTTCAGTACGACTTTGCTGAGCTACGAAGCCGCACCGCTTGATGGATTGTCGGAGCATTACGGCTATCGTAGGCGGAGCCTCGCGGAGTGATACGTACTGTGCTTCAACATAATGTTACCGTATTGTGTGTGTATGACCTCTTTTTAAGTTTTGTGGCTATTATACATGGTTGTGCTGAGGATATTTTGGCCACTTTCCACTGGAAATGCCTTTTGGTTAAACTGTCAGCGAGGAATTTGCATTTGCACTGTTAGTTTAGTTTTTAGTTTTCAGTTTATTTGTCATATGCAAGTTAGCACAGGGTCAACATTGCAATGAAATGTGTTTGACGAGCAGCAGTTCACGCAGCAGCATGATACAGTAGAAGAAAATATAATAAAAAAATAGAAAAATAGTAAGGAGCAAAAATTAGAGAGACGTGGTAAAAGAGAAAAGATGACTAAATATATATGTATCTATAAATATAAATATATGTACACTAGTGATTAAATAAGAAAATCTTGACAAGAAATATGACGGGAGGGCAGATGGGATATTGCACAGGAATGAGCAGCAGAAAATTACAGTATTACACTTTTAAATATAAATACATTTATAAATACATACATGTTACATTTTTATATAACTTTAATGCACATATAAAAACAGCTGCTTGTTTAAGTGAAAATACATTGATGTTTTTTTTTTTTTGCACTAATAAAGTTGTGGAGTTGTAAAGTATTTTGTCTGGTGTCAATTATATCGTCAGTTATATCGTTATCGCAAATTTTCAAATGTATATCATGATAAATATTTTTGGTCATATCGCCCTGCTCTAATAAGAACATAAATGACCATTTTAATAACCCTGTCATATATAAGATTCAAACTTACCTGAGCATATTTTCTTGTTCTGCAGTCATATTAGATGGCAGTTCTTTTTAAGTTCCATGTTTAGCCTTTTACTATTTTTGCCATCATATCATTTAAATAATAAAAAACTGTTAAATGTAATAAACCTCCCCAAAGAAGAAAAAATATGCAGTGAGTGAAAGGCTAAGTATTATTTATTCAGTTTTTTCCCCTCCTAATTCAAACACTTCATTGGCTTGTATAATTTTCAAATAATTAAAGAAAATGTAATTCAACTAAATAAATAAAAAAATGAATCTTCTTTGCACTCATTCCTTTACTTCTGCTTCAAATGTAAACTCGTCCTGTATATGGAGCACATACTGTATGCAGCAGAAAGTTACATTAATATGGATAGTTAGGGAAATATGAAGAAACACCATCATGGCTTGAGTGCAGTCAACACTGCAACAACACTATTCCTCTGAGAGCACGACAGCAGTGGTGAAAAAGCTCCCAACTAACAGTAATTGGTTTTAAAATAATAGAATTCATTACAGTTACGGCGCTTGTTCAGAAATGCAAACAGGAGAAGAAAAAACATTCACTAGAGACTTGGGCTGAACTGCTTCGCTAAAAACCATGGGGAGATGAAAGGCATAATTCAAATGACAATTTTAGAACCTTTAGTTCATTTATATCAGAAGCTCAGAAGATGTTGCTGGGATAATAACATCATGATTTTTTCTGTTCTTTTGTTCTAGTTGCAGGGCTTGGAAGAACTTTTTCCCTCTCAATTTCATTCTTTTGTGGTGGCAAATGTCTCCTCCTCACACAGAGACATGTGAGGTGACACACAAACAATCTAGCAAACAACACCCGTCGCCAGCAGAGACAGCCAACTGAAAGCTAACATGGGAAATCTTGACAGGGAAGAAGAAAAGCACCTCACACATGACACTGAATTTGCTGCTTGTCTTATTAAATGACTGTGTAATTATACACATCAGGGGTCTGCATTGTAAGGTCCTATGTTTTTATTACATCCAGCTGCAGACTTTGTTTGACTCAAGGCCTGCATCTCAGGTATGACGAAAGCATTCACCCAATCAGCTTTGAAAGAAAGATCATTTTTCTCAAGACCACTCAGGATATAAAGAGACAGGTCAGCCATCTCAGCATGATTGGATGCCACCTCATGCTGCGTCTATAGCCAACATCAAGGACATCACTATTACAAACGCTATACATCTGCCATCAAATCAGCCTCAGGCCAATATCGAGTAATTGGCTCCATTCTAAGGAAGAGCTTGATACATCCTGTCTACCAACTGATATAGTCAAACATATATGTGAATAAATACATTTTTTGCTCCATTTACTTATATTTATTTGGCACAATACCTGTGAGAAAAAACAAGATCACCATATGGCTGTGCATTAAAAATGGATGCCTTATGTTAGCGAGGGCACCTGAGATGAATGATAATATGGGGAAAAAAATGATGAGTTGAAGAGCAAAGCTGTTTCTTTAGCTGCGCTCGATCAACAATCTTTATCCTGAAAAACAACCTCTCCTGTAACTGAAAGTCACGCCTGACCAAGACCATGCTCCAGCAGAACACATGTTGCCACGAATGTGTCTTTTCAAGAGCACTGGTTGTCAATAAGCAAATATGGCTCACATGGAAAGATATGGTCAGAAGGTTTGATGTTCGTATCTCTGAGGAAAAGCAACTGCATAGAATACACAAAAAGAGGGAGACATTGATATGGTGTCAGTGTACAGGCATAAAGCATAAAGGGATGTATACAGACAACCAGGAGGAAGGACAGAGACATCGATGGTGTTGTTCCGTAAACATAGCTGACGTCTCATTGTTAAGAGACTAAATCTGTTTTTAGCGTTGGACTGATCATTCGTAGCATATGGGAAGTCAATAGAATGGGTCTTGTTAATGGCAGGCAAGGGAACACATAATTCCTTACAGGCCCAGATTATGCAAGTGAAAAATCAAAAGGAAAAAAAAAACGAGTGTACCCAATAGAGTTTGGCGCTCTTCCACCATGTAAGAGGCAGTCTCACTTTTGTATTAGGTTGAAGGAAAAATAACAATAAATGAATAAATGAATCAAGCCTCCTTTCCATCTCTAGAGTTGTAAGGGAAAGTTGTTCTTTAGAGAAGACAGACCTGCCTGAGTCCTATTGAGCCATTTCACATGTATTCTTCCTTTTAAAGATCAGATGTCTAACAAATGGCATTAGTGGCACACATAGCCGTGTGTTGCATGGGCGGCAAGAAACCCATTAGGTCAATTCCATAGCAACAATGTGGCTTTTGAGCCCCTGTGGTGCAACAATGTATTGGTCGATTCAATGGGTACCCACTGCCACCAAGTGCTAGCCTTCAGTACTGCATTAGCGGCTGGAGAACTGCAGCTGTTGCCATGTCTATCTGAGCAGAGACAGACCACGATCGTCCACGATGAGCTACTGTACTTGACTAAGATCCAATGTTATCAACACTGTTGTGAGGCACCCAAAACCCAATCTCAATACTAATATGTGTCTTCAATACATAAAGTTAGGCTGTGCACAATTAAAGCACACAAAGATGTCCCCGTGCAATTCACAAAAAACTGTGACCAGTTTGGCATTTTAACACAAGCAGAGAGCAGCCAGCATGCATGAATGCGAGGTGCTGCCAACTCACTCAGGATAAGACTCGCATTCTCTGGGACAGCTGAACTACGCTTTACCAACCAAGCCTAAAGTACATCATGGCAACCTGAGTGTTTCTATCTAGTGCATGACCAGTAGGGCTGCTCAAATACTGCAAGAATCATAATCCAAATTATGCCGGTGAACAATGAGATCACAATTACTTGACACGATTATTCACTGACTTTTTTTTTCTTTTTTTTTCATCATGCATTTTACAGTTGTTAAAATTCTGTTGTTGCTAGTGTTCCTTGTGGACCACCCTAAAATCAAAGGTTAATAACTGAATAGATTTTAGCTTTTTTCTTCATTTAAAGACCAGAATGCTCTGTATTTAACACAAAACAGGAGCTTTGTGGCAAAAGAGAATGGAGCGCAATTATTGTTTTATCTCGATTATCTTATTTTCATAATTGTTTGAAGCAAAAAAAAAAATGTAATGGGATTAATTGCACAGTCCTAATTACTAGTTAATGTATTCTCATTTGTTCATTCATTTATTCTTCCATCCATTTACTAACTAGTGAGCGGCAAGCCAACTAGCCACATGATGCCAATAAACAGCGAAAAAGTGATATAGCTTGAAGGTTTCCAGTTTAAAACTATGACCCATCTCTCCAGAGCACCCTTCAAAAAGAAACTGCAAGCCAGACAATAACACAGCAAGTGATCTGGCCTTGATCATGTCACCAATCATTACGGCAGAGAGCTGTCTAGGGAATCAGGGGAAACCTGGCTGTTGATGAGGCGATTATATGGCTTTACTCTTGTGCGTCCAAGTATGACAGCGCTATGAAAGCATTGCGGCTGATAGGCAGAGACTATACCTTGTTAGCACGCTGTTGTGCTGAGTGGACTAGTTGACTGAGCAGTAGGGCACTCCCACAGGTCCTGGTGGGCTTACTGCAAGAATAGTGAGGGATTATAAAAAAGGCCGTCAATGTGACTCTCACCAAACCCAACATCTGCAACAACTTTGTCAATTTGTCAACAGCTACCTTTTCTTCCTACCTGTCCTTCAACTACCAAGGTACAAAACAGAGATATTACAGATCAGCGGGGTCAATGCACTTCTTACATTGGAATGCAAGTGAGTGTGAAGTCTGCATTTGGAATGACTACAAATGCACAAAAAGAGAGCCTGGCAAGGTTATGAACAGGAGTGCTTTCTCACATCGCCCAATGCAAGCATTCTCCATGCAAATCTTGACATATTCAGACAGAGCCCACATTTCACAGAGATCACATCTAGAAAAAGAAGCCGACCGCATCAACCAAAGCAAATAACTTACTAAATATACACAGATGTAGAGGGTATCGAAGAGCTAAAGAAGCAAATAAAGAAATCGGGAGTGACTGGAGAAGCAAGCAACCATAAAACATGGGGATACACAGAATTTCACAGCTGTGTGAACAGTTAAAGCAGATGCGATGGGATGTGATGGTGGATGCATACAGAGAGCTGGGTTGTAAAAATATGCTATAAAGTTTATGGAGCCTAATGCGGCCCTGCAGGAGCCTCCTGCCGAGCTGAGCATGCCGACAGTGCTGTTGAGTGTTTGACAGAGCTGTGGGAGAGAGATGTACAACTGAGAGCATAGCCCGTATTCACAAGCTCCATCACTAGTGTGGGATGTGCATACAGTACATAAAATTCACAGATATGCAATCAACAGAACTAAGAATCCTATTTTTTCCTCCCCGCCCTTCTCTAAAATAGCCAGTCTCTCCTGTGCAATATCTAAATCGTCGCTGTAATATGCAAGTGTGCTGAAAATTCATGGAGAAAAACAGTGCTTCTTACTACCAGCACAGAAACACGTTCATGTGGACACACCAACACAAATACAGGGAGACTATAAAGCACTGCCATAGTCACTGTTCAATTCAATATCAGCATACTGTGACCACTTCAGCCTTTCATGTTCCCTTCAAAATAACGAGATTCAGCTCGCCTCTTCTGATTGAAGAGGAATGATTGTTTCTTCCTTTGAAAAGACATATGTTGTATAGAAAAGATGTGTGAGGGGAGAAATAAGGAAGGAGAGAAGCTTGCAGAAAAGGCAGAAAAAACCCATAAAAACTCAAGCACAAAAAATAAAAAGAGGACAAATGCTGATGGAAAGTAACCTCTTTTTCTCATCCCCCGTGGGAGCTGTTGTTGACTTAATCCTTCCCACACAACCCAGCCTCTGTCACAGCTAAAACCTTGCTTCTTCCACAGCCAGCAAAGGTCAATCCAACCATAAATGCCTGAAGACAAGTCATTCGGCAAAAAAACAACATTAGCTGGTAGGAAAAGTTCAACATGACATGACAACTGTGATAGCTATTACATATTTACAATGTTATTAAGTTATCCATAAAAGTATTTATAAAGTACCGTGTTGAACCCTCATATCTTCCTAGAAGAGCCTCAGTGTGCCATGATGCTCATTCTGTGAGTTTTTCCTCAAAAAATGTTCTCCTACTTGGTGTTCGAAAGCACTCTCTGACATAAAAGTCCATCTGTCTCCCACAGGTGTTAATTTAGGTTGAGATTTGGTGACTACAAAGGCTGTAGCATGTGATTAATTTTTATACTCATCAAACCATTCAGTGACCTCTGATCGCCATTGGCTGGAGGCATTCTGGAGAGGACCATTCCCATCAGAATTGTAAAGTTTTATCATTAGACAAAGGTGATTGCTCAGAAAAGCTTTGTATCGATTTGCAGTGACCCTTCTGTCTGAGGGGACGAATGGACCCAAACCATACCACTAAAATGTCTAGAGCAGCATGAACGAGCAACCTGTTGTAAGGCATTGTGGCAAATGTAGCATGTTCTGCCTAATAACTGCCAAGGGTATAATAGTAACCGGACTGTTTTTACAAAACAAGAAAAAACTGATAATGAGTAAGATGAAGACAATAATGAGCTTATAAATGAACAAATCTGACATTAAAAGGTGGTTAGTCTACCAAACCTGGATACGCTACAAAGCTACGACATAACAAATGAACTGGTAAACAAAGAAGCACAATTCTCATGGACAAAAAAAAACATTTGAACAATGACAAGAGAGCCCTTTATGCCTCCACAACAAGTCAAGAAAGGATGTACATGTTTCCTTGTCAATGATCAAAAGAGGACTTCACCACCATAACATCACAGGATTCACCACACAAAATGCTTTCAAACACAAAAAAATATCAAAAACACACAAAAAGAGACTGATACAGTTTTAGATCTGGTTGTAGATCTAAGGACGAATGAAAAAGATATCAACCTGAATCAAAAGGATGGAAAGAGGAACGTTTGTAGATGCAAATGATACAATCGATGAGTTCACAAAGGAAGAAAGGCACATGCCTATAAAACTGTTTATGACAAAAGGGTTCCCTTTGACCTGCAAATGGAGCAGAAAGGAGGAACCTGGATTTGTCAGGTTGATGTCCAGGTTATTCAGAGAGATTCAATTCCAGTGTGGGCTCGTTTCCCTCAACTGCATTAGTACAGCTTGACTTTGTAGGTGTGACGGGGTTTTCCTACATAAAGAATGCTTCTCTCCATCATCTCAAACTCGTGGGCCATAGTCAAATGCAGAAATTATGCACAGAACAGTAAGGCATGACTAGTTATCCAGATATTTACATCTGAGCCCCAAATGATAACCATTGGGTTTTCAAACTGTAGTCTACATGTTAGCGCCCTAACACATCCCAGTGAAGGATTCTGGGAGTAGAATTTTCCTCTAATTTGAGTCATTAAAGCAACAAATGTTCAGTATTTATTAACAATGATAGCAAAGCATATTTAAAGATATCCTATGTGAAAGTATTTTGTCAAATAAATATTTCCTAATCTCACTCTCAGGCAACTTTTTATGTCAATCAGAAGAACTCTAAAATTTGCTTTCAGCCAATCAAAGAAACATCTTATTGAAACGGTCCCCTCCAGAGCATGTTTCCTTGATCTTAATTTAAAATAGAATCTATGTTGAACACTGGCTCAGGGCATGGGAGGCACACGCTATTGATTAATTTTTCATTCCTGTTCTTTTAAAGAACCAAGGACATGTGCCACATCAAATCTGCTCAACCCTCAGCACCCAGTTTAATAGCTTGCTTGAAACAAAAAGTCTTTTGAGGTATGTGGTTTTAAAAGGTAAGCAGGGAGGGAGGGTACCTTGATTTCCTTTCAGGCTCACCATATTTCTTTTACTTTTTACTTTTTTTAGGGTCCTTCACAAGCACTCCTGGCACTGTGAACGAACACTTGATTGGAGTTAAAGAGGAGCCAGATGTATGCCTCATATCCTTGCAACTCTCTTTCTATGTCCCTTGTTTCCCATCTGGATGCTTTGCGATTCTCTATCCTAACGATAACTATTTGCTAACAGATTGTCCAAAAATCCTTGGCACTAACACAGAAGATTAGGAGCACAGGTAATTCACCTGAGATACATATAATATCAACCAATAAAACAAAAGAAATGTATATCAACATCCTTCATTTCAGTGCTAAAGGGTAAGTGCATTTCTCTTGCCTTTCTCTCTAAAAAAAGAAATTTAGGAGTTTTGACTGCTGATCATAAAAAGTTATGTCCAAATTTTGCATATTGACTGAATGCTCTGAATGTGAATTTTTACCTAAGGTATTGATTAACTTTTAACAGTAACTAATAAATTAGTGAGGAAAAATGCATCTTTAGAAAATAATGATTTAAAAAATACATCAATAAAATACCTCAGGTGGATTGCAAATGAAACTATCTCAAAAATGAGGAAAATATCAAGGTTTAGTGCTTTTGCAATGCTGTGCGTGATAGACACACAAACATCTTTTCATTTAAATGTTGAATATACAGCCACATTTGAACAGATTAATGAAAACGACCTTGTAGTTGAACTAAGTTATACTCCATGACATTAGGATGTGAGATTTTTCTAATGTATTCCTATCCTCCTATAGCATACACAATCACATAACTGCATACATCCGCACAACTCTGCACACAAGAAAATAAAGTTGATGTTAAAGACATCTTTAGCTACACTGAAATTAAAATGCCAACATTCCAATGCAGCAGAAAAAAGAAGACAGTTTATGAAGTTCATCAGCTATAGTGAAGCCGATACAGCCTCTTCTGACTTTTTTTCTCAGGTTGTCTGATGCGTTTTAGGATCTCTGGTCCAACCCACACACTGAAAACACACACAACCACACCAGCCATCACCACCTGACATCTCAGAACTGACCACGATGTTACCATGGAAATAAGCAGTCATCTGTCCAGTCATACAGATATTGATCACCTCCCTGTGGTCTAGAGATTGCAGTTTCTTTTTTTCTTTTGCCTGCATCACACAACCTCTCACAATCAAAGGCTTTCACGTTAACACTGCAGTAGACATTGATGTATTGTTACAATGTGGCCCTTGACTTGTGACGTAAATCAGGCCAAGTTTTACAAAGCCTGACGTTATAAAGCCATTGTAGTGGGTACAGGGAACTGCAGCGCACTGCGTAAAACATGCAGTTACTTATATGTATATGTTATATACAATGAATCTTAACATCAAGGGTTAAGACCACAAACTTGATGACACAGGGGCAGAATAGGGGCATTAATAGGGAATCCACACATTGAGAGCATATGCGGCTTTGCAATGTTGTACAGTTTAACAATGGTCAAAGTGGATTACAGGTAATTCCCACAGTCTCTGTATTCCTAACTCATTCTCCATGAGGAGAGTGCCAGGGAGGTTTCATGCCTTAGACAGAGAAGTTACAGTTGTATTTTCCCTGCAGACAATCCTAACCAACACTTCCCTTACAGCACATAAGAGAGCACTCTGTCCAACCGACACACGCAGACAGCATGAAAATGGGAATCTGCCAGCAAAGCAGGGAGTTGTACTGTAGGCCATCATCGGCTAAATGCTCTCCATCTGCACCCCACTAGCTTTCAGTTGGGCTTTCAAGAATGACAGTTTATACCTGCCTGTATGTTAGCCATATCTATGGGCTACTGGTAGAGGGATGGCACAGAGGTTACAAATGCATCAGTATTAGGGCTGCCACAATTATTTTGATAGTCGACTAGTCACCGATTATTTTTGCGATTAGTCGACAAATCAGATCATCATCCATTGGACGTAAAACGTACAGCTTATTGCACCAGCATGCATCCGCTAACTAGCATTAGCTTACAGCTTTAAGTGTTTAAGGTATGTGCTAACTAAAAATAAAGACAAGATGATAGTTTATTAAACTTTTAATGAATTTTGCAGATTGTCTCAGTGGAGTTTAATAAACTCAGGCGTCTGCTCCTTGCCATCTAAAATATAACAGGTAGTGAAGGGAGTCTGGTGTTTTACACCGGCTCCAGTGAGCCTTCAACCCTCCAGCTATCGAGCGGGTGGGTAACAGACGACTCCGAAAACGTTGGGGCACTTTTAAAAATATGTGATGTCTTGATAAACCGAGCAGATATTTGAAGTTTATACAGCTATATTCGCCGAGAAAATATGTTAAAAGTTTATTTTGTGACCCAGAAAGAGTAATATTAAAACTAAGTAGCTGCCGCCATTGTTGGAAACTGGAATAGGCTGAGCCGAGCTATGAATTCTGGGATAGGTTGGGCCACGAAGGATACATCCGACTCATCCTTCAAATTCGGGGAAAAGGAGGACACATTTGGAGGAATCTTTGAATCTGGAAAGCCTTCGTCGCGTCGCTGTAACGTAATCGGCCTATAAATGCGGCCTCCGAAGGATGCAGCCCGTAAATTTGGACACAGCTACAATACTGGAGACTGCTTCTTCTTCTTGGTTTAACGGCAGCTGGCATCTTTGTACATGCAGTGCTGCCACCTTCTGTTTCAGTCCGTTATTACACTCTTAAATCATACTATTTATTCCTGCGTCTTTCAGGATCTTACAAAGCCTCAAACGACACGTCGACTATTAAATTTGTCGTCAACGATTTTGATAGTCGACATAATCGTGACTAGTCGACTAATCGTGGCAGCCCTAATCAGTATGCTCTTGAGTTGGAAGCAATGCATTTGATAGGGTGCCTGCATGGTTTGCAGAACTTCTTAATTTAGGTCTCACAATTCAAACTTGTATGATTTTGTCATATTATGCCTAGTGAAAACAAATCGTCCATTGCCGCTGATTGAAAGCTACTCAGTCCAGGTCAATAGGGGCAGAGCTGAAAAACCAGTTCTTCCAACGGAAATAACCAAGCACAAAAGAACAGTTTGACAAAGAAGGAGAAAACTCAATCGATACAAATGGTTCTGTTAAATGCCTTGCAGAGCGAGGTTTGTCTGAGCTCATGAGCAGAGCAGAGGCCAGGTCACACAGTGCTACTTTACTTTGTCTGTGGGTTTCTGTTAAGCTTTACAGTCCTCCTAATCCTCACAAAGCTCTCAAAAGGTAATAAGCCACAGTTTAAAGTGACAATTCAACACTTGCCAAACTATGAACCAGTAGATGTAAAAAAAAAAAAACACAAAATAATTTCTTCTTTACAAAAGAGGGATGCCATTTCGTAGGTGAAAATAAGTAATCTGTATATTATAATGTGAACAAATGAATGTGTATTGCCAATACTGTGGGAAATTCCAATAGTATACTTCAAGTAAACTACCTGAAGTAAAATGAAGAAGAAGAATAAGCATTTGTAAGGAACCAGTCGTGTTCCTGTCACATGGGGAGCTGTTGACAGCAAATTTTGATAAACAACCATAAATTTTTCCACTATCCTAATATGGTCGAATATTTCTGCTTTAGGCAGAAAAATATTGCAGTGCACTGTGGGTCAGTGTGTGTCTGTGTACAGTATTTATGAGTGTGTGCAAAGTCCTTTTAAGTGTTATACTGTATATTTTTAATGTGGATCCAAAGTGTGGTACATGTGCACCTAAGAAAGATCCTCTGTTTGATCTCAAAAAGAAACGCGAATCCCTTTGGGGTTGTGTCAGGAAGAACATCTGTCAAATTAAACATGTTCAATTGAATTTTATTTATGTAGCGCCAAATAACAGCAAGGCGACGTGTAGAGCTACCCCCTGTGGTGGGGGGTAGTCAGAGAAGCTTTACTGTATATTCTCTATGTGCATTGTATCTCACAGACAAAATGTGTGTGAATGTGAGAGTGAATGAATAGTGGTATTGTAAAGCGCTTCGAGGGGTCCCGAAAAGCGCTATATAAATGCGATCCATTATTATTATTATCATTAAAATGATTTTGATAAACAGATTAGATTGAAGATTATGAGAATTTGTGTAAAAGCTATCCTTCTTTGTGGATATTAAAGTATTGAAATGCTAATAGAAGTTACACTGCAATCAATTTCAAAGAGAAACAGCAAAAACCAACAAAAGGTGTCCTGACTCACTTTCAGGCTGTATAATTTCAAGATTTCTCATTTTAAAGTGCTAAAAATTTGCATGCAGGAAAAGTGTTGACAGTTTATAGCCTTTTCAAATTAAAGCCCATTAGTAATATCACAGGTGAAAATGAAAAGAAAATGAAATGACCCTCACTTGCACAGTTCAGAATGCGCTCCTCAACATCCTTCCAAAACGAGATAAAATGATGTGCAATGTGTATTTGTGAGCTTAGGGAGTGAATAAAGACAGATACACAGAAGTACGAAGATTCACAAGCTAAATAAATAATGGGCTACTTACCGCAACTTTGCTCCCAGTTATCTGCATGCAGCGATCAGCGGAGGAGGTTAATGTGCAAAAAGACACAAACAGCACAATCATTAGTAAGGCCAGAGAATTCTCTCCATTACACGTTGAAGCATTAGCGTAACTTATGGGACATCACAAAAATTCTTCACACAATTAAAGCACACACTATACACTTACAATTGAAAAAAGCCAACAAGAGAACATTCAAAACTGTCGTCACATGCTGAAGATAATGTCTGCGTTTGGCAGCTGCAGTGTTACCAATTATTTTGAATATGAATATTTGCTCGGCATATGAAAACACGCCGAAGTAAAAGTTGCGGCAACAAAAGCGGAAGTCATGTTTAGTCATGCCATCTTCCACACAAGGTATTAATTAAATGATTAAGGGGATAAAATATGATTGCCCTTGTGACTGCCTGATTGAATGAGTGGTACAGAACAGAACAGTGGCTAGTGTGGGCAAAGAGGCTCTGTGGACTGAAATCAATCTGCTGCCATTAACGTTGGGCTTCAGGTGTCAAATTTGCGTGGCGGAGCTACCTTGAACCCATGCAGTCAGCACGATTCTTGAAGTTTAACCTTGTTATTTGTCAATAGTGGCAGGTAACGGAAGTGATTTTCATTACTGCAACTGTGGGGCTTGTTTCACAGTAGGAGTGTGTCTGTCAGCAGAGTAAATGTATTCTAATCTGTGGTTGAGCTCTTCTTTCTCTGCCGTATGCTTCTGAAGAAATGCATTTTGAGTGCAGGAAGTTACAGGACACACTAGGGTACCCCGTCTCTCTAGTATGCAGAGAGGGGAAGTACAAAACCTACCTTTTTGTTTCATTTACTGTCACGCACAAACTCTCTAGATGTGTGGCCATATGATGCTTGATTCCCCTCTCCATCACTCCATCACATAAAGCATCTTCTACACGTCATCACCTGATCGCAGAAATACTACTTTGTATTCACACTCTAACTACATTTTCCTTGCTTTCCTGCGAATGCAGCATATCACTATTTAAGACGGTGCATTACCTGAATCCTGCAGATTAGACTCCTTGAAATGAGTCACATTGATGTAACTCAGAGCTCAGATATTTTGCGTGGATATTGATGCCAACCAGATCAAATACGTATTTTTAATATTATTTCATAGCAGCTTGACCAAAATAGCAGACACTATCTTTAGTGTGTTCAGATAATAGTCAGAGAGGAGCTTAAGGGGGAACGGCACAGTTTCACTAACGAGTTTTTGGTTTGGGTGCAATGTAACACCTTTTTCTGAAACAAGGACAAGTTTTCTCATTTTACTACCTTTTGAGTTCTGATGCTTAGCAGGAGAAGTCAATAGGCACACGTATAAAGTCAATAGGTGCAAGTATACAGATTTTTTTATTCAGAACAAATACAATTATGTCTACTCTTTTTTTTCTTTTTTCCAAATAATTACGTAAACACTTATCAGGCTAACAATAAAGTGCTTGAATGACCTCAGCAAATCCAGGTCCCACTCAGAGAAGAAGGTGGCACATTGGTTGCATCAAACAAACCAATATTTGAATAAAACTTCGTTAATTACACTAGAACGTCCCCCTGTTAAGACCCTGCCATAACACCTTTGCTGGATGAGATAGAGCAAGTCTGGAATTATACACTGAAATATTCACTGCTGGTAGTCAAAACTAAATCTCAGAGAAATTCTAATAGTATCAATTGTTTAGATTAGTTTGGCACACATGTAAAGGGAAGAAAGCACAGGAAAATAAGATGAGAAAGAAGTGCAGCTGTTCATGCAAAGCTGATGGACAATGATGTCAGTAGACACACTCGTGCAAGAGCAGCGTTGGATTCCACTGAAACACAGCTCATATTCAAATGAACAGGGTTAATGTGGAATTCTCCTGTGAAAAGACATCCCGTTTGTGTTGGGGGTAATTTGCTAGACCCCTGCTGAGGCACCCTGGTATACTATGGGAAGTGTTCTCAAACTTTCCTGGCAACAGACCAGGAGAGAGGTGGCAATTCACAGGAGAGAGAAGAAGAAAAGCTTTAACTTCCCTTTGAAAGACATATTTTACAAGAGAAAACAAAGTAAGAATTAGTCTTTTCCCATTTTATGTCATTTTCGAGCCAAACAGCAGTTGGATGTGGTATGTCAGTAAGCATGAAAGGTGAATATACTGTACATACAAGAAAGGAGCACCCCGTGAGAGAAACCTGAAGCACTTAAAGCTATTGAACTCCAGGAATACTGCCTATTCCTGGACACTAAGGCACATGTTCAATTGAGCAAGTCTGCAGAGACAGACAAGAAAAGGGTTACACAATACAAGGGGGATATTTCTTGTTCTGCCAGCATTTACTGATTTAAACTTCTAGTTCCAAATCTACGTTCTCTGCAACTGCATTAAGTTGAGAAAGAAAGAGGTGAATTAAAGTGTCTACACACAAATTTGACTACATATGAGTGTGGAAGAAATGGTCCTGGTTGTCCCCCTTATATTTCAATGACTGAAATGAAAGGTAAGTGCAAATCAGACACCTATTAAATAGCGTGTGGAGTAAAAAAAAAAGAAAAAGACAAACAAAGCATGTTTGTAGCCGTTTGACACCAACAAAAACCACAACCTCCCAATGCAGCATACATCTTTGCTAGATGAGCAAAATGACATTAGCATTGAATGCACAACAGCAAGACAGAATCCAGACAGACAGACATCAAAATGCACTCCTACATTCAATCACCACTCACATGCGTATTAGCACCCATATGCAGCATTAGCTCCCAATAATGTCCAACCTTTAATTTACAGACATATAGGCTCATTCGTGCAGACTGAGTGGAAAAAAATGATGGTGATTTTGAAATCTAAATTATAAAAGGTCTCAAAAATTTAAACCCTCTTCACACTTGTAAGGCAACTGCTGACAAACTACACTGCAGCAATGAGTGACTGGGTTACCACAACCCACATCACACAGTCCAACAGCAAAGGAACACTACAAGGCGGTTTGAGGAAGCTTTACTGTTACATACATTTGTAAATATTTAAATAAAGTAACATTAAGAAATATCTTTTTTCATCTATCAGGACGTAAAAGAAAGCGAGGCAATTAATTGTATAAATACACTTTATTGAAAACAGGAGAACAAATCTACTGATGACTAAATTATCCAACTTGGCCATTTTTTTGTTCTTGTTTTGTTTGTGTCTTATATTTTTTTATACTCTTAAAATAACAGAATTTCTTCCTGGAATAATCTCTGATATACTCTAAAACATTGAAATAAAAGTCTTCCTGTCTCTCTCATACTGTAGTTACAGGAATAATTGTTGTGTATCAAGTTGCTAACTGCAGCGAATTGGCAGCCGTGTCACATTACTATTGCAATCATATGTAAAGAAATGGCAAACTATTAAGTTGAAGCACATTATCTTTATGTATTATTGGTATGTAATGGTGTTTGGAAATATAGCTGTCCTGTATTATAGTGTGACTGCATGTGCACTTGCATGAATCAGCACGCACACAATCATCACTGACATTCAACCATCCCCTTTCTTCAGACCTATTAAATGTGATAGCAGGGTGCTGACAGACATCCCATTTTGTCCTCTGTCCTTTGACTACATGGATTACGTTATTCATTTGAATAAAATATCAGTGCTCACAAAGCATAATGGGCCCTGTGTGGAATTCAATCATCTCGGATAATCATCATTATCAATAATGCCAGTTAATTACCATAACAATGAGGCAGGTAATAAATGATGATGTCAAGAAGGAGCTACCAGGTTCAGGAAACAAAGAGGACAGAAATCACTTTTTCTTCTTCTTCTTCTTCAGAAGTGATCTGAATTTTACAGCACGAGGCTGGCCATAACTTCAATAGACAATACAAGAATTTATCATACATTCATGGATCGCTGCCAAAACTGTTATTGCTTAAAATGATTAAGCATCGCCTCTCCACCAAATTACTCCAACACAAAACAGGCAAAATCATTTTAATTAATTTTATATCTAATCTCATTTTAAAACAACTGAGAGTCAACAGACCAACAAAATAATTCTGCTAAGCATCCATAGCATGCAAAACTAAATGGTAAAGCATGCTATGGTGCAGTGTAAAGAATTATCACAGGTTTACTGGTCAGACATTTGTCCTATTTCACTCCTGTGTTTGATTGCAGTGCCTCTCGTCTTTATAAACAAATAATGCAGCAAGAAGACACCACCAAAAATTCACATGCAATTATACACCTGGACAACCAACCGTTTTCATGCAAGCATGTGACTGGACCATCCACCTATGATTGAGTAAGTGAGGGATTGCCTTAAATCTGGAAGATTTTGGCACAACAGGAGGAGAAGTAAGGGATATAGATCAAAACTGCAATCAAAGGCGTGGATTTCAAGCATGAGGTGTGAAGAAAGGCAGCAAAAGTGAGCGTGTGCAAGAGCAGATGACAAAGCAAGCAAAAAGCATCATGTTGTCATTCTAGAGAGGAGTGTTAAGTGTCGTGACATTGCAGCCCACCAGTTACAACTGTACAATATATCTTAGCTTATAAAGACATAACTCTGAAATGCATTCTCTCACTTACAGATTTGGCCGTGGCTGAGATGTACTGGACCACCATCTCGCGTTTGGTGCTCAGGTCCTTTTCTCGCAGCGGCGCTTTGCGATCCTCATTCAGGTTCATGTCCTCCTACACAACAAGAAAGTCAAAATGTTAACAATGAAGCTCTGTGATACTCAACAGTTTTAAGTAAAAACAGATTTTACAAAAATACTTGACATTTGAACTTGAATTTAATAAAACATTTCAAATCAACTGCATTTCACAACCTCAAACTTGTTACAAGGTTATTTACAGCACAATGGTTTCACTAACAAGAAGAAGCTTTTTCAACAAACACACAATTATTGTTCCATTTCCACTAAAATCCTTTAATAGAAAATCCTGTTTCCATGGCTGAAAAAAGTTTGCTGTCTGTTTCTTTATTAAAGTCACGTGGCTCCGCAGCAGAAAATAATGGCAATAATAATTAGTCCTTGAAACGAAAGTAGCAAGGCTGCAGCAATAAAAACTGTACACCCCAACTCAGAACAGGAGAACAAAATCAAACACACTGCTTCTATTGAGGCCATGCAATCACATCAGATAGGCTGGATAGGCAGTATCTGTGTGTTATTGGGAGTATTATCTTCATGCTACTTTAATTCTGCATCACAAAAGAGGCCTTTCATGTGAGAGACATCAGGGATAGAGGGAAGGCTGGACAGAGCACTAAAAGCTAGGGAATGACATGATGATTAGAATGGAGGGGGATGTTTATCAGAAGCACTCTCTCACAAAGAGATGGGTAGAATGAACATAGTGAAAAAACATCCTCCTCGGGGTTTTAGAACGGCGAACCTAAAGGTGTGGAGGCATGCTGCCCTCTGCTGGGAAGCAGAGAAAATCATTTGTCTTTTAGTACACGTTGATCTGTTCTGACAGTGATTTCCTTTCATGCAGTTAAGTGTAAAATTCAGCTAGAGAAAAAAACGAAGCGCGTGAGTTGAAAGTAAGAACACTGTTTGAATGTCTTACCACAAATAACCTGATTCACAAGGTTTTTCTTCATTTGTTAGCGAAGCATGGGCAGGAATTCCATCCAGGGGCACGGTGACCTGAATTCCTTCAAGCATATTTCCTCTAGTAAATACCCTTTGAGCTAGAAAAATCATTAATATCTATGGGAGATAGAGGAGGGGAGAAAGTGCAGCTGAAACTTTTACAATTGGCAGGTTTTTTTCACTGAAGGAAACCAGCAGGTTTTTCAATTAATCTCTGAACCCTGCTAATTTATCTGCTTAATTGGCATTCAATAAAGGAGGCAAAATGTGATGGGGTGAGTACATTATGGGAGGGGTAGGAGCAGTGGGCCTGCGGGACGCTTGTCAGGGGGCAAACTCGAGGAATGAGCCCTCATGTTTCGCCTCCAAAATGATTAATGCTCTATTATTAATTATACCCTCACAGGCTACATAAAAAGGAGTCTCAAGATATCATGCCTATGCTGCTGATGTGACTGAAATGAGGAGATCTGAGCTTGTATAAATGACGGCGAAGTTACGGGGACAAAGATTCCTCGTTTGTCTCACACTGGTCTGGCAAAATCGACTAAGAATGTATTTCTACAGTAGCCAGGCAATAAAAACACAGCAGACTTTCTGCTGATTGCTTTGTCCTAAATACAGTCGAAGCAATCAACGAGTTTTCATACGTATTGTGCAAAGCTCTTGACTAGCCAGTAACCTAAATCCAACTGAGCAGGTGTTTGACTCACTAAAGACCAGTCCCCAAACAAGCAATAACTGAAGATGGCTGCACCACAGGCCTGGCAGCACCTCACCAGGGAAGATACCAAGCATCTGCTAAAGTCTGTGGATGGTAAATTTCAGGTATTCATTAACTGCGACAGATTTTCATCAAATTATTGCATAGTTTAAGGTTATGAGTTGACCTATAAAATGAGTTTGCCCTTGTATTAAAAAGGCGTAAAAGAAATTACTGCATGGATCATATAATGTGGACGTAAGCGCCATAATATTAAAATCTTGAGCACAATGCAAACCGTTAGACACTCACTGCTGTGTTTAGTTTCTAAAATATATATAAAATAATACAAGATGGCCTTAAAATTCCAAAATCCTGTGGTGTGGTAAGCCTAAAACAGAGCAAAACCAGGGCACTACAGGCTTTGTATCATTGAAAGGGAAAATTAATGGGAGCCATCAAATGCATCTCAGGCAGAAAACAGTATGGAGTGCTCACCCTATGGGGAAAACTGGATCTAAGAAAAGTAGAAGTATAAAATGTTTTGCTTCAACTGTGACAAATCAATTATTTTGTCCACTAGCCTCAAGTCTGATCCATGAGTGTGTAAGGGCACATGCAGTAATTCTCCTGTGGGCTGGTTTTAATGTCCTGGTGCAGAGTGGAACTGCTGAGGGATCACATAGGAACTTATTACGAGGAGTGTTCATCCTGACAAGGCTCACAGAGAGGCACATAAAACCCCAAACTAGCCACAGCAGCACTGCAATGTCACATTCTTCTTTCACTGCTCCTCTGTCTTTGCGCGCACCTCAATACCGTTCCCCTGCTCGAAAAAGATATTCTCTAAAGAGCGGAAACAGAGACAAATTGGCACAGAAATCAAATCAGTCGAATCAATCAAGTATGGATGTCATGCTCTTGCAGGTTTTCATGCTGGCAGCCAAGTAAAACCATCATCTGGGCAATAATGCCACGACTGCTAATGGCAACTTGGGAGGAGAGTGCCAATATGCAGCAGCCATATTCACACCATCAGGCAGACGGTCTAAATTGAGGAGATGAGTTCATGCGTTTGACCTCACAAAACACCACGCCTATGCTAGTGTACAGTCATAACTCTACACATTAAAAAAAGGACTGTGGTTATCGTGATACCTCGAGGTTTAGTAAAAATCTTCAACAGAACAGTCAATTCTTTTTATATGTTGTTTTTGTGCTATTAGTGAAGTCGACTACAGCATTATAGCTGCGTTTCTAGTGAGACGCAAATACATGAAATTCCAGCAACTGATTTATGTCTACGCATTTTGATGAGATCCTGTGAATTCAAGCTGTGCACATCTTAGGAAATTCCGTGACAAAACGCATGAGACATACAAACACAATGCCCTCCTAAGGCAGCGCTGAAAGTAAATGTTTTTCCATGCATTTTAACTTTCCCCCTGTACTTTTACAAATATACTCCTGCTCTTAATGGTTGGTTTCAAAAATTCTAGAAAGAGTTCATTTGGCTTTCCTGGCCACTGACTGAGTGTTTCTTCCTATATTTTGACAAACCCTTTTGATGACCTTTCAGTAATAGGCTACATGCTATTTAAGCTTTGAGATACACGGCGCAATGTGTAACCACTTTGCAGCGGAAAAAAGTATTTTCACTTTCCTGCTAGTCATTAACGCACAGTAGGGGGTCTCACTAATATGCCATGGGTCAGCCCTTTATTTGAAGCCAGCTAGACATCAAGACTGCAACATGTAGGACCATAATAACAATCAATTACAGAATGGGTGTAGAGACAAAGAAGACAGAGAGCAACTGGAATGTGTGTTGAACAGATAGATGTTGAAGAGAAGCTACTATCATCAAAAGAAACTACACACCACAGTTCTGTGTTTACTAGGTTTGACCAGAAAAGTTTACTGTCTATGAGTGTAAATAGCGCTTGCTTAAAAAGTACATAAGTAAATAACCCTTTTTTAAATTTTAATTTCATTACTGTAATTATACTTCCCAACCCAAAGTGTCAAGGCCTGTCAAATGTCAGACCAACAAACATGCCTTCTGTGTCATCTGTCACTGAGCAAATTGAAGCCTGGGTTTAATGTCACGCCGCTGTGAGCACAAACATAGTAATTGAGAGGTGAACTGAGTGACAGGGATGAGCACCCAGGCAAGAAAACACTGAGCACTCGCCTGATGAAAACCAGGAGCACTGGTCGTATTTCTCTGGCCCTGGCAATAAAGACCATTGTATGAGAAAAAAGGAAAGGCAGCCACCGTACCACACACACACACTCAGAGACATTAGCCACAATAGTACACACAACCTATGCAATGAAGCCAGAGTTATTCAGCTCCTCACTTCAAAGAGATGGGCTGAAAGCTTTTTGTAAGATTTCAATCCTGCAGTACATAAGGCCAAAAATGCATTTCAATGGAGAAAATCACAAGTGTGACAGAGCTTTGACCCCACGGATGAGTGCGAAGTGAATTTCAAAGTTTGGTACTTCTCACACTGGCCTAAGGAATACGTAGGTGGAGACCGGCCTCACAAAAGGTTAACATCTGAATATAAAACATTTACATTTTCTATAAATCTCAGGTCATTTTGGTTCAGTTAAAAGGTAATATTGGTTCCATAATCTTTTATATCAACAAATCCAATGAAAACACAGAAACCACAATGAACTAATACTGAGAAGTGGCCGAAGTCTGTGTTTAACGTTGTTATCCATAAATAATTCTAAAGACAAAGTACAGAGTAGTTCCTAGATGTCAGAGAGACATGCAGTTCTGCTTATAGGGCTGCCACAAACGATTATTTTGATAGTCGACTAGTCACCGATTATTTTTGCGATTACTCGACTAATCAGATCATCATCCATTGGACGTAAAAGTACAGCTTATTGCACCAGCAGCATCTGCTCTTATATAACTATCATTAGCTGACAGCTTTAAGTGTTTAAGGTCTGTGCTAACTAAAAATAAAGACAAGATGATAGTTTATTAAATTTGAATGAAATCTGCAGATTGTTTCGGTGAAGTTTAATAAACTCCTTGCTATCTAAAATATAACAGGACACTGGAGTAAATTCTCGAGCATCTCACACTTCTGATGATCAGCTGTCTGCTTGACGTTTATTCAGCTGTGCAAAAACTATAACTTTAATCTCAGCCAAACCGATTTACTCAGGAACAAATAAAATACTAAAAAAAAAGCCAAACAACAACATTTTTAAGTTATCTAAGTGACTCATATATCATGTTTAACCTGAGCAGCGAAAGACGGCGGTGGGTTTGAAGACGATCTGCCGGGAGTCCGCTGTTCTCACGGCTCTAGTTAGCCTAGCTCCCGGCTAGCTATCGAGCTAGTGGGTAACAGACGTCTCCGAAAACGTCGGAGCGCTTTTGAAAATATGTGGTGTCCTGATAAACTGAGCAGATATTTGAGGTTTACACAGCTACATTCTCGCCTGAAAATATGTTAAACGTTTATTTTATGACCCAGAAAGAATAATAAGAGTAATATTAAAACTAACTAGCTGCGCTATGAATTCTGGGACACAGCTTCTTCTTCTTCGGGGTTTAACGGCAGCTGGCATCCTTGTACATGCAGTGCTGCCATCTTCTGTTTCAGTGCGTTATTACACTCTTAAATCATACTACTTATTCCTGCGTCTTTTGTGATCTTACAAAGCTTCAAACGACGCGTCGACTAATCGTGACTAGTCGACTAATCGTGGCAGCCCTATCTGCTTATACTGCTTTGCAACTTTGTTGGGCAACTTATCGCAATCTGTACACAAGTATTTTGAAAAATACAAATTTATGGCGAAACGAGTATGAATGCATGTCACACATCAATGTAGATTCAGTCACTGAGACATTATTAGAGCTGCAATGCAGAGGCAGCAAAATTAGAGAGACAACACTGAAGTTTCCTGTGTAACCCGTACTGCCCGGACGTCTCACCTGAGGCGAAAAAGGCCTTCTTCAGGGTTGGGCAAAATAAACACCATGATACAGGAGAGAAATCACATGATGCTGACACAATCAATTATAAACCACGTAATTTTCAGCGACTCTTTTATTGTTAATTAAAAAATAAAAAAAAAAGAACAACAACACAAAATACTTCCTCAATCACAAGCATTGGCTTCTTTCCTCCACTAACTAATCTCTGGAGACTGTGAAAGCCTCCACCATTATTAAGACTGTGGTGTTGTTTCAAAATAATCTATGCCTGCATTTTTCATAATGAACATATATGTCATCCGGTGCTACATTATAGTTTAGTGGTGCTTTTATAATTGTCTTTCGACAACAGCAGAGATACAGGTAAATAAAAATGGTTGTGTCAATACAACCATGGGATTACTGGATATTTAAAATTAAAGACAAGCTATTTAAAAATAATTTAAGCATCACGGTAAACTCCAGAAAATAGACTTTAATAAAAATTGGTTAATTTATTGCACACCGTTTACTTCAAATGAGGATCAGTAAGAAGGAGTTGCAGGAGTTGTCTACATTACCCCAAGGATATCATGCTAACACATAGGTACTAAAGGTTGTGTGTGTCATCCTAATATTGTTTTGTGGGGCTTTAACAAAGATGGTATGGACATAACTCTATAAACGTATAAGTTACACCAAGGTTTTTAAGTCCTGGATTGATGCTAACGTTAAAGCACTGAAAAAAAATCACAGTTATCTCTCTAAATCCACAGATAAAGCTGTCTCGACTAGATGACAGCTCTGTGGGATCCTGGTTTCAATCATAATGTTGTTAATGCTAATCAAATTGTTTATTTAGTTAAAAGAACAGCATATCATCCCTGTTTGAAAGGACTTTTTTAAGAGACACTGTATAAAACCAGGGTCGGTCTGGAGAGCAATCATTCTATTATCATCCCCCAGCAGCAAAACAAGAATGCATCTGTAGTGAAATATAGATATAAAAAATGCCTTTCAAGCCCTTTTTTGTTTTAACTAGCTCCACACATACTCAAAATAACAGCACTGTGCTTCATAGTGAAATTTTCATTACTTATTATTATGTGGAATTAGCGGTTGTAATAAAACTGTTGTTTAGTACAGCAGATGACGTTTTGCAAGAGAAACACAAAGCTTACCATCATCTTCTCAAAGAGGTCAATGATTTCTTTTTCTGAGAGGTTCATGGACCGCTCATCAAAAAGAGGCTGAGGAACAGGAAGTTCAGTTTGGGTAGACAGGGGATCTGTTGGGTGCTGTATCAGGAGCTTTTCCTTCTTCGTCCCCGTTTTCCTAAAACTGGTAATACGATCACGCTGAAAGAAAACAGATTCATTGACATATTAAAATATCGCACTGCCAGTGAGCTTGTTTTGACTATAAAGTATATGGATCATTAAGAAAAAAAACCATTTTTTAAAACAACTAGATTGAAAGATTGTCTCCTGCTATCAAAAGACAGCACGATTATTATGCACTGATTTCAGGAACAGATGTGTTTCTGCAAACAAATGAAAGTGAGGTTAAAACAAAAAAAACTATAGATTTTTTTTCTTTCATTTTTACTTTGTATTGAAGAAAATAATTACAAAAAATATCTGCCGCATACAGCAAACACCTGTATTTAGTAGATTCCAGTTTGACTTAAAAAACAAACAAACAACTAAATAATATACTTACCGTCAAACCCACAGGATTGCTCAGTTTATGCTCAAGTGATTCTAGCATACAATGCCACTTTGCAAGTTTGCAGGGTAGGGTACTAAGAGACATTCCTTTTTATATTAATTGGTTAATCCTACTCTTATGAATGCAGTAACATTAAGTGTAAAAGCAGAAAAGTATATGAACTGCATGCAACCAGTCACTGTTAGTATTATCAAAGGGAGAGAACATGCTGGATGAATGAACAGATATAAATGAAATTAACAGACAGACATATAATGATGACATACACGATGTCGCAAATGTCAGTATACTGAAGTATTACCGGATGGATCAAACATACTGAAAGCTGATTATTGCAGCAGTAGTACGTAATAATAATATGTTGGCTGTACATCCCAAAACTCATGTAATACTACATGCGTCGGGCTATTTGTTAACTAAGGATATTAAAAAGGCCCCAGGTAAAACCATCTAATCAGAAGTGCTACTAATAATTGCACACTAAATGATCTATGACCTGCTTACAAAAGCAGAGATGCTGAGGGCTAAGTTATGTTCATAATGAAAAATTTAGGCAAACAGACCTTGTTGGTGCAGAGTGCACTACAATAAAAAATGTCTTTCACGGCACAGCTTTAGAGAGCGCTACTGCGGACAGACTTATCATTATTTGCTAATGTGTAAAAACCCACGGTATCATTTTGCCACATGATGTAACTCATATACAGTTAAAATGGCAATTTAAACAATTTGCTTCTGGCACATTTGATCCATCCATATACTTCAGTTAAAAGTCCCATGCAGCTATAAGAAAACGTGAGAGGATGTAAAACAAAACTAATCACACCAAAATTAAACCAAGCACCTTACCATATCATCAGCCAATGTTTTTATGTGTATGTTCTGTTGGAGGGAGGGCACAGTGTGAAAAACAATCCAACAGAAAACGACAACACTGGCAAGTGCACGTCCCATCTCAAGTGTTTTCACATGTACAGTGTCCCCTGGATACCGCAGCGTTTTCTTCTCTCTCTTTGGTATCACAGAGTAGAAAATGGTGTTGCATTTCCCTCTGAGATACCAAATTAAATTTTTAATAATGCTTGCATACATTAGAGAATACATAAAACACATGTGCAAATTGTCTTGGTACCACAGAGGGCAATAGCTCATTCCTGTCTTGAGCAAATACTGTACATGTGCATATGCAGGATATGGTAACACTTGATGATCCCAGACAATAGGGTAAAAGTAAAAATGTTTGTGTTCAAGAATGAACACGACAAATACAAGCACACAAAATGAGGTCCATCAGAAAGCACCCATAATCAAACACATCCACATCAGGTTAAAAAAACCCCAGAAAAACCCAATAACATGCAAGTTAGCACTGCTAGGTTAAAGTTTTGTGTATTCCCAAAATAATACATTTTCCCAGGGAATGTAGTTACAGCATGACACAATTAAACACCAAAAGCTTCTTTTATTCCTGTAATTTGTGTTCTGAAGAGCATCCTTTGTAGTGACAGTGGCCCAAAAAATTCAACCGCTTCTCCTAATCCAGATATTTATCTTCATCTCAGACACACTAAGAATGGCTACTGCCAAAGGCTTGTGGCTCGGCAAGGGACAGCCATTTGAAACACACCTCAAATGGGAATCAGTAGCAACGCTGCCATATGCTGTGGCGCTCGGCTGTAAAGTACTAATGAGTGGGGAGATGTGGGGTAGCGATGGCCATAAAGCCTGCCTCCAGCCGCGGATTTCTCCACTATTCTAATCAGGAAACTACTGATGCTGGGGCGAGCAAACAGATTGGCGCTAACCTGCACCTCCCTCTGTGTGTCTTCATCGGCTGTCGCTCTGGGCAACACCGAGCAGACACTCAAACTGCCATATCTATCACTAGTTTTGTCGGCTACAACTGATCAACAGTTGGGAGATAAAGCTATTGACTAGAAAGAACAAAGTCTCGATGTGCAGTGTTACCTAAGCTGTTTTTTCAAGTTAAAATAACACAGGCGGCGTTACATATAGAGGGTTCTGCTGGGGATGTCCAGGTATTTGTTTCGGTATTGTGAAAGCCTTTATTGCTTTTAAAAAGGCAGCATGACACTTCCCAACATGTGTAACGCTAATAATTTAACCCGAGCAACAACTTTTCTCATTTGTAACTCAGTACGTATGTATCATTAAGCCCAGCATTCTCTAGCAGCCTAAAACTGTGTGAAACAATAGCTAATTTTCAAATGGAGTACTTAAACATTTTCTAATCAATTTAACAACAATCAAACCACTGTTTGGTTAATTGCCTTGACTTGAGGGCCTTTCCTTGCCCATTATCTTGGCAACATTGCAACATTGCAATTTAACATCTAACAATTAAGCTTGCATGTCCTCTGGGCTTCTCCCGCTTATTAAAGTAAACTTTTTCATCATAATAAATGTTTATTACCAAACACATATTTCTCTAAATAACCTAATCAAATTAGCTCTGGGTCCCTCCTTAATCAAATATGATTATGAGTCCATGCAGATCCTTAAAAATGAAAACACAAAGCAATATCCCACAACTTGAGAACCAATTTGGGGACACAAAACCATACAAGTATGCATATTTCCTACAATAAATGTTAAAATTAATATTACAAACTATAATTAATGTTAGTATTACATTAATTCGTGTAAAGATATAAAATATCACCAGGTGGAAGGAGAAATACGTTTCTTTTCCAGGCTGGACAAAAGACTAGTTTTGTTTCAAAGTGACTATAATTGCATATCTTTTAAATAGCAACGCTTGTTATACTCAACCAATTAAACAAGACCATCTGCGTGATGTCATTTTAACTCACTCACTGGAACTATCACTATAAAATCAGTAGCCACGATGCCACTGTAAAATGGGTTTAGAAGGAAATTAGCTTTTACTTTAATTAGTTCTAATAATAAAAAAGAATTACTGTGAGATAGCCATTGTTGGCAGTAAGGCCTGTAACACAAAGTGCTTCTGACAGTTCTTGGTAAATTCATTAAACTACCTCGTGTCCCTGTTTAATCAGACGCTCTGTTCATCTACATTCTAGCAGATTTTAGCAACGATTCCTGATTTTCAGCAAGAAAAATTTAAATTTTGGGGAAATAAAATCAAAGCTGATGAAAGAGACTTTAAGAAAACTGTAAAAATTGTATAATTAGCCTTGAATGCTGGCAAGTAAGCATCAGTAGCACAGCAAAAAAAACAAACCTTGTGTTTTATTAGGCGCTCATTTGTTTAACTTCTGTTGCTTATTCAGAAAATTTAAATTAACAAAGTTATTGTCAACAGAAAAATATTTTTTGGGGCAAAAAGAAAATATTTTATCTCTTTATTAATATAGAGGGTTTTTTTTAACAATATAAAGCACATTGAGGCAACTGTTGTGGTTTCACATTTTGTAAATAAAATTACATTTACATGAGTTATCAGCTTGCATTGAAACTTACTTAAAATACATACTTATCTTAATTTTGTGTCCAAGTAAGAAACGAATTATTGTGAACGCATCATTATCAAAACACAGCAGCTTAGCAGTGATGACCTCAATTCAGTAAAGCATTCAGAAACCTGTACGTCAACATAGTACACCTGTCTGAACACTGCAGATTATACACAGATAGCCACAGTTACATGTCTGTGGTCATTGTCAAACCACAGTTAAAAACACGAGGCGAATATTGACCTGTTCTAAATGTCAGTATAAAGGCCGTTCAAATTTGGTCTGCTGCTCCTCAACATTTCAAAAGAGTACACTAGAGCTCCCACTCGAAAACCATTCATCTAGAGATACTGTGTGGATTATGCTAAAAAGCTGCTTTCCTCCGAAGAAAAACAAAGCACCGCAAAACTGTCACACTACATCGGAGGGTAACGCTTGCTCGTCGTTGTCATATCAAACAACAAAATTACATAATTTGTCTTTGTGTAATCTGATAAGATCTGCTGCACTACCAATGTACTGATCAGTTTGAAAGGAGTGGCATCAGACACACAGAATACGGTCCGTGTAACTGAATTAGACCAAGTCAAAACAAATTAATTCATCTAAATAAATCCTGTTACAATGGCTTCTCAATGACTGCTTTTGCAAACACAGAGATAATGCAAGACACTGCCTAAGCTAAAGATTTCTCAGTGCGCACGTATTCTGCTTGACGGTATGTATCAAGGTTTTCCATATGTTTGCACAGGGAGGATAATGTTTTCAAGCAAAGCATGGAGGTGGAGAAAAGAGGCAAAAAAGACACTGAGACACAATTTAAACCTGGCAATCAATGTGACTTATATTTCAATTAGAACACATTTACTATCACACTGAATGTAGCTGTCACATAGAAATACAAGTTCCCTCATCGTGCTTTTCCACTCACAATATTCCAATAATTCTTTCTGAATCGTTAAATGACAATAAACATCTGCTCTATAGCCTTGAGTGTGATTATTATTTAAACTACATGTTTTCTATCTTAGCGGTTCCGACACTTCCCGGAGAGATTTTTGAAATCTCTGAACATCTTTGGAGATTAATATCTACAGCAGGTCTATTAACATCAGTCAGTTTTACACAGCCAAGGAGCTTATTGAAAGATGTATTGAAGGAATTCAGAGAATTGCTACTTTGATAAAAACTAGCAATTTGAAGATGTCACTAAGGGAAACTGAATTTGAAATAGTCTGATTTTTACAGACTAACAATATCATAACTAACAAAGAGATTAATAAAAAATAGCTTGACAAGACAAATAAAAAAGATTTCACTGCCACAAAGCATGTCTATCCAGACTTGTGAGCAAATTTACAAGTGGCTCAGTGTGAGAAGTGAATCAGTGTTTTATTTTCAGTCAGACTGAGAGAGCCGCATATGAAGTGGTACATCGTAACAACAGAAATACCTATATTAAAACACTTGTGAAATCTGAAAGATTCTGACTCCTATGTGCCCTACATGCTTCACATAGTGTCATTACTGTAGGCACTGCCACAAGCATACACACACGGAAAGACAAAAACACACACAACCAAGGACAGCAGATAACAGAAAAACATATTAAAGGCAGAATGACACATTTGTCATCTCAATAAAGTGAAGTAACGATTCAATCGAGCTCATAAAATAAGGTTGCTCTCCTAAAAAAGACCTGACATAAACACTTCTCCCTCAGTGTTTAATATTGACGTAGGTTACTTTGCTTTATTTTATTTAGGTTTGAAAAAAAACGCAGTTAATTTAAAAATGGAATGCAGCACGTTTCTGTGAGTGTCTTTAAAAGTGTGTGAGTTTGTGGTAGCCTTATTAGTCTCATGGAAGTGCTGGTACTGCTTAGTTTCCCAAAACAGATACTGAAAAGAGGAAGCACACAAAAGCTAGTACAGCTAAGATTTGAATGGCTCCACAATGGATGGTCTGACCATGTGACTGGGGACTAGCACAGTACTGCCCTCGGGTTATCTCCATCTCTTTTGAAAGCAAATTCTTACTGTATCCTTGAAGGTGGCAAGATATGTGGTCATTATAAGAGCTGAGGTTTGTAAGAAAAGAAGGAGATATTTTTACACTGATCATAACATCACATAAAGTGTCATTTGTATTTTAAAGTCTACTGAAATTAACCTGATCTGGCAAACATTTTTTTTCCAACTGCGAGAGGAATTTTGCAGCAGACGCTTTCCTCTGAAATTCGGCTTAAAACATGCCATGTTCACACCTGCTATAGCAGTTGTTTTCCCTAATTGCTGACAAGTGCAAAAACATGTGAACCATGACCTTGTTTTTATCTGCAGGCTGTTGACTAAATGGTGTGTAATGAAACTGTACGTAACACCAGAGCCAGGCAGCAAAATGTTTAAAATAATAGTCCCGGTGCGCCCAATAATATGCTTTTATAAATGTCACAGGAGTGACTATATCGGTAACATTCAATTCTACCACTGTATTTTAAATGTTGACTCATCCATGACACACCCATGTTAAGCCTTTCTCACTTGTCTAGCACTGACCTCCCTTCACTGACCATCCTTTATCACACGAGGTTCATTTAAAACAAATTAAATTAAATTAAAATACACTTTTTCATCTGGCTTCAGCCTCTCCACATTGTGTTTTCTACATTATTAACTGGATGTTGGTCCAACAACATGCAAAATGTAAAGACACTTCTTTCATTAGGCCTACATCGAGCTCAGTGGAAGCTCTGTCAGAACATGCAATCTACTCATGAATCATCCTAACTGTCGAATAAGCAAATCCCAAGTATGATTCATGCATACATGGACATGACATATATGCATGTCATACAAGTTTTACTGAGGCAGCCAAAAAACAAACTTCCTATTTTCATGTCTCAGATCTCATCCACTGATACACGTGAATAAGGCTCATGACAGAGGGGGACTTTAAAGGAGTGAATGTGTTTCTTCCACTGTGTGACTAAAGCATTCGTCACCACTTCCTCTCTCAAACTTCCTGAATGTCATTAAAAGACTCACATGTGGTCTGTTTCCTGCTGTTGCTCACACCCCCCCCCCCCCCAACACAATGCCAGTCATGTTAATATAATAACAGAGTATGTAAAAAATATAAAAAAGAAAGTTAGTATGACAAAATCTTGTCAAGACTGGCCAAATAAAATGCAGGGCATACCTACAGTATTGTGCAAAAGTCTTGAGCCTCCCCTCATTTCTTTGTTTCCAAGCAGCTAGACAGTCTTCTAATTTCTTTAAGTAGAGCAATAGTTCTCCAAGCTTTCTTGAAGGTCTAAACTTTGCTTTGGCTACTTTTTGCACTGATTCTCAGCCCAGCCATTATATCTGATCAATTTCCTTGCAATGTTTATTTGTTTCTTTAGGCCATTTAACAGTCAGCCTATTGCTAAAATGTATAATTTGTTTGCATTTCTTTGGCTGAATCCTTAAAATGCTTGAAGAAACTGGACAATTGGAGGAAAAAATGGTTGACCTAAAGAACAGTAGCTGGACATTTTTCTTAAGAAATGGATAAATATCCAGCCAAGATCTACTTTTTGCCATAGGCTCAAAAGAAATAGTCTCAGTGGACGGCTGACTGTCAAGGAGCAATTCTTAAAAAAATGAAAGTTGGGAGAAAAGCTGAGATAAGATAGATTACATAAGCAATCAACTGTGGCAACAGCTCTTATGAAGTGATGAAATTTAAACTCTGTGGTTCAAACTGTCATCAGTATGTACAGAGAAAAGCAGGAAGGAGCTAGAACAGTGAGTGTCTATAGCTTTCTGTAAAACACGGTGGAGGCTCAGTCATGATTTGAGGCTGGATTCAGCCAGTGTTCTTCTTAAGACTGATGCAATTATGAATGCAGGAAAGTACCATCAGATTTTGTTCCTCTGTCCAATACCACATGGAAAGCATCTGATTGGAAATGCCTACATTTCTCAGCATGACGATGATGTCAAACACACTACCAAATCTGTGTAAGCAAACCGAAAAACTATCAGTCATGGATTGACATCCTCAGAGCTGATAATCTCTGGATTATTTAAGCAGCGTGGAAACATCTTGACATAGAACAAAAAAAATCTTAGACTCCTTAAAGAAATTGCAAGAGAGTTAGGCTGTTTGCATGAATAAGCTTTGTTATAGTGTATATATTGACTTTCAAGATCATCAGAATTGTACAAACTCTGGTTTTGCCTTACGCTTCGTATTTAGATGCATTTTTGTAATCTTTTCAATAAGTTGCTGCACCCATTTCTCATTTTCCTTGCAAAATATAAAGAAATATTTTAATATATTTTACCACAGCACTGTAAATGGCTCAAGTGTGTGACAAGCTGACAGCTTGTGTTAACCACATGCCAACATGACCTAAAATGATTTCCGAGGCTTCCCTAAAGCTCACGTATCAAAATGTCAGATGCATCAAATGACACAAAAAAACAAAACAAAAAAGTAATTCAAAGTATGCTTCATGATGTGATACTATCAGCAGTGTTAGAAGTATGAGCTTTACCCATTACTAAAGTATGTGCTTGTTTCCCGTCTCCTACATGATTAAAATAGAATAAAATAAACTCCATTTAACTAAATGAATGCCCGACAATATTTTCATGGACCGACCTTTAAGGTGTCGCGGATAAATACAACAAAATAAAACTAGTACCGGTACCGAAAAAAAGAAGATTTATTCATAACACACGTGAAAAGACCCAGGAAAACTGAGTTAACGATAAAAACGATAACAAAATAACGCCGAAAACCGATAAAAACCCTGAAAACTATACATTTCACACCTGAGCCTCAACTCTCGCGGCCCGGTACCAAACGACTCACGGACCGGTACCGGTCCGAGGCCCGGGGGTTGGGGACCGCTGTGCTAGATGATGATGCTGACGGTTTCTGGGGCCAGTAAAGTTACCCAGCTTCAATGCAATAATAATCAATTTCCTACTTAGCTGTCCACATAGCTATTCAATATATATTATTATACACCAGACAGTTTGATATGTCACAACATAAAAATCACAGATATAAAAAAATACAATTAATTACTAGTACACCTGACTAAAACTGCCAGCCTATTTTCATGACAGCAATGCTTCTGAGACCAAATCTATGATACAGTATGTGTCACACTGCTATCCTTGCTATCAGGAGTAGAATATGGCAGCTAACAGCAAACTGGTTAACTCTAGCACAGAACCAGCTTCAGTGTGACCCTACAGATCCCTGCTACACATTTACAAAAGTGGTATCAAGTTTTTGGTTTTTTGTGGGGTTTTTTGTTGCTGCTTTTTTAATAAACCTCTTTCACTGCCCAGTGCCTTGTGGCTGTGTCATGACATCCGGCCTCTCTCTTCCATATTTCCTGCAAATACTCCACACTTTCATTTGTCACCTTATTCACAATAACCAGGCCAATCCTTACTTATGTGATCATTATTATCTCATTTCTCACAATAGTAGAATTTTGGTTTTTTTTACCTTGAATATAAATGCCTTTCAGCATGAATGTGACATTATCGTTTTGAACACTTGTTTTTTCTTTAAATACGCCTTTCCACATTGTTGACACATGACACATAATCTGCATGCTTTGCTTCAATGTGCAACCACGATGTATTATAAATCCTGGTGGTGCAAAAAAATGTAATGGATGCATCTGAAATAGGAATTGGTCTCACTAAATCTGACATAGAGTTTTGCAGTATAATCTGAAGCCACTAAAATTACTTATATCTGCACACTTTTAGAGCGTTACGGAAACTGTTTTCCACAAATGCCCTTTATCTTCAAAAACCAACGTTTACCATGCACTAACAGTATGTCTGCCATATTTTTAAAACTTATTTTAACAACACTTAATAGGGACTAATAACATGTAATATTTGCCAAAACATAGTTAATGAGTGTTTCTGATTTTAGTTCAGCTTATGAACCACAAATAATGAAACAATCTGGCAGGCTCATGCTGCAACAGCAACCAACTGTCAAAAGAAAAAAGGAAGCAGAGCAAAAGTGCATCTGATAACATGGAATAATAACTCAGAATTAATTTAATAGGCTCGAAGCCAACATAAAACAAATAGGATCCTTTTTTTAATTTTATTTTTTTTCCTTTAGGGGTGCAACGATACTCGTATCGGTATTGAGCCGTTCGATACAGTGCTTTCGGTTCGGTACGCATATGTATCGAACAATACAAAACTGTAAATTTATTTTATCAACTTTTCTTCTGACGATGCTGTCTGTGTTGAGCCCTCAGTGGATCTGCGTTCGACTACTCCGCCTAGGCTGCACTGTCGAGCGCAGATCCACTGAGCGCAGCGCAGATGAACGCTGACAGCACTAGTGGGAACACAACATTTACGCCGACAGCATCCTAGTGCAAAGACAAGTGGAAGCAGACAAAAACAACAAGCATGCATGCTACAAACTTTACCCGAGTCATTTAGACAGCCGTTAGCACAGGATTCTCCTTATGGGGACCTGATATGTTTAATATGCTGCTGAGAATATAGCCCAGAAGAAGCGTATAGTAGAGCTTTTATTTTGGAAAGAGCCATTTCTCTGTAATAAACTCTCTTTTCCAAAGATGAGGGATTTCTCCATCAGATAGATTTATTTTTTTTATTTTGTTGTTTCAGCAACATTAAATTTAAAAACTGTACTTTTGAGTTAAAATATATATTTATAATTTTAATAAATGACAAATTAAAAAGGCATGAACGTTTTTTTGTATCAAGAAAATATCGAACCGTGACACCAAAGTATCGAACTGAACCGAACCGTGATTTTTGTGTATCGTTGCACCCCTACTATCCTTGTATCCTTCACATTTCATATCTAAACAAATTGCCGTACAGACATGCATGTTCTTTAAAGCTTAAACCACTTTACTCCCAACCAACCATTTCACCAATTTGCAATCGATGTGTATTATAAATTAATTAGGTTAAGGAGAAGATGCTTATCACAGTACTACAAAGCAAACTATTGACCAGTTTGCTCTGCGGTGCAAACAGGAACAAACGATGTTTGAGATTCTGAATACTTTAAACAATTTTCTTATAGAAAGAAACAAGTACAAATTGTATACATCATTACATTACCTGTCAAGCCTGCAGGCAATAAAGAAGATTGGATCTTATACTGTGTATTGACAAATTGGAAAGTTTGATCATCAGCACTTTTATTGTTGTAAAATCGTTGTATCTTACAATAGGGACTCATGACGGGGGACATGGACCCGTACAAAGCCGCGTCATATAACGTGCGGAGGGCGGTGAAAGAGGCGAAGCAGCGCTACGGGAGGAAACTAGAGTCACAACTCCAACAGAGTGACTCTAGGAGCCTGTGGCGGGGACTAAGGACAATAACGGACTATAAAGCACCAACAACCGGTATGACGAACGCGGCCGTGACTCTGGCAGACGAGCTGAACACTTTCTATGCTCGCTTCGAGGCTGCAGCTAAGGTCTCCAACAATGCTAGTGTTAGCGGCGCTAACGGCTGCAGACAGGAAGATACTGCCAGCACCGGAAACGTGCTCGTCATCTCCGAGCATGAAGTAAGGAGAGCCTTCAAGAGAGTGAACACCAGGAAAGCAGCAGGACCAGACGGCATCCCAGGTCGTATCCTAAGAGACTGCGCATACCAGCTAGCTCCTGTGTTCACTGAGATATTCAACATCTCTTTATCTCAGTCGGTGATCCCCACATGCTTCAAAGAGTCCATCATTGTTCCTGTCCCGAAGAAACCCCACCCTGCTTCTCTCAATGACTATCGCCCTGTAGCCCTCACCTCAGTAGTGATGAAGTGCTTTGAACGCCTGGTCAGAGACTTCATCATTTCTTCACTACCAGACACACTGGACCCACTACAGTTCGCTTACCGTCCAAATCGTTCCACAGACGATGCCATCTCTCATCTCCTCCACACATCACTCACTCACTTGGACACTAGAAGGGGGAATTATGTTAAAATGCTCTTCATAGACTACAGCTCTGCATTTAACACCATAATTCCCTCCACACTCACCACCAAGCTGGAGCATCTGGGACTCAGCTCATCTATGTGTCAGTGGATCTCCAACTTCCTAACTGGCAGACCACAGGCAGTAAGGATGGGCGGACATGTCTCAGCCTCCACCACTCTCAGCACTGGAGCCCCCCAGGGGTGTGTTCTGAGCCCCCTGCTGTACTCTTTGTACACATATGACTGTGTGGCCACTACCAGCTCCACCACCATCATCAAGTTTGCTGACGACACCGTCGTGGTGGGCCTGATCTCTGATAACAACGAGACGGCCTACGTGAAGGAGATTAGGAATCTGGAGAACTGGTGCCAGAGGAACAACCTCCTTCTAAACGTCAGTAAGACAAAGGAGCTGATAGTGGACTTCAGCACTAAGCAGGAGAGGAACTACCAGACCCCCGTCATCAACGAGTGCCCAGTGGAGAGAGTGGACAGCTTCAAATACCTCGGAGTTCACATCACGCAGGACCTGTCATGGTCCTGTCACATCAACACCGTGGTGAAAAAGGCCCGACAGCGTCTCTACCACCTCAGACGCTTGAGAGACTTCCAACTGCCCTCCAAGGTGCTCAGGAACTTTTACTCGTGCACCATAGAGAGCATCCTGGCGGGAAACATCTTAACCTGGTTCGGGAACAGCACCATGCAGGACAGACGAGCTCTACAGAGGGTTGTGCGGTCAGCTGAGCGCACCATCCGCTCCGAGCTCCCTGACCTGCACTCAATCTACAGCAGGCGGTGCTGGACCAAGGCCAGGAAGATCGTGAAGGACCTCAGCCATCCCAACAACAGACTGTTCTCTCTGTTGAGGTCAGGAAAGCGATTCCGCTCCCTGAAGACCAACACAGAGAGACTGAGGAGGAGCTTCTTCCCGCAGGCGATACGGTCTCTCAATCACACCACCACACAGTACTGACCCACACATATGGTTCTTACACACACACTGGACTTTCTGGACATTGGTTTTGCACAACACTGGTCACTACATTCTTCATTTCCAGTTAATACTTGTACAGCTGCTGTTATTGTGTATATATTTATTTATATTTAGATTTCTTCATACATTCTTATATAGTTCTATATTGTGTATTGTGTATTTTGTTGTACAGTTATTTTATTTTCAACTTTAATTTATATATTTTATCTTATTCTTCCCAGTTAAATTTACCCTTCATTCTAATTTGTGTTGTACAGTTATTTCATTTTTAACCTTAATTTATATTTTATTCCTTCCTAGTTAAATTTACCCTTTTTAATTTTTCATATTTATTTCCTATCTTATTCATAGCCTTTTCCTTTTTTGTTTTCTTTAGGTCACGAGCAGTTGTCCAAGCATTTCACTACATATCGTACTGTGTATGACTGTGTACGTGACAAATAAAAATTTGAATTTGAATTTGAATTTGAATATAGCCCCACACAAAAACAGCTGGAAATGACACATAATGCACCAGAAGAAACAAAAAAGCTGGCTGATCCCAGTCACTTATGCAGATTCATTGTAGGCTCTATAAAGACTTCCTACATAACTCTAAATCAGACTTTATTCACAAGGGGTCACCCCAACCACACTGAAAGCACTTCTTAGTGCAACCTCCAAGGGATTTGTGTCTCCTCGAAACGTGAACGTGTAAACCACTACACCACAGAGCCACCAGAGCTAAAGCATTTGATAAATATACTGAGTACTTCAGCATAGTCTTGCCACAATGTTGGTCTAACTTTGATAAAGTATAGTGAAAAATATTGATATTCAATACAGTAGTTTTCACACAGTGTAGAATAAAGAAAGGCATGCATGTGCTTAGGTCTACTACAATATACATATATATAACTGAGAACTGGTTCCCAGTTATTGGTTCCCACATTCCTAATCCTAATATTTAACGTCTCAGTGTTATTATTATATTTATGCAATGTGATGCTTCCTTCCTCTGAGTTGCTACACTATGAGATCATCTTTTAATCTGGAATTCAAAAGGAGTAAAAGTTCTCTCCCTCTCGGTCAAACCAGCTCCTCTGAATTCCTTTTACTAAAGAGCTCATGCCATCTGGCTGTTCTCCTGGATGTCATACTTTTGCAAAACTTCAAGACAAGGACATTATAACAAAGAGAAGCTAGGAACTATTGAAAATTTGAGTTATGACCCAAAAGACTGCAGTGCTGTTGTAATGTCCTTGGCTATGCTGAGTATCTACACCCTGGGCCCATAGCCCAAATGGTGTTGCCGTGATGTAATGCTGCCCAGTGACTTGTTAAACAAACACACAGCTTTCAGTGTTTTTCCTCTAAAGACTGATTTGACTTTGCATTGACCAAACCACAGCAGTTTTTGCATTTTCTTATCACCAAAGCACATGGGACAGTGCTCTTTAGCAGCGCTAGGTGTGATTATGAAACCAGTACTTTGATGCTGTTTACAGCCGGTATTACCCCTCCCTCAAGTCTGTTCCACATCCACACAGCCTGCACTGCATGCCAAAAATGTCACAACACAACCCTGCATATGTGTATTAAAATTTAGAGATTTAGTTGCATAGCGCTTGCACTTTTGTTGCATTAGCCCTTTAAACAGCTGAATTTGTTTAATTTAGCTTATTTACATGACTGTGGACAGCTAAAAAGTTGGGATAAACACAAGAGGACAAATCAAAACTGAACTCAAGGAAGAATAATCAGCTTCCTCTTTCAAACTTAAAGCTAATGTTAGTATTTTTGCAACAGCCGCATTTGAAGCTGCCTTCTGCTTCTGCCTGTTGTGCTCAGAGAGTTGCGCAACAGAGAACACGCCTGACCATGAGACCATTTTTTTAGTAAAACAAAACCAAACACTGGTCTTACATAGACTTCTTGAGTGATTTACTGACTGATGATGTCATTCTGGCACTCTCGCAAACATCTTAAACTTGGGAGGCAGGATAGTCAAGAGTTTAAGGCTGTCGTAACGATTTCTTAAAGGAACACCCATTAGTAGCTCTGGGAGTGCATGTCAATTCGCCCCACTTTGGGATTTCCTGTCAGGCAGTTATTTTGGCCACTCTTTCCTTTACCTTAACTTTGGTGTAAACAACCAGCAATTTCCTTTGTGTGTTTCAGTTTTAGGACAATTACTAAAAAATGCTAAACATGCAATAATGCTCAAAAACAATGAGCACCACCTAAAGAAATATCAGAGGCATTAACAAAAACATTTCATTCAGAATGTTGTCCTTCAATCATTCCAGTATGCTTGAGTGAAGACAGAAACACTAGTCAATCTAAACTGTGCCGTTTTCAGTTCCCTATTTAGGAACTGTGGCTGCAACTAAACTTGTGACCTACCCAGCCAATAAGTCACAACATAAAGCAACACTAACAGAGCTCACAATGAAGATTTGGGAGGTGACATGAGAAAGTTGCACAAAGTTCAACGGCAGCCGAACTTTCCCTTTTTCCACAAATGTGGAAAAACAGACGTGAAAATCAAACGGCAGCCAAGCTTTTTTGTTTCTGGTCATGGAAAATAACTTTAAACCACTGCTTTCTGCAAGCACTGACGGCATGCAGGCACTGACGTGCACTTCACACCCTCAGCATTACAGTTTAGATTTATCATTTAACATGGCACTGTGGACGGTAAATAAAAGATTGTAGCTACAGTTTACCAAATAAGGAAATTACAGATTTTGGAGAGATGCTGTTTACACAATTCCTCAGAAGAGTGTATTAGTTTCTCCCAGGAACTTTTAAGAACAGCATGACTAAAAAAAACAAAAGTGATTGTTTAAGCATTTCCACATAAGCCAAAACAAAACTTCCACCAAATCTTGCAATGTCATTTCAGGGCAAGATATGGCGTGCAGGACCTAATGACACCACGGCTTTAATGATGTAGATTCGGGTTTGCTACTTTTCTAAATAAGCACAATCCTTCCTCTGGTTAAACTACTGCACAAAGTCCATCCAATGTAATGACGATAAATTAATGTTAAATGGGTTTTCAGTTGTTATCTCATAGACACTGCCCAAGGGCTGCCTAAGGACAAGTTTTATCAATTGCACACACTCATGCTGTTCATAAATCGCCCCCACAAACCTCATGTACATCATGCTGTACACTGAGTCATACAGTAAATTAACTTGTGCTTTGTGTGCATATTAATATAAGACCCCCAACTGTCACAACAAGGATGCTCTTCAAAAACCTATCAGGAGATGTATTGACAGGAATAATCACATGATGCACTGAGTGCCTCGAAAATTGAAGCACTCAGCGAAACAGTACCTCTTTGCTCAACTCTAGCTGCTATTAGCCCCTACATTAAACCATAACAACAACACATGAATTACTGTTTGTGTCTCGTCCTGCACTAAACAGGGAAGTTCTGCATCGAGAATATGCTTTGTCCTGCTCCTTGGTTTCATCATGAGCTTTAAAAGTAAAAGGAAGACTGTCCTTAGCATTTACAATAAATCTTTTTTCTTTTTTGACACAGACCTAACATGAAACCTTCTGCAGCTGCAAAGCAGTGCAACTTTCTGGGTCTTAATAAAGTTGAGTGTGACATAATGGGCTGCTTCTGGGATTACAGGATGTGTCAGTTGACTTACACCCTAGTTCCACGCACGTTACACACGAGTGAGCTATTAGAATACCTACCAGCTTTTTGTTTTTACCCTCATCCTCGCTGGATTTCTTTTTAGAGGGCTTATTTGGATCCTCCCCACCGCTGGCTTGATCCATTGCAGCTTTAAGTTAATTTCCCTTCCAGAAACGCCTAATGCGACGTCCTCAAACGCTGACAAACTCCACCGGTGGGCTATTTCAACACACTTTTTACTAGACGCTCTCCAAGTTATGTGTTTTCAAAATTCATTCCGTTTAAAAGGCTGAAGAACAATTTCAAGTTTCAAATAGCATCCAAAAGAGTCGAGGAGTTTGCTTGAAGAAGAGGTGTGGTAGGGTGGATACACGTTCTCCTCGGCGTAGCAGTATGTCAGCTCACACGCGGGGGAAAAGCTAGAAAGTAACACAAGAGTGTGCAAACAACAACTGATTAGTCCAACATATTCACCCGGGTTTTAAGTTTCAACAAATGCTTTGTCTCCACGCGTGTTTCCATAAGCAGCAGTGTTTAATATGCAGAATGCATTCAGTAAAGACATCTAACCGTGAACGGTAAAACAGATCCACCTGAGTTAGCTATAAATAGCCATCAATTATTTTTATATTTTTCTTCTAAAGTAGCATTTAATTGACCCCCTGTTTATGGGAACAGGCGGCTAAATTGTTGCAGAAAGCAAAGTTACAACCGTGTAACTTAGCAATAGAGGAGTAATAGAGAGACAAAAACGTTTCAGGCTGCCCTGACAGTTTTTAACGTGCCTCGTCAAAGCCACTATTTAACTGTCATTAATCAGAATATATATACAATTGCTGTACTATAGGGAAATCACCGTTGTTCTCTTGCTTAGAATACTTTACACTGCTGTACACAAGCGAGCAATGGGCGACCACTGCCCGGCAAGCACTGTTTATTTTAGCGGACACAGTAGCACACCAGCACGTATGAAACCATATCAAATCCAAACGTGAAGATTAAATAAAAGAAAAAGAAAACTAAAAAAAAAATAAAAATCCCATCCAGGGCTTACCTTTACAACCAAACGTGAATACCAGGCCCACGGAAATCCCGCCCACCCGTTTTTGACTGGACTTTGAAAGACTGAATGACGTAGAATTCAAGCTACTATTGGGCAGATGTCTTGGCAGTCACGAGGTCGGCGTGGCGTCGGTTGTGACGGAGAGGTCGCACCGATTTCACACAACGTGGATGGGGTTCAGGCAGTTGTAAGAATAGATCTGTAACGGAGGCACCGTGTGAGCGGCTGAGCGCGGATAGGAAGCAGGGCGGGAATCTGCGTCTGGGAAACACACCCAGTGTGTATACGTGTGCGCGTGTGTGTTTATTAATATTAGCACACACACACGCAACTTTTTGTGTCTGCAGAAACAGCTGGTGCCATTGTTACCCAGCTATACAATGGAGTGCATCATATAGGCCTGGCTGTTTGCGACTGCATAAAGACAAAAGGTAGATGCAGATGTGCGTTTGAGGAGAAGACCCCAGGCACTAAAATAAGTAATTAATCAGGTGTAATATCTTTAATTGGTGGGCCAGATCCCAATTCTGAATTTTATGTTCATATAAAATTTATATTCACATTTTCCCAATGCAGACTATTAAATCTCTTTTACACAGGGACCGCTACAGCAATTCTCTAAAAACTGACTGTAACAATTATTACATTTTTCAGTGGAGTGTCTACTATATTTAAAAAAGAAAAAAAAAAGAAGATATGGACTCTTAAATAAAACAACGGCTCCATATAAGGGGAAATAAGTTGTCAGCAGCAGATACTAGAAATTCTCAAAGGGAACTGTGAAACTTTTATGCCTACTGTAATAATACATCATTTAAAGGTCAATCATAGCAAAATATTATAAATTAGAAACATAAAATAATTTAGCGCAGACTTTTTTTTTAATATAAGTATTTATTAAATGAATGCCCTGGGTTTACCCAGAATATATGTTTTGCAGCATTAGAACAGGTATGTCATTCCAATACCTACTGTTATATAATTATATTATGGCTTAAAGTTGCCATTTTATTATATGTGATACTATATTAAAAAGTACCTTTGCATCTCTGAGCTTGGGGACACCCAAGCTTGGGACACCAGATTGAATGATGGGCAACAGTATGGCTAACATTTCAAACAGACTTAACTGAACTTAACTGAAGACACTGAAAGAGCTTGTCAGCCAAGTGATAAACAATCACAACATACAATTTTGCCCTTTTCTTCAGAAGACAGGGGCAGGATGAATTGTTGCTATATATATAGGGTACATGTAAAGTTGTCTGATTACCCCACAGACAAAGACTGGACAAACAATCATTAACTATTCTGTCTTCATATCAATACTGAGCGCTTTTCAGCGATATATTTAATGTGTCTTTTATTTCATCTGATTGCGAAGAAGTGCAAATCTACCATTCAATGTTATGGTTACAGTAAACCACTAATTGTGATCTAAACAACAAAAAAACTTTGTATTCCAAAACTAAAAAAATTAATAAATAATATTTTTGGAGCTTCCTTTTACCTACTTAAATTATGTGTTGCTAATGAAACCGTATCAAGAGCTATAGCTGCTATAGTCAATCATACACACACGTGCACACACACTCACAGACGCTTGCAGTATTTCATATTAACATAAATCGGACTTCTGTAATCAAGAAAAACAATATTCAAAATTAAAACATGGAGTTGATCTAACCACAGCGTGACCAAAACGTATCATTACTGGTAATTTCAGTCTATAAATAAAACTTCTTTGTCATGCTGTCATGGTCACATGTCATTCTGTGGCGCATGACAACCATAAGCTGTCATCTCTAAATGAGACTTGATTTCTCTGCGGCCAATCTTCCTATTAGGAATAAAAGTATAGAACCCAAAGATGTGTTGTAAACACACATGACTAATGTGAGTAAATAATTTGGTCATGGCTCTAAAACTGTGGTCCTTGGCCTAAGCGTGATTGTCCAGTGTGGCTGTTGGCAACAGTCCACAGAGGCTTGGAGACAATTTTATCTAATTTTTTAAGTTAGCGTTACAACCTTTCGACCACTAACGAAATGATTGGAATCCAAAACACAATAATATGCACAGCACTGGAAAATAAAAGAAAACCAAACAGAAAAGAAGTAAGGTAGTAAAGTAAAACAAACAAGAAATTTAGTTGAGTGATGGCCACAGAATCTGTGCTTGTACTGTTAGCATGACTTGCACATAACAATACAATGTTGTCATTGTGACTTGTGCCAAGAAGAATAAAGTTGCAAGAGGAATTGCACTTGCACATTATAACCCACAGCAGGTACAGTAGGTATTTTCATTTAAATGTATTATATGTTATGATATATAATATATATGCAATGACATGCAGTAAGTTTATAATGGTGGTGTGTCTTTAGATCCATTGCTGAGAAAAAATAGGAGGAGCACCTTATGAAAAAAACCTGACTGAAAACTATAATTGGCAAATTGCAAGTAAAATATTAAAAATAAAACAACTTATTCTTTAGAAAAATGCATGCCATCACTGTTATATGGATATTTTCTTGAGAACTTTTTGATAACAAAAACACACGAGGGTGTGAAAGGTTGGAGGAAGATGACCCAAACATGAGACTCCAAACTGAGGCTAAAAAACAAAAAACTAACCTTTATTAAAGTCAAGGCAGAGGGTACAAAAATCCAAAACAACATGGGGCAGTAAGAAGGAACACACAAGGGCATGTTAACAGACAGTGACACAGTGAACAAAGGAACGATTGTACTCAATGCTCGCACACGCTGAGGGCTAATGGGAATTAGACACAGCTGGGAGGAAACGAGACACAGGTGCACAGAATCACACAGGAGGAAGAAAAAATAAATATAAGACACAGAAGATAACTAACTATCAAACTAAAACAGGACGGAAGTAATAATAACCAAAAAGGGAAACTGAGGCATAAAATTAACTTTAACGTGAGGATCAGTGGTTGTTGATCAACGGTCATGACAATTTGCATACTAATGATCAAGAAGCTGACTTCACGGCCCATTGTTTGCCAGTGGTGCTAGTTTCACTTATTATGCAAATGTGTGGTTTAAAAGGGTGGGGAAACCTGCAGTCAGCTAAAGACTGAAGAAGTCATTTTGGATGAGTGACGAAAGGTTTCTCCCACTGAAAACGCTACGTCCAGATGAACTGAATCAACTTTTTGGGATTTCCTTACCCAGACGATTGATGCATGCATCAAGCCATTTTAACATAAGGAAACTACACAGAAGGAAATCACAGAGAAAAACACTGACAGAACTAATAAACAAACAGTAACAACAACCAGGACTAAAAATGGAAAATATCTAAGGAATACACAACCATAAAAATATAAACAATAAGCACACTATGCATAAAAGTGAAAAATTTAACAAAAAACTGAATCTGAAAGTCCAAAAACTGATCATTCTGGGTCAAAGACCTAGGAGCATGACAGGGGTGGCTTATTTTCCACCTTAACAATCTTGTAATTTCATGTGATCTAATGAAGAATGTCTAAGCTAACTAGTTAAAATCCAGAATACAGTAGTGACATTATGTTATAATGTCCACTTTTCATCTTCAATACTCTACCATACGAGTATGTTGCATTAGTGTGATAAACTGTTGAGAAGGAACTGATAGAGAATTGAATTGAAAAAACAACAAAACACACAAACAAAAAAACCCAAAACAAATATGCAAATTGAAAAACACCTTTAAGCTTAGCCTGCCAAAACACAAACATTCTTTAGGATTTTTAAAAAGAGTCTTGTTTCCTACGATTTACATTTTTTGTAAATGGAGCAGTGGATAACTAATTGCATTAGCCTAAGGCTGAAAAACATGGCAGGATTGCAACATCTGATGTTTTGCAGCTCTCCGCTCACACAGGCGTGGTGCTGCGTGCAGCGCCACTTGCACTGCATGAAAGATGTTTGGATTTGTGCTGGTTTTACTAACAAATTTTTGGAAGAGAGGATGCAACAGCAGTCCACAGCAACTGTAAAAATAATCTCAAATGCAAAGTCACTGGAGCCATGCCACAGGTTGGATACGGGAGGGACTTGTCCTGCCTCCTGCCTATCTTTATGAGTGTCAAACCAAACAATAAACATCAAGTGTGAAAAGACAGTTTTGAATGAATATACAGTAAATTCTACAAAACAAAACAAACAATAACAACAACAAAAAGTAATGTCCTAATGCTCCCTCATCAGTACAACAGTCAATAAATAGCCAATTTCATGAAACAAACACCCTTACTATTTTAGCACATTCCAGCTTCTTTTGAATGATACTTGGAGTTCAGCTGACTGAAAACAGAGCCTGATATTTAAGTAGGTCATTCAGCTTTCCATCTGTCCATACTGGACTCATGTCACCTATTGGATGTGTAGGGAAAAGAAAACAACACAAAAACAACTATTCATCACGTGCAAGTTAGAAAATACAGACTTCTTTTAAGAAGATTAATAAAAAGATGTTATATTTCTGTGGCACACTCTGGTGCTGGGGCACTACTTTGCACTACATATCCCTGCCTCTGCTGAATTATTAAGTGGACTCGGAGCGGCAGATTGTGATATTTAAGAGGAATCTTATAGAAAAATTCTAGAAGTACTACTAGTAAGTGTCAGTGTCAAACGTATGCCTAATCATGCATAAGGCATCCTTTTGAAAGTGCAAGCTCCAACTTCTTATTTCAACTTGTTGAAATGCAGTCATGCGCTGGGGCTGCTGTGGCATCTCAGTAGAATGTTATGCTTACAGCTTGTTGGCTTTGATGATGATGGGCTGGTATAAAGAAGCAGCCACAACTCCGCTGTGAAAAGCTCAATCCAGATCTGGCCGTCATTCACTGCATGAATCTTAGAACTCGCCGTCCATGATGCCGTGAAACATATTACAGAGGAGAGTCATTTTCAGATATTTACTGACTCTGTACCAATTTTCCTCTTAAAGTCCAAAAACCTATTGTTCATCTCAGTGAGTGGACCAAAGGTTGCCTCCTTCCCTGTCTGCAGATTTGCAGAGATGTGGCTAAAAATGGGGTGAAAAGCGGAAGATGACCCCATCCACAGAAAAACAGAAAAAGGGGCTGTAGTGTCATAAAAGCCGACTTTTATCTTAGTCTCACAAGTAGAAAATGTCTTTCTTCTATTATGTGAAAGCTGCATTTAATTATGGTATGCTAAACTACCAATAAATATACAAATATAGTAAATATAATAATAGGCTTCAAAGTCTATAGGTGTACTGTTGTTCTCAAATTGTTTCCGTGAAAATTTTTTTTAAAGCCTTGTCTTTTTTTTTCACAAATTGCTAACATATTCTTGATACTCGTAAATAATATATCGCAGTGTTAATGTTAATGTTATCGCTTGCAATAGTGTCCTAACCCTGGTGAATCTGTTGTATTTTTTTGGTGGCTATTCACTGGCACCAACATCTCCTCTATAGCTCTGTAATTAAATACATACAGGTGCTCTGGATAGGAGGCATTATTTTCCCAAGAGGGTCATCTGGACATTCTAAGATGAATAAGAGCCTGAAAACCACATATTCAGATTTATTCTGTGTATTCATTTTGCATCTGAAACAATCATTCAATGAATTATGGAGATCTTAGTTGAAGATGGTTGGATTCAACTCATTGTTTTGTTTTGGAGGTCTAGTGCGTACTTATTGTAAGGCCACGGCTATGTCCTTGGGCAAGCTCCCTAACGCTAGTGAAGACCTTTATGGTAGCTCTGACTCCAAGGATGAGTGTGTAGTTTGTGCAAATGGATGAAATAGTTGTAAAGCACTCTGTAAAACTAGCCAGAGTTAGAGATACCGTATCACTATGATGAGGTGCTGTTACAAAAATGCGTCAGTCTAATCTGAATCTTGTAGCTTTATAAATCTTATCATATGAACCTTTTACTTCCTTTTATTAGCACCAAAGCTGTTAAATAAATATTTGTTTCACTATTAGAACAAAATTTCAATCAGCATTATTTCTTCCTTTTATAAAAAGGGAGTTTTGTGGCAAACTTTTGTTGAGGGAAGTGAAAAAAGTAGTGGTTTTGATAACTAAAAGCCAGAAACAAAAAAACCTTCTTTATTTGTCTCAGATGCTTTCAGTCAGTTAATAACCAACATCTGAAACACTGGAATATAAAAGCCAAAAGAATTTTTGTTTGACCCAACAATAATTGCCCATGATAAACTCTTTTCATTTTTTAAGTTCAGATTTAATTGTACACAATAGCTTTTCTGGAGGTTGGTTTACCTCTTTCCATGAAAGCATGCTGAATGAGTGCACTGTTTAAAGGGCACTTAAAAACATTTCTCATGTGACAATACAAAGATGTTCCTAGGAGCACCGTGTCACCACACAGTGTTATGCAAATACAATAGAAACTCTGAGCATGCCTCCAAATCATTTATACTCAACAGGCACATGAGCTGAAGTGGGAACAGAGACTGAACAATATCCCATTTACATCAGCCTCAGAATGACATCAAGCATGAAGACCTTTCCTTGACTTCTACTGCATAATGATGATAATAAATCAGAAAGATAGATCTGAGATCATGAAACAGATGGGTAACAAAAATGACCTTTTAAAACTTGGTTTGACTTGGTTAACTTTAATATTTTATTGGAAACAAACACAATCATAGAAATTGCAGATTTCTTTCAATCAGAATCAGAAAAGTCAGCTTCTATATTAATATTCACGTGGAACATATTGTAAGATCTGTGAACAACTGGAATAAAAGCTGAAATTCAAAGCTCAAAAGTCCACGGGTTGCTATTACTAATAACTTATAGGCTTGCAAACTTAACCGTACATTCACTGGACTATTTATTACTTACACCTTGCCAGTATCAGTTTGGACCCTCTTTTGCTTTTATAACTGCCATAATCGTTGTGGCATAGATTAACAAAGTGCTGGAAACATCACAATTGAAGCTTGAGTTCATTTTGCTGCAGTTTTGTCGACTGCGCGTACACGATACACCATATCCCAAAAGTGCTCTTATTGGATGATTGCAGAGGTCATGTAAGTACAGTGAACTCATGTTCAAGAAACCATTTGGAGATGATCTGAGCTTTGTGACATGGCGCGTTATCCTGCTGAGAGCAACCATCAGAAGATGGATATAGTGTGGTGATGGCATGGTCAGCAACAATACTCAGACTGTAACCTGTTACAAATGCTCAGCTGGTACTAAGAGGTCAAAGTGTGTCAAGAAAATACCTCCCACACTATTAACACCAGCAGCAGCAGCAGCAGTCTAACTGTTGATAAAAGGCATGATGGATTCATGCTTTTGTGTTCATGCAAAATTCTGACCCCAAAATTGAGATTCATCACACTGGGTAATGTTCTTCCAATCTTCTATTGCTCAATATTGATGAGCCTGTGTGAATTGTAGCCTCAGTTTCCTGTTCTTTGCTGACACTTTTAAATCACGTCTTAAAACCCACTTTTATTCCTTGGCTTTTAACCTCAGTGAGACTTAGTTTCTTTTTTAATGCAGTAGTTATTTAATTAATGATTTCACTCTTCTTTTATTTGTTTTTTATTTATATCTCATGTAATTTTATTTTACAGTTCCAATGTACAGCACTTTGTGTCAGCTGTGGTTGTTTTAAAGTGCTTTATAAATAAAGTTGATGATGATGATGATGATGACAGGAAACCGTGCTAGACGTCTGCAGCCCATCTGCTTCATGGTTTGACGCGATCCTCTTCAGAAATACTCTTCTGCATACCTTGGTTGCAACAAGTGGATATTTGAGTTACTGTTGCTTTCTATCAGCTCAAGTGGTCTGGCCATTCTCCTCTGCCCTCTGGCATCAACAATGCATTTTTGCCCAGAGAACTGCTGTTTACTTAATATTTTCTCTTTTTCTGACCATTCTCTGTAAACACTGGAGATGGCTGTGTGGGGAAATTCCAGTAGATGAGCAGTTTTCTTCTTTTTAATACCCAGGCCTGTCCATATGATACTGATATGTTGTGTTCAGATTCACTGAAATCAACCTTCTTCCTCATTCTGATATGCAGTTTGAACTTCAGTAGGCCATTAATGCATAGCTAAAAACACTTCATTGCTGCTGATTGGCTGATTAGACAACAGTTGAACAGTTGAAAAACAAACAAACAGTTGAACATGTTTATCTAACAAAGGGACTAGTGCGTATACACGAGAGCCATGACATGCATATACATGTAAAAAAGCAAGACACGACTGACAGACGCATATCTTGGATCCAAACCAAACTGAAACTTGGACAACCTGACCCTGCTACCGTAACAATCTGTAAGGATACTATTAATATAAACTGCAACGCAAGAGCAACTTTTGATGATTTGTATGTTAAACTGCAGCAAGATGCTACAGCAGAGGCTTTTATTTGGCTTGAAAACAAATTGGGCTTTTTTAGAAAGAACAGTTGTTAGTTCTAAAATCTAGCCCGAAAACAAGAATTAATCAAGTATTTGCCTCAGTCTTACTTTTATGGGGTTACATTTACTGAAAGATATTTTATGACTTCCTCCAAGAATATACATTTCCCAGATGTTTAACATATGGCAGACTTCCTGATGTCAAGCACTTTATGCATTTCCCGAGGCTCATGAATGTTCAAGGTGTTGATTTGTTTGTATTTTTTCTGTGAAACACCCACAACACCGCCATCAATAGAGCCACACTCACACTCACCCTCTTTCAGTAATTCTTCGTACAGCACTCTCCTGTGAAAGAGTCAGTGGGTTCCATGGAAACTGTTAGCTTTGGTGACATATTTGAATAAGCAAATGTTTGATCCATCCTCTTTGAAACAGTTACTACAATCCAATATAAAAGCAGTATAATCGAGGACTAGAGCAAGTATAAAATAATTCATTCAAAAACAATATCGACAGATTTTATCTGTGACACAAATAATATTTAATTCACTGAGGTTCAGGTCTGAGGGTATAGTTTACATGTTTCCTCATCTTCAAATCCCCCCAAATATTTAAGCTGGATTTAAATATTTCTTTTTTACTTGTGTCCCTAGACTAGACCTTTCCATAATGCATTTAATACTTCCTTGTTGGGGCATTACTTAGTGCTATTATGGTTTAACTTGAATTTTCAGAGAAAATGCCTTCATGCTTCATGCATGGTCTTCATGCACATTTTGCTATAGTGCAAAATTCTATCCAACATAATAACAGAATACTGATACAGTATCTGAAATGGGGAGCATGCTATGCCTCCAAGACCCCCAATTAAAGGAAACAGCTGAAAACATAACATACCCAACACCATGCCTCACAGCTGGCATGAGCTTCTTATAAAAAACACGTTATACATGTTCCAAAGTTCACAGCCCATTCTAGGATGCTTATGTCATATGTGATCTTGCCTGTTGAGAAGGCAGATTGTGGGTTTCGGTTTCTTTAGAATGACTCATAAAGACAACACGAGTGAGGTCATTTTGAAGCCATCCTGATAACCTTCTCCCACCAACGATGTGGAGATCCAACCCTTTTAGATCCAATTAAAATCAAGACACTCAAAAAGATGCTCTGGAAAAGAGTAGAATTCTTGGAACAGAGTTTAATACACTGAATCATACGAACAGCAGGAAAAATACATACAGACATTTAGCAAGAGAGTTACATAGCAGAAAGCAAGCAAAGCCAAACCCCGGGGTGTACAGCCTTAAGCACAGACAGCAGAGCAACACAGAGACGGACAGAGAGAAACAGCAGAGGGGAAAAAAGTGCTGGGGGTGTCCTCTGCTCCCCTAATATATAGGGATCAGTATCCCCGCCCCCTGCTGCTGGGTAACTTTCCCACTCACCCAAACACAGCTGCAGGGGTCAGGTACAGGCCAGGGTACGGGCAGGGCTCTGGCTGAGGGCCCTGCCCAAAGGGACACCCTTAGGTCAACCCTTTGCTTTGCCTTCTGACAATAGGTCACAACATGGTCAAAGGTCACACATTAATCCTAATTATTAAATCTTTACGATATATAATCTTATAACTACATAGGTTCTTAAAACACTTCAGTGTAGTTCAAAGTATGTGCGTGTGTGATTATATCGTATGATATTTTATCGTGATGTGTTCAGGCAATGTTACTGCTTTGGTTGTGCTGCATGAAAGACGTTGAGTGAGTATTAGTGAAGGTTAGTTACCGGAGCTGGAGAGTGAGTTATTCAGGCGAACTCTCAACAGCATCGACTGCCCTGTTACTGTACCACCTTAATAAACCTCGGTGAAGCAAAATGTCTTGTGCTTAAGACTCTACATGAAAGTTAAAATATAGATGTTCAGTGCACATAGATATATAGTGTATATAGTTACATAGTTATACATATCACACAAAAATCCACCACAATTCGTTACAGGAAACCAAAGCCAAATATAAACAAAGAAAATATGCCCTGTTATCATTCTGAGAACCAGTTTAAGTTCCAACCCATTAACTATTAAGCTCTAATTTTTTTTACAACCTTTCAAAAGCCTGTTTGAGGTACGAGGATTGGGAATGCATCAATGTCAGGGAATGTTGTTAAAAACAATTGCGAAGAAACATGGGAGCCAGTTAATGCCCTTAATTCCTGTATACAACCCTTCCCAAACATCACCGACCTACCATCAAACTGGTCATTTAAATTATGTTACAAGCAGCATATATTCTCCACTGCTTCTCCAGATCCTTTCACGTCTGTCACACGTGCTCAGGGTGAACCTGCTCCCTGAAAAGCAAAAGGTGCCATTTGCAGACCTGCCAGTTCTGGTATTCCATGGCAACAGCCAATATGGCTCCACAGTGCCAGGCAGTGAGCACTCAAGCTCCCAGGCCACCCTCATGAAGTCTGCTTCTGATTATTTGATCAGAGACATTCACACCAGTGGCCTGGTCATATTGTATGGATCTACAGTGCTGAACCTGTTCTTTCTTGCACAAAGAAGCAGATACGGGTCCTGCTGATGGTTAAGGACCTTCTAAGGCCCTGTGCTGCTCTTCTAGAGAAATAAAATATTCTCCACTGTCTCGAGACTCTGCTGGTAGACACAGTAAACCATCTGCCAATGACATATATTCATGTGACATCTTGGAAGAGTTTTTATTTCACTCACACAAAAGCAGCTGAACCTGACTACAACCCACTTTACTACTAACTAACCAGATCATTGTCCCAAAGGTTTTACTTACTTGATGCTATATTCCGATTAAAATGTTTTTGTTGAGCTGGCCGTGGTGCTCCTCCTTGTAATGCATTATTTTTGTGGTTGCTCATTGCTTTCTGTATTGTGCTTTATTCACCCACTTCATGTCATTTTGAATTTCTATTGGTCAGAGTATGATCAGCATGCTTAATATATATATATATAACCAAAATATGAGATCCATGACCATATTATGTGTATCATCCAAATGACACAGACACTGCATTTACTCTGGTCCCAAGCAAAATACATAAGTAACTAAGTAAAGTGTAGCTGAGATAGATGAGGAACAGAAGGATGAATTCTCGATGATTTCTTGCAGTATTTACTGGTGAGGGAAAAAAGCTGATTATACTGGATGAAAATGTTGACCTGATAAATACTTGGCTGTAGTTTAGGAGGTGATCTGCTGATCGGAAGGTTGGTGGTTCGATTCCTGGCTCCCCCACTCTGCATGCCAAATATCCTTGGGCAAGATATTAACCCCCACTTGCTCTCCGATGCATCCATCATACGCATGAATGTGTATGAGTGTATGTTAGTTAAAGCACTGACAAAGCTTGAAGTGCTTGTGTGAATGGGTGTGTATGGGTAAATGTGGCGTGTTGTATTCAGCACTTTGAATACTCCAGGAGAGTAGAAAAGCGCTGTATAAGAATCACTCAAAAGCAAACATGGAACTACATTTTCAAATGATAACTAAATTGGAACAGAACTTGTTGCTCCTGTTTGCTCCCTTTGGGATGTGGATTGTCTGTGTAAACAGGCATAAGTGGATGGCAATTAGTGTGCACAAACCAAGCAGTAAACAACTTGACTCTCTATCCGCAGCAGCTTCACCCTGAGAAAGGGCCATTGTTCAGGGCAGTCAGAAAATGAGTACAAAACAGGATATACTCCTAGCTTTCCTGTAAAAGGGTGCAGACAAATATTAAACTGAAAAGACTTTCAGGGCACCAGCACAAAAGGCTTTACAACACCACACACTTTTCTGCACTCTTCCTGTTACAGACTTAAAAATGGGTAATTACTCATTTCTAACTTGACAGTCCCCACAGGTGACTGTGACCTTAATCAGGATAACAGATTGCAGTGGTCACCACTTTCTGTGGGCCATGTTGTTTTTTATTTTCCTTGTAGGAGTCTTGTACATCTTTTAAGTATGTGATTTTTTTTTTATTTTTATCATGGACTGACCAGCCTCAGTTTTGATTTATTGTTGGGGCCAACCAATGTTCACAAAAATATATCCAGTCAAATTAAAAGTTAATTAATTGAGGATGACATTGTTGCAAAGAAGCCTCGAGTCCCTGAGATGACAGCAAAGTTATATTATACTTGAAAACTCTCCAAATTAAAAGCATACTTTGGAAATAAGAATATTAGGTTCCAAGTTAAGAAGTATTAACCCAAGAAAAATTACATTTTCATATACAAGCTAGATTATGAAGACAGCTTTTACATGAACTGATCATAAGACTTAAGGTTGCCAAATCATTCTTAACTCTTCTCATGTGTAATGCACAAATCCTACATTATGCATTAACCTCAGCTTTGGCATCTGTGCATTTCTTATTTTTCTTTTGTGCGTGTCTCATTTGTATGTACACTGCGGCTCCGAGAATCCCGGTGGCTACATGCCCCTGACCAAGGCCTTTAGCCTTCAACTGTTCCACTGGCCAAAAGCAGAAGACACTGATGGTAGAGTCAGTACTGATATGTGGATCTATGAGAACATGGGAATATAAAGTCAGCACTATAAAGCCATAAAAAGAAGCAAATGTCTAGATGAAAAAGTTATATCCTTTATTGGTATTGACTGCTTTGAGCCACATGAATATGAGAGAGGAAAGGAGAAAACTGAGGAAAATAGAAACATGAGCTAGAATATTAATGCACTCATTTGAAATGGGAAGCTGCTGAGAATACACTGTAAAAGAAGTTACACAGTGGTATCCACACAGTGCATGACCAGCATGGCTGATAACTCAAGCACAAATTCCAGGGAAAGTACAGGAAGTATAGTTGAACTTCAGCCCATAATGTAATTCCACAGTGCTTCCCTTCTAGGGGACAAAGTCCTTATAGGCGTGACAACATCTCTGCAGATAATAATCACATTCTCCTTCCCACTGCACCAGTTTCTCAGAGGTAGGTTGATTTTGTGGAATACATACATATTGTAATTACTATTCCTTCATGCAGGTAGAATAAAACTAATTATTTGCATTTTTTAAAGAGAATGCACAGCATCACTGCATTGAATGCTCGAGAGAAAACTTTAATCAAATTTTAAAAAAAACCCACTTTTGGCTTTGGTTTGATAAACACGGTCTGATTCCAATTCTTATTTTGGTATCAAAGAAGCATACAATACATTTTTAAAAGTTTCTCATAGGTTTATTCTATATTTTAGGTTTAAACAGTCAGTGTTCAGAGAACAGTGAAGATCAGTGTAAGTAAAGAGAACATTTAAAGTGTTGCACAGTTTCTGTATGCAGCAGGAGAGATTGTTTTGCGAGTGAATATCTTCATTTACATTCTGAGGTCATGCCACTGTGACTTTGCAAATTCTATGTCCACGGTCATTTCAAGAACATCAAAGGTCGTGATTGACCGGCAAAGTCAAGCGCACTGGAAGAAAACTGTTGATAAGACTTTTGATAACAAAATAAACTGTGGAAACAGATAAAAGTACAATATTGAAGCAGTTATGCCTTAAGCATCAGCATCATAAACCTTCAAGGCATTTCAAATCCCCAGGCAGGCACAGAAAGCCCTCAGTGTTGAGAAACACACAAAATCAAATCTCCATGGACATGTTCCACTTGTGACCCCACTAAGAATATTAAGAGGGTGCCAGTCACTCACAAGTTAACTGTCAACTCAATAAATGTCTTAAGTGTTGTGACAGCACAGAGTGGCTCTGTTGGGTTTTTTCTGCCTTAGCAGAATTGAATATTGCCATCTTGTTGGTTGGCATTGTTCAATAGTGTCAAGCTGTTTTGCATGAAGATCTACAAATCTGGTGCAAAAATTGCCTCTTAGATGCCCTGCTTGAGTAAACACATGAGTGGAAGTGGCTGCCACCACAAACTATGAGCCCTATCTTACTAAGAACCACTTCAGGCCCACTCTTTCCCAGTGACAACAACCAAGTGTGCAGTCACACACTAATCTCACGCATTGACTCAATAACAGTTTGAGTGAGTTTCAAGATTTAGGACTTTACTTGTAGCCAAAAGCACATAATTCAAACACTTATAGTTCAAAGCCTGCATGAGTGGGGATGGGTACATCAGGAAGAGCATCAAACTTGTTGATTTTTAAGAATGACATTTCCATGCCTGATTGGTCAACAGGATGCTGGTAGAAACTGACCTATTGTTGGCTAGATACAAAGAAGAGAAGGGATGCAACGAGAGAGCAGGAAAGGTGGTGCTGAGGCGAGAATTGGGAGTTTAAATGTAGAGATTATGACTGGCAAAGGGAGAGAGCTAACTGATATGATGGTTAGAAGGAAAGTAGATATATTATGTGTTCAGGACACTGGGTGGAAAGGAAGCAAGGCCACGAGCTTTAGAGGTGGTTTTAACGGTTTGACCATGGTATTGATAGGAAGTGAAATGGAGTGGGGGTTATCTTGAAGTAATAGTGTTGTGGAGGTGAAGAGTGTCAGACAGGATCATGAGTTTGGAGCTCGAAATTGCAGAGACGATGTTGAATGTTGTCAGTCTGAATGCCCCAAAAGGTGGATGTCAGCTATAAGAGAAAAAAGATGTCTGGAGTGGTGGAAAGTGTTCCCAGGGGGGAGAGAGTGGTGATTGGAGCAGACGTCAGCGGACATGTAGGTGAAGGGAACAGGGGTGTTGGGTAAGTATGGTGTAAGTATGGGAAGAAATGCAGGAGGGCAGATGGTAGAGGATTTTGCGAAAGGGATGGAAAGGGCTGTGGTGAAGAGGAGTGGAGGAAGCTGCACACTGGCGGACTACGTCTTATGTAGAAGGTGGAGAGGAGAGAGACTGCAAGGTGGTGTCAAGGGAGTACTGGGAAGTATTCAAAGGGAGACGTTAGTAAAGAAACACTGTGATAGTCAGGGAGATAAAGAAAGCATGACACCAAGGGTGGAGAAAATGACTTATATCCACTGGGCTCGACAGAGAGAGGTGCAGCTGATTGGGGTGGTTAAGGGTAGAGATGGAAATGTGCTAATGATGAAGAGAGTGCGTTGAGAAGATGGAAGGAGTACTTTGAGGAGTTGATGAAAAATGAAAATGAGAGTGAGAGAGAGGAGGATGGATGCAAGACTGAATCGAGAAGTGCAAAGGATTGGCAAGGAGGAAGTGAAGGCAGCTATGAAGACAATGAAGAGTATAGAAAGTATGGGGATGTCAAGGAGAGAGAACAGTTCACATTTTAAGCAGGTCGTTTAATACAATCTTGAGGGAGATTTACAGAGAAGGTCAGAAGGAGTTGGACTGTCTTAGAGCATCTAGAGATATGATAGGGAGGAGGAACTGTGGTGCTGAATGAGGAAGTCAGGACAACAGAGAAGTATGTGAGGCTGGTGCAGGACATATATGACGACAGTGAAACAGTGGTGAGTGTGTGAGGTGCTAGGACTGACAGATGGGTCAAAGGTGGGGGTGGGAATACATTAGATCTGCTCTGAGCCCTTTCTTGTTTGCAATTGTGATGGATGGGCAGACAGACAAGATGAGGCAGGAGTCACCATGGACTGTGATGTTCATGGATGATGTGATGTGTAGTGAGAGTAGGAAGAAGGTAGAAGAGAACTTGGAAAGGGGGAGATATGCTCCAGAGACAAGAGGAATAAAAAAAGAGTTGCAACAGTGAAGATGCAGGGAGCAGAAGTAGTGATGGATAGTGAAAGGGAAGGTTTAGAAGATGGTTATGAGACCTGCTATGATGTATGCTTTACAAATGGCAGCACTAGCTAAAATACAGGAGGACAAGATGAAAGTGGGAGAGTTGAAGAGAATAAGATTTTTGTCAGGAGTGACCAGACCGGGCAGGATTTTAAATAAAGTAAATTTTAAAGAAGAGTATATCAGTGGGAGGACTCACATCAAGTATTTTGGAGACAAAGCTGCAGAGGCAAGGTTAGCAAACAAATTGGACAAGCTATAGCTGGGCTGTTGTTGTTTTCTGTTTTTAGAACACACATGGCATGGATTATTGAGGAGTTGGAGCAGTCAGCGGTTGTGGTCAGTGAAGAATAAATGGGAATAGAAGGGGAAAAAAGAAGCACACTGAAAAGAGCTACAATCCCAGGGGAGTCATAAATCAGGACTTAAATTCTATTCCAAAAATATTTTGTTGTGTTTTGAATTAAAGAACGCTGCTACATGGTAGATGTAGCATGAATACACATCCTAAGCACATTTATTATGAACCAATGACAGATATTTATGCCAGATAGATTTATTACAACACTACCCCGTAAAAGGTCCTGTGGCTTCTTCCTATGTTTTTAACAAATTTAATACAAAGAGCTAAAACACATATGGTTAATTTGTTCCCATGTCAGTGGGAATTGTTTTTGTATGTCTATGTGTCGCTTAAGAAATTGGAAACTGCCACCCTATGCCCACGTTTGTGTCGAAGTCAACACATTAGGTGTGATACCGTGGACTATTTCTGGCTCTTCAAACACATACAGTGAACTCCACCTCTGCTTCTCCGGTGTGGAGACGAAGCAGCCTGCGGGTCTTCACAGAGACAGGAAGAGGGTAGCTCTGGGACAGGAAGACAAGCAGATTTCCCTGGTGGGAAGCCCCATTAGTCTGTCATAGATTTACAGAGGAAAAACACAATGGAAGCTGCAAACACAGTTGAACTCCCTGCTGGAGACTTGCTAAAGCCTAAAGTAATAATCTCATTATTTTTATCTAACAACCATGAACATTTTCCCTTTTAAATTGAACTCGTGTGATATGTAAAACGTATTAGCAAATTCTAGTACATTAACTTTTTAATTATTAAAAAAAAAGTCGAGTTGTTTTGTTAAAAGAATATTTGCTTGATAAGAGAAACTCAGACAAATTCATTTGGTTTACCTAAAACAATGAAATGAATAAGGTGGGACGCAATCTTACGTTTAAAAAGAATCTTAATTACGCAGACCTTCAAATATGCTGCGATTTTTTAAAAAAACGAATTCTAGTTTTTGACATACTTTGAACAACTTTGAAAATAATATATGTTTGACACACTAATTCATAATTTTTTACACAGTAAATCTGATACATAATGGGGCCTCCACAGTCTCCACACAAAAAAAGAGCGAGAAAGGAAAGAAACACATCACACTGAGAAATTTAAATGAGTTGATCAGAAAATAGAAAACTGTGAAAACTGTTCACCAAAGCATTTCATGTTTCATAGATCCAAATAAAACATTTCATAAAGAAAGACTAATGTACAGTTGATGAATAAATAAATAACTGAATTACAACAAGCTGACTGTTCTAGTGGATTAAAACCAGTAAAACCTAAACCTATAAACTATAAATACACATTCCCAATCTCCATCATCTCTCAAAGCCTCTGTTCTCATATCATCACTACCAGACTCCACCCTACATTCATCATATTTCCTGCACAACTCCAAGCGAGCCTATCTGCACCATCCAGTGAGAACACAGTTCCTAGTACAACAGTTGGCTTTCAACAGACATCATTGACCTTGATATCTAATTGTACAGTGGAAATGGAGCTTAGCTCCTATGTGAGGTCATTTAGTGTCGCTCTTTTTCAATTATACGGCACTGATTGGCTTTGCTAACATGCAAGGATCCCAGAGGGCCTTTCTGGGCAAACAAAAACACTGTTACAGCAAACCCTGACTGCGGCTCTTTCACAGGGCTAACTCTGACAAGGAAAAACACCGACTCAGAAAATCAGTGAAAGGAATATTTGTGACCAGGCATACAGATGTAATGCAGTACTACAGACAGTGATCACTGATTATAGATGTACTGTCTGACTTTTTCATTCAAACAGAGAGAAATGACCTCTCTGAGAACAGAAATTATATACAATGAAACATTAACATGAAGGGCTTCGGTAAGTGACAGACTAATTTTTCAGGGACAAGATGAATGCATATTAATCTACGGTGCTACATGGAAAGGCATTTGAAGAACTAATAGTGAGGATGATAGACTCTTGTGTTTGGTTGTGTGTGTTTTTTTTTTTGTCTCCCTCAAGGGCGAGACATAAGACTGCACACCTGAATTGTTTCAGCCTAATCGCAGGTTCCACCAGTCGACCAAGTCTTCATATCTTATTTTGTTTCATTAGGAATAATTGCATTGAGCCAACATGTACCATCAGTTGTAATGTTTATTTATCTGGAGGGTGGTTTTTTACAACAACTAAAAAATAAATAAATATGATGTGAGTCGTGATGATCAGCACCATCTGCTGTTATACAAGTTGCGTGATCCATGCAAACAACCCACTGGAAAGCAACAGAGAAGCACTTAACCAACAGTGACATCTAGAGGTTTAAAATCAGACAGTATATCTAATCCTCCGATAAGCATGCATTGTGCCGTTTGTACGAAATTATCTGCTAATTGTGCTGCATAAAATCCTTACTCAGTGTGCTACTATGTGGAAAAAACCCGTATGTAAACCAGTGCAAACTGAAAACTACGACTCTGCAACATGAACGATCCAGTGTAATTTATTTGGCTTCTGGCTGTGGCCATCCAGTTAGTCATGCAACACTGTAATTTGGTGATCAGTGGGAGCTCTAGGGCAAGAAATAACAACGTAGATGGCTTCATGAGGCATGGCAGAACAAATGACAACCATTTACCATCAAATTACATTGCTCTGCAAGGTCAACAGCACTGTGTGGGGAACCTAGAAAGTAAAATTTTTAAAGCTACTGTGCAATTGCATGAAACCGGTACTGCAGAGAGCACAAATATGGATGTAATTTGTTGTAATCTATACAACAGTGACTTCTTCTTGTCAGTAATAAATGCAGGTAAAAGTATGAGTTGAATAGAATAAACCTAGGACAGATTCTTTTGAAATGGTAAATGGACTGGTTCTTATATAGCAGTTTTCTACTCTAACTGAACACTCAAAGCACTTCTTACTGCAAGCCACAATCACCCATTCACACAGTGCTTTATTCAATGCCTTAAGTGCTTTCTAACAATCACACACTCACACTCTGATGGATACATCACAGGAAATTTGGGCTCCAGAATGTACCCAAGGACACTTCAGCATGCAGACTTGGGGGTAGCTGGGATTGAACCACCGCACTTGTGTGACATGTGAGGCATCCGAAGACATCAGGAGATTTGAGACACGCTTATCCCAAACAAATAGGAACAAACCCCATCGTGCATAATGATTGGCGAGGTTAGCCGATTGTTCCATATGAAATCAGACGGGATACATTTACAGACTTCACAGGTTACGTACCGTAAAAAACATTTCTTTTATAATATATTTACCATGCACCAAGAGATAACTGAACAAATGGCTGCAACTTCTTTAAGTGTAAAGCCTCTTATTCTATAAATATGACGTGTTTATCCACTTTTACCCATTTGCCAGGTGCTGAAAATGTTATGATCTATTTTGTGACGGTTTAGGCTGCGAGAGTGAGATTGGTAAATTGTGCTTCTGGTCAGTGGTCCCAGCAGGCAGAGTGGTTCGTTTAAGAGGCATGCAGTGCCCCTAGCAACCCATTAGGATTAGAAGCGAAGAAGGCCCAGCAGTGGAAGGCCCCTTTTTTTTTTTTTCTTAAGACACACACACTAGCTACAGCAGCCGCAATACATTTCTCTCCCACTCACAGGTTCCTCTTTTATCTCCCACCACTAACAAAACACTGTGTCTGCCGTGCTGCCATTCTCACTCCTCTTCCTATATAAGTTTTTACTGCTTTGGGGAGGCAAGGGAGAAGGCTTCTGTGCGAAATGGATGAGCAATCACAGGCCCTTCCTTGAAGGTTATTACCCACACTTCTTGGCTTTTCTTCACGGCCACCATGAAGCCGATGGAGGAAAATGACAATGGTCAGGTTTGTTGAGTCAGAGCATTAAGCCACAAGCAGGAGAAATAGGTTTGACACTACAGGCTCTCCAAATCACCACACTGAGCCACCTAAATGCCACGGCAATAAGCAAAGAGACAGGCTGCATTTTTCATCACAGAAGGGGAGCTCGTTTCAGAGCGAAGGAGATTGGCGCGTCTCGTTTGGTACTTTTCTTAGACCGGCGAATGTGAAGTGTTGTCAAGGAACAGCTTCACAGCGGTAGGACAAAGCTTTCATTAAGGCTTAAATTGAGGGACATCACTAGAACCCAACACATCTGGGGAGCTTTTTAGTTCAGGTAAAGCAATGCTGAAAACAAATGAACCAGCCAAAAACTCATTACACAGCCAAAAACACAGCATCACATGACAGCAGAGACAAAACGAAAAGTAAAATTAAAAAAGAAGGTCTGGTTTATTATCTCCCATCTGAAACACACATCTGGTCAAGGAGCATGCTTAAATCCAACCGTCTAGTACGAGCTAAGCTTTTTACAAAGGAAAAGCTGTCACCATGGCTTATTCTCTCAGCTACGTGGTTAGGTTTGTGAAACGAGCCACCCTAGCTCTCTCGAAATCGTGTTTTGGAGCACGTCTACAAGCAGTGAGGTGCTTAAATAACTCACCACTATTAATATAAGTTAAGCTCCACAAAGTCAGTGTGCATTAAATTGCATTTTATGAATTTCCTCACAACAAAATTGGTGTTTATTGTTTAAACATATTCCTCTTGTTCAACCACTGGAAGCATATGGTTAGCAATTTTGAAATTAGGCACAGAGATTGGAGACTGTCCCCTTGAGCACAATGGTACCACCCATGGGTTGAAGTTCTAGGTGTGTTTATGCTGTAACATTTACCCCACTTTTAAAATAAGTTCTGTGATTCCGAATCGGATTTCTTTGACTAAACTGAGCTCAAAGCACCCTAATGTCATTTTCTGCAATAAGGAATGGTGCCATATGAGATTTTATGAAACAGTGTACAATGTGTTGCCAGTCTTCAGGGAAAAAATCCACACCAAGTATCAACAAGGTTACCTGATGTATTTTATATTTTTGGGCAATCGAGCTGCCAAACAGGAAATATGGCCATGTCTCAGAAACCGTTTCATGTATTGATGCCAAATGCAGTATAATGACTTTGCACCCTCACCCAGTGCTTTATTTGACTACTGGTGTTCTGCACTTTTAATATGCTCACATCAAGTTGCCATGGCTGCTTGGCCCCTTCATCACCTCTTGCAGCTACACTCTGGCCATTGTTATTCTCCACAACCATGACACGAGCCTGGCTTGACAAAATACCGAATCCATTTTTCCCCCCTCCCAGGTTTGTCTTCCTATCTCATGAATCACTAACTTCTGGAATCAAAGTGATGAAGCGTAATCCTGCAATGATGAATGCCATCTTGCATTAGATGAAACAAAACAGTTTAAATTGCAGTGAGGAAAACTGGAGTTCGCAGTGATGCTACCTAGCAGGCACACACTCATTTTCACCCGGAGAAACCTCATAAATACAAGAGCACATTTGAAATCTGCACACCACCTCTGTGTTGAATAATTGATGAAGGGGTGAAGCTGTAAACACAGATTTACTGAAGAAACAACACACTATAAAAGTTTCCTGGAATGTCAAAAAATATGGTCTGAAATTATTTACTTGAGAGCTGCATGCTGTTGAATGTTGGTGCTCCCACTGACTGTATTTCTCTCGTCCTGTTGTCATGCCATCATTTCAAAAGCTGCTCTGCTGTTTTTTGGTGCCAACTCCAAAGACCGAGTAGGTGCCTTTTTACATCGCTTTTTCAAAAAAAAAAGAGAAGAGATTCATGGCAATTATTTCACTCCTCTGGTGGATTAATACAACTATACAAAGGATAGCTAAGGCGTACAGGCATTATTCAGAATCCCATGTCATGAATAAAGTAAATTATGTGGAAAAGAAATTACAAAACGCAGATGCAGGCAAATCCAATTTAATACTATGCATCAAGAAATGCTACCTAAAGTCTGAGTTTGTACATCCTTTGTGCAACAGACAGTCATTACTCAGCATTCTCAAATTAAAATAAGAAAAGAAAAGAAACTCACAAGAAAAAGGGATTATTATTGCCACTCATTTCTTCTAAATCCATCTCCTCACTTTTCGGCCACTTGGCACTGAGTTATTAAACCCCAATGGCTCCCTTTGATCTGGAAACTTATTACGAGGCATCATGTTTTCATTATCGTGAAGATGACATCTTGATCACTCTATGATTTATTCTGCCTCATTCAGTTCGCTCAAGAACTCTGGAGGAATGGGTGAAACCCACATATATACACACACTGGCAGTACATAGCAGGGGATGAATGAGGACGCTGTAGGAGAGGGATACATTCATTTTGGGGACAGAATCCATTATAGCTGACCTGTCAGCCCTTCAGCTCACTTTTGATTATTTCATCTACCACTTCATTTACTAGAAAGATTAAAGTTTCTGCAAGACAATAACTCTGGTAATCAATTTTATGGTTTAATAACATGTATATTTTACATGTTCCTGATATATATATTATTTACTAAGCTATCCAACAAATTGCTGGGTGTGATAGCTATATTTAAATCAGCTTGACTTAAAGACCAGGAACAAGGGGCATCACTATTTTATTTAAATTTAGCCAAAAACAAAATATGAAACAAGCATATTTGAGAATCTTGAGGCACTCTTTTAAAACGAATAACAAAAATAAGGATCACATGCAAATTTTACACTCAATAGAAAAAGGTGCAAAACCTTTTATAGAATGTGTACTGAAAGGAGCTGATTAAAAGTCAGACCCAGCAATGCTTCAGTGAACAGCAGAACACTGGTGTTAGTGGGCATCCCCCAGGTATGAATGTATAAAATGGAACAGTAATGAAAAAATGCCCCAATATAAATTAAAAATGATCATACGGTATGATTTTAATTTTCTATTTTTCAAGGATAATCAATCACTTTATATTGCAAACCACCAACAGTACAACAGTTGGCGCTCGTAAATGAGAAAATACAGACCTAATAATCTGTGGTTGTAATTCTCCGCCTTTGCATTGCATGCAAAAATCCCCCCCCCCCCCCCCAAAAAAAAAACCCCAAAATAAAACTTGAAGGATCAATAATTTACATCATATAATACAGAATAACTAAGGACATCTGTTAGAAGTGTTATTCCACTGGTTATGTATAGGTGTTTATTTATGCACACACTGGCAACAAGACAGGAGCCCACATTAGCATACTTGTTGTCAGAATAGTACGATTAAATGCTGTACCCTTAAACTCTGTAGATCTGTGAAATTTGATCCATTGAAATCATTGCAGTAGGTTGTATTTGTTTTGAGCTACACAGAGTTATTAAGAGTAAAGTTTGCTTTTTGGCTTAAAGAAGGACACTTAATGTTTGGCATTCAGTTGTTTTTGCTATATGATTTCTTTCAAACTAACAGCTTTATTTTACTTGCTAGATATAAATGGACTGTTAAAACAAGATTCACAGGGGAGTGAGTCGCTGAAGGTCATGGAACAAACACTCAAGATGAGTAGAGGCAATGCTCATTTCTTGAATCACAATGCCATCCAGTGGTAGACCTGTGTTCTGCCTCACTTCTGACTACACAATCCAAAAACATTTTTTTAAACTCTGTGCGTGCGGTATATGAGGACTTCCATGAAATATAAATATTGAATATTTCGGACTCAAACTGCACAGATAGTGAGCACGGGATGGATTTTTGAAAGTAAGGACACCATAAAAGACTCTTTCTGCTGCTTGAAGGTCAGATTAGTCATAATAGCCCCTGAATGTAGCGATGCAATATCTTTTATGAGTCTACCGGCGGTTTACAATTGAACAAAGTCATGTTGTTAAAAGAAAATATCTGTGAACAAGTGATCAGAGTTACAACAGTTTCACCTTGAATGGCACAAATTTTGAAGAGGAAAATTTCTTATAAACTGAGGTATAGAATTTAAAAGACACTGGCATTTACCTTTATCATGGAAAATGGGGCATTACACATCCTTATTAGAAATAAATGTCAGATACAGCAAGCATTTACTGCTTAGATTTTCACCTGTTTCAATGATTTGAATATTATGTCTTTGAAGAACTTACTGCACAAACATAAAGGCAAACTGAGCACATAGAGAGACATTGTTTCATGTGATAATATAATTAAACTGTTAAAGGGTCCCTATTGTGCTTCTCTTTTCTTCCTGTCATTCAGTATATGGTCTTAGAGTGGTGGATGCTGCAGCCAAAGCCATCACTTCATGATGAAGTCAGTGCATATATGAGTTTAAAGCCCATGCCTCAGACTGATTTAAACTATCAGTTTATATGACGTCACATGTGAGCATCATTATCAATCATTATTATGGTCACTTGAGGCACACAGCTTTCACAATGAGCACAGAAGCTCCACCCGCTGGCTTTTCAAGCTCTGTTTGTCAAGGGCAGCCAATTAGATGAAAGTTGGCCTTAAAGGGAGGAGAGCTAAAATTAATTTGAGGCAGTGACTGAAAGGCTGCACCAAAGTCTACAAGTCCCGGATGAGTACTTTTTTCTGTGAATGATTGAAAGCTATGTTGAGTCAAAAAATAACAAGTACAGGTCCTTTTAAATAGGTAAAAAGCACATGCTCTACTTTATTAAATAACAGAACTGGGACTTATACAGAGAAGTCGTTTTTCAAAGACGGATCATTTTTCAATTTGAAATTTCAATAACAAAAAAAGAAAGAAAAAAGAGAATGACATTCAACTCTGAAAATCATTTTTAAATAATCAGACTACAGTAATGATAATGCTACAATTTCGTTGAAACACTGGATGTTTTCCACGTTTTCTTCTGCAATTAAGCAAGCCTTTAAATATTACAGAAGCTATATTTTCTCACCCTCGATCTTGTCTATGTGACAGGATCATAATGTATCATGTAAGCAGTCCCAAAATTTTGAGCATTGTGATTAATGGGCTGGAAAATCATTAGAATGTAAACAGAGGCAGTTGGTTCACAGTCCTCAGGGTTTGACAGTTTGAAAAATATGTCTAATTAACCCGCTGAACTGACCCATGGCCCACTTAATTCCACAACTCTAAAAGGAGGACACCAATCACAGCACAACTACCCCCTTTACTGCCTGCTCGGTCATAACAAAGTCACAAACAAAATTATGAAAAGAAGCAAATACAGAACAAGTGAACAATTTGCATTTCTTGTGAAGATATGCTTTGGTTTTATTTTACTTTGTACAATGAATTAACTAATATGTATAAGAAATTGAAAAATTATCTGCATGGTGCAAAACCCCAAATTTTATAACATTAAAAAACCCCATCTTTTTTATAACATGTATTTTAATCTAACAAAGATCTAACAGAAATTTTCAACCATATCATTAAAATATCTGTCACTGCAATAGCAATACCTCTTTCCAAAAACAAAATATTTCATAGATTTTCTAAAAATTCAATTTAAAGAAGTTACGTACTTACATGTATACTTAAAATAGAAAATAATAAAGACAATCCTTAAAGAATATAAAGGGGATTTTTGCATAGCAGCATCCATAAACATCACAGCCTGCAGGGGTAGCTACATCCTTAAAACACATAAACTTGCTACTACCCCAAAGCTAGCTACAATGTTTCAGATTTAGTGTAATTTATGTAAAGTATGTCCGACGATCCAATGTGAAAAGAAACAAGCACACGTTTAATAGACAGTGTTTGAATTCTTTTTTCTAACATTAAAGCTTTGCACTGTGAAGGGGAACAAAAAAACTAACAAAAACAACTCGCCTGTCAAAAGACATTACTAGAAGAAGACAATTTTAAGAGGAAAGGCTGTTACCCAAGTTATAGCAGATGAAGACTGAGAACAACCCATGTCTGCACTCCAGGCTGCAGCTGGAAGATCAGTTCAGCTCTGGGGAGAAGAGGTGAAACTGGCCAAAGTGATGGCCATGATGTTGCAGGGCTGGAGGTTGATAAGCTTTATAAGGCAACCTGCACAGACTAGATTTACCTGGCAGGAGGTGTGAAGCTCCCACGGTAGGCTGGTACAGCGGCAGAAGTTCTAAATCCAATGTTATCTTCTACAAGCAACCAGCAAAAGGAGCTCTAGAGGTGGAAAACAGCCTTGTGCTAAAAACTTGAAACATTAAAATGGTAGATTAACATGATATATTTACTATCAGTCGGAAAGATAAATCCAACGCAAACCAGTTGACAGCCTGCATAAACTCATTTTTAAAAATCAACTCACAACCCTCCCTACAATTTACATTGAGACACCATTTATTTTAAAGCATTTTGAGGCTCATCAATTCATTTTTGTCTAACTGCATCATATTTCATTATTTCATTTCATTCTCATTTGATGGTGACGATGTGGTCAAATCTCAATGTCTTTGTAAGATTATAAAACCCTGTTTTTAACACTTAATGTGAAACATGATGATGGCAGATAAAAACCTTTACGCTGTATAGAACTTTAACACAGCGTGCAAATGTAATAGCTGTAATCCCCTTGATACAGCTTTGTATGACACTTTAGATACATTCTCAAATGATGGTATGCTGGTGTGCTGCTAGCACTGTTATTTCAGAATTAATGTAATTTCACTGATTGCCAGCTGGGGGCAGAACAAGCCTGCAAAAACCGGACAGTAGTGCAAAAGAATGCATGTATTAAATAACAGCTGGGGTAAAGGCAACAATATTGGGTGTGTGTTATTTTTGTAATTATTTCTTGATGCTGGGCTTAAGGTGATGAGTTTCAAAAGGAATGCATCCATATTCGTACACCCTGTATTTTGCATTATATAAAATTGCACCTGGTGAGAATAGATGGTTATTGAAGTAAAAATCCTCTTTCGCATAAACATAAAAGAGACTATAGTCTAACAAATAAACAAACTGACGAATACAAGGAAAGAAGACAGTAAAGATTAAGAAATGTGGTACTGCAAACTACTGAACTACACGTTTCTTATTGATGCTGCTCGCCTCGTGATGCAGATTATTAATTCATGATGAAGATAAGATAAGATAAGATAACTCTTTATTGTCATTGCACAGTCATACATAGTACAGTAGTACAATGAAATTGGAAAAACTGTCCTACGTCGGCACTACATATAACACAACACGACACGATATGACACATCACAACGTAACAAACAACACAACACAGTATATTAACTTAGTATAAAAAAGAAGAATAAGTGTATGTGTATTGCACACTGTTATTATTGCACATTAATTATTATTGCACCTTGTTATAAATATAAATATTATTGTTATCGTTTTAAACATTGTTACCTCCCCCTAAAAAGTCCAGGGAGGTATCCAGTCAGGTCAGCTATTTACATTGATCAGGGCTATTGCCCTGTTGTAAAAGCTGTCCTTGAGTCTATTTGTTCGGGACCTCAGCAGCCTGAACCTCCTGCCAGACGGCAGCAGCTTAAACACCCCGTGTCCTGGGTGTGTGCAGTCCCGTAGGATGCTGCGTGCCCTCTTGAGACAGCGAGTGCTGTACAGGTCCTTCAGGGAGGGAAGAGGATGTCCAATGATTTTTTGGGCCATGTTGATGACCCTCAGCCACATACAAACTGCTACAGCAAATCATTTGGAATATGCATATTGGCTTTATATATGCATACAATGTGGCCACTTTTAAATCTTATAATAAGCCAAATTTAACTGAATTGTTAAATGGGTCTTGGACGTCAGATGACAGTGCTGACCGTCACACGCTGCTGTGTGATGTCCATTCGTGCCTGCTGTTAATATATTCATGGGCTAAAAGTGGGGCCCTCTCACCTGTGAAATCATGGCTACAAACAGACTTTTTATTGCCCTCCTGCTTCTTCAATCAGTCTGAAGGGGAATAAAATAACGATGGCCCACAAAACACCTGTGGAGAGGCTGAAAAGGTGGCTGATGCATTCAGTCAGACTCACACCCAAGGAAGGAAAGTCACCCAAGTATTCAAGCATTAGGGGAAACATATTCACCACGATACACGAACACACAAACACAACTAGAAACATGCACACAGCACTGCTGGCGTGTGTGCTTGACTATGACCACGCTGTGCACTGAGTGAAGTGTTCCACATTATGGAGACATGAATCAACTGTGAGCCACATGCAAACATACATGTGCTACAAGTAAATACATGTATGCATACCCATATTACTTTTTATTCCATCCAAGTTTCTGTCTCTTGCTTGTAGAAGCTTCTCCTCTCTCTCTTGCTAAGGGTCTGAGAAAACGAGTTAGAGGAGGCTGTCAAATTAGAATTAGAGTTGGCCTACTTATTCGCTGAAAAACGTCCCATGTGCCTTGCTTCTGGATGGAGAGGCACACTTTGACATGTCTCTTTACCTTATCTTCATGGCACACTTCCACAGAATTGCAGAATCTTTACTATTTGAAACCAAGTAAGAAAAATGTCAGCCGAAACGTTTGACTCAGTGATCAGTACTCTCAGCTGGGTTTGTGAATTTGGATAAAAAGCTAGCATATATCTGTGCAGAATAAAGTTACTCCCTAATGCAACGGATATGGCCCATGTCAAGTATTTGAAGTCTTGTTTAGTGTTTTAAAGTAACTGAAGTAGATGAGTAACTTCACCATTTGAAAGTTCAGCCAAAACTTTTTACCAAAAGCAAGCTGCATGTTGACATCAGCACTGACTCTTTCAGCTAAGGTATAAATCATGGAAAGATCATTCTCACTGGTCTCTGCTTGACTCATTTGATCTGATGACCACTAAGCGACTCCACTGTAGCACTTAAAAATCAGGCTTTTCCAGTACACACTGGCGGACTCAGATTTCCCAGATTTTTCTGTCTCAATGTAATGTAAGGTGCATAGAGCTGTAAAAGTTTACTTTTTCTTTTAATTACCATTGCCCTATTTTCATAAACAGTTGCATAACAGAAGCTTTGGGGAGAAAACATCAGAAATAAAATCAAAAGCAAACACCAAAGCTGATAAGTGACCTAGAAATTCAGATTTGGAACAACAACAGACCAGATACCCCATTCATTACAATATAAAGTCAGGAGCTAGTTATACCACCATTAGCTGTACTGTAGCTACACTGCCTAATCCTTCCCACAGCGTTTTGGATAAATTGCTGGAAGGCAGCTTACTCTGCACAATTTAATTTCTCCCCATCCAAAGCTTTATGGCAGCAGTTCCCAAAACGCAGCTTTATACAATCCACCGCACTTTAAATAAAGCGTTACTGTTTTGTTTCACCAAAACATTGAGTGAAATACACACAGCATGTTCAAAGCATGTTCAGGCCCATAAAACAAATAAAAACAAAACAAAAAAATCTTTATTTTTCAGCTGTCCACCGTCAGTGTAGTTTTTTGGCTCATCATTACCCCATGTAGCCAAAAACAATGGGTCGTAATACCTAGGTCAGAGGTGTCCAACTCCATGCCTCGAGGGCCTGTGCCCTGCAGGTTTTAGATGTGTCCTTGGTCAAATACAGCTGATTTAAATGGCTAAATGACCTCCTCAACATGTCTTGAAGTTCTCCAGAATCCTGGTAATGAGCTAATCATTTGATTCAGGTGTGCTGACCCAGGGTGGTATCTAAAACCTGCAGGACACCGGCCCTCGAGGTCTGGAGTTGGACACCCCTGACCTAGGTACTGGTATTCTCTGTGTAGCTTTTTTTATTTAAACTGTTTATTATGCTGAATTAAAAGAAAGAAAATAGTGACCTTATTATAAAAACTTAAAATTAATAATAAAGTTTTCCTTCAACAACTTAGTGGATAGTAAGTACATATATAACTGGCACTGGAGATGGTGATAACATGTTTTATTTCTGACGATATTCAAGCTTAACAAAATTGCAATGCTTCAGGGATAAGAAGAATATTTTCTACCACATCCTTTTTTTCAAACTGGGAAATAAAAATCAGCTGTATTAGCCAGAATCTGTTAATACAGTGCAATGGAAATACTGCAGAAATCACAGGCATTTTAGAGCAAAACCCCCCAAAAAACAAAACGTATTAAACAAAACTATACATAGTACATTCAGGAAAATCCCCCACATTTTATTTCCAAGGTGAGTGCTATATTTACTGTGTGTTTACATTACAAGATGCCAACATTTGCAATTGCCAGGAGATGTGTAAGATCATATTTTTGGAAAAGAAGGAAGCAGAGAAAACATAGATTCGAATACTCAAATAGCATCCCTTTGGATTATAGTGTTTACATGCAAAATGTGGGGGAAAAGTTACATTTTCTTCCTTCATAGAGGGAAGATTTCCTCTAAGCCCATAACCTGTGGGGGTCATCTTTAGTTTTTTTGCTTATTTTTTCCACACTGCTATCTTATCTCCAACCTGTTTGACTGTCCTGCTGGATTTCCTGACCAAGCACACACAGAACTTTGTGATATTGGATTTTGGCCAGAGACATGGGGAAGAATCCAGAGCCAAAGGTAGATAAAGTGAGAGCAAAAGCAGGGCAAAGAAGAAGAAATGCATGATGGCTTGGAAAAAGAAGTGAAAGAGAAGATAAGAATGAAGAGACAGAGAAGCCAAGAAAGAAAGGAAAAATACACCGCGGGGGTTATTCGGTGAATGGCAGCAGCCACAAAACCAATGACCATCCATGAGTTAAAATAATCTCACTCGTTTTGACCTCATGGCACTAGTTTGACACTGATGGGCAATTTCATGGGGCTGAAAAATAGAAATGGGACTGTAAATGGTGGAATCTCACCATTGGGTTGAGTCCCACCTATTTAGTACCAGTAAGGTTATATTCTCCATTAAAAAAAACAAAAAAAACAAACCGTTTTCTTCTCCATTATTTTCAAGATTCAGTTTTCTGAGGACAGTCCTTATATTGAAGGGTCTAACTTTAATCAGGACAATTTAATCCTCAAAACTAAATTTTCATCCTAAACCGGTTCAGTAGTTGCAGGTTTTTGCTTGAACCTTCACTCATCCCTTGAGGCCAGTGAAAACCCCAACATCACCTGGTCTTCAGCTGCACCTTTGTTATGGAAGTTATTTAATGAGAATGTGTTTGCCACAAGGGGCGGGCAAAAGAAAAAGCTGACTTGATATTTTTAAGACAGGGTAACATTGATGAGTCTCTAATGCATTCCAAGGGGAATGTTGACTTGGCTCTTTTTAGCTTGAGGATACAGATCCTTACCTTGAAAGTATTGCTGTTGTCCTCAGAAAATGAGGCGAGTGTGGACAAATCAAAGGATGAGAATACAACGTCTCTTTAGGCAGTTGGGTTTTTGAAGACTCAACACAACGCTCAGTGATCAAAAATGTCATAATTAAAGAGTCACCTCTGCAGCAGCTGACACAACAGTATGCCATAAGGGTTGCCTTTGTGTCCATTTCTTGGCATCACTGCAGTTTTAGCTTTAATAGGCATCCATGCATGCTCATGTTTGGGTTAAATTTAGTGACCAAGGCTTTAAAAACCTCGTGAGAAGAAGGCGAGTCTGACAAAATGTTGAGCTGATTGCCCCACTGCACCCACCAGTACCTTTAATTTTCCTCCCCCTTATTTAATTCCACTGCTCTTTCTCCGATTCTCCTGCTCCTATATCATTTTTCATTATTTTTATTCTTTTTCTGTGTCACTATTACACTGCCCACTTCCCTCCCTTCTTCCCTCCCATCTCCAGCTATAAATGAATGAACCGTGTGTTCATTAAACATGACACTTGGAAATAGAATAGCCTGCCACTGATTGAATGGAGTGGAGTATTATAATGAGGCGAAGGGGGAAAAAACCCCAGAAGAAAATAATTTTTCATTTTGAAAAGAGGAACGCATAAATAGCAATCATTATTGGTTCACACCACCTCTACTTATCTCACTTTGCCACTGTCAACAAACAAAGTGCAACAACTTAGCATGTTGTTTATATATGCATATGTATATAGCCAACAACCATCAGGAAAAAATTGCATGTTAGACAAAGACTGAGGTGAAAAATGCATTTTGTGCAATCTCATCTCTGGTAATTCACTCAAACTCAGTGCAAATATATTTACAGACAGCATTATCAGAAAGCAAAAAAAAAAAAGGTAATTTCAGATATACAATAGAGGAAATATAGAGCAATGATGGCAGCAGCTACAGCAACAGCAGAAGCAATTTATTATTTACATAAATATTTTTAGTATGTATGTAATATAATCATTCCCGTGTTGCTGCAAAGGCAGGAATGTGTATCCACAACAGTTCGTGTGACTCTATTGATCTTCTAAACAGAAAATTGGATCGAAATGTTAAAAACCCCACAATGATAAATTGACAGCAGTGTTCAGACTTCAAATAGAAGATGTTGACATCAGAATCTAAAGGGGAAATTTTAAAACTCATGAAACACGTTTTGCGGTGTCATAGTGTTCATGGGATGAAAGCTTTAAAAGTTTTACTGTGAGACTTAATAGATCAGCCATTTAGGAATCGAAGAAAAGGGAGTAAAACCCGCAAAGAGCTAAGGTGTGGACTGAAACACTGTGGTGTTAAAAGGGGAAATCCCTTTTCCAATACAGTGGATAGTCCATTTGCTGAGTCTCCAAGGGTCAGGAAGAGGGAAAGCAAGGAACACGAGCTACTGGTGTCAAATGGTGTATGCCATCAAAGCAGCATGCTCAAGTGATCATGTAGTCACTGCTGACATAGTTAAACCGTGAGCACACAGTGAGCCTTGAAGTATATTCGACTCTAAAGAGCCAGAGGGGAGCGTCTTGATCATGCAGATTTTCTGCATGTCAAATACCCTCGCTACCGTAGATGTGCTGTATTTGCACTGTATCTCTAGTGGCTCCAAACCAATTTTATTTATAGAAGATCTATCCCTGTATGCATGGGGTGCGATAAAAAAAAGGTAGGTTTAGGTTTTTTTTAGAGTTTTCCTAAACTCTGGAGCCTATTTTATTATTCATCAATTCTGTTTGTGTAATATTTATGAAATAATTATGACCTTTGATTAAACAAGTTCAGGACTTAGACTAAACTATAACCACGATGTTGCCACAGAGTTTTTCCTCCTGGAATCAGGAGGAACTGCTCTCACGTAATGACTGAGCTCTCCATTCTTTTCCAGCTCAGGACCATGGTCACAGACTTGAAGTTGCTAATTCTCATTCTTGCAAATTCACACTTGGCTGTGAACTGCTTCAGTTTGAGAGAACAGGATGAACTACATCATCTGCAAAAAAACAGAGATGAGCTTTGGAATCCACCAAAGTGGACGCCTTTTACCTTTTGGCTCCACCTATAAATTCGGTCCATAAAAATTATGAGTAGAATCATTGAGAAAGGGCAGCTCTGGTGAAGACAGCCAATTGTTGCTTGATGCATAAAGTTAAAAGATTAAAACTAATAAAACAAGTTTTAAAAAGAGACGTTTCCGTTTGATTACATTTTGTATGATGGATTATGCAGAAAAAGTAAATTGGGCTGAAAGATCTATCGCTTTATCACCTATTCAGGGTGTAAATCATTTTTAAAAAGTAACTAAGTAACTAATTACTTTTGAAAATAAGTAATCAGTAAAGTAACAGGATTCCTTTTTTCGGGAAGTAACTCCAATAGACATATTTCCCAAAGTTCTTAACTCAAAATTAGAACTAGGTTGTTGCATTAAAAATCCTGCAACAGGCTGCAGTAAAATATTGTTTGAATAAGTTTACAAGATCACATAAAAAGTTGAAGGCCAGGCTTTATCAAACTAGTGGTAATTGTAAAATTATGATATTATTTTATGCCATGTTATACCCCTAATTAAAGATTGTGAATTATTATGTAGTTTTAGTTTGCATTATTCTCCTGAATTAGAAGAAGAATTAGTTAAACTGATTTGCATTACATTAAATTGCTGACTTGTTGTGAATGAATGATATTGTTTTATGATGCATTATATTGCTGAGTTATAAGAAATACTGTTCGCAGAAGGTTATTGTCTAATTTGTCTGAGTAGAAGAGAACAGAGTGTGCTGGAGTTTTCTGCCCCATTTCAGCAGGAGCAGATAAACAGGGAGCCAAGGTCGTAGCTTAGGCGCTGGGTGAGAGAGAGCATGTGAATGTTTAGGCTTTTTATGATAAGGTGGAGGCACCAGAGGTTATAAAAGTTTGAGCAATGCTCCACCATTTTGAGATTTTGAGGCTGTCTGCATCAGTGTCCATCTCCCACGTGTGTGATCATTAAATCATCGTTTGACTCAACCCGGCCGGACCAGTGTTGTTATTGTGGTTTTTTCTCTTGTCTCCATCCCCAATATTTTGAACCTTAACATAAGCAAATTAAAAATACTAACTTTGGGTTATTTTTCAGAAAAAGAGAGATAATTAAGCCTTTAAGGAAAAACAAACACCCTACAGGGATCGTTCAAGCTCATGTGTCAGGTTGGATCAGCGGTTCGGTATGCTGGGCTAGCAGGCTGACAGGAGAAGGACGCTTTTTACCGCTAGACTTCTTTAACTGCTTTGACGCCCATGGCACTTCTCAGTGAGAGCAAAAACAGCTACCACAGATAATTTTATGTAAGTAGTGATGAGAGATCTGACGATGCTGTAGCTTGTTAGGAACTTAAACCTTTGCTTTCATAAAATGGGAAAAACTCTCTGTATGTGTGTTTTTGTATTGAGAATATTGGGTAGGTAATAGTAATGTGGCTCTAATTTATGAGTTTAATTTTGTATTTTTCTCCTTCTTAGTTATGGTTTCACACATTTATTTGCCTACATTACTGTCAGACATCCACTTATAATGTATAATATATGGAATCCAGCACTAGCAGCATAATTAGTTAAAGTCAGACACCAGATACCTCAGCATTACAAGAACTCCTGTTAAAATGTTTTATGCATGCGGGCGCAATCTTAATAGAAAAAATGAGAATATTGATGCCAAAACGTACAGAAAAACTGCTAGTTGGCTTTCTCTGATAGAAAACAGCAGGCGGACTGCACTCGTGTCAGCACCTGTGGGAACTTGTCATTATGTTAATTTATTCTTCTTGCTCCTCTCTCCTCCCATGACCCGGAAATCCTTCCATCTTCCTCATCATGGAAGATTTTCCAGTCCCTTGAGAAGTAATAGAGAAAGGAGGTTTCTGGAGAACCACATAAGAAACCACATATACTGCTCATCTCTTGTTTTTTTTCCTCACTTAATTGTTCTCCTTGCATCTGAGCTCTTCCTAATGAATATGTGATTGGCATAATGAAAAGCATCTTTGGTATCAGACCCTGATTCGATAATGCTGTGCCAGCTGTTTAGCCCTGATGGAGGTTTTTGAAGATTGAAGATGTAGTGTCCAGGGCAATACTGTGATACGGAGACTCTTTGTAATAGGAGAACCTAAAGCTTGCATATTATTAAAGTATGACTGTGGAACAAATGAAACGTTGACTTAATTGGTAATTGGTCATGATTAGTACTTCCAAAATTATTCCTTATCCATCATTTGATAAGGAATAGTTATCCAAAGAACTGTCTGTGTGATATTTTATTATCATCGTCATACTTAAGATAAGATAAGATAAGATAAGATAAGCTTTATTAGTCCCACACGTGGGAAATTTGTTTTGTCACAGCAGGAAGTGGACAGTGCAAAAGTTATGAGGCAAAAAATTTGAATACAATAAGAATAAATACAGTACACAGCTGTACAGAATAGAATAAAATAAAATACTATATACAGTAGAATAAAATAAAATAAATATACAATAAGATAAAAATAGAATACAAATACAAATACTATATACAACTGAGTAAAAATACAATGATGACAGAAAGGATTATTGCACTTAGTGTTATTGCACATGTGTGGATGTGTGTGTTTGTTCAGTTAAAGTCTTTGTTGTGGAGTCTGACAGCAGTGGGGAGGAAAGACCTGCGAAATCTCTCCGTCCCACACCGTGGGTGCCGCAGTCTCCCACTGAAGGAGCTGCTCAGTGCTGTCACAGTCTGCTGCATGGGGTGGGAGACGTTGTCCAACAGGGATGACAGCTTAGCCGCCGTTCTCCTGTCACTCACCACCTCCACTGGGTCCAGAGGGCATCCTAGAACAGAGCTGGCCCTTCGGATCACCCTGTTCAGTCTCTTCCTGTCCCCAGCAGAGATGCTGCCGCCCCAGCAGACCACGCCATAAAAGATAGCAGAAGCCACAACAGAGTCATAGAAGGTCTTCAGGAGTGGGCCCTCCACTCCAAACGACCTGAGTCTCCGCAGCAAGTACAGCCTGCTCTGCCCTTTCCTGTAGAGGGCGTCTGAGTTATGAGTCCAGTCCAGTCTGTTGTTCAGATGAACACCAAGGTACCTGTAGCTGTCCACAGCCTCATTATGCCAATCCTTAAAAATAAACTAGAAACAGCAATATTCATAACTGAGTAATCAGCAAATTAGACCACATTCAGATCTTACACATTATAAAAAAACATGTGAGAAAATGCGTAAGTTTAATTAAATTATCGCACATGTAAACCTGATTTCTGTGTTTGCCAGAAGTGTACCTGCTTCTAATTTCGGGGCATGAAAGTAAAACACTCAGCTGTCATCTTTTGGCATGCCATGTTTTACAGGATAAATTTAATGAAATTAATTTGAAACATCTATTCAATTCAATTTTATTTATATAGCACCAAATCACAACAACAGTCGCCTCAAGGCGCTTTATTTTCTACATCTGTCTCTGAAGTTGGTGTTACTGGCTATTGCTGGTGTTTCTAAGTGGGTCAGTGATATTCTTGTGTTCTCATTGCATTCTCCATGCACTCTGTTTGCTGCAAGGCATGTCAGGGTGTCAGTGAAATCTAGCCCTACTTTTTGACCAACTCTCTGTATGTTGGACTAGCCTCCATATTGCCAAGCCTATGGCAATAGCTCTCCAATTGGATTGTGGGGAAGACTGCTCTTGCTATCCAAGTTGGAATTTGAAGGCACTTCGATGGATGTCTGACTGACCACTCAAAGAGCACTCAGCAACAATCATACTGCACTTCAAAAATAAAAATGCAAAAATAGATACAGCACTTAAAATATACACATTTTAAATGCATGAACAGAAACGTAACAAGAGATGGGAAAACATGCAAGGCCCACGGAAAGTTCCAACTCAGAACTTTCTTGCTGTGAGGCAACAGTACTACCCACTAGATCACCCACTTAGTGTGCCTAACTGTGTGTTTCCATCATGCATTTTACAGCAAGCTACGTTAGGGTGTGTATGCGCTTGACAGATATCGCGGTATCCAACCAATCACGATTGTGCAGCCGTCCTATTTAAGATGTCGCACTCCTGCTACCTTTGGCTCGAGCTTTCATATGACATCATATGGAAGATAACAAAGCTTTACCCTTCCCCCCAAGTTTATAGTCACTAAGTTATTATCTTGCTTTGCCAGCTAGAGCGGCAATAGTTGTTACTATACCCTTCAACTAAAATGACACAGTCTTATTATTATGTCATAAAGTGTTTTGTTTTTTTATTAAAGAAAACCTATTGATGGAAACTGCTTTAGAAATATATACAAATTTGGTAAAAGCCTGCTCTCTCCTGGCACCCTTCAAATGTCTGCATTTTTGCCTTACTTTCAAAAAAGTCTGCATGTGGCTGTGGTGCTCTACATCCACATCTGTGGCCAGCCTACCTGTTCACCTCCTTATCTACTGATCCATCAACCCCAGCTCCGAGCAAACAAAACTTTTATTCATTTTGCTGTAGCTCATCTTGCTTGCATTCCTGGTTAATCCCGTGTTTCCCTGTGCCACTTCATAGTCCTCATCCCTTCTGCTTCAATCAGCTCCACTGTCTCTGTGGTTTATTCCTTAACTCTGCTCACTGTGCCACTGACATATTAGAGCCTTACTCAACTGCCATGCTCGATCCCCTACGTGCTACACTCAGAGTTTATGGAGGATGCTCTATACCTCCAAACACTAACCCCCTTCGTTACCTCCCACCCCCTTTTGCCATAACGCTCACTTTTAATTAAAATGATCTGGATCTAATGTGTTCTTCCTTTGCACGTGCTGCACATGCTCATCAAATTTAATGAAATTCACCCTGGCAGGTTTTTGCATAATCTTACTGACAAACCAATAAAGGGTACTGATCACATACTTTTGCCTCAGCTCTCAGGTGCAAGAAGAGACAGACTCTAGCCAGTCTGTCCTCTGGTAATAGACCCTCACAGAGCACTTGTTTTAAAAATAATTTTAAAAAGAGAAAGAAATAGAAATAGATTACTCCCCAAAACACACAGACATGTTGATTTCTCCAGCATTTCTAGGGGTTGCATTCTATTATGAACTGACATAATCCCTCATTTTGCATACTGCGATCATAAACTCACTCATTTGTGACAAGTTAACATTCAGAGCACACATCTGTTTTACAGCTACTGAATGCTATCTGTAGAGTGTTGCTCATGTGGCCGACATGAACCAACCATCAGCAGTTTAAATAGTGGCAGAGAGCATGCCAGCTGGACAGCAGCGCTTCACGGCCTTGTAAAAACAAGTGAAGCCATTTTATTGGAGGCAAAACAACTAATAAGAAGATTTAAGCTTTTACAGAAATGACTGTCTCTTGGTGGTTAAATGTAGGATTTACAGAGTGACAGCAATGTTCACTGTGGGGGGGCAAACTATTTCAAAGCAAACTTTGTATTTTATCACAAATCCACTTGTAACTAAAATATATGCACTGCAGATTCACATCAAAGTGCTTATTCTGGGTGAGCATGGCGAGTACTGAGGTTTTGCAGACGTGACGTGTAACCATGTCATGCTAACTTGTCTGTCATTTTGTCATCATGTTGAAAAAATAAGGCCTCAGTCTTATTCACTTGTCCTCCCTTTTCAGGCTGCTATTCACTGACTCTTGAAGAGTGTCTTGTTTTGAGTGTACTTCTGCTGCAGCATCCACAATTTACCCCAAAACTGCAGCCTTCTGCAACTCAAACCAAATTAAGTGCATTTATTTCAAGACAAATGACCCCAGCCAAACAGATGGAGCTGGCTAAGATGTCAGCCAGTGACTTTTTAGTGTTTTTCCATTGTGGAGGAGTAAAAGGAGTAAAAGTTGCAGCTTTTGGAAAATGTTGGCTGCAGTGCTGAACCACAACTTTTACTTTGAAGGCAAATGTTTTCTGTTACTGGACTGCAGCACACCTTTTCAATTTTTACAAGATGTTGTAATTAGCAACTACTTGCAAACAAATTGATTTCTTCTATGCAAACTACAGGTAATGGTGGTGATCAAAGGAAGCTTCTGGTGCAGCACCCTGTATGCAAGTGATTTCGCTTAGCAACAGCCGGCAACCTTCAGGAACCGCTCGGCAACCAGTTGGGGAATATAGATATTTCCCCAAGAGCTGCACTGCTGTTGCTAGCATGATCTCTGCATGATCTCTGCCACAGTGGTGTACTATGTCCGATCTCAAGTGTGAGAAACCAGTAATGCACTAAAATACAAATATGATATGTATTATATCTTTTAATCCCCTTTGAAAGAAACATGCAGATATCGGCATCCAAACATACAATAGACTCAGAAGCTTTTTATAATTCTATGCTAGTGAGGGACACAGTGCTGTGTTTTATCAACTGATCTTAAGGCAATACAAAAGAGCAGAAAAAAGTTTGACTCAGAGTAATTGAGTAAAAAATCCTAAACAAAGGTTATACACCATTGCTTCAGTTCATTCTCCTGTCATTCACTAAGTCTGCTAATCCTGCCTGTTTAACCCCGTTGCCCATAAGCAATAAAAGCCTAATAACTAGTTTTACATTGCTAAACATTGCCTATCCTTCTTGCTTCAAGTAGGTTAGTCCTTTAATGGGTTATTAGTGACAGGAAATGAACGTGGGTTCCAGAAATGACTCCCAGTAACAAAAGGTGACAGGAAGTATAAATTTCAAAACCTCCTAAATCCTGATGGGTGAGATAGCGCATATTATCTGGTATCAGTCTCACAATCAAGTATTTATAATATCAGCTTTATTACATCCTGGGGGACAGTGTACACGCCAATCACTGTGCATTTTAATTAACTACTTGGCAATTAAAGCCACAATGAGAATTAGGTTGTATAATCGCCTTACCCCCTGGCAATTTATAAAACAAATATCTTGCAAAGCAGTGATGTGAAACAAACAACTCATTCCCCGTCATAGCTGTGATACATTACTGCTTAGTGCAAGCTTTGACTTGGGAGTGAAGAAGCCCCCAGCATTTTGTGGTTAAGGGAAAACACAGATTCTCTGAATAATGTTTGGTAAAAATGCCCTGCCAAACAAATGGAAATGATGAACAGTGAAAGCCGGGCAGATGGTGAAAACTTTGAGAAATATGAACAACTAATCCCTGAATGCATGCTCAAATTGACACTACTCTCTACTCAGTTGCAGTTATTAGACATAAAGAGTGACAAATTTTGAAACCACAAGGAAAGTCTTTTTTTAAAACACCTGACGTACAGATTTCCTGTCTGCCGTACCTGTTCCTGCTGGCCTCCTCCAATTTGCTTTGCTCAGTAGACTGGAAATGAAGAATGATAGGCCTTGTAAGTGTCCGGCCTCAAACCACTCTTTCTAAACTGCGCTCTCCACAAGTGTGCCACTTATTTATAGATGATGGGTATGGTGGATTAACAAGAAATCCCAAGACTACAGTATGGAGAAATGACTTTGAGGGCTTTTGGGCGGTGTCCAGCAGTCCATTTCGAAGCACAAAACCCAGCTGAGCCTTTTGGCCAGGGTTATAGATGTGGCACTCATTGGTTTTAGACAGCGCATGAAAGACTGAGGCTCTTAAAGAGGGGGTTTAAGTTACTGCTGAACCCTGGTGTTTACAGCAGGGGTGCTTTGTTATTCCATGGAGAGGGGTGATTTGTTCTGATAAGTCGTGACTGAGTGCTGTCATATTTGGACAGCATGTCATTAGTTACATCCTGATGCGCTTGCATCTTATGTTTAGTTGTAGCTAATGAACAGAACTGATAAAATATGTGTATAAATAACACTATGAGAGGGGAAAATAACATCTGTGGATGTTTTTCACATTCCAAATGCTGGTTAGATTCACAGTGAATCAGCTATAAAAAGCAGCAGTGAGGCTTGCACTGAGTAAATTAGTGAAAACTGTGCCCTGTCCATGCCTGTCTGTGCTAGATTAGTTCTGGGTGACAGTATGTCCTGGCAAAGCTCTGGGTTTTGGCACACGCTGGCAAATCTATGTAGAGACTTTGTCTGACAGCATTTGGCACGACTGTACAACATAAGCACGCTAGCTGCAACATTTTCACTCCTCTACAGATTTATTTAAAAGGACTGAAGGGTTCAAACAACATTATGGTTGGCCAGAACATGCTAAATCTTGAATTTGCCTTTTTTTATTTCTTTTCTCCCATGGAGATAAGCAGTGTTGCTCTTGGTCTCGCTCAATGCAACACCTCCTTTCAGTCACAAGCAGAGATACAAAGTGCAGCCATGCAAAGCAGCCTGGGCACTTTCAGGTGGTAGGGCAATATTTTATATTTATCAGCCTTCCAAAGAAAGTGCAAGCCTTGCTATATGCTTACAGAGAGGGAGAAAATAAAGGCTTTTCCACAGCCCTAAAGATGTTTACAGCAACAAAAGCTCTTCTCCAGGGACTTGTTTATTTACTTAGGTGTAAAAATTGTCTCAGCTTTTAAAAGACTGCTATCTCAAGTGACAGTAAAACATAAAAAATTAATTGTTGATAACATACAGAAAACATTAGCAAGACTCTTCTTTAATGTGACCACTATTTCATTAGTAAGACTGAGTATGAGTTAAATTGACTCATACATATTCACAATGTCTCATTAGGAGTAGGAATAAAAGCACTGGGAATGTAATTGAACGTGCTTCACAATTATTTCACCACTTTGGAAAAAATTCAAAACAACTCATCATTTTTCTTCTATAGCCTCCTTCAGGTTTCACTGTAATTGCTCCGATTAGCATTTTTAGTTACTTAGTGGCTGCTTTCATTTTAAAAGCAGTGATGAACACTGTATTCCACATGCCACCAAATGAGAGATAAAGGTTTTATCTGCAAAGTACAAGAGCGTTTAGGTGCTAAAGAGTTAAATTTGGTAGAGATTAAAAAGACCTAGAGAAGGAGATTAAACACCAGACTTACGTTCATCAGTTTGATGAGGAAAAACAGATTCTGAATGACTCTATATGCTTGCTTGTTTAAAAAGCCACCATGTTTGCTAGCAGGCTGATGATAAGGACTTAGTGTGTATGTGTTCAAAAGTAGTTGATACAAAAGAAAATCAGGTTTACAATCATAGGCCACTTAAGGCTGAATAATGTGTGTCTCTGCTATGCTTTAATCCAATATCTTTATACCTGAGTGTTTTTATGGTTTAAAACACTTCCTGGATTTTATAATAATTTTATTTTAATTCTCAGCTCCATTTCACACACTGACTCCAAGAAAAGAAAGTGCTGCATCCTCTTGATACCTGTCATGTTGTTATGATCAGCGACGTATCATTCGGAAAGGGAAATTCTCATTAATTGCTTTCGGTTTCTGCTGGTTGGACACAGGACAGTTTCTGATTTAATTCTATGGCTTTGTGATTACTTTCAATACAGAGACAGATTACACAGCATTATGGCCAAGACTCTTATAAATGAAGAAGAATATATTCAGATTTTCAGATAACGTTTGCACGTGTCTAATGATCACAAACTGTCATTTGACATCTTCTTCATCGTCATGCTTTGACTATAACATGGAGCCTTGGCTACGGACAATTGAAGAGAGTGGAGACATATTTTAACTGCTTCCTTACAAATTATGAATTAGTCAAGTTTATAAATTAAAGCTACATAATAATGTAATTCAGCCATGTACTCAGTTGTTTATTTTTGTAAATTAAAACATCTCTAGTCTGAATCTGTCCATCATATTATTTATACCAGCTTCTAGCATGCCAAACAGTCCGAAACATGCAATGCTGGCAAAGATATGAATACATTACCCAAGCCTACTTGAACGATGTCGCCTCCTCAAAGTTATCTTGGTTCACAGGGCTGCAAAAACATAGGTGAATGCAGTCTTCTTCAGCAGCGAATGATTCTGGGGGATTTTAAGTGATTAATATGTTATTCATCTGAGATGCACCTCCGGCCCGGGTTTGTGCATATTAAGAAAAGTGAGAGCTTTGCTCCAGTTTGGCTTGTCTCACTTGTTTCTGGTTTCAGGTGATACTGTAATCTGTGTATAGCACTGTATGTGGTGGGGGATTTGCAAAGATTTAACTCCACAATTCACGTTCAGAAACATTAATAGAGCAATCAACAAGGGCAAATAATTACACCATCATAATGACTATTATCTCCTGCCCTTTTGTGGGCTGTTTGAGCCCTGAGGTCAGTCCAGTTTGGAGACAGTATAAATATAGACGTTAAATTCAACACTTAAATCTTTGACAGGCAGCTGGACAGCTCCTGTAGACGGGCAGAAGTCTCAATGCAGAGACTTCTACAGGTCACAGCAGAAACAGCAAACCTGCAAGATCGTTTGACACCAAAACACATGAAGTGAACAAGCACACAGCATACCACAGGTTCCAATTTATCAGCAGGCATTTAGCTTTTCTTTTTAAAGTGCTCTGCAGCTGCAACCTCGTTGTACCTCGGTAACAGGCAGGAGGGCTTGGCTTGAATTCAGAAGAGGGCAGTGCCAGAGAGGTGTCTCACACTGCTACGGTGAGTAGGAACAAACCAGCCACTTCAGCAACCATGGTTTTGCCAAGTCCAACTCAGTTTTCCCTGCCGTTTCGCTCAGTATGATGCCTTCTGGTTCCAGGCACTGTGAAATGTTATTCACCCAAGCGGTGCCATACTTTGTCATATTTGTTTATTTAGATGGGTACCTAAGTGTTGAGTGCGAAATGAAGAAGTTATGATTTATGTTGCTGGTTTGCCTCGATGAGGTGCTATCTAAGCATCTACTTTGTTTTCATCCAAATGAAGAGTCCTGTAACTGATATGTAAGGTCTTCTCAAGCATGAAAGATAGTTCACACATATCTGAGTGTCAGCTCAGCTACTACTTTGCACTCTGTGTACAACAGAGATTGTCAGTGCACAAGCTCTGATTACAAATTGGACATCTTTTAAATTAAAACTCTGTTAAATGTTGTTTTTGTTTTAGTTCAGATCACTTCATTCATTATTGTCTGTGTTTTTATGTATTTTACTCAGCATGTATTGTGTCATAGCTGATGAGATATGATAAAAAATGTTATATTGATGAAATCAGCAGCCATTACATTTGTATACTATATTATATATTGGTTAATGATTTCAAAATGTTAATTGTTTTGAAACAAAAGCGTCATTACTAAGTCACAGAGCCCCGCCAAAGCCCCAGGGTGTCAAATACTGCAGTTTTTTTTCCAAGAAACTGACGTTCCAGAGAACAAGGTGCCCTTTGGCAATGGTGCCAAGATGCACCTGCCATTACAACAGTGAGACAGGTCTCAGAGGCAGTCACCGTCACATTTGGTACCCTTAAGCATCATTTTTCAACACGCTCGGTAAATGCTGTGAACAGCTGTGTTTCAACTCTATAATAGCCATGCAAATAATGTTTTAGATGCACATCACGATATTTACTAACCATTTAAAATGCGTCATATATATCTGTTTCATTTTATTTTCATCATCTTATTGAAATAACAATATTATTTTTAATGGTTATTAACCATTGTTACCATGGAATAATTTTTATGATCATTTTCATTAATTATATGTGCATATACACGTCATGACTTACAGAGTATGTAGGGAAGGGAGAGATTTGTCTGTCTGTCTTTTGTTTGTTAGCATTCTAGCGTGCTCAATTTTAGATATCATTTTCAAATTTTGTGTGATGGCAGATATTGATAACGGCTCGAGCTGATTAAACTTTGCTAAAAATCAGGTCAAGGTCTCCCCAGATGCGAAACTAAGTGAAAAGTTTGTTTTACCCTCAATTTTTTTAAACTTTTGACTCTTCAAACTTCAAAGCCCATGGGAACCATTATCCTCTCGGTTGGCTAAGCATTTGACCTTGTCCTTCACTGTTAAATAGTTGCCTGTTAAAGCTGACCTTGGAAAAATAATTACAAGAAACCATTTTGAGGAATATATCATATGAAAGAGCATTGAAACAGTGGTACAACACATTTTTTTTCAATACAATACGATACAATACAATAAAAGATAGCAGGATATAAGGATAGATCACACTTGATGGTTTATTCACAAATAACAAGGAATCCCAACATAATCCAACACGATTTATAGGCAAAGCTTTGATTCAGGTTTCTTTTCTCTTAAAACATGGTTTCCAGTGTCTTCCAATAACACAAGTTCAGCCATACTCAGTCCTTATAATTTGACTTACTATTTATAAAACACCGAATCCCGTTTATTACACCTTGCATCTACCAGTTAATTCCTTACACCTTTAGGTGATAACTCCTATCACTTACATCACCTCTAGATTGCTTAAAAATAAGATCATTTGCATGAGTTGAAAGTTTTTCAGGTTTTTTAAAATTTAAATCAATCGTAAATCAATTTTTACAACTGATGTGAAGAAAAAGGAATAAATTGTCCATCCCGAAAACAAAATAATGCTATGTCAGTGATACAATGGTGCAGAAGAAATTGAAGAGTGAAATTATACTTTGCTGTCTCAAAAATCTAATTAATTGGGCTCATGGACTATGTTAGAACACTGAGCATATTCATTATATTTGATTGACCTGAAGTATTTTCCACAGAGTAACACATGGAGCAGAAAAATGGGGGAGAAAACAACAAAACAAGAGCAAAGTGCGCGCCTTATAAGTCAGACTAGATTAGGATGGGCAGTATGAGTTGCACACAGACATGACTCGCAAGTCATCCAAGCTTTGGTATGCTTTAGACCAATTAGCTCAGATAAAGTGTTGCTGTGCATGAAGATGTGCGTTTATGGAATAAAGTAATGTGGCGAGCACTACATCCTGCAAACATAATGCAAATAGTTACCTTTCCACTTCAGCAGAGCAAGATGAGCCAAATATGCATCTCATTTACATCACAATATGGGGAGTACAGGAGAAACAACATTTAGGCTGGGACGTGAAGGGGAAAAATGAGGTCACTTAATTTATACCCTGCGGAAATGATTTTTTCCCTCATGGTGAGAAAGCACAGTGCTGAGCATTACATATTGACACCGTTTCTTGTGCTTATACTTTAATCCTTAGCTCCTTTACACAACACAGAAAAAAAAATGAGGATTTCGTTCAGACTCCACGGGTTTCCTAACACTACTGATTTGCACTAAGTATAAAGCTATGTTTTTACACAGCTCTATGGCTTCAGGCAACAACAAATGGCTCCTAGTTTTGCCTGAGGCTGCATTTATCAAAATTGCTCAACTGTCTCTGGCTTTCTTTGCAAATGTAGTCTGCGAATATGCAGCGGTTTCATAACCTTTGCGTATTTATCATTTGTTTGACAGTGTAGAGTTGAAACAAATGCACATTTAATGGATGCAACCTTAATGAGGAATTGAAAAATCCATGAAAAGATGACCATTAAGGTTAAAGCTTTGCTGAGGTTACCCCTCCAGCGTGCTTCTCCAATCACTTATTAATAGACCTCTTGCATGTTTTTGACACCGACTGTCAAAGAAACCATTTTGACTCTTAATGAAAAGGGAGATTTTACATTCTGCCAGTTCTGCAGAAAGATGTCAGAGTGCAGGAACAGCACAACACTTTATTTTATTAATCCATCTCAAACAAGCAAAGAGAGAGAGAGACTTAAAATGACTAAAAATTGTGCCATAAAAGGGAATCCTGTCTACTACCTTTTTGCATTTTCTCTAAGATAGACAAGACATTCTGAGACAGCTGGCATCACGTCATGTAAAAGGCAGTCATTTTCTTGCACAGCTATTTCATTAAATCTTGGCCTAGTAACCATGCATCGACATAAACTGCCGTAAGACAGGAGCTTCCCTCGAAGCAGTCTGTCCTCATTAATATGCAGCACAGGTAATGTGCTTTTGGACACACTCCATTCACTGTCACTTTGATTCAAATTAGAATTGTAATTTAAGGTTATTAAATGACCTATGAACCATGTCACATGGGGAAAAAAACTGGATCTGTCTTTAAGGATGAGAACATCCGTTAAAAAAAATGTCCTTTTCCTACATAACATATACGATTTCAGGATTAGTAAGTGTTCCCTCCTACATACCATTCCAATTTGTCACCTTTAGATCACAAACTTCCATGCTGAGATTACAGAATCACAGAAGTTATATTCACCTCATCTGTACTGAAAATGAAATCAGCCTCACATTTCTCCTGTTCTTACCTAAAGATGTTTTTAAAGACTTTTCCACTTTGCTACTTTTCAGGCCTTAGACTCCCAGCGACTAGAGTCTGTCAAGCTTACAGCAGACAGAGCTTACCGGCACAAGGTCTTTTCCCCCAAATTAAATAGGAAAGCAAACAACAACACTTTCAACATAGGCGGTCCCTTACTGTTTCTGATCAAAGGAAACTCACGCCTCATCCTTTCTCCCTTTGTAGGTTTATTTCACCCTTCCAAATAAATACCTTTCATGTGAAAAGGTGAAATGGGTGAGCCAGGGGTGAATCAGTTCATACATTACTAAGCATTCACACACGTCCATGCATATTAATGTAAATGCTTAAATGTGCATGCGTACAGACTTGATCCACAAATGAATGGCAGACTGATAAGGCAGACGTGGCACATTGCTAGGCTTGTTAGGCATGCACATTGACATGCATGGAGTTCCAAAGCGTGACTTACTATCGCCATCCAAGAACATTAAGAGATTTCAGCGTGCTAAGGCCTTATTCTTTGCCATGCCCGTAATCGCTTCCCTCATCTTCCAGTTGCCATATTTGTCAGCTCTGTTTTGCCAGTGCGTCTCCAAGATAGGTCCAAGCTGGTCTCATCTGTTCACATGATTAACTCAGTGAGGAGAAATCTTGCATCTCACCTTTATTTGTCTCTCGCTTGCACTTTGGCTTTCTCATCTCTTATCTCGGTCCTACTCAGAATCTTAACTATGTGCCTTTGCTGCAGGACTTTCTGAGTACTATGATTCTAAGTAGAGCACTTCCTTATGGCTGATTGAAATGATCAAGAACTGAATTTGCCGGAAGGGCTAAGATACATTATCTTTCTGCTTTCTATTTAAAATTTAACATTTACTTTTAGCAATACGGTGCTTCATAATCACTAAACATGACAATACGTGTATTCAGTTTGCACATTTTTTACAAGCTGAATGCAAGTTGAAAGGGTTCATAGAGGAGGTTAAATGTTTTTAGTGCTGGTAGAAGGTTTTGTTGTATTAATATTTTTTATGGTGTGAAGGGCACGAGGATGATCTGCAGAAAAGCTGCAATTCTGCAATTATGATTTGTTTAACTTCTCCACTCATAAACTGAGAGTTTAAGTAAAGTGCATGTTCTATGGAGAAGAATCCAGACACACATATAAATGCAAGTACTAGACTACTGGAATTTATTATGAGATCATGACCCTTTTCTCATTATTTTCTCTCAAAGCTTCTGAGAAACAACAAGCTTTGATGTGTAAAACATGATCCCTCCACATCTGCTGTAGTAACTCGGTGCCATAAATCAATAATATGAAGAGATAATATGTATTTTTCCTCCTCACTGCAGCACACAGTGTTGTGGATGATAGTAAAATGTTTATATCAGTTTCTTTGGTTTAACAGAAAAGGAAATGAAGCCAATGATCCACATTCGTCACTTTTCATTAATTAGGTGAGATAGAAACATGTTCATTGAAATATAAACAGCAAAACTGAGTGTAAGAAGATATTTCCTGAAACACTTTTATAAGCCTGCTTTGATAAATATGAAGATTCAAATATTTTGTGTATCGGTTGCTTTGCTTATGCCATTAAAGACTAAATGAAATCATTCAGTGTTGTTTTCATCAAAGTCTCACCTTCACTACAAATAATAATATTTGTGCAGACGTTTGAAGTGTGTTTTTCACACTCGTTGCTGAAAGGAAATATTTGTCTTGGTGAGTTTTTAGTCTGGTTTATGTTTCTTCTATGCCTCCTCTATGTTGGTTCTCCTTGTGTTCCATGTTCCAAGCTTGTGTTGTCTCTCCATGTTTCCTGCTTTATTTTGTAAGGTCTACTGTTTCCATGTTCAGTGTGTTTAGTTTTGCTTCCCCTCTAGCATCATGTTCATTTGTGTCAGCTGTGTTTCCCCAGGTGTTCCTTCCTTGCATGCTCCTGCTCTGAAACCTGTTCATTGTCTGTTTTGTCATGGTCATCACAGTCTATTTTTCCAACTTCATTTCCCATAAACGGCTCATCATTTCTGCCTCTTCTCTTCTGTGTCTGCATTATAAAAACACCGGCTCCTCAGCCGGGGCTGAAGGAACAACTGGAGCAGATTTGGAAAGTAAAGTCCAAAGTGGTCCCAGTTTTATTAAAATGCATTGTCAAGGCATTCACAATATCTCTGTCTCTGACCAGAGGAGTGCAGTCTGACGAAGATCCCTGGCGTCTCTTCATTGGCTCCTGTTAAATCCAGAATCTAAATTTAAAATCCTTCTAATCACATACAAGGTCTTGAATGATCAGGCCCCACCTATCTAAAGGACCTCATAGTACTGTATCAACCCAATAAAGTGCTTTGCTCTCAGACTGTGTCCTTAATTGTGATTCCCAGGGTAATTAAAGTAGAATGGGAGGCGGAGCCTTCAGCTTTCAGGCCCCTCTTCCGTAGAACCAGATCCCTGTTTTGGTTCAGGACACATACATTTTCTACTTTTAAGATTAATGTAGCTGGTCAAAGGAGCTTGCAAAGAAAAGCGTCTGGACTTCTTTGAGTTGCTTGAAGACGTTTCACCTCTCATCCGAGAAGCTTCTTCAGTTCTAAGGTCAAATGGTGGAGAGTCCCAGATTTAAACCCAGTGGGAGTGACCCCCCACAGAGGGACAAAAGGACCCCCTGATGACCCTCTAATCACATGAGCCAAGGTGTGAAAGCGGGCGTGGGTCCCAATCAGCCAGAGTTTCAGGTGAGCTCACTGTGAAACCTGGCCCCACCTTATCATGTGATTTCCTGAGGTCAGACGGCCCAGGATGTGAGTGGGCGTTAAGGCGTCTGGGAAGGATCTCAAAACTGGATTATAGATGGCAGAGAGTTGGTGTCGTAAACCCCCGCCTCTGTTCAAAGATGGTCGCTCACAGTGGACATAGATGGCTTCTTTCACTCCTCTTTCAAACCATCTGTCCTCTCTGTCCAAAATGTGAACGTTGGCATCCTCGAAAGAGTGTCCTTTGTCCTTTAAAAGCAGATGGACAGCTGAGTCTTGTCCTGTGGAGGTGGCTCTTCTATATGCGGCAGGAACCCTGTTTTGCTGCGCAGCTTACCGCATAGTACGAACTCTGTTCCTGGAAACTCTACCCCTGTCCCGGTGGGTCGCAGCGTTAAATGGATGTTAATTAATGCGTGCTCAATTGCCAACAAGTCTTATATCTTAAATGACTTGCTCTGTACGGAGAAGCTTGACTTTATGTTTATCTCTGAGACATGGCAGCGTGAGAATGAAGTCTCACATCCTTTAGAGCTGTGTCCCGCTGACTGTTCATTTCTCTGTGCGCTTCGGATATCTGGACGAGGGGGTGGAACAGCGGTAATTTTCAAAAAGACATTCTTATGCCAGATGATCTCCTCAAGCTGTTACATCTCTTTTGAGATGATTATAATAAAAATTGGATGAGAACAGCCCATATACGGCATTTTAATTTATCGTCCACCTGGGTCTGCTGCAGCTTTTCTGTCAGACCTACAAGAATTTTTAACTTCCACGATTAAACTGGGCGAGGTCATCATTGTTGGTGACTTCAACATTCATGCAGAGGACTCATCAAATAGTACCACTAAGGAGTTCCTGAGCATTATGGACTTTTTTAATTTTGTTCAACATGTATCAGGTCCTACTCACACAGCTGGGCATACTCTGGACTTGGTCTTCACCTGTGGTGTTTCCCTTGACCACATGAACTTAAATGATGTTTCTTTTAGCGATCATAAGTCAGTCTTTTTTAATGTATCGTTCAATTCAGAGTCTCTTCCTCAAAGTTTTATTAGGTGCAGGCGCTTTATTGATGACTCTGTCATTTTAAAGTTGTCTTCTCTTTTTAATTTTAAACCTTCTTCTGACGAGGTTGACATCCTTATTAATTCTTTTAATGAACACTGTCTTGCCATTCTTAATCAGGTTGCTCCTTTCAAAACTAGTAATTGCACTGTTAGTTCCTGCACACCATGGTTAAATAATCAAACCCGTGGTCTTCGACTCTCCTGTCGAAAAGCAGAGCATCTCTGGAAGTCCACTGGGCTGGTTGTCCATCGGGAACACTTCAAAGAACTTCTTCACTTATATAATGAGTCAGTTAAAGAGGCCAGATCCTCTTACTTCAATAATCTCATAAATCGTCATAAAAATAACCCAAGAATTCTATTTGATACAGTCAGTAGTATTGTTTCTCCTCCAACTCAGCATGCTGTGTTACTTTCTGACGAAGACTGCAGCACTTTCCTCAATTACTTTGTAAATAAGGTGATGGACTTTAGATCCAAAATCTGCTCAAGTGCCTCCCCCTATGAAGATGCCCCTTGTTGTCCCGGGTCATTTACTTATTTTTCTCCAATCACACTCAATGACTTAATTGCAGTAATAGGTAAAATGAAATCCTCATCATGCTCCTTAGATGTATTACCTTCCCCTCTGTCCTGTCTGGGACTCTCACCAGCATTGGTCCCACATTACTATCCATCATCAACAATTCACTGAGGCAAGGCTGTGTCCCGTCCTATTTTAAACATGCTGAGGTAACCCCTCTGTTAAAAAAAAACAGAATCTAGATCCTACCTCCCCTAGTGGTTATCGTCCTATTTCAAGATTGCCATTTATAAGTAAATTACTAGAAAAGATTGTAGAAAATCAGTTCAGGTCCTTACTATGCTGATTGCAGATTTTTGACCCTTTTCAGTCTGGCTTTCAGAAGCAGCACTCTATGGAGACCGGTCTCTTAAGGGTCTATAATGATCTACTAATGGCATCTGATGCAGGAAATTGTTCCGTGATCATTTTGCTTGATCTTAGCGCTGCCTTTGACACCATCGACCACAAAATCCTACTCAACAGGCTGAAGGTTCTGGCTGGTGTATCTGGCACCGCCTTAGACTGGTTTTCTTCCTACTTATCAGACAGGACTTTTTCTGTTAGGACTGATAGGTTCTCAAACACTGCTGCCCTGACCTGCGGGGTTCCACAGGGTTCAGTTTTGGGTCCATTATTATTTTCTTTTTATATGCTTCCTTTAGCTGCATTATTCAGTCTTTTAGTGACCTGTCTTATCATTTCTATGCCGATGACATTCAGCTGTATATGTCCTTTAAGCCTCATCAGCTGGATAGGCTGTCCACCCTAGTCCAGGCTTTAACTCAAATCTCTGATTGGCTTTCTAACAATTACCTTGTTTTAAACATGAACAAGACAGAGACCATGATCATAGCTCCTCCTGATCTATATTCTAAAATCAGTCCGGTTCTTGCCCTTTTCTGTTCTTCTGCTGAGCCAAATATTCGAAATCTTGGAGTAATATTTGACTCTTCTCTGGGCTTTGACTCACACGTAAAACCTCTGTCTCGTTCCTGTTTCTTTCATTTAAGGAACATTTCTAAACTGCGACATATGGTCTCCTTAGCTGAACTGGAAAAAACTGTCCATGCATTTGTGTCATCGCGTTTAGATTATTGTAATTTCCTGTTTACCAGCTTGGATAAATCATCTCTTTCTTGCCTCCAAGCTATACAAAACGCAGCAGCCAGACTACTAACTCGCTCTAGCAAGCGAGCTCACATCACTCCTATTTTATGTTCTTTACATTGGCTCCCAATAGATTTTAGAATTCGTTTTAAAATTATTGTTTTAACGTACAGGGCACTGAATGGCCCCAGATTATTCATCCAAGCTTCTCACTAAATACACTGCTGCTCGCCGTCTCCGCTCACAGACTCAGAGTTTGTTGGTTGCTCCCAGAACACGTCTGAAGACGAAAGGGGGCGGAGCCTTTCAGTCTGTGGCACCGAGGCTGTGGAACAGTCTACCTCTACAACTACGTTTGGTTGACTCTGTGGAATCCTTTAAAAAACAGTTAAAAACTTTACTGTTTAAACAAGCTTTCTGTTGACCAATGCTGTTTACATTTTTATATTTTAATTTACATTTAAACTCTATATTGTGTATATTGCGCATTTTGCTATTTATCGTACTGTTTATTTTAATCTCTGTGTGCAGCGCTTTCTGACTGTCTATGAAAAGCGTTTAATAAATAAACTTTACCTACTTACTTACTATGTTGTGCCATGCGCTTGTGAAGTGGCTGTTTGGTCTCTCCGATGCAGAGGTCTGGGCATTCCTCACTGCACTGTACAGCATACACCACGTTGTTAAGTTTGTGTTTTGGAGTTTTGTCTTTCGGGTGAACCAGTTTTTGTCTGAGCGTGTTGCTGGGTCTGAAATGTCGTGCTTGGAGAAAACTCTCCTGAGGATGACAATATTGTTGCGTCTGTCCTTCTTATCATCCCTCGCTGGTGTCTGGTCTTCTTTTCTGTGCCTCTTTGCTGACTTTAAGAACGCCCATTTAGGATAACCACATGTTTTGAGTGCTTCCTTTACATGTGTGTGTTCCTTCTTTTTCCCTTCAGGCTTAGAGGGAACATGTTCTGCCCAGTGGTGTAGGGTCCTGATTACTCCAAGTTTGTGTTCCAAAGGGTGATGGGAGTCAAAGAGGAGGTACTGGTCCGTGTGTGTGGGCTTCCAGTAAACTTCGATGTTGAGTTTGCCGTTCTCTTCAATGTGCACAGCGCAGTCCAGGAAAGGCAAACAGTTGTCCTTTGTGTCTTCCCTGGTGAACTTGATGTTTTTATCCACAGCGTTAATGTGCGCAGTGAAGGATTCCACTTCTTGTGTCTTGATTTTGACCCAGGTGTCGTCCACATATCTGTACCAGTGGCTGGGTACTCTTCCTTTGAAAGAGCCAAGAGCCTTCCTTTCCACTTCCTCCATGTAAAGGTTGGCTACAATAGGTGACACGGGGGAGCCCATGGCACAGCCATGTTTTTGTCTGTAAAAGCCTCCAAGGAGCTGTCTTCTTGTAGTCGTTTTCTGACAGTCTCCACTGACTCCGTGGTGGGTATGCAAGTGAAGAGAGAGACTACATCAAAGGACAGCATGGTTTCATCTGGATCCAGGGTAAGTATCATTAATGTAGCTTCTCTTTGATAAAGCGTATAGGCCTGGATCAGGTGACCCAGTGCCTGTTTTCTCTGTATTATTGAAGGGTCTTTATAATTTACATTACAAAGTGCCTAAAGGCAACTGTTGTTGTGATTTGGTACTATATAAAGAAAGTTGAATGGAATCCCTCAAACTCCCCGGCCTCTGGAGGGGGACCAAGGTTTGAGGAACAAACCTGTACCACACACCCAAGTGGGTGGGAGTGGGAGGAGATTATATTTATATATAAAACAAAGCATAAAATCTTTATTTTTTTAAAGCAAATCTGGAATTCTAACATCTAACCACAAACATTTGTATAAAAACTAATTGGTTGTTTATCCAGCTTAATATATCTCAAAGTGTACAATAAGGAAGCAAGCAAGCAATCTATCATGACTTCCACTTGACATTTTTTCCATATCCTGAGCCACAAAAGACACAAAACAGATCATCAAATGTCTCATGCAGCCATGACTGTTCTGTTATGTAGATTTCACAAGACTAAGGAAGTTAGAGAAACTGTCAGAATACAATTGCTCATGCCACCTCCCCCAAAGCAGCAGCTGAGGAAAAAGGAGACCTTTCAGTATTGGAACTCAGCCTGACAGCCTCCCAGTGAGATTTGGCTCCAGTGCAGCACAGTCACCTCTATCTCCTCTCTTTTAGGGATAGTTATCTACTTGTCAAAGCGAGGACAGGGCAGAGGGAGAAGGAGAGAGAGAGAGAGCTTTCACACCCATCTCCACTTTCTGAGACTTCTCACTTGATTAATGAAACAATTGACTCAGTGATTAACGCCTGTGCACCGAGTTACTAAAAAAAGCCCAAAGGGACCTGAAATGGCAAGATATTGATTTCCTCTCTTCCCTAGGTCAATACCCATCTCACCTGCCATATCACTATGACAATTTGCATACTCACTGGGCTTACTTTACAAAATCAAAAAGTCTGAACAAGAAACTTGCCCTGTAATGTACAAATAACATTTCTCCTTGTGTCAGTGTTGGATATGTGTAGTTAAATGAAAATATGGACAGATAATGAATGAATTATGAGGTTGGTATATCAGCTTATATCAGCTCATTGTCCCATCATCCAATCCCTATTATTGTCCCATCTTTATCTATTATCACCCTTGATCGCAGTGACCCGATGACGGTACTTCTGCTGTCAAAAGTAGAAAGTTATCCTGCTCTTGTGATAATTGTGAAAAATTTGGCTCTAACAAGATCAGTGGATGTAAAATTCAGTGCATTTCTCAACTACAGGGACATCCTCAGTGTGGCTGAACTGAAAGTGTTTGTAATTGATTTTTTGGAAAGCTTCTGGATGACATTGTTTTTTTGTTTTTTTTGTATACTCTAGCGAGAGTGAATGTGACAAAGACTCATGCTGATGTGGCATCCTGTAAGTAGCAAGTGACATATATATCCCGCTGTAACTGTCTGCAGGCACAAATGTGTGGCAGCAGAACCTACGGCCAATTACGCAGCTTACATGAAGAAATAATAAAAAATGTAAATAAATAAATAAAAGTTGAGTACACATAGCAGCATTATTCTGCTCTTTACCACATAATAATGATTGCACAGAGCACCAAACATAAATATTTGTCAGATACACATCGGACTGCAGTAAGGTACAAGTAGTAGACGGAAAACCAGTTGTTGTTCTTTAACTGTCAACGAATTTAAACTCAAGACAACTGCCTTTTCCCCATCCTGATGGGTGCTTTTGAATCCACTTTCCCACCTAATGGTGGCTATTGAATTCTCAAAATTCAATTCGTTGGATTTGGGCAAAGGCATATGAAAAAAATCTGTTTTTTAGGGCAATCATTTGAAAAGATCACTGGTTAGGAAACGCAGTTTCCCTATAAACCACTTTACAACCAAACTGCTGGGATATTCTGCAAAATCCAAATAAAAAACAAGTGGGTTGTAAATATCCACTATAATCACTGACCGACGGAAAAGAGGAGAAACACATCTCGGCAAGTTCAGTGTATGCAAAATGAGAACAGCCAGCAAAGAATATTACAATGTTTAAAACATATCTTGCTATTTTCTGCTTGATATTTGGCATTTATTGTGTATTCAGTCTGTATGTAAAGAACTGAGCTTTTACGGAGTTTTCAACCACAGCAGACACAGTTTAACAAGGTGATCTGCTCCTTCAGCACTCCAGTGATTAAAAATAATGGAGAACAAGATGGCATAGATGAAGAGGGGGGTGCGTACTGTCATCATTTACATTTGCCCCTCCCTGAAGGTATAATGTCCTTTAGGTAAAGCATCATTTTGTCACATGTAGAGATCAGAGGAGGGTCACAGGACCAGCACCTTAGTTCCTGAACGCCCCCTCATTAGGGAGACAGCAGAAAGTTGAGATTCATTAATTGGAATTGTGGGCCTAAGGTGTTGTGAGTGCATGAAGGCTTTAAAAGGGAAAGTTATTGTGAAAGTCTGCTCTCCTTTTGTATTAGTCCACTGTAAGCTTCTCTTGTTAGGTATTATCCGATTTAAACGTGACAGAGTGGAGGTTTATTATAATTAAGTGCAAGTTGAAACTTCCATTTTATTGTTTTTTAAATTTGTAACTGGTCTTAATAATACCAGAGAGATCGTCACCAAGGCCTTTTTCCTCAGGTAAAGAAAAAAACAAGCAAACAAAGAAGGAAATAAAACATTTTAATTTATTTTTTTTAAATGTCAAATCGGTGGTGGAAATTTATTTCATAGGAACAGTGAAATATAAAGAAGTGAATATATTAAAAAGTTTTTAGGTCCCTCCTTCCCTGCCGGATTTTATTTGGTCAAAATAAAGTCACTGTCATGTGGAAGGTTTCAGAATTAATTCGCAACAACCTGCATGGCCTCCAGATACGTTTTGTTTAAGACTCAGGAAGCAGCAGCAGCTACAGCAATATCTCCAATGCAGCCGCTTCTAAACATTCAAAGACAATTTCATTTTATTAACTTTGGCATGTTTGTTTGAACCATTTTGACTGAATCAAATGAGAAACATCTGTAGGAGCTAGTACAAATACATTAAAAATAGACCCTTGAGTGGGGAAACAGGATATACAATAAGCAATTTTCTCTTATTTGAGTCTTTCATTAGGCTGCTAGTACGAATATAAAGCAATCATGTGAGGAAACGCTTGATTCAAAAAAACATTAATTTTCTCCCTTCTTTACCAACACATGGCTTCCACTTGTCATGATAAAAGTAACATTATTTTTCAGTTTAATTTAGAGAAGGGATATATTAACAACATACTGGAATATTTTCCAAATCAAATTAAATCACAGGTATAAACAGAGAATTTTAGTTAAAATTATTTAAGTGCCTTCAGCTGGATGGATGAGGCTTAGGAAAATGCAATAAGTACACTTTCTTTCTTTAAACCTATTTCTTGTATTTGACTGTTACAGTGAAGAAGCAGGATATTGACACACAGCTAATTCTCTGGCCAAGCAGAGACAAATTAAGCACTTGCTGCTCAGGGCATTTGTGGTTATGTGGCATCATGGATTGTGACCAATCTGCTACCAGGTCACCACTAGATGGGAAGTTTAAAGTTAAACTAAGTCACATAGTTTGATCTGAAGTTGGAAACTGAAGGGGGGAAATCAGACCTCACTGCAGCAGAAGTGACAGCTGGACTTTCAGCTGACTCTGGCTCTTACAGAAGAGGACAGCCAGTTGTCCAGATGTACCCTAAACAGGGTCCCACACACCCCCTCTGCCCATGAGGCCTGTTATCCTCAGATGGTGCCATTCATGCTCATCCACACTCCACATCGCCACTGAGCAATGAGCCGTCACAAAGAATAAAACATTTGCAGACAGATCTCACTGCTCAATTCATCACACTGTGCAGATGCACATCATTGAACATGTGGCTCAATGACCAGCTGACACAGGTATCTATTTATCATGCATGCTCACACTGACTCCCGGACGAAGATGTTCACATGACTGCTTGACCAAATACACTTTACTTTCTATTGCCGGTACTCAGTCAAGTAAGAAAAGTGCTTTCTCAACAAATATTCAGGACAGCATCACTTGAGACGAAGCAGAAAACTAATGCCAGGTTCAGGCTGCATAATATCAGCACAAGAATAACTTGACCATGGGGACTGACAATAGATGCCAGCAACAAACTCTGACCATTTTATGATGGGAGGCGTTATCATAAGCTTGTATCATGCATGAATTTTGGAAGAATTTGCTTGTGACACTGTAGGAAGTTATCATTTCTCACATGTAGCACATGGAGTCTGCATCAGCCACGTTTTCACTACTGGATAATCCATTTGGTTTAGGTTAGTGGCTCCCTGAGTAAAATGTTAATGTCGTGCATGTAGTGAAAGTCAGCAAGCCATGATCAGTCGGGACACTGTTTTCACAAACATCTCTTTGCCAACCGACTTTGTAGATCTAGGAAAAAGGAACTTAAACTTAGACATCGAGGTAATCCATTATACATTGTCTTCTGCTTATCAAGTTCAGGATTGCAGGAGTCTAGAGTCTATCCCGGCTGTCACAGGGCAAGTAGCAGCATACATCCTGGAAGTATCGCCAGTCTGTCGCAGGGCTAACGCAGGCAACCACACCCTCTACCATTCACATCTACCACCCATTTAGAATCAACAGTTCACCTAAACCATGGCTGTTTTTGGAGCACGAGTGGAAGTTGGTGTTTTTGGAGAGAACCCACACAACCACAGTAAGTAAGTAAAACTTTATTTATATAGCACCTTTCAAGATAAAAATCACAAAGTGCTTCACAGAAGCTAAACCTAAAAATAAAAATCAACTAAAAGCAAGTTTAAAGAGATGGGTTTTTAGCTGTTTTTTAAAAGCGACCACTGAGTCCACAGATCTCAGGCTCAAAGGGAGAGAGTTCCACAATCTGGGGGCCACAGTTCCAAAAGCTTTGTCGCCTTTTGTTTTCAGCCTCGTGTGCTGGACAGCAAGCAAGCCCTGGTCACATGACCTCAGGGACCTTCTGGGAATGTATGGATGCAAAAGTTCACTTATATATGTTGGTGCTTGTCCATGCAGGGCCCTGAAAGTCAAGGTCAAAACCTTAAACTGGATCCTGAATTTAATGGGGAGCCAGTGCAGCTGAATCAGCAGGGGTGTGACATGGGAGGACTTGGAGGACTTGGTCAGAAGCTTTGCAGCAGCGTTCTGAACAACTTGCAGACGCTCCAAAGAGGCTTTACATAAACAAGTAAACAAAGAATTACAGTAGTCCAGACGAGATGAAACAAATGCATGAATGACAATTTCTAATTCGGAGCGTGATACAATGGGACTCAGCTTAGCAATGTTTCTCAAATGATAAAAACAGGAGCGAACCAAAGATTTTACATGGGCATCCAAAGTCAGAGCTGAGTCAATACTAACACCAAGGCTCCTGATAGACGGTTTTGCAAATGTAGCAAGTGGACCCAAGTTTTCCATAACACAAGGTACAAAATTTTTAGGAGCACAAACAAGAACTTCAGTCTTCTCCTCATTTAGTTGAAGCACAGCAGCATTTAAAGAGTGGAAGATATAAGAAAGCACAGCAATAATCTATAATAAATGATAATCCTTTCCTACATCAAGACATACTATTTCATTAGCAGCCAAAATGTACAAATATATGTTGTAATTTAAGAATCCTAAGACAAAAGGGTTTGCATTCACAATAAAAGATAAACACATGAATAGTGTTGCGCAATTTATGTGGCTATAATTCCAGTAGTTACAACATTAAATATTCACAAAAGCAGTGGTTAACTTGATGGTGCCTCATATTATGCTGTGTGCTTTTATTTAGAGTCAAAGAAGACCCCACTAAAGAGAAATACAGCAGATGGTAATAAAATAGCACTAAAATGGAAATAAATTTATTAGCTTTTCAGAAAGCCTTGAGGCATCAGTATGATCTATATGTGCTGTCATGATATCATCATAAACTGCAAGGTGTGCATTGATTTTTCTTTCTTTCTTTTTTTTACCCCGTCGCTCTAAGTGCAACACGGACCCGTCAGCATGTGTTTTTTCTTGCAAAAAGAAAATATGCGTTTGAACAGTAAATATATTAGCAGTGTTTTCATTTTTATCTAAGCTTCTTTGTATTGTAGGTATATTTCAGGTGAATATGAAGGAGGTAAACACTCAGAAATCAAAGCTCAATCATTGCTTGAAGCCACTTCTGGCACTGCTCATCAGTCTGAGTAACAACATTGTTGTTTTTCTCAAGTTTAGGATGGAAACAGAATCAAATGAGATGGATTTGTACCCCTCTCAAATTTATGCTTGCCTAATGCCGAGCAGCAGCTGGAGAAACACGTTTTTTTTTCTTTCAGCCCAGCGGCTTTCACTGGCATAAGCATGAGTGCAAAAATAGAAAAAATACACCACCTTTTCCTTCCCTTTCCGATGTGTCATGAGTCTTCTCTGAGCATATTCTAAAAACTTTGCAGGACTGTGTAACAACATTATTACTGTGCATTGCCTTTAACTATAGCTTGATATTTTAACTTCTGCACGAACTCCCTTCCCCGTTCACACCATTTAATTTGCCTGCCTTACCCTGAATATGACATGCCATTACCGCATTAACAAATTCAGATGACGACATTGTTCATACAACTGGTGACAGCACAAGGGTAATTTTTCATTTAAACATATGTCACCCACTTGATTGCATAAGTAGGGGTCTCAGTGATGGAGAGATTCTCTGCTAGTGCTTGTGCTGTTTTTCTCCATATGACAGAGAAACGCGAAGGGATCTGTTTACTGCAGACAAGTCACTGTGATTGCAGAAGCCATTAAATGTTGCTACACTGTAAAAAAAAAATCTGTCAAATTTACGGTAAAATACCGGCAGCTGTGGTTGCCAGGAATATACCGTGTAAAAAATGTGGAATCTGTAAAAGACAATACGGTATACTGGTTTTGTAACCCTAATTTTTAAGGTAGACAACGTATTATTTTACCAAAATCATGATAGAAAAAACCAAATATATTTGTCAATTATACAGCAATTTAATGTAAAAAAATGCAACTTTCCATAGCTTTTTACGGATATTTGCAGTAAAAAAAAAAAAGTAATAATATAATAATATTTACAGTAATTTGTTGTTAATTTAACAGTAATAGGATAGACCCTATTATTGTAAATAACTGTAAAAATAACAGAAATATGTTAAACCTTATTAAAACCTTTGACAGTAAAAAACACAGTGAAATTGTATAACAAATTACAGCATTTTATTTTGACCAGATACATTTTACGGTAAATTCCTGGCAACCACAGCTGCCGGTATTTTACCGCTAAAAATACAGTACAATATGAGGAACATAAATGGTTTACCGTACATTTTACATTTGCAACCGCTAAATATAGAAAAATCTAAAGATGCTCATATACAACCAAGGTAGAGAATATTACTGATAAACAATGAGAAAATTTGACATACCATTTGAAAACAGACTAAACATATTATTTTCTCTATTCCTACAAAACAGCATAGATCTTGAGAATACAGCATGTGTCCATATATATGGCTGGTAATCCATGGAGGAATGAATAAACATGAAACAAAATATTACCTGCCCCTGACCTATCAACAGTAATGAGTCACTGGGTCCTGCCTTGGTGAAGGAAAGGACTCGGTGGAGTTTCTAATGCGCATGGTGTTGAAGATACAAGCTCTGCAGGAGTACTTCAATGTCCATCAGGAGTTCACTTTGGACTGGCAGGATCCCCTCTGCAGCAAAAAAAATGGACAAAGTTTGATCAGTGCTTGAGCAAAATGCACAGAAATGAACAAAACGTGCTGCCAAAACCAGATCTAATGATAAATGATTTCTTAAGTGTAAAATATACAGTTCTTAAAGCTATTGTCAAAATGCAACCTGGGCTGTTTTTTTCAGTTTTTTTTTTTTTTTTTACTGTAAACGAGACAAACATATATCTAAAAGCATAATTACGACAAACAAGCCGTTTTTGAGATTGACCGTGATTTTGTTTTGTGGTCAATAGCCAGTGAATGGGAATACTAGGGGGCCGGGGCATAAATTTGAGCACATCAAAATCGATACAGTAAAAAAAAAAAAAAAAAAAAAAAAAAACCAGCCCAGGTTGCGTTTTGGCAATAGTTATACTTTAAATCTACTTATGTAAAAGTTATACATAGACAACGCAGCCCTAATCACAATCATAATTTGTTGGAAAACGTATTTAAGTTTCGTATTGATTTATCATAGAACTTGAAGTTAATGGCTGAATGCATGGTGATGAGACCTATCATTCAATCTACATTTTATAGCGTATGAAACTGCTCACCTGGACATGAACCTGAGCTCGGCTGATTAAGATTAGTGTCTCCTGTCCATCTTTCTTTAGCAAAACTTGAATAATACCACTGCTTACCTCTTATTGAATCTTTGGGTGCAGACTTAATTGAAGAGCCTCGTATAAACAGGCAGGGTGTGATGTTTAGGGAAACCAAAGAATACAGTCGCCATCATTTCTGCCAGAAGACTCATTGGGTGCAACGAAGCTTTCATTGTGGACTGGCTAGATACCTTCTGCATTCAGAAGGAAAACAAGAAGGGCATACACCATAAACAATAATAACTGACAAAAATAATGAGACAAGAAATTAAAGTAACAAAATAAGTGCAAATCAAGTTTCCCTGTGTTACAGTGTAGCTGAATGTTTTTCAACAATTTGATTTACGGTAAAACACATACCAAATATTTCCAGCCAAGGTTTGTTTCAATCTTCAGCATTTTTTTCCTGCCATTGTCTTGAAACTGTTTCATCTGTCTCTCTCATTTGATGCTGTTTACAAAAACAAAACAGCAATATTGTAAAGGGAAAAAGGAAAATTAATTTAATGGAAAAAAAAAGATTATGACCTGAAATCTCACCATTTCCTGAGAGTCACAGGTCCTTTGAGTATCCTTATGGTTTCTGCTCAAATTCAGTGTCTGAAAAGGGCAGGAACAAAACAAACCTTTTTAATCATAATAAAGACAAAATAAGATTTAGAGACAGACGACAAAGAAATGTGTAAAATATCTTCTTGAATCTGTTTACTTTACTAACCTTGAAAGAGACTCTTGGGTCTTAGCTGTGCCACCACCCTTAAACCTTAAAACAGATGGAGACGATATGCTGGCCTGGCTTGAAATTTCCATATTTGGTGCTGTAAAACAATATCACAAACAATAGATTAATTGTACTTTTTGGACCTTGGCCAAAGCATAATAGAAAAAACAGAAAGTCCTTCATGGCTATTGTGCAATGAAATCATAATACTTACTGGTTTGTTTCTCAGATGTCTCCACTCCTAATGATTGTAGTGCCTCCAGTACAATTTCAAGGATTGAGGCAGACAGGTCCGGCAGCACCTTAGTAATGGAACTCCTTATGCTGCCCCCCATTTCCAAGATGTCTGATAAAAGAATGTGAATAAAGGTCAATTTACACCAAGTGGTACCTTTGGTCTTAAAATATGAAGCTGATCTTGCTTGATACTACACTTTTATACAGTGTTTCGTAAGTACCAAACTAACAGCACCATTATTGTGACAGCACACTGTGTTTCAGTGGAACCATTTGGTACCCATACTTCATGTAAGATGTTAATGGATAGAAATCAATTAAGTCAATGGGTTTTGACCAAAAAAATCATTTTATTTAAAACAGCTTACTATCACTTATGTCACACAGAACATCAGCAGGAGGCTCAGTAGAGGGCTCTTCTGATTTCTGCCACAGATCAGACTCTAGCAGACATCTCAAAGTCTCTCTTAAAGGCACATAATAGGCAAACCTATCTTTTCTGTTTTCATCTCTCCCTAAAAATATTTTCTTTGGTTCCGCATAGTTGAAGGCTTTTTTAAAGATCTGAGCTCTGGAGTGCACTGTCCTCAATGGCCCGGTATGACATGCAGAAAAAAGATCATAGCTTTTGACAGACTCACAGACTTTGTTGATGTCCTCCTCTGATAATGATGTGTCATCTTTTAACAGTGATGCAAGTTTACCCAAACTGTATGTCTGTCCCAACTCATGCATGTTCTGCATTTCCTCTACAATGTTCTGTATGGTTGAAGCAGGCAGTAGAAACTGACCCTGCAATTTTAAGTAGAATAGTGAAACGTTTCTCAGAAAAAGATCACAGAATTCAGGGGGCATTTCCATGTTATCTTCATGTGTAATAGACTGTGCAGCAGGCTCGGAAATCAAGGGTACAAAGTCATCTGATGTGGTTGGAACAGATGATGATTGACATGCAGACTCTCTATATAAATCACCAATGCTGCTGTCTGAAAACTCTGTGTTTACGTGACATGTGAGCAGTAAAAGACGATTTAACTCTAAAGGTATTTGTGCATCCTCTTACTGGACAAGTGACCACGTGTCCTTCCACAATATGGCTCTTCAGATGAGCTATTAACTCTTTAGAGTTCTGACACTGACGTTCACACATCGCCATTGCACATGTAAACGAAGAAACCACCACCACACCAGTGACATGGGTGGGGGCAGAGTGTCTTCGGTAAAAATGAGCCTTAAACGCGCCATACCTGGTGTATGTCTGCTTGCAGCCTGCTTCAATACACCGAAAGAAACAACGTGGCTCATTCCGATGCAGTTTACAATGAAGCACGTAGCCCCTTGATGACTGAACTACCTTACCACAGAAATTACACGTTAACATAACTCCAAGTACTTTGGTAATTCCTCCCTAGCGAATTAAGCACGCCATATACAGAAACTAATCCAGAGCAATCCTTCCCTCGCAACAGTAATGCTAACTCAACTCACAAATGCTAACTAAATTCACAACCTCACTCATAAAAAACGAACTGCTAAAATTATCTATAAACGCTGGGCTGGTGGATTTTTATAACAGAGATAACTTGAAGTTGCATGTACTCACCTCACCTCGAACTAATTGTAAGCTGCCAGGATGTCTACAAATTCCGAAGATGCTGTGGTCCAAGCAGCAATAAATGGCGCTAATATACGAGTTCAAAACTGTGTCCGTTAGCGAAGCCAACTTGAGTCTCCTGCATGAAAAAAAGAGCGGTTGGCACACAGCTCAGCAGCGCGCCGCGCTATTGGTCATTTTCAGGTGACGTCATCCCGCAATGTAACGTCGCTCTTTGTTTCTTTAGGAGGTTCGAATTTGATCAGAAGTCACGTCTGCAGACCGCTGCAGCCACGTCTTACCTTGCTTCCCCTTTTTTTGGTGAAATGGTTCGCTCATACTGCACAATGTTGCTACCAGATTTTTTTTCTCTGCAATTCGAACGTAAAACGTCTGTACACAGTTTACCAGCAGTTTAGCTACCAATCAACAGCGATCACACAAATTCAAAATTTAAGGCCGACCCACTTAAGGTGGTCTGATAATATGGCGTGAAACACAACAACATAAAGTTGTTTTAAAATAATAATTAAAAAAGATTATTGAAATCAATTTTATTCACAACCATAAACTTTATTTTTAACATCTTCTTTTGCTGTTGATTTTTTTATCAGAAGGTTAACAATGATATACTGCAGGCCTAACTTTTAATCTGTATATCAGTATCTGAATTTTAAAATAAAAAAATACTATCAGTTTTATTGTCTTTCACTGCTGATATTTGCTTTTTTTTTTAATGGTATGTACTGGTTGTATTATTACGGTGGACCCTATTTTTTAACATCTTGTTTCTGTAAAAATGAATGTTTTTGTTTGCTTAAAAATCTACAGCTTTATACTGTGAATTCCAATGTGCACAACCCCAAAAGATGTAGTTTTACTCAAATAATACCGTAAAATCTAAGTTTTTCAGACATTTTCAACATTACAATATGTAATTGTAAAATGTATGCATATTTATTTGTTTTCACAGAAAATATTTATAATTTCAACATTTTATTACAGTAAAAAACAAAGTTTTATCCAGTCTCACAATTAACGGTTATTCAATCTATTTAATACAGTAAAAGGAAGTTTTTGATTTTACGCTCCATTACCGTTGGAATTTGACGGTGTTTTGCTGTATATTTTACTGACTTTTTTTTACAGTGTACCCTGACAGCTGTTCAGGGTCATTCGTCAAATGATGGAGTGAGAGAAAGTTGGAAAGATGAGGCGAACAGGAGGGGATGCAAATCTGCTGAGGTAGGGAGCGTACAAGTTGATGAAACATTCCTTGGACGATTACCCCCAGGTTCAGCTGGTCCCCGTCGGCCAGTCAGACACTCTCATTTTTTCACTTTACTGCTCTGCGCTAAACTTCAAAGAGTGCGCTTAGTGATATTATGGCATTACAGAAAGTTTCAAATTTATATTATTTCCGTCTTCGAACCTCCTTCTTGCACCTTTTACTTACGGGGCAGAAAAGGAAAAATCTTAACCAAGTGTTTGCCAAAATCCCCAGTTTCTTCACACAGCCCAAAGACATGCATATTAAACTGATCTGTGATTCAATAATGCCCAGTGGTGTGAGTGTGGTGCGTTGGATGTCTCTATGTGCTAGCCTGGGACAGCTGGGATAGGGTCCAGGCCCGCTTTGAAATTGAACTGGAAAAGCAGTTCAGAAAATGAATGAATGGATGAAAAAAAGGGCAGAGAACGCCAATCCAGTTTCTTTACATACTAATCATTTTATTAACGTAAGAACACAGGTCAAACTGAGCTTAAGGAGCCACAATATGTAAAAGAGCTAGTTTATTAATGCTAGGAAGCAAGTACAACCACAGCACTTTTCTAGAAATCCTAGTGGCCAAGAACACTTGGTCCGGCGCACAGGACCAGATAAGCAGCCTTGCTAATGATCAGATGACATCCAGAGGTATGGCAGACCTGAAGACATGGAAAAAGGTGTCCATTGAAGTTACACTCCTGAAAATTGCATCCTTGTTAAATAAAAAAATAAGATTAAGAACAATGCAGCAGCTGTGGTTAGCGAAGAAGGAGAGGGGGTCATACACTAATTGGAAGGTCATGGGTTCAATCCCTGGTTTCCCTAATCTCTATGGGGATTGTGTCTGAATTGATGAATGAGGTTTATATTAAAAAAAGCACTGTAAATGCTCAAATTGAGTAGAAAAGCGTTATTAATAGTAATAATGAATTACATTTACAATCTGCAGCAAAGCCTGTGGTTTGCATTGTTTATGGGTAGATTTAGCAATTTGGCTTAAGTAAAAAAAAAAGAAGAAGTTTGAATTAAAATATAATTGTCTAAATAAATGCTTTGGGCTTTCTGTCACGGCAGCCTTGTTCTGCAATAAACCACAGCAAAGCTGATCTCAATAAGAATATTTGAATTAGTAAACATGACCAGAAAGAAACAGAACGATGCTGTAGTTACTTCAGGCTGTTACTTCATGATGGGCTGATAAAGATTTTTAGGACACCTTGATCAGACCTACCTGGACTACCCTGAAACGCAGCCGCACTACCCCCGATTCTAACTGTCACTCTACAAACACACAGCCAGACACACACCTATATGCACAAATATTCCCATGTCCACATGACAAAGACAGGGATTATCTCATGCTGTTTACTCTTTGGTCACCTCTCAAGGACACAGACCTTTATCAGGGCTGACCAGTGCTGTTTGTCCCACCTTCCTCTCCTCCAATATACCACTGAGTTATGGAGCGCCTGCTGATGCTCCTTAAAGGGCAGCGGGACGAGTGAGAGAAATGCAGCGTATGCTTAACACTAAGCCGATGGCTCCAGACACTCCCCATCCATCACTGTCTGCCCTGAGCAACCTCTTTTTGCCTGCCATTCCAACATTGAATTGCAGGCCCTCCAGGCCATAGTTACATTTAGCAAAATTATGCTAATCATTTCTTTCTCTTTGAGAGGACTTCTGGTAAATATTACATAAAATACATATATTTCATATTTGCAAACAGCAGGTTTTAGGTATGTATAACAAACCAAAATTTACAAATGAACAAAAACATCTCTTTTGCCTTAGGCATGAGCGCCTAATGCCTGAGGGTCTGGGGGAAGTTATTAATTTATTATAGTTTAGAGTGATATTGACTTCTTTTGGTGATGCAACAAAGCTTTGTTGTTACTTGCTGTGTGGGCCTTATTTAATAAACACCTTTCTTCTGTTTCATGGTTGTTTGTGGTGGAAATTGGCCTGCTAGTGTAGCCATGAAGCTATGCAATTATACAACATCCTTCAAGCTTCAAAGGTCTTTTTGTTTGTTTGTTTGTTTTTTAAAGAAGAATGGTAGTGTATGAATCAAAACAAAGCTACTTATTAACCATTCAAGGTCACAGCGCACTTCCAGATAAGGCAAATTTATATTCACTTTGTGAACACAAGGAAGACTTAGCATATCCCAATCTCAATAATGTATGTATCCTGGTGATAGTGTAGGCTTACAAGATTATGATCAGGTTTAATTGGAAGCCTGTGTCATTCTCACTCTGACGGTTTGCCTTTCTTGGTCAAATATAATTTTCCCATCAACACTGCTGGACTTCCAGCAGAGATGGAATTTAAAAATGACTCATTTATTCACAGCTGCACTCTTCCCTGGGAGGCACTTAACCCGTTTAATCCCAGAGCACGATTCATGGGTGCTTGAAACATCTCAGTGTGTTCAGAAAGTTAATAACAAATCACCTGCTAAATGCCAATAAAGATTCAACGAGTTTTTGAGATGATGATACTAAACAATGACTTTAATAATTAGTATTTGAGATCATCCTAATAGGTGGAAAACACATGGTAAGAGGAGTCATATCTTCAGGTCAAAGACTCCCAGCTGTATGGACTTGGACAATGTCACCACCCTTCTCCAAATCCCAGCCTGCACAGTAAGGCTCCTTAAAAAGCCGGAGGAGCTATTTGCATGGGCACATATGAAAATCAAGCCCACCATCAATTCTTGCAGCCTTTCAATTCAGAGAGTGACCAGGAATGATAGCGTCGTCTTTACTCTTGGTGGTGAAACAATCTGATTCTTAGGGGGACCCGTGAGAGGCCTTGGTAGACTATGCACGACAAGCATGTGGTCTCAAGCATAACAACTCAACTTCTGCACAAGATTGACTGTTGTGTCCGGCCAGGACGGTCAATCAGTCTGGAAAGGGTGAGGCTCTTCTAGATCTAAGAGGCTTACAAGACCTGGCTATACAAGCTGCCAATCTCCAAGCACAAACATGATGCAAGTGGAGTGCAACTCAACCAGTAAATCAGGGCTCACACAATCTCAAACAAAGCCACTCGACGATGGGGTGGAGTGCCAAACATATGATCCAAAGCCACCAAAACGGAGAAGAAAGACCTTGTCATCTCTGAAATAGCCAAAATGGATGCGAAAAATACACAATTTTGGCTGTGAGCCAACAACAGGAAGGTAAATGGTCCACCTGGCAGGCCATCATCAACAGTAGTGGAAGAGGTTCTCATCTTATGACACTCTTGGAACCTCCATGTCTGGTATGGTTCACATGAATCCCGCCAGCTGTGTCACTCTTCTAATCCCAACCTGAGACGTATTCTTACTGGCTGCACGACAGCTTTGTCACAAGGGGCTGGTTGCCATGGAGATTGCAGACATACAAAGGATAACCTTAAAGACAGCGATAGTGATGGTGATAATGACAGCTAACAAATATATGAGACCACCACCCAATGAAAGGTTCATGCTACAGCTGACCTAAATTAACAGTGCTTGTAATTTTCTGTAAGGGTTGATCAACAAGTACGCCCAAGCTCTTTAATCAACATGATATGTTCAGGGTAACCCATATCTTAAGACTGAAAATAAGAGACGCAATAATAGAACTTAACTGTAGACAAATCTGTTACAGTTTTGACCAGTTTATATTTACTGTTCATAGCAGCAAAGCTGTCTATGTGTTCTACCAGGTGATAATTAATGTGGAGAGCTTGTTGCTCATTCATCTGTGCAAGTAAATTCTGAATAAAAAAGACAGAAGAAAATAGGAGCTTTTTTGCCACAGTGTTGTGTCTTATTTGCTGTAGGTCCGTGTTAATTTGGATGTGACTGGGTTCACATTTAATCTGTTTTGTCACCGGTGTCACTTTCAGTTGTGTTTGTTGTTGAAACTTGGTTCACAGTCATGCTAGTGGGCTGAAAATAAACAGGAAAAGTAATGTTAGTTCTTATGGTGTACTGCTGCATCTTTGTGCTGTGTTTTCAGTAATGTCATTTCTCATCCTATCTTGGGCTCTTTACTCACTTACTGGTAACCTACAGCAGCAGTGTTTTGGGGGGATTTTCTCTAATCGACACACAGCCAAAAGTATACTTACTGATCCAAACATACATGTACACCTGCACTAATATTTGGTTAAATGTCCCTTAACAAGTTAAAACTCAGCCACACCCTTTAGTAGCCGACAAGTGTCTGATAGTAAATGACCCCTCTCTCAGCACAATTAGTTTGTTTCAATTTGTTCACTTCACTCTGGGCAGTGATGCTGGTAGTCCACTAGTTTCCATTTCATGGCAGACTAGTGGACTACCAGTCAGTGGTTCCTGTGCTGTTCTTGAAATTTTGGGCCTTCTTCTGGACACATCTAAATAACTTGTACTTACATTGTTTTAAAAGTGGCTCGAGGAGATCTTACCAACGTGTAAATCTACAGTTCTCCTTAGATTTTCACCGAGTTCCTTGGATTTTCCCATTTTTCTGAGTATTGGTTACTCCAAAAGTGCTATCAAACAAATCATTTTATTCTGGCAAAGAGAAACTACCCGTTAATGATCATGATCACTAACGAGAAGTTAATAGTTCTTGGATTTGTCAAGTTAAAAGACATTCTGGAAGTTGTAGAACTACTTATTAAAAAATTTAAATCAGTTAGTAGATGAGTTTAAGGGATTGTATATATATATAAAAACCTGTATTTATACTTTTGACAGAGAGTGGATTAGAGAAAATGCAAAATAAATTTTAAACTTTGAGCTTGCAGCTGATTCTTGTTTTTTAAACTCATTAAAGAACCATGGTGTACAGTCATTTCACTTTGGAAAAAGAACACTTCAGACAAGTCAAGAAAAGCCCCAAATTACCATTACCTTCATGCCAATAATAAGTGTATGTAAAGTTCTGACCACAACTACATATTAAATAAATAACATTTTAGCTGTTAAGGTCACTGTAATCGCTGTAATGTTTGAAAGTCCTATCCCAAATTACATTTTACTGTATAAAAACATGACATTAAAAGATAAACAAAAGATTTGCATCAGGAAGCGAGCCTCATCAAACATCCCTGAGGATGTGCAACATGTCACATAACTACATTTACGTCTACCAATGGGTCTCTACGGGTCTTATGGAAGGCAAGAGCTTTATTGCATATCCCTCTTCAGGATGTTTCCTTTATAACTGGAGTAGAACACGAATGAACAAAACTGAATTATTAGAAGATTACATCTCGCCCCTGCTCCTTTCAGTTCCCCCATGTGGCTCTTGATGACATTGGGAACTGCATGATGCTCATATTCCTCTCCATATAAACCCAAATACAAGGTTTTCATTTGAGCTTAACAAACCAAACTTAATCAACAACGCAGTCTTAGCGAGCTCTTGTCAAAGCAGTTATAGGTATGCATCTTACTTTTAGTTTTAGTTCAATATGAATGAAACACATTTTTTAAATAATTGGAGATATTTGTATTTGCTATGAAATATAGACCTGCCACAAAAAGCCAAGGACATTGCTGGACAGTGTGGGATACATCATAAGTTTGCAGGACATTAAATGTGTGTCTGTGTGCGCGGCTTCAAAAGCCCGTGGTTGCTATAGAGACCAGCAGAGAGAATTATGAGTGGAAAAGGCACAAAGGGAAACATCATCAGTGTTTGTGTGGTTATTGTTTTAATATATTCCCTGACATCTTTAGTCGTCTTCCTGCTACAGCACAGTTGCAGTCAGGTGTCTCTGCAACACCTTCCAGATTAATTTCACTGATCTTTTGTTTTATAGCTTTACACATAGCTTAGTGTTTGGTTGGCGTGCAACCCCTCCATGTGCTCCAGGTTGTGTTCCCATTAACCATATTTATTGGTGTAATTCCTCACTTGTAAGACAGGAGGTGCAATATTGCGTCCCCCAGTGTCATTTGCTATCATTCCATTATTGTCTACTGGTTTTATTGCATTGTAGTAGCAGCAAGAAAACATTAAACCCATTATGTGACCTTCCCCAGCTCCACAACCCCACTCTGTTCCTCAGTAACTTTAAAGTCCTGAGGAAAGCGTGATTTAAGATGAAATATTCTGAGCTTCAGACAGAGTTTGTGGCAGCAGCTTACATTTGTAAAGCCGGAGGGATGCAAAATGAGGTCTAAATTTTTATTTGCCCTCAAAGTGACAAAAAGAGACAAAGAATAAGCTGTGCTTGTCTTTCTAGGAGCGGTAGCACCATCTAAACAAATCAGACCAGCAAACACTAACACGCCAATTTTATTAATCATTAAAAGAAAACAGCAGGAGTGTCAAAAGACAGCTTCTAAGTAGTTTTCCACAGAGTGGTTTCTCATTTCACAAAAAGGCCTCTTTCTACTATCACTTCAAGCACCAATGTCAGTGCTACCTTATTTTTCTACTTTAATGATTTATTTCACAGGCTCCCACTCTCTCTCTCTTTCTTTTCTACATCTATGCGGCCATCACGAAGGAAAAGAAAAGTGGTCAGTGGGCCTAATTGAGGCATTAGATACACTTTCCTGATTTTGTAGAAAAGCCCCATTTATTTCTTCTTATTGAATTTTTGTTTGTGTTGTTTCTGTGTTATTCAATTTTACGCAGCAGTTTGTATTCATTACGGGGCAACAGAGAGTCAGTGAGCATCCAAAGACAATGCCATGTTAAACTTAAGTGTCTCCATTTGTGCATTGATCTGAAAGTATACGTGCATTACCATCTAAAGGCTCCTGACTCTTCCTCCATCACATAAGGAATCGAGACCTCCTAAAAATATTTGTAGGGTTAATTTTGAAATTTAAATTGGCTGCTGTCTCACAGAGCATCTGAATATTTGTCAATTATACGATAAATCCTGAATATACTATAATTCGCTAATGCTCTTTCAAACACCTGTGTTTCCCTTCGAGAATTTTTTTCCAACTTCACCTTCTGTGTCACGACATCCATTTACGTTCTGCTGACTGTAAAAATAAGATTTGCAGTAATTTTCTTTCCAACATCTGTAAAAAGCAGCTTCTTTCACAACTAGAGATTAGTGAGGAACACCGCAAATTTCACAGCAAGAGAGAGCCAGGATGCCAACTAAGGGGGGACATCAACCTCATACTCCAAGATTGAGTACCATGCCCCCAAAACAACTGGTAGGTTCAATGCCAAAGCAGCTGGCCTGAAAGAGATGATCATAGCTAAGCTGGAAACCTGGACCATCTGTGGCTGAGTCTACTAGATGTAAATGCAGCATTATTGATAATCCATACTTTAGCTGATCAGTTTCAGTGATAGTCAATCTATACCAAGGTGATCCTCGAGATGCTTGGCAATAGAATGAACGACAAAGAGGTGTGCCAAGGCAAGATCAAGACAACATGGAGGAAAGTTAGCAAACTATCAGAGCTGCTGAAAGGTGTGATGAAGAATGGGATGCCCAAGAAATACAACAAGCTGCCCATCTCTGAGACCAAGCAAAGACTCACAGCCTTGGCTAACTGCATGAAGACACGAAAACAATAGAAGCCAGGAGCATAAATCGGATGTTCTCCACTGAACTATCCAAGGTGTACTCAAACAATATAACGAGGCTGGAGACTGAGAGCCAAATCCAGCACTAGGGAGAGTGAGAACCACCATCCAGGATGAAACAACAAAGATCATTGAAATGAAATTCATTGTGGTGGTTTTAGTGGCAATTTTTTTTTCCTGAGTATCTTACGATGCCCTTCATCTCGTCAGACTATGTAGACCTTTTAAAGCGTACTTCTTTATATTCCTGCCACATAGATAAAGGAAAACAGGAAATGCCACACTTTCCTGGTAAGAAAGAGGATACTGTCAGTTAGCTCCCTGGCCTTATTAGTGTATCTCAGCAGGGCGTCCAGAACCAATCTACAGTTACTGGTTGTGTCAGGTTTCATGCGATATTGGGCTTTTGTGTCTTCTGCTTCCCCAGAGAGTTACCCATGTGTCTGAGAGACAGTGAATGTCGGCTTCTCCGAAAAGAATATCCCGCAGGTGTCTCAGCAGGACACTGTTTAAAGAAGGCCTCCAAGAGAGTCGAGCACTAACTCCCAAAACCCTGCCTGCAAGTGAGATTGAGGTAGAGCGTCATGCAATTCTATGGCCTGAAAGGAAGGGGTTTCTGAGCCATAAAATGAAAATAATATAAGAGCCCATAAAAGTAAAAAGAAGTGAAAATTTTAAAGTAGTTGGGTATTTTTATACCAAATGAGTCTTCACTCACCTTACACGCATTTGAAGTAGAGAAAGACTAAAGATGCAATTTCTTGCAAGCTAGAAAGTGGTAAGTGTTTCGCAAATTTGGAAAAGGCTGGAGTGAGACAAGTCCCTGAGGGTCTGTCATTTATGCAATATAAAAAAAACAAAAAAAAAAAAACACGACAGGTACTTTTGAGGCTTGAAAACCACTGTTCTGGGGTTTCAAAGGAGAACCGCAATGGTTGTGACAAGCATGGTCCAAGCATACAGTCTGACAAGAGGCTGTGACTATCATTTACAAAGGCAAGAGGACAAGTTTGGGTACTTTTAAATTTTAATAAACCATAAACAAAATATGAAAAACAGGAGTGAAGCGCAAATGCTGGTACAATAGAGACACTTGCTGCAGGGCACAAAAGCTGAGGGTTGACCCAAATGTTCATGTACAGACTTGGTGATTAGAGGAATTCATACATAAGAGTGAGGATCTTAATTTGTCTGCAGAAACCAAACCAAGGGGATTTTTTTTCATACCAATATAGCACATCTTAGACAACAGGGTGAATAATGAATTGAGAGTGCAACTGAAGTATTTCAAAAAGAGAATTCAAAATGCGAAAGTGAGATAATTTTGAGATCTACAATCAGTTCTCATTAGCAGCCGTCGCTCTGCATAGATCACCTCCAGATTCATTTTCAAAATAAGACGTTGTGCCTTTGCATGCCATAAACCTAATTAGCCATGATGGATGCTAGACAAGTTTTTGACAAGTACTAATAACTTTGTTGATCATTCCCTAAGAGTTTACTGCTTCCTCTTCTTCCACCTCCTCCTCCCACACTGTAACCCTGCCCTTCATCATGTCTGGGGATGCTTTGACAAAATAAACCCACAACATGCTGATGAATTATTCAAATTTGACTCAGATGTATGAAGAGTTGCGAGAGAGATGCAGTTATCACTACCGGCAAACCCCCTTCCTCCAGCTGACTGAACCTCCAGTCAAACCAATTACCATCCACACCCCTCCAGCTTTTAAGCACCGTTTGAGAAGGAGAAGAAATAGGAGCAGCTGACTACATTATTCTCAAGTTGCTGCAGTCAAAACTGCTGCAGTGCAAAGATGGAGGTGATGGAATTTATCAATTCATAGTGCAGGAGAAAGTGAATTACTGTTGTTTGTCACTGGCAATCTATTCTGCTGAGAGGAGCAGGGCTACGAATGTGATGCTTTATAAAAAAAACTTGCAATATCTTGTCATAACAAACAATTTTGATCCCTATCGACCTTTTATTTCAAGACACCGTGTTTTGTCTCCCCCAATGTGTATGTGCAGCGCTCTAAGTATTACAGCATCTGCCACTTTTAGTTTAAAGCTCTTTGGCTCAATCTAAAAGGAGATTTTACACCATTTGTCCCTGATTTTCTCAGGGTTTGGGGCTTTTAGTTGTCATTTCCTGTCTCGTTTTTAATCACTAACCTTATTTTACATCTCATCAGCATTCTGCCTCACCTGTGTCGAATCAACTAATTACTCATCTGGGTATACTCCTCTTTCTTTGTTCTCTGCTTGACAAGTATTCCACTTAGCCTAGGTTGTTTCTTAGTTTAGCGTTTTATTTCCTTATGTTTGTCTTATTTTTTGCTGTCTGCCCCTGCCCCTCGCATGCATTGTGCGGTCTGTTGGCTGACCTTGTGTATACGACTGGACCTGGCATAAAATCCCCAACTAGCAACGAGGGTGAAGAGGTGTGAGTAAACAAGGAAGCAAAATAATAGCATTACAGGCAGCAGTTGGTCAGCAGTACTTAGAGAATCTACATTAGTCTGACCTACTGCACCAGTTTATCCTCTCTTGAGAACATGTCATGTTTCCCTCCCGCTGCCCACTGCCAGATCAAAAATATGACCGTCGACCCAAATTGTTCAGCCTTCCCTCTCTTCTTCCTCCCAAATTTGTCCCAGATTTTAAATGCATGTTTCTCTCTGCTTCACTCTCTACTGTGAGCCCTTGGCTGCTGGTCTGAAGCTATCTTAAATATTCACAACCAGCGAGAGGGAGTAACTGAAAGAATAGCACACTCACCAGGACTTTACCTTGTGCAGCACAAGTCTAGAAAATTATAGAACTTTCTTGTGACCTTAAAGAGGTCAAACAAAAACAAATTAAAAATATGCACTATGTGGCATTTTACTTTATATACACATAAATATTGTTTGCCTGGAATAGAAATAATAATTTAGAAAACTATATGGAAGCTACAACTGACCATTTAAATCATGGTAGATGACGGTGTTAAAGCAACCAAATACTGGGGAAATTTCAGGGGTCATACAAATAAGCCCATGTAAAACCGTGAACCTTTCAGAATTGGTGTTGACTTTTCAGTAAACCACCTGATATTAGATAAGGTGGGACTCTCCCCAATAAATAAGAAAATAGTGGAGAAGCTTCTCGTGACCTTTGCTTAAACACGACCAAGTGTTGGTGCTTAAACTTAACCAAACGGGTTTGTAAACAAAAACATTCAGGAAAATCTAAAAAGTAAATCTGGTTGCACAAGGAAGTAGACCCTTTTTGCTTGGGTGAAAGCATGTCTGCCTCTGCCACTTCCACCTTTTCCTCCAAAAGCAAAGGTTGTCACTCTTTATATTACTCTGGAGACCATTTTCCCATTGAGGCATTCGACCAGCAAATCTACAAACACATTTTTATTTTTGGAGAGTTATTGGCAATTGACCTGTTATGACATTTAGGTAGGAGTTGCTAGAGTCATAAAACACAGATGAAAAGCCTAAAGTACTAATATACAGAGATTTGTACACTTTCAGAGTACCAATCTGCACTCCTGCTGAATCATGATGTTTAAGTGTGCAGAAGTAATTGCCCAGCTCAAGTGCTGTAGAGTGTACTTTCCTCTGCTTTTTCTTTACTTCTGTTGAAATACCAAAGGTCATGACTATAAACGAACACCTGTGTTGTGTACAGTGCTGTTGAATCTCCGGCTGTATTCCAGCTGTGGGCTTATTTTATTGTCAGTGTGAGGACACACGCAGGTAACACAGATGAAGGTCAGGGTGCCAAGTAATTTGAGAATATTTAGCACACACTTTAGAGAAATTTGTTTCTTATTAGCTCATCGTTGTTTCTTTAGTATGGAAATATTATAATTTCCACTGAATGGATTTTACTATTTCTGTGACAGTCCCTCGAAAACCTTAAGCCAGCATATACTGAAAATATGTTGAGCTTCTTGAATTCACTATCCAATTTAATTTTATTTACTCAGCGCCAAATCACAACAACAGTCACCTCAAGGCACTTTATATCGTAAGGTAGACCCTAAAACAGGGGTAGGGAACTCGAGGCCTCAAGAGCTGGTGTCCTTGATCCAACACAGCTGATTTAAATGGCTAAATTAGCTCCTCAACATGTCTTGAAGTTCTCCAGAGGCCTGATAATGAACTAATGATTTGATTCAGGTGTAGGGACCCAGGGTGAGATCTAAAACCTGCAGGACACCGGCTCTCGAGGACTAACGTTCCCTACCCCCGCCCTACAATAATACATACAGAACAAAAACCAACAATCATATGACCACCTATGAGCAAGCACTTTGGCGACAGTGGGAAGGAAAAACTCCCTTTTAACAGGAAGAAACCTTGTTATTGCAAAAAGATGAATTTCTAAAAGATTCTTGTAGAGTGGATACATTTTGTTCTTAGTCAGTCCTAATCATTCTGAAATGTATGTTGAATGTTGCCATGTTAACCTTCTTCAGCAAAGTATTTGGTATTGCCTATGACAAATAATTATTATTTATAAAAGCTAAAATGTACAAAAAAATGTTAAATTTAGTTTTTGTACTTCAGACATGCATATTTGCTTTTGTAAGGCAAATAATGGTATCGGGGTTTATATATTATAATACATGAACATAGAAATGACCAAGTGCTCTTTTTACTGAGCTGCGTTTGTGTTAATGCATCTTGTTTTGTGTTTTTATATTTCTTGTACAGTATTTGAGTGAAGCACCCACAAATTTGTTGTATTTTTTGTACAATAAAGGGCTTTTCTATTCTATTCTACTTTGAAAGCAATAAAATGCAGATGGTGACTTGGTAGTTTGACCTCTGGATGTCTAACGTCTGAAGTAGAAAATGAAATAATCCCTTGTGAAATCTCTTCTGTAATAAACTGATCTGGAGTGACCTCACAAATTACCAAATGAAACATACTTGGTCATCTGAAGTGTAAAACCTTTTTTTTTTAGCACAGTTACAACCTTTAGTGATGAGCCAGTACATACAGTGCCATTTCACATGAGCACATTCCTGATCCAGCACAGTGAATCACCAGCTCTTTCTTCAGACTGTTCTGAAATCAGTAGCATTAGTTAATGGCATTTTCCCCATGAAACTCTCCTTTAAGCTTGAGCAGCAGCTATATAACATGCAACCCAGGAGATGTCTGGGTATGGTGGCCTTTAAGGTCTGTTACCTGCAAAAGTGGAAGAGTACAATACCAAACTTTTCCATTATAAAAAGATAAGATGCAGTTGCTCCTGGTTTCATCATACATCATGTTGAACTCTGCAGTTTCTACCCTTTTCGTCTGGGTACCTCTGGCAGCTCAGAAAAGCTTCTGCATTGTTTATTTCATGAAACGTGACTCAAATCCCCCTTAGACTCATTACGTTGGTGAAACATTTCCTCATCCTATTGCATCAATAACAATTGAGAGCAGACAAATGAACCTGCTAAGATTCAAGGATCCTGACCAGAAAGGGGTCAATCAACTGTGTGCTAATTGGCTCTATTTTCACCCTGAGTAATTCTGCAACTAATTTGTATTGCAGCTCAGAGTCACTGATCAATTATGAAAATGTTTTCATAGTGCTTGCACTCAAATGTACCTTCATTTGTAACAGAATCTGAAATAATAAGAGGTTATCCACATGTTAATTTCACATACCCATGTTGGTGTTTTGTACTCTGGGCAGTGTAAAGCTGGCCCCATGAAACACTGCAAAGGTAGATGTTGGTACTTCAACTGGAAACACTGGCATTAAACCGATTTCAGGTGCAATTGCTTTGGTAGTGCTCTCTGTATCTATGACATAGTAGAGCCATTATTCACTCCCCACTTCCTAATAAAGCTACTCAATCAGACTATGTTACGTACAAATACAACAACTGAGTTTAAAGGAATGTGCCCATTTTTCTCAGTCAGTCATGCAACAATGCTCACATGCAATATGGACATTGAGTAGTTGCCCTAAAAAGAGATTCTATTGTTAGTAAAGAGGAGAAATCGATACAGCGATTTTATCTTCTTCAAAGTAAATAGGGCTTTTTTATTCCAATAGAGACTTAGTTTTCCTGGCTCATCTTTATTAAAAAGTGAAATAAAAGGACTTTATTTTTTTTTAAAAACACACCTTTTTATGGATTAAGTGATACAGAGAGTTAAAACAGAGTTTATCTATGTGTGATTTTGTTAACAGTAAATCATCTTTAATTCTAATCCAAAATCCTAAAATGAATATGTTCAATGAGAAGATGTTATGTGTGCTGGTATGATTCAGCTTCGATCTTGGCAGATTAGTGTCTGTGACTCTGACCCATCATTATGATTTTGAATAAGACAAATTATGTATAAAGTATGTTGCAACTGATAAACACAGAGTCATAACTTCCAATAATAGTTTAAGCCTACTGAATGAAATAAAGATAAAGACACAAGTCACTAAAGGATGACTGCAGAAAATGAAGCTGTGATTTCTGTCCGTGAGGGAAAAATGACAACTTAATTCACTTCTTCTGTTGGCTAATTATAATTTAACACATTACCATATTGCTTTGGATTCTATTCATTTCCATCACAAACTCACAAGAGCAACATAAAAAGAAGCTGCGGGGCACAGCATTGTTGTTTCTCACCATTTCTACCCCTGCGAGTGTCACAGGCATTACGTGGAAAATAGGACAGCCATTGAACACTCCTTCAAACTCCACTCTAACAGAAATGAGTCACACAAAGGCCGTTTAAAAGTGTTATCTTCAAAAGCGTCCTTTATAAGCCTTCTCGTCTTAAAATATAAGGAAATCTAAATGTTTTCTTCAAGAATTTATTTCGCAGCCGATGAAGTACATTTTGCCTCGGTGAAGTCAAAGAACAAAGACAGCATAAAGCACCTTATTTATAGCTGCTGCGCCTTAAAGCTGCGCTCAGCTGCATGTTCACGTCAGCAAAGGCTGAGCTGCATTTCATGGTCACAACTCATTGACATAGTGACTTGAGTCATAAAAAGACACAGCAGCTAAAACGTACTGCATCACAGTTGTAACACGACTCAGAGCAAACCGATTCCAGTCTGCTCAGTATAAAAATCATTACCATTGATCGGTGGAGAATGGGGCCTGACTTGAGTGTTTGTGTTTGTACAATAAAAATAAGAGTGGGTATCTGATAAAGAACACAAACATATTGTTTATTATTGGCTTCAGCAAACACTGAGTGCACCTGTGTTTAATTTATAGGCAGAATCAATCTTTTTTTCATGTACATTCAGGATATATTTACATGCTATAGAAAATTTAAGAGATATGAATACAAAACCAGTAAACTTGGATTTTTTTTTAGGACTTGGATAATTATATCTATTTATTTATTTATTATTTTTAGCTTTAAATCAATTGTGAAAAATGTGGGGTTTTCACTGTATATCAGTCCAGCATTTTGTATCGCAATAAACACTCGGCTAATATTAGAGAATGATTATCGTCCTATTTAGAATTTAAAAAATGCTAATGAACAGCAATATCCTGTATTAATCACCTTAATTAATCCTTAATTTGCAAACATTCTTTCCATCTTCCAGCAAATCTGCTGTCTGATCTAAAAGTCTCCAAAAGTCTTCTTGCACACATTCGTGTTGTTCAAATATTCTTCCTCCCAGACTCTTTGCCTTTTCTTCATCTCCGCCTCATCCTGGTTGCTCAGAGAGTCTCATCTGAGTCACCATCTGCTTCACTTCTACTACCACCAGTGTTTAGACACCAAGGGTCCTATCCTACTTCCTGATATTGCTGAGACTCAGCTATACTATGTTGCTTCATCAGTTTATTAGTCAAAACTGTGCTTTAGTAAATGCAATGTTCAGTCCTTGTCGAAACTATCACCCAACTTCATTCAATGCTTGCATCATAAAGGCTGTGTTTTAGCAAGTTTCTTTGCACTTGAAAAATTAGTGTAGCTGTTTTTTATATTTGGTAGTCCTCGTGTTAAAAAAGCTGCAACTGAACAGCTGCTATACAGTGACCAACCTCGATTTAACCTATACTAATAATATTTTTAGTATCAAAGCAGTTTTTACTTTGTGTCAAATTCCTCATATACATGCGTTTATGTATTAGTCACGTTCCTTAAAATAATAATCAGGAGATAGGGTTAATAAGTAATAAGTGTCCAGGCTATTCAAAGGTCATACTCACTGTGGCGTGGGTGTGGTCCTTGGCCAGCTGCAGAGGAGGAGTGACACAGTGAGCTCCCGGGGCGGCGCAGGGGCGGGGTGAACAGGTGTGCTGGGATCTGACAGTGATTGTGTCTGTTTATATGTTGGCAGTGACAGACGGAGACGGGGGTGACAGCAGAGAAAGAGAGCGCGGGAGCATATGTGTCCACGTACAACCCCGAGTTTAATAAAAAGTTCTGCATTGTCAAAGTCGCTCCGGCTGGTATTTCTTGGGTCCACCGTTACACTCACACATAAAGAGTCTTTTGGGTCAGTGTGGAGAATTGAAATACAAATGCAGATCAGGGTTGCTGATCGTCCAAAGTTAATTCAGTCAGTCAGAACTGTCCTATATGCATCTTTAATATAGGGTCTTATCAGAGGTTCTGACAGGCTTGTCAGCAGGAAATAAGACTACAAAGAGTCTAAAAAGGAACAGGAGTGATTTTTTTCCCATCTTCTTCTTAGAGAGATGGAAGAGAGCGGCTCTCTCTGGTAGGAAGTTCTTATCTGGAATTTAACAAAGTGCTCACTTCGCTACGATACTGAAGACCAAAACATCGGACTCAGTGTCTGCCCTCTTGGGGGAATGTAGCACAAAATGTTTGCTATATTCTGAAATGGTGCTACCCAACATGGAAGATACTACAAGCTCATGCACTCTACAGCATGAAAGACCAAAAGAAGATGCACTTTGTTTTTGAACTGGCCTCCAAAACATCCATTACTGACCTTTCTCTTAGTGCCCTCCATAATATGTGGAACCAGATTCACACCAGTCATCAAAATTGGACCCTTTCTTTCCATTTTAGTCTGTTCAGCTAATCATACCACCGTTAAACACACCAGACCCTCGTTAAAGCTTTGACCAGCCTCCTTTTAGCTCTTTGCAATTGTTTGGTGATGTCAAGAAAATAAATGCCATGATCGTCTGACAGGGGTCAGAGTGGCAGTAGGTCAGGGAGCATAAAAAGAACGACATATTGCACTTCATTTTAATTTTGTCCGCATTCATGTATCTTTGGGGGAGTGTAGAGAAAGTAAAGTAAAATTTTAATGTTTAATGGTTTGTATTTTGGAGACCTATTTTCATATTTTGGACTATTATTAGCCTCTGAAAGTAACTGTAACAAGTCATGACATTCAGTACTATTAAACACAGCTTTACAAGAAAATGCACAAGGTGTTTTTGAATGGTAGGCTTCCCTGGGTTAGCAGCTCAAGCTAGCGTTGACCCCAAACACACAAGACCTGTGTGTTTTGTAGGCTTTCTTTTGATCACAAAAAAGTAAAACCCATGACTTGGTTAAATAATGGGTGGCATGGCGATGCTGTGATTAGCACCATCCTGTCACAGCAAGAAAGTTGTTGGTTCAGATCCAGTATGCATGTTCTCCCTGCGTGGATTCTCGTCAGGTACTCTGGCTTCCTCCAGCACAATGGAGTTAGCTTAATGGGTGTGAATGTGAGAGTGAATGATTGTCTGTCTCTGTGACAGACTGGTGACCTGCCTAGGGTGTACCCTCTCTCTTGCCCTGTGACAGTTAGAATAGGTGACCCAGAATAAGCGAAGAAAATGGACGGATGGTTAAACAATAAGGCTATATGATTACAAACGTGACACTGCCCGTTACATTTTTGTACTTTAACTATATTCCTGTATCTCAAAGATTGCAGCACAGTCATGACCAAAGGTTTTGCAGTGGCACAAATTTTGTTTCATACAGTTTGATCCTACTCCTTTTCAGACCAAACAATTGTTATTTCATGTTAGATGAATGTGTTTTATTTTATTATATTTCTTTTTTTGCTTGTCTGTACAAATACGTGTGTGTGTGTGTGTGTGTGTGTGTGTGTGTGTATATCTACACATATATTCGTATCCGTAAACGAAAGTACATGTAGACGAGTATATATTGGTTTTTTTGTTTTTTGGTTGTTTGTTTTATTATGTCTGAAATAAATAAAGATACAATACAATTATCGTTACATAAGTCTATGATATAAATGAAGAACAATCACAAGTATTTAATACATCTAAAAGACTTGCATTGGCAAATAAATTAATAGTTGGTTTGGGCAGTGGTGCCACTGGACTGGAATAAGGATGGGAAGTTGGCGCTACAGCCAATCACATATCTTTATACTGTAAAAAATTAAGATTTGCTAGCTAGCAGTCTTTGCTAAACACTGCTGTCTGTCTGCTGGCTCCAGTTTCATCCAGTAGCCTAATGTATATTTATTGTTTGCCTCATCCTCATGGTCATTCACTTTCCCAGACATGTGGAGCAATATAAACATAACCATCTTCATTTAACCATGTTGAACAGCTGTTGCAGTGGCTCAGTGCTGCTTAACTCAGACACAAGTTAAACATAAATATGTCTTCAGACTTCATTCTTACAAGCATACAACAGATTTACGTTGTTACTGTCTAAAGCTGTAGCTGAGGTTGATTTGTGATATGTCTGCAAGCTAATTGGAATTTCAAAACAAACGGCTCCTCCTTTTAAATGCGCTTTAAGGGCAACTGCTTTTGAAATGTGGGTTAGGGTGCTGGAGTGAACTACGTGCTTGGGAATCATAAAATAGACTTTGACTACAGCTAATATGAATTAAATGTAGAGCTGATGTTGTATTAGACTGACTTTGACGTTGTATTCTTCCAATATTTTGGCTGACTGGCTCTGACTGACTCTTGTCATTCACATTGTGGCGCACATGTCCATCTGTCAAAGCCCATCAGCTTTCTTTTGGACTGCATGCCCACCTTGGCTGGCAGTATGAAATGAATGGATGCTTTATGCATGCAGACGGATGGTCATGTCTGTCTAGATTATTCGTTTTACTTTATGCATCTGCATCTATTTCTGCACATTTATGTCCCCATGAGAGAATTTGTCCCTTACATTTAATCAAATGATACAAATAATATAACACTTATACATAAAGTTTGCAATCAAGTTTCTGAAGCTGAAAACACGACTGAGCAAACCGCAAATGCCACAAGGATTAGACTGAAATGGGTTTAGGGCCATATTTATGTATGAGGGGGTTAGATATGACCAAGCACGTTCTTCATTGAATGGTAGGTAGTTATTGAATAGGTTCATCCTTGTACCTTTTAGAATACCTGATCAGAAAGTTTCTTCCTCACAAACTCTGTTAGGTGATAATGTACGAAACTTATTTATGAATACTGTTTTGGGAAGAAAACCCAAGACCGCAGTACTCATTTCAAAGAGGTCTGTGCATTGACATAAGAAGAAAACAACGCAGATGGTATCAAACCAAAAGTAGGACCTCAATAAATGAAAAGAAACCCAAAAAGAAGATAAAGCAAAACAGCCCAAAGAAAAACAAACAAAGCAAAAGAAATATTGCAAAGGAGTCTGCTCAAATCCCCTCTGAATTTTGAAAAGCTGCTTAGTATGTGTGACACAATTGTTGAATTTTGTGTTTTTTCTGCAATCTGTTCTTAATTTACATTGTCTTCTCTTTATCACATACTTATCTACTCATCTATTCACATTACTAAATATGGCATTTTCTCCAGAATGCACAGTAGCGTACAGAAAGGAGAATTTTACATCTAATATTGTGCAACGGCAAGAAATCATGAAAAGTATAAATACAGAGAACATGGATGAAAGAGGACAGACTTTTAGTTGTTACCAAAGTCCTGTCAAATCCGAACAGCTGAGATAAAGCCAATAAAACCAGACAGGATGGCACCTTAACCCTGCCTCTGTGTAAGTTCCTAAACATTATGTGGATAATCACCTCTTTAGGCCATAAACAGCACGGACCGCTGCACAAAGCTTTTTGTATTCACCCAGACCAACAGCCAAGCAGAATGTTATTTACTCTGAAGCAGAGGATAAGGAAGAAGTTAGACCACAAACAGACTACTCCAGCCACAGGTCCAACCCTCTGGGGGAGAGATCGAGATTGGGATTTTGTGCCAGGCTGTGCAGCCATTTCTCTGCGACTAAAGGAGTGCACAAACAGCATAGGGAGAAAACAAATCACTTCCCAGGAAATTCACAATTGGCACAAATGCTGGCAGCAACAGGGCTTCGGAGAATTGCATAGAATTTTAGTACATACTGCATAAATGTGTTGCTAACGTAAATATTGATTTCTTAGGAGGTTTCTGCTAAAGACAAGGGGAAATATTAGCCCCAGTCTCTGAGACCAACTTATTAGGTTGCTGTGTTAGAGGTCAAGTTTGGCATGTTACCACACATGCTTCACAGTTATATTAGGATAAAGCTGGTTAAAGAAAACGTCGCCTTTGGTTGTATGGGTGAAAGGGAAAAAAGTCAGAGTGACTGCCACCGCTGCAATCTGACCTTTCACTACTGTGCCTCCTAATAATCTACAAAGCTGAGATGAGGGCAGCGCAAGAGGTTAAAGAATAACAGCAAAGATAAGACGCTGACAGCATTCGCCTCAGATGTCACTTAGGTAGCTTATCAGCTGTGTATTTTCTCTTTTTAGGGTTGTGCCTTTTCATTTTACAACATCAAAATAAAAATTGAATCATAATCAAATCATAAAAATCTCTCTGAGCAGCCAGTAGCTTATTGGCCTGTGTCATGGCCCCACATTGTTATCCAAGAACTACAGCACATGCCCTGTCTTTTATTTGTATTGCAGAAGATTTTGGTGATTTGTGGGATTTGATGACAAAACGTTTGACTTGAAGGAATGTGATATTCTAGAAGGTGGTTTGAGGAATCGCAGTGCCTTCATTAAGTATTTTCTCTGTTTTTGGTTTTACTGGCAAAAATCAATCTGCCGTCTATTCTATGTGCTGTTAAGTACAGCATTGTTTCTTTCATCAGTTTATTTTTCACCATTTCAATTTGTTCAGGTAATATCTTGAAAGCTGGGTGCTATTTAGTCTTTGCCTTTTCTGTGATTTCTGTGCAAACATGTAGCTGGTGCAAAGTCAGAGAGTTGAAAGTAAATAATCTTGAATCTAAATCTATGGGAGAAACAGATTTTACTAGATAGGACTGATTCTATATCATCTATGTTCTTTAGTAACCACTATTTCGGTGGTTCATCAGCATCAGTGGACTTCTTTCTTTTGGATGACTTTTTCTTCATCGTGTTGGCTTTAGAATCCATATTGTGTTGTTTGCTTTACCAGTGGCCAGAAAATGCTTCCAAGTCTGTTATATCCACCACAATGATGATTGTTTTGTTTCCTCTCCAGGTCTATAACTCACACCATGCCTGCACCCTTTTCTATTGGATGCTGTACCTTAACATAAACAGCCATAATCACTTCTGTGAAAAGTGGCTCTACTCCAGTCTGCATGTTGAAGTTGCCCGTGATGCAACCGTGTGAGGGTGTGTGAAAATGTTAGACAATGTTCTTAGGAATAGAAAAAAACAACCAAACAACAAAAAATTGCATGAATATTTGTGTTAAAGGTTAATGAGGCTCGCAATACAAAGCGGATCTGCATGTGGATGGTCCATTTACCATCCACGTGCACTCCCAAGAATTGTAATTTTATAGCCCATCTCACATGTGATAAGTTCATTTACATGAATCACAGTGTCTAAATGTGGCTTAATTAGGTTTGCTTGAAGGCAAAATACCTGGCTAATCTTTAAATACACCTCTTAATTGTCGCTTTAAAGCCTGAACCACTAAATAATTACCAAAAGTACAACTTTTTGTGTTTTGTGAAATCTCTTACAACATCCCCCCCCCCCCCCCACACGCACACAAATACATTAAATATTAACATTAAATATTAACTCATATATTTGCATATATGAGTTTAAAGTTGTATCATATTTGAAACATAGGGCTTTATTGTAATTTATTCCTTAAATGTCTCACAAACCCACAAAAACTCATTTATCTAATATGTTAAACGTGGCTTCAAAGGGTTAAATTGCTGCCTGTTTTCAAACTCATTGCATTCAGTTTAAAAGTGTTAATCAAATTCTATAATCATGATTTATACTCCTGTCTCTTGCTTCTCTCTCATACTTCATGTAATGCAATATTGCAGCTTCTCTGGGCCAGTGTTTATTTTCTAAAACTGCCTCTTGCATCATCTACCACAACTGATGTGTGATCTTGTGGTTTGGCCTCTAGTGCCAATAGCACATCTATTTAATTTAAATAGAAAATGGCCAACAATCACACGATCCCTTGTGAGCAAGTGTTTAGCAGTGGTGGAAAGGAAAAACTCAGTTTTAACAGGAAGAAATCTTCAGCTGAACAAAGCTCAGGAACAGGCTGAAGTCTGGCATTAGGGGAAAGAGGTTAAAGAAAAGCAACATCAGAGGGGGACAAGGACAAAAAAAGCTAAGAGAGAGAGAAGACAAAGTCGAATGACATGTAGTAGTGGTATATAAACACCTGAAGAGTGAAATAGCATTTCTTCTCCACTCACCCTAAGTACACCATAGGAAGTCCCCCTTGCAGCCTTTTTAGGTGATGGTTCAGGCTCACCCCGATCCAGATCTAACTATAAGCTTTATCGAAAAGAAAAGTTTTGAGTTTAATCTTAACACTAGAAAGGCTGTTTGTCTCCTAAACCCAAAATGAAAGCTGGTTCCACAGGAGAGGGGCATGATGGCTGAAGTCTCTGCCTCCCATTCTACTTTAGCAAGCCTGCAGTCTGTGAGCAAAGAACTCTGTTTGGATAATGTGGTACCACGGGGTCTTTAAGATATGATGGGGCCTGATTACTCAAGTATTTGTATGTGAGGAGGAGGATTTTCAGTTGGAGATTTGACAGAGTCAATGAAGAGAAGCAGGGATGTAGAAAGGAAATAAAACCTCCCTTTCTAGCCCCTGTCAATACTTTCACAGCAGTGTTTGGAGTTACCTGGGGTTTTTTGTGGAACTTTTAGAACAGCTTGATATTAAGGAACTGCTATAGTCCAGCCTAGAAGTAATAAATGCATTAACTAGCATTTCAGCAGTCTTAAATATTTGTTTAATGTCTACACCGAAGGAAATATCCTGTTCAAAAAGGTCTCCAAGATTCCTCACAGGAATCTCGCTGGAAGCCAAAATAAAGCCATCCAAGCTAAGCATCAGATTAAACACCATGTTTCTGAGATTTTTGGGGTCAAACATGATAACCTCAGTTCTCTCTGAATTCAGGAGGAAACAGTTCTCCCGTAAATGAAGGGCTAATTGTGTCCTGTAACTTTACTCAAAGAATCTGGTTGGGGCATTTTTCCTTCTGGTCGCGGTTTTTGCATTTCCACAGCTCTTGCTTCATCCTGCGTGTATTTATGCTTAGTTAAAATTATAGTGTCTCAGTTCCTGAATGGCTGCCTCAATTTTTGAGAATTTAAATTCTTCACAGTAACAGCTTCTGTTCTGTTACAGCTAATGTATATCATCTACTAAACACAGTAGATGTTAACTTTTACTTCAACCCCTGGGCTCTGGATTTGCAGAAGACAGGAATGTTAGCATTTAGCATCATTTCCACATTCACTACATTTCCCCTTTGATCTTTCAGCTAGAGGGAGGTTTAAGGCCTTGTCACTTTTATCTTTAAACTTGACAACAAATCTACCTTCCTCTTTAAACTTTATCATTTTTCCTAATTTCCCAAGAACCCCCCACTTTAACTACTATTCTCTGATCTGTCTCTTTTATGTTGTTTTACTAGACTTTTTTTTTTTAATACAGCCACCCTTTCCCTCTTTGCTGGAAAGGCCAAAAGAGCTTCTATTAAACAACTTTTAGATGTTACCATATCAGCCAGTGTCTTGTACAAAGACACTAAATATCCAAAGCAACTTCTGCCTTCACATCTCTGACCTCTTTAACTTCAGCCTTCTTTCCCTTCCTTTGTTTTCTTGCCCACACGCTCTTCCCGAATTCTTTCCTCTTGTGCCTCTTTTCCAGTCAGCTCCACTTGTTTTGATAGATGGTGTGACCCATGTTATTTTATTAGTTTATATGTCATTTTCCGAGTCCTTCCTGTGTAATTCCTTGTCTCTGCAATGTGTTACATACCCATAAGTCTGCTAGGGTCCAACTGGGCCAGAAAAATGTTAAGCTTATCAGATGTTGATGGTAAAGTCTCATCTACAGAGCCTTTACATAATAATGTACTAAATACAAATGCACGCTTCAGGTAGGTGAAAGCACTGTTACAAGAATGACGCCTTGGCTGTTGTTTCTACAGCTGTGTGTTTCAGCGTCTGCAGCAGGGTTTAATCGCCACTTTCCTTTAAGACCACCTTCTGGATAATCCCTTTGTTTTCTTGTTTTAATTTTTCTCAGACTTTACGTGGGCTTACCTGTTATATCTTTTGACTTCTTTTAAAGTTCTGAATGTGTGACCCGCTCGCTCATAGAAAAGACCAAAGCCAAACTCAAAAACAGAATTTGAATGAGCCGATGTAAATTCATAAGCCCACTGGAATGTGAAGCTAAAGAGGCTTGTGATTTTTCACTCCTTTTTAAGAAAGAGAAACCTAACGCATCTTTAATACCGTTCTTCATTGAAAGGGGACCAAGTAATTGAATATGGCGAAGGTTAATCTGCTGTATTTTCACATATAAAGACAAGTAATGGTTCTGCCTGCTTAGAACATATTAGAGCTGCTGAGTGGAATAAACCGGGAAAGATGACTGACAATAAAACAGACAACTGTGCTGCTGCCCTGTGATTTCTAATATTCAGAGGCGCTAATGGACACTGAGACTGGCTCTGCTTTCTTTCTTTTGCCAGTACATGGGGATGCATTCAATGACCTGATGCAGTAACACTGTCTACCGTAGTAGACAGGGTTCCATCTAGTTCAAGCCACAAATATATTGATCTTTTTTCCAAAGAAGATAGGGCACTTGCTAACCACAGCAACATCCCTGCAAAAGCTCCACTTTGGTGATGTTTCCATGTGGAAAATCACTCTTGTTACAATATTGCCAGGATTAAAGGGCGCAAAGGTGGTGGCAGGTTTACCTCGGTCATTTGGTTGATAACAATATTGTATTTTGGTTCAATGAAGCTCCTTAAAAAAAAAACTGGTGAACAACATTTGCTTTGCCCATACTGCAGCTTCCAGGGCTTAAAAATGAAGCTAATACTGAAGTGCCAAAAACTGCCGCTCCTCCAATGGCTACTTTATGAATGGGTCCAAAAGCGAGTCACTACCTGTAGACCCCCATGTTAAAATGCCCATTCCACAGCTTTGTACAAAATGTGGCTTTGTTTTCAAAGAATCATTTACTCAAAAAGCAACAACTATAAATGGCTGTTTTGTTCTTTTTCTTCTTTCAAATTTACCTTTTCATTTGTCCATGTGGTACAAACCCTTAAAGAAGCTTTTTGATCCATTTCATGTGAGTGACATTTTAGTCTGCTAGTAGTAATTAGCAGGTTTATCTGTGGGTATGCATCTCCTGGGTATAATAATAATAATAATAATAATAATAATAATAATAATAATAATAATAATAATAATAATAATAATCCTTTTTTAAAATAACAGCCCAGATTTTTTTTTTGTTTGAACTGAAATAAATAAGACTTGTGTAATTTAGTTGGGTTTTTTTTCTTCTAAATTAGTGATTAGAAACCAGCTTTGTCCAGAAGTGCTAACATTCTGCATGCTGATTGGTCGGCTAAGGATTTACAGGTCACGCTCCCTTGACAGCAATAGTTTACCAATGATAACTAGATGTTGTAAGTGTAATTAAACCACGGCACCTAATTAGATTTGTGCATAGAAAGCTGCTGGCTGTGATGGTCAAAGGTGATTGCTATCAGGGGACTGTTGCTGGAAATTACCTGCTGATACTGGCAGGAAAACAAAATGGTGAATGGCATAAAACAGCTTGTGGCGCTGTGGATAATACTTGAAGAAAGCTATTTTATTGCGCTAGAAATCTTAAATAATAACAATTTAAAAACGAACTTTCACATTTTACTTACACGTTTTTGAGTGTTTTAGTCCAAACTGGTCATCAGCTAGCGTCTAATTAGGTCATCATCGGAGGCCTCACTCCCTTCATTCTAATTAAGGATAATTACACCAGAGGCAGCCGTCAAAACAAAAGCTACTGTTCCTTTAAATCTTCACTCCTTTCAAATGTTTTGGAGCGAGGGAGGGAAATACAGTGAAAAGGAGACGAAACCACATTGTCAAGGAAAAGGAGAGAGGAAAAAAAGAGACCCACGCGTAAACCGACACTCCCCTTGAACACATGCACCAGCGCACTGACAGTCTGACCAGTGTCGTCCAGCCGCCTGAAGCACAGCGCCCGCTGTTTGCATGTGTTCACCCCCCCTTGGACTTGGTGGGAGGGGGGAGAAGTTTACCCAAAGACCAGCCTGGATCACTGAGAGAGACGATGCCTTTTTCCTCCACACCGGTCTCACGATTCTTCAGTGGATTTGCTGATTCCAACAATTAACCTTGCAAGTTATTCATCGGGAGTGGGGCGAGATTTCGAGCCAGAGGATGCTCCCACAGGTCATTCGGATACTGTATGTCTTGTCTTTCTGCTTTTTCCAAGGAGTCTTTATCAGGTGAGGGAGCAATCTGCTATTCTCTTAGTGTTTGTGCGAGTTATTTTCTCTCTCATCAACTGCTTCGCATAAACTTTTTTTTTTTTTTAAACCATTTTAATCGACGCTACTGGCTGTAAGACATCTGTCATTTGTTTACTTATTTAAAAGACTTTATTAGAAATTAACATCTAAACGTTTTAAATGCTGGTTGGAAGGGGGAATGGAAGACTGGTACATACCAGCAAGAAACCAATTAATTAATTAATTAATTAAAAAAAACTAGACCTGCTGTTTACGCACAGAACAAAAAGATGCCGCTAACTATGAAGTAACCACGGAGTCACTAAACCCTGTTTGCCCAGAGGTGTCAGACTACCTGTGGAATTCCCGGTTGCATTGAAAGGTTGAGTGATGGCTTTTGTGGGTCGTTTAAATCGCTACATTAATACTCCAGTGTAGGATAATCGTGGTCGTTGTGCTGAACAGTTTAACGGGAGCCAGTGATTACAAAGCTTGCTGGGGTTATAAAAACTAATAAAGCTGCTGCATACTGAACATTTGGATGCATGTTTGAAAATGGGAGCTGGGAGTGGAGTATATTGTTTCTGTGCTTAGTTTATTCACTACTGCAGGAAATATCATTCATTGTGGGTTCTAGAACACATTTTATTTCCACGCCATCATTCTTTCACTCAGTCCATCTAACAATAACCAAGCTCCTCTGTCTTCTTCTTTCCATGTCACCTTCCTCTCGTCCTCCCTCAACCTCTCTCCCTCCTCTTGGTGGCAAAAAGTTTTATTTGCAGTGAACACTTTTCTTATTTCATGCCCTGCCACCCTCAGGTGTGAGCGGAAGGGAATTAAGATCTGCATAATCCCAGAGCGGAACAGAGCAGTGACTCCGTGAACCCAGGGGCGAGGAGAGCAGCTCTTAGCCTGGAGAGCAGTCAACTGACAGCACCTCCTCTGACAAATTATATGCTCTCCTACCAGTCATTCTGCTAGCCACGTAGGGAGGGAGTGGGAGGGAGGCATGAAGGAAAAGGAAGGGATTAAGGTGTAAAAGACAGGCAGAATCAGATGGAGTCAATGGACATGTTGGGGGAATGATGGAAGATGAAAATGGGAATGGAGCAACCTGGGATGGGGAGAAATGGGAACAAGAAATTGAAAGAGTGATTCATTTAGCTGGAGGTGGTGTGAAGATTAGCAAAGTGGAGAATGAGGCTGGTAGATGGAGAGAAATGGTTCAGATAGGAGAAACGAGATGGAGAAAGAGGGGGAGGTGTATGTTAGGTGGGAAGTGCTGTAAGAGATTTGGGGGAAAAATGTCATGTGAAATAGTGCTCATCAAGCAGGATGGACATATGTTTTGGACTGGGTGTTTGTCAACAAGAGGAAATGCGAAACGGGAACGAAGGGTGTAATAACCAAGTTCTTATCATACTCTGAGGGTTGGGAGATGGTTATGTGTTGACGTGTGTATGTAGAAAGAGGCGATGTTGTGTCTCTTTAACTTGAATGACAACCTGGAACAAAACCTGACACGTTCTCTTTTCCTGAAGCTTTTCTGCCATCCACTTCCTTTCTTTGTGTGGTATCCCAACAATTTCTGACCCTGCTAGAGGAAACTTAAAAATGCTAAGTTTTAATTGCAAAGTTGTTGATTTATGTTAATTTAAGCATCTTTAAAACTTGCACTCACAGAACTGAAACATGACAAACATAAAGATAAGCATGGTGCTTTGCTGCAAGTCGTATTTTAAGTCCGCAGCACTTAAACAACTAACTTATACATAACTTCTAAACTTTTGGCTTTTGGATATTTTCTTTTGCATTTTATCGCACTACTGCAAGAGAAACACCAGCTGGCTGGATTATATTAGCTGTTTCCCTTGCTATGGTTCGTGCTTGCTCACCGTTACAGTTTACTGGACACTTTAACAGAACAGTGCCACTGTAAATGTTCTTGCTAACACCTTATTGCCAACACCTTTTAAAATATTAGCTGTGAAAAATATTGTGTGCATTTGCAGAACAGGGTTTCCTGAACTTGATTTAAAATAACTGTTTAAATAAAGTAAAGCTGGATCAGAAAATGTGAAAACAGCTAAAGAAATTAGCTTTGGCTTAGTCATGAGTTTTTGTTTTAGTCATACTGCCTCTTTTTTTTTTTTTTTTTTTAGAACGCACATTATAATGGGGAGCTATGAAAGTGGACCAATTATGTTTTCATTTTTTTCTGTTATAGTCTTAAAGTTGATAATATTCACTTAAACACGGCCAAGTGTCAGATAAAATTGAAGCAATCCACGTGAGCCTAAAGCTCAGGCTTCACTTTTTGTTTTTCTCTATTAATGACTCTATATGATTTTCATAAGAGTGATTGTCTCTAATAAGGTACTCCAGGCACACAGGTCTGCTGCGAGTATGGAAGCCACACCCAACTGCTGTTCAAACTTCCTGTTTATAAGCGGCATCCTATTAGAAGTAAGTTAGGTCAAAGAGAGGCTGGCCTTGAAAGCAAAGGAGCCAAAATGGCTTGTTTCAGACAGCAGATGAATTGAGAGGCTGCAACATGGCTCAGCATGAGGTTTAAAAAAAAAACTGAGTTATGCGAAGCTACTCTAGCCAAATCCAAGAATTAAAAAAATAATAATTAGCTGCAAATTAGCAAAAGAGGTCCACATTACAACAGAGAACTTCTGCCACCGTCACCTCTGACTAACACCATTTGATGTGTTGTCTGAATGGGACTTTCCACATGGTAGAACTTGAATTTTTCTCTTTGGGGTGTTCAGTGAAAAACGAGTTGGTTGTTGATACTGTAATAAAAAAAATAGCCAAACTATCACACATGAAGTCTTCACCATGTGAACATCACATCAGAGGAAATTGTGCAAATATGTCCCTGACCTCTGGTCATCTGACATGTGTACTGGGAAATTGCAAGAGAAGAGTAGTGGATTGCATGAAGTGAAGGGCAGAGGATTGCACACCAAGGATCTCTGCTGTCCTTGCCTGCAGTCAGCTAGAGATCATGAGTCAGAACTTAAAAAATATCAGAGAGTAAGTCTTATCAGATGGAGCTGGGCACTTGCGAGCCTGATTAGAGTGTGAGTGAGTGTGTGTGCACGCACAGGCAGGCATACGTGAGAGCATGGTAGTTCAAGAGGAGGCATGGGATCTTTCCCTCTTAACTGTAATGCATTAATTGGAGTAGATAAAGACTTAACATGACCCCAAACCTCAACTTGAGAAAATAGGTCAGCCATAAACATTAAACGTTATATGAGTGACATATTTGGAGATAAACATGATCAAAAATTCTGCAACCCAGTTAGAGACATAAAAGAAGTTATTTTTACTTTTTAGATTCTTCACTGCATTGCTGGCACGTTCGGTTTCTCATATTTAGTTTATAAATTGAGGAGTAGTTTTAATGCAGTGTCACTGCATTTGCAAGGAAAATCTAACTTAAAATTTTGAACGCTTTAAAAAAAGATTTGTGTCTCAGTGACTAACTGGCCTAATTAAAACATTGTATTGAAATGATGTGTACACCACTGAGATACTTCTAGTGTTACTGCAGTTATAATAACAGAATAAGTCTGAACTAGGAGTGATGTCACTGTAGAGTTGAGCATGTTCCCGTAGTGAAGTTGGAAAATCGAGAAAAAACAGGATTTGTTTTGCTCCTTAGCAAGGTTTATGTTCACTGCCGCCATCTTGGATTGTTAATCTGGGGTTGGCCAGGCAGCTCCGAATTTCAGATTTGGAAATCCGACTTGAGGGGGCGTTCCAGTTGGAAATTCTGACTTCTACCTTAAACTGGAATGTGCTTTAGCTGAATACATCTACTGGAAGATATTGACCAGCTTAGGATTGTCCTTCAAATATTTGTGATGGGGGAAGTGACTGGAAAAGGGTTACTGTGTGGAGGTAAGCATGGACGACACAGAGCTCTCAGTTCTCACTACTCCTTTATTCCTCTCCAACATCAACTGAACACATCACGCCACAAAACACAGCAACACACTTCCTCAACACGGGTGTGAGTGGAGCCCTCTAGTGATCCACCACACATGCCCCGCCCCCCCCCCCCCGAACACCCAGCAGAACTAGTCCAGGACCCGGGGTTTAAGCAAACAGCCGGAACGGCTGAACCAGGGGGGTGGGGAACTGACAGAGGAAGACCCAGCTCGGGAGCGAGGCTGGCACTGGCGGTCAGAAAAAGCTGCAGATAACTCGGGCTCCGTTGATTGTGGGACGCTCCTGGGGGAAAAAACAGAACCCATCAGCCTGGTGGCAGGTGGGTGGCCGCGGCAAGTGGCCTGGGCCGGGACCACTTGATCATCTTGCATAACATGTGCAGGCTTAAGTCTGTCAACAGAGACAACCTCCTGCCGACCACCAAAGTCCAAAATGAAATGTTTTTTGCCCTGTTTAAGAACCCTGTATGGCCCGTCATATGGTGGATGGAGGTAATGTCAGCATGGGGACCGAAACGCGAAACCCACGTTGACAAAAATACTCTGGCCACTGTCACCGCTGTCGTGGATGCCAGGGGTACCGCCTCCGGCCACCTGGTCGTGCAGTCCACCACAGTCAAAAGGTGCGTGAAACCCTGTGACTGCGGCAAGGGACCAACCAGGTCCACATGAACGTAATCGAAACGCCTACCGGGGACGCGGAAAGGTTCGAGGGGTGCCTGCATATGCCTGTGGATTTTCGAGCGTTGGCATGGGATACAAGCCCAGTCTTTCACCGTTTTGAGAAGGCCCAGCCAAACGAACCTGGCCCTGACCAGCTTGACCGAGGCCCGGACGCCGGGATGAGAGAGGGCATGCACCGAGTCAAAAACATAACGATGCCATGAAAGGGGAACCACCGGGCGGGGGCGGCCGGTGGAAACATCGCAAAGCAGGTGCGGACCGCCGTCCCACATAGGGGTGTCCTCCAGCATAAGGTCCGTTTTCGTTGACTGAAGGGCAAGGACGTCCGGGTCAGCACGTTGCCCAGCGGCCATGGCAGCGTAGTCGACGCTGACATACATCGGAGAAACCAACATGTGATTGGACTTACCAGCCACATGCTGAATGTCTGTGGTAAACTCTGAAATAGCCGCCAACTGGCGCTGCTGGCGTGCGCTCCATGGGTCAGAGACCTTGGACATGGCAAACTTCAAAGGTTTGTGGTCAACGTACGCAGTAAAGTTGCAACCCTCAAGGAAAAAACGAAAATGTCGTGTCGCGAGGTGCAGGGCCAGCAACTCCCTGTCGAAAACACTGTACTTGCGTTCGGCATCCCGGAGCGTACGACTGAAGAAGGCGAGCGGTTGCCAGAGACCTGAAACCCACTGTTCCAGCACAGCACCCACTGCCACGTCGGACGCGTCGGTGGTCAACGCGATCGCCGCTGACGGAAACGGGTGGGCCAGCAGGGCGGCATCAGCCAGCGCAGACTTGGCTGCGGAAAACACCTGGACGCGTTCCGGCAGCCAGTCAACAGGATCTTTGGCTGTTTTACCTTTTAAGGCAGCATAGAGCGGCTGTAGCAGGTGGGCAGCTCTGGGGAGAAAGCGGTTGTAAAAATTGATCATCCCCAAGAACTCCTGCAACACTTCAACCGACATGGGACGCGGAAAAGTCGAAACGGCCTGGACTCTGTCGGGCAACGGAACCACACCTTCAGCGGAAATGCGGTGCCCGAGGAAATCCAGAACAGGCAACCCAAACTGGCACTTGGAAGCGTTGATGATCAGGCCGTGCGCTGCCAAACACTGGAAAATCTGGCGCAGATGGGACTCGTGCTGGCTCGCTGAGCAGCTGGCCACCAATATATCATCCAGGTAAACAAAAATGAATGGCAGGCCAAAGTTCCCTGCTAGTCTGTCGGCAGTGGTAGGGGGAAGGTGGGTCTTCTGGGAGCCGGAGTCCACGAGAAAACGTCTCCCAGAGCGCGAGTCCTCTATGAAGAGCAGCCTTTCTGTATTGCCAGCGGTCGCGGCTGCTACGGTGCACTGGCGGGTCCGTTACCCTGGGCCGTGAAAGCGTAAGGCGGCAGGCAGCGACGCGCTCTGGACTCCCCCGTCATCCGGCATGAGCAACGGCAACATGTTCTCCATGAGCTCGAGAGCAGTACCGCCACTCAAGTCTGACAGGGTGAGGAGCTTTTTGGCTCGTTCAGCGTTGGAGAGGGCATAGCGCCGAAGAAGCAGCTCTTTAAGGGCGGCGTATTCCCCTTGGGCGGGTGGGTCCCGGAGGAGAGTCATCGCGCGACGGGTGGCCAGCGGGTCGAGCGAGTCCACCACATGGTGATACTTCGTGTCGTCAGCCGAGATGCCGCAAAGGGCAAACTGAGCCTCCACGTGCACGAACCACGACGGGGGATCGTGGAGCTAAAAGTCCGTCAGTTGCAACGTAGCTGCAGCAGGAGGCGGGGGACCGGCGGCCGCTGATGCATCCATAGCGGAGTCTGTGTTATCCTCGGTCTGTAGCATGCTCGAGTCATGGGTCACCAATGTGGAGGTAAGCATGGACGACACAGAGCTCTCCGTTCTCACTCCTTCTTTATTCCTTTCCAACATCAACTGAACACATCGCGCCACAAAACACAGCAACACACTTCCTCAACACGGGTGTGAGTGGAGCCCTCTAGTGGTCCGCCACAACTGTACTATTACAAATTGAAAAGTTGCTGTTCTTAAGGCTTGTGAGACAAGCATTTTAAAGATGTATATCAAAATCTATGCGATATACAGTCCAAGGGGATCAGTTTTGGCCAGTGAGCTGATCTAATGGCACGTCAGCTTTTTTTTTTAACCTTATGTCAAATTTCATGAAAATGGTTTGTAGAAAAGTTAAGATGCAGGAATCGATGTCTTTTTGGAATAAAATGTCTGCCATAACAGTGCTAATTGACATTTAGCAAGCTTGATGTTTCTTTTGAAGCCCGTTCTAAAACAACTGCTAAAGAACAGAAAAAGGATTTCTTTATAGTAAGTTCACTGGAAAGAAGTAAATACGATTTTTAGCCAATACAGACTTCAAAAGCTCGGTTTCTGGGCGAGGACAAAATCTTTCTGTGATAGCTTTTAATTAAATTCTGATGGTCCTCCCAGCTGGCACAGAAGTATCTGCAACAGCAAAGCAATATCTGGAGGCTAGTAAACAGCAGAGAGAAGAGGACTGCAAAGATTGTGTGCCTTCACTTTAAACATTTTGCAGCCCACAAGGAGTTGTCCAAAACACTTGCATGGGGAAAATCCCGGTGAGAAAATGCCTGGCACTTCCATCAGAGAAAACTTTTCCATGCATTTTTTTAAACCCTTTGAAAATTAAACTTCACATGTGACGTGTGTAGCGGGGTTTTAAAAGACGGCTGCACATGGCAAGACAAAGAAACAAATCGGTAGGGTCTAACAGTGATTTCACCTTGAGTTAGACTTTAACAAACACTTTTGGGGTTTTCTCATTCTTTCCAAAAACACAGAAAATCCCCACATGCTTGGCTGATACACAGATTAGAGCAGCAAGGAGTACTGGCAAAAGGAAGTGTGAAAGGAGAACAGATGGGATGTTTATGTGAGTTAATGACGAAAAAATGAGAGCCAAGCTGGATACAAGAGGCGAGCAGACTGTTTGCTCTCCACAGCCACCACCGCCATGAGCAGTAGAGGCATGCTTATCAATGAAATATTAACCCAATAGACAAAAAAAGTCCTCAAAAGATAAACAAAGAGTTCATGTTTTTGCACTTGTAATCTTCAGATTCCAATGAGGATATCATAAAAGTTAAGTATGGCTTGGACTACATCTGTTTCTGTGTGGACAATGTAACAACTTGGAAACGATTCCGTGTGTTCCCTAATAATCCACCCTGGATGACACACGGAGTTCAACAACTTATTAGAACAAGGAACAACGCTTTCAAATCCGGGGACCAGGAGGCATACAGTGCTGCCAGGGCCAACCTGAGAAGAGGCATCAAGACTGCCAAGCAGCAGCACAGGAGGCGTATCGAGGCCAGGTTTGAGAACAACACAAACCCAAGGCAGGTCTGGGAGGGCATCAGGGCTATCACGGACTACAAAAGAAGAACACCATCACCCTCAGCCGACAGTTCTACTCTGGCTGAGGATCTAAATCTCTTTTATGCCCGTTTTGACAGGGAGAACACCGACCCTGTCCTGTCCCCTCTCCCCTCAACCGACCCTGCTCCGGTCCTGAGCACTCATGAGCTGAGGCGTGTGTTCCGGAGCATTAACACCAGGAAGGCGGCCGGGCCGGATGGAGTGCTGGGCCGGGTGCTAAAAGACTGTGCTGCGGACCTGGCGGACGTCTTCACCTCTATATATAACACCTCCTTGTCCTGTTCACTGGTACCATCCTGTTTCAAAGCAGCAACCATCGTTCCCATCCCAAAACAGTCAAATGTCACATGTCTGAACGATTTCAGACCTGTGGCACTCACCCCCATTCCCGCCAAATGCCTGGAGAGACTGGTCATTAAACACATCAGAGCTGCTTTTCCACCATCCCTGGACTCGCACCAGTTTGCATACAGGGAGAACCGGTCAACCGAGGATGCGATCGCCACAGTGCTGCACACATTACTGAAGCACTTGGAACACAGGAACACCTATGCACGGCTCCTCTTTGTAGACTACAGCTCGGCTTTTAATACCATCCGGCCATACAAACTCCGTCCCAAACTCCACCAACTGGGACTTAACTCCTCTCTGTGCAACTGGATTGTGGACTTCCTCACTAACCGTAGACAGAGTGTCAGAGTGGGTAAGAACACCTCTTCCACCCTTGTGGTCAACACCGGTGCCCCTCAGGGGTGTGTTCTGAGCCCTCTGCTATACACTCTCTTCACCCATGACTGTATTTCCTCCTGCGCGTCCAATCTCATTGTTAAGTTTGCAGATGACACTACAGTGCTCGGACTTATATCCAACAATGATGAGACAAACTATAGGACAGAGGTGCAACAACTAGAGTCATGGTGCCACGACAATAACTTGGTCTTAAACACCAAAAAGACCAAGGAGATCGTTGTAGATTTCCGGAAGAGGGGTCATAACAACCATCTGCCTCTCTTCATTGGCAGTGAGGCGGTGGAGAGGGTGAGCAGTTTTAAATTCTTGGGGGTAACTGTGACCGAGGACCTGTCCTGGGGCAACCATATCACCTTAGTTGCACGGAAGGCCCAACAGCGCCTCTACTACCTGAGGAGACTGCGGAGCGCACACATTCCCAGATCTCTGATGTTGAACTTCTACAACTGTGCCATCAGCAGCGTTCTGACGTATGGATTTCTAGTGTGGTTCCCCAGCTGCACCAAGGCCGATCAGCAAGCACTCCAGCGGGTGGTGAAAGAAGCTGGCAGAATTATTGGAACAAGTCTGCCAGAGATCAGTAATATCTTCCCCACTCGCTGTCTGAGGAGGGTGCACAGTATCCTGCGGGACCAACATCACCCTGCGCGCCACCTTTTCCATCTGCTGCCCTCAGGGAGAAGGTACAGGTCTATACAGGCCAGAACATCCAGACTGGCCAACAGCCTGTATCCACAGGCTGTGAGGCTCCTGAACTCTCTGCCCCCCTCTCACGGACAATAACCATATCCAACTTCTTAATAGCAATGAACTGGTCTGCATTGGTGCATCATATCTTTATTCTCTTCCCCCTCCTGCCCCCCCCCCCCCCCCCCCCCTCTTTCTTAAATAGATAACTATCATATCTGATATCATATCTCACAGTACAATAATATTGAATGGGTGCATTGTTGTATTTTGTCATGTTTCTCAGGTCTTTGTCTGAATTTCTACGAACATTATTGCTAAGGATTGTCTTATTGCATTGGAGTCACACTGGGTTAAATATGTACACTTGGGTTTTAAGGGGTTGTATGGAAGCCCCAAACGCAATTTCATTGTTCTTGACAATGACAATAAATAAATACTACTTTACCAAGGAAAGGGGAAAAAACATATTTTTTTCTGCACATTCTCAGTTTTTAATAACTCTGTGCAGCTGGAAAAAGGCAAAATGAACATCTATCTTCTATTTAAGTGCAGCTTTTAATAAAAGGGTAGCACACAGTCACACCCTTGTCAAGGAGGCACTGTCTGACATAGATCTACCCATTTCTTCAGTGGGCATTAGATTTGTATTTGGATGTATGGTGGAGGTGACAGTTCAGTGATGGTCTCTAGCAGCTGGCCTGTTCCTTCACTGGTCAACTGACACCTCAGGCTGAGAGATGTGACTGATTATTTGACATATGTTTCAGTTAAACCACATATAACCTTTCCCTTTTTTAGTTAAATCAAAAGTGTGTAATGGCCTCATTTGACAGATTGGAATAGTTTTCAGGTGCTGGTGGATGAAAACAGTGTTTTTGTCCTCAGGGATTTTATATGGGCAAATATGCCAGTTACAAAATCCAACCATGAGTTAAATGGCTACGATCATTCATATCATAAACCAGTTTTGTATTCAGGATGAGAACTGGGTCTCTGCCTGTCTTTTCCTGTCCACACTAAACCATGTATTTTTGACATGCCTCTGCCGCCAGCTGAAATCAAAACCCCAAGCCACTGAATAATAAATGCATCATGAAGTGTAACTGATGCGCATCAGCTCAGGGTAAACTTTTAATCTTTAAAGATATGTAGCCAGCTAATGCTAAGCTGAAAGAGCATTAAATGCAACATTGTCCACTGGTTATGGAGGGAACCTCCAAAAACCTTTCAGACGTGCATCAATATTTTTATGTAGCCTCTGCAGTTTTCCTCAGGTAATGGAGAACTTTTTAGCATCTTTCTTTCTTTTGAGTAAACAAACCAAAACTTCATGTTCATCTCCTGATGCAATCCCTTCATTATTAATTTAAGTAGAGCTGTCCATCAGTCGTGGGCTAAGATGAAAAACTGCACGGTTTAAGTTGAAGTAGTTCCCTTCTCTGCGTTAACCCCTAAAGTAGCCAAGAATTGCAAAAGGTAATTAAGCCAACTTAATCGATACCCTCATTCCTTATGTGGGTCTTCTCACAAACCCACATAAACAAATGTTTTATTTCCTTTATTTGTTTTGTTTTATTTTATTTTTTTAAGTTTCTGCCGATCAGGAAACTCTTCAGATCTACATATACAGTTTCTATCTGGCAATTGTTTTAGTTTATAGAGTAACAGCAGTATTTCATAATCTATTTCATGTTTGTTTTTTTTCCTTTTGCTTTTTTTTTTTAGGTTTAATATGTAATTTTACATACAGATATGTTTTCGCTGACAGTTGTTTGCCAAAATGTACCGGAGGCCGTGCAATATTCTAGAAATGAGCCTGTTTATAAAGCAACTACCTGTCCAAAGATGGTATCTGCAAATAATAGTTTTATGGGTCGTCTTCTTTGTATATAGTTTTGTTTGTTTGTTTTTTATTCTCTGAATCATTTATTGATATTAAAACCTGTAGATGATGGCATCCTTAAAACTGTATGCTTAACTACTTGCCTTCTATAATTCTTCAACTCACTAACTTACATTCTACGCAGCACCCCGACTCTTTTAGATTATGTTGTGCTTTAAAATGTTGTAAATTGTGCTCCATTCACTGCTTGCTTAAATAATTCAGTGCAAGAACTTGTTTGATTTGTATACCTGAGTAAAGCTCTATACCATAGTCTTTGTGCCAAATCTTACTTGTTCTTGATTCTAACAATGGCCTGGCTTCACAGTCAAACTGCTAGTGTCGCAGTTCTTTATTTTAGTTTTGGTTGCAGAAGGCAGCCAGCCAGCTGAGGTGGAGGCGCGGTAGGTGTGAAGGTTTCAGGTGGCTTCATCAGGGTTATAAAACCACAGGTGTGTTCTGCAAATACATGTTGCTGCATCTTTGCAGCCAAAACAATCCAGCATACAATCTAACTCTCTCCAGTGTCTGGATAAGAAAATGTGACACAGTGGTAAGGTAATGCAATAAAGGGGAGCTCTCCACTCTTCTTCTCTAGCTCTAGCAAATTAAAAATACCCACTTATTGACTAGGAGAGCACTTTGGCTCTGAGGTTCACCATTGTAGGTCATTATGCTCTCTACAATTAGAATCATGAAGTGGGGAACCATTATGAAACCCTCCATCATGTCATTACATCTGACCAGATGGGCCTTGCTGATTAAACTTCACTTTGAGAGTGAGGGGGAAAAAGTGTGGTCTCAGAAAGCAAGACCTCATAATACACTGCTGGCCAAAAGAAGAAGTGGCCAGTGGAGTCAAGCTGAAGAGCTGCTTTGTAATTGAATCCGAAAGTCATTAACCGAGCCATTTAGAGTGACCATGCTATAATCAATCATTAATTACATAGGGCTGTGTCAGCTTTGTCAGACAAATATTGCAGGCTACAGCTACAGCTAGCTAACAGTCGAACAGCAGCATACCACAATGTATTAATCATTTTGCTTGTTTGTTTGTTTTTTTCCTTTTTTTAACTTGTCTAACTTGTGCTCTGATTTTATGCATTATGTATGTACAGTAGATCAGCGGTCCCCAACCTTTTTTTATGCCCGGTTTATGCCCGACAATATTTTCATGGACCGGCCTTTAAGGTGTCGCGGAAAAATACAACAAAATAAAACTAGTACCGGTACCGAAAAAAAGAAAATTTATTCATAACACACGTGAAAAGACCCAGGAAAACCGAGTAAACGATAACAAAATAACGCTGAAAACCAATAAAAACCCTGAAAACCAGACATTTCACACCTGAGCCTCAGCTCTGGCGGCCCGGAACCAAACGACTCACGGACCGGTACCGGTCCGAGGCCCGGGGGTTGGGGACCGCTGCAGTAGATGATAAGGATCATGTTGAGAAATGTTGTTTGAAGACTTTGGAACTTATTTTTTTGGGAGTGGGGGTTGTTTGGTGTTTTGGTAACTATGAGATACAGTCTTCTCCCAAAACATGGCACCATAGTTTTCACTAGGGGTGTGTGTGTGTGTGTGTGTGTGTGTGTGTGTGTGTGTGTGTGTGTGTGTGTGTGTGTGTGAGACTCACTCACTCACTGGCTACATTATTTAGGTACATCTTGCTAGTACCCGGTTGAAAGCCCCTTTTGCCTTCAGTAGTGCCTTAGTTCTTCAATTAGGTAAATGCCATACTGACATGATGGCATTTAGTGACTGTTTGCATGTGACTCTCCTGTTCCATCACATCCCAGAGGTGCTCTGAGTTAAGATCTGATGACAGTGGGGCATCTAAAGAGATGCTTTTCTTCATACTTTGGTTGTATTGAGTGGTTATTTGAGTTACTGTTGCCTTCCTCTCAGCTGAAGGCAGTGTGGTCATTCTCCTCTGACAACACGAGGTACTTTGGCACATTTTGGCCTTGTCATTGGCTTAGTGAGAGTAAAAGTTAGGAAGCATAACTGTGCGATGTTGGTAATTAATAAGGTTAAACAAAAACTACACCCGGGTTTCAAGCAGAATTCCTAATGTTGATTTGGGAAGCTGAATACAAGGACTGTGTTTTCTTGCAGCACAAACCAGATTTAATCTTTATTGTGTACAAGAAGAAACTTTTGGCGGATCCCTTATTTCCCAAGGGGATCCACATGCTTGATTTTACACAAATGTTGCAGTGGAGTCCCTTCCTCATGCAACCCGCCCATTCATTCAGACAGGGACCAGCACTAAGAGTAGACTAGATGCTGGGTTTGCGTCTCCGCCTGTTTTTGACCAGGAAATGCAAAAACTACCATACCATGGAACCCCTAATATCCATACCAGCATGTATGTTTACACAATGTTTTAATCGTAGCCTTTCAGTAGTTCGTAGCAAACCCAGTTTTACCAAATAAAGTCAAAACAGCATAAAAAGTATTGTCCTCCTACGTTTTACTACACCCTAAGTCACATACAATCAGTAAAGGAGAATCTGTCAGGTGGTAAAGGTGGTTGAGAAAGATTAAAGCTGTATTTGTCAGATAACCCAGGGTAAGGGAGTCTCTCCTCTTCAGCAGCATTAAATAAGGGAAGTTCACTTGCAAAGTCCTATATAAGGGCCCTATATAATTCTCCTATACACTCAAAGAATTACTGTGTGTTAAGGCTTACTTTTGCTCTCACATGGTAAGAATCAAATTACAAGAAATGACGGTTTCATCTGGTGAGGAAAAAGCTTCCTGAGATGCTTTGATCTCAGTAGGTTTTCTGCCTTTGCTGTAACCGATCCAATAGGGTCTTCAACCATCAGTTAAATAGCTCCATATTGATGGTTGGACTTACTGTATGTGTCCATTATGTGACACTTTGTGATGTAAGTGGCCCATTTACCCTACGTGGCCTTCATGTGACTCTCTTCAACAGAGTAGAAAGCTGCTTCAAGGGTAAAGCAACATTGTTCATATACCTCCACAAATCTGCCTTGCTAGCGGACTTTTTTTTCTCTCCACACACACTGATGAGATGACTAGTTGTCCTTGACAGGAGGAGTAGAGTATTAAACTGTAATGGTATCACAGAGTGCTTAAGTTTAAAAAAGAAATCTTTGCTGAGGAGAGCACAACAGTGTGAGCTTTTGGAAGGTGTTTGTGTTAATCCCAAGGATATTCTGTGTTATGTTGGCGCGCTGTTTCATGGTTGCTCCTTGGAAAGAATTAATTTAAAAGAATCTGTTTTCTCAAAGTAATTGTTGTCTGAGGTCTACAGTAAAAGTAAAGAATGGAAAAGTTTAGATTATCTTCTAGGTCTTTAGAATCTTATTTATTTATTGTAATTATTATTGCACTTATTTAATCAGAGGGGAAAAGGTCTGTCTTTATAGATTCAAAGCAAACAAGGCAACAAAAGAATAGATACGAGCAATTCATGCTGCAATTTATACCATGTCTTTTTCAGTAACTGCTTATTTCTCCAAAAATGATGTGAAACCCAGTTCTTGCAGTTCGGCAGCATGCGTCCTACAGAAAGTCACCTGGCCTACCTGAATTTGAGACATGTCCCCTACTTAAAGAGGCCCTGAATTGCATGTCAGCTGAAATCTGTGGGAGACATTTAGCTTAAATCTAAAGCGAGAGCGTTTAAAAACACAGTTTTAGCCTTTGACATTTTGTGTGCAGTATATTTCAAATGGATGCACAAATTTAGGGCGCAACAGTGGTGTTGATGGTGCATCAAATTCAGTGGCCTCCGAATTGACTCGTGCATGGTTATTTTGCCTTTCTTTGCTAACCTCGTTACGTGAAAGCAGTAAAGCAGAAACCCTTGTTTAATCTCTAAATCAAAGAAATGTCTAGTGTTACAAAATATTACCAGCATATCACATTTAAGACTGTCAAAAAAGTATAGACAGTCTTTGAGTCCATTAGATCCCAGCCTGAGCCTCTAATTCTTCCTCATTTTGTTGATTCAATCGATTGCCTGGGGGACATTTGTCTTCCCCAGAAAGGAGAGACATTTAAGTTTGTTTGCTGCAATCATGTTAGTGGGTCCATAGATGTCCCATGTCTAACATTGAAATGGGACAACTATAATATTCATTGCTTGAATTAGTTAAATTACATTTAAATATTAATTTTTAAGCCCTTGATCATGAATTGGATAAGTGGAAGCGAGGAAGGGTGGATGGGTAAGTTTAGACGTTTCCTATAGTTAAAATGTGTTTTACTACCAACATTTCTGAGATCAGCTTCTTGAAATTTGTTTACGCAGATTGACTATGCCTTATTTTCATAGCCCATGTTGCCATCTTTAAAGTCACTTTTGAAAGTTGGTCTTTATGATTTTCATCATCTCTCTGTTAGTGATGTTCAAACTGTCATTTCAAGGTAAGCCAGCTAATATTTCAAAAGCCTTGGTGATCATAACGGCATACAACTTCCCAGTGAGATTCTGTAAAAAATTACTTTTAACATCACAATGTTAAGGAGAATAGTTTTTGATTATGTTTGTATGGTTCTCTTGGAGGGCACTGCTTAGATGACTGGCTTTATGCTCAAAAGATGTGCTTTTGCCATGATTTTCTTTTTTTACCTGGTGACACACACTCTTTTTAGTTATGCAGGACCGTGCTTTGTTCATGGTTATCTCAGTCCACACACTCACCTCTGAGCTTGCTAACCATCCATAACGGTGCTGGAGACACATCTCTCTATCATACTGAGCAGACATCATGTGAGCTGAACAGATTCGTTCTCACCTTGCCTCCTGACCACTGAGATTCCTTCCAGTTTTATTCATTTTTTTAATGTCCCTAAAAGCAACATTGTCTCCTCAAATAGTGTGCTAAATGGTGTGGTTCCCTGTGTATGAGAAGATGCGTCACATAAAGGCTGTTAATTAACATCAAAAGGCTTTCACTTTTCTTACCTTTTTCTTACCTTTGTTGTTTGCTTCTCTCTCACACAGTGGAATAATTAAATCCACCTGATAGGAAGACATAAAAAAGCACAACAGTGTATGTCAAACAGGATTAGTTCATAGTCTGTCTGAACGTGTTTTTCTTTAACAGGCTGAAGGATTACCATAGCCATATGCCTTTGTTCTTTGGAAAAAGCTGCTAGACATGCAATGCTTGTCCAGCACCCCAAGAGGCTCTTGTGAATAAGACATCACCGGAAAAAGTGCACAAAGCAAATGGAGCAGTGCCTGAGTTGTCTCTTGGACTCGAGCCTCTGAGGAAATCTCACAGAGCCAGACTTTGCCTCTCTTGAGGGTTTTACAAATCTGTGAGAAAGAAGACACGAGGACTTTTCTATCTACCCTTGGCTTTGTACCATCTCATGTTTACTGAGGCATAATCAGTGATTTTAAAAATTGCAACATGAAAATTGTAGCCTGCAGTCAAAGTCTCAGCTATAGCTGTGGGAGGGCTGGAGACTATACCAGCTTTTATAGCACCAGAGGCAGGGAACACCCTAGGTGTTGATGTGAGAGAAAAGGAGTTATGTTTGCAAAAAATATATAAGATTACCAGAAAATAGTGTTTCATGAAATAAATATTATCTTGGGGGGGATATCTCATTGTATAGCTAATCTTTGCAGACTGTTATAATCAATTTTACACTTTAATGGGCAAAAATAATTATGGGCTGCTTAAATATTCCAGGCTAAAAAAGTTGGTAAAAAGACTAAAAACTAACTTTTCTTTCATCGATGTGAAATTATACATTATCAGCACAGGTAAAACGACAAACTGATATCACAAAGCATTGCAAGGCTGCTCTCTATACGAGTGTGATTCAGAAAATCCCTGGTAGACCCAGCTCCACGGTGTCTTTGTCATGACGTTGCTTCCAGCCAGCAGCTTGATCAAGCGAAACAGGCCAGCGGCTATGCCTACAACTTCCTTTCTCTTCAGTGTCCTGTCCAATATATGGGTCATGCAGAGTGCAGTTACTGTCTTTGTGTGTGTTTGTGAAAGTGCTGTGCGTTTCTGTGGGAAGATTTTTCTGTATGACAGTCTGCTCTACCTTCTAAAACCTCACTTTATTATACAGATTGACAGCAAAGCCACCAGCTTTTAGGCTTTTCTTTAAAAGCGCAGGTGGACCATGACCAAGGCCAAGTGCACACTGACTCACACACTGTCCCTTAGCTTTCTTATGTCTTTCTTGTTTTTTGCAATAACCGCTCTAGTTCCTAGGGTAAAATAGGAGGGCCACCGCACTGTACTTCCCCCCACAAAGAGTGACCTTTGAGAGATAATAATGAAATGATAATGAAACAGTAGTCAGAACTGTGAAAAAGCTTTAGTGCGCAATGTAGTGTAGGGAGGGAAACGCCATTACATCATCATCTTGATGTGGCTAGCAAATAGCTAATAAAAGAAAAGATCATAACTGGAAAAGGAAATAAGGATAACAGGAAAAAGAAGCATCAATGCGCGCTTTCCATATTCATACAGGTGCAGGGAGCAAATGGAAGACATTTATCATAACAGAAGAGTCTACAACGTGTAATTACGTGTTCAGCTTACATAGTTTGACAGTAGTCTACTTCTGTAAGAAATGAACTGGAGAGATTTCTCTGTTGCGTTGAGATCTGAGTTGAGTCGCTGCAGTGATGCAGACACCAGCAGTGAAGAGACGCACTTCAAATTCCTTCATTATGTTATGCAATTACCGTGCCCATTTGGCTACATAGAAAAATGCTTTCCCAACTTGCTAATTATTGCATTTTGTTGCCTTGAATGTAAGACATGGTGAAGATGGAGATAAACACAGTGCTTTGATCATGGCTTTTATCCTGCATTTGAACACAATCATTCAACTATAAGAAGTTTCATAATAACAATATGAATTTCAATGTAACATGTAGCAAATTATGTTTATGACTCTGATCCAGTTGCAGTCTGAAAATGAAGCCATGGTATGTTTCAAGTCCCCAGGCACACATCAAGGCAAATCTTTTGCAGTCGGTATCGTTCCTTCTTTGTATCAGAAATCCTGCTAGCTCTGTTTCACAGAGACTGACAGGAGGCGATCCATGCTGATATCAGATTGTAGACATGAAGAAGGTGGCCTGAATACAAAGTAGCTTGAAGAGACATCTGGGAAGATGGGTAGGTCTGAGGAGGCTTTGTGTTAGATTCGTCTCTCTTGGGTGGGCCAAGTCAGTCCCTGGTTGATCGCAGGAATTGCCATTTTAACTTCTACTGTTGGAGACCTTTAGTTTGTTGATTAGGCTTTGGCCAGAGCCAACAGGAGGTACACAATCAGCAAGTTCAATGCCTTTGGTAAATTTGAAAGATGCCTTATGGAGTACCTTATATAAATGTTCTGGGTTCCCAAGTTTTTAATAGCAAGACTATATTCTGAAATCTACTCAAAAAAGAAAGAGAAACTTTTGCTAGATAATGTATGTGGGAGGAACAATTCATTCTGCCATGACATTTTGACAGCAGATGTTGCAATTAGGAGTTGGAGAGAGAGTAGATTCAGATTTAACGCAGTGTTATTCTCACAGATAAACGCATTATGTCATGAAGAATAGGATAATATATTTCCCACAGCTATAAATTTAAAGTCACTAGACAAGAATACATTAGAGAACTGAAGATTAGTAAAGGGTGTATGAGAACAGCCTGGCTGTTAGTTAGAGTTCACTGAAGTAGCAACGTGAATCTGTCATCAAGCCACAGCTCATTGTGTCCTTGTCATTACTGTGGCAAAAGCAAGTCTGTAAACATGTATTTATTGGTAATGACCCTGTCTGCTCTTGATGCACTATATATATGTTGTTGCATTTAAAACTGGTGTTTATCACTTTCTAATCCAGTAAAATAATAGAGTACATTGTATTATCAAAATGTAAAAATACATGGATTAGTATTGTTCTTTTGTCCAGACCCGCTCCATACACACTGAAGATTATTTCAACCAAAAATTACAGTGTGAAATTTCCACAAATTCGTAGTTCAGGCCTTTTGGAGTTAAACATACTTTATCCCTTTCTCTCTTTGATGACATCCACCCTTCCATTGAGACCATTTCTGATGAGCAGTAGATGGATCCACCGGAGAGCCAGATGCATCTCTCGGGTCCTGAGTCAAGTCTTTGCTGGATTTCTGTGTTTTGTTTCTTTAACCTATTTCTTAAAGGCATCTTGCATTAAAACACAAGTGTGAGATCCCGGTGATGGCCCGATTAAGTGACAAATCATCTGCTGTAGGATGCTCTGTCGGTACCTGTGTTTTCATACTCAAGGTGTTACAGGATGGCAGTGGTCATGTCATTGAAGATAAATGTGCAAGGTTAAATTACAGTGTGCTCCAAATCCCATTCCCCAATGTGCCTATTGATCAAAAAGCAACAGCAGTAGCCATAGGCCATCTCATACAGTGGTGTAAAGACAAGGGCTACACAGGCCATTAAAAACAAAAAATGGCATGTCATTGTATTTCCATGAAGCACACCATTTTGATAAGATGCCTGTCACAAGCTTGAATGATTTCTGTGGTTTGGTTGGCCTGATAGAAAGTTCTGTCAATTATCTAAGAGGTATTAGATCAATACATGAGGCTCAAGTAAATGTCAAGGACAAGTTGGCAAGTAGGAAATTAGAGCAATGTGGCAACAGGCAGAGAAAGCAATTTTCTTCTGTTTCCCATTATGCTAATGGGACTAGAAACTTAGCATTTCCATGTACTATATGAACATCTAATGGCCTTGATATCCCCCAGTGCTTCCTGGTTGGAAACCAGTGAACATCCATACTGTGAAAAGATGTGCTTTTCTGCGTCTTTCTAATGAAAAAGTAATTAACAAAATATGTTTGAACTCCATTGGAAGACCCTCATCCCATCTGATTTGGTGCAATTTTTATCTGTTATATGAAATATAAACTGATTGTTATTAAGTTAAATAAAAATTGAACAAATATGTTCAAAGTAGTATTTTTATGTGATAATTAGCTGCTTCGTTATCTGTCCTTGAAATTAGTGGGCAGCTTTCTATATCTCCTGAGGCATGGAGGCTATACGTCGTGAGAAAAAGAGGAATCAGAGAATTTTGCAGCTGTTGGTCTCTTGCTGACCTAGCCTCCCTTCCCCCTCACCCTACCCAGTCCAGTTATGTCCTTATAGATTTGAACTCTATGTAATATATAGAGAACGACAGCTCAAGCCTCTTTTATTTTACTGGATGTGCTGATGTCCGTTATAACTAAAGGATACACCGCACTATAAATGCCTAGCATTTGTCAAGTTATGTAGCTAATCTTTTTGCTTGACCTGCTTGACCTGCAACAGCAGCAGATTCCTATAAATTATATTTGCACTTTATAAACATCTTATGGATTAAATCCAGTTCCAACATTCAAAGCTAGTGCAGCAATGATTGTGCTTTTAATGCTGAGAGCTGAAATGTTAAGAGTGCAAGAGTGTGATTATCACAATAAGCTCTTCAAATTTAAAAAGCTTATACAATAACACAAAAGATCAATTTCTGATCCAAAGCCGTTAAACAAACAGCATTGTCCTGTTGTATCTAAACCAAATTAAACACTCATAAAAATTTGTTTAGCAACCACTATTGTGGAAACTAATGGGGTTCCTTATATAGAAATAAATCAATTAATATAAAATGTTTTCTTGTATAGCTTGTTTGTTTGTTTGTTTGTTTTTTAAAAAAAAGATAATAATTTGGATTAAAATAAGTTTTCACGTTTTTTTTTTTTTTCACCAATTTTTAATTAGTAATTAGGTGGCGAGTATCATCATATTCCAAAAACACAACATGACAGTGGTGAAGCTAAACCAGAGCAAGTTGTGAGGAATTGGCCATACAGCTCTGGTAAGCGAAGAGAAGCTGATGCCAGTTTCGCTGTAGCTTAATTAGTTTGCACTGTTCTCTGTTGGGATTTTTTTTTTAAAAATATATACTTAAAACTAGTAAATTAATCTCTATTCATACAACATTTCTCAAAATCAGTCTGTTTTGTGTGAGGAAGAACTGTAAAACAAAGCAACCCTGACTAACACTGGCCCCTGCGTTGTTATCCGTAGACTTTTTATGTTTGTTTGTTTTTTCCTGGACTGAGGGTCATGTGTACACAAGATAGCAGGATAATGCTTCTGTTACATTGACCAAAATTAACGGCAACCTGAAGGTTTATTTGTTTATTCAATGAATTTATTTTGGTTGAAAGCCTGGTGGAGTGGAAAGGTAATCAAATGCTTGCTAGCTCTTCACCCCAGTTGTACTTACTTTGGGTACACATGGTTGATCTGATAAGACGTTCCTGGCAGGTTTGCCAAAACAGCTTTTTCCTCTTGTAGCTGCCCCACTGATGTGAATTTGTGAGTTCAGGAAGATGCAGAGAGGCCTTTCAAACTGAAAACCACCCTATGATAGATTCAAACAGTAAAGTCGGGGGGTGTTTATAAAAGCAATAAAGCAAATTACCACTTCAAAGACATTGAAACATTTCTTACTGGCAACACTGTTATAACAAAATTTTCCCTGCATCTAAATATGTGTGTATACAATCACCTTTTGGCTTTGACTTTAGCTTTGTTTTCAATAAAAAGTCACTTGCTAACGAGAGTGTTACAGCCAAAACTTGCTTTATAATGGAAGGAATGACTTGTTATTCTCAACAGCAGCCTGGCACCGATCCTCAAATGAAAGGGATGCAGGGGAAGCAAAAGGTCAGGCTAATTAAATGTCAGCAAAGAGCATCTTAATAATTGAATCATTCAAACAAAGAACCACATAATTTAGTTTTTAAGGGTTCTGATGAGCCACTTGCAGCCTCTCTTGTAGTTTTATGGTCAATAGATTATTATATTGTTCCATCTTAACAGTGATTCCTGTACACTACATAAACCTCGATAGACTTCACATCCAAAAGCAATTGACTAAGACAGAGTTTCCTGATAAAGATGTAAATTTTTGGAAGGAGTTCAGTCTTTCCCAAAACCTCCAGCACTACATCTTAAACATCTGTCAGGACTCATTAGTCGGAATGCAAGTGAGTAAATTTTCAAACAGTTGTATTTGTGCCAGAAACCTAAAGATAAAATTGTTTTGACACGCTTGTAAATGGCTTAGGCTGTTTCTTCTTTCACCCTCTCAGTTATATAAGATCCTATTGTGACACCATAAACAATAGCAAGAAATCCAGTTGGATATGCGTGAGGGTTGATAGAGAGGTGATGTTGGTCCCCGAGGGAAAACAAACCCACACATCCTCCTATAGCAGCGGGTAAGAAGTTCGTCCATTGACCTCAAGAGTTTATTTATCTTATTACTCTTTAAATATTCTTTACTTGTGTGCTTTAAATGCACTTAAACTTTGTGTTCTCTGCATACTGTATTTTCATTATGTTTGATCACCATCAGGAAACATCGTAAAACTACCAGCACCTTATTAACTGAGAAATCTCATACTGCCATTTCCCCAACCATAAGCAGAAATTACTCTCAGTCAGCTCTATAAAGTGGGGCTGTATTTCACTAGAAGTTTCTGTCTTAATAGTTGGCTCGGAGCACTGACGCATGCATAGTACAGTATAGAAATGGTGAACCTTGTCCTGTGAGCTAGGCTGACAGCGTTGTGGGGCAGACTGAGTGTCTTGACTGCAGTTCACCTCTCCATGATCTTTTATTTCCCAAAATGTCATGTAACAGCATCCACATCAAAAGCATTCACACTGCCAACACATGCTTGTTGTAGGGTCTTATTCTTTGTCTGTCAATATTTCTTCAAGATTAAAGAGTTTACTGTCACAGTCATTTGTCTTTGAATTCTTGTGACCACCTGTGAGAGAAAAATCACACTTTAGGCCAAACAGGATGCTTTATTGTTCTGTGTTGGTTTGTGAAAGGGACGCAACCCAAGACAGATTGTTTGTTGTTATCAGTGGCTTACTGCAAGTAAGAGGCTGACCATCCATCCATCCCCTTGTGCACCTGTTTGTGTTTGTAGCCAAGCACTTGTGAGAGGGGAAAAAATATAAGAGAGGTGCGCGTGTTACATCAGTGTTACTAGAGGGGAAGGAGTGCGTGGAGTGAGGGGAGTTATGGGACCAGTGAGAGTCGAGCTTTCACAAAAGACTGATATGTGCACGTCTCTATGATGAAAGCAAAAGAAGGGCTCCAGTGATAAGGCTTGTATGTTCATGGGCATGTTGTTTTGGTTGTCAGTGAATCCATCTAACCTCACTATGTATGCAAGGCAACAAGCTCGCTCTACTTGTGGTACAGACACTGGTAAAATCAATGAGCACAGTAACAGTAAAACTAGAGTTACAGAGGTATAGATGAGCTGTCAGATTAGTTGCACTGTACCAGAAGTACTGTGGGCAAGCACAACACAATATTCAGTCTAAAAAGTTTAAAAAATATATACAAAGCTTGCTAGTAAAACTATCACAGAAGTGATAATCAAATTGTAAGTGTTGGTCTTTGAATAACAACAGCAAGTTGAGTACATTTGAATGAATTCATTAAAAAATAAAGCTGAAGATGCTTGCTTGGAAAAATGGTGAACACTGCTTAACCGTTAAGTCCACTTTTTAAGCACTTGGGCTTTCTAACATTCACACACAAAGTCACACTCCGATAGATGCATCGATCACAGACCTTCCAATTGGTAGGCAATACGCTTTAGTATCGGAGCCATAGTCACAGGTTTTGGAACAACAAGGAGTTCTTCTTTCAGTAACTAAATCTACACACAGTGATACATAAACATGTCTGTCTTGTCACAGTAATAGATGGCAGAGCTAGATTATACGTTTAGCTCAAATCAGCGTCCTTATTTAAATCAAAGGGGACTGATGACAAAAAGCTTTTCCATTAAAGAAGCACCAGAAGTGAATGTTTGCCCCATTAATGACTCTGATCATCTAAAACCGAATGAGAGGATGTAAAATTAAAGCAGTTCAAAGAACAAAACAAACGTGATGCATTCTTTTACCCCTACACACACTGCAACAGGAATAAGAGGAAGTGACTGTAGTAATTACCGTGCAGGCTATTTTCAGGTACAGTTGGTGTCCATCAGAACTGAGAATTACAGAGGCAAAATGTCACCATATGGAAATGAATATATCAGTCTGCGAAGGAATTTCAATTTTTTAAAAAATCTGTAGAGTAATATAAAATAAGTAATGGCACAAGTGTATAAATTGAGTCACAAATTGGACTTCTTGCATGCAGTAAACGCTAAACTGGCGTTTCCTAATTCCTAATTAAATTCCTAATTGTAGTCTGTGCTATTGCAAATAATGCATATCTTAGGACCAACTCGGCTTCACACATGTTTAAAAAATATTGTCCCCAAAGTCACCCTGTAAACTATAAACTGCCCATGCAGTTTTTGTGACTCTAAAGCAAAGAGCATAAGATTGGTAAATCAGACTGGTTCCAGACTTAATCAGGAAAACACAGGGTATCAGCAATACTGTGCCTCCCCAGGGACTGAACCTGCCATCTGTACGTAGCTTTAGATCTTGACAGAATCATGAACTGTTAACAGTTGTATCAAATTCATGGGGTGCAATATGCTGCGCTGCAGCCAGAGCCAAACAGAAGTCAAATCCAATGTGTCCTGTTCTTTGTGTGTTCCTTAAGATATCCCTCTTTGTTACCCTTCTTCTTTTTCCTTTCACTCCAGGCTGTTGGTTATTCTTGTCAGTGGCTGCCCGAGCCTTACTGGAGCTTGTATCAACTCCTTCCTCTCCCCAGTGTGACATTCATAGCATTACAATTGAGCCATCAATCTGTCAAGCTTTACCCCTGCTAAGCCGCAAGCAGTGGGAGGCACAGAGGAGGGACAAGTTTACCTCTGCTTCTGTTTTGCTTCTCAGTAGTTAGGGTCTAACAACTTCAATAAGTCTTAGTCATGATGGGAAATAGATAAGCTTTTAGTTGCCAGCTGAGGCAAGCCATTCAGTTATCATTTTTCACCCTCATTTCGCATCCACTGCTGTGTTTTGTGCTGATGACTGACTTGCTGGCTTCATTTATTTTTTTTCTTTGCCCACAACCCCCACTGCTACCTCTCAGACATGAATGCACTCCTTCACTACCGTTTTTCATATCCTCTCTCTTCTCTTTCTCTTTGTATTTGTTGCTCCCGTCTTTGCCTCTCCTCCTGGGTAATGTCAGACTGAGCTCCTGTAAGGAGGAGATAAAGCACCCCAGCAGACAAGAGCTTTCACCTTCTGACTTCCTGGACAAACTCATGGGGAAAACATCAGGATATGATGCACGGATCAGACCCAACTTCAAAGGTACAGCGTACGCCATGGCAGACCGTCGCAGTAGCCCTCAAGAAAATCCTAGAGAAAGTACAAGCATTAGAAAACAAAGCAAACAGTAGTGAGTCTGTGCTGTGAAAGCTAAACAACTCGCCAAGCTCATGTGCATTTGCCGTGTATGTGTCTTCACCAAAACTGTAGGAAAATTCTAACATTTAAAGCTGTTCGTATGCTTTATGCTATGAGATACCCAACCGCTGTAATTTTGTCTCAGTACGACATTACTTCCAAAAACCAAAATTCTGTTACATACAAAATATATGTGCAAAACTGCTACCTGGATTTTCTAGAGAAGAAACAGTTTGAACCACCCACAAGTCACCAGGAGAGGATATGGGTAGATGGTGTGCATACAAAGCACCTGAGAGTAAGGTTCTCATGTGTGTCCTCCACACATTGAACACAGCTCCACAGTGTCAGGGTTTAAGCAACAAAATATTTTTCTTAATGTTGTACCTCTGTGGTGTACTTGTTAGTGGAGTGTGTGACTCTATAAAACATCCTCCCTGAGTTATGTAATGTAGACAGGCCTGAGCACTATTTTGTTTTCTCAGACGCCTGACTATATTTGTTCCTCCTGTCATTATCTTTGTGCCCAGACTTTTACATGAAGCTTTTAAGCTGTCGTTACACTGACAGTGAGAGGAATAGCAGGAACTCCAACTTCAGAACTGGAATTAGCATTGCATGCATTGCAATAACATTTTTAAGTCACAGTCACTGTAAGCAGATGAAAAGTAGTGGTACAATGGATACATTTTCTATAGCCTTAGAAGGTGCAAAGACAAATATTCACAGTGGTGCTTTTTCATAAATCGCAGGGACAAGTGTGCATCTATGTTCTTATCTCTTTTCCCCAGGTCCGCCTGTGAACGTCACCTGTAATATTTTTATCAACAGCTTTGGTTCAATCACAGAAACGACCATGGTAAGAAGAGCATGTACAAATATTACACATTTCTTAAAAATGTAAGTTTTGCTTTTTCTTCGTAGCCCAGAAAATTAAATATTGTAAATACTCTTTGACATGATTATAGCAGCAGATTATGGTACAGTTGTATCTCTCTGCATGATTAATAATAAAAAATACTTTTCATTTTCCTTTTCTAACTTATTGGTTTCTAATCCTTTAAGTGCTGAAGCAATTTCTGTTTCCTGGAGCATAACAGTGCAACCTTCAGAGACCATTGGGGTCACTGACATGCTGATAATGAACTGTCCACTCTGCAATTAAAATGAAAAATTGAGAAAATGAAAGAAAAGGGAGAAGGGTGAAAGGACAGGAAAAATGGCTCCCCTTACATCTGCATTAACACTACAGTAAAGCAGTGAAGTGTTTAAGGGTATCCGGGGGACTTCCAGAGCTCCAAAGCTACAGTCAGGTTAACCCAGAAAACATTAATATTTTAACTGCAGGACTTTTCTTATTTTTTTTAAATAAATAAAAGAAAAAACCTTAATAACTGCAATTGGCCACAGAGAAATTATGAATTAATTGTACTGATTAGATTTCTAATTTAATTACTTATGTCTTCTGGCTGCAGGCCAGGCTGTGTTTGGTGTATTTCCTTAGCCTGGCCTTCATTATCAGCTCTCAGCGCAGTCTTTTCTTTTCTTTTTTTACTAAACCTGACAAATATAATGCAGCAAACAAAGATGAATTATCTGCAGTGACCTTAGCGCTTGCTCTTTCTTGTTAGGTGTGATATGAATATTTTTCAGATTTTCCATTTATTTGCTCAGTCTCCAGGGTTTTCACACATTTCACATTTCTCAAATGAAAGGATGTTCATTAAAGTGTGTTATTCTCATCATGAGGAAATATAAAGTAGAAAAATTATATAGCTCGAATTAATGTTGTATAAAGTCGTACTCCATCCCAAGAGAATAACTTTCATGATATTTCTGTCTGGCTTTGAGAAGTTTAGCTTCAATTCAAAATAAGAACGGACAAACAGTGACCCGTATCAGACTGGTCCCAGAACTTCTCAAACTACAGCAGAACAATCCACTTCTGAGTTTTCCATCTAACTGCAACCTCCACTGATGGTATATTTTCCATTAACTACCCTGCGTTCTTCCACAGGACTACAGGCTCAATGTATTTCTACGGCAAAAATGGAATGACCCTCGTCTGGCATACAGCGAATACCCCGATGACTCCCTTGATCTGGATCCATCCATGTTGGACTCTATCTGGAAACCTGATTTATTCTTCGCAAACGAGAAAGGAGCCAATTTCCATGAGGTCACTACTGATAACAAGCTGCTACGGATTTTCCAAGATGGCAGCGTTCTTTACAGTATCAGGTAACTAAAGATTATATTTCTAGAACAGCAGGACCACTGGTACTGGGTTATCTAGTTATATGTTTAGAAAACACTTTAATTTATTTTTTAACAACATGAATTTATTGAATTTCAGTCTCTAGTAGGTTTGGATTTGTGAGTGAGAGTCTGACCTGTAGAATTTTTTTTGCCCATTTCTAACCATAAACCCCCTAAAGAGGGAATTATTCATGTGTGATGTCCATTTAATTCTATTCAGTTTTAGCTTGAGACTTTCTATTTTACTTCAGATTTTGTTCTGTCCTCTTTAGGCTTTATATACAACATTACTGTACATACAATATTTTCCAAACCAAATTCAGAAAGTGTTGAAATGCTGTGTAAAATGTAAATGAAAAGAAAATGTATTGATTTGCAAATCTCATAAACCCATATTTTATTCACAATAAAGAACATGGTAAACATATCAAATGTTTAAAGTGAGAAAATGTACTATTTAAAGAAAAGTGTAGCTCATTTTAAATTTTTTGGCAGCAGCACATCTCAGAGGTGAGACAGGGTCATGTCATGCAGATTCTTGGACTCTTTTTCTTGATATTATGTGCTGTAGATGATTAGATATTTGCAGCCTTCACAATTTTACGCAGAGAAACATTATTCTGAAATTGTAGAGAATTTGTAGACTCAGTTTTTTGCAGATTGGTGGACTGAAACTGTTTCTTAGATTCAGTTCAAACACTGAATAGGTTTTCTTTGCGCTGCTGTGACAAAGATCTGGGATTATGAGTTTGGAAAATTGTTGTATTTTCTTTTGGTTTACATTTTAAACAGCGTCTTTTTTTCCTTTTTTTTAATCGAGGCATTAAACTCAAACTATGTATATGCATCAGTAGGGCTGTTCGATATAACGATATATATCGGATGACGATATAAAAATGTCTATAGTTTCATTTTACGCTATCGTTTGTTTCGTGGTGTCGCAAAATAAACTGTTTATGGCAATATTTTTTTCATGGTTTCGATGGTCACTGTAGTGGCTATATTAATTTCTTAAACTTCTCTCTTTCTCTTATATTTAATATAACCACACTACAGACGGGACAAGCGCTTGTTTTTATGCGTTGTCGTTATCAACAACGACGGTAACACCATCGCGTGTCCGCTTGTTTATGTTCCACATAAACCTTTCACAATAAAGTTCAAGATCCTGTTGAGACTTTTCAAAATAAACTGAATCACATAAAAGAGTATGCAGAGTATTTACAGATGAGAAGTAAAAAAGAGTCGCCAGGTGCTAAAAAATAAACCTTAGACTCAAAGGTCAGAACAGGCTTCTCCCCGCAGCACGCCGTGTAATAAATACTCACTCACAAAGAAAATGGCGGCCGTTACAACTTATGTCTAAAAATGTATCGTTTCATGCATCGGTTAAAACACTCGACTCCAGCTACACGACGCCCAGCTGAGAACACTTCCCGCAAGTCGAGCTGCCCGAGATTCACGGAATTTATAGAAAATGTTACATTTTTGTGATTTATATCGTTATCGGATGATGGAATTCTTATATCGGGATATGAGATTTTGGTCATATCGCACAGCCCTATGCATCAGCAAATCGTTACTCAACTTGGGCACTCCATTTCTGCTAAATTCAGTGAAGATGCCCCCCCCCCCCCCAAAAAAAAAAAAATTGCTCCCCAGTCTGGTGCTAGCAGAGAAATGGAAAATAAATCCCACTCAAACATGACTTCTTAACTAAAATATAGCAGATTGCTGAAATGCCAGTTACTCATCTTACTGCATCTTTCCACCCAACCAGTGCATGTCTATGCGCACTGGAGGTCACCAAACTATTAATAGGGTGCAAACATGTCAAGTGGCAAGTGTGTGACGGAGTCTTTGATGCGATTTTGTTTAATGACGCTCTGCGCCAGATGGGAAATTTGCAGCCGACTTAATAAACGATTGCACGGGAGGAGTAGATGTAGTTTTACTCCGTGCTCGTGTGTCCAGAGTTCCCATTTTAAAGCTTTAAACATGTTTGTAATTAAAACGCTGATAAAATGTACACAATAGAAAACAATTTAATCACAAAAGTCTGTTCGCGTTAAGTTATGTTGTGCAGTGATATTTATGTTTATATGTTTTGTTGTTGATTTTCCCTTGTATGGACCTATACAAGGCTGCGTCCTACAACGTGCGCAGCGCGCAGCGCGGTCCGAAAGGCAAAGCGGAGCTACGGGGAAAAACTAGAGTCACAGCTACGACAGTGCGACTCTAGGAGCCTGTGGAAAGGACTGCGGACTATAAACGACCAGCTTCTTCAATGATGAATGCCGATGCTTCACTGGCTGATGAGCTGAACACGTTTTATGCTCGCTTCGACGCCGCAGCAATTAAAACAACAAACGGCTGCGCGCGCTCGGAGTGCACCAGTGAAGAAAATGCATTCGTCATCACAGAGCATGCCGTGAGGAACACCTTCAGGAGGGTGAACACCAGGAAGGCAGCAGGACCAGATGCAATCCCTGGCCGGGTCCTTAGAGCCTGCGCTGACCAGCTAGCACCGGTGTTCACAGAGATCTTCAACCTCTCCCTGGCCCAAGCTGTGGTTCCCACGTGCTTCAAACGGTCCATTATTGTCCCTGTTCCAAAGAAACAACAGCCCGCTTGCCACAATGACTACCGTCCAGTAGCACTGACTTCAATTGTGATGAAGTGTTTTGAAAGACTGATGAGAGATCACATCACTTCTTCACTTCCTCCCACCATCGACTCACTTCAGTTTGCTTACCGGACTAATCGTTCCACAGACGATGCCATATCTCACCTGCTCCACACATCCCTGAGTCACCTGGACACTGGCAGAGGGAATTATGTTAGGATGCTGTTCGTGGACTACAGTTCAGCATTCAACACAATAATTCCCTCTAAGCTTTTCACCAAGTTGACGGATCTTGGACTCAGCTCATCACTGTGTCAGTGGATCCTCAACTTCCTCACAGACAGACCCCAATCAGTGAGGGTGGGAAAACAAGTCTCCCCCTCCATCTCACTCAGCACTGGAGTGCCTCAGGGCTGTGTTTTAAGCCCCCTGCTGTACTCACTGTACACTTATGACTGTGTTGCCACATCCGACACCACCTCCATTGTCAAGTTTGCTGACGACACTGCTGTTGTGGGCCTGATCTCCGACAACATCGAGACGGCCTACCTGGAGGAGATTAGGAACCTGGAGACCTGGTGCCAGGAGAATAACCTCCTCCTAAACATCAGCAAGACTAAGGAGCTGATCGTGGACTTCACTACAAAGCAGGCGAGGAATTACAAACCCCTCATCATCAGTGGCACGCCAGTGGAGAGAGCATACCGTTTCCGATACCTGGGTGTCCACATCACTCAGGACCTGTCATGGTCCTGTCACATCAACACCCTGGTTAAGAAAGCCCGTCAGCGTCTCTTCTTCCTCAGAAGACTTAGAGACTTCCATCTGCCACTGAAGGTGCTCAAGAACTTCTACTCCTGCACCATCGAGAGCATCCTGACGTCAAACATCTGCACCTGGTTTGGGAACAGCACCAAGCAGGACAGACGAGATCTGCAAAGGGTGGTGCGCTCGGCAGAACGCATCATTCAATCAGAGCTCCCTGACCTGCTGTCCATCTACACCAAGCGGTGCAAGTCCAAAGCTAGGAAGATTATGATGGACCTCTCCCATCCCAACAATGGACTCTTCTCACTGTTGAGGTCTGGGAAGCGCTTCCGCTCCCTTAAGGCCAAAACAGAGAGAATGAGGAGGAGCTTCTTCCCCCAGGCTATTCGGGGCCTGAACCAGGTGTAGGACTGGACTCTCCCAAACACGTCACTATAAGACTGGACTCTCACACACGTCACCACACGCACCACCACACATTTCCTATAATCCTATAATTCCTATAATTTATAATCCTTATCTTTATAATCTCTTCTGCTATTTGCACATTCTTTACTGTAAATTCCTAAATTAATTTGTACATTTTTGTAGTAAATTGTAAATATTGTAAAACTTTTCTTCTGTCATTTAATGGTCGGGCATTGTACAGCTACAAGCATTTCACCCCCATGTCATACTGTGTATGGCTGTGTGTGTGTGACAAATAAAATTTGAATTTGAATTTGAATCATGAAATTACTATTTTACTGAGAAGAAAAACTTCTTTAGGAAGAGGGAGAGGCATAAACATTGACATCATCCATTGAAAACAGACTCACAGTATTGCAAATACAGATAATCACCTCCTCATTCCACTGATTTACTGCATCTCTTAGGTTTGCTTGCAAACTATGTTCGGTAATTATGCATCAAACATCTTTGTTCCCTCTAAGTGCATGACACAATTTAGGCAGCGAGTCAACCAGTGGAGTATTTGTAGTTTGTTCTTCTGCTGGTGAAAGAGATATTGTCATCATAACACAGTTGCAAATGGGTGTCTGAGTGTATATTGCTGCCGGCTCTTGTCTCGCCTCTGGGCAATGCATTACAGCAGGTAATTACAGAGCTTTCCTCCAGACAGACTCCCAAATAGCTCTCTCTCTTCTCTAAGAATCCTTGAAGGCTTAATGCATCAAAACAACAAATAAAAGTCGGGATGCCTGCACCAATTACTTCTCTATTACTGTGGTGAGTGAGTGAGTGAGTGAGCGATCAAATGGCAGACAAATCCAAGCTGTTTTCCAATCTACTCTTTTTGAAAAAAAGATCCCTGTTTATTATTTTTATTTATTCGATTACTTTTTATTGAACATTTTCATACAGACTCATAAATTGCAAAACAAAGCAGCCGACGCTGATAAAGCCACTTTTTAAAAATGTTGTAATCGATCGTTTCTTCTTATGCTTCGTGTCTTTTCCTCGAGCTCTGTCGTGCCCTCTGACATCTTCTACGTCCTATTTCTCTTTTCCAATCTGTTTTTTCTATCTCAGGCTGACTCTTACCCTGTCTTGCCCTATGGATTTGAAGAATTTCCCAATGGACATTCAGACCTGTACCATGCAGCTTGAAAGCTGTGAGTTTTCATTTCCTCCTCTTCCTTTTGTTTCACTTCTCTTTTATCCTCCTTTGGTTTCTTATTTTCTGCATTTTGCCCTTTTCTACATTTGCCTTGCTGTATGCCAAACCTACAGGTTTGTGTGAGCATGACGTTTTGTAATTGCTTCATATGTTTGTCCATGTTTCTAATCGATATTGCTAATATGATTGTTACTCAAGCTGGTGTTGACCATTGTCCGTACTATTTCACAGAAGGAGCAATTGTCCACATATTGCTTAACAGCAGTAACGGACATTAAATATTTATTAAACTACGACTGCAAAGGTGAAACTGTAAGCGCTCTACCAGCTTGATTGAGAAAGATGCTAATGTGCAAGCATATGTGTGCGAAATAGGTTCCTCAAGCTGGGTGCAGTCTTGCAGTCAAGGATCCAATTGTACTTAATCCATCCACAATCTGATATTGCCGTGTTGTTCCTATATCACCATAATTAATGTTGCTTCCTGGACACTGTTACAACTGACCGGTCATGTTGCTGTGATGTCATAGCTTTGTACTTTCTAGAAGTTTATCTTAAGGGTTTTCAAATAGCAAAACATCTAACAGTGCAAAAGGGTCTATATTAACCCAAACCATAACCAGCATTTGTAGAATTAGTATAAGAACCACTGTCTCGTGGGTAAAAATCCTGTGACAGTGATCAAAAGTCACGCTATGTTGTATAGACCGATGTTTGCTTTTTTTTGTCCTGTAGATTAGGATGTGGGGAACTTTACACTATCAGGTAAAGCTTTTCTATGAAATACAATTGCTTTTACCGAAAACAGCCTCATTCTTGTTCCCGTTTTAAGAGCAAACATGCCATTTCAAAACCTTTTAAGCTGTGGAAGTTAGGCAACTATAGAGGCAGATGTTGACTGACATTACGTCAACAACAGTAGTATTTTTATCCACTTGGTGAAGCTAACTACATTAGTCAGTTACTGAAAATTGGTGCTGCTACTGATAGCAGCTGTCATTTTATACCACAAGGTGTCAATTAAGTTGGTTTGGGCATCTAGTTAGGATCCCTCCTAGGCATCTTTTTTTTTTTTGGGAGGGGGGGGGATTTTTCTGCTTACATCTGCTGAGTGAAGACCCCTGTGTAAGGCCTGAAACTCAAAGGAGTATATCGTATCTGGCCTGGGAATATCTGAGGATCCCCCGGGAGGAACTGAAAACTTTGCTGGGCAAAGGGACGAGTGGAAAACCCCAGCTATGTTGCTGCTGCAATCTCAGAGAAGGGAAAAATAAAATGAACTTTTCCCCCCTTGAATCATTCACATTTTCTTACATGAAACATGGCAGAATTGTCAGGTTCTTACACTTTGTTTCTGTCTTTAGTCTGACACTGTCTCCACTCCTGAACATTTCAGTGGGAGAGAGGATTTGATTTTCCCCTAATCACTCTTTAGAGACTAACCTCTTTGTCTGAAGCTATCACAATTTTAGGTTGACACTGAAGTGCAGTCGTGCAAACATATTGGTTTTGCAGAGCAGACCAAAGCAAAATCAAACTGCGATGTTACCCCTTGTATAGAATGCATACCATCTATGTAAAATACTCTCGAGGGGATCATGTCAATTTCAGCAGCACAAATGCAAAACAGACTGATTCCTCATTTGCACAGCTTGACAACTGCTTGGCATCAGCATTGATGCCGCCAGTGACACTGGCTAATCTTTAGTCCTGTTTTTTGGTGCTCATTGGACTCAATGTTTGACAGAGAAGCTACTTTTTCACGTCACAGTGCCAGACAAATCAGTCAGCTCAGTGGAGTGGACAGTTTCAAAGGTTTGGACCAAGGCACCACATTTTCTCCGCATTTATTAAAACCAGAGAGTTTGGAAAAAACGTAGAAAACATATTTGAAACCTATTAAAATGTTATGCACTGATAAAACCAAGTAGGAAGAGTATTCTCCTCTCTCAGACTTCCTTTGCCTTTAGCAGAGATAGTATCTGCCCTCATGAAACCAATTTCCAGGATATAAATAATAAAACTTTAATTTTGTGTCCCTTTTATTATATGTGACCCACCCTCTGTGCCTAGTGTGACCCAATTTCCCTTCACAGGGACAAAAGAATTCAACTTTGGCAAAGGGTGAAATAGACAGAGCCTTCCAAAGATTCAGCTTTTATCCAAATAAGTTTAGTTTAAAGTTTTAACCGCTATCTGGATTTGTACCTGACTCGGTAATAATCAAGAAGCAGAGGGACAAGCTGAGTTTTTTTTTTTAATCTAATAAAATATAAAGACATTTCACCCTTCAGAAGTGCAAGAAGAGGAGACGCTCGGGTAAACAGATGTGTGCCTGATGTGGCAGTGTCTGTCTATATGTGCGTGCGTGTATGTGTGTTAGTTCTGGGGGTTACTGTATCACATCACACTGCCATTAGAGGAGAGGTAATCATTTATGATTAAAGGCCTACTGAGGATGCTGCTAGTGTACACCACCCAAGGGTGCGATCACCTTGGCTTGAGCTTAATGTTAAGAGGACATTATGGGTTTTGCTGTCACTACTAGAGCTCTCGCAACACCATCTGCTCAGCATGAGAGCGTGAGAGAGGAGAATAATGGGGGAGGAGTTTATCTTCTGAGGTTTAGAGAGCCAAGGCCATGGGCTTATACAGATATATAAACAGAGCCAACCATAGGATTCTGCCTTATTCTGACACTTCAAAGCCTCATATATGCAGCTTATACTAGTTTGCTTTGCCACGAGCCATTAATGTTCAGTAACCCCAAATCTACTTGGAAGTTAGTCTATTAGTGAAAGCCAAGACTAAAACAGGAAGTGTGAAGCATAACTGTAACTTTCATTAGGTGAAAGACTTTATAACATGAAAAAAGAGATGGCATGTGACTAATGCTCATTACTCTACCTTGCTGAGATATTCCAGACATGCTGGCTCATGAATTCCATTTTTATTGCACCTTGAAAGCTGTGTCGGTTGCGTTTTGACGTCTGTTGGCTCCGTCTGGCAGAGGAACAGTAAGTAGCAGGATGTCTGAATGACAGTGACTTCTCCTTGTGAACGACAGAAGCGTGTTTTAGTGGTGGTGTTTTTCAGACTGGTGGTGTGGGATTGGATGTAACATCGTGAATAATTGATGTCTTTTGTAATTCAGGCCCTAAAGGGTCCCAGTAGACATCAGTATTATTTAGATGTGCGAGGAACTCCTTGCTGTTGTTGCATGCAGCATGCATTTTTAATACACCTGTAATCACGCAGCTGTGAGGAGTGTAACCCTTTTAAAAAATGATGCAAATCAACATGTGAATGTATTTGTTTCAAGAAAAACAGTTGTTGACTTATCCCAAGTGTTTACATCTAAGTGCTTCTCTAAACTGCGTGGCAGTCGTATTCTATGTTGTAGTTTGTGCGTTAATGGTGTGTTGGCACCAGTTTCTCAGAGTTTCTCAGGCAGATATGCTCCTCGTGTCGCCTCCTTAGTCTGTAACCTTCAAACAACCACAACAACACAACTGTTGCTGTGCAGTATGATGTGACCTTTACTGTGACAAACAGGATGGCAGAGGGTAGCTGGTAGCTGGACAGATGGGGAGAGGAGCATTACATCACCACAGCCTTGCAAGTTTCATTCTGCCTCTCTCAAAGTCTCATTAGCCAAGGTTTCTAATGTTTTCTCATGCACGGATTTTAGACCGTGGTAGCACGATCCCCTTGAAAAATTGGGTTAAGGAGGAGGAATAACGGCAGTGATAGCAAGAATATTCAATAGCTGCTGAAGCAGGTTATCTGAGTTAAACAACACACAGACTTTTTTTTGTAAACTTCTGCACTTCTCGTCTCCGAACGACTAAATAATGTGCAGCCTTGTTTTTCACTACATCTTGTATTTTGTGAAGAGTGCTATCCATAACTCTGTAAAGTGCTGTTGTACTGGTGCAGTTTGGCAGATAGTCAGTGGTAACTTGGTATTTTTGTTATAGTTTTATGGAACTTTGTCTCTTTTTAGGTATTGCATGTTCAATACTGAGTGTGTGAAGTGACGTACATTAGCAGCTGCATGCATTTTTTTCAAAATATGCAGTAGTGTAGGAAAATGCATGATGTGAAAATAGTGGGGTATATATCAGCTAAATGCTTCAAATATCAGGGAGGGTGCAAGGGAAAAACACAGAAACAAGGAGGGATTTGTTTAGAACGAGTAGAAGAGACTAAGTTGTAATTGGAAGAGCACGTTTCTCACCATTTGTGTCTGTTCTCTCCTTTTTGTGCCCCTTGGTTTCCTTTCACAGTTGGTTACACGATGAATGACTTAATCTTTGAGTGGCTGTCTGAGAACCCCGTTCAGGTGGCCGATGATCTCACCCTCCCTCAGTTTGTGCTAAAAGAAGAGAAGGATTTGGGCTACTGCACTAAGCACTACAACACAGGTGCAATAAGTGTAACCACCAAGTTACCCATGTTATAAGACTTTTTTTGCATGTCGCAGTAAGCCACATCTTATTCCAGTACACCCTGCATAATTCTGATTGCATGAAGTCTAGTAGCCTTCAAGAAAAATGTCATTTTAAAAGACAAACTTGTTTCTTACTGTATTTATATTTCAGGTCATGACACAAAAACATGAAAAACAAGTAAAGCAAAACAGGCAGTCTTTTGTCTTATGCCATCTTTCTGCAGGTCAGTTCACCTGCATTGAGGTGAAGTTCCACCTGGAACGTCAGATGGGTTACTACTTAATCCAGATGTACATCCCTTCCCTTCTCATTGTTATCCTCTCATGGGTCTCTTTCTGGATAAACATGGATGCTGCACCAGCCAGAGTTGGTCTGGGCATCACCACAGTACTTACAATGACCACACAGAGCTCCGGCTCAAGAGCCTCTTTGCCCAAGGTGAGTCCTACACTACCATTTAGAAACCTACAGCCCTGGAAAATTGTTCAAATTCAGGTGAAGTTTAAAATAAACATCAGTCTGCTGGATTTAGCATGTTGCTTTTAAAATTAGAAGATCTGAGATGGAATAAATCACATCTAAAATGTCAGCAGAGTGCAAAGAAGTAACTTTTCTGCCACAGGACCTGAAATATTATCCTCGGAAACAAATTAACAGATTTTGAAACTAATAATATTCCCAGATTTGTCCAAAAACTTAAAGTATGAGAAGAAATAGGATTACATAACGCTATCAGCTCCAGAAAAAGGTCATTGACCAAGTGAAACATATGTAATAAATGGCATTGTGAACTGAGTGTGAAAATTGTACTCTTCTGACATTTTCAGACATAAAAGTAATGCAGGATTTACAAAAATCATTAACTTTGCTGATATTACCTGACAAGACAAATCAAATGTTTCATGAGATAGCAGCAGAGAATCAATGTCTGTAAAAGACGTTTTACGTGTAATTGGTTCTGTATGAGTATAGATTTAATGCGAAGACCTTGTGACTATCACAAGAAAAGCATCAGACACACTATGTCAGCCATTTCAGATCTATACACAACCTTAATCGGCACTTATCTATTTGATGACTGCAGTTTGTCCCAGATTTGAGCTGAATTAAACTGTGCATGTACTGAATTCCTGAGACACTTCAGTGAGAGTTTGACAGAAATCAGAATTTGTCGCATCCTGTTATTACTCCTACAAAGTTGTACTGGCTGTGCCCACCAAAGTGAAGTCAATGGAAATGAAAAAAAATCTTTATTTTGTCTTTATGTGGTAAATGGACTGACATCTATACCGCACATTTTTAGTCTTTTGACTATTCAAGCCACATTTACCTATTCACAATAACATTACAGCAGCTTATTCTGTGACGACCCGCTCCACCTCCTGAGCCACAGGGAGTCATTTAAAAGAAACTGTTTGTCAATCCCTCTCTGTTTTTCCTTGCTTCTCTGTATGTATCTGTAACAGTCAGTTAAATGCTGCTCAGTTGAGTGAGTGCCTGCTCGGTTGGTGCTGCTGATGTGGTGTGACATATCTTCTCTCATGAATGACACGGCCAGGGGACTCCCCAAGCCTTAGCTGTGACCTGCCTCATGGCTATGTGTCAACAGCCCACAACCCACTGACTCATTTGAATTCTAGGCCATCCCAAAGATGTATGTCATTATAGCCCAGAGCCTGTGAACAACCCACGAAATTATCCATCAGCCTTATTGATTGGCTATTGATTACACTGTGACCTTGTCCTTTTCCAGGTGTCTTATGTGAAGGCCATTGACATCTGGATGGCAGTGTGCCTTTTGTTTGTGTTTGCTGCCCTTCTGGAGTATGCAGCAGTTAACTTCGTCTCAAGGCAACACAAGGAGTTCATCAGGCTGAGGAAAAAGCAGCGGCAGCAGAGAATAGTAAGTGTAAATGATGCAAACACACACTGCTACCAGAAAGAAAAACATACACACTTGTATTCAGTGTCACAATCTAGTACAGGGGTGTCAAACTCAAACACACAGTGGGCCAAAATTCAAAACTGGAACAAAGTCGCGGGCTAACGTAAATATTTATTGAAATATATTTATTCCTCCAGATATGAGAATGAATCTTTTCTTATGGACTCAAACACGTTTTGCTGAAAAACTGAATATGGAACAAGCAAAGCTTAATACTAAACAATATATATATATATTAGCTGTGTAATACCAGTAGGCCAGCTCTGATAGTAATTTGTTATGGCTTTGCGGGCCAAATGTAATTAGGCTGCGGGCCAAATTTGGCCCGCGGGCCAGAGTTTGACACCTATGATCTAGTAGATTCTGAAAAGCATGGATGAAGAAAGAAGACTCTCGAGTCCTCGTCATCCTATTTAGCAATGAATTTTGCCTCTTGTTGTTGTGCGATGCTGTAGATCCAGGAGCTGACAGCGTCAACACGCTACAGCTGGCTGTCACATTAAATAAGGAAGATCCAGTCTCTTCAGTTCAGCTCGTGAGCAGTGACCTGTTAGAAGATCTTGTGATCTTTTACCTCTGACACTACTTTTGATGCAAAGCAACAGGCTTCTTACCAACCTTGTGGCACTGAATTACTCTAAATTTGACTGTTATGACAGATATGAAAAGGCTATACCGATTAGTGTTGCCATCCAGTAACTACTGCAATTTCACAGAAATTCAGGTTCTTTCTTCGTCCTTGCTCTATTTTTTCATCAAATTTTGTGAAACTGGTCTCGGTAGTTTTTGAGTAATTTTACTGAGCACAGCTAAGAGTTGACTTTTACCAACAATGTACAATATAAGAATATCATCTATTTTTTTTTAACACTAAAACAAACCTATTCCAACAGGTAGACATGTAAATGACCTATGGGCACTTTCCAATAAGCCAACCAGCCTGCAGGTACACTCTAAATGTCAGTGAAACACTGAACTCCATGTATTCATAATTTTCTATCACACAATAAAGTTTGCAGCTATAGTTGGTAAGTTGCTATTAAAGGGGCACAAGCATGTTCACATTGTATGTGCAGAAGATAAATAGGCATAACTCCCATTATTAGGCTGTCCATTTGAATTAAAAGGGTAAAACTGTGATAGAGCATCTTAGCAACAACTTAGCAGTTTGGTTTGTTCTTATTAATAGTTTCTTATTTACCTGGAACGCTTGACTTTGTGTTTATTAATAGTGATCAGTCTAAAAGTTGCAACACCAACCCTCTGGAAAGTACGCCTCAGTAAGTGGTATCTTTTGGTTTTTGGTCCTGGCATATTCTTTCATCCAAAAATATATCTCCTAAACTGAATCCATATCCTGAATAGCAGTTGTTAGAGACAAGTAAGTTGACAAATAAAAGTCTTTAAAGAGTGGTAAGACAGAGATGTTTGTCTCAAGAGAAACAAACAGGACATTTTGAAAATCCCATTAAACACCTCCAAGTCTAGGCAGCCTCCTAGACCTGTGGCAGTGTTCCCTGTAAATGCAGGAGAGTCCAGCAGATTTGCAGGACAGCTTGCTTCCTGCACAGCAGAGAGAAAAGAGGAGAGATGGAGAATAATGGTCTGTAGAGAAAAGGACTTCCCCTGTTCACATCAGTTGGACAATTGCTCCCACAGAGGAGTTGGAGGGCACAAACTATACATCTGAGGGATATTGACGCCCGGCCCTGTAGTTGTAGCAGAGAGATGTTGCGAGTCTAAGGCAAACAAATCCCAGACTGACTGAGGCTTAATCAATGAGAGGCGAGATTTCAACCAGCTACTGTATACTGTGCATACCCACAGCGATCAAATGTGTAAAAATAAATACATGGATTTGTACTTCCATTTATAGTCTTTACAAAAATAACTTGAACCGGCTCCCTGAGGATTCTTTTTTTGTCTTCAAAGCCGTTTCTTTTCACTAACATCTACACTCACAGTATGTCTTTAATTAAAAGCTAAGAACATCTACTTGAGTTTGTTATTTGGACCTAAAGTTTGTGTATATAATATGAACATGATTTTTTTTAAATGTATCTCTAATACTCAAAACAAATCAAAAATATAAGGTAAATGCCTTCAAATCAAATTTTTTAATCATAAAAAATGAAATGGTCAGTAACTGCTATCTCTGTTTGTCTACCATCCTTTCCAATGGAGGTATCTGCTAGTCAGCCTGGGAGCGTTGAGTCGTTGCGAAAAGCCAGTGACATCCCTGGTAACAACTCAACCTACAGGAGTCTCAATCAGCACTGCAGCGCTTGCGCCAGGGTAAAAGGAGTAAAAAATCTAACCCTGTGTCAACCCTGACCTTCCCAACCCTATTTTTGTCCATGCATCCACTTTTTCAAATTGTTTAGAGCAACTTTCACCTTAAACGTGAATTCCTGACCTCTTTTCCTGAATTAAACCCAACTTGTGCTGATCTCATCTTGTTTCTATAGTCATGTCCCTTTGACCTTTAGCTGTGGAAATCTTTGCACTTTGCCCTTTATTCTTCCCCGGTGTGTAACCTGTTTTCAGGCTCCAGGTATTCTTTCCTTGTCGAAGGAGAAGCCATGCTGTTGTATTATATGTGGAATGTGGTTTAATAATGTCTTGCTGAACAAACTTCAACTACTTTCTGGATAAATATATCATCTGGGTGGTAGTACATCTTCTCTAAAACTTGAAATGTGTCATTCAATATGATTCCGCATTAATAGTGCCTTCACAGAGGAGGAAGCTATTAGATATGGACCCCAGTACAGTAACAGATGTAAACTTTTGAATTGTGTATTGATAACAAGCTGAAACCACGGCTTCATGATGTCCAGAGAATATTCGACTTTATTTGTCAGACCACAATGCAGTTATTCACTTTGCCTCATTTCAGTTTTGATTGAGCTTGGTCTGGTCTTGGTCAGGTGGTGGTCTGTCTGGGGCTAAAGCAACAGGTGCCGACATAATCCTAACCATGTAGAAATCTTGGCCAATCAGAAGTCTAGAAGCCTGGACGGGAAAGAGTAAACACATGAAGCATAGAAGCAGTCTTTGGTCTTTTCTAAATGGAGAGACAGTAACTGCGTGTGTATATGTAAGCGTGTAAAAGCTGCATATAGTAAGACAAACAGCAACAGTATGTAGTCTATTGTAGAAATTTATCTCGTGTACACAATTATGTGGCGCACAGGATGACGTCAAAAAAGGCGCACACCTTTGACGTTGCGTGAGTTTTCGAAACTCTCCGTCCTGGCAGGAGTTTTTAAAAATCTCAAAACGCCATTTACGTGTGGACGAAAGTGTAATAAAGTGTGCGTGTTAGTCCCCATAGGGAAATAGTTCTTCTGCATTTAACCCATTCACCCAGTGAAGCAGTTGGCAGCCACCAATGCAGCACCCGGGGAGCAGTGTGTAGGGACGGTACCTTGCTCAGGGGTACCTCAGGGTAGCCGTTCAGTGGAGTCGAACCACCGACCTTTCGATCATGGGGCCACCACTCTACCTACTGAGCTATCCCTGCCCTAAAGGCCCAAACGCATAGAAAAAAAGCTTCATTTTCAAAAGTACCCGTGTACATTTGGACATACCCTGGATTTTGTTTTTAAACGTTGTTTCTTCTCATGTTTTATTTGGTTCACTGATAGTGGTTTTCAAAAATTCTGAACCCCCCAGTGATTTATTTTTATTTTTATTGTTTGTTTACTACAGAATCATCTGTTTCTGGTGCAGTGGCAGAACAATCACTGCCTGTCATTGTAACCTTTCAGCTGTGTCCTACATATTTTCTGGACACTCTTCTTTCAGTGATACAGTCCATCCATTGACTCATCCATTTTCTTTCGCTTGTCCAATCCCAGCTCAGTGATGACATATAACACTGAAAATGTATTTCCATTGTAATAGTTTGAAAGATTAGTCCTTACTCAGATGCACATTTTATATTCAATGATGTTAATGATCTAACTAATTCTGTACCAGTGAGTAAGCATAGTTATTCACGGGTAAAATGACTAACCGATGTAATTAAAGATCATGAAACACATGAAATTTTACTAAAGCAGGAAAAAAAAATAGCTCGCCTGTTCTGATCATTTGTGTTTTTAGACAATAACTTTACTCTCCACAGAGCACAATGTGGTAATCAGAGCGGGTTCAGTTGAAGTTATGCCAGTATAGCTGCTGCGGAGAGTACAGGGCAGAGATGAGCGCCTATTATCTTTAGAGAAATGCACCATTAGACTTTAGCACATGATGTTCTGTATCGTTTAAGGTGGCAGAGGGATAATTAAGCTGTGCTAGAAGAGCAGTGTATTCCCTATCCACCTGTTGCATAGTGCAGTTTACCAGTGCAGTAGCAGAAAGTTGGTCGCAAGGTGTAAGTTTACAGTAAGTTAGATGTGCACTCTTAGTATCTTTCTGCCAAATCTGTACAGTACTGAGAAACGACATTCAGCAGAGAACCAGAGAGCTGCCGGGGTCAGTGAGAGAGAAACAGAGAGAGGCGGGACACGGGGATCAGAGCTTTCAGGGCCCTTCACACTGACTACTAATCATCCAATTTAGATCCCACATCTTCACTTTCCCCTGCTAAAGTGAATCTCTCAAAGTGTCAGAGGGCTGTCAGAGTTAAGCTGCATGTCTATTAATATTCTCTTCAAAGGGCGGGAACAGTGTCTCAATAACTGTTTAAAAAAAAAGTGCATAGCCATTCATCAAAGCATAATGCCAGATCATGACTTTATTAATATTTTGAGCCATTTTATTAACATTCTGAAAGGTCTGTCATTCTGTAACTTTGAAAAGGGGATAGATGGGGGTTATTATTTTCAGAGTGGCAAAAAGAAGATGCCCTCATTTTCACTTCTTTGGTTGTTTGAATGAAGTAGATTGTTACAGATACTTTTAATCTACTTTAAACTCAACATCTTCAGGGATACGGCAGGCAAATTTTGAAGCTCTTAGGATAATCTGGAAGAAGTCACATTTTTGATAGTCAGCCTATGGACCCAAGCTCTTCTCTCTGTTCCCAGTATCATCATCAAATCCAAATGCATGATTTAATATGAAAATATCATATTTCTGGCAGTATTGTGGGCTCAGTCTATCACCCTACAGTAGACTCTAACTGTGCAAGTGGTCACATGTTACAGCTCTCACACACCAGATGCATAATTTCACTGGACAAATTTGCAACATTTATTTTTTCAGATCAAGCTTGATTTTTTTTTTTCTTTTCATTTCATGAAAATAAACCGATCTGTCCAGTTTAACCACTGCATTTGGCAGCAATTGCACTTGGAGCTTAAAACATACACTGATATTGAATATATGATGATACGGAAATACTGAAATAATACTGGTTTACCTCCAACCCACAGCCAGACGCTGATCCGGGTCAATTAGCTCTTTGGTATCGTTTCTCTGCCTCCTCAGATGTTCCCAATTCTGCCCCACTGACTTCCTGAAATATGTATGAAACATGATACAGCTTCAACTCTGGATCAAACCCTTCTCTTGAGACTGGGATGAACCCAGAATCTCCATTTCTTCCTTTCGTTGTTTTAAAAAAAAAAACCAGGACCAGCTTACGATCACTTGATGCAGACTTTTTTGCGGTCTAAGTTTTCCGCTACGATGGAACACTTGCTGTGTTTATATACGTTACACTACGAGGTCACATCTGAAGAAGCCCGAAGAATTTTGTGTCGTTTTTTTCCACAGTGCACTTGGTGTGTAAAAGCCTTCAGGTACCGGTGTTCTTTGCTCCCATTGGTAGCTCACCTCAGAGTTGAAAGGAGTTGGACTTTGTACCTGCCCGTTTCATATTGCTAGCAGTTATCTCTACTGACTGTCTGCTACCTATGCTGATGCTGATATAACTGTGGCAGCAGAAGCATGCAGCACTACAAAGTAAACTGCTACAGTTTAACAGTTTATTTGTGCTTTCAGATGATTTTCAACCCTCAACCCAGGCATGTTTTTTTTCTTCTTTTTTTTCCCCTGTCTGCTGAATTTTTCTAGTTTTTGAAAAATCACTACTTATTTAGTTTTAAGCGAAACAGATGTTGATGTTTTTTCAGCTCTGAATCTAATGTAACAATGTTGCTTTTCAATACAGTTTTATGTATGTATTGTAAGTTTGCTTGAGTTTTGACTTCTGTTTCTCTTAAATGTAATTCTCCTAAACTTAGGCTGGTGTTATACACTTGGTGACAAATCATCACCGTTTTCAATCTCAAGGTTTTCAATCATTTTTTTTTCCCTTCTGTTTAAGCTATTTTATTTAAAAAAAAACAAATGTCAGGAATTTGACAGAACATTTTAGAAAACACAACTTTTTCTTTTTTTCTTTTTGCTATTTGTTGTTTGGGTGATCTCATTCTTACACTGCGCCGCCCTTTTGTGCTACTACACCACAGACGCATTTAAGAATAAGCCACTGAGCGGAAATGTGGAAAGCTGTATGCTAATCCATGTTGACAGCGAGAGGCCAATCTGTTTTTCCCTGCTTGACTCCACAGGAGGAGGAACTGGTGAGGGAGAGCCGTGGTTTTTACTTCCGGGGTTATGGCCTGGGTCACTGCCTGCAGACCAAGGATGGCACTGCTGTGGAAGGAGCCAGTGTGTTCACCCCACCACCACCTCCAATTACCATGTTTGATGGAGAAGTGCTTCACAAGCGTTTCGTGGACCGAGCCAAACGAATTGACACCATATCCAGAGCCGTTTTCCCCCTGAGCTTTCTCATATTTAACATCTTCTACTGGGTCACCTATAAAGTGCTGCGACATGAAGACATCCATGCAAATTTGTAAAACACTCTGCCAGTCTGGGATGTTGTTGTTTGTTTGTTTGTTTGTTTGTTTGTTTGTTTGTTTTCTCGAAACCAAAACTGCCTGTCAATCTACATTACAGTGAGGAACCGTGTCAAAAGGCACATCTGCTTCTCAGAACCACTGCTAAAAATAAAAATGTTGTGCTCAGGTGCGTCTTCAGGATCTTGGACATAGAGCAGTCGAGAGAAACTAGATTATGCTGCGTGGTTTCTGGCTGTTGTGTGCATTTCCGTCTTGGATTGATTTGCCTGGATTACAGCAGAGACGAGACACTAACGGTACTTTTGGGTTCATGACCTTTGCTTCAAAAGATGGATAAATGATTTCAGCGAAGTTGGTCCTGGCTGAACAAGACATTCTGACTTGAATTTTGACACTACCCAGCTTTGAATGAATGTTTTTGAAAATATTTTTTTTAAACAACTTTAACAAATCGGTGCAAACAGTACGGGCGGGGAGGGGAAGGGGGTCTTTGATATTTCTGACTATTCAGTACGTGATGATCATTCAGTTTAAGTATCTGTAACAAGAGATTATATATAATGGTGTATAAAAGTGTATATAACAAAGCTGTTCATTATACTGCACAAAGCACAAATATGTATTTCCTTTTGTCTAAATTTAAATAAATTAAATAAATTGTTATTCTGCCAGGAAAACAGAAATGATTCTGCTTCTCTTTAACCTTGGTATTCAAATGATTCGTTTTGGGGGGTGGAGGGACAATGTAGTCAAAGAAATCAGTCACAGAATAGCTGAATCACACACAATTACTTTTCTATTGCATTCATTTAATAGCAGCCATCAGCTCTGAAACCCCAAGTGGAAAGAAATTTAAAAAAGGTTCTGAATAAAGAATTATTACAAATGTTACAGATGCAAAATCTTAAATTGACATTAAGATTGTTGGAGTTTGATTTGTGATAACATGTCACTTGCATACTAAATCTAGCAGGAACTCACTGAAAGTTTGCATAAGGGCTGCTATCCTCAGGAGTGGTTTGGAAGGTGTGGAAATTCAGGGATGCAGTAGAGGGAGAGCATCGCCAGTGAGGGAGGACGAATGGGTTTTTTAATGGGAAATCAGAGGGTTGTTTTATCAACTAATGAGTTTGAAAAGGGCTTGGTGTTCCACTGCTAATGACAATGAATTCAGAGAGGCAGCCAGAGCCTACTGTCCTTTTGTTGGCAATCCTAATCAACTCCTCTGTATTGTATGGTTCCCCTGGTAATGAAAATGCGTGTGTGAGAATCCTTTAGTGTATGTGTGTGTTTCATCTGCCTGCTCTTATATCAATAGGGTTCTGGGGGGGGGGGGGGGGTTTGTGCTTTAAACTTTACTGGGTTAAATATTATCCTATATGTTGCCATTTTTGGAATCAAAATCTAACGTACTGGATGAAAGATTTAAATAAGGAGCTACTGTTATATAAATGTAAAAAGCATTTACACGTTGGACTCTTTGCCTCAGCTTGAAGGACACGTACCTTGAAGTCCTTCATACTTGCTTGTGACAGCTTAAATTTCTAAAACAGTCTGCAAGGGCATGCAAATGTCAAAAGTGTTGACTGTTGCATGCCATGGCTAATGCATTTCCCTTTAATCTGAAGCCTTTAGGACATTAGTTTGAGGAAATTTGGGGAAATAAGCTGATTTGCTTTTTTGCCTCTAGTTAATTGAGATTAGAATCCTTCCCATGTCTAACTCTATTTAAACAAAAGTCACAAATTGACACTTTACATCTCATCGGTTTAATCCATGGTGGTTGTGGGTGTTTGTAGTGGATCCCTTGGGTAAGCTAGGAGGGTTTGGACTGTGGGAGTTTACTATGGCTCATTCAATCAGACTGGCATCTGGGGAGTTTGTAATTTCTACGGTTCGGCCCATCTTCTTGTAACTTTAGGCACTCTTGAGAAGTTTTTTGTGTGATGTAAGGTGTGTTTTCCTCCTAGTTAGAGACTGTTGCCATTGATGAGTGCAGTTGCCATGCAGGGCTATGCTCGTAGATGGTGGGTCCACATGAATCCCAAGAAGAAAGCTCCGACAGCAGAACATTGCATTTAAACAAAGTATGAACACCAAGGATTGAGGTAGAGAAAAGTGTCTATTCTGTGGCTGGTTAGTGAGCAGTTGTTAACAGTGGCTAACCTGAAATAGAATATCCTGAGGTATACTGAGCTGCACTTAAAACCACCTTGCAACTGCAGGTTGCTGTCATTGCCTGTAGTTTCCACTGTGTGTGCTGTGCTGTTGATTCCTTTTGGACCATTTTAATGAGGTTTTCTGACAAATAATAATATGGTAGGAAATTTGTGCTGTACTTTTGGTGAGTAAAAATCCAGTGTTTTAACAGTCTAAGGAAACAAAACTAATAAATAAGGAAGACTGAAGAAAGTTTGCATTGTACCCATATGGCTGTTGTTTCCTTTTGCAATTTCCAGTCCAAATATGCTCTGTTTTGGCTGGTCAAAAAACCAGATCTAGTTGCATTCTAATGTAGATCTGTGTAAATTTCAGTGTTCCTGGCTGCAAAAACAACAAACATAGCCAGTTTGCAGAACCGAAAACCAATTTCTCAATACAGACATTCAGATTTTACATTGTTGATACCCACACAACAAAAGGTCAAATTACATTTTGAAACTCAAAACACTAACCAAAATTTCTCACATCCGAAACAAATAGTATCGCACAGCGTAGCCTCCTTTCATTGTAAGTCAGAGATGGAATCGTTTTGACTCTGAGGGGGGAAAACAGCATATTTGTTACAAAATAAGAAGCTTTTCTAAATCTTCAATTGACTGACACACGCAAAATAGGCCCAGTGATTTCTGGCACACTATGCTCTATTGCCTCTTCGAGAAAACAGCATGTCCGCTCAAAATGTGCATTATTTTGAGGACAGAGGAAGACTGATGGATTCCAATAAAGCAAGATCTTTGCTATGCTGGCTGGATTTGCACCCTAACTTTCATTACACACAAATTCCCAAGAGACTTTAATAAAAACCCTTAACCCATGCACTGCCACAAGGCACCAAAAAGAAAACCAAAGCCATTAAACCAACTGATTTATAAATTAGTCCCAACGGAAGAACGGACCCAAATGAAAACATAAAATATTCATTGTTCCAACCGGATTTACATGCATCCAGTCATGTGCTATGTGTGACTGTTTATTTGAAGGCCTTCTCCAGGGAATGCTCAATGCTGACAAATGACACACATGACTTTAAGCCATGTGATTGTGTATGAATAAACATACAGTGAGCACGGGAGAAAGGAATATGCGTTTGATGGAGCTGCTGGTCATCATGTTCGAGGTATGCCTTTACTGTCTCCCTTGGGAGTAGGGCTGGGCCATATTATACCGTTCACGATAATACCGGTATAATGTTAGGCAACGATAGGAAAATGAAATATCGCGATAGAATGGGAGTAAAACGCGCATGCGCAGTGCCTTTGTTTTCATACGCACATGGCCGGTCGTTGAGTGAAACAGATGAACCAGAATTGGTTTGTAAAAATGGTGCAACTTCCGTGATGTGGAACTGGTTTGGTGTTTGTCCGTCAGATACACAACAAAGCACATTTTTTTGCAGAACATGCAAGCGGCCGTTGTTATTGTCGTATTTGTCGGACTAAGATGCTCTTAAATCTGGGAGTAATCTGGGTCCTAAGCTCCGTATGTTTCAGGTCAAACAACACTGCAGCATCACTTAGAGTTAAAAACTGTCTAAATTCTTTCATCTTTAATAAAACGATCAGCATTGCTGCTTTACCAGGTGTAACTATAAAGTTTAACTTCCAGGCATCCATGAAAGCAAAAGTTATTACATTTAACGGAGTTAGAAGTTAGCAGGAAGCTAGCGGAAGTTAGCTCGCTAGTTACCTAAGCATGATATTGCATGTTCTGACTGAGAGATTTCTGAAAAAAAATCAAACGTACAGCTCTGCTATCACTTCCAACATAAATGAAGACAGGAAACTAAACAGCAGTGACGTTTGTAGGGTTACTGAAGTTGGGCTAGCTGGTATATAATGATGTGCTACGTGATCGCTAGCGACACAGCTATGTTAGCATAACATAAGCAGTGAAGCTGGAGGACGAACACTAACACTTTTCCACTTATAAAAGTTAATGTGAAGGTTCTTCATGGTTAGAGACAAATGCAATCGCATGGCAGGATGCTGTAAACGGACCAAACTTCAGTCAGGAGAACAACTGAGATAATCCATCCACAATACGAGGTTAGTTATTAATATACTGCAACAACATGGGAATAGAGCAGCTGCCAGAGAATTCAACATTAATGAATCAATGGTACAGAAGTGGAGGAAGCAAGAAGAATTAGTTTAATAAAGTTTGATTTATCTGACTGCTTTGTTTCGCTTAGTGTGCCTTATAATCCCGTGCACCTTATGGTCCGAAAAATGTGTACTGCACACTGCAGTTTAATGTTGCAAAGCACCTCTTTTTGACTTCAGTGGATATTATACATGGTTATGCTCAGGATATGTCAGCCCATTTCTACTGGAAATGCCTGGAAATTCCTTTCAGCAAGGAATTTGCATTTGCACTGTTACATTTTTATAAAGCTTTAATGTACATAAAAACCAGCTTCTTGTTTAAGTGAAAATAAATGGAAGGTTGTCTTTTTGCACTAGTAATGTTGTGGAGTTGTATTTTGTCTCGCATCAATTATATCGTCGGTTATATCGTTATCGCAAATTTTCAAATATATATCATGATAAATATTTTTGGCCATATCGCCCTGCTCTACTTGGGAGTGATTAACAGCTTTCCCCCCCTCCCCATTTTCACTGAATGTCAGTAGTGCCAGAGCTAAAACTGAAGAGTGCAACCTAAGACCTGCAATCAATACTCTTCTCTCATAGTATAAGCATTTCACCTGTTCTCTGCAGACAAAATTGTACGTGCCTTTAGTCGTTGGCTCTTCTCTTCAGGTCCTCATTAAAAATGTCTTAGATCAGTTGAGCAAACTGCTGTTTATCTAGTTGGAAAAAATGCTTTAGGAACCATCAAAAATAAACCTAGTGTAGCATAGATAGATGATATAATTTTAATCAGAGCTTATGAGTTAGATCACTGTTGCCAAGCATTTATCACACAAATATACCCCTGCTTGTATAAGAACCTTCATAGCAGAATGCTAGATAAAGAAATATAGCATCCAAGGGGAAAATATTGCCTTCTTTTGACAGTGATGCATTGGTGAGACAATGCTACACGTGTCACCTTTAAATATATGAGAGTAAACAGAGGAAACTGCTGGTTCCACACAACATTATGGCTGCAAATCTTGTGAATGTCACCCAGCATTTGGATAGAGATGTCCTTGCACTTTAAATACACCTTTTTCTTCCCCCATAGGCATACTTGTGAATTCAGTACTATGTAGGTGGTACAATGGTTTCATGCAAATATCCTGTCTTTCCTCTACTGATGATCCATTATACAATGACACACATGCAGCTGGATCTATGTGACTATTTGGTGCCCAGTGCGCTTTTCAGTGTATACGTATTCATTATTCTTTGGGTAGTAGTGCAATCAAAATCCCCCTGACAAACACTTCAAGTGAAGGTTTAATTTCAAATCCTGTGCTTTTTCTGTTTTGTGAAATGCCGCATCCTTTGGAAATAGTGCTTCAGATCTCCTGAAAATCCACGGCAGGTACTCAAGAAATATGATATATGGAAAACGGCTAAAAGGGAGATAAAATAAACAGTGAGTTTATCATCTCCAAGTCTAGACACAGTAACTTCCTTTCAGTCAATACAACATGATACTCAATTTTACTTATATAGTGCCAAATCATCAGAAAAATTGTTTCATGTTCCTTTTATATTGTAAGGTAAAGAAGACTTCCATGAGAAAAAAAACACCTTTTTTGCACCACAGCTTTGTAGCTTTTTTAGGAGCCACTACTTCCACAGCTCGATACACCAAAAAACAGGTGATGTCGTCTTTTGTTAATGAAGAATTTGCAGCCAAATTCTTGAAACTAACTGCTGTAAGTTTAGAAAGCTGTGAAAAGGCACTGGACACAGTGTTGAAGCTTTAGTAAATAATTCAATAGACAAACCCATCAACAACCTTTTCTGCTCTTCTTGCAACAACAATGTTCAGACATTCATCTATACCCTGACATTTTTGCACATTCAAAAAACATGCCTAGCAGACAGCCTTTTAATATTAGCTAGATAGCCAGGCAAACACGTGAAGCTGGAGTCCAGCCCGGTTATATGACTCGACACTAGATGTAGCCATGATTGATGCGTCAGCTGGATCTTTCAAATACAGACAGATAGACATCCAGGCTGCTCATTTTAAACCATTCCTCCAACCTGAGACAAGAAAATATTTCTTCAAGAACACTGCAAAAGACAAAAAAAAACTATATTTCAAGCAGCACTGAAAAACTCCTCACTGTGTATACTTATACAAGAAATCCCATGTGGTTTCATTTCCACTAATCCCTTGCTGTGCTTCTACATTTCTGTAATTCCAACATCTGAGAGAAGCCCTACAGCTGGGAAGACTGCAGCTCAAGGTTTACATGGATAATGCTTATAGATGTATATGCACACTGCACAGTCTTTGTGTGTGAACAGGAGAAACAAGGAATTAGTCACTTCCCTGTCCCTCTGCAGAGAGAATAGGTACCAACTGAAATGATGTCAACCACAGAATTACTTCACTTTAAAAGATTTTAAAACTCCTGGGGAGAGTTTAGCTGAAGATTGAATTAGGAATGATGCCAGTTCCTCTGCATATTACAGTAGTAATACATGTAATGCAATGTATTGCATATAAAGTATGTCATCTGTGCAATGCCAGAAAGATTTATGCCAGAAAAGTAACCAGGATTAAGACAGGGGCATAAGGACATGTACATTTGATAAAAGGAGACCAGGGGGGAAGAGAACGGACAGTTTTAGGACTATTAAACCTAGAAATGTGCCTAATGCTAAGAGGTCGGGGTCAAAGATATATATATTTTCAAACCTACTTGGTTTACATCTCAGTACTTGTTTCTGCATTTCCTTGTTTCAGTTATGGCTGTTACTCATTTCCTGTTTTATTTTATTGGTTATTTGCTAGTCTCTTGTTTCAGTAGTGCTTTCTCCCCTGTCTGATTTTGACTGACTGTCTTCACCTGTGTAATTGCTTTCACTTGTGTCACCAGCTAGTTCCACTTCCCTGATCACCTCACGTGAATAAATAGTCAAGTCCTTCCCCTCAGTCTGTGTCTTGGTGTCAGTTAATTGTTAATGTGGCTCCTCACACTTGTGCTGGTAGTTTAAAATCAAACAGTGGTTAGAGGATCTAAATGCCCTCATGTACGTCATATAGCACTTAATCATGAAGGTTGGAAAGGGGAATGCATATGACTCACAAAGGGAGATTAAATGTTTGCCACACTGAGATAAGTTTGTAATCCCGTGCCATCATAGTTTTTCATCAAACTGGATGGATGATCCAACATAACTCTAACCTTTATTAAGGCTTTCAGTGTCTGACAACAGTTAAATTAAACTAACGATAAAACAACCTTAAACACAACTAAGGCAAACTGGCTTTGTAGTGTCAGTGTCTGTTAAATAAAACACAATGTCGACTCTTGTCTTTTAATTCAACATCTGAAAATTTGCTTTGATCATGTTATTATAACTTTTTGCAGTTTTTTTCAGATATATTTTTCCATTTTCAGGCAACAGTTTCATAAGAATTACATTGTATTACAGCAGCATTATGTTTATATATACAAGGAGAAACAGATACTTCTTTTAAGGGTTCACAGCACGTTGTATATTATTGTCCAAAATTGAAAAGACAATATTAATATTTACATGATCTGCATCACTTATGTTACTTATTATTTATGATTATGATTATGAGTTTTGGCCATTTAAGTTTATATTTACATTTCATTACATGTAAACACCATGTGATTAATACAAAAACACTAAAAAAAACTGTGTAGGTTTACAAAGTAATTATGGGATGATCTCCTGTCCTTTTTTAAAAAGGATGGTCTGGTGTATCCTGATGTAATAAATGTAATAAATAAACGATGTAATAAAGGAAGCACCAAAGAACTTTTTCTCATTAGTATTTAGAAAATTTGACTAGCTCATGTTTTGGATGCCATGTAGACACCTCTGGGTCAGTTCACTCAGTTAGAAACCTATCAAAGCTAAATCGATTATTCATCCCCAGCCCAGGTCTGGAACACAAAGCCAGTGCAGAAGTGTTTAAACCTACAGGCAGAGTGCTTTCCTCTGGAAATCTTTCCTGTTTATTCAAAGGACTAACTCTGTGTAGTCCACAGAGAACAAATTAGCTCATTTTTCACAAAAAAACAAACATTGCATTGAGATATTGGTTCTTTTACATACTTAATCCCATTTTCCATAACTTAAAACAAGTTTATAATTATGATCCTCGCATCTTGTTCGTGTTTCACATTGCCTTATTAAGATAAACTAAATGCAAAGAAAAAGGCAGTAAGTACCCACCAACCCAGGGCCTGACACCTGCGTCTCTGCTAGAGATGGACCGATCCGATATTACGTATCGGTATCGGTCCGATACTGACCTAAATGACTGGATCGGATATCGGAGAAAAATAAAAAATGTAATCCGATCCATTAAATATCACGAAAGCACCTCACAAAACTTGCAACACGCCTTAACTCACCTCAGAACGTTAGCACGTCGGAGCAGTATGCATCACGTGATAGAGCGGCTGTGGCATGCGGGACCTGTCGGTGGTCTGGATAGCATTTGGAGCTTCGCTAGCAACCCGGCATTTCATCTCCGACAAAGTTATCCCGAGAGAAGTAAAGCAAGTGTGTAAGTCCATCTCTGAATGTTTGTAAAGCATTCCTGCGTTAAGCTTAACAAGCGACTGCCTCTTCTTGCTGCTACTTCAATCGTGAAACTGCTTAAATGATCAGCTGATCGGCTTTTCTGTCGCGAGTCCGTGTCTCTTGTTTGCTTTTGGCCCACTTTGCACCAGAAAGAGGAAACCAGCGGCTGAACAACAGCAGCACGTTTAAGCTTGATAAGCTGTTGTTAGAATGTATTTAATATTACTTTCTACTCCAGGATCTTGCTGGTAACTGTGCAGGGGCGGATCTAGCAAAGTTTAGCCAGGGGGGCCGATAGGGCATTAACTGGGAAAAGGGGGCACAAAGACATACTTTTCTTTCTTATTCTCATTTAAAATGTCAAGCTTTTAATAAATAATTATCTGACACACAAAGTTTTAATTTGATGTAAAATGAATAGAAGTCAATTACTGTATATAGTAACTATTAAGTCTAATATATATACCCTAGTAAGCTATAGTACTTTTTCCTTTGGGAAGGTACCATCTGTGCAGTCTGCAATTTTGTTGAAGAAAGATGTTGAATCTATTTAATATTTCTTGAAAAATAATTGATTTCTGTGCATTTTTTTTCACACTGCATCAAATTAAGGTTGATTACGTTGATTAAGCATCATGAGGTGGCGCGTGAGGGGTGGTTCCCTATTTTTTATTTATTTATTTTTGTTGTTGCTGGGAGTTGGAACCCTATTAGTTAGGTTGCTTAATATTTACGCTAAGTACTCTTTAAAATACCAGAATAGTGAGGATGGTGTAGGTCTAAGTTTATTAGATTGATCAGTATTGCTGAACTATGAAATATTTTTTTTGTATACAGGTATAACAGAATAGCTTTAGTGTAGTTGTTGTTTTAAACTTGAGTATGAACTTGCAGACTTGCAAAATGCAGCAAGATATTTTAAAAAAACAGTTTTGTTGATTAAAAAACACTATATCGGATTCATATCGGTATCGGCAGATATCCAAATTTATGATATCGGTATCGGACATAAAAAAGTGGTATCGTGCCATCTCTAGTCTCTGCCTCCGTTCCACCTCTCCTGCTGCTGTGCAAGTGAACAGAGGATTTTCTCCACCTCCTTCTCTCCCCTGTCTAACAGACACGACTGTCACTGTCATTAATGCCCAAGAGAGTAGGAGAGGGAGACAGTTCGCGTCCTTTTTCCGCTGCTGCTGCTCTGACACAAATCAGAGTTGGAGGTGTTTGGCTCAGAGTGGTGAACTAAGAGGGAAAATAATTATTCGTGTGTGCGTGAGTGTGTGTTAAGACCGCTAAATGTCTCTTTGGCTTCTCACCAAAGAGATAAAAAATAAAGAGCAAAAGAGACTTACACAGTCATTCGCTGTTCTTAAGGAATGGTCATTCCTTTTATTGCTTCTATTTCTGTGACTCATAGTCAAAGTCGTTGAACACCAGAGACTTTGATACTTTGATTTTGTATGCCAGTGTTTCTAATTCATTTATTTTGTAGACAAGCATAACAGCATGCATACAGAGAAATGCTGGTTTGATGTCACTTTTCAATTAGTTTTGGGGATTACTTTTCACAGTCACGCTGCCAGTTCAGTCAAAACATTTTTTTATCATTGGAAACAGAAAAGATTTTATCCTGAAGGCCGCCTTCTCCTGAGGGCATTTATAAAGTGAACTGTAAGGTTCTTATGAATGGATGATGCAACTTTACTGTTCAATTTAAGAACCTCAAGTTCACTCCGTCTTAGTGCATCAGAAATTTAAAGAGCAGCAGACAAGAGATGCTTCTTGTTCACGCAGACAAGCAGCTGCGGCGGTCAGTTTTCTCGGGTAAAAGCCTTTTTAAAAACTCTGCAGGTACACTTCTAATCCTGGGGTATTTTTGGAATTTTAGTTGGATCCTTGGGAAACTCTAGACTCACCTGGATCTTCTCTAAAACATTGTAGAAGCACATCTTGTACAAGTACAGTGTTTTCCCTGGTAGCATGCCTTCTGCAGGTTGAGCTCAGGCTGTGGCCTCAGCAGATTCATTGTTATTGCTTATTAATGAGACTATTGTTTTTACAGAACAGAACAGAAGGTCAGGTGAACTCCCCAGCACCTGTGACACAGTCTGAACTGTTGAGGTCATCAGGGCGTTTATCTTTGGGAAAATAAAAACATGTTGGTGTTGATCACCAACAAAATTTAAACTCTTCCAGTGAACTCCAGTCATTTGCATAATTCCTGGCTTTGCAGGCCTTGCAGCAGTCTTTGGAGTTAGCTGTAACTTCTCTCTAACCTGGTGTTTTTATGGTTATGAAGGGGGTTCGCACCTTACTGTACTTTGCATCTCCATAATTTATGCTGTCTTTAAAACACTGTAAAACTCTCTGGCTTCCCCTGATTAGCCTCCAGGCAAAGTCTTATTTCTGTAAGCTGATTAAAAACATGACCTTATATTTTATACTGTACTGTTTAACACTGATTGCACCTGAAATAATGAAGCTAAAACTTATCTGCCCCCAAAAAGACTTTTTAGTAACATATGGATTTAAAGAAATGCATAATTGTAATTATGGGATCTGCCTGTGCTTTAGCCGTGAGGTCGTACTTTTCAGATGATTATTAACCTTTGGATTTGCACACTAACTTTGGTTTCATGGGCATTTGGCTTTGGCACTGTATGTTTTCATGCCCATGGGTCCATGCAGACGTCTGCATGCCTGTATGTTTTCCCACTAAGACTTTCCATTAAAATGAACCAACTGTGACCTGAAGTGGCAGACTTGAAGTGAGTTATTACTTGCTGATGTGTTGCCAACTGTCCTTCTCTCTATACGCGATTAAATATCTTCAAGTCTTTAGACGAGTTTTCTTGAAATTTCTTTAAGCAGTCTTCAGGAGTAGTTCTCCAAGCTTGTTGAAGGATAGTCTTAATGTCTTGCTTGAATGTTGGCCGGCTTTTGTTCCATTTTCTACCAATAATGTTGATTGCACTCTCTGTCGGTAATTCCATGACACGAAAGTGTTTCAAGACCACTTTAATTGTCATGCTGAAAAACGAAGCCATTGCCAATCAGCTGTTTTCCATATCTGAAAATTGCATGCTGTGTGAAAATCTGATGGTACTTTGTTCATATCGACTTTGACAAGATCCCCAACACAACTGGCTGAAATGCAGCCAGCAGCAGCAAACATGACAGAGCCTCCACTGTGTTTTAGAGATGGCTGTTGCCCACCCTCCTGACCTCCACAGACATACTGATGATGATTTGAACCAAAATATTAAAATCTGGATTCAATAAAACCTGTTGCCATTGATTTTTCCATACAATTATATGTGTAATTTTTCATCTCAGCCCTTTCTCCTTGTTTTTCTCTCTTAAGCGTGCCATTGTCAAAACCAGCCTTTTAAAATGGTCATGAACAAAGATGGACTAAGAAAATAGTGAAAAGGCTGCCGTTGTCCAAAGAAAACCTTTGAAAGGCCTTCAGAAAGCCTGCAGAGCTACTGCTCAGAATCACAAATTAAAAGAAAGTCTTCTCGTAGGCAAAGAATAAAGAAATGAGGAGTGCTTAGTACTGTTTAACCAAGGACTGAAGATGAACGTTCTCACTGCAAAATGACCCAGGACTGGTCAGTGAAGTTCTTTACTGTTATTGTCTTTGTAATGCAGATGAATAAGGACATCCGGGTGTGCCCACTCACAGTGTCACAGCTGGCCAATTAGAAGTTCCTAATGAACACTCTACTTTTTGTTTTTTTACTCTAATAGTGACCATAATGTAGACAATCATCATTACGGTGGTGATGACTGAGAATATAAACTCATCAGGTTAAGTGCTTACTAAGCTCGCAAGAGGACAGTTTTCCTATAGACTTCTTTACTTCCTTCTTCTTTGCAGTCAGTTGCCCCCTGTTGTCCTTCCAGATAGACTGCAGGTTTAATGCAAGATCACACTTGCTTTTCCCTTACCTGTATCACATGTAGACTCGAAACACCCCAAAAGACACAAGTTTCACAAACAGATAAGCAGGTGATCTTGCTCATTATCACTATATTTCCTTACTTCTGTGAAAAGTTCCTATTGTCATTGTAAATATCTCGAATTTCTAAGGTCTAAAATGGCCCTAATACATACAAATGTATCTTGTAATAAAATAGATACTTCAAATAGATCTACAAATAGCATCATAAAAAAAATGTCCTCCAATTCCTTACTTGAAGGTGGCACCAGCTCTGACAATTCAAAAAGGTCATTTTCTTCTGCACTAATTAACGACGGGGCAAAGAAAAGTTCCTTCCCTAAATATCACATATCCAAACGAATGCCAAACACAGCACGGTAATGAATGCTTGGGATGTCTCTTAAGGTTAGCTTTTCCATCTTCATCTTAGCTGTTTTCAGCAGCAGGTCAAAGGTAATGCTGAATCGCTAAGACCCTGTCAGTGTGCTAATTCTTTGCTTTGTCTCTGCTCTAAATTAGTATGCAGTTTAACTTCAGACCTCTCGAGCAAAATAAGTAGACCCTTTTCTTTTTAAACAATACCACCTTATTGCATATTTTAGCAATATAACAGTTTCTGGACGAGCGTTTAAGTGATCTCTAATATTTGCCCTTGATGCATGCAATCAGTTCATATAGGAAATCTGCAACATGAATTGCTAAAACATGGTGGAGGTTCTTTTTATATTTAGCCAAGTTATTTTTTTAATATATTTAAATTTGTTTGTATGTGCTAAGCCAATTAAGAAAAACTTTGCAGCTCCAGCACACTCTAGGTTGAAGTAGCACTCGCTGACTCCCTACCTTAGATACCAAGACTATAAGGACGGTATTGCCTCTATAGCTTATCCATGAAGAGACTGCAGCACTATAAGCATTTTGTGTGCTTCACCACCTGCAGTCACAGATAACTGTGAGTGCCGTGGTAGGTCTCCCAGCCCGATTCCTGTCATCCAAATATCTGATCCTTCAGTATGAGTGTATCCTCCTTCTACTGAGGTGGGTGATCTGATACTGTTAGAGGAAAATGTCATGTACCTCAGCCTCATCTCTTGTTTTTTATCCTTACTGTTTTACATGGAACTGAAGTGGTGCAACCAGGCTATGGGTTCACAGCAATAAATAAGAAAAAAGGCTGCTTTCATGTGGTTTAAATATGGGACACGCTGTAGCTCTGCCTTATGGGAAAGTAAGTGAAGTGCTTTAATGAACATGTCACCCTGTGTTTTCTGTGTGAGGACACAGTGTTTATAAACCAAGTGCATTATGGGGAAAGCCTCTTTCTTCTAGAAATGGAAATCATCCTTTCTCCCTGTTCACAGCCTGTGGTTGCTGCAGCCCACTGGAAACAACATGACATCCAGAATCAAGGCTGGTAGCCTTGTAGTTGGGTGCTGCTGGATTGGATAAGTTGAATCTAATCCACACATCAGTGGTAGATAAAGAACAGCAGACCAGTGACAATTTTGCTACAGCAGGGCAGCTGTGCTTTAGTTGCAGGGGTAGCTGTGGTTTAGTAAAGTAAAAAAATGTCATTTGCAGGTCTGTGACAGGATGTTAACTCTACTCTCTGTCATGCAGCCCCCCAGCCCCCCACACACAACTTCCTAAACATTCACACTGGACCAAATGTATATAAACAGAATTCCCACCTTACAAGGTTGATTGCCATGCAACTAGGATCTTTACATTTGAGAAGGATAGCCATCCAAATGTCAGTGAACACAAACAACTCAGAGACCGTTTGAGAAGTGACCTGCCTTGTGAGGTGCTGCTTTCAAAGCTGAGGCGTCACATCAACCTGCTTCAGCTGTCACTGCTGTCGTTGGTCCTGCAACACCTTAAGTCAGTGATAAGTAGGAAGAATGGGTTCGTGGGAATCTGCCACTGTAACACAGTGGCCTCTGTCAACAGCGTGTCTGAGCAGCCTGAAATACCAGCTCGTTCTCATTCCTGGGGTGTAAAATAATGTTTAGTGCATTCACAGTGCTTCATTTGTTTATTTTTTTAATACATGTTTTTCACAAAGCAGTCTTTATTTTACTCTGTCATTTTGTTTTTAGAACTTTGAGGTGAAAAATTAATTTGATCCATTGTAAAATAAGGCTGCAACAGGAAAAATGTGAAACAAGTAAAGTGCATCGAATACTTTCCGCATGCACTATTGTTTTGGCAAGCTGTTGCCAGAAAGTGTCTTTTGGTGACACCAACCAAGTAGTTTTTAGTGCCCAAACCTAATCAGTGAAAAATAAATTTAAAAAAAAAAGGGAATGAAATGAATCAGTAATTGCAAAAAAGTGAAGTGAAAAACTCAAAAATCACAACAGAACATAAACCAGGGCCTCCTGTTTAATAAAGCTCAGCCTTATAAGAGATAGGCAGCACATGACACACAGCATCATGTCAAGCCTTTGAATGAGAACATATTAGAAATATATAAGCAAAGAGTTCAAGGAGTTTAAGGGATAGTGGTACTTTCTTTTCTATCTATTGTAGGTAAAGTAGGAGAAACTAGTTTTTCTGGTTTGCTTGGTTTACTTTTTTAACAGTAACTCAGAACCCGTTTGTTAGGAGCTCACGACAGGGTGTTTAATAGTTCAATGTTTAAACGTTTATTTTCTTCTACAAAACCATGTAGAAGTAAACTGGAGGTTGTCCAGAGACACACAAGGAGGGAACTTTGAAGTCAAGAGCGTCCAAGTTTAAGTCACAGGTACACTGCTTAATACCTTTTTTCTCCAGGCTATGTGATATTTTTATATATCAGCATTATAACAACCAGTGTTAATTACTTGGCTTGTCATAGGGGAGGAGATGCAATGTGTTTACTCATTACTGGCAGCTGCCTGAAATTTTAGTGGGCAAAGAGGCCAATAGTGACTCAGCAGGGCTTTCCACCTACTGTAAATATGTGATAATGCTTTCAATACCATGACAAGCAAAATAAACAAAGCAAATCTGAAAAAAAAAGACTCCTTGCTTCTGTTATCTAAGAAACACAAGTTTGATAGAAAACGTTTACCAGATATTTCGCAAACTAGGGAACCTGATAAAATACAGATAAGCCAGCACTTCCTCTAAGTCTTGTTGCCTAGGAAACAAAAGGGGCCCGTTGAGGAGCCAAGAGTGAATAATTCTGTGAGACTTGGGGATGTAATTGAAGAGGAGGCAACGAGTCTATGGGGGCTGAAGCATGAAGGTGTGCATATATGAGTGTGTTTGCGTTTGCGTGAGCATGCATGATGCAGGAAGCTTGCGGTGGAGAAAAGGGACTCTGCTGTTTGAAGGAGATGCACCAGGATCAACACCAGTGATTCGAGCGTGCGAGCTCTTCTCTCACCTTTTTTTCTCATTGCTGTGAGCAGTCTCTGCAGGAGCTTCAAAAATAAACATCACATCTTTCTTTGTTAACTCTGTGAGCTTTGCAGCTGCACACTGTTTCAGTGAAAAACCCTTCACCGCGCTGAAATGTGAAAGACAAGACTCGGGAGGATTCGGTGGGTGATACCACCCCCTTTTATTTACTGTCCACTTCCTGCTGAGTTATAGTCTGTCCCATCCAGTTATCCAGTGTGTCACAGCGTGGGCTAAACCTTGCATTTTTTCATTGTTTGCCCGTGATGTATGGAAGTTAACTGCATAGATGAATGTCATAAAATGTCCTTATCTGTGGCTGTTTGTTCACCATTACCACAAAATCTTAAAGTTTTTCCGTGGCATCATTGAGGTTTCCTCTTTTAAGTCAGCTTAAAGTAAACAGAGCATTACAAGTAAGGAGAGATGCACACAATAAATATAAAGAGATATTAAAAATTCCTTCCCATCATTAAACCTGCACCAATTAATAATTTAATTAATTAATGTAAAAATAATTAATCATATGGTTCAATTCCATTTTATTTATATAGCGCCAAATCACAACAACAGTTGCCTCACTGCGATTTATATTGTAGACCCTACAATAATACATACAAAGAAAAACCCAACAATCATATGACCCCCTGTGAGCAAGCACTTTGGTGACAGTGGGGAGGAAAAACTCCCTTTTAACAGGAAGAAACATCCGGCAGCACCAGGCTCAGGGAGGGGCGGGGCCATCTGCTGTGATTGGTTGGGGTGAGAGAAGGAAGACAGGATAAAGACAAGCTGAGGAAGAGAGACAGAGGTTGGTTGAATGTCAAATTTACTCTTTGTTTTTTAAGTTTCACATCTTGTCGTTTCGTTTACACACCTCGTACGTCACATACTCACCTGATCCTCACCTGATCCTCACCTGCCACAGGTTTTGCTCCCAGCATTCCTTTTACATATGCATCCTTGTTTTCCTTGTTTCTATATGGGGAAATTGTCATTTCACTTTCCTGCAGTTTGCTGGGTTTGCAAACTACTCTCATTCTTTTCTTCTCTTTTTCAGTCCTTAGATTATCATGCCATATTTAATTAAACTTAAAACTAGTGATTAAACTCAGAATATAATGAGTAGGGTCTTTTTTTCCACAGGAAAGCGTGCAGGTTTTAGGCGTTTCCACATTGGCTTCATTTTTAGATCTTGAAGTTGCATCCATTTTAACTGCCTTGGTTATCTTTCAGTGCTTTTTTTTCTATAGCAGCAAAGTAGATTGTTTAGCAGCTTAGAGGAGAGAGCTAAATGAAAAGGACTGCTAGACAAGTAGACGCTGTCAAATGGCCAAAAACACAACCACAAATTAGTGTAAAGTGCAAGTTTACTTTACTTCATGTATCGTTGATGACAATAGCAATGTTAAAAAGACTGCTCTTTAAATTTACTTTTATAAAGAGCATTCGATTTCAAGAGTTTGGGGGCTTAAAACAGAAGGTGGCCTCACTGGTATTCATAAGACACACAAGAAGGAGCAGTCGACGACATGAGCTAACATCATGTTATTTCTCTACACCCTCTCCAGGTAAAAATTTGTGCACTCATTCCTGGTTCTCCAGTATAAAAAACTTTGTCATAGCTTCTTATCATGAAAGTAATACTCTGAGATTTCTGTCTCACCCAAAAACAGACTGTTCATGAGAGGATTACCCTTTATCTGCCCTTTTCTGTTTTGTCAAAGCAAAGAGGGAAAATTCAGTTTTGTGATGTTGTAGATTAGAAAGTGTGTTGAATCGTAGCAGGCTGATTTATTCGAGCTCAAACAATGCCCAGGCGTCTGTACATGTCAGTTTTATTTTGCCTGTTTTAAGTAGTTTTATCACATTAGATGAATTCAGAACGCCCTGTTAAAATTGCCTTCTAATCTACAAAACCGACTGGAAAAGAAAAACCACAAATTCAGGCAGAAAAATTCTGAGCGTAATAGCAGTCACAACCTTTAGTCTCTGTCAGATAATTAAAGAGCCGTGAACAGGCTTTGTTTTAACCTATCAATCCCTCATTAGCATTTAATATAAAAAGAACTAAGCACTGAAGTTTTAGCATCTTCAAGCATACAGAAAACCATCCTAATAGGTTAAAATCTCATTTGAATCCAATTATGCCTTTGCCATTTGATTCAAGTGTTGCAAAGCTTACCAGCCAAGTGCAACGGGAGTAATGAGCTAAAACCTTCATTTTCACAGTCTGTAAACAATAGGGGGGATGAGAGGACATGGTTGTGGAATTGCAATCATGGGATCTCCTGAATGCACAGTGATGGTGAACTTGCCTTGTTACCATGGTGATCCTGTTCATAAAATTTTAATTCCTGCATCACACTGACCATGCTTTCCCTCTAAAACAAATCATAGTGGGGGCCATGTTTTCTGGCTTACTACGCTATTTTAGTCCATTAAGATCACTTGTGTTGTTTTGCTGTCAGAAACAAAGTTTCTAGTTTAACTAACAGAGAAATACGACTTTTTTGATAACCTTTTTTGTGGCTCTACCGCACCGTGCATGACCAGGTGGAATAATATGACTTGATAACCTGCTTCCTTCAGGCTATTGCTTATTTCCATCACCAAATAGAGCGATATGACAATACATTTCTGTGATAACAGAGAAGCAGAATGGTGCGCGTGACATTATTTGTTTTGTTCTCCAAGCAAAGAGAATAAAAGATGTGCTCCAGGCTCCAAACTCACCCAGAGAAATCAATTTTCAGGTTCATGGTTACCTGAGACATATTGAACTTCTATACAGAATAATTTCTTCAGGTAACACAAAAGCAGTGTCTCAAAGAAAACACAAGCTGAATCTTTCAGACTCAGATGAAAAATTAAACAGAAAGTGCAGGTCAAAAAGCTTGAAAGTGATTTTACACTTTCAGACTACTGTATGCCTGGAGTACATTAAAACTTTAAGGGCTTAGTCCAATATACTAGTGTAAGCTTTCAAGCTGCAAACTGCTTGGTTCATGGTTAGTCTGGCATCTGAAATCTAATGGTGCATTTATGGCATCACGGTTTATTAATATGTGAAAGGTCAAGTTTGCATCCGTCACACAGATGCTACATTTCAACAACGAAAAACGCTTTAGAAATGGTCAAAAGGTTGACTTTATTTTCACTTTAAGCATTGCATAAAGTGTCCAGAGCTGCTGTTGTACATCTACCTTGCAATCACAAATAACCTGCGGAGTTTATTGAGTCTATAAGCCAGAAAACACCCAAACAAAGGTCACTCAGTCTGGAACTTACACAGCAAAATCAGTGAAGTAAAGCACAATGAGTGGCAGTGATGGAGGACTAAAAAAACTGCTTGCAGCTATTCATGCAGTGGCTGAGAAACAAAAACAGCTCACTCTGGAATAACACCTTTTGACATGACTGCTTTATAAATGTGTTTTTCTGTAAGTGCTAATGAACTCCATGTCAAACTAAAAAATGTGCTACATTTCACAATATTTTTTTATAGGTCTCATTAGTCGCCAAATAACAAAAGTTTGTATCATTTTACATATCGGTCATGCTGGATCCTTTCTGTGTGAAGCTTGCAAGCTTCTCTCTGTGCCTGTCTGAGTTCTCTCTGGATACTTTATTATAAACTGCCCATGTCTGCGGATATGAGTTGTAGGTGTTAGTGTGTGGTTGTCTAGCTGTGTTAGGCTTGCAATAGACTGACGACTTGGGTGTGCTCTGCCTCTCACTCTGCGCCAGCTGGCATTCACTCTTTGCCACAACCCTGAATTGCATAAGTGATTAAGACAATGTATGAATCCATGTATGTATAGACAAACTGGCAAGATAAAGTCAAATGAAAGGATCACAAAGGTTAATACATTCCCCCTTTAAAGGACGACATGAATGTTTTTAGCCTCCCAAAATGTCACTAAAAATATAGTATACTTTTTAAGACATGTCAACCAAAACTCCAGTCGTCAACATCAAGATACGATTCTGTGAAACAAAGTAAGGTTAACCACGTTTATCGGCCAGGAACCTTTCGCTTCATGTTTACATTTGGGGTCAATTTTTTGAGGAGGGCTACTGCTAAAAAATTATTATTTCAAAACATCAGGAAGAAAAACAATTTGCAAGAATACACATAAGAGGGCAAATAGCACGGAGAGTGTGTGAGGAGGGTAAACAAGTTATGGCAACAAAGGTTCTTTTTGATTCAAATATCAATTTCCCTGAGCCTGGTTCTTCCTGTTAAAAGGGAGTTTTTCTTTCCTACTATCACCAAGTAAAATTCCTCCTCATGTGAGGGATTGAACTAGATCACACTGCCCAACCTCCAACATCAACAGCTTCCCATTGCAATACAATGTATACTTTAATCTGACTGGTCCTGCATACGATTTAAACTGTTCCTGTGTGGATTGCAGGGACATCAAGTGGCAACCATAAGCAGTCAGTCCATCTAGTAAATGCTGCTGCTGCTAGATAGAAAGTCAGATGATCATCAGAGTATTTAAGGTTCATTATCTGAGCACGATAACATCAGGGATAAATTTTCAAGGCCATCCTTTCAGTAGCTGTCTAGACATCTCTTTCTGGAACGGAAGGGTACATCATCCAAGTCACATTGCAAAAAATCGATCACTTCTCAGTCAATACAAAAATTAAAACAAAGGTACTCAGTATTGACTTCAATGCCCCTGCAATTATTTGGTTTGCCTCTAATTGCTAAATTAGGTGAAGGGACTTAATTCTTACCTGGAACAGTACGGTCTAACTGGAAAACCGAAAACAATATTTTCACCAGAGTTGTGGCAATACACAACTGTCCCTTTGACTTAAATAGACACAGACATGAAAAGTGCCGCAGAATAAGACTTAAACAGAGGCCAATTAGACAGCCTCAAAACTATTAGAGTTAATGTCCCAGACACTAAGCAGAGCAAATCACTGATTTCATCAGAAAATGTACTGCCTGTCTATTTCTTTTGGCTTTTGCAATACACTTTGTTTACCAGCAAGACTACACAACAGACTATTCTATCTAATTACTGTAAAAAATGTGCATCGTCAGGAATCCTAAAGGTAGGATTATCCCTGGCAGGTAATCAGTGTTTCTGTAAGAGCAACTGAAGCAAAGGGCAGCCTTTGTGTGCTCCCTGTCTTTTTAAAGTCTACAAACTGAATTTTGTATTGATTCTACTATTAAAATTGATTTTCTCAATATATACTGAAGTGCCTTCCACAGAGATGTTCTAACTATCTCCACTGGAGTAGCCTCTTATTAGTAATAATATTTCAGATGTAATCATTAGGAGAGTAATACTGAACAACATCCTCGCATTGGCAAAAGAGCAGAATCATAATGTGGTACATAATACTGAGAGCTGTTGTTTATTGCAGAGTCTAGGTGTGAGAAGAGAAAATATTTCAGGTTCTCTTCCCTCAAGGAAAAACATCCAATCTTGAAAAAGTAAAATATATTTGAGAGTCCCAAACTAGACAAACAAGACACTTCTTTCAGTTCAACCCTTTAGCTGTAAAGCAGTGAATAATTTATTATTGAGGTTTTTTTAAGTACCTATGCCTCCGAAACTGATCTGCACAAAAATAGAAAATGAAATACATGACACTTTGAAATCAAAGTCAAAATCATGTTTAATGTCAAATAATTGCTCAGAGAAAGACTGAACATTAGTAAGGAGTGAAAAACTGTGTAATGAGCTATTTAAGGAATGCATGTCATCGCTTCACATTCCTCTAGACATCTTAATCTGCTGGAATACAGAACATGCAGTTACATGGTCCCTTGCTGAGAGAGATTTAATCCGATTCCTGAAGGACCAAGAAATCCATCTTTGCTCTGAGTGCTTACATCTGTGACTTTATGGGAAAAGGAAATGAAATATTCCTGATGCCATCTCATGACTACAACATACTGAGTGAGTGGATTTAACCATACAGGAGATATATATATATATATATATATATATATATATATATATATATATATATATATATATATATATATATATATATCTCTATCTATCTGACATAATGACTTCCTAATTGCATTTTCACTTGTAATAATGGTAATAATGAAGCACTGAATTACTGAATTATATTGAGAATCTAATTAAAGATATCATCTACAATTCAGCTGGATAACCATACAACTTAGTGGTTCATTCTTTCTAATCACATGGTAATTATAGATATCCTAAATTTTAAAAAATAACTAAATATTAAAGTATAGCCAACATCCCCCAATTTTCTTTAGTTAGAAATGTTTGAAATCCAGGGATTGACCCATCAAACTCCAAATAGTAGTAGATGACCTGCTCTACCTCCTGAGCTGAAACTTAGAACACATGGTATTCCCAGGCCCATCCACGTTTTAATCAAGCCCAACCCTGCTAAGCTTCCGAGATCATGCATGCACAGGGTGGTATGGTTGTAAACTAACAAAGTATTAAAGAGTTATAGTTAGCTGAGTGTCTCCACCATCAGCCATGTGCAGTCTTAAAATGGGGGAGAGGAGCTTTCCTTCAGTTGGATGAAGAAATAAAGGCAGGAAATACAAAAAAACACAAAAACCAATCAAAAACAGAAGATTTCAACCAAACATATGAAGCACTCTGCTAGTGAGAGGACAACTACGTCAAAGAGTCTAGTTTGACAAACAGATGGCTCATAGGTCCTCAACTGGCAGCTTTATTCCAATAAGGAGAAATCATTTGGAAGAAAAATACAATTTATTGCGAAATTGAAACATTGGGAAGCAATCATAGGGTAAAATCCTAGATAAAGGCAGGATAGTTACAGACCCCCTGGAGTGTAGAAACTGGTGGAACAGAGTCAGCAGATGGCTGATGGAGACTTTGAATGAGATGCCCTGGGCAACCCGGATGAGGTGGAGATGGGGAGGAGAAGAGCTCCACAACAAAGTGCCTGAAAGGGAGAGTGACAGATCTCAATGAATTTGAAGGAAAGGGAGTGGAGGCTGACTGGCTCCAAAAATGTATGACAAAGGATTGTGTGACAAGAGCAGTGACATTGAAACTACAACGGAGGTAAATTTAACAGGGAGAGAAAATCGAAGTGCCAAAGAAAACAGTGATGCAGAAATAGCAAATAACATCAAAATGAACAGATACATAATGTGAGAACAGATTTTCCTAACCATCTAATTCTCAGTCATAATGAGCTGTTATGAAAACAGCTTAAACTTGTGGTAAAAACAGAAGCATCTGATCAGGATGTCTTCCCAGCACCAACTATGAGGTGGCATCTCCCACCAGAAGAAAGCCCTAGGATAGAAGCAGGACACCCCAGAGAGATTAAATCTTGCAGATGACATGCAAATGCCTTGGTGTCCTCCTGGAAGAGCTGGCCCAGGAGACAGAGGTCTGGGCATCTCTGCTCTGCAAAGGTCCAAATGGAAGATCATCTGACAAAACGCTTAACTAACAACTTAATCTCTGTGGGGTATTAAATCCATTTTTAAGCTATTTTTATATGTGTTTGATTAATAAAATATGGGTTTTCCATCAAGTCTAGGTAACATAGACTACTTGCATATAGTTAGGGCTGGACCAGGTGACCCTGAATCCTCCCTTAGTTATGCTGCAATAGACGTAGGCTGCCGGGGATTCCCATGATGCATTGCGTTTTTCCTTTCCAGTCACCTTTCTCACTCACTATGTATTAACAGACCTCTCTGCATTGAATCATATCTGTTATTAACCTCTGTCTCTCTTCCACAGCATGTCTTTATCCTGTCTTCCTTCTCTCACCCCAACCGGTCGCAGCAGATGGCCCCGCCCCTCCCTGAGCCTGGTTCTGCTGGAGGTTTCTTCCTGTTAAAAGGGAGTTTTTCCTTCCCACTGTCGCCAAAGTGCTTGCTCACAGGGGGTCATATGATTGTTGGGTTTTCCTCTGTATCTATGAAGCGCCTTGAGGCGACTTTTGTTGTGATTTGGCGCTATATAAATAAAATTGAATTGAATTGAACTTGTCACACGCCATGAGAGCTCCGAATGAAAGCAGCTCTACAAACAACAAAAAACCAAAATAAATCCTCTGATCATTAAACACGCTGGGTTTTACACTTAATATAATCTTTACTTCATTAACAAAAACGTTTGCACAAGTGATTTGAATTTAACTAACATAACCAAGCTGAAAAATGCACTCAATACATTGACTCATTTACGGGTCATGAGTTTGCCCCTAAAGGTTATTACCAGAGACCGTTTCAGACACACCCCGTCCAACAAGGACCTAATTAAAGTAGCCACATCAGCACATGTAGGCTCTTTCCCTTGTGACACTGGCATAAACAACTTAAGCACCTAATTACACAACAACAGATGATTCCCCAGTGAGGATATGTGAGCCATAGAGTGTTAGTCGTCGTATTTAAGGAAGCACAACTTTCTGATGGCATTTACTTGCACTGCTACCTGTCCCCATAGAGATCAATACAGTAATGAAGCTCAGTGGTGAGGAGGCACACCGTAACACAGCTTTGCCTTTTATTTTATCACCCTACACTTCATAACAAAGTTGCCAACATAAGTCAGCCATGACAGTCATTTCAATTATATGACAGTGGGGAAGAAAGAAACATGATGGATTGGTGTCAAAGCTCCGGGGAGCCATATATACCAGACAGCAAGCACGGGCTGCCCATATGTCAACAACCTCCATTAACCACTGTAAAGACAGAGGCATGCTCCTCTTTTATGCGCTCCTGTGAAAAAACAATGGTTTCCATCACAACCGGGGGCGACATCCCATTTTTACAAGAAGAAAACTGTGTATTCAGATGAGCTGGATTGGCCCATCCATCAGCTGGGAGGGGAGTCAAATTGAAATCTGACATTTAGAGCCCCAACGCCTTTGCTCACTGGCTCTGATATGAACTATAGCATGTGACAAATTGTTTGTATCAGGCCTGTCCCAGGGTGAAGCCTCTGATAATGTTTAGGGTTGAAATGGGCACCCTTGACATTTCGCTGAAAGGTCATGTTTTGTGTTCATTAATGCTCCCTTTTTACATGCACCCACCGGTGGAGGGGGGAGCAGGGGGGTGATATTATTGTCATAATCTGGGTGCGTGCCAACTCAGGGATGCATCATTTGTTTTGACTCCTCTCAATATCAGAATGCAAGGAGTCATGAGCAACAAAGACGGAGTGTCAGCAGCAGGATCACAGGGGGGTTTTACACAGGCAGTCTGCTGATTCAAATTATGTCACCTCTCCTTTGCAACTACCCCAAAACAACTGATCTGACAGCCAAATAAACCAGTAGCAGCTGTCCCTTAAATTTCTCCAAAAGAGCAAAGTAGCACATTTAATGCAAGACTCATCGCTGTCTCTGCGTGTGTGAGACGATTTCACAAATAAAAACATCCAGGATTATTAATTCTGCACCAGGGTGTCTGTTTACCTCTAAATTAAGAAAGCTATCTGTAATTCATTTTGTGTCAGCGGCAGACAAATTAGTGTCTCGCATCCATAGCTAATACACAGTTTGAAGCAACATCAATATGTACAAAGTCTGCGTTATTGCTGATGCTGTGCGAGGCATTTTTGATTAGGCGGGCTCCTCAGGGTAAATTGGTCCTTTTCTTCTTTTGTTCTTAGTGTCTGATGGAAAGAAAATGCAAGTATCAGGTGAAGGGTTTTCATTTACATTTGAGTACCTCCTATATTAAAACATGGCTTTAGTTTGGGCACAGGGTGATGGTTCCCTAGATTAATCTACTTACCCTTTACTTCCCAAATAAAAAAAAATTAAAAAAAGAAAAGAAAAGTGTATGTATGTAGGAAGACCTGAAAGACTGAGTTACCTGAACTAGACCTCCAAGGTTTACATAGCAACTAATTTTGATCACTATCCAGTGAAATTCTTTTATCAAATTAGATGATTAGATTGTTTTAACTGACAATTAAGTTAAGACAGCTACTTGAATCATTAAACTAAATAAGCTATTTAGGATGACACCAGAAGAAATTAAAGTCTGAAATTAAGGCTGTTTCTCTCAGGAGTTGACAATGAGGTCCAAAAGTCTGAGATCACTTTGAAATATACTTCTCTTTTTCATCAGCTTCAAATTTAGAACACACTGTTATTGTGTTCTGAAAATCCTATCTAGGTAAAAAATAATGTCTTTGTATAGTGTACAGTGAGCTGACATGGATAACATAATGTTACCGAAAAGCCCGGTGTTCCTATAATAATTTTTTAGTCTTCAGGTAACCCTATAATGGTTCAGTGGGACTGAGCTCTGTTGGCAGTGAGCACTCCTTGATGCTTTTTGGTCTTTAAGTATTCTTGCAAAGCTTTGGAGGAATCCTTTGGCCTCGGTATAACTCCTTCTCCAAAAAGATGCAAAGGAGAAAACATGCTATATCTCTGGAGGGTTGCTTCTACTTAGATGCAGCACCACTGTTTTGACATGGTGGAGTCAAAGCAGTGGATACTTTCACTCTGGGGGTTAATACTCATTCACTTACTACTTATTCCCACTGCAATGTGCACAGGTGTACCTGATGCTACAAGGTAATTTACTCGAATATGTTTCTTTAAGGATCAAATCCACTCGATCTTAAGTGGACTGAAAACTATCAACCTCAAAGTAATAAAACTTTAAATAAAAAAATTCTTTCCATGCAGGACAGTAATGATGATAGGAGTTAACTGCGATTTTTAAAAATGGCAATGTGCTCTACTACATTAAATTACCCACATGCATTTATCTCTGTTAAAGCATACTGATGGAAACTGAAATTCTGTCCTACGCAATGCATACTTTAATGCGGGACTCAGACAGGCATTTTAAATGAGAGATGGAAGCTTATTTTTAAAAGCTTTTGTTGGAGACAAAAGCGGTGTAAACTAGTGATGGGTCGTTCGCGAACGAAATGGCTCTTAGAGCCGGTTCTTTGACGTGAACGACGCGAGCCGGCTCCTTATCGCGAGTCGTCACGTGTTTGTTTTTTTTTCTTTCTCTCACCCTCTCTCTCTCTCTCGCACTTTTTTTTCGCTTCACTCTGCACGCGAGCCTTGTGCTTTACGCTGGGCAGAGGGGGGAGGGGCGGTAGTTACACTCACTAGCACAGGAACAGAGCCAGAGGGAGAGAAAGAGAGCCAGGGAGAACAACGTCACATTAGAAAGGTATAGTAATCATCCACAACTATTTTACGTTGCAGATGATAAAGGATTCAGAAAGTTTATTCATGCAGGCCCATATGACAGAGAATATGCATGTTCTTTTAGTTTTAATATTATAATTTATATTTAATTGTGTTGTGGTTTGCAGTGTTGTTTTCACTTTAAATTTGTAAAAGGAAAAAGCTGAAAATTTAAATAGTTAAAAGTTGAAATGTAAATAGTTGATTTTTGTATTATATGATTTATTTATTACATTTTATGTGGAGTGAATAAATAAAAGTATATTTACGGTGGCCCCTAGAGACAAAGCACATACAAACTTCAAATCACGTACGAACTCTGAAGCATGTACAAACTCCAAAACACGTAAAAACACGTACAAACTCCGAAGCACATAAAAACTCAAAACACGTACAAAAGACAACAGAATTGCTCCAGGATGCTGGGCGCAGTGTTGAGCTTTTGTTATCTTGTGGCTACACAAGCCAGCAAGTACCAACGACCGGATTTGGTGTGTGGTAATAACAGGTAAATGAACTTTTTTTTTAAATTATTTGAATATATATGAGTGCCTGTGTATAAATACACAAACAATACACACATGCTTTCAACTGTAATTTAAGTGATCTAGTAGCTCTGCTTTGGAAGTTCAGTTCATGCTAGAAATGTGTTTTGGAGTTTGTACGTGTTTTGTCTCTAGGGGCCACCGCATATATTTATATATAAACATATATAAATAAAACCACTTGTTTTTACATTAGTAATTCCTTTTGTGCATAATTTTATATTATTGTTAATAATAAATAAATTAAAGCAACAAAACAACCTGAAGAGCCGGTTCGGAGCCGAAAGAGCCGGCTCTTTTTAGTGAGCCGAACCGAAAGAGCCGGGTCTCTAAAAAGAGCCGGAAATCCCATCACTAGTGTAAACAGTGTTAGGGTGGAAAATTACTACAATAGAGTGTTTTCATACCCAATTTAGTCTTATAAATGTGCATCAACTTTACTATTTCCCCATCTACCAGATTAGGTGTGAAATTAATCACGTGGTTGCGGCGATGTTTTTGTATTCGGGTGAATCACAAGACCATCACCTGCCTCGTGGTGTCACCTGACTTTTCATGTTTTTCACCTGAGTTTTAGGTTAAATCCCGGCGCTTCCTGGTTTCCAGCAACGTCATTGGACGGTAACAGACGCATTTTAATTCAATTGGTCCAGCTTTGTGTCACTCATCCACGGGAGGCGGGCTGGCTGGCTTTGGCACTAGGAAATGAATAGTGAAAGAACTACAGTCGTTTGTTGCCGGTCACTGCACAACTATTGTCGAGCTGAAAATCTAAAATGAGCAGAGCTGCCTGTCTTCTCGTAATTATCAGCTTAATGAGTCCTGCTGCTGAGGCGCTGGACAATGGTCTGGCGCTGAAACCCACCATGGGCTGGCTGCACTGGGAGAGGTTCATGTGTAACATCGACTGTGACACGGACCCAAATAACTGCATCAGGTAAGAAGTGATCCGGTTATCCTGACGTGTATGTACGCTAAATCAAAGCACAAGCCTACATACTCTGTTAAAACTGAACATATCACTGAAACACATTTAAAAACCTCACCTAAAAGAATTCACCATTGATTACAGGAAGTGGCATTTGCATTTAGCCAGGTAATCAGGTATTATTAAAGAGGAAAGACATTTCTTGTGACAACTAGTAAGCACGCCTTCACCATTCATTATATGTTTAATCTGCCTTGAAAGTGTGGTATTTTTATACAAGTACGGAGGAACTCGTTATGAGGGGCTGTCATAAGAATAAGAGCAGGATCACGTGATTGAAATAGTCGTTGACAGCTGATTAAGTTCGCCTTTCTTTGTTCTCTGGATTCAGGCATTGGGGGACGTTGATGTGTGAGATATTGGTGTCAGCAAGTACTGTGTATTGTGGAAGCAAAATTTGCAACAGCTGTAACATAAAAGTCATTTATTGTTAAAGTCTAGTGGAGAAATATGTGAGGTCCAGATTGGTTGGGGGGAAATGATGCACATATAAAACAAGGCTTTAAAAATGAGAAAACTCGTTTAAAATAGCCAAAGTTTCACGTACATATACTGAGCAATAATAAATTGGTCAGTGTAAGCAACCTGGCTCAATAGAGGATAAGTAAGCATTATTTTGTAATCAAAATCATTCAAAGCTGCTCTGGAGGAGCTGGAAGTGATCACAGTAGGTCTGTTTTAGGCCCGGGTGTACTTGATGGTGCAGGGTAGAAGTGGGCAGATCAAGCCAATATCAATACCTACACTGATACTGGATCAGTACTAATGACACACTGCTGTCCCCTACATAAGATGCCGTTATATGTGAAAAACATTAGTATTGTTTTTGGTATCCGTAATATTGGCCTTGTATTTACTTGGTATGGCATTGATACCAAAATTTGCAGTTTCGCACAACACTACCGCAGGGTTCATTCAGGGTTTTCTCATAATGATGATATGTTAAGTCATAATTACAGGTTAACATATCTAACATATATATATTTTCTTGAATTAAAGATAACGTAAACGTGGTTTTGCTTTCAACCTCACTAATGCCTCCATTTTTGTGCCTGGCATATTTTTCCTCACAAAACGTAATGTTATTCACCTCTGAGCAAACCTTTTGTTCACTGTTATAATATCTCCTTCATCTCTAAATATTGGTGTGTGCCATATATCCATTACACATTACATTGTACACTGGCTTCTAACGGCTAATATTAACCCCGCCTGTCTCCTCCTGTTGCCTTGGCAGTGAGCATCTGTACATGCAGATGGCAGATGTGATGGTGAAGGAGGGCTGGAAAGAGGCCGGTTACGAGTACGTCTGCATCGATGACTGTTGGCCCTCCCACCAGCGTGATGCCCAGGGCCGCCTGCAGGCAGACCCCAAACGATTCCCAGGAGGCATCAAGAAACTGGCCGACTATGTGAGTATTAGTTATGGAAGAGGAATGAAAAGTCTGGATGTGAATATAGTATTAATGCCATAATTCCTCTATGGACATCAAACAGAAAGAGCTTCAGAGAGACTCGGTGAAAGTGAGAAATACTTTACTAGCTGGGAGAAGCAAAATGAGACCATGTGAGAGGACGTGACTGCGTTTATTGTAGCTTCCAGCTTTGGGGCAGCAGTTTGAATAATATACACAGTTCAAAGAATGATAAACCCACTTTATGTTCAACATGCCGCTGTGATTTTATGGTATGCAGTATTATCATGTCAGTACAACGTGTCTAAAATTTCAGATGTTAAAAAGTTCTTGTAGCCCTGGTTGAATATCTCTAGAAATAAGTGATTACATATTCATCATATACCCATTCAAGCTGACCTGCAGGTATTTACATAATGAATAGGAGCCAACATATTGTGTTGGATAGGAAAGTGCTGCCGTTGACTCTCTTCGCAGGAGACTCACAATAGAAAGGAGCTGGAAGCCATGATGCCAGGCGCATTTCGATGTATAAGGCTTCACGTATAAAGATTGCTAAAAATATATTGTTTAGCAGGAAAGGAATATATTTAGGCCCACTAAGGCAACCTTGAGTTCTGTATTAAAAGAATCACGTTTAGAGCTGTGCAACATTGCCACCTACTGGAAGAAACATACTGCCTGCTCAGAAAGTTTATGCTTTAAGCAGAATCAGTGGTTTGTTTGTTTTTTTGAGTAAAGTAGACCCTTGGGATGATCTGTTTGCTTTTTGGGGGGTTCATCTTTTTTAGCAATTTGCCTGTGCAGCTGTGGCTCAGGAGATAGAGCAGGTCATCTAGTGGTTCGATCCCTGGCTACTCCAGTCTGTATGTCTAATCAGAATCAGAATCAGAATCAGAATACTTTATTGATCCCTGGGGGAAATTATTTTTTGTTACAGTGCTCCATTTTAAACCAACATTAAGACAAGACAGACAATACGCTAACTAAGAATAGTACAATATATACATATATATACATACATACATAAGTCACTTATAAATAAATAATTGGAAAAGAAACATGTGTAGCTGTAGCAGCAAACAGTGTGTTAAGTGGATGCGTTGTACAGGGAGATGGCCACAGGCAGGAATGATTTCCTGTGTCGTTCAGTGGTGCATCATGGGTAATCTCAGTCTCTCACTGAACGAGCTCCTGTGACTGACCAACATGTCATGGAGTGGGTGGGAGGTGTTATCCAACATTGTCTTTATCTTGGACAGCATCCGCCTCTCCGACACCACCTTGAGGGAGTCCAGCTCCATCCCCACAACATTGCTGGCCTTACGGATCAGTTTATTAAGTCTGTTGGCATCTGCGACCCTCAGCCTGCTCCCCCAGCATGCAACAGCATAGAGGATCGCACTGGCCACCACAGACTCATAGAAAATCCTCAGCATTTTCTGGCAGATGTTGAAGGACCTCAGTCGCCTCAAAAAATAGAGACGACTCTGGCCCTTCCTGTAAAGTGCTGTGGTGTTTTTAGCCCAGTCCAGTTTATTGTCAATGTGTACTCCAAGGTATTTATAGTCCTCCACAATGTCAACACTGACCCCCTGGATTGAAACAGGGGTCAAGTGTTTCCTGGTCTTCCTGAAGTCCACGATCAGTTCCTTGGTCTTTGCCACGTTGAGCTGCAGATGATTCTGCTCACACCACGTGACAAAGGAGTCGACCACAGCCCGGTACTCCTAAGTATCCTTAGGGCAAAATTTACTATTTAACCCTTAAAGGGATATGGTACAAGCTTTTTCCAGCGTGCACAGGCACAGTGGCATGGTTGCTCGGATGGGCTCCAGCACCCATATGACCTTGAATTGGACAAGTGAAAGAAAATGGATGTCACTGGTATTTGTCATTCACTGAGATGAATCAACAAATCTTTGATATTTTTTTATGCTTTAAGATCCACTCTAATGGCCTGAAGCTGGGTATCTACGCAGATGTGGGGGACAAAACCTGTGCTGGATATCCTGGGAGCCTTGGTTACTACGAGAAAGATGCTCAGACTTTTGCTGACTGGGATGTTGATCTGCTCAAATTTGATGGTTGCTTCATGAATCGGGCTTTGCTGGGAGAGGGTGAGTTTCTATTTCTGATTGGCAGTGCCACAAAGGTGAACAACAGGCACCGTATAAATACACATACAGACACATATATGAACGTACAAAAAAACCCTCTGCCATTCTTGGGGGCATCTCCCATTTTGACCTCGTGACCGTTCAGGCCATATTTGGCCTGTTGATATGGGGCTGGATTAGCTACAATCTTCCTCTTAATGATCCTTCCCACTTGGTACCCAATCTCGGGTGATGATATCTCCCCCCCTGACCTGGCATCCTGGCTCCCCCTTGCCGTAGCATGTGTGTTGTACCTGTGAAAGCAGTCTTCTTCCGAACACTTCTAGTTGTTTCATGTAAGCTCTTTTCATCTCTCTATGTTTTTGTTTCTTTCTGCTGTAGGCTTGGTTAGCATGAGGTGTGTAGCTGGATACATACGCTCCAGGCGGGAGTCGAACTTGCGTCTCCAACTCTAAAGGCGTGTAGTCTTATCACTACGCTATCCAGCTGCTTACAAAAATACATATAAAATATAAAATATATATAAAAATATACGCGCAAACAAACAATGTGGACATGTACTCTCCATCTATACAGGAGGTCAAATTTCTTTCCTAAACATCATTTTATTTACCAGTTAAGGTGTTTAAAGGGTTAACTACTAAATGTTTGCTCTGTTTAAGGCTACACAAACATGTCAAAAGCACTGAACAACACTGGACGGCCTATCCTGTACTCTTGTGAGTGGCCGTTGTACGAGTGGCCTTTAAAACAGGTGAGAACTTGTTTTAATGGTTAACTTGGTTTTTTGTAGAAGATGCTGCAAAAATAATGGAGTATACTCAAAATAAAGAGCATTTCTGTGCTTCCAGCCCAACTACACAGCTATCCGTGAGACTTGTAATCACTGGCGCAACTTTGATGACGTGTTCGACTCGTGGAGCTCCGTCAAATCCATCTTGGACTGGACTGCCGCTCATCAGGACATCATCGTCCCTGCAGCTGGACCCGGAGGCTGGAATGACCCCGATATGGTACTTTGTTCTACTGAAGGCCTTGGACATGAGTGGTTTTACTATCATGAACCTGCTTATTTTTCTTTTTATCTAATGCTAATCTAAATCTCCTCATACTTACTATTGTATTTAGACATTTTTGTAGGTTGTGGACACACTGTAGCGTAAGCCTGATTTGCTTATGAATTTACATATTGAATTTATTTCTCTAGCTTGTAATTGGGAACTTTGGCCTGAGTCACGACCAGCAGGAGTCTCAGATGGCGTTATGGGCCATCATGGCATCTCCTCTGCTCATGTCCAATGATCTCAGAGACATTTGTCCTCGCTCCAAGGAGCTCCTGCAGAACAAACGCATCATAGACATCAGCCAAGATTCAATGGGCAAGCAGGGATATCGCACTGCCAAGGTGGGTGTGCGACTCAGTACGAACTCCTTCTGCAATGGCAGCTCAGTATTTATGGTAGCCTGTCGTTGCTGTTTAGAAATGCTACATGGTTTGTGATCAGCCTGACAGGCTCTTTATAGCATTAATTACAAATGATCAGTGTGGGTAATGGCAGATGAAGGTATAAACCAGTAAGACTTCCCCTTTTTCTACAGGGGAACAATTTTGAAGTGTGGGAGAGGCCGCTGTCGAAGAACCGCCTGGCTGTTGCTGTGCTGAACAAACTGGAGACAGGTGGTCCTCGAGGGTTCAACATTGGGGCTGCCCCCGGTTGGAAGATCTGTGGCCCGCAGTGCAACGTCACACAGATCCTGCCTCAGTACAAGGAGATGGGAGTTCAGACTCAGCAGAGCAAAATAATTGTATCTGTCAACCCTTCAGGCACAGCTCTGTTGACTGTCACTCCCATCAGCAGCGATTTCACAAGGCTTCACAAGCTGAACTGGCAGGGTACATTTGTCAGACGAAAGCACACCATTTTGTAGTCCTCAGGTGGTTAAACGCACCCGAGACGTGTACAATATCTCAATTGTCTGGGAAAAAATGAAGCTGAATAAGTTTTAGGTGTTTATCTTGTGTAAATCTTAGTGAATTAAAATTAAAGCTGCCTGGAAATGGATCACACTTCATCCCATTTATATTCAATAAATTAAACACTTGCTGTTAACTGTCTAGACTACTGAAAGGTTAAATTACCATAAGAGACAAAGCTTGAATTTTTGTACAAGGAAAAAAAAGATTCAACTCAAACACTCAAAAGTATGTTTGGATCCATTTATTGAAAATAGTGACAACTTCATCCATATGACTGGACCACAGTTTAGAACTGGATGACCTGGCCCTGTAAGAAAACAGAGGGAAACATTTGTGAGAATGTGCAACTTATATTTGCATTACTTTACAGTGGTGACTGCCATGAATTTATAATTAAATTCTGACTTTTGTACTGTAGTTGAATAAGACTAAATAAAACCCAGTATCTTCACATTCATCAGCTTTACCAGCCTGTTGTAAAGTCCTGCCACATATGCATACAGAGTGGATAGGACTTAACTTTTGTGCTGTTGATGAGGAAGACAGAAGCTTTTAAATAGAGTAAAGTCTGATTAATGAGGTAACCCAACACATGAATACTGAGTTATGGGGGGACACAGGAGCCAAATCACCTTGAGGCAACCGTTGTTGTGATTTAGAATTAGAATAGAATAGAATTCAACTTTATTGTGATTGCACATGCACAGGTACAGGGCAACGAAATGCAGTTTGCATCCATCCAGAAGTGCTTTAGTGATATAGATATATTACAATATATATTAGCAATAGTATAGATATGTAAGTATACTACAGAAATGGGTCTATTATGGTATGTTATAATGTACACGGTATGAAGTATGTTGTGAATATTCTATAACTAAGTATGTACAGGCTGTAGTGAGTACAAGCTATGTACAGGCTATGAACAGGATATAAATATGAAAAACTATACAGAATATGAAATAAATAACTTTACAGAATCTGGGATATACAGCTATACAGAAATGGGAACTATGCAAGTTGTAAACAGTTGTAGGATTAAAGATTATCGAATGTACAGAATGATTATTTACACAGAGCTATACAGTAGTGCAGTTAAGATAAGTGAGGGTGTAGATAGTTTCTACAGAGGCTATATAAAGTGCTAGTGGTTGTGAGTGGTGGTTCAGTCCATGTTGTTATTGTGTGTTTGAGGGTACAGTTGTCCATTGTGGGTGTGTGTATGTTCAGTCCATGAGTTTAACGTGGGTCAGATGTCAGATTTGAAATTGAAATAAAAGGTAGCCAATCATGAATTTGAGAATCATGTATTAGAGCTTCTATTGAAGGAAGAAAAAACAAAGACGACAAGCTCAACAGCAAACCTTGTAAAAATAAATAAAAACTAATAACTGTATTGACAGTATATATATTGAGATCAACTCATGCATCGTATTTTAACCACCACAATAAATCAACAGCCAGCCCTGAGTCACCATCTCATCAAAACAAATACAATTTACCACTAACCACAAAAAACGACAACAAAAAGAAAAACAATCTGTCACTGAAAGCGAAATATGCTCCAGTTAAAATCCAAGCTGGGCTGCACATTTATCAAGTGTAGCAAACAAACATTTCCTAATGCAATTCTGGTGCTATAGCGTGTGAAATGCGTTCATACATGCAGACGCATGCCTCTTTCACAACTCAATTTCAAAAGCGGTTTCTCACTAATTACATCAGAAAAGGGTGGGCAGAATCGAGTCGGACATGGTCAGGGTTGGCCCTTTCCCTCGTCTAACACACAGAGCTCGTGTCAGACGCTTTCACACTACTGGAAAAAACTGTTGGGGTATTTTTCCACCTCTTGAAGAGTGTTGCCTAGGCAGAAGCGCCGACAAATACTCTAAAATCCGTATTTTTATATGTACATCTGAAGAATTAAACAATTGCCAGAACAAATAATTCTGACAGGAAATGGGACGACTAGAGAGCGAATAGGCTCAAGATAATTACATATCCGATCAAACTGCATCCAACGTTTGCATTCTCGTGCACCTTCTTGAATATCTTGCAATATCCATCTTTAGCGTGCAAAGCTAGTGTGCATGTGTAACAACAGCTTTATGCAAACTATTTTTTCCAAACAGGAAATCCATGTTTAAGTGAAAAAACAGCTGATATGCAAAATGTGCATTTTTATAGCTGTCACCGTGTTGGTTCCATAATTTATCATAATTAACATAAAAGATGTCAATATGTCACATGAAAAACTAATAGTGGGTTATGAACATGAGGTTATTAAATGTGTAACAAAATAATTACCTACAAATATAAGAAGTCAGAATATTTTTAATGACAGATTTCTGTGGGATGATTCTGACACCAAACTGTAGCTTTAGCCGAAATTAAACCCACTATGAAAAGTACTACTGAAATAAAGTTAATATAAAGAATATGTTGTAAAGAATAGTTAACTTCAATCTTTACAATACCAGGGACATATGTGAGTCTTACCTTTCTCTTCTTGTCACCACCCAACTCGAAGTGCTTACATCTCTTGATGGCCAGCATTCTCTTGGATCTGCAGTTGGGCTCCACACACTCGAGCCTCAACACAATCTTCTTTGTAGTCTTAGCCTGTTTGACAGTATTTCAGTGAGTGTCATTTCCCCTCACATATATCTCAACACGATCAATCCAACAGTACAATGCTGTGAGATAGTATTTACCCTTTTCATGATCATTTTTCCTGTGAATTTGTCACACCTTAGCATTTTAACACTAGATAAAGATAATCTGAGTAGGGCTTGCTGTTGCGTTTTGGATCAGTCCTGCAGCATAACCCGAGGGCACTTGCAGATAAAAGCACAAACAGATGGCTGGACACTTTAGGATTTTCTGGCAGAGAGCAGAAGTCATAGATCCATCAATCAGAGCGGCAAAACAGCCTCTGACCATCACACGTCTGCCACCATGTTCGATTGGTATATTTTATCAAATGCTTTTAGTTTTGTGCCAGATGTAACACTACTTACATTTTCCAGAAATTTCAACTCTTCTCGACAGTCCACAGAATATTTCTGTCTTGGAGGGGGAGGGTGGGCGAAAGTGAAACTATTTGGTCAGTAATGGTTTGCACCTTGAAACTCTCCCATGGACGCCATTTTTGTCAACTCTCTCCCCACTGTTGAATCATGAACTCTGATCTTAACTGAGGCAAGTTCTTTAGATCTTTTGCGACCTCCGAGATGAGCCATAGATGTGCTGTTAAGAGTAATTTGGATAGGCTAGTCACTCCTGAGAAGGTTCGTTACTGCCCACAAGTTTTCTCCATTTGTGGACCATGGCTCTCTCCATGTTTCCAAAGCCAGAGAACAGCATTGCAACCCTTTTCATACTAATAACATCAATGTCTTGTTTGTCATCGTTTCTTAATTCCTTTAGATTGTGGCGTGATGTGCCGCTTTTTGATATTTTTTAAAAACTTAAAACCTGTACAACACATTGAAGTAAGTGACTTCTTCATATCAACAGATATGGCAGTATTCAGGCCTGGGAGAGGCTATTGAAATTTTACTCAACTACCCAAAAAATGTGGCTAATTACACTTAAATCATGATTTCACACAGGGCAAAGTAAAAACTGTGCTTTCTATTTACTTAGGTTATTTTTTTATAATATAAACAATTAGTATGATGATGATCTCAAACTTTAAAGTGTGACAAAATTAGCAGAAAAATATAAATCTGGAAAAGGACATACTTTTATTACAGCACTGAATGAGAAAGCCATGGTTACCTTTTTTCGGAAAATCGGCTTAGACTGACCGCCATACCCACTCTGCTTTCTGTCGTATCTCCTCTTACCTGAAAAACATTTAGTTTAGTCAACACATACTTGAACAATTAATAAAATAAAGCAAGGATGCACTGATGCATTATGGGTTCAAAACAAAATATTGGCCCATATTTGCAGACATCTTACAATTTCCCTTCTGTGATAGGAAAAAGATTGTAGATATATTAAGTGCTAAGACACTAATCTATTGATTTATCAAAATATGTGACGACAAATAATCAGATAATGCCATAGATGAGGCCAGTGTCGTGCTAAAAATTTACTGCTGATGCTCGTGTGACTTTGTGTATATCTTTGTTTGTATTAGTAGATGTAGTAAGCAGAATTTACTGAGTTATATATAAAATAAAGAAATGACCTGTTTTACAAGAATCCATCCACGTCATCAATCCAGTCTTTTTTGGCTACTTAAAATATATTTATGGAAATGCTGTTATATTTGGTGCAATTTGCTCTAAAATCTTGATCAAATCTACTGAAAAATAAACTTTTAACTGCTTGTATTTTGCGACAGGAACGTTCTTCCTGGCTCATAGTGACTTGATATCACTTAAAAAAGATGTTTTTGACAGATCACAGGTCAATGTTTTATATACAGACACTTTTTTTTGACTTTAGACACCAGTGCATCCCTTAAATACAGGACAAACATATTTACCCTGTACATAAAGAGAATCCTTCCCCTTCTTGTACTGGGTAACTTTGTGGGGCTGGTGCTTCTTGCACTTCTTGCAGAAGGTCCTGCGGGTTTTCGGGACGTTCACCTGCACAACACAGAGAATAACATTTGAGCAGACGTGCAGTATACACAAAATACCACAACGCGGACTAGCTAGCCACGTCCAACAGGCCCAAGCCATAAAACTCACAACACTTATGAAATATCAAGTGCACAGCTATCAAAGAGTTTTGTTCAATCATTTTCGAAATTGACTTAATACACAGAAGCACCGAGTTTATCATTTAAACTGTGGCCGGCAGTGTTGGGGCAAGCTAACACGTTAGCATCGCTATTTTAATGAAAACAGCGTAAACAAGTGATGCTCCAATACTTTTTACAAAGCAAAACACGTTTTGACGTAGCTGTTAATTGATTGTGATGTTTCGCTTGTTTAGTTTTTCGCTTCTGACAGAAAGGCCGGCTGGAGTAGAAAAACCAACAGTGGCGTTTCGCCACTAAGATAGCATCCATCAATATAACAGCGTTAAATATACCAAAGATGGCCAATACCGCCATCGTTACGCACATTGTAACATTATCAACATGACCGGGTGTATCAAATACAGAAATTGTACTTTAATCGGCAGGATTGAGATAGATTTGTTTTAGGTGTAATGGTAGCATACCATGGCTGCAACCCGATGCAGAGGGAAAGAGGAAGAAGGAGGCCGGAAGCAGTTCTTAAAGTCGCCCCTTCAATAGACCTCAGCCGTAGACAGGTCTGCCCCCTAGCGGCCGGAGATGCAAAGAAGCCAAAACCATGAAAAGACTGCAAACGGCCCCAATTTTAAGGAGAGTGACAGCCATGGAGTGCACAGCATAAACCTGACAAAACTCAGTGGGTCAGTAATATACTAAAACACAAGCTATACATTTTACTCACAGTGAAAAGGCTTTAATGCCTGCAGAAGTTATCATTTTGAAATATCTTTTAACAACGTAATAAGCAGGTGAGAAACTAAGAAATCCACTCAGGTTACAGTGTAACTATATGTAACAACCAAATATGGCCTTGCATTAATGTTTAGCCCGCTTCCACTTATCACCAAAACTGTCCAGAAGGCTGATATGAAAATTAGCAGCAAGAAAAAGGGGAAGTAAGCCCTGTCGATTCCTCTCTGTGGGTGTGTTTTAAGCTTCTTGCATCACAGACCAACACACATTTTATGGAAAGCCAGCTACTGAGGCAAAGGTCCATGCCACTCTTCAAGCTTCAGCATCTGCAGTTGTCTGATGTGTGTCATTTTTCAACATCTGGGTAAGCAGCACTTGTTTCTAAAGGAAGTATTTTTAGTCGCACTTTGTTCATAGAACTATAAATGAGAGAAGCAACCTTTGAGTACACTTCATCTGAAAGACCGAGGCCAAAAGTAGCATAGATTAGTGCAAGTACTCAACTGAAACCCACTGTAATTTCGTTTGTATGCAAATCCTGTGAAATAACCAATGAAATTATGAATCCACAAGTGACATTTTCAGCTTAAAGTCTAACGATGTATAAAGTTTTGAATGTTTTCTGGACATAAACGTACTGTTGTGTGCTGAGTGCTGATAATCCTTTATGTGCACACACTGACACTGTTCATCAAAGTGCTTTCTTTGTAGCAGAAACTGGTTAAATGTAAAGCAAATCGCTATCGCTAATCAGGTTGTACTTTCACACAGTTACTGACTCTCCATGACAGGTATCTTGCATTGAACTGTCATTTTTAATACTTACGTGTGCATCATAGGAAATTCTCGTATCCTGACAAATAGTTCTCACAAGTCACCACAATGTTAAACTTATGTGGTATTTTAATATGCCTGAGTATTCTTTGTGGTTAGAATCAGTCTTGTGACATTACTCACTTTTTTTCTCTCTGTCTGTTTCTTTGTTACGTATGCTCACACAGAGACACACACAAACACACATACACAAGTACGCATTTTATTGCACATAGCACTTATCTACCAGGAAACATCAGGAAACACAGCATCTTTACAGGTTCCTGTTAACATTAGTCTTTCATGATAAGGTTGTGTCTGCTGTGTCATTCACATCAGACATCATGCAGTCAAAATTTGTGCACTTTAGAATAAAAAAATGCAATAATGACCATTTATAATGATTTATTTGCTACTTAATTGCCTTTCACACAGAGGGTGTAGTGACACAGTTGGCCTGTATTAGATTATATAGTCTAGGTCACACACAGAAGAGTAAAATTACAAATGGAACCTGCCAAAACTGGTACATTACATGCTTTTCAAATGTCCAACTCATGCACAGCAAAATTTAAAAGAGAGATACTGTCAGGTAAGAAGAGGTGCAGGCCACAGGGTTTCTTCTCTCTTCATATTGCAAAGCAATACTGATGCAACTTCCCTATGAGTTTGTCTGTGTCAGCCACCATGAGTCAACTCCCATCAGAAAAGGCAAAAAAATAATCTCCTCTGAGTAGCCATGATGCATTGGTAGCTGCACAGTTTCAGTCAAAAGGCTTCACTGATTTAGAGGCACATATCAAAGTTTTGGGCGTGCGCCCTCAGAGTTTTTTGACCTTCACTCGAGTTAGTGATGTGAGAAAAGACGGGTCGTGTTAAATGAGGAATGAGTAAACAATGTTTCACAGAATAGGGAACACCTCTGTCTGCTCATGAAGGCACAAACAACACCAGCAGGTAGTGTCACTCGAGTGTGAAGAAATGTCAGACTCCCTGTTAGCAGAGAGCAACAGAAGCTTCTCGTAGTGCCACAGTTACAGTTCAGATGATAGAAGGAAGTTCTCTCTCTCTCTCTCTCTCTCTCTCTCTCTCTCTCTCTCTCTCTCTCTCTCACTAAGCTGAAAATAGGCTGAGTTGAAGTGCGCACACATCTGACAGAAACTGACACACAGTGAGCGCTCGGCCGTGTAACGAGGGTGAGTCTGAGAATTTGATAGTTCACATTTGAGCGGTAACCGGTAACAAATAACTTCCCCGCATTGGTGCACTTTTGTTGCACTTTTAGAACAATGTGGTGACGGGAATACCTTGGCTTTTCTTCTGGTCATTTGGTGAGATTTTAGTTTTAGTTCTGCATTGGTCAGAACCAAAGAAGCCTTTGCTTCCCAACCTATCATCAATATCTTTCAGCTTTGTTTTCATCAGTTGTCGTGATTTTCTGCGTGTACCGTCACTGCAGTACTATTTATACTGAATTAAGTTTCAGCTAGCTATATTTCCCCTAAAATATCAGGCTGTTAATGTCGCTATGTTACTAATTTCCACAACAATTAATTATTGTATGCTCCCCTTCACTCAGATTCTATCAATGTGTCTTGTTTTGGAGGTGCAAGTTTCATTTCAGCGCTGGTGGTTAGGAGGTGCTGCAAACAAGACACACTACACTGCCATAAAGCAAAAAGAGAGCCTTTTTCATTTGCCTACTTATCTTATGTGCGTGGTAAAATGTATAAATGTGCCCGAGGGGAAGGAAGCCTTCTGATAGTAGGAGTGATATATTACATGATATGTTTGCCAGCAAACAAATTTTATTTAGAAGTAAAACAAAAAATGAATCATGTCTAGACTGTATAGTTATATAAAATGAAAGAACTATACTACTGTATTTAGCCAGGTTTTTGGATCAACAAATCAGGCACTTGATATCCATTCCAAAGGCAAAGAGGAGTTAAATACTGTATCCAGATGACCAGGATGTAACAGCTAAGAGAAACAGATGTGCCACAGAGGCAAATGTTGGAAACCGAGGATGTTGCTGTCAGGAAAAGCAGGGCTTATGCAAACTACACCTAATCACACAGCGATATGCGCTAACACTGCATGCCTGTTCATCTCTTTCCAGATCTCCACTTTCACCTGTTGCAGTGGCACTGCTCCAACTCTATGAACAGTGGGTAGGTATTACATTCTTTAAAATGCTTTTCAAAGGAAACGAAAACACTGAATAAGTGTAAAGTTCAGCAAAACTTGAGGCTTTGTCATAATGCTGAGCCAGTCACAGCTCTCAGCAGAATTACAGATGCTGTTGTAGTCGGGGTGTGAACATGCTGTTTAGTGGAGAAGCATTGTGTTTTAAACGTATCCATTTGTCACTTGTTCCAGTGCAGCTGAATCCTGAATGAATCATGTCAGACTCTATACTGGAAGAAGTCTTCATTAAAAGATCTCAACAGAAGAAGAAGACCTCACCTTTAAACTACAAAGAGAGAATGTTTGTTCTCACAGCAGAAAAAATATCCTACTATGACTTTGACACAGACAAAATGGTATGTATATAGAACTGAAGAAAGGTTCGTTTCATATTAATGTTGGCTGGCAACCTTGGGCCACCAAATAAACACTTGGCTCTTTATCTTGGACTTACCTGACTGTTTCCTCTTCTGTTAAGCAGAAGCGAAAAGGTCTGAAAGGGTCAGTTGACCTAGAGAAGATCAAGTGTGTAGAGATAGTCCAGCCAGAGCCCAATGCCCCACAAGAGCGCATGTATCCATTCCAGGTAGATATTTTTCAATCCAATTTTCATTACTGAAGTTATAAACAAGAGTCAAATGCAAATGCTTTGTACCCGATTAAACTTTATATAAAATATACACTTTGCTTGCTTTCACTGCTGTTTAGCTTCGGGCCAGAACACGTAACAGGAAGATTATATAAGAATAGAGCTGCAGAAAAAGAACAACAAACACTTTCTATTAAAAAAAACACGTACGAGCAGCACACAGCAGCATGAGTGAGGCTCTCCAAGGACTGTTCGGTGCTCCAATAGTTAACACTGTGAAAGTTAATTGTTAAGAAGTGAAACTTCCTCTCACACTCAGATGAGCTAGGGGCTTTTAGTGCCAATGTTGCCATAAATAGTAAAAGTTCAAGCTAAACATGTCTTAATTAAAGAAAAAGCAAAGTAACACTTCGTGGGTTCATGTGTTGAATTTCCGCTAACGCATTTGAAGAGACTTTTGCCACACTTGCAGCAATCTATTCTGCAATACCAAACTTGAAAAAAATAAAGAAAAAAAATACTGAAAATTGCCGTCTTGCTCCGCTGTGGATTTTTCCACAGGTCATTTATGATGAAGGGCCACTGTATATATTTTCTAAGACTGAAGACACCCGGGTTGCGTGGATAAAGAAGCTCAAAGAATGTAAGTGTGCATGTCTATTCTCGCATTTCGTCACCGTATCTCGTATCATCTTTCATGAACATGACCATATCTTGTGTATCTGAAAAACTCTGTGGCCGTATACGTGTACAGTGGTGCGCTTCAACAGCGATCTGACGCAGAAGTACCATCCATGCTTCTGGGTTGATGGGGTGTGGTTGTGCTGCCACCAGGAAGTTAAACAGGCCATGGGTTGCAAAGTGCTTGATAGTAAGAATGGTGAGAATTAGACTCCCCTTAGTTTAAAGTCTAAAATGATCAGGTCCTAAACTTTTAAATTAATATATCTAATAATGCCTTCATAGGAGTGACATCACAGCTATCTCGAAGGTCAACAAGGAAGCCGCTTCCTCCAACCCCAGCAGAGGTATAGACCTAGGACTATGAGATGAACATTCACCAAGTACACACTGTTTTCTTCTATATGACAAAAAGCTATCTTTTTTTTTTTCCAGAAAAAGCCTACTCGTCCTTTACCTCCACAGCCTCCTGACCCACCAGCGTCCTCTGCAGGCATGACTGTTGTAGCTGAGTACAGTTACACACCCATGACACCACAAGACCTGGAGCTAAGGAAGGATGAGGAGTACACCATCCTGGAAAAGTCCGATGCAAACTGGTGGAGAGCTCGAGACAAATATGGGTAAGCTGACTAGAGGTGACCCAAAGATGTCTCGTAAGAAGAGTGTGACCGCACGTAGCCCATCAGACAAATCAAAAATCTCTAGGTCAACTCTGGAAACTTACAGTGGAGGCTAAAGTAAACCAACTGCAAGCATTATAATGAGGAAGACAGATAATCAGTGATGATTTTGAAGCACACAGATTAAAGATAATTTATATAAGAGAACGTTCAAAAAGTGGCTTCCGGGGCTACACGGCTCGTTAGTTCATAAATTTTGCATAACAAGTAGAAATGAATTTATATAATATACGATTCACTTGAATGATTTGTAAAAGTTAGAATCTGCTGGTGTTAAGAAGAAGTTCACGTTTTGCATGTGCCATCTGTTAATGTTCTTTTCTTTTCCAGAAAAGAGGGTTATATACCAAGCAATTATGTTGTAGAAGCTGAAGATGGGCTAGAAAGATTCGAGTGAGTATCAGTGTTATTGCTTTGCCCCTAAATAGGTGTATTAATGTCACATATGGTTATACATTTTATTATTTTTAACCTAACTCATTCTTGGTTCCTTATCTGCACTCTAATTAATTTCTTATTGTTGAACTAATACAACAACATTCAGGAAGAATTAAAAATTGTTTATTTTTTTTATTGACAGCTGGTATTGCAAGAATATGAACCGTAGTCAAGCAGAAAAACTGTTAAAGGCTGAGGTAAACCCATGACTGTCATTGCCAAAAATATGTTTCCGGACTGTGTTTAAGTCAAAACTTATGAAATATGTTGTTGTAATCAGAACAAAGATGGAGGCTTCTTGGTGCGGGACTCCAGCAAGGCTGGGAAATACACTGTGTCTCTGCTCACAAGGGGTGGCGGGTGAGTAAGCTTAGCGGTGTTAAACACTGCTACCATTTATATAGTGTATCCACTCGCTCCGGTCATGTGTGAACGCATGAAAAGAAGAACTGTTTGTAATGAAAGAGGAAACAGTGGCCCACAGAGGGAGAGAGATGTAAATGACTTATGCAAAACTAGGACTAATGTGTCTGCGGTACTTTTTTTTAAATTCCAAGACTGAGCTACCCTGTTCAGAACACTGAGGACATTTTACCTAATTATGCATATATGATAAATCATTCCTGTTCGGTGGTTCCAGTGAAAACGTGCGAACTAAATCCACCCGTGTTACTCTTCTCTCTACAGGGAAGCTGTTGGAAGCTGCCGACATTATAACATCTGCACCACCCAGCAGAGCCAGTATTACTTGGCAGAAAAGCATAATTTTAACACCATCGCAGAGCTCATCAACTATCACCAGCACAACGCAGCAGGTCAATATAACTGCCCGGGCCATATGGATACATAGTCTCAGCTTTAATACTGTGGTATTTGTTACACAATAAACTCATTTTCAAATTTGGTTACGGTAACAGGAAAAAGGAAATGAGTCATAAGCAAGTTTGAGTGGGGGGTAGGGGGCCATTGGAAATTTTGTGGGTTTAATTATTCTTTTTTTATTATTAATCTCCACTTTATTTAACTTAAATTTACAGTTGCTTTTTATTTTCTTTTTTAACGTCTTCTGTAGCCCTTTCACTCACATGTCAAAGCTCAATGAATTAGTTCATTCTTGCAATTCATATTCCAGTCATCTTTTCAAAAATGACTATCTTAATAGGTAATGTGGCTTTGTTATCTCCCCACTAGGCATGGTTAGCAGACTGAAACACATCGTATCTAACCGGGCACGGCCCCCATCCACAGCAGGCCTTGGTTATGGTAAGATTATGACTGCAGATGAAATTTAATTACACCTGCTTTCTTGGATTATGAATGTATTCTTTTTTATTATAACAGCTTTCAGAGAGTGTATAAAAGCTAACATGTAAGATACTGATCATTGTTTTAACAGTGTTTTGTGCTATTAGTATATTTGGCAAAGTTATTACACTTTTGTGCCTAGTATGAGATCAGAAGATTAAAAATGGTTTTCTGTCTGTGCACCTGATTACCTGGTTTTTAGTTTGATAAAAGGAAAAATGTTTCTAGTGTTTATGGTAACCAAGAGTGGCATCTCATTTATCTCTCAGCAGCAGCGCTAAAAAGATATATACAACGTGTCAAGCAGTTATTTTAATGAGGTCGTTACATGCTAAAAGAGCACAATTATTTTCTCTTGTTTGACGTAGGTGTGTGGGAGATTGACCCACGCTACCTCACCTTCATCAAGGAGTTGGGATCTGGACAATTTGGAGTGGTGAAGTATGGGAAGTGGCAGGGACAGCACGATGTGGCCATTAAAATGATTAAAGAGGGCTCCATGTCAGAAGATGATTTCATAGAAGAAGCAAAAATCATGATGTAAGCACAACTAAATGATAATTGCTGAATGTCTAACTCACTCTAAGATGAGTCTGTTTGTGCACAAGACTCATAAAACTGATCTGTCATACTGGGAATGGTAGTTCCTATAATGTCTTTGAGGAAACCCAGCTCACAGTGCTTAAGTTCCTTCTTCTTTTTGCTCAAACAAGGAAGCTTCGCCATGAGAACCTGGTCCAGCTCTATGGCGTGTGCACCAAACAAAGGCCTATTTATATAGTGACCGAGTACCTTGCAAACGGCTGCCTCCTCACATACCTCAAGGAGGGCCTGAAGCAGCACCCAACAAGCATCCAGCTGCTAGAGATGTGTAAAGATGTCGCTGAGGGCATGGCCTACCTCGAGTCACACCAGTACATCCACAGAGACCTGGTGAGAGACAATGATCCACTGTGTCAAAGCTTAAAAAAGAAAAATCCTGTTTGCTACCCAAAGATAACGCTGAAGGTTTAATGATTATTCCTGAACCAAAAGCATTGTTTGTTTTATCTCCAGGCTGCCAGGAACTGTTTAGTAGATGGAAATGGCACTGTCAAAGTGACTGACTTTGGGCTATCAAGGTAAAACACTTTACATAAGTTGCAAAAAGAACAAGACACACTGGTACATCATCAGCATAATATTAAAATCCTCTTCCTCCAAACCTTCCAGGTATGTTTTAGATGATGAATACACAAGCTCGGTTGGCTCAAAGTTCCCTGTCCGCTGGTCGCCACCCGAAGTCCTTCTTTACTGCAAATTCAGCAGTAAGTCTGACATCTGGGCATATGGTAAGTAATATACTGTATATATTTTTACTGTTTTATTGATGTACTTCAAAGTGAGTGGACACAGAAACTTCAGTATTAAAAATAATAAAGGTGCAAATGATTTAATAGGTTAATTAATAATTACTCTACTGTATAAAAACAGTTTTGGTGAATACATAGGGAAAATAAATGTGCTAACAAAAGTATTCTTTAAAATTGTAATTAAATAGTTAAATGGAAAACTAAATACATACATCGGGAATTTATATTACAATTAATGCATTAATACCTTCATTTAAAAATATATATTTTTATGCATGTAATGTTTTATTGTTCTGTTGATATCTATTTTTGACCTTTATATTTTGTTTTGTTTTGTTTGCTCAAATTGCATAAAAGCATAATGATTTTAAATTCTAACCATTTATATAATCCATTAGGGGTTTTAATGTGGGAGGTGTACACTCTGGGACGGCTTCCTTATGAGCGCCTCAACAACACGGAAATAGTGGACCAGGTGTCCCGGGGCCTGCGCCTCTTTCGCCCCCAGTTGGCCAACGAAAGAGTTTACAGCATTATGTCAAGCTGCTGGCTTGATGTAAGTGAATTTTCATATTTTATTGCAACTCTCGGTTGAGTTGACATTTAATATTGGCCCTAATCCTAGAGGTTTCCTTTGCTGTTCCTTTCAGAAAGCAGAGGAGAGACCAAACTTTCAGGAGCTGGCGCTGACTGTTCAGGATCTGCTATATGAGCTCCAGTAGGACTCCGAATAATGTATCAGCACAAAACATCGACAGTTCACTCAGAAGCCCACAGAGTCGTATCTTCAGATGCCCCTGGAAAGATAACAGTCAGTGAAAGTAACAGCACAGCGAAGTCCTCTGAAATGTGAATATGTGTACTGTGAATATCACTGTTGCTCACTGATTATACTATCCTTTCCATCCCATAAGTAGAAGTACATTCCTATAGAGTAGCATTTCAATTGTGGACATTTTATTAAAGAGCACCGGATTGAGTTTGTATGTATGTAGTGAATTTTGTGAAATATTTGTTGAATGTGTAAACATCTTTGCATGTCTAAACAAGCTTTGTACGCGCATATGTATTGCACAAATAAAAGCCAAGTATACCAGGCTTTGAAATGTTTGAAACATCATCATGTGGAATGAAAATTAAAAATGAAAATGTGCAAAAGATGGAATGAAAATTTCCAACCATGCGACAGACCTGCTGTATTCACGGATGGCGTTATCCTCACCGAACTGAAAACAAACGCGTAAACACACCCTCAAATGGATACGGCTGTTACGAACTGCGGTCAAGTGAGCCCTCACTTACGAAGTCACAGTCAAGCTAGCCGCTCCGCCAGCCGCACCGAAAATGTGGTTGCACTACTCTTACGTATATTACGGTATGGGTGAAGACTGGCTTAGAAACGCAGTGTTTTGTGTCCTGACACTATTTTACTTCACAATCCACTCCCAGTTTTAGTGTATCTCCACTTTCCCCCCTGTGATCCACAGCCCAAATTACTGTATGATTCAGAGAAAATTAACAATAAAATTTACCCAATTTACTCTACTGTACTCTTAATGTCCTCATCTTTGAGCTCAGATTACAGGAAAACTATAGGAGGTGACGCAGATATTTCACTGGATTATGACTCTGGGTGACCCCCACTCTGCACCCTGTGATCCACAGCCAAAATTACTGTATGGATTTCCAGAAAATTGATAGTAAACTTTGCACAATTTACTGTACTATACTCTATATATTCTCATCTTTAACCTCAGATTACAGGAAAACTGTAAGAGGTGACACAGATATTTCACTGGATTCTGACTCTAGGCTGTCGCCACTCTTCACCCTGTCATCCACATCAAAAATTACTGTACAGTTTTTGAGAAAATTGATAGTAAACTTTGCACAATTTACTCTACTGTACTTTTAATATCCTCATCTTTGACCTCAGATTACAGGAAAACTGTAAGAGGTGACACAGATATTTCACTGGATTCTGAATCAAGGCCATCTCCACTCTGCACCCTGTGATCCACAGCTAAAATTACTGTATGGATTTCCAGAAAATTGATAGTAAACTTTGCACAATTTACTGTACTATACTCTATATATTCTCATCTTTGAGCTCAGATTACAGGAAAACTGTAAGAGGTGACACAGATATCTCACTGGATTATGACTCTGGGTGACCCCCACTCTGCACCCTGTGATCCACAGCAACAATTACTGTATGGATTTCTGATAAAATTAAATCCTATTCCATTACCAAACAAAATGAGTTCATTGAAGTATTTGCTTAACTACAAGAAATTTCTTTCCACACACAATTTAAATTTTTCAAAATGTCATTCACACACCACCTCAAGTATCAACTTCAGTTTTAGACATTATTTATTCAGTGCTTAATCACAACAATAGTCACCTTAAGGCACTTACATAATAAGTTAAACCTTACAATAATACATACAGAGAAAAACCCAACAATCATATGACCCCCTATGAGCAACAGTGGGAAGGAAAAACTCCCTTTTAACAGGAAGAAACCACCGGCAGAACCAGGCTCAGGGAGGGGCGGCCATCTGCCTCAACCGGTCAGGGTGAGAAATTACATTACTCAGATTACTGATTTCTCATATTACTACTACACAGTTTAGATATATTGTTATTCATTATCTGTCATCACACAAATCAACCCAAAAAATCAAAAAGGAAATACTTGAAGTACGTGCACAAAGCAAGAATGTTATACACATTGTGTTTTACACATGTGTTCCTCAAAACACCAATAACAACTATAAGCAGATTATTCAAGTAGCTTTCACTGCGTGTGGAATTAGGTTACACAAAGCACACACTTCCACTCTGTCTTCTGAGCACTGCTGAGCTGTTCATTTGTCATGTCCAGGCCTTCAGAATGGAACCAGCGGTTATCACATTGGATCTGTAAACAAAAACATATGAACTTTCATAAACACATTAAGTAAATAATTCTATGTTTTAATCAATTACAATCTTTAAGACACAGAGTCAAATACTTTGTTGTAGATAACATAAAACAATTATATATATATATATATATATATATATATGTGTGTGTGTGTGTGTGTGTGTGTGTGTGTGTGTGTGTGTGTGTGTGTGTGTGTGTGTGTGTGTGTGTTAGTGTTCATCAGTTTGACACAAATAAATATGTCCATTTGAAGAAGATATTACACACCGGAGGCCTCAAGTATTGTCTGTGCAAATGTCCTTCGTGCCTGGGCCATCTCTTTTTTGTCGTCAAAAATGTCATTTCTGGTTTATTTGGGAATGCTTCCATTACTACTTTGACCATCTGAAATAAAAAAAACCCCAAAAAATATATCAATTTTCTCAAAAACCGTACAGTAAATTTGGCTGTGGATGACAGTGTGAAGAGTGGGGGTCACCCAGAGTCATAATCCAGTGAAATATCTGTGTCACCTCTTACAGTTTTCCTGTAATCTGAGCTCAAAGATGTTAATATGTGGAGTACAGTAAAGCACAATGGGAAGATTTTGCTATGAATTTTCTCAAAAACCGTACAGTAATTTTTGGCTGTGGATCACAGGGTGAAGAGTGGCGACAGCCTAGAGTCAGAATCCAGTGAAATATCTGCGTCACCTCTTACAGTTTTCCTGTAATCTGAGCTCAAAAATGAGAATATTAAAAGTACAGTACAGTAAATTGGGTAAATTGACTATCAATTTTCTCAAAAACCGTACAGTATATTTGGCTGTGGATCACAGGGTGCAGAGTGGGGGTCACCCAGAGTCATAATCCAGTGAGATATCTGTGTCACCTCTTATAGTTTTCCTGTAAGCTGAGCTCAAAGATGAGAATATATAGAGTACAGTAGAGTAAATTGTGCAAACTTTACTATCAATTTTCTCAAAAACCGTACAGTAATTTTTGCTGTGGATCACAGGGTGCAGAGTGGGGGTCACCCAGAGTCATAATCCAGTGAAATATCTGTGTCACCTCTTACAGTTTTCCTGTAATCTGAGCTCAAAAATGAGAATAATAAGAGTACAGTTGAGTAAATTGGGCAAATTTTATTGTTAATTTTCTCTGAATCATACGGTAATTTGGGCTGTGGATCATAGGGGGGAAAGTGGAGATAAACCAAAACTGGGAGTGGATTGTGAAGTAAAATAGTGTCAGGACAGAAAACACTTCGTTTCTAAGCCAGTCTTCACCCATACCGTAATATACGTAAGAGTAGTGCAACCACATTTTCGGTGCGGCTGGCGGAGCGGCTAGCTTGACTGTGACTTCGTAAGTTGTTTTTTTTTTTTTTTTAAACTTTATTTATCACATTATAGACATACAGTCAAGTAAAACAGGGATCACATAAAAGATAACATTGTGGTAGTACAATGAGGAACAGAAAGAGTGACAAAGACAGTGAGACAAAAGTGAGTACAAAAAATAAAATAAATCAAGGGGAACATAAATAAACAAAAGTTTGCAAGAGCCAAAATCAAGTTAGCAGTTTCAATCGGTTACAGATGTTAACAGTCTTGAGAGCCTTCGTGTTTTTTGATGAGGAGATTGTCCTTATATATTGTGCAAGTTCCATTTTTAATCCAAGAAGTTCAGGCTTTCTGCCGAGGACTTTGCTTTTGTGTATATGAAATTTTGCCAAAAATAAAACCAAATTTATAAAGAAGAAAGCATCATTGTCCTTGTCTTTAAAATTATAATAGCCAAAGATAACATCCTTATAGTACAGTTGAAGATTAGGGAGAACAGAGTCAGTAATAAACTTGTGGAAATCCTTCCAGAATTTACACGTAAATTTACACGACCAAAACAGATGAGAAACTGTTTCAGGTTGCTCTTGACAGAAGGTACAATTTACATTTATTTCAGCCATAAATTTGGACAAATATTGTTTGGTAGGGTAAAACCTATGAATCAACTTAAAGGAAATCTCTTTAATTTTGTTTGTCAAGAAAAACCTTTGTGGTAAAGTCCAAACTTTTTTCCATTCAATATCTGTTACAAAATTGGCCCAATAAAATATGGCTGATGGAACAGAGACCATTGCATCCTGAATGTGACTTTGTAAGTGAGGGCTCACTTGACCGCAGTTGTTACGAAAGTCTACGTGTACAGGATGACGATGCTTGTCACACAAACGTGCTCTGTGATTGGCTGAACTACTTCCCGTTTCCCGTCGTGCACACACACGTGAAGGTCAGCAATAAAGCCATTAAGCATTTACAGTTTGCAAAATATTACTAGTACGACCCCTTTATAAGCAAGTATGGACAGCCAGGGAGCGACAGCTGACCCTCAGCTTCAGCAGTTCATCGAAATCGAGTCTCAGAAACAACGATTTCAGCAGCTGGTGCATCAAATGACGGAGGTCTGCTGGGTAAGATGAGCGTTACGCTACCAGCTCAGCTCTGCCATTTGCTATGTGTATAAATATATCTGGTTTTTTTGACTGATGGCTGGTGTGTCTTATATTATACACAATTTTAGGCTTCCGTTTTTACTGGACAGAAAACTATATTAAAAATTGATTTTAGCCGTTTACAAACACCGGGTCGCACCGCTTTTCTTAGGCGACCCTTACCGCTATGTCAAAGCAGGGATTCAGTAATAAAGTGTTAGAGACACTATACTATTCACTATACCCCGGCTTGGTATAGCTGGCGCTTTAGATAAGGAGTATCGGAGTGAAGCGAGGTGGACGGACATGTAGTATTTTAATGTTCATGTCAAAGCGGGCAAAAGGCAGACGTGTGAGGTCACGAAGGACCGCCTAAGAATTTCCTGAATAACTGGTTTAAAAACACTTTTGGCTTCGACTTCGAGTGTCTGAGCAACACGTCCGAATCGTGGAGTGCCGCACTGCGTGCTGAGGTCACAGCTGGGGCACATCACGCGCTGACGTAAAGTTGGTACTTTGTAACAGGAACTCTGGCGCTGTATCCAATCTTGCCGTTACATTTCCTTTTAATCGTGTCTCTGTTTCCAGGAGAAGTGTATGGATAAACCCGGGCCGAAGCTGGACTCGAGGACGGAAGCGTGCTTTGTTAACTGCGTGGAGCGATTCATCGACACCAGCCAGTTCATCTTAAACAGACTGGAACAGACTCAGAGGAGCCGGGGGTCGTTCTCAGAGACCATGTCAGACTAAAAACTGTCTCTCAGAGCGCTAACGAGGCACGCGGGCACTGCTCTGAGAGGGACCGTACCTCTGACCCTGCTGTCTGTACAGTACCTTGAAGAACTGTCCAGCCAATGGGGGGAAAAGGAATCTAAAGTGTTACCTTTTCATACAAGTGCCTGAAAGTAACATCGAGCATGGACTCCTGTAGTTTTTTTTATTTGTCTTCTGCTGGCATCTGAGTGTTGAGAAAAAAACAAACAAAGCCACAAACCTAAACTCTGTTTTTGTCAAGTCACAGAGCTCAAGCTTTAAAACTGAGTCTGAATGTGAAAACTCACAAAATGTGCAAAAACACACTAAGCTGGCCTGCTGGGGGGTTTACTTGCAGCAAGAGGACTTAACTACATGCTGGTGTAATGAAAGGAACTAAAGATGTCTTGACAGAAGAGGCATGATCAGCAGCCGAGGCTGAACATATGCAATAAATAAATTTAACAAAAAGAAAAACCAAACAATATTGTCCATCTTTTGGAAGAGTGCAGTGACATGATGTTGTAAATGTGTTTTAATCGGCATTATCAAACATCCAAAACACAGTTAACGCAGCAATTTGTTACAGCTTGCACACATTAGGTAGACATTTATACAAGTAGACAGCATTCTTTGGTGTGGTTTGTGTGTAATACTGAGGTAATTCAGTAACTGACATCATCGACTCAGAGCAAATTAAGACTTTAACACTGACTGCATTTAAATAAGCTCACACATTTTTAAGCATGATGAAAGCTAAAGGTGCAAAACTTTGGTTATAGTTTTCAGTAACAGAAGGCACAATCTGGCTTGTGAAGGCTACTTTTTAACTCAATATGTTGTAAAAAAAAAAAACAAAAAAAACCCCAAATGTACACACCAGTATGATGTGGACAACTAATTTTAAATAAAATCCAGTGTACTGATAGCATTACTCTCATTTTAAAGCCTCCTCTCCCATCCTCCTCGCTTTTTTGTAAGATAGATTGTAAAGCTGTGATATGCATTAAAGTTTTAGAATGACTTTGTAGTGATAATAACAATACTGGCCCTCTTTAAGGTGCTCTCTGGTGTATACCCCACCCTCCATTTGTGGCTCCTTCTCTGGGAAGATTCATCTCGTCTTGTGCTTGCAAGTCATAGCTGGGAAGAGCCAAGTATGGCTGTTGGCCCCATGGAAAGCCCTGAGGACCTTTCCTCAGATAAAGTGGGAGGGAATCCCAGGTAAATGTAATGTCTTTAAAGGCATGGAGGAGAAAAATTCCCAAAATGATGGTCAAGAACCCACTGATTGTTCCCACTATTCCATCTATGTTCATTCTTAACCATTCCTTGAAGAGGATGGCCGAGCAGGCCATGACAGACGTGGTGAAGAAGACGTAATAAATGGGAGTCACTAGTGATGTGTTAAAAATGTCAAGGGCTTTGTTCAGGTAGTTGATTTGAAGGCTGACACAGATTACCAGGCAGATGATTAAGGCCCAGAACAAAGGTTCCTTCAGCACCGCTGTCCCGGCAAACAGCTCCTTAATGCCAATGCCCAGGCCCTTGACACAAGACACAGAGAGCGAGCCAATCACAGAGCAGATCAGGATGTAGACCAGCACATTCTTCTGTCCAAAACGCGGAGCCACAGCACAGATAAGAATCAGACTGCTTCCCACAACGCACACAGCAAACACAATGAAACCTAACGGGAGCATTCAAGAATGAGTTAGTAACCTGAAAAAAATCAAACATCTAGCTCCTTTCAGGGATTCAGCTTCCACAGTGTTGTTAATCAGATCACAGCAAAGCAGGTCTGGTCATACCTGGATCCAGGAGCTTCTCAGACATGGCACTGAGGGAAGCCACCTCTTCTTCCTGCGGTGCATGGATAACCATGACTGTGGAGCCCAAGACGCAAAGCAAACAACCAATCTTCCCATGCACATTCAACCTCTCGTTCAGAAAGTAAGAGGACAGCACGGCACTGGAGATGAAAAACATACACAGCAGAGGCAGCATTGGCACAAATGGTACTGTTCCATATTTAGAAGGGTATTTCTTTCATAGTGGAAAAAAGTGAAAGCAACAGCTTTTAGCAAATATATAGATATTTCAAACCATAGTAAATATACTGTATTTATTGGGGATCATTTTCAATCTCAGATGCATTTCCAACATGCATCCTTCATTAATAATACTAGTATACAACATAATACATTAAACCTTTAAAACGTTTACCTGACAAGTACACTCAATGCTCCTAGTGGAGTCACAAGTGTGGCTGGTGCAAATGCATATGCGGCAAAGTTGGCAGCCTCTCCAGCTCCCACTGCAACACAGCAAAGATCGTCATTAGCATGCAGATATATTCATATCTGGTGCAGCTGCTTAGGTTAAATATTTTCTTCCAAACCCACATGTGCAAATGTGCTCTTTGAAGGAATGTGTACTTGGAATATTTGGTGTGGGTGCAGTGCTTACTGCCACGTCACCAGCAAAAAAAAAAAAAAACAACCCACAAATGCCTTGTTTTGTTTTAAGAAAACAAAGAAGACAGTGTTTCTAGGAAGAATCCTGACCTTGTTGCCCGTTTACAGGGCAGGATTAAATCTGCCAAAGATTCACTTACTTGAAATTAATCCTGCCCACCACAGCCATTCTTTCAGGTAAGCATGGCCCCCTTGACCTGTTAGTTGCACAAAGAGAAACTGCAGTAGATTTCACAATAACAGCTGCAGATTTCGCCCTCAAAACCATCATTGTTGGTACATTTATGAACAACCAGGTTAATGTTACTAATCATAAGTTACACAATGTACTGCGGTAGCTTGAATGTGCACAGCCCTTCCGATACCCGCTGTAGTATATTTTTATTATTCAGGTACACCTGTCTTCTTTTGCACTACAACATATAGCTGTAGTTTTCCACAACTTATCTCGATTTTATTTATGCAGTTCAAAACAGCCAACATCTCAAGGACCTTACGGATTATGATTAACTCATAAAACATGATATAAAGTTCTCAGTTACAAAGCCCGAGGTTTTATAAAGTAGTTTAAATCAATTCCATATCAAAAAGCTAAACTGCTGTTTATATAATAATAATAATACAGTAATAAGACATTAATAGAAATGCCTATGTATTTATGGAAGAACTATAGTCCATGAGTCATTTTGAGTCATTTTGTCAAAAGCAAAATATTACATATTTACTGCTTCTTAAATGTAAGCATTTAATGCTTCTCTATGTCTTGAAGCTTTATTATACATATTAACTCCTGGTTAACTAGTAAATCCCTAAAAAGTAAATCCATTCTTTGTTTAAAAAACATACATAAATAAATCTAATTTCATTTGTAATAAGGGATAAATCTTTACTGTACCAGATGGGTGTGTCTTTTAGTAAACTCTTGTAAAACAGGGTTAAATACCACTGGCATACTGTGACTAGCAGCTTTGGTGCTACAGTGCAGTGGTTTCTGCATACCTAGGTGTCAGAATCACATAGGAGAAGTCACAAGGAAATCTCTTACATTTTTTTCTCAAATTAATATGCCACGTTTTCTCATAGTTGTGCTTTTTAGATGAGCTGACTTGTTTATTGTCACAGAAAAGTCCAATATTCTGTCATTTTCCCTCTAAAATGTCAGACTTCGATGCAATGATTAAATTTTTAGTCTTACGTGATAGTTAAGCGAGTAAGAGTCTCAAAGTATGTGAATGCAACACAGCTGCATGACAACTAAGCTCCCTCCATCTTACTGTTGATAATGAAAGCTGGATCATTTCCATCATGACAATTGCAATAACAATTCAGCTTTAAGGGTTACTTTATCGTGTTGTAGTTATTGTTGATACAACTACGTGTTCTAAAAATCTCTTCGCGCGCTCGCATAAACTTCGCTACAGTTGAGTTTTGTTGTATCACCTGCTCGCATGGACCCCTTGCTGGCCAATCGGAGCAGGCCTTTCTTCTTCAAGATGAAACTTGAGCCGATAAAAACACTGGAGCTCACAGCTAGTGAGAGGCCAATGTAGAAGTCCAACCGCGTCACCTCCATCTGAAACAGCGGATAATGCAGTTAAACATGTTCCGGGTGTAAAAATGGTCGACCTACTTCAAACACGAAACTTTCCAGGCATCGAGCGCCGGAAAGCTCATGTTTAAAGAAGTCACATGACAGGCTGACCGTACCGCGACGAACTGAAACTACCCATTAAAACGACCGTAAAAGCGGAGCAATATGAAAGTACGTACCGCTCTGATTTGCTTGTAGTTTGTTTTAGTGCAATTCAGCTTTAGCCGGTCGGCTAACGTCACATTTTGTGAAATGTTTTACCTCCGTCGTCACATTAAAGCTATTCGTCACATTCATTGCGGACCGCGGGAGGAGAAGCAGCTGATTGGCTGGTCGTCACCAAGCAACTTCCTTGTGATCGTCTTGGAAACGGTTATCTGCTACCGGTCAAACAAACAGCTGCTCGCCATGTTTTCATACGGGATTACAGATTAAATTATTTTCGTGATATTTAGTTATAATGGCTGTTTTCCTTAATAACATCAACAAAGTACTGGAAAGAAAGTCGTAGAAGAAATAACAGAGAAAGGTGTTAGAATATGATACTGATAAAACAGTAAAGGGTCAGTCTACAGTTGCAGGACATTTTCTGTATGAAATACGACAACATGTTTGTTGTGTAAAACACACTTCTACTAAGATAAAATGTACCTAGTTGTTTAAAACGTGGTTCCAAAATATTATTTAAAACACAGACAAATTGCATTTTTCTCTTGTCCCTACTTGCTGATAATGACATGTCTTATACACTATAGGATTTTAAATGAGTTTTACATTAACTTGATTGTTTTGAATTCGTTAACATATCTATAATTGTTCAACCTTTTTTAAACCTTTTCTAAACATCAGGATAGTTTAAAAAAAAACGTATATATCCACAGCAAGTTCCCACAAAATATGTGCAGACTTGTTACCGAAACCTATTTAGCCTCAAAAAGGAAGAGACAAAACAATGAGGTGGCATGATAAAGAAGAAGTGACATGATCAAGTCCCGTGCTAACACCAATGGTAGACCAAAGGTCAGTCCCTTTGACATATTTTGTATTTGTCCAAGCTTTTCTGACTAAAGTATGTCACTCTAACCATTACAAGTCCCTGTTACCCATATTATCAAAAGAAGACAAATGAATTTCACAGTTTCATTCTTTTATTAACTACGTTCATCCCTGACTTCCACAGTACATTACATTCCACATTACATTATCTACAAATAAAGCAAATATAGCTATTCGACCCTGTTGCCTTGTCCTACACTGTTTTTAACACTGTTACTATATAATTTTTATTAAAAATAAACACATTTTTTATTAGCTCACAAGGGTTGGATCTACTACCTTTGTAATAGTAACTATTATAAAGTTCAGCAAGGTAGATTTAGAAAGTTGCTTAAATGAATCAATCTTAGCTATTAGTATTAGTATATTAGTATTCCACGTAAAGGCAACCATCATCACCTTTTTAAAATCTAAACTTTTACAATTTTATAATCTACATTTTCTGGTTCTGGAGAATTGGAAAATATTTTTGTAAGTTTAATATGTAAACTTAAAAAAATATTATACATTACTTAAATAATGCTGACAGTTGATAACATCAGGCAATATCAATATTTAATAATATTTACAGTATTATTAAGTAGATATACAGTTGTGGTCAGGAGTTTACTTGTCATGGGCATGAATGTGATGGTAATTTTTGATGATTTCTTTGAAAAATTTCCATGGTAGATTAAATTGTATGGAACACATGTTCACTGACTTTACAAAGCAATAAAAATTTGGATTTATTTTGGATTTTCTCTAATCCACACTGGGACAAAAGTATATATACAGAGTCAAACATATACACAGGACCACTTAAATCTTTTCAGAAGTGGTGCTGAACGTTCTAAAATATCTTTTAACTTGACAAAGCCAAGGCATACTAACTTCTCGTTAGTAATAATGATTGACAATTGGAAGTTTCTTTTTGCCAGCAAAAATGATTTGTTTGACACCGCTCACTGGACTCACCAATACAAAATAATTCGTATTTCGACGAAGCTATCAGTGGATACAGTAAATCCACCAAATCCAGAAAATTTGGCCAATCATCAGGAAATCAGGCGGTGAAAGCAGTGCTCCACTACTGCTGACTTCGACTAAGGGCATAGACAAGCAGTAGAAGGAATACTTTGTGAACCTCTTTAATCCTACTGACACGTCTTCTGTAGAGGAAGCGGGGTTACTGGAAAGGAGAGTTTGTCCATTAGTTGAACCCCAGATTCGGGAAGAGCAATGTTGTTTTCTTGCGCTGGTGGAGCGCTGGACCATCTATTTATCCTGTTGAGGATAACTGAGTGTGCATGGGAGTTTGCCAACCAGTCTGCATGTGTTTTGTGACTTCAAAGTCTGAGGCCATGGTCTTCAGCCAGAACAGGTGGAGTGCTCACTCTGGAGTGGGGACATGTTTCTGGAGGAATTCAAGTATCCCAGGATCTGGTTTGAGTGAGGAAAGGGGGGAACAAGTTATTCAGATGTGTCACTACTTTGCCAAGGTTTGGAAGAAGATTCGAACAATCACAGTTTTGTTTGAACTGTGCTCCAATAATAATCACATCAACAATGTGCATTTTATTAAGCACATTGTTGTATTAATATATGCAACAACTCAACAACTTAATTGTGATGAGTGGATTAAAAAAAAAACAAATCCTTTGTATTTACCTCACTGAAACCATGTGCCTGTGCACATGTCAACTTCCTAGTCTGTTTTTTGTCAATAAATTCAAAGTTTAAAAAAACGTCCCACTGAAATCGATGTAGTTTTTTTTTTTTTACCGTAAATATTTTGCTTTTTGTATAGTTTCTTTTTTTAATATGTGTTAGAATATCAGCGGTAACACTAAATTAAAGAGAAAAAAAGGAAAAATAAGAAAGAAATAGGGGGAAAATACACCTCGTAATCTGATTGGTGGTTGATAGTCAATGCGCAACATACAGCGTTTTCATTGGACAAATTATTGTTATTCGTAGAAACCGGAAGAAGCCTCAACCTTCACAGGCAATGAAACACATGGATTCCAGGGTTACATTGAACTGAATTTGCCGGTTTTACGCTAACACTCTACACTACGTGGATTCAGTATCGTGTTTTGGTCTTCATGTGGACGTCGCTTGGTATCCAACTATGAGGTTCCCCTTTCTGTTTGCTACCAGAGGATGTAGAGCGGTTTACAGACTCCATCAAAAGCAGTTTTTATCACCGGTTCCACCTCTCTGGGAACATCGGAGCAGCGCTGCTTTGAGCACTCAGCTATGCAAAGATGACAGAAGTTACTATATAACTACTCCCATCTTCTATGTCAACGCTTCACCTCATTTAGGACACCTTTACTCAGCTGTCTTAGCAGACTGCTTACACAGGTACAAACTACTGCAGGGATTTAACTCAAAGTTTGCAACAGGTAAATCTTCCATTTACGCTAAGTGTTCGTTTTTCATGTTACTTTAATTAATGGGTGTCTATAGGTATTAAGGTCTTTGTTATACACCATTTTAAGCCTTACACTGAACAGATCAGGGCAAACGAGAAAATGGTATAACAGAGAAGAAAAGACTAAGATGTTGACATAAAACTCTTCTGTGATCACCTTATAATTTTGACATTTTGAAACTGTTGAAAAAGTAAATTAGTTCGTTTTCTGTTTTATATGATTGTGAGTGGAATGCATTTTAATTTTAACCATTATTATTGCTCAGTTGACTTTTGATGATGCTCTTGTTATGTTTGTCATACATTCAGGCACTGATGAACATGGCTTGAAAATCCAACAAGCTGCTGAAGCTGCAGGAAAAGATCCCCTGACCTTCTGCACGGGTGTGTCCAAGCAGTTCAGACATCTCTTCAGTAGCTGCAACATATCGTACACAGACTACATAAGAACCACCGAGCAGAGACACCGTGAGGCTGTGGAGCATTTCTGGTCGGTGCTGTGGAACAAAGGGCTCATCTACAAGGGGAGTTACGAAGGCTGGTACTCCACGCAAGATGAAAGCTTTCTTATGCCCTCTCAAGTCGGTGATGCTTTGGACTCATTAGGGAAGGAGATCAAAGTGTCGCTGGAGAGTGGACACAAGGTAATTTCGATCAAACCGTGCAAACAACTTTTTCCTTTTGTCTCTTGAGGAGCTTTAAGAAGTCTAGGAAAAATACGCTAACTTGAGCCTCTAATCTTTAGTGTGTGACATTTGCTGAGTACGTGGAGCCTAACAATGGGTTCGATTTTACCACAGACTATTTACTGCATGTAGTTCCTGTCTGTGCTCTACTGCCCTGCCAAATAAACACTGAAAATGCTTCCCAAACGAATTGTGAAATGGAGATTTTTATCCGTTTTCCCCTTTTCAGTGTTTATATGAAGCTATTTTAACTTCATTAACAAAGTTTCAAAAACAGATTATCTCGCCACTGTTTTGCAGGTGGAGTGGATGAAAGAGGAGAACTATATGTTTCGCTTGTCTGCGTTTCAATCTCAGCTGCTTGACTGGCTCAGAGGAAATCCTCAGGCTGTACAGCCTGAGCGTTTTCACCAGGCCGTACTTAAGTGGTTGCAGGAAGACCTTCCTGACCTCTCGGTGTCCCGTCAGAGAAGCCGTCTTCAGTGGGGGATCCCAGTCCCCGGAGATGATGAACAGACTATCTACGTATGGCTAGATGCTCTGGTGAACTACCTCACAGTAGCAGGATATCCAGAAAAACACAACCAATGGTGGCATGTGGCCCGCCATGTTATAGGAAAGGACATCCTAAAATTTCACGCCATCTACTGGCCAGCTTTTCTCCTAGGAGCTGGACTGCCACTGCCACAGGTGATTCATGTGCACTCCCACTGGACAGTAGGAGGAAAGAAGATGTCTAAAAGTTTGGGAAATGTGGTCGATCCTCTTGAACGCTCACAAATGTTTACAGCTGATGGTATGAGATACTTTCTCCTGCGTCAGGGTGTTCCTGACTCGGACTGTGATTACACAGATGACAAAGTTGCCAAGCTGCTCAACGCAGAGCTCGCAGACTCTCTGGGTGGTTTGCTTAACCGCTGCACGGCACCAGCTCTCAACCCAGCTCAGGTCTACCCCTCTTTCTGTCCTCAGTCCTTCCCCAGAGCACACGGAGGCAGAGCTGTGCATGAAGACTACCACATGTTGGATGCTATACAGAAACTCCCAGCTGTGGTGGAAAAGCACTATGAGGCTATGCATATATACAAAGCTCTGGAGGCCATCAGTGCCTGTGTGAGGCTCACTAACGGGTTTGTCCAGCGCCACACACCCTGGAAACTGGATAGGAAAAACAATGAAGACCAGCGCTGGGTAGACACCCTCATTCATATCTCTCTTGAGTGTCTGAGGATATATGGCACACTTCTCCAGCCAATTGTACCAGAGACTTCTAACAAATTGCTGTCACGACTTGGGGTGCAACTGCATGAGAGGAGCTGGGCAGGTCTGAACTTCCTGGCGAGGTACCAAGGAATGGACTGTCCTTTTGAAGGAAGAGCACTAGGATCTGACAGCGGAGTGCTTTTCAGTCGCTTGGAACCTCATAATGCCGATAAACAAAAACCTAAGAAAACAAAAAAGTCTGCAAATTTGAAATGAGGATGGTGTGGGTTTGTTTTTTAATGTAATCTCAAAAGTAAGTTTCACAGTGTGAGAGTTGTCACACATGCATTGCAACCATGAACCTTTTCCTCAGTGGTGGGTGTGAGAACACAAAGATCTAACTCAGTCACACTGCACATTAGGCCATCTTTCATCTAAAACCTCGTTAGGATAAGGGTTTATATCTGATTGCGCTTGCATCAAAGTACCTAAGTGCATTCACTGCTATCTGCACACTTTATACTGCAGCACATTTCCAGTAGTGAGAATATATCTGAAGTCATTTCTTGTTGAGTGCTACATGTGAGAAAGGACATCAGTCTCATTCGGATTCCAAAAATCGACAGTTCCTGTCTGAAAACAGCTGAAGCCTTTGTTTTAATATCATCACTCTAAACCGAATGGAGCCATGATTCAACATCTTTTTATTCTACTGTTGGATGTCATACTGTCTGGATTGAAACTCTATTCTAAACACTGTTAAGCTGAAATGAAAACACCTGTATAGTTACACGTGTATACAGGGCCTTTACACCTTGCTGTTTGTATTTCTGTGTTGAAATTTTTTTTGAAAACTCCAAGATTAGTTGTACTGAAAAAAAACATAATTAAATACTACATATTTCATAGCTGCCCAGTCTCTGAACAGTTGTTAGTCAAAGTGTCCTTCCACTCTTTTTACTAATCACTATGGTCGCAAGCTGAGGAAACACACCAACTTTACCAGTATGCCTTCCCCCTCTCTCCCAATATTAAACACACAGACGTGAATAATGAACTGATGCCTCAGTCCCATTTAGCTGGTTCACTTTCACAGTCCTTGTAATAAGAACACCGTTTTATTTACTCATTATTGGAACACTTTTACAAAACAGTCATTTACGGTGGTATTTACATCAGTTTGATACATTTTATGCACTCGTTGTCATTTTCCTTCTCCCAGAGCTTGAAAAAGAGCAGCGAAAGATAAAAACTTTCACTACCCGGTTTTAAAAGAGGCAGCTAACACAAGTACCAGACATTAAAAACTGACATGATTTTTAATGAGAAATACACGAAACTGAGAAAAATTGTACAAATTGAAAAAAAAAAATTGCATTATTCTTATAATTTGTGGTAATTTTTTTCTTTACATAGGCTCCATCATTAAGCATTACGTGTTTACTTCAGATAAGGATCACTCCATTGATATTCTATAATTACACAAGTGACACAAGATCATCTCTGATTGTGGTCAATATTGGATTTCGTTAATCTGTTTGGTGGTCCTTTGTGCCTTCAAGTCATCCCTCCTAACTACCTTCATGGGACAGGACACATGTATTCCCCCAATCCACAGAGCAGGGCCTCCACTCTGCCCACCACTATGAACAAACATTATCAGTAATAAGAGTTGGTGCCCTGTGATGGTTGTGTACCTGGAAAACAGAGGGGAAAGGTTTACAAATGTGGAACAATGAACACGCATTAGAAATGTGAGAAGATGCCACTGAAGAGGTTTCTGACTTACTTGATAGTTGCTGTTGCAGCTGTCTGACCAGCGCTGCGGTCTGCTGTTGCTGCTGAGTCTGCTGCATTCCCTGTCGTGGGAACTAAAAGAGAGAGAGGGTACTTAAAACTATTTTTGCACCTTTATCCAAATTAACTCATTTTAAATAAACTCAAGCTGGATTTCCAACTTGGAAGTCAGAGCAGCCCTACTAACCCAGGGTTAATGCAAGATGACAATAGTCCACAGAAACCTTAGTAAAACTGGCCAGTCTCTCTCCTTTAACCTTGATTTATTTAAAAAGCAGCCATTTAGCAGCAACTGAATATTTGGGGTGCCTGAATGCTCAAGTGGGCTGGTAAATGATCACAAACTGATCGGCCACTCGATAACGTTCACGCTGGTCTTCGGTAGTGAGTTCTTCACCAGGAATGACGTATGTTTTGGATTGCTATCATCCTGTAAGACAAAGTGATGACCCAGACCCGGTTTTGCTGCTGGCTCTAGTTTCATCTCATCTGACCAAAGGATGCACTTCCAGTATGCATGGTCCCTCTCCAGGTTGTCCTTAGCACACTTCAGTCTGGCTTTAAAGTGTCTCTTCTGCAGAAGTGGAGTTTTTCAGTGCAGGATCCTAGTGACTGTCGAGTTGGCTAACAAATTCACTAGTGTCTTGGCAGTTGTTCTGGGGTCTTTAAACACATCTCTCATCGGTTTTCTCTCCAGAAACATTTCGCTTCCTACCTCTGCCAGCCGCCTTCTGTGCTGTGTGGCTCTCTTAGAATTTCCTGATGATACTTTTCACTCCAGTTCTTGGCACTTGGAAATGCAGTGATAACTTTGTATAGCCATTTCCTGCTTTGTGAGTAGGGCTGTGCAATATGACCAAAATCTCATATCCCGATATAAGAATTCTATCGTCCGATAACGATATAAATCACAAAAATGTAACATTTTCTGTAATTTATGTGAATCTCGGGCAGCTCGACTTGCGTGAAGTGTTTCCAGCTGCGCGTCGTGTAGCTGGAGTTTTAACCGATGCATGAAACGATACATTTTTAGACATAAGTTGTAACGGCCGCCGTTTTCTTTATGAGTATTTATTACACGGCGTGCTGCGGGGAGAAGCCTGTTCTGACCTTTGAGTCTAAGGTTTATTTTTTAGCACCTGACGGCTCTTTTTTACTTCTCATCCGTAAATAATCTGCTCTTTCACGTGATTCAGTTTATTTTGAAAAGTCTCAACAGGATCTTGAGCTTTATTGTGAAAGGTTTATGTGGAACATAAACAAGCGGACACGTGATGGTGTTACTGTCGTTGTTGCTAACGACAACACATAAAAACAGTCGCTTGTCCGTCCGTAGTGTGGTTTTATTAAATATAAGAGAAAGAGAGAACTTTAACAAATGAATATAGCCACTACAGTGACCATCAAAACCATGAAAAAATATTGTTGTAAACAGTTTATTTTGCGACACCACGAAACAAACGATAGCGTAAAATGAAAGGACAGATGTTTTTATATCGTCATCCGATATATATTGTTATATCGAACAGGCCTATTTGTGAGTGTCAACAAGTCTTTTTCTCAAGTCTAAAATGATTACTCTTATTCTTGGCATTTATCTTCAGTGAGGCTAAATCAGAATCAGAATCAGAATACTTTATTGATCCCTGGGGGAAATTATTTTTTGTTACAGTGCTCCATTTTAAACCAACATTAAGACAAGACAGACAATACGCTAACTAAGAATAGTACAATATATACATATATATACATACATACATACATAAGTCACTTATAAATAAATATTTGGAAAAGAAACATGTGTAGTTGTAGCAGCAAACAGTGTGTTAAGTGGATGCGTTGTACAGGGAGATGGCCACAGGCAGGAATGATTTCCTGTGTCGTTCAGTGGTGCTTTTCGGTAATCTCAGTCTCTCACTGAACGAGCTCCTGTGACTGACCAACATGTCATGGAGTGGGTGGGAGGTGTTATCCAACATTGTCTTTATCTTGGACAGCATCCGCCTCTCCGACACCACCTTGAGGGAGTCCAGCTCCATCCCCACAACATTGCTGGCCTTACGGATCAGTTTATTAAGTCTGTTGGCATCTGCGACCCTCAGCCTGCTCCCCCAGCATGCAACAGCATAGAGGATCGCACTGGCCACAACAGACTCATAGAAAATCCTCAGCATTTTCTGGCAGATGTTGAAGGACCTCAGTCGCCTCAAAAAATAGAGACGACTCTGGCCCTTCCTGTAAAGTGCTGTGGTGTTTTTAGCCCAGTCCAGTTTATTGTCAATGTGTACTCCAAGGTATTTATAGTCCTCCACAATGTCAACACTGACCCCCTGGATTGAAACAGGGGTCAAGTGTTTCCTGGTCTTCCTGAAGTCCACGATCAGTTCCTTGGTCTTTGCCACGTTGAGCTGCAGATGATTCTGCTCACACCACGTGACAAAGGAGTCGACCACAGCCCGGTACTCTGTCTCATCATCCCTGCTGATGCATCCAACCACCGCAGAGTCATCAGAAAACTTCTGAAGATGGAGGTCTCTGTGCAGTGGCTGAAGTCTGTGGTGTAGAGGGTGAAGAGGAAGGGGGAGAGGACAGTCCCCTGTGGTGCCCCTGTGTTGCTAATCACCTTGTCAGACACACACTGTGGGAGACGTACATATTGTGGTCTTCCTGTCAGGTAATCAACAATCCAGGACACCAGAGAAGCATCCACCTGCATCGCTGCTAACTTATCACCCAGGAGGGTCGGCCTGATGGTGTTGAAAGCACTGGAAAAGTCAAAAAACATGACCCTCACAGTGCTCGCCGGCTGGTCCAGATGGGTGTAGACACGATTGAGCAGGTAGATGATGGCGTCCTCTGTTCCGAGACGAGGCTGATAAGCGAACTGAAGGGGATCCAGATGTGGTCTTACTATGGGTCGCAGCTGGTCCAGGATGAGCCTTTCCAGGGTCTTCATGATGTGGGAGGTCAGTGCCACGGGCCTGTAATCCTGGGGGCCACTGGGACGAGGCGTCTTTGGTACAGGGACGAGGCATGATGTCTTCCACATCACCGGGACCCTCTGCAGACTCAGACTCAGCATAAACAGTTTATGAAAGACTCCACACAGCTGGGGGGCACAGGCCTTGAGGACAAGGGGACTCACTCCGTCTGGTCCAGCAGACTTGCCTGAGTGAAGTCTCCTCATTTGCATCTCAACCTGGTATTGAGTGAAGGTGATGGGTGGGGGAGGGGTGTCAGGAATCTCACAGGAGGCAACATGTGAAGAGAGAGGCTGGCACAGTGGTGTGGCTCTGGATTCCAGGCTGACTGCAGGTGAGGTTGTGGGGGTGGGAGCAGACACTGTGGTGTCGAATCTATTGAAAAACAGATTCAACTCGTCGGCTCTATTCTCACCTCCCTCAGCTCCCCTGCTGTTGGTTGGCCTGAATCCAGTGATGGTCTTCATGCCCCTCCACACCTCTCTCATGCTGTTCTGCTGGAGTTTCCACTCCAGCTTCCTCCTGTAATTGTCCTTAGCCTCTCTGATCTTGTCCTTTAGTAACACCTGGATCTTCCTCACCTCCTCTTTGTTGCCCCCTCTGAAAGCCCTCTTCTTGTTGTTGAGGAGGGCTTTGATGTCCTTAGTCACCCACGGCTTGTTATTTGGGTAACAATGAACAGTCTGAGCTGGAACAATGGAGTCGGTGCAGAAAGTTATGTAGCCTGTGAACTCAGTAAGCCCATTGATGTCCTCGGCGTGAGGCTCACAGAGTGTTTCCCAGTCGGTCACCTCGAAACAGCCCTGTAGTTCCGCTATTGCCTCCTCTGACCACCTCCTAACAGTCCTGGTGGTCACAGGTTCCCTCCTCACAATTGGCACATAGCGGGGGGTGAGGTGAATCAGGTTATGATCTGACCTACCAAGTGGGGGGAGGGAGGAGGAGCTGTATGCATCCTTGACGTTAGCATACAGTAAGTCTAAAGTTTTCTCTCCCCTGGTGGGACAGTCCACATATTGTCTGAATGTTGGTAGTGTATTGTCCAGTGATACATGGTTGAAGTCACCCGAGATCACAATAAAGGCACTCGGGTGCTGAGTCTGTAGCCGAGCTATGGCAGAGTGGATAGTGTCACATGCAGCTGTGGGGTTAGCAGAGGGGGGAACATAGACAGCCACCAAGATGACGTGAGAGAATTCCCTGGGTAAATAATACGGCCTGAGTCCAACAGCACACAGTTCAGTGTCCGGGCAACAAATCCTTTCTTTGATTGTTATGTTGGTAGGGTTACACCACCGGTTGTTAACTAAAACAGCAAGCCCACCTCCTTTACGCTTACCGCTAGCGATGCTGTCCCTGTCCGCCCGAACAGTGTGGAAGCCTTCCACGGAAGCATTCTCATCGGGAATGTCCTGGTGCAGCCATGATTCGGTGAAACACATCAGGCTACACTCTCGGTATTCCCTCTGACTCCGTACCAGTGCTGAGAGCTCGTCGATTTTACTTGCCAACGATCGCACATTTCCCATCACGATAGACGGCAGACACGGTTTAAACCTCCTCCTCGCTTCGAGCCTCCGCTGTCTCACCGTCACCTTTTTTCTTCTCTTCAACCCTTGCAGAAGTTGTTACACTGAGTGTAACTTGGTAGATTGGTTTTAACTTGATTTTACATGTTTTGATCATTACTAAGCTAAAACATGTCATTACATGTCAGTCATTTGTGCTATTGCTCAATAAAAAGGTCCGTTTTTCAGGCAGTTAATTATATTGACTTGTATTTTTCCTGGATTAATTTCTGTCATTGTGTTCAAATCACTAATTTAAGCTTTCTAAACTATTATTACTAAATATTAAACTAAATTACTAAACTATTATGTTTAGAAATAGTACATTAGAAATGCCTTGCTCTGTTGAAAAAGTACTTGGGAAAATGTTTACAAAAACTTTAAATTTCATGGGGGGTGGACGTGTCCCTATCTGTAATTGTTTTTGTTTTATTATGCAAGACCATTTCCTTATTGCACTTTCTAAAAAAAAAAAATGGAAGAAAAACATCAGAATTAATGGAAGAGAAAAAAGACCCAACAACATTGGAGCTACTCTTTGATGCAAACGGCACCTTTTTTTATCCCTCTTGTGAATTATTTTTTGTGATAACTGAACACAGACTTTAAATAATTATTTAGCAGCATAACAACAAGTCTTAATCCTTTAGTTTATCTCGCCACATCCAAAACATATTTAAATACAGATGACGTTTCCACGAAAACTTCCCAGCACCTGCCACCTGTCCAGTCGTAATGAATAAATCCTGCGAATGCCTGGAGTACTAAAAGCCACTAAAATCACCTGGACTCCTACCATGGGTTGCTGCGGTGGCAGCGGCTGCATGCTCAGGCCCTGGTTCTGTGCCTGGCCCGGTGGAGGCACAGCCGTCACCTGTGGCTGTTGCTGCTGTGGAACCTGCTGTTGAGGAGGAACCTGCTGTGGTTGGACCTGCTGCTGCTGCTGTTGCTGCTGCTGTTGCTGCTGCTGCTGCTGTTGATGTTGTTGTGCCTGCTTTGGTTGGGGAAACATAACACAGAAAAAGCTTGTAAATTTCAATAATGCACCACAACAGCTGAAAGAACAGCAAGGGCCTCTTGCATACTGGATTTAATCTCAAAAGATGCAGATTTAAACAAGTTAACATGTCCAAATGGTGTTTCCCCCCTAATATGGTAGAAGACAAAGCTAGGGAACCAATCCTATCAATCTGAGATAAGACTAATTTTGTTGGGAACAACTTTTATTCAGCATAGGAGGAAACATTTAGCTGTGACGTGTTTAAAAGTAAAGTTAACGCTATTCAATACTACTACACTTCTAACACAGTAGTGATGTGCTGTTAGAACTTTAATCTATGCTAGAAGAGGAACTTTCTCTGCTTTTACAGGCCATGCCTTTTAAGCACAGCCTTCCATCAACCTGTTTTTAGTTCTTAAGGCTGCATCAGGCAACTTTTTTTCTGTTTTAAGAAAACCCAAGCCATGGCCAAGATGTGACTAACTTCATATAAGTGACATACCCTCATCGCTGCATGTTGTCTGAGGTACTGCTGCTGCTGCACTAATTGTTGCTGCTGTTCTGTTAATATCTGATTGGGCCTGGACAAGCCTGGATGGACACCTTGTCCCATTTGCCCGAGATGGGATGGCATGATAGGATTCTGCTGGAGTTGCTGGTGGGGAAACCTGATATGTACAAGCCAATAAGAAAAATTAGCATATGCAACAATACAGCAAGCATAACAAGGACAAAAAGACACAAAGACTTCTAAGTGCTAATAATTATCAAACTAGCAGATTTACTTGCAACATAATACTGACCTCTGTGTGTTCTGCATACTCTGTGGGTAGCCTGTGGGCTGTGGGGCCTGCTGGAGAAGATACCCACTTGACCTCTGTTGCCTTAGAGGTTCCACTACAGCAGGGTTGGCTCCAGGATGTGCGCCTGGGAAATTTTGGTTGCCATAGGAATGAGGTACTATACTACCACTTTGAGATGGATGCTGCTGCATTCCCATGTGTGATCCGTATGTGGTATAGCCCTGTGGTATAGCACAAATAAAAACAATGTTGATAATTCAAGCCAAGCAAGGAGGAGACAACTGCAGACAAAACCAGGAAAGACCACAGGCAAAATATAGGACAGATTTCAAAAACGGTCTGTGGTCTATGGTATCATGTTTGATACAACCTTGTGTTAAATGTGACAAAAAAAACAAAAAAAAAAAAACACCACTTACCTGGGATTGCATTGAAGTATATTGTTGGTTTGGTGGCATTTGTCTAATCTGCCCTAATGCATTTGGATTTTGATGCTGAAAACACAAAAATTGAATTACTCATTTTTCTCTACTACAAAAACAATCAAGGATCAGAATTTAAGCAGCAGTTAAACACAAACTACGTCTGTTTAAGTTTACTAAATAGTGCCAAGGTGGCACAACTATTCTCAAGGAGTAACTATTGCTTGACATGTCAGAGGTACAGACTCACCAGTCTGACCTGTAGTTGGTGTCGCAGATTCGGGCCTTGTGACATGGTAGCATGGGGCTTAAAGGTCATTTGGTACTGTTTGTCTGGTCCCATGATGCCAGGCATGCTTCCCGGCATGCCTGGCATCATGCCTGGATAACTAGGCCGAGCGGGCATCATTTTGCTAATTTGGCTGCGGTTTGGTTGTCTGTATGGAACATCTAAACCTGGACCTCCTGTGTAGAAACAAATAAAACACAAGTCTCAATCCCAGATGTTCCAGCTGTGGCAATTCCTCTTGGGTGCTACAGCAGCATAAGTCATAATGATGAGAGTATCCTGCAGTTACTATCTGACCTGTAATCTGACCTGGAGGTAGAGGCTGGCTCTGTGTGTACACGTTCTGTGGATTATAGGGCATGGTCCTGGGATATGTGGGGTTCTGCATCAACTCTGGTGCCATACTTGTATATGCAGGACCTGGTGTTCGGTTATAGTCCTAGTCACAGAGGATAAAGTATTTATTTAAGTTTGGAAATCAATGTTTCAAATATAATGATCTCTCATATTTAATAGCAAAAACATCAATTGGCAGGATAACAGACCTCTGTTTTGTTAGAAGGAGTTTTCTTTTTCTTGGACTTGGACTTTTTGTTGGACTCTGGTGGCACAGTGGCTACATTCTTCTCCGTCTTCACCACCTCTATCATCTTCTCTGGTTCCTGTGAGACAGGTGTCAGGGGTTCCTCCTCTTCAGGGGGTAGGGGAAGAGGCTCCAGGTAATAGCTACGTGGTTTGGGCTTCAGGTGGGTGTGATAAAGGAGGAATCGCTGCTGCTCCTCAAATTTAGTCACCTTACGGTCCACACGTACTGTACCAAACCAGCCCCAGGAGAGAGGGGCGGAGTGTTTCAGACCCTCAAAAACATCCCACGGAGAAATCTTTTGTTTAGTAGATACTTGAAGACCCTGATAGATCAGAGACAAATTAAACTTACTAAACTCTTGCTAAATTCAAAATCATCAAGTTAGCATCAGTTCGTTGCAGATTTATCTGGTTTTCCTGTGACCTTAACTTGTATTTATCTTTACAAGCTGCAGTATTTGCATCTTTAGTTGTCTTCAACATACTTCTCTACCCCTCTTTCAAAATATAAAAACTGTGTACATCTAATTTTTTAAGCCTAATGTACAGGATGTATATTGACAAATAAAAAGAAAGTGTTTACCTCCTTCTCAAAGCCAGCTATCTTGTTGCCCTTAGTGTCTATCAGCGAACCCTGAGGTTCACAGGTTATGACATCGCGGGTTTGCTTGGGCAGCGGCAGAAGCTGGCGAACCTTTTCCAAACTTTCTGACTGCCGATCTCCAAGTTCTTTCTGTGGACACAAAACAGATGGAGTGAGTGTTAATAAAACTTAACTTTACATGGGCAAAATGCAGTTCTTCTCATTTAATGTCTACATGAGCAAAGCCATTACTTTGGCTGCCTTCACATGCAAAATGATCAATAACCAAGATAGTTACAGCTAGAATTAACCATGACCTTTAGTCTTCAAAGTAAACAAGCCTTTTGCACTTAAGGTGAAAAAGCAATTGTTTCACTTTTGTCACTCTGAACAATGTGGTCAGTCTCATTTTTAACTTGAACTCAAGTGGTTATTTTTATAGACGGCGCTCACCCTTTAATCTGGCGAGTTCGCTACTTAATACACCTTTACTACTTATAAGGAAAGCAGGAAGTCGCTGTTACATACGCAGTAACTTCTAAAGCAGATCATGCATTAACATTTTTCTTTTGACACTGAATTTATTTATTTTGGTATTTATTTACTAATTGTATTAAGTAATTTAATAATCATGTAATAGTAACTTAATATTACTGATCATTTAGCAGTAAATACAAGTTTAAAAAGGAATAAATACGTGCATTTAAAAACAGTTTAACGAGTTAATACAATTAAATGGAAAATTAAATGACATGGTTAATATATTTCATGCAATACTTATTCAGAGAGTGACTTTTTTTATCCTTCATAATAAGGACCACAGTTGAGCATTACATAACATCACACATGGAAAGTATTATACACAGTAACAAAATCTTGCATAAGTGAGGAAACTGTGCTCATCCTACCCTGAGCTTCTTAACCAGGTTCATGTAGGCTCTCTTGTTTTCCTCCATGCTGCCCTGAGAGATGCTGGACATGTCAGCAGCCAGTGTGCCATTAATCAGCACACTCAACATGTCCAGCACTGTTGTGAAGAGCTCGCTGTTGGACAGAAGCAGAGTTAGTCAGTTAGATAAAGTCAGTGCCCAGTAGTAACACTCAAGATTTTCAAACTATAGTTTATTAGACTGTTTATTCAAAGATTCACGAGTGACATTAGATGGTACTCCACAGTTTCTTGCAAAGCAAAATACGACTGTAACTGTTAAAAATGCAGGTCAAGTGCTAGCAGCTGGAGAATCCAGCTCATGGTGTCCAATTCAAGAAATAATGTGCCAATATTTCAATAGAAGTTACTTTGAAGCAAACACTTACTTATTGGACTGCATGTCCACTGTGCCACTGCTGATGATGTCAAGGAGTAGTACCGCCCACTCCGTGGTCTGTTGCGTGCTGCGCTGCACTGTATCAAACATGCCACCGACCTGATGGGAGAAGAAGAAAAACAGGTGATTTTAAATAGTGCTCACATGAAAGATGTTCTTGCTTGCATTTCTTTTATTGGTCTCAGCTTTTTTCCACGATAAACGCTGGGTCATTCCAGCTTTCAACAAACCAAATCTACTAAGATTTGATTTGTTTCCACATGACTGCTTCATAATCCATATATTAAATGAAGCCATGCAAAATTTTACCCTGCAACCAACTATGTGCCCTCACAGCACATAGCAGCCGGTCAAAATTTCACTCTTTTAAAATTTGGACATTTTTTTTTAATTACTTTAACTTCAAATATAAATGTTTCAGAGCTGAAAAACAAATTTATGCTCTGCTAAAAACATCAGCAAAATCCATTTTACACCCACTCAAATGTAAAGCCAAAAATCACATTTTTGTTCAGCACCATCTTCTCTAAAACAATACATCATAGTTTCAAATGTGAAACTTGTGTGCTAGTGTCCACCAATTTAATGCAAATGATGTAGAGATACAAAGTAGCACTGATACACAACATCTCTGTTTCCTCATAATAAACTGAAGGATGCATCCTATGATTGGACGGGTGGCTGTGGCTACAGACGTAGATAATCAAAAGGTTGTTGGTTCGATCCCTGGCTGCTCCAGTGGATTGCATGCCAAAGATTTCAGATACCGAATGCTAGTTGCTCTCAATGACTTTGCAAGGGTGTGAATTAGGGGTGGGTTTTGCTTTTTGATTTATTCTAGTTTGGATAACGTGATATCGATTCATTAAAATTCTGAATCGATTTTTTTAATAGAAATTTTTTTGGCCGAAATGCCAGAATCTCAGGTTAAACCTCACAAAATTTCTACAACCACCAAACAGCTAAAACAGTCAATGAGAGCAGGAACACGGACTCTGCACAAAGACATAAACACAAAGCGCCGACGCATCAGAATCAGTGAGATGTGACTTTCTCACCCGACGGCACGGACACGGTCGGGGCTGAAAGCCGACAGCTCGCTGATTCCGATCGGTCGCGCTTTGTGTTCACGCCCTTTTTGCGGTGATTATGAAGCTGAAGGTTTTATCTCTCTCCAAACAATACTGTTTACAGCAAAATACAGCAAAAGAAGATCCAAACTACGCTTCACATAAACATCGTCGTGATTTCACTCTTAGTTTTGCTGCTTTGCTTCCACCAGGATAAAAATCACACTTCATGCACAGCTCTCTCTCTCTCTCTGTACTTCAAGAACAGTTTCCTGTCTAAAAACCCGTTTTCTGCATTATTCGCTTGCTTGTTACGCACAAGTCTACCGTTGTTTACAGCGCTGTCGGACGCTGTTTTTTTCCCTTTTACTTCTGAAACGAAAGCCTCATTTCTGCCGTTCAATACTGAACAAATGTAAACTTTTTAAAATTATGCAAAATTGCAAAACGCTCAGCTGTGTCTGTAATAAAACCTCTGTAACTTTGCTCTGCTTCACTTCAGCAGCATCAGGTAATGTTCATATGTTGATTAATGGTTTTCTTTCGTTTTTGATCGACTGCAGAATATTTTCATAAAATCCCAGGAGAATCACCTCCACGTTTTTGTTTTATCCTCAGCTACTTTGACACAAAGGCATCTGCTGTGACGCTTATACACCTTTGATCAAGTCTTGCAAGTGTCAGCGTTCGTTTTATAGATATAAAAATATGGAAATGTACTGATGCATGATCTGAATTGTAATATTTCTGACTGTCTGAGGCAAAATTTCCACGATTCAAATCACATCGAATCGAAGATCAAATCGATTCGGGACTTTGTGCATCAGAAACGAATCGATTCTAGAAATCAGTGACGATACCCAGCCCTAGTGTGAATGTTAGGTACTTCTCCCCACAAAGATTATAAAACAATGTGGATTTTTTTGCCTTCTTTGTAATTTGATTTAATTCATGCAATTCTTTCTTTCTTTTAAACCAGCTGTCTCTTCTTTAAAAACGCTTACAAGATTCAGTCGTAGCTTCAGTGCCTCATGCATCATTTGCTTTGCCTTGCAGTCATCTTGGTACTGGTCTTCTCTCCAGTTGGTGACAATCTGCTGCACTTGGCTGTAAAGGGAGGTGAGGAGACCCTCCCTCTGTTCATCCTGCCCTTTTAAGCAGGTCAAGACCAAAGACAGGAACGGCTGCTGGCTCAGCAGAGACATACTGTGAAAGGAAAACAAATTTCACTTGATGAAAAAGGAATCATTGTCCAGAAGTGGGCAGACTGAGTTTTTGGAGATTTCATAACATGTGTAAGTGCTACAAAATGAAAAATGTCCTTCCTGCCAAACATTTCTTTCTGAGATTCCAGATCAAAGAAATCTAACTGGTTTAACGACAAAGAAATGTTAGTTTGCCACATACCTTTTCTGTTTCTGCCTGTCCCTCTCCTTACGTGAAGAAGAGCCAAGGTGCTGCCCTTTCTCCAGCTCCTCTCCTGCCGCCTTTAGCACATGGCCCTGGACTGACGTGGGCAGCTTGGCTATCAACGGAGCCACCAGCCAAACACCCGATCGCTCTGATGAGCTGCAGATAAGAAATATTACACGTCAGCATCGCTGTATTCAAACCCAAATGCAATGGCTATGATTTTTTCCTTATAAATGTCCAGACACAACAAAAAAACAAACAAATTTTAACAAGACCCGAGGAGAGACGCACCTTAAAATAGGCTTCATTTTGCTTGTGGTACTGTTGTTATTAGATGCAGAGCCTCCTTGGGCTGCTGCCCCGTTCCCTGAGGGGTTACTGGAGTTCATCTCAGCTGATTTCTGGAACACCTCTATAGTGGCCTTGGCTATGTTCTCCAAGAGAGAGTAGAGTTCCTAAAGGAAAACAGATAAGAAATAATCTGATATGTCTGATAACAGAAATCCCACGATTATGTTTTTTTTTTTTTAAAAACCCAAAACAAACAGATGACACTTACATTGTTGGTGCTCTGTTTGATCATCAGCTGCAGCTCCAGAGATGACTGTCTCATCGTCCACTGGTCCATATTCTGCATCAGGGAAAGGATTACTGTTAAATTCTCTTCTTGTGGTAGAAATTAACAACCTGTCATGAACAGGTTATGGATAGTTGAGGCATTAGTCCTGTGTTAAACCATGTCCTAAACATGTTAGATTTTCTGCTTTTGTTTTAAACCACATGTAAAGGGACATAATGTGAATATTAAAAACAGCCTGTGATACTTTACGCAACTAAGGCCGTTCATAATTCATTATGTAAACAAACAGTTCACTGTGTGTCTGTATTTTAAAACAGGGGCATGTTTTTCTTTACTGATCCGATTTTTTCTGGTGGCCCATTAAATGAAATGAGTTTGACACTCCTGTCCTAAAAGCCTCACTTAGCCAGGAGAGGGCAGCAACACTCCACCAATCACACTCAAGCAACAACTTGATAACAAATGATTTCAGACATGTGTCTGAAATCATTTGTTATCAAGTTGTTACAGTTAACACGCTCGTTCTAAACGGCAAACAAAGTTTCATGCATCATGTGAACTTTTTTTTTCTCTACCTGGAGGATGCGTTTGATACGCTGCCTCTGTGGGTTGTCACCGTCATCACTGTCCAGCTGGCGGTGAGGATAGCAAATAAGCTGCAGCAGTCGCTGGGCTTGAATGTTCACCAGCACCGGGTCTTGGAGGGCACTGCTGTCCTCAGACAGAGACTTCAGGCAGCGTTCTCCAACCCATTCCTGAAAAACGAGGGAAAAGGCGTAAAGTGGGAAATGTCAACAACTTCAGCAACCCCCACGTTCAGGTTCAAGTATCAAGATAAACTCTGTCATCCAAAACAAGCATGACTAAAGCTAAGTGAGTGGTAATGAGAACAGGGCAATGGGTCAATTCTTATGAAACAGAGCTGCTGACTAAAAAATATTTTGGAAATTTCATGAGGTCTCAGAGCAAGTACATTCCTCTAAGATAATGAGCTGCCAGCTCTTTATCCAGCCTTCATATCTAAGTGACATCTGGTGCAGAATATGATCTCATTCATGCTTTTTATGCACCTCTGGCTTACTGAATTTACGTGAAGTACAAAATAAGAATAATCAGTTACTATTTGCCGTCTCACAAAAGCTTTCTGACAAAAACAATGCACCAAAGACCAAAGTTCTCAAAGTAAAAAGCAATCTTTTTTTAGCCATTTTACTGTGGACTATATTCACACCATCTTAACTCATGTTCTCACCTGCTGGCAGATGGTCTTCAAAACATACTTCGCATATACATCCAAGCTGGCCGTCTCGATCGAGACATTGCGTCCTTCGGATATGTCGTCGAGGCCGGCGGTGTGAGACAACCCTGAGCCTCTCAACTCAGCATCACCTGCAACAAGAAGGAGCCGGCAAAACCAATCAGTAAACATTTGGCAAAACTGATTATGCCTGTGTTTGATACCAGTTTTTACATGGTGCACTCTAAGCTCTAAATTATATAAGAGGAATATAAATAGTCATACCCAACATAAACACAGCTTTGAGAACAGCAAATACAGCTCCAACCACGATGCTGTTCTGGGAGGCAGCAAGAAGGTGGCGATCGCAAGACGACCGGATACCAACTGAAGCCTTGTCTGCAAAGTTATAACACCAGTTTAAGACAGGCTTTGTTTCAAGCTGAGAAAAATGGTAAAACGTTTGTAGATGCGCTCACTACCTGACTTCACGCCATCTTGGGGGACAGGGTTGCGTTGTGGTGTCTTGAAAAGATGCAGCAGAATTCTGCAGGTCAGTCTGGCTCCTGGTTCAGAGTCTTGCTCACTGCAGGCTGAAGTCACAGATCAAAACATATGCTCTGATTAACACAGAGTTCCTTCACATCGCATTAGGAAGGTTCACTCCTTTTTTCTTTTTGGATGGGCTACACAATCCACTACATCAAAGTCACACATCTAAATTTAAACCCTGTCCTAGATAGGCTCCTCATCAGGCAAGATAAAAGATGAATTTTCATAGAGCTGTTGTCGTGAAACAGGGAGTGAGAACAAAGCATTTACTACAAGTGAGAGCTGTTGGCATTTGGCACATGTAGTAGTGTTATAACATGAGCCAAATGCAACCAAACAGCATGGCTGAATGAGGCTTTGTCTCCACTCTGGGAGGGAAAAAAAGATTAACAGCAGGGAGAGAGGCACTTTTCTGGTGAAAGCACAAACTGCACCGAGGCTTTGTGGACCCAGATCAAATCAGTCACGTTTATTCTCCCCTTTGATAGAACTAATGCATTATAAAGCTGGATATTTCTTCCTGTGAGCCAGGCTGAAATGTGCTGCTCACTCATTTATAGAATGCCCAATGCCTGTGCGGTTATATAGAGATGCTTGGAAGGAAAGTGGTATAGAGAACGCAAGTAAGGCTAAAGGAAAAATGTAAGCGAGAGATTTAGTGGACAAATGGGCTTTACTATAAAGAATGTTTTAAAGAAAACACTCCCAACAGGGGGCAGTTTTTAAATAATACATAAAAGAAGTATACTTATCCATATCTATTATTAGATAAGTATTTCACACACATATCATATTCAAATATGATACTTAGGGATAGCTCAGTAGGTAGTGTGGTCGCCCCACGATCGGGGGTTCGAATCCACTGAACGGCTACCTTGAGGTACCCCACACGCTGCTCCCCGGGCGCCTGATTAGTGGCTGCCCGCTGCTTCACTGAGTGAATGGGTTAAATGCAGAGAGAGTAATTTCTCCACGGTGAGCAATAAAGTATACATTATTATTATTTTGGGTTTAGCAGTGGAGCACACCGATGACAGAGTTTAACCATCTCTAGAACAATGCTAAAATAAGGCAATGAAATGCATCCCATTAGTTAGGTGGACAAAACTCAACGTCTAAATGCACTATTGGGACTGAAGTTGTGTAGGTCACAAAACTTCAGAGTCCTCATATGTCACATGGAATAAAGAGCGCACTCTTTGAAACTTCACAAAGCTACATCTAATCAAAAGATGGAGTTGTGTCATTATTGTTCTTTTTTTGTGAAACGATCAGAATTAAATCTCAACCCTTGCATATACACATAACATAGTTACTTGTTCCTTTTGTCTTGGTTCAGTGCTTTCTATTTTCTTTTAATCTTCACATTTATTTTACTTGGTTTGCCTAATTTTACTTTTGAAAAGATAAGGAGCTGAATTGTAGATTGTAAAACTTAAAGCGTTTGACGAACAGTGGAAACCACGGAGAAATCGATATCTCAGCTGGACATCTGGATCTGCCAAAAATGTCCTTTCTGTCTGATACCAGCTGATCAACAATGTGATGTTTACTGATGGAAAATAACAAATTGTTACTTTAACAATTTCACAATTGAGGCATCCCTAACTGAACTTGTGAAAACGAGCTAGCAAAAGCATCAAGCTCCTGTGGATTCTGTTTTAGTACTACAACTGTAAACTTCACCAATGCGATCAAGGCTCCCGGCATCTGACCAATAATATTTGAACCAATGGCATAAAGTACTTCCTTTACCCGAATTCATGGGATTTAAAAACTCTTACCTGCATTGAGAAGGGAAGGAATGGCAACACAACGAACCAGGTCTTCAAGGAGCAAGCACTGTCTGGCAATGAGAATGGCTACGAAGGTTGCCAGAGAATCGTGGAAGGACAAATCGCTAACCTTAAGGACACAAGACAAGTAAAAGATCAAATTTAACACGTGTTTTGTGAAAAAACATTCTTCCCTAATTTAGAAAAAACAAACCAACCCCAAAAAAACCAAAATACTATGAAACTTCGGAAGAAACTAGCATTTGCTTTGCTTAATATGAGCCTCGACCACTGTTGAGAGTATATGCATAAGAGAAAATAAGGAAAACAGGTTTACTTTAAAAAGAAACTTACATCTACGTTACACAGCAAGTCATTGAAGCCACAGTTGCCGTTGTTAGAGGAGCAGCAAAGAGCCTTGAGAATGCCAAGCCATTCGGCGCTCAGGGAGCGGCAATATGCCGTCAGCTCCGCACACAAGATCCCAATATCGTTCACCCTGAAAGCACATCACATGTCATGAAACCAAAGTCCAGTAGTGCAGCAATCCGAGCCCTACACCCGCGTAGCCCAGCAGGAGTAACGCACCTTTCTGGGTCTCGGTGATCCACACACACATCCATTAGCACATTACAGACAAAGCTGTAGCGGTTGGGTGGGCTGTCATTCAAGAGTTTGCCCACCATGGAGTGGTTGAAGTTGTTGGCTGAGGGGTTGGCGATGGCCTCCATCATGAACATAGGATCCCAAAGCATGTTGGAGTCTGATGGGTCAATATTGCAGTAGATGGAGTTCTTCACTTTAGAGCAAAACTCACTGTGGTAGAACACAAGGCAAAAACAAATAGTTGAGATTATGTTGCACCGAGCAATAAAAAAAAATAAACATTAGTTCAAAAGTGGGTTCAAATTATTCTATTCTAGCATAATTTATGAGTCTATGCATTCTTTCCTGTGCATTTATACAAGTTGTTTTTTTCCTTACCTAAATATCTCACCAAACTTGTTCTTGAGGTGACTACAGGAGGTGTAGAGATCATACAGATAGGCCAGAATGCAACGCTCAGCAGAGGAACAGTCTGCTGGGTTCACACCTGACTTCACCACAATGCGTAACCTGTCAATACAACGAAAATGTGATTCGTTCAGTTATGAAAAGAAAAAGTTGGTTATTTCTTGCTCAGGAGGATGTGATGGGACAGCACGGGGAAACGGTGTTACTCTGATAAAATGTAATAAAATCCATTTAAAAACCACTAATAAAAACACTACTGTAATAACAATGCACCATATACGCAAGGTTATGAGGGTCCTGTTGGCCTGCATCATTAAAAATCAAGAAATTGCCTGCCACATAAAATCTGAACATGTGTTTCCACAAAAGAATAGAAAGCGATATACTGTGGTAATAACTGCGCTTTAGAGGTGCAATTAAGAGGCGTTTGTTAAGTGTTTTACGGTACACAGCATTCAGGAATCAAATGCACCGTCAGCATCCCCGCAGTATAAAAATCCCAATTAAAGTCAAGTGAATGCCTTTCTGAATGAGTGCAAACCAACAACAATTCTTTAACTCTGCAATGACTAAACGCATCCTCTCTTTACTACTTTAATTACAAGTTTAACTGAAGCCTTAACCCTGCAAACATCCCTTTATGGGTGTGATGAAATCTCTATTTCAGTTTATCTAGCAGAAAGATGACAACACAGTCTTGGTCCACCGACTGCAATTTAAACTGGTATAAAATGAGCTTTTCCAAACATTAAAACTTGTAACATACCCATCAAAAACTTGGGCTGTCTGCTCAGGATTGAGGATGAGGCAGGAGTGGTACCTCCTCAGCACTGCTACAATACACAGACACAGGCTTGTGGTGTAGCTGCCCACCAGGCTGGATGACTTCAGCAGCAGCTCGGCTTCCACCAGACTTAACTCATTCAGAAGCTGCGCAACACAGTCAACAGATGTTTACACATGACGCTCAGTAAACGGTGAAGTTAACTTGATTTGTCTGCATAAAATGTGACTGAAGTGCCAGTACCTGAATAGCGAAGTCTATGAGGCCACTAATGTTAAGGGAGTACTCCATGAGGTCAAAGATGAACTGAATGTGCTGGACGAGAGGCAAGTGGTAGGACATCCCTAAGGCAAAGCTGGTGATCTGTTCCAGCACATTTCTGGACACCTGCACACAAAATACCAGACGTGAAATTAATGCAAGAAATATGAGAACAAATATCTTCTTTAGAGTCAATAAACCAATTTGGAATTTTAAGTGCATGTGGATTAATACTCAAATCATGGTAAATAGGCAAACTTAGTTTAACTACCAGCAAAAGAGGAAAACTAATAAACGCTCAAAGTTTCTCACAAAGAGTCTGATGAATAAAAAGGACGACTGAACTGTCACATCTGAAGCTACAGCTGAAGGGTGATTAGCTTGGCTTATAGTAAAGACCAGAAGATGGGGAAGTAGCCAGTCTGGCTCTTTATAAAAGTTAAAAAAAGAAAGAAAAAGCTTAATGTTCAAGAGATATATGGATGGAATCAATCTTCTTACCCACTTGAATCTTCAAGAAAGCGAATAAGCATATTTCAGAAAATGTCAAACGATTCCTTTAATATAAATACAGACACCGACTCAGCTGTAAAGTGGTGGAAAGTTATCCTTATGTATTAAACTGTAAATCCCCAAACACTATGAGACAACGTCTGGCCTCCTGAGGCTTCTGAAATCTGAATTAGGCCCTTGAAGACTTGAGTCCAACTAATAAAGTAAAAAAGTTCCAAATGAAATTTTCAAAATGTTTTACACAGTTTATAATATGTGGGCTAATACTAAAAACACTTTACTATTCAGGACTGACTGCATTCTCTGCCATTTATAATTTAAATAGATGACATTATGATGCGTTTTTACCAAGTGGCAATCTCAGGAGCTGAAAATAGAGCCAATGCTGTTTCAGCTGCTCCCTTATACACAGGGGGTCGCTCCAGTTTGTGTTTTTAGACCAGATGCCCTTAACGACTCAACCCTGAATAGACTTGTCTCAGGTCTGTGAGATGGAACCATGCTAAATGCTAACCAAGCTGGTACCCGACTAAATATTCACACTTCTTTCTCCAACAAGTCAAAACTAAAATGGCCAAAATGCTAATGTTAAGGCCTCAAGGTGCAAAGTAAAAACCAGCTGATGGCATGGCCAATGGCTATATTTTATAAACTCAGGTTTTCAGGTTCCAACCTTCTCAGAGCTGTTTTGGTTCTGAGGCATTAAATTGTTTTGTGACATCTTACAGAAGAAATATTTATACGGATACATTTGAAAGGTCATTCCTTCGGGTCCATTTGGCTACTGTTTAAACAATAACAGAATCTAAAACACGACTCCAATGAGAAGATAAAATAATTCCTTGTCTAACCTGGGAGGTGACCTGGTGCTGGTCAAAGTGGGAGAGGTGCTGGAATTTGGAGAAGATATCCTCTGCAGTGGGAAAGGCCTCTGGCTTACTCCTCTTCCTTTTTTGTCCTTCCTCTCCTCCTGTGTATGCAGAGGGTAAAAAACAGAAGAAAAAGAAATTTAAAAAAAAGGAAGCAGCAACTCTTGCTGGTCAGCAGTATTCTTTCCAGTCCGCCAAACAGGCCAGCCATGAAATCTAGTTAAGCTAGTGGAGTCTTATCTTATTCCAGCCTACTTCGAAGCTTCGCTGCAAAATACATTGCTATGGAGGCACTTTAAAGAAAAGGAACGAGGTACTTTTTATTTAAGAGATACATAGCTGTGAAGGGAAGGTCATCACAACCTCAGAAATCTGCCATAAAACATTCTGGTATGTGCAATTATTACTCCCAAAACCTTAAATCAGACTAATAAGGTCACGTGTATTTGAGATAAAGTGTCTGTGAACAGATGAAAGCTATTAGCATAGAAATTGGGTAGAAAGAAGATTGAGTGATGTAAACCCCTGAGGGTTCATAGAGAACAGAAGGGAAAAAAAGAGGGCTTTTTCTTTTAAGAAGGGCAGAAGAAAGGCGTTACAAATGTAAAGTACACAAAGAGGAGAATTATTAGTCGGATAACGGCTGGAACGGCCACAGTGGGAAAGCAAGCAATTACCCTACGTGTGAAAAATGTTTTACAAACAACCAAACATGATAAAGCTTCTGTTTTCCATGTTGCTTTCAGCCAAAACATTATCTTTCATATGATAAACACGGATTATTCTGCAGAAAGATGCGGGGGAAACATTCAGTCAACAAATTGGGGGAACATGTATAAAACATTCAAACAACCCCCTGACTCCCATTTTCATCCTTAAAGGTGAAAAGTAGGTAAAATAAAACTGTAATGTAATCTTAAAAAAACATAAAACTGCCAGACAAAATTCATGCCCGGAGAAGCAAACAGAAAATGTTTAGCATCAGTCAAAGGAGGAACGCTGTTACCTGTTTCTGCTGTGCTTTTGCGGTTTAGCACCTTCAGGATGTCTTTGGTAATTTTCTTAATGGTGTGTCTCGCCTCATCTCTCAGTTTGCCCACACCGTAGAGGACCACTAAACGCTGGTTGCATTCATGACTGGCACTTTCCTCCTAAAAAGAAAGAAAGAGATCCTGATGAACTTCAATAAAAATCAAGAACGACAGGAACCAAAAGAAAAAGACGAGCAATAATTTAGCAAACTTTTCAAACCAGCTGATAAGGACAATAAAAACTACCCCAAAAAAAGAATCTTACACTGAACTGTGTTAAAATCATGCTGTGAATGAGTCCAGAATTAAAGCAGTTATAATTCTGTGTATGAAAAAATCTCATCGAGCACTAAACAGAGCCATTTCACAAATAACATTAAAAATATCATATTCATTTAGCTATATTAATATTAGAAATTATTCACATCAATGCTTTTTGTCCACCAATGACATTATAAAGCATCATTTATATAATTTAAACAACATTTAGGGACCAAGATTTAATAGATTCAAAAGTTCAATGGCCTCAGTGTATGTGCAACTTCATGTATTAAGCAAAGTCATTTTTTATAGCATTTACACCCATTCACAAAGACCTTGCAAAACAAATCAAGTTAATATACAAGACTTTATTGATACAGAGAGTAAGAGCTAGCTCTTCATGGGAAAAGGAAATCAAATCTAAAATAGCTGAAAAACAATTCCAGACCTCATTAGGAAACTAGGAAACCACCAAAACATATTTTCTTTTGGCCACCTGAGTTGATCTGGGTTGATTTCATAATGTAAATTTGCTTTTCAGTAATTTAGGCTATAGTTAAACTGAGACTGAAAATGAAAACGGGTTTCAGGAAACTAAATAAAAACTAACAGATGTACCGACAAACATCCAGTTCAGATGTTGTCAAAGTATAGAGGAAGAAGATTATTCTCCATCTTTATCATTTACTACATAATATCACTGAGTCATACTGTGCTTTCAGTGTATTAGGAAGATATCTGCGCTTAAGTCCCTGTAGGAGAGAGTATCGGGTATTTCTGTTTTCAAAGTCACACTGTAAGGATTCTTACCTGAGGAATAGGGAAGTGAGTGGCATACTGGATGTGACGGGGTTGCTCATACAGTTGAGGAAAGGCGGGGTCCATACCCTTGTCCTTACAGTTGGGCTTGCTGTCCTGATCTGTAACCGGCTTCTCTGGAGAGGGGCTTCCCTTGGTTTCACAGTGCATTGGAGGTGAGAACATCTGCAGGACAAAGAAGGCTGAAATTACTTCAAGCGAGGAACACCAAAATGTTCAGACAGAAATGGCTCCTAGTGTTTGTGTGTAAATTCTGGCAAAAATATACCTCATCAAAATTAGCACTGGAGTTATGATCGATTTCCATGGACTCCGACAGGCCAGTATCCTGTTGAACAAACAAGAATTCATGTTATCTTTTTACACCACACAGCTACTGTGTCTGTAACTCTACACAACATCGACAACAGATTCCTCCAACATGCCTCCATCTTGACACTGCTGCCTGCATCCTGCTCTTTGCGCTCCGATTCATCAGAGGGCTCATCGCTGGGTGAACGTGGGCGGGGCAGGTGGGAGTCAGAAGCCAAGTCGCCACGGGAAATGAGCGTGCACATGTAGATATTGTGGGAAAAGACGTCGTGACGGATGAGCTCGCAGAAGAGAAGGACTAGGTTGGAGAACTCCACGCGTTCGCTTTCATTCCCAGGCTCCGCTGTGAAGGGGAAAAGAGGATTTGAATAATTTATTAGCAGATTTCCCCTGCCAAATCATTTCGAATAAATATGCAACGAGTAATGAAGTAAAAAGGCAAAGACAAAAGGACGTAAAGTTCGTTCAATATTTAGACTGAGATCATGTGTGACACATCAGAGAATCATCGCTGCAAGAAACAAACAAAAAGAAAGACTCACTCAGGGTGGGAGCCTGAGTGTCGAGGAACTGCAGCAGCACATCCTGAAAGACTGGCAGTGTGGCAGCTGACAGGGAACCAGATGACACAGAGCCCTTCTCATCCACCACCTCCGACTCGCCGCACCTCTGCAAACAAATGTGCAACAGACAGTCTTTGAGTGCTAAATTCAGAAAAATGTTCTTACTTAGCATGTTTCTTTGGATTTACAGTAAATCTACACACACGCTGAAAGTCAACTGTGTATACACATTTAAAGCTTCTCACTAAATCTTATACTCAAAAGATAAAGATTAGGGATGCGACAACTACAAATAAACAACATCAGAGACTGATATGTTCAGACACAACAGATGGTTACCGTGACTTCAAAATATAAACTAAAGAATAAAACCCTATTCACACATTATCTGGAGATACATGCTATGTTGTAGGGAATGGAGAGCTTACCTGTGATCTTAATCACAAAATGTCACAAATATGTCTGCAAGTCATGAAGCATGCAGCAAATTCACCACCAAATTTTGTCAAATGGGTCATGTTAATAGTAAGCCCCCTGTAAAATGGCATTTCTGCCTTTTATTTTATTTGAACAGTTTCATTTGTGTCCCCACTGCTTTCTTCTCCTGCATGAGGAAGTTTTAGGGAGTTTGTATCGGCAATTATAAGGGACAGTCTGGAAAGCATTTTCACAGCACAGAGGCCCAGTCATAAAAACAGTGAATGGTGAAATCCATCACAAAAGGAAAATATTAAAATATGATGATGATGATGATGTTATGATGATGGATGACATGCATGGCAACATTCGGTAAGGAACTGTAACAGTAATAACGTGGCAAAAATTATTAGTGTTAGATCTGCGGCTGACAGCCACGGATGTCATTAAATTTGAATATATCCTGTGTAAGAAATGTAATAAATTATAAGGTTTCTGTGACAGAAGTTGCACTAAAGGTGCAGAAGCGGCACAACAGAACTCAGATTGGAGGGCGGTGTGTTTCTTACCTCTGCTTCTATTTCAGCCTGCCTCTTTTCCAGCAGCTTGGCCACAACCATGGCCCTGTGTCTGCCTGAACGCTTACAGCACACAGCCCATTCACAAAGCAAGGTCACCACCGCATCATCATCAGGTGACATCTGGGTAGAAACACGCTTTATGAGACAACATCTCCAAAAATAACATCACTCTGTGTCACACTATTATCTGATGATCGGTAATCACATGGCATCAGCAGTCTGCTTTTTATTACAATTAACAACAACGTGGTCAGTACTCTCCTGTAGCATGCAACTACTAAAGCTAACTCAAACTAAACTAACAACTGTGGGAAAAATCACTTTTAACTTAAATAAAAACCTAGCCTTTAGTGAACCATTCAATCAAAACTGGAAACGACCAAAACTACTTCGAAAACTAGAACTAAACTGAATACCAAACAAAATGTAACTAACTATAACTGCATTTAACTGTTAACTCACTAAAATATACACCAAACTCATTACCTCGTGGCCATCTTTGCTCTGGCCTGAACCAAATATCCTGTTGTACAGTGAATCCAGGGAGTTGTTGAAGTCAGACTTCTCAAAGCTGTGGTTGTCCAAAACCTCCAGAGTGTGGAGAACCCTTCCGATGGTGAATCCTGCCAGAAGATCAACATTATTTTAATTTGTTCTTAAAAGCTGCAATCAAGTATCTAAAGAGTGAAAGAAACAGTGTTCATACCCGCTGTCGTCTCCTGGCACTTATCAAACGACCACCTGAACTCCACTGCCTGACCTCGCTCCTTAATTTGTTCCTCAATCTCCCGCAACTTTGCACGAACCTGTGAAAGACCACTCTGTTAGAGGGCAAGAAACTGAAACCCAAAACCTGTGGGACTGCCAACAAATCTTAAGATTATGAGGTAACTAAATAACCAATTAAAAGTAGTGAAGAAGGTTTATGTAAAGCACAGTTGTGTTTATAAGTAGAGAATCTCCAAACACCTGACATATATTTCAACGCAAACTTCCATTTGCTCAAACTGGCTTTGTTGGTACTTCAGAGACTGTCCTTGTGTTTCTGCACTAGGAGCCTGTTTGTGCACAAATCTGTTTTGCTCTGTGCATTTCTTGTTCTTTATTGATTTACTGTAATACACTGGAATCCATTGCTTTTGTGCACTAGAAAAGCCAATACAATGACTTTAATTGCAAACAAATGAAAGAAAAGCCCATGAGGTTTTTTTTTTGAGCACCATATGAATAATTTCACATACAAAAAAAGGAAAATGTGAGTATGGATGGAGGTACCTGCTGTGTAAAGGCAGTGTTGCCTCCTGGCATTGGCAAGCTGGAAGGAGCGATGGGCAGGAGGTCGAGAGGGGAACCAGTCTTGTTTCTGCTGTCTGTTAAAGAGTAATGCCACACAAGAGCACTGGGACAGCACAACACAATGCTCTAATGTGACAATGACAGGAGAGAGAGGGGCAGGGAGAAGGAATAAAGGAATAAATACCGGGCTTAGAAACCATGTATTAAGTACATGAGAATGAAATTGGACATAGAATACCTGTAACATGCAGCTGAGACCAAACACCAGAGGCCTGTGCTGTGGACAGATATAGAAGTCTGTAAAAGGTGTCTGGGGCTGGTTCCCTCCCGCTGGCTGGGAGGTTGGTGTGGAGGGCAGAGCGTTGCTTTGCTGTGTCAAGATGCCGTGAGCTGGATGCCCTCCTGTGCCGGGGCCCAGGCTCCCGTCACTTAGCAACAAGTTGAGGCGGCGCGTGCAGAAGTAAGCCAGTCTTCGTGACAAGTAAGCAGACTGCACGAATTCCCCCGAGTACTGTGGCACAGAGGAGAGATTCACAGCATTAACCATATGTTTGATTTGATTAATATGGCGGATGTAGCAGGTGGTGGTGCAGACGTAGCTCCGACTTTCAAACGGTCACGATTAAAACCAGAGATATATAAAACAACTGATGGAAGGGTAATTGTAGAGGATGAACTACTTAATTTCCTTGCTGTAAAAATCAAAACTTTAAGTCAGGATGAAATTGTGTTGTTGGCCACGAACACATTTGAATCCGAGGGGATTGAAGCCTCCAAGAAAGTTTTGTTTGAGCTCTGCCCCACTACCTCACAGCGGTGCGTTGGATATAAAGGACAGCATAAAGACGCCAACAATATTAAACTCTGTCTTAAAGTGCTGAATGAGTGTGGGGAGAATATCCCAAGATTTGTCTCTCATCACCTGGATGATCTGCCGCCTGTTACATACTCCAGCATGGATGTGTGTTGTCTACTACGGCGAATGGACCAGCTGTGTGCTGAGGTGGGTGCTTTAAAACATGTAGTTAAACTACAGGCGGATGTCTGCGAGCAAGTTATGACCAATGCTGTGGAGGTCGACCAACGTGTGACTGTTCTTGAGTGTCAGCCTGAGGTACCGGCTGAGCCTGTTATGCTGAATGCTCAGGGGTCGGGGACCGCTTCCCACTTTCCCCTGGGGAAACACGCAGAGGAGCGGTGGGGGAATCGAAGTAAAGGCGGCCCGCGCGGAAGGCAGGGAGCCGGAGCTTTGGCTGCTTCAAGGACTGGGACAACAAGCACAGTGTCAGCGTTTTGTCCGGAGATGTTGCTATGTGGTCAAGATCGGGCTCCGACGACAGCCCGAGGCCGTAATATGGAAACTACAGCAACAACGGAGGATCCCGTTGAGACAGTGCTTTCTACATGCTCTCCACAATGGAGTAAAGTTGTGAAAAATGGCAAGCCTCGTCACAAGCTGGAGAAGGTTAATTCAGGTTCAGGAATGCATGCTGCTACCACTGGACACAATAAGAGGCCTGGACCTGTATCGATTATCGGCACTGGAGCTGTGAGTACAATCAGAACTGTGAAAACTAAATTGGTGAGCGTGTTTGCCACTAAATTTGCCCTGGATGTAGATGCAGAAACTCTTGCTCTGTATTTGAGAGAGAAACTTAAAAGAGATGTGACCTGTCAAAAAATTGCTAGTAAACGTAGCAGGTTCAGCTCTTTCAAGGTTACTGCTGAATGTAATGATGTGGGTGAAATGTACAATCCTGAACTCTGGCCTGAAGGGGCTCTGGTCCGGCGTTTTTATGAACCTCGTAAGCCCGGTACGGTGGTGCCAAGCTCAGTGGATCCAGCAGGGGAGATAACTGCGCCTTTTGGTACCAACGTATCAACATGAAGATGTCTATTCGGGTATTATCTTACAACTGTCGTGGTCTACGTTTGGGACAGAGTGCAGGGGACAAAGCTCGACGGATTGTTGTGGACAGTCTGCTTGCAGAATGTGACATTTTATGCTTGCAGGAGACATGGTTGTCCAAACAGGACCTGGGAAAACTTAACTGTCTAAATGCAAGTTTTTTGGGAGTGGGGGAATCAACAACTGATCTCAGCACAGCTATAGTCAGAGGCAGAATACCTGGAGGGGTTGCTGTGCTTTGGGACAAAAAAATAGACCCTGTGATAAAGCCCATTAGACTGGATGTAGACTGGTGTATTGGTATACAATATACACAGAACAATAGTAGTTTTATCATTCTTAATATTTATACTCCCTATGAATCTTGTCAAAATGAGCAAGAATACCTCAGTAGGCTGGCTTTTATTAATGCATTTATTCAAGACAATGATACTTACAGCATATATGTTTTGGGTGATTTTAATGCTGATCTCACAGACAGCAGTTCTCAGTTTGCTGACCACTTAACTCATTTTTGTCAAGTTAATAATCTTATCTTGTCTACCAAAGTGTTACTGCCTGCAGATAGCTATACATACATAAGTGAAGCCTGGCATAGTACATCATGGCTGGACCACTGTATCTGTACAGCTGATGGACATGCAGCTTTAGCAAACATGACTATTAGGTATGAGGTAACTGTGTCAGATCATATACCTTTTGGTTTTACTGTGAATGTGGAACAAATGCCAGCAACAACTGGAAACAATATTGCTAATATTGCTACCAGTGTAAAATTAGACTGGTCAGCTTGTAGTGAAGATGATTTCTTAGCTTATCATAGTAATACCGATATACATCTGAACAACATTTCTTTGCCGAAAGAAGCTATTTTGTGCAAGGATGTCAACTGTAAGAATGCTGTGCATAAACATTTACTCTGCTCCATGTATGATGATATAGTGACTGCTCTGCATGAAAGTGGCACACTGCTTGATAAACAATATAAGCATAAGAAACCTAACATCAGACCTGGCTGGAAAGAACATGTATCCATGTACCATGATGAAGCTCACATAGCTTATAAATGTTGGGCCATGGCTGGAAGACCTAAACAAGGCCCAGAATTTGAACAGAAAAAATGTGCGAATGCCAGATATAAGTACGCTGCTCGCTTTATAACTAAAAATGAGCAAATGCTGAGAGCAGATTCTTTGGCCAGGAAAATGTTGTGTAATAATATGGCAGATTTTTGGAAAGAGGTGAAAGCTCTTAATAACTGTAAACCATCTCTACCATCAACTGTTGAAGGTGTTTCTGGGGCAGATAACATTGCAGCATTATGGAGACAGCATTACAGTGCGTTGTTTAACTGTATAAAAAGTGATCCATATGAGGACAATCTTGACATGAGTAATGACACAATAAGTGTAAGGACACATGAAGTATATGAAGCCATTCATAGGTTGTCTGATAATAAATCCTCTGGTTTGGATCACATCACTGCAGAACATTTAAAACATGCTAGTTTAAGGCTAGCTCCTCTTTTAGCACTCTGTTTCACTGGGTTTATGATTCATGGCATATTACCAGACTCAATGCTGTGTATTTTACTGGTACCAGTTATGAAAGACAAAGCTGCAAAAGTGAGCTGTTTGGATAATTACAGGCCGATTGCACTAGCCAGTATTTTATCTAAGGTGTTAGAAAGAATCCTGTTTGATAGAGTTAGTGTGTTCATCTCTTCTCTGGATAATCAGTTTGGCTTTAAACCAAAGCACGGCACTGACATGTGCATATGTGCACTCAAGGAAATAGTCAGGTTGTATAGGGCTAAAAATTCATCTGTCCTCATGTGTTTCATTGATGCCTCTAAGGCTTTTGATCGAGTGAACCACAGAAAACTTTTTGATAAATTGAAGACACGGGGAGTTCCTCAGTACATCGTGAGGATTCTCTCTTACTGGTACGCTCATCAGAACATGCAGGTTAAATGGGGAAGCAGTATTTCTGCCCCCTTTGGTGTCAGCAATGGTGTCAGACAGGGTGGGATTTTGTCTCCAATTTTATTTAATTTATATGTCGATGATTTGTCCATACAGCTGAGAGCCTGTAACACTGGGTGTATATTAGGTGAAGCACTGATAAATCATCTTATGTATGCAGATGACCTGGTTGTTTTTAGTCCAAGCAGTGCTGGGTTACAGGATCTTCTTAATGTCTGTACTGAATATGGTGTGCAATATGACATTGAGTACAATGCTGCTAAAAGTGCTGTTTTGATATGTAGAACCAAGCAGGATAAACAGCTAAATTTCCCTTTGTTTAAACTGGCACAAAAAACTCTTGAAGTTCATAAAAAGGTGAAATACCTCGGTCACTTTATTACTGAGCAAATGAATGATGATGATGACATATACAGACAACGATGTAAGCTCTATGTGCAGGCAAATACTATTGCACGCAAATTCAGCTTTTGTTCACTTCCAGTTAAAGTGGCTTTGTTTAAAGCGTATTGCACACCGCTATATACTGCCCCCTTGTGGTCATCCTACAAACAATGTAGCATGCAGAAGCTGCATGTTGCATATAATGATGCGATGAGAATCCTTTGCAGGATACCTAGAAGTGGTAGTGCCAGTCAGATGTTTGTAGCTGTGGGTGTTTGGACTTTTAAAGCACTTTTAAGAAAGTTAATGTTCAGTTTTAGAGAACGACTGGATGGTTCGAGTAACAGTATAATTTTAGCACTTACAGATCCAACAGTGAGTGGTTCCCGTTACTCATCCAGTCTCAGAAAGCACTGGTTAAAGTGTTTGTGTATTTATTGATTTATTTTAAGTAATTGTGTTTTATGTATATTATGGTTTTATATTTTTACAAATGCTTTATATACTTATTTATATACATATATATATTTAATGGTATACCTTGTGTTGTGTGTGTGGGGGGGGGGGGGGGGGGGAGTTGTGTGTGTGTGTTTCTTGTCTTGTTTTTATGGACATGTAGTCTGCCAATAAAGATTGAATTGAATTGAATTGAATTGAACCAGAGCACTTGGTGTTCATTCACATCAGTCAGCTACAGAAATTGAAACAAAATGAGGGCTGTGGGCCCCGGTGGGTGCGGTCACCAAAGGTTACTGCCATCACACGAAGAAACAAAACAGGATAAAGTGGTGACAGCTGTAGAAGCACGTCATACCACAGAGCAGGTGGGTGGGTGTATCTGCACAGCTGTATGAATGTTAAGGAGGAGTGCAGGTTTCGCAAATGTGATCCATTAAAGCACGAGTGATGAGGTTAGATTGAAACTAAAGACTGAGGTTCATAATGAGGTGACAGTGAATGAGCAGATGTGTATACCTGTAGTAAAAGGGGCAAAAGTAGTCTGAGAAGCTCATCTTCACCAGGCCGGACTTTCTCAAAACACTCCAGCACCCACGTCAGGAACTCGTGTCTGTCTAACATACCATCCTGAGCACAGAAACACAATTCCAGCTTAATACTATGCAGATCTTAACACTCCTACACACTGTCTCCTTTGTGTGGCTGAAAAATGTATTAAATTAGAACATTTTCAACATCATCATATATACACAGAACACAGTAGCTGCCTCAGACTTCATATCATCCACTCAGAAGACTACTGAGATTAATATGACTGAATATGCTGCACATACATGCAAGAGCAACATCCTTTGGCAACATCTAACCTCAAAACTTTCCAGATCTAAAACAAATGATAATTTTTAGAAGAGAAACTATTGATACAGCAACAACCCTGAAGTTCAAAGCATCAATCAGCGTCTGTAACACGTCCATTTAAATTTAAATATCAATTACAGACGGCACAATTTAGTGAATTAAATATGATAAATATTTGTTACAAATTGCACGCTTGTGACTCAAAGATAAAATAGTATAATAAACCAGTGCGATTCATCAAAACCTAAATGTTGCCATGGAGCGTCATTAAGTTTGTGCACAGCAGGTAACTCGTGTAACTACCAAAGCTCAACTGCAGCATTTTAACTCCAAGACTTTTTCAGCAGCAGACTTGAGAGTGTGAGCTGACCTGAAACATGAACATGGCCAGCTTCTCGTTGTATTCCCACTGCTTCATGGCCGTCTCCACATCAGGGGGATTAGCTGGCAGGGGTGAGCTGCAGCCTTGGCTGGGAAACTGTCTGTAAAACTCAGCCACCTTCTGAAGCTGCTCCCAGAGATACTTGGTAATGATTTGGGTCCATTCTATACAAACACACATACACACACAAAGAAATTACTTTCACAGCTAATACATATCTAATACATGATGTCACAATATCAAATGAAAGGTAAAATTATATCGTTTAGCCAAATGATCCCTCGAGACTGAAAAGACCCAAGTAACATGCTCACCTATGCACGGGTCAATCACATGCCTCTTCTTGACTTTAGTTTCTGTGATAGCTGCATGATATGCGCAGGTCATCTTAATCATCCATGCTGAACGCATTACAGGGACTGAGTACTTGGCCAAGTATCCAAAAACCTCTTCCTTCTTGCTAAAGATCGGTACCTGTAAAAAGATTTAGCAACAAATTTAATGGAGTGCTGTATTGAACTGCTGACAGGGAAGCAGGAGTACACTGACCGAACAATATTGCTATATCTGACTGATATCTTCATCTCCTTATATGTAAAAATGACAGCATTTTCTGATTGCAGTGGCTGATATTTATTTTGTTGTGTTATCTTAATTGTGTGGTAAACGGCCTGTATTTGTATAGCGCCTTTACTAGTCCTGCCTAGGGACCCCAAAGCGCTTTACACACCCAGTCATCCACCCATTCACACACTGGTGGAGGCAGCTACAGTTGTAGCCACAGCTGCCCTGGGGCAGACTGACAGAAGCGAGGCTGCCATATCGCGCCATCGGCCCTTCTGGCCATCACCAGTAGGCAACGGGTGAAGTGTCTTGCCCAAGGACACAACGACCGAGACTGTCCGAGCCGGGGCTCCAACCGGCAACCTTCCGATTACAAGACGAACACCCAACTCTTGAGCCACGATCGCCCCGTGTGCTGGCAAACTGCTCAAAACCACTGTGATAAAGAGCTAAAAGAACCTTAATCATAAGTTAAAAAGGAAGAAATAACATAATAAGACTAAAAATATCCACAGTGATGACGGCCATTAATAAAATGTTTAACATGGATAAAATTAAGAGAGACTGTAGAACTGTGTCAAATTGCCACACCTCTAAATACACACAAATTGCATTCTGCACTTTTTATAGACTTCTTAGTAAGCCATTATTATTTAATAATTCCTTTATTTATTATGTCTATCTATATTATTATTAACATTAATGTTTAATTACATATATTTATATTACTTTTATTTTATTAGGGTATCATTCTTTTAATTGTTCCCAGGATGAGACCTCAGTAACTTCACCTCATTCTGTCACGTTTCTTCATCAAAATGTAGCATACATATCAGGAATGTATGTTATTCCTAAACTATATGGCTCCAGTCTTCAGAAATCATTTCATTCATTGCTTGATCTGCTTTGAAAATAAATGGTGAGAAAGAAAACACCTAAAACGCAGCCAAGGAGAAACCTGGAATTGTTATCCTTCGGGAAAAATGATCTGCCAAAGTCCTTAATAAATCCAGCCAGTTTATCACGGCACAGTGAAGTATGTTAAGCAATAAAATAATTTTAAAAACTGCAATGTGCAGGTAAAATGATAAGCAGCTTGCTTGAAAACACACACAAAGCTCACCTTTCATTTATTTCGATGCTTTAAAACTTCAAAATCTATATGCTTCAATTTGTAAGAGCACTTACTTGGAGAATAATTTCACAATATTGAACAAAACAATTCAGACGATCTATGACTAACAGATTTCGTAGTTCTTTAAAAAAAGAAAAATAAGCTGCTGACACTTTCAAATAAAGACATGCATTGTGTTTTGGGTCAATACACCCAAACAAGACTAACAAAAGGCTTGATTTACACAAAAGCATTACGTTTTCTTAACTAGGCTATTTAAAAAGCACTTTTGAATTGTTCCTGTTTCGTAACATCTCAACCAAACAGGGGAGTTCTGTTTAATATAGGAATTATTTTCTCTACACTCATTCAAACTGCTGCCTTTTCTCCTTCAGCTTTTACAGAACCAACACACTTTCTTCTCATGGTCATGTACACGTAAGGATTTTGCCAACAATATTTTTATATTTTGATCTTTTTTAACTCCACCATTTCTTTTGATCACGACCTCATCTGCCACGCTCTGGTGTGGTTTACCCCCAGATGCTTTCTATAACATCATCAAGAGTCCTCTTTGATGACCTCACCTGGGCTTTATATACACACTCCATTTGCTTCTCTTGGGTTGAGAAGCAACCTAAGAGTATGAGGAGTTGATGACTCCTCATACTGTTGCTCAATAATAAATACTAAGTTCTGTCTCACTAGGAAAAGCTTTCAAACCAAGCCTATCAACTTCAGTCAGCTCAATAAAAAAAAACAAAAAAAAAACAACAACAACAACAACAACAAAAAACTGTTATTAGCTAAAATCACTAGGTTTAAAAAAAACCTACAAATTCATATAGCTAGCAAAAAATATAGTTGTTGCTGTGGCTCAGGTGGAGTGCCCAGTTGTAAGTTTGGTAGACTCCTCTGGTCCTCATGCAGAAGTATCCTTTAACAAGATACTGAACCACTTGTCCCTGATGCATCCATCAGGGTGCAAGTGTGTGTGTAAATGTTAGAAATCTTAAGCAGTATATGTCTGTGTTATTGGGTAAATGAGATTTGCAGTTGAAAGGCAGTATATAAGTACCAGGCCATGTTCTACAATGTGTGCCTTTCTCTTATTTTTGTATATATTTCTCCTGTTTGCCATTTATTCCTGCTCTCTGCTATTTAATACATATATATATATACACACACACATATATATAACACAAAAAATGACAACTTATAAATGATATTCTACAACACTCAGCTCTGTTAATAGCTTATCTAGTAGAGCACACAACATCACATTTCAACTTGAAGAGGCAAAAGAGCCACTAAACTTCAAACTGCTGCTCCTTATGGTTATATAGCTATTAAACATGCAGGAAATCCAAAGTGTGGGACCATTTCAGTAAGTACCATTTCAAAAGACAATCCTAAAACGGTAACATGCAATCTCTGCAGGCATACATTCCCCTGTTATTCATCAACCTTTAAGAAAATGCCCCATAATTTGAAACATGGATCCACTTGGCATGCCTGCTGGCTAAACATTAAAGTCTCTTTTATTTATCTATTTATTTATTTTATTTAGAAAGAGGGGCAATACATATTAATGAACAAGTTAACAAATGTAAATATGACAGATTATAGCCTTGGGCTAATTTGCATCTGCAGACCCTCTGGCAGGTTGGTGTTACACACAAGTTAGTAAAAACATACAGAGACACTATTTACAGGTCAGGTGACAAGGACAAAAACAGTGAGCACATTATATTAGAACAAACAATGACAAGAAGAGTGGACAAGAGAGGACAATATAGATAACAATAATGGAAACACATCAATTATATTGCAAAAACCCCAAAATTACACATGCCCTGACTGTCCTGATATTGCACTGACCCATTACACTAATAGTTGTAATACACTAACTCTTTCTCATGTCCAATATAAAGCATGATTAATTAAACATGATCACATGTTTGTGTGTCCCTGAGCCACCCTTTTAAGTGACTCTTAAAGATTGGGAGACTTGTACTTCCCTCACTGACAGTGGAAGAGTATTCCAGAAGCTCACTCCCTGATATGACAAAGCATCTATGAAAAGGTGCTCCGTCTAAATGCCAATTCACAATTACATCTCTCAGTGGCTCGAGTCAGTCGAGACCCGGCAACACTGCTAGACTTTTGTTTAATAAAATCACTGATTGGTGGAGGCACCAGACCATGTATAACGTTGTATATTAGACAGGCAGATTTAAATCATTTGAAATTAGTAAAATTTAGAAACTTGTATTTATCTCAAATTTGACAATGGTAATATAAAAAAGGTTTCTTATGTAATATTTTCAATGCTCTTTTGTAGCACACTTCGATTGGCCCAATAGCAGCAGAGCTCGTATAGGACCATCTTGTAACACAATATTCAATATGAGCCGGTATCATAGAGAGCAGGAATGTAATCGCTGCTGTGTCTGTTAATGATGTGCAGATATGTCTAAAGTTCTATATTAACATTTACAGTTTTCACTACTTTTTTAACATGTTTTTTAAAGGATAATTTTGAGTCTAGTAGCACTCCCAAACACTTAAATTCCTCAACATTAATTAGTTCTTGTGCACCCAAGAAAACTTTTACTGCAGCCACGGTTGTTTTAGGTTTACTAAAAAACATTGATACGGTCTTTTTAACATAAAGGCACAGGCATGAGTCATTCAGCCATTTTTGTAAATCATGTAATGCCAATGAAAGCTGATGGGCTGCATCATCAGCAGTTTTGGCTTGTGTAAAAATTACCATATCATCAGCATACATAATCGTGTCCACATTTTTGCACACATTGGGCAAGGCATTTACATAAAGTGAAAATAACAGGGGGCCTAGAATTGAACCCTGGGGGACACCTTGCGCACAGTAAAGATAGGGTGACTTGCTATTCTTTATTAGCACGCATTGTTTTCTATCTGATAGATAAGACTGTATCCATTTAACGGTGTGATTACTAAAGTTAAATGTTGACAGTCTAGACAAGAGCTTAAGATGATTCAGTGTCAAACGCACGGAAATCAAGAAAAACAGCCGCAACGTAACTGCTCTTGTCTAAGTAAGACTTCACTCTCTCAACAAAAACACAGACAGCCGTTTCAGTTGAGTGAAGAGTGCGAAACCCGAATTGGAGTCATTAAGATGTTCAATGATTTAGCAACCCACTTTTCTGCTATCTTTGAAAAGATGGGGAGTATGCTAATAGGTCGATAGTTAGCAGGGTCTATTTATCACCCAATTTATAAATTGGTGTAACTTTTGCCACCTTCCAACTCAGAGGAACGACTGCCTGCGTCATTGATAAATTAATAAGATGGGTCACAGGCACCAAAAGACAAGATTTATAATACTTCAAGAAATTGGTATGAAACCCACACTCATCCCTTGCTTTAGAACTTTTTAATTTAGAGATTATATTTTCTACTTCATTTTCTGTAATTTTTCAAATGTTGAACTTTGAATCTTCAGAAGAAACATCCTCTTTGGTGTCAGTATTCCCAATATTTTGTTGAGGGTCACAAGAATTAGAAAACACGTGTGCAATTTCATTAATAGTACTTTGGAAAAAAAATCATTTAATTTAGTAGCTAGGCTGAGAGGCTCTGATACCAGCTCACTGGCAAATTTAAGTTCAAGGTCTTTATCAGCATTATGCTTACTGTTACCAAGGAGTTAATATTTTCCCAAATTAGCTTACAATTTCCTTTAGCAATATTAATTACAGTCATGAAAAAAAATTTGCTTTTGCCATTCTCAAAGTCTGTGCGACTTTATTCCTTGCAGATATAAAATGTAATCAATCAGTATTTAATCCAGATTGTAACAATGTTTTAAGTAACTGGTCTCTGAGTCTCATAAGCTGTTTACACTCAGTATTAATCCAAAGCAAGGAATAAACTCGTTTCTTTCAATGGCTCTCGTTCTGAAACTGTGACAAGACCCCTTTAATAGAAGAGTATAATAGATCACAACATTTATTAGTGTCATCATATTATAGTATGCTATTCCAATCGAAATTATTTAGAGCTGCCATTAAATGTTGTTCTTGACTATTTGGAATCAATGTTTTTTTTATATTCATGCTTTTACTGACGTCTCAGTCGCTTTTAGTCAGCTTTCTGGAGAAGAATATGGCACTGTGGTCAGACCTACCATCCCCCCCAGTAGCTTTTCTGGCTACTGAAGCACATTAAAAATCATTAATAACTTTTCAGGTTCTCTGAACTTGAGGCTTTCCTCCTGCATGCTTTGGGAAGACTTAAAGTGTAGTTGTTGTTGTGATTTTGCTTCTCCACAGCCCAGGAATTTAAACTATGCTTTAATGTGTACTTACTTCATATCATAAATTTAAAAACAATTAACTCACTAACTAGGTGGCTTAATGACTTGTGCTCAACTAGGAAACCAATTACAGGAATGCCCAATAATAAATAATAAACAAGGGTTTTAAGTTTTACCTTTTTAGCCAGCTGTGTCAGAGGTTTAGTCCCAGCTAAATCCGTGAACCAGTTATTGATGGAGCTCTGTGACCTCGCTGTGACAAGCCAGAAATTATCCTTCTGGTTGACCTGTGGTTTACGCTTCCCTGTGTCTGGAAACGTGCTGTAGCGCAGCTTCTCTGCAATAATGCTGCTGAAGTTTGAGCTGATCTATAAAGAGAGAGGGGAACATGTAAGATGGCCAAAATCCAGCAGGGAGGGGGGGGGAGAATCTATCCAGTTGTGAATGGTATGCTAGAGCAGGAGCTGTGTTAAAATGAGCCATTACCTTGGAAGGGTTGAAGTTGACATTTTTGGCACTGCCATGTTCATCACCGGATACAGCTGGTTGGTTATTGAATCCTTGCTTCACATTCAATGCAGTCAACTCATCCTGAAACACATTTCAGCGAAGAGAAATGATATTTTTCATGCGACGTTAGTGTTTGAGATCCCAGACCACTGAGAAAGTCAGGATGTGTGGTTGATTGGTTTTGCAGACATGACGTAAACATAAATAACAATAAAAACATTTTTTTAATTATTATTGGGGAAACATAAAGAGTCACTTTTTCCATTTGCATCAACAGATTACATCAGGTTATTGCTGGATATGAACGAACAGGGATACCTCAGCTAGGCCAAACTCCAGTCTAAAAACTCAGCAAATAATTTACAGCTTGCTGGTAATAAAGATTAGCTTTGAAGGTCTGGTTATTCGTAAAAACAAACCATATGGCTATTAAACAGAAACAGTCACGCACAATCCAACACCGAGCGCATATTGTTTAAAACCACACAGTAAGACAATGGCTGCAGTTTATATCAAACTGCAACGCATCCGCCACCCGAAGAGTTAGCTTAGCAAACTCAGCGATCTTACCAAGTAGCTGATTGTCAACTAAGAAGGGCAAGCTAGCTAACAAACTGACAACTAGGTTCTGTTCATTGTTATTGCTAGGCCCAGACCGTTCACAGGACTGCAAGCTAGTGTTAGCTCGCACAGCTCCTCTGCCTACAATTTTCCTCGAGAAAACGTTACTCCCGGCCGTTCAGGGAGCACGTCGTCAAATCTGACCTCTTTTTGCTTTGGATCTTGCGGATAAACGTCCGGGGGGCCGAGTCGGGGCCGCTTTAATGGACGGTGTTCGTAACTTAAGATCCCGAAAGCAGCCATCATCCAGCGGCATCACAGCTAAGGCTTTCCTCCTTCCAGCAGCCTGGGGCGAGCTACAACAGCCAAACTCACTTCCGGCAGGGTTCCAGTCGTGAACTTCAAAATAAAAGTCAGGGAAACTAAATTGCATAAAAAGCTTTGTGCTTTTTAGTTACTCTAGTAAACCGCCAGTAGACCCTATACAGAAGAAGAAGTTACTCTAGTACAGGGGTCGGCAACCGGCGGCTCTTTAGTCCTTTTAGTGCGGCTCCGCGTGGTTTGGGAAAATAAATTAGTTTTTTTAAGTAATTAGCTTTTGTGTATTTTACTTATGTTAGTTCTTTTTTAACTTGTAGTTCTAAATTGGAAGATTATTGTGATATTGAAATATAAATCTAAAATGATATTCTATTATTTTTTTGATCGCTCAAAATAAGCCGCTCAAACAGCGCTCACGCCTCACAGACGACAGCTTACAGTCCTGCGTAAAGTTGAAAGTGACTTCGTACAGCCTCGATTTGCAGACGCTGTGCGCAGAGGTTCAGGAGCAGAAGTCCCGTTGTAAACATATCACGGCAGACCCGACGATGTTTCCATGAACAGGCTTTTCAGCATCTCTTTATTGACCACTTTTCACACACGGGTGCTGTACGCATACAGCCGGCTGTAGCTTTTCAGCTCACTGCCCGACACACACCAACACAACAGCATAGAGAGCACAGACGTTAAGGCGTGATTGCGGGCGCCGCTCAGGTGCGTCCGCCTCCCCTGCAGCGGGGCTGCACACATTAACCGGGTAAAATACATATTTAGGCAGAATTTTGCAAACATCTGCTTTTCATTTTCCAATAATTTTTTTAACAGTCAGGTCAAGGCTCCAAAAGTCCAAAGGCGATATAAGGGTGGCGGCTCACAACAGTTTTTGTTTGCTGGATCATTTTAGTTCAGCTGCGTGTCTTTGCTTTTGTTATATTTCTTTAAGAGTTCAAAGTGTGTTCATTACATAAATAAAATGTAATTTTCTCTGTAGCACTTCATGGATTTAAGCAACACACCTTAGTTCTTCACACAAAGCATAAAGGTAAAAAAAAAAAAAAACAATATATACAGTGTTATCTTCATTTTAGATGTCAAAAAGTATTTGCGGCGCCCAGTGTTTTCTTTTGCGTGGAAATTGCGTCCAAATGGCTCTTTGGGTGTTAAAGGTTGCTGACCCCTGCTCTAGTAAGTAAATAGAGAACAAATAATGTTTTTCCTTTCTGATTAAAAGTGTGCTATTAAAAACACTCACGTGTATTTGGTTATTAGGCTATTATATAATATTAGATTTAATTAGGGGGTATTTAGCTTTAATGTCTGACTAAAAAAATCTACATCCTGCATAATTTGTGGTCTCCCATTTAACCTTTAAAGCCTAGTCAACACACGCACGCACACAGATATACAAAATAAATATACATGGTTTTTATACATGGTGTAATACGGCAAAATAAGTTTGTACATCTCTAACTAACTGGAAAGTCAATATTTGGTATGAGCACTTTTATTCTTAAACACAGTCCGAACTCAGGCAAGCTTTCTTGTAATTTCTTTAAGATGTCTTCAGAAATAATCTTCCAGAAAATTTTCCATATTTAACTCCAGTTTCAGCACATTAGCAGTTATCTCAGTGTAATATGAAAATCTGTCCCTCCAGTTCGGACTGAGGAAGTCAGAGTCTGAGCTTTTAAGAAGAAAAAACTTCACAGTTAGTCAAACATTTCAAATATTTTCCTCCAAAAAAATAAAATAAAAAGTTACAACACAAAAACACTGTGGACTCTCTTCAAGTATACATTATAGCATGAAGGCAGCAGGTAAGGTTATTGTAAGGTGTGTGATGAGGAGGTAAATCCTGGGCAAAAAATATTAACATTCTGAGTCTGATATGCAATCATTTGGGGGTCCGAGAAAACACACACAAAGGTTACTCCAAATGAAATGCAGTGTAACTTTTGCATTATGTGGAATAGTTCAAGTTTCATAAATTAAAGGTATTCCCTTTACTCCTGTGTGACTTCACGATCTTCAGATATTTCCCTACCTTGTAAGGAATTAATGTTATTTACCAACAGCTGTTTATGCCAGTTTGGTGGATTTTCATACTGCAGGAAGAGGTGACCAGATGGGAAAGTCATATGTTCTATTTGTTACTTTCATGTTTCTTCACTTGGAGTTGATCTCAAGGGTTAAAAAAAAAAGGTGGATTTCTTAGTTTTGCTGAAGTGCATGTGGGCAGATTGTTGCTGAAATCTGCAGATTAGGACTTTACACTTTTGAAATGTTCTCATAAACCCCAATTTAACCTTTGCGTTTGTTGAACGCCTGCATACAGTACTGGAGGAGGCCTTAGATGTCATGTTCATGCGGGGTTATTCTGAAACAAAAGGCTTCACAATTCCCTAACGAGCTAATGGAATATTCATGTATAAATGTCTCTGTGACTTTTATAAAATAGACTGAAAAATAGGAGTTGACTGATACAGCGTGACTCGTCTGCGGCACTGTTACACTCACATTGGAAATGCTTTAAAATTCAGTAGAACCAGATGTGTTTTGTATTCCATGCATTCTTTTCCCCTGTCAAAAAAAAAAAAAAAAAAAAAACACACACTGTGTCTGCAGTACCCACAATGCAAATCATGTTTACTGGTAGCATTTGGTACTATTTCCTCAGGCTAATAGCCTCAAGCGGGAATAAAGTGAGGGTGATAAAGGCTGGTAAGCTCACTTCTTTTAACTGATTCTCATTTTGAAACTTGTAGCTAACTCTAGGCAAGTCACCCAAGGAAAAATCATCAGATGTTTTGCTGCTAAGGAGCAACAAGACACTTTACAAAACTTTCTTTTTCCCTCTATACTATACTGACTGCTCTTACTTTTAAAATAATGCAATTTCCTTTACCATTAAAACTAGAGTAGCATGAAGAAGGCTCAAGGCTTTCAGGCTGATAAAGACCTCCACAGCATGTATGAATCGAGTCTAGTAAATCAAAAGCATGTATCGAAATTATTTCAATGTGAAGATAAAACATGAATTGCCCTAGTTTGTTTTCTCAAGGAATGCAAAAGATCCTTTCCAAAAATTCCTCTGGTAACACTTTCCTGCGTATGCATTCATAACCTTTTGAGGAATCCAGAGACAAATCAAACAACCACATAACATCCTTGATGGACATCTTATAAGAATAGACTAGACACGTCACCAATAAATTAAAAATAGGTTTATTCAAAAAAACCTCTATATATCAAAAATCCCACATTTAACAAATTTATATTACAGCTTCACAATCTCAAGTGTACAAAGGCAATCTTGAAAATAAGGGATATTGCACTTTTCATGATTGTTCAGCACATACTCGAAGGCAGACGTTTGCAGTCCTCTCATGTGTGAAAACAGAACATGTACAGACACACCCTGATGGTTTTCAGTTTTGTTGCAAACCACACACCATACTTCAACACCTAAATGATCTTGCTGGCAAAACATTCAACTCCAGCATTTGAAAAGATGAGCTAATTTGAAAACACAGTGCTTGCATGCAGTCTAAAAAGAGCATGCTTACATGGCTAACTCCATTATATAACCTGGAATTGTTTACAGGTCTAGGCACATATCACATCTGCAATAATTTACTGAAATTATCTCATTACAGCAACAACAAAAAAACACAAACATTTTAGCCTCTTTTGGAAAGCCATTTTGAGGAATGAATAGAAGGTGATGTTTTTCAAATATACTGTATTTAATAATTAATTCAAACAAATAAATTCCTGACATAAACAAACAAACATCAGTAGCAATGCAAATAAGAAATTAAATCTGATCCACACCATTTTCTGCCTAACATTAATTTCCTGGACTGTCAGGTCTCAGTCATGGAAATAAAACTAATTTAGTGTCTGACTGATTAACTGAAAAAAAGAACCATCCTACGTCCTTCCAAGTGTCCACATGACACATAAAGTGCTATTGTCAGAGACGCAGCTCTGTTTCACTTGCAGCTAATTGTTTGGTGCCCAGGAAACAACTCCTGTGACACGGCGGCAAAGAGCAGGTGGCTGATAGATCTCACTTAGCATACTAAGATTTGATGTGCTGTTAGGAAGTGCTGTCTCTGTGTCTTTGGTGAGGAAATAAACGGACACGGTTGCATGGACAACCCATCAGTGGATTTCCTTACTCATCATTTTCACACTTGGCAGGATTTGTGTGTGTGTGCAAATCATTTATTCAGCTTGATATTTTGTAGGATCACAGCTCAGGTCCAAAGTTCAGCTCCAGCGTGTTTTATCTGTTTTGGTTTTCTGATGCTTCTATCATGGCTCTAAATCTTGAGTTTTCATCTGCCAGCAAGGCAACGGGACTGTCAAACTCCAAAATCTACGAGAATGAAAAGGATAAAACAAAATCAGCACTTGCATATAAAGTCTGGGCACGTTATCTCCAAACTTACTCCAACCGAAGATATTTCCCAGCGGCCGTGTATGAAAAGCATTTCAATATGTGGGAAATATTGTCCTCAGACAGCCTTTGCTGCACTTTGCTGAATCATAAGTTCCTATAAGGAGTAGCGATCACTCCCGGCACACAGTGGCCAACACTGTTTGAGCCATGTTGACATTATCAACGAGGCTCGAACAACAAAATATTTTGGGATCTTTTATAATACAGGCAAAGCCAAAGATTACAAAATGGAAATGTAATTGTCTTTTTAATGCAAAATGCATGAAGTAATGAACCATTTAGGTACATCTAATAGTAATAAAACAACACGCTTACGAATATCTGTGATTTTTTCACTCCACTGCACAGCCAAAAAACTGGGTGTAAATTCAAGCTATAAATCTTGTCTCTTCTGATGCATCCATCTTATTTTACTCTACTTACTGATGCCAAAAATGCAAACTCAACTGATTAAGGGATAAGGGCTGAAACACATAAACTGGTGACTACTTGTGTGCTTTTCATGTTATCAGCTACCATCAAGAGTCTTGAAAACTGCTCAAGTGAAACATGAACTGTCTCATTCCATCCGTCATATCAAACACACAGTAATTTAGGGAATATCACATCAACGATTGAGTTTCAACCACTGGACCGAGTTTCACAGTCAGACATACTGCATTTATATTCACCTGGCCGCTGTCCATGACCATGACTCTGCTGCAGCTCATCACTGTGTTGAGACGATGGGCGATGATGAGAGTAGTGCAGCTGCCAAACGCAGTGCGAATGGTCTCCTGGATGAGACGATCTGTCTCGGTGTCAATGGCTGCTGTTGCCTCATCCAATAAAAGGATCTTTAAAAAGAGACACATGCATTCATATTATGGGAGTTTGGTTACTTCGATTGCACTGTTTCATTGACTCTAACGACCCACATTATGGAATCGAGTAATTTTTTATAATATAAAAAAAACGATGCAAATATTGCTCAAAGCAAAGTTTTTGTTTTCAGTGAAGGAGAATTTATATGATGTGAGAGGCATTTGAGGGGCAGGTGTGTGATAGCTGATTTAATCAACCAAGGTTGCAGAAAAATAAGATGAAATAAGAAAACTGAAAGAAACCTTCCAAACAAAGCAAAGGCTGAAATTGTGGTGCACATGCATGGTTATTGACATATAAAGTTATGAAATAGTACTTCACAAAAATAGCTGAAAACAAATAAAATTATACGCTATGTCCTGATGATGTCTGACCTCATGCTATCAGTTCAGAAGCCGTACCAGCTATGGGATACCACCAGCAGGGGGCAGTGGTATCCCATGCAGGTGGTTGTATGGCAAGACTGATTATTCATTTCAGTTTATCAACTATTCCACATGGAAATATAAACCAGCAGCATTATACAATCAGCACCTTGCTGTTTCTCAGCAGGGCTCTGGCCACACAGAGGAGCTGCCGCTCTCCCACTGAGAAGTTCTCTCCGTTCTCTGTCACCTCTGAGTGGAGTGAATGAGGCAGCTGGCTGACCTGAGGAAGGTCAAAGGGACATAAAGATGTAAAAGGAAGCTGCTTTAGTCATGTAAAATATAATTTACACTCCAACCAATTTGTAACTCACCATTTCTTTTATATGTGTCTTCTCGAGAGCTTCCCAGACCTCAGCATCAGAGTATTGATCCCATGGGTCTAAATTGCTCCTATTGGAAATAAACCATGGTATTGACGTTCATACTGATTATACATTATGACAGTGATAAATGGACAACACTTATATATTATACTATTATACTTTTCTAGTCTCATGAAGTGTGTTTTTTTATGCAGAGGACCACACACCCTCACAAATTGGTACATCTGGGGCAGGTTTTAGGGTGATCGAAGCAAACTCAACCTCCTGAAATGCATCTGCCCGTGTCTATTTCACATTATGACAAGAAGGGCAGCATACTCTGATCCTGAGCTCAAAACAATCCATGGCCAGGATCGATTCTGACCTGCAGCTGAGGGAATTCATTCACAAAACAGAGGTGCTTTTTTGCTTTTGAATACTCTGGCCTGTCAGACCTAGCACCCCTGTTGTTTAATTTCTTAACACAAAGCATCATTTTTCCTTTTTGTAATGGGCACACATCAGATCACCGCTGTGCACACACAGCAGCGACATCTTCCAACATCTCCCAAAAGCCAATTTCAGGCAAAATTGAAAACACAATCACAGACACTGAGTGACTAGATGGAAAATATCCTGCTCACTTTTGATGTTCAACACATATACTATAGCTTTAAACAGATGGGCTGACTATAGGCACTTTCGAGGAAGAGAGTAGCTATCTACCTGGTTGTACAACTAAAACAAATTTTCCATTAAAGCAGATGCATTAATTGCCAAAACGTTGGTGTTTTCTGATATGATTTTTTAGCCAAAAGATTTTTAAGGTAGTTCAATAAACCAGTTGCAGTGATTAATAATGAAAGTAATTATCAATGGATTACCTGATAGTACCGATGAAGAGCACAGGCTCTTGAGGAATAATAGCTAGCTTGCTCCGCAGGTCATACAGACCGATCTGTGCAACATTGACTCCATCAATGATAATAGAGCCCCCAGTCAGCTCCACAAGTCTGAACAAAGCTACTCCTAGGGAGGACTTTCCTGCAAACGCATATAGAAAACATGCTGCGTTAACAAATGCAGACACATTTAAGTGGAAACGGAAGCTGAAAAGTCTGCCGGCTGGGGAACTGAAAAGGTCAGTCGTACCTGATCCAGTGCGGCCCACAATGCCGATGGTTTCTTCAGGCAGGATAGTGAAGGACAGGTTCTTAAGCACCAGCGGCAGATCATCGCGATAACGCATCTCAACATCCTGAAAGGTGATCTTTCCCTCCTGAGGCCAGGAGGGGGCAGGTTGGGCTGCCTCAGGACTTTGTCTAGGTGCTTCGCTCTCAAGAGTCTTAGATAAGGAAAAGGTGATGGTATCTGGCATTAATCTGTAAATCTCTGTGTAGGGGCAAGCCCCCTAACTGATTTGTAGTGATTTTCTTTCTATGAGATTTTCTTGGCACGTCAGAAGAAAAAGTTGAGCTGATATTGTGGTTTGATGGCAGTTGTGTGACATAAGCTCTATCATGTGCCCTGGAGTGTGTTAATACTGCACAAGAGGTTTCTATCATTCCTAATCAAATGCTTGTGACACACACACACACACACACACACACACACACACACACACACACACACACACACACACACACACACACACACACACACACACACACGGACTTGCCAACAGCCTTGAATTAAAACGGTGTCATATATCTCATGTGGTCTGGTCTAGTGCTGTTATTTCAGACATGCTGTTACACAATCTACCTTTCTCACTGTGCTAATCAATGCTGTTACCTTTATATAATGATTGATCCTCTCAACAGATGTAAAGCGAGCTTCTGTCTCGGTGAGGAGCCGCACGGTAAACTGAAACAAGCCAGTCAGCTGGAAGAGAAAGAAAAGCAGAGGGGTAAAAAGGTTAATGATTAACAGTGTCACACCAATTACTATGAAACACTCGCTATTTATGTGCGCTGCCCCCCTTCAGCAATTGAGCAATAAAACAACTGGCAATTTACAGCCTAATAAACAGGTTTGCTGATATGGCTCCTTCACGATCTTGTTAATCGATTTCAATTCTCTGTGTCGATTATAACATGCAGTAAAGAACAGAATCTTAAAAAACCAAAAACTGGGCAATGAGAAAACAAACATATTTCTAAGACACACTGTGAAAATCATCCTGTCTGTGTACAGCAAGGTGAGAGTGTGCGTTAAAGCCAGACCATGTAACCTGTGCTAATCAATGGCTGCTTCATGCAGTGCTACAAGACCCATATTAAGCAGCAAATAACAGCTAAAATACTGCAGAATAAAAAAGATGAATGATGTTTTGTTCTGTCAAACACAAAAAGCCTCATTTTAATCTGTCTCTTCAAATCGATGAAGCAAACATTAAAACTAGGCAAGGTGAAGATGCCAAGAATGACAATGGTAACCCTGTTAGAGTTCAATGTTCCACCTTGAACTCTTACTTCATGGGATTCCTGTGGTTATATTGTGGTTACGTAACTCCTACCCAAACAATGGTGCAGACAAAGCTTACCACCCATGGCAGCAACCAGAACACCCACACTGAAGAATCTGTTCAGGACTAACTTGAAATTCTCAACAAAGAGCTCCCAGTGTTGACTAAAATCCCTGTCTGATTAAGCATCCACAGGATGCGCCTGCAACAAGACCTATCCGGCCCGTGCTGTACACGTTGGCAACATCCAGCCACATGTGCTTGCCCCAAACTGCCTGGACCAGTTTTCTCAATAAGGTTAAGTACACAAGGCGATCGGTGTATATTCAGACAAGTTTTAACTCACATTTAGACGCACACAGTTATAGAGGCTGCCTTGCTACCCTTCCTACACAGCCCGGAGCTTCAAACTGTCAACTTTTTTGCCATTCAGAGGACCAGAGCCGTCAGTGTTTTTGCACATTCTGTGTTACTACATGAGTTTGTTTACACACCTGCACTGCATATGATATGGCCAAGCCTGCGTAGGCTGGAGGTATCTGATTGTGCATGAAGACAATGAGCAGTGCTACAGCAGTGATAAGGGAGATACTGATGAGGTCCAGGCGGATAGCCAGCCAACGCATTGCACAGCTGAAGAGGTAGTTTGAGGCCTGGTTGGTGTCCAGCAATTCCTGATATCTGAAAAAAAAAGAGAGGGAGAGAAAGAGAGATACCGTAAACTAATTTCAGCCAGAGTAGAAGCAAGCAGAGCTCTGCACTCTCCTGCTTGCTGAGGGGAAATATTCTGGTATGGGCTCTGGTATGTTTACTAACAGAGGAGCAAACTCAAAAACTACAAGAAGAGATAAGATGAAATTAAAGTTTAATGATGCCCATAGCTAGCCTTGTACTCACCTTTGGAGGAAATCATGCCCTCTTCCATAGGCATGGATGGTGGAGAGGCCTTGAAGGCTGCTGGTGATGTGAGAGGTGAATGGTGATTGGCTGATATTCTCCAGGCGCTTTAGCTCACGAAGCAGTACCCTGCAAGTGAACAATGAAAATCATACATTGAACTTCCATGAAATTCACATTTTTATTTAAAATACATAGCTCAGTATTGATGATACTCTGAGCCGTTTCCACTGTGTATACATCACAGAAGCAGATATATTAGAAACACATTAGAACTCATTTATGTTGTGATTTGCAGCCCTAAATGGTTATGAAAATCCTAATGAGTCAGCACACTGCAGAACTGTAAAGCCTCCACTCATCTTAGTCTCATTTGAATGAAAATTATAAGGCATTGTGAGAAAGTGCGCTCTAGCATGTGCGGGGTAAATGGTTCAAATGGATTACATTCAACTGGAAATCACAAAAGACGAGCCGGAGTACGTGCAAAAGAGACAATTTTATGAAACACGAGAGTAATGTTTGTTTTGACAACCAACGCACGTATGTTATATTTCAGTTAAATTGACAGTGCAGCTTTCAGCCACATTTTTACTTTACTTGCACTGGCCTCTATTTCGGAGGGAAAACTGACCTCACACGTTAATACCGAAACACAAGTGAGGAGTGAAGGAATGGAGAACGCATCAGCTTTAACGATCCAAGAGCGCTGCAGACAAATCATGATGAAATGACGGGCAGAGACGGATCGGCACATGGTCCAAAACATGGCACCAGTTTTTCTTACTTCCCTACCGTTTCCCTCTATCTGATGCTTGTGCAACATTATGAGCAGTGTTTCATACACACAGACAGCCAGACATCAGACTCGCCATTCGAGACAAAGTGTCGGGGAGAGAGTTATACTGACAAAGGTGTGGTGTCTTCCTATTTTTAGATGCCAAGACTGAACGAACAGTACATGGGAATTACACATCTCCTATGAATCATTCAGTTTTCTCATAAAAAGCTGCGAAGAGAGACGGAAGGAACATGACACTTCCTCGCTTCGAGGCTGTGATCCAGACAAACATGTTTATGCCCTGGGCTGCTCCGTCTCAGAATTCAATAAAAAGCTGCTTTAGAAGTGGGTAATATCAATGGGAGATCTAGGTTGATGTAACATCCATAAATATCTCGGGATGTCGTGACTTTGTCAGATACAGCATTTCGTCCTGTTCAACAGCATTGCCAAGGGTCATCACTACCTTCCAGTGACAGGTGGGGATCATCTCTTCCTTCTGGGTCTCTGTTGTTTACTCAGAATTCATCACTAATTCCTGCACTACCCATAAATAAAATGTTTCTTTAAAGATGACTGAAGATGCTTAGTGATTTATTAATCACTCGAGAGACAAAAATGGTGTCAAGTCTGATTAAAGTAATCAAGAATTCCAGTTTAAAAATATCAAGCGGTACATACAGAGATTGGGAGGGAAAGTTTTAAATGTCTGAGCTCCCTGAAACTAAATCCACCTCCAAACATAATCATAGCTACTGTATATCAGTTTATCTTATATTTGTCATTATGATACAAGTCTAAAAGTCAAAAACACTCATAGTTTTATGTGTTTAAATCGAAATGTGCTTTCAGATTTCACATCGGAGCAGCAATAACACAGAGACTCGTGAGCTTCTTGAGCTCACTGATAGAGGAAATAACAATATGCTCTGGTTATTTCCCGAGACTCCGGCGAGCTGTTGTTTCCCTCTGTGGTTTCACCTATATTGCACAACTGCTGAAAAAATTATATAAAATGACTAGGTGCATTTGCAAAATTTACTATGGAACAGATCAGTTCAGATAAAGATTATCACAGTACTTCTTTCCATGGTATTTACCTTTAGCAGTCTCTCTCTGTGGTCCAAAGTGACTCCATATTAAACACTACTGATTAGAGCATGTTTTAAATAAGTGGAGAAGATTTTAACTGGCGGCTTGTTTGTGTTTGTCTTTTACTTTTGCACCTTGTGGTCTTGTTACATAATTTCTTTGTGCAAGCAACTGTACAATGACAATAAAAGTTCTCAGTCTGAATAATGGCAAATGGTCAGTATTTGTATAGCGCTTTACTTGGTCCTAAGGACCCCAAAGCACTTTACACAATCATCCACCCATCCACACACTGGTGATGGCAGCTACACTGTAGCCACAGCCACCCTGGGGCGCACTGACAGAGGCGAGGCTGCCGGACACTGGCGCCACCGGGCCCTCTGACCACCACCAGTAGGCAACGGGTAAAGTGTCTCGCCCAAGGACACAACGACCGAGACTGTCCGAGCCGGGGCTCGAACCGGCAACCTTCCGATTACAAGGCGAAGGCCCAACTCTTGAGCCAGGATCGCCCCCAGTAAGTGCAGTAGTGAGTTAAATATTTTTGGATTAGCAGTTCTCAAGACTTGTACCAGACTTTCACCCAGACTGAATGATCCCTGCTCATATTCGTGTATGGGAAGAATGTCTTAAGCAATAGTTTTCCAGGCTTTCTGAAAGCCTTTCAAAGTTTATCTTTGGCTGTTTTTTTACTCCACACATTTTCAGTCTAGTTCTTGTACCTGATCATCTTCAGAGGAATATGTTGACCTATGAATCATTCACGCATAAAAAGGCAACAAACTCAAAGGAAGAACCAGTGTTGTGTGTACACCTAACAGACAATCAACGATAGAACCAATTTTATATTCTGTCTTTTGATATGTTGTTATTTGCAGCTTGCTATGTTATGTGACAAAAGAAATGGCAAGCCCGGGGATCATCTTCAGCAGATGAAAGTTGTGTCCTTAATAAATAGGAAAAAAAGCCAGAAAAGGCTTGACATAGGACCTGAGAGATACATCTGTCCCTTCAGCTTATCTACTGTTTGTCGAAGCCTCATCAGAAATGGTCACAGTGGAGGCTTCGCTGTCAAGAAGCCATTCTTAAAAAGGGCAAACAGGGAGAAACACCGAGGTTTGCTAAATTACACAAGAACTGGACTGAAAGTGAATGACAAAAGGTCTTATGGAGTGAGGAATCCAAATTTGACATTTTTGGTTCAAATCATTGTCAAATTGCACAGAGGAGGTCAGGAGAGTGGTACAACAGTGAGTGTCTACAGCTATCTGTAAAACAGTGATGGTGTTGGGAAATTATGAATGCAGAAAGTAGTATATAAGTATATTCACTGACAATTATTAGCCCGAAGCAGCTTACCACTAAGTTCAACCATCACAAGTACGTGACAAGGCCTTTCCCTAACAGAAAACTAAAACTTATTCAATCGTTTAAGCCTCAAAGAGGCCTTTGAAGTCTTTGAAAAGGCCTTTGAAAAGGAGACATGACAGAGACATGTAGCTTTTACAAAATGTCATCACTCTAAGGGTCTAAATTTCAAACTATTTCACACACAGAAGAGTAGACAGTTTGATTTATTTTCATGTATTTTTGGTTTTACTTCAGTCACTCGTGATGTTTTGATGAGCAGTTCTCAAGAAAGCTGCAACCCACAATCTGCCAGCTCTGCATGGCCACATTTTAAAAAGGAACAAACAAACACACACACAGGTCTGTTTTCATATCTTAGTGGGGACATCTAATTGACATAATGCTTTCCCTAAAGGCTCACCCTAACCCTAACCATCAAAAATGAATGCCTAACCCTAACCTGATTGTAACCCTGACACTAAAACCACATTTTGAGTCTCACAAATGCCTTCAAATTCATAGGGATGGGATATTGTCCCCATAAAGTCTGCTGGTCCCCACAAGTATAGTAACATTCCAATATTTGGTCCCCACTGGGGTGATTAGATCCAAACTGACTAAACTAAGCGTAAGGCAAAGAGTATGTTTGTGTACAAGAACTTGAGCCACATGACAAATGCTAAGAGCAAGTCTTAAATTTTGATATATCTAACCTAAACTTTGTGCACTGTGTCATATTCCCTCAGTGCAAAAATGGGAAAAGTAAAACAAAACAGGAAAAGAGCCAAAAGGCTTTGAGAATCACCAGCTTTCCTCCATTCTCAAGTAATTTCTCAGTCCTTGTTATAGCTGGATTTAATTTTCTTTATCGAAGCATCCATCAGGCTTAAAGAAAATCTGCTTAACTTTGCTTTCTTCACTGCTGTCAGATAAAGGCTGGACTTTAGAAAAGTGTCTCTCTTAAAACTTTGAATTTTAAAATGAGAGACACTAAAAATGAAGGGTATTGTTTCAATCTGTGGACCAGAACTAAACGAGATGAGAACTAAACAAAAGAAAACAAAAATGCAGGTGTTCTGATTAGTGAGTGACTTATCACCCTAACTTTGACGATCTACGGTGGGCTTTTTGCCTGTGTTAGCTCTGTGTGTTAAGCCTCACCTTTACTGCATGCACTTCACTCTTATCAACTCCATGTAGAGAAAATAAGAGGCAGCTGTCAGTTAAAAATACAACTCATAGGGGAAAGCAACTTACTGCTCTCCAATTACTTTGCATTGCATGACGGTATCTCCTTGTCAGTTACGCTTGCTTTGAAAAAAAAAAAGACTTTAAGCATCTGTGTGGTGGGATGAACCACCAAGAGACTAGCGGACCCGTAACTTTTGTAAACTTATGAAGGCAGGAAAAATGGAGAAACTGTGTGATCATGACTCTTGGTATGCCTGCATGTGGAGCATGTTTTTAGTGTACACAAATCACACTTTTAGCACATAGTTGATACAATCTTTCAAAAGTGGATATTCTGGGGTCAATAATTTGAGGGACCATACAGTATTAGCTACTTGAATTTTCAGAATTTCTATTATGTCCATATCTATCATAGAAAACAGCTCTTTTACTAAAAACTGGATAAATTATAGAGGTTTTACTCTTGATTTTTTAAGTTTTAGACTAAAATAAAGTCACATGAAGGCTCTTTACCCTTGGCTCAGCTCAATCATGTTGGCACACTTCATTCATCCATGGAAGCATACACCAGATACTGGGTGAGAGGTTACGCCGACAGCCACTTTAGAATGACGAATTAAAATGACAAGCAGAGAATCTTCTTGCTTGGCAGCCAATGCACCACTGTGCTCCCAAGCTGTTCTACTAGTTAACTCATGTTATAAACCTAACTATCTATCAAGTTAGCTAGTCAACGCTGAATCCCAAGTTGAGTTTCAAAGCCATGATCACAACTGCATTCACAGACACATTGTTAATCGTCACGCATTTATCCAAACCCAGATGGATGCATCATGGGGTACTTGGGGTTCAATATTAGTTACAGTGAAATTTATTGCTTTTCATAAAAAGCTTAAGTCATTTTGTCTGTATGGAGCAATTTCACAGTATGGAGCTGACCATCGTACATTGTCTGCATTATAGTCTTGGAAAAAATAACAAAAGCCAAGATTAGGACGAGAGTGTTGAATGTCTGACCTGGAAAGACGATTGACAATGTAGAGAAAGCCTCCCAGAGGCAGGACTGAAATGAGGAACCAGGGGAAGACAATGCCCACCATTCCCAAGCAAAGCAGCACCAGGGACAGGTTCTGCAGGAGCATCTCAGCTTGCATGGTGAGACGCACATCCACTGTGGAGATAAAGTACATCAGATGCACTGTGTAGAGTCTCTCTAGGTCCCACTAAGTGTCTTTTGTCAGGGGAAAATCTATGAGCGGCAAAAAAACAGCAGAGTCTGCGAAAATATTAAACCCAACCACCCAAAGAAACAACAGCTCACAAATCAACATGTCAAGCAAAGACACCAGTGAAGTGCATAACAGAGAGCCACTCACTAGGGAAAACGCTCCATGTCAAATCACACTGTGTCTTTGCACTACACCTTGTCAACCAGGGTGACTTCACTGACTGAAAGGTCTCCTGGGGGAAAGGTTCACAGTCAAGACAAATCAAGACTCACCCTCGTCCATGTCCCTAGAGAAGCGGGTCAGGATACGACCCAGAGGTGTTGTATCAAAAAAGTGCATAGGGCAATGGAGGATCCGGCTGAACAGCTTGTCGTGGAGCACGGAGGCAGCCTTCACGGTGCACTGTCAACACAGACAACACATGTTGTGCTTGAACACGAGACCTGACACGTGTAAACAACAACCGTATGGACACATTCATTGCTTGGATAAACAGACAGTTGGAGTGAAATTGTCTGTTAGTCGACACAGTTTTAAACCTCAAAGCACAGCGGGTACAGTGGAACACATATGTTGCCCGAGTGTTATAAATGCTACATATGCTATGCATGTGCACAGTGGTGGGTAGCTGTCATGCACAGAGTAGTGCTGTCAAATCTTCATTTATGATGAGTTTCCGGGAGGCTGACATAAAAGGTCATGACCTACTGCGCATGAGACATTTCAACAATTGGACAGAAATTACATGTGGCAGCAGAGAACAAATTAATTCTATTACCGGTAATGGAATATTTAACACTCACAAAGATCTCATCACAGCTAGAGGTAAAAAAAAGATTAGCCATCTTTGAAAAATTAGCAATTTTAAGTGGCACACATTAACGTGGGGATCTAACCTCTGCAGTGCAGTGTCAGGATGGGTTAGCTTGAAAACGAGGATGCACACTCGAGGGGATGCTGAAATACACGAGCGTGCACGCACACACACAGACGCACACTCACAAGCTCTTTCTCTCTGCTTCTTTGTCTCCGTTTCTCATAAAGAAACAGACTGATATGCATGCAGCCACTGTATGAGTTGTGAGACAGGACAGTGGACAGATAAACTGACTTGTCCTGCAAGCACTGGATCCATAAGAGCATGAACAAATGACAGTGTAGACGTTCAAGCAGGAGCGCTGTCTGGATATAAGGTACACATTCTACTCAATTTTAAAGTTCATCAGTGGTTAAGAGGACAAACGTGAAAGAAAGGGGCTTACCTTCACAAACACCAACCCTCTGATTGTCTTCAGCAACAACACAGCTCCCATGGAGATGATGTAAACAGTTGAATAGTACCGAATATGAGGGTTGAGTCTCATGCTGTTGCTCGCTATTGTTTCATTCAACGAGATTAATGATGTGTTCTGAGGGCAGATGGAGCAACAAATTACAGGCTGACAAAAAAAATCTTTCTTTCCCCATTTGGTCTCTAATGAAATTGAGAAAAGCACACTTTGGATCACAAAAAAAAGGCATGAAAATCAGTCCGTTGGGTGGTGTTTGCCATTCCAAGCACATTTCTCAACAGCAGCCACCAACTGCTTAGCTGCACATCTGTTTCTTTACTGCTCACTCTTGTTTTTAATTAAGTTTACCAAGGTGCTGTTACTTTTTTAATCATGCACATCCAGATTAATGCTCAGTCGGCTGCCACACTCATCCAAACACAGTAGTTATTTTTCTTTTGGGAGTCAAACACACACCACTGAGAATCCTGTATTATAGAAAACTAGAGTCATCTACACTCACCCCGCTGCCCTGTCTGATCCAGTGGCTCAGCCACCAGTTACTGAAAGCTAGGCTGCCTGTGGTGGAAACAAAGAAGAAGATGTTGATGACGAAGACTACTGGGCCTCCCGCTGCTTTGATGTAGGCTCCGTAAACAGACCACGGGACTGAACCAGAGCCTTTCTCTTCAGCTTTCATCAATGGTTCTAAATATAAAAGCCAGAAAAGAAGTTACTTATGAACCATTCTCATGGAAAACAGCGATTTACATGAGAAGCATGAAAACGGGCAGAGTTTCTCACCTCCTTTCTTGCTTTCCATCTTTGGGCTGACCTCGGCAACATCAGTGGCACTGTCAGCCTTATTTCCACCTACCCTCTGCTCTTTGTTTTTTAGTTTCTCTTTCACCAGATTCTGAGAGTAAAAAAGGGGAGTGGGGGAAGAGTTTTGACACATGTCACCAGCAGAAATCACAACGGCCATAGCAATGGCATTGTGGACATTATTAAAACAGAGATATCGGTGACATGGTCTTTAGCAGCTCACCAGTAAATCACTGCACACATAAATAATAAAAGCCTTTGTATGCATTAACATTTCCTTGCTACAGGGCCTGCCTTTCTGGGCTTATGAATTATTCAGCTTGTAATGTTCAGTTTTATTGTGTCGTGAGGGCAAAGATGCCTTATTCAAAAGAGTTGGCTTTGCTCCTCGTGCGCCCCTGGCCTTACCTCCTGTTGCATGCTGTTGAATAGCATGGCATAGTTGCGGTCTTTACCAATTAGCTGCACATGGGTACCGTGCTCAGCAATCTGGCCGTCCTTCATCAGAATAACAACATCGCACTCAGGAAGATACTAAAAGATAAATGCATGAAAGAGGCAAAAGAGCAAGATATTAATTTTGCAGACATTCTGTGGATTTTTGAAGGTTTAAACTTTTTATTAATTGATCGCAGGAGCTTTTCCAGCAAAGAGGCAACATTTCTCATGGTTGAAAAAGCAAGAAAGACTCAGTTCGACAGAAAGGACTGAAATATTCTAAAAGAGCAGAAACTGCAAAAGGATGTTGATGGAAATTATTGGAATTTCACAGGTGATACTTACCTGCAGCTGATGCGTTACAAAGAGTATGGTTTTGCCTTTAGCGGCCCCCCGAATGGCTTTACTGAAGATATGGGAGCCCACACAGGCATCAACAGCACTGAGAGGGTCATCCAGGAGAAGAATGGGCCGCTCACTGTAGAGTGCACGCGCCAGGCTCACTCGCTGACGCTGCCCTCCACTCAGGTTGGCACCCCTCTCGCCAATCTAAAAAGAGAAAATAAAAATACATTTTGCACAAAACTCTCCTCGTGCTGAGGCTGAATTAAATTTATTGCATAAAATGAAACTGCTGGGCATGATATTTGAGAAATCGATGTTTTCGGAGCTGACATTTTGTTAAAAAGAAGCAACAGATACCTCTGTCATGTCTCCATATGGGAGCTCTGCAATGTCTGGGAGTAAACAGCACGCCTCCAGCACTGCACTGTATCTAATGTCGAAACAAATATGCAAAGTTAGGGATAAATTTGCAGGTTTAGCGCTTTTTTACTTATAACACGGTTATACAGTACTTATTCTTACTTGTCTGGGTTATACTTATTTCCAAACAAGATATTTTCCTTGAGAGAATCATTTAGGATCCAGGCTTGTTGGGACACATATGCGAAGCCACCGCTGACAGCAACTTTTCCTTCTAACAGAGTCATCTAAAACACAAAGGCAGAAGGTAGGGAGCAGAGAAAACAGTTGAAAAAGTCCTTTTCAGATTGCAGGTTATACTGTGACATTGTGTGTGACTGAAAACTTCAGCAAGAAAAGCTGTCCTTGTTGTTATTCATGAGTTATTCTGGGTTATCTGAAGAGGAAATCTAAAGTGAGCATCTAGTTGAGCATTCACTCGAATCTCACCTGTCCCAGCAGAGCAGACAGAAGAGAGCTCTTTCCACTCCCGACACCTCCACAGATTCCAACCAGCGACCCCTAGTAGCAGTGGCAAAATAGAGAACATTCTCTAATGCTACCAAAGTAGCCTTGTAGGAATCACTGTTTAAAATGATCTTTACTTTATACCCTTTTGTCATGTTTAATATGAGTATTCACCACTGTAAGTAACATGTATGGAAGGACTACAACTGAGAAAAAGCATAATTAATCGACTTGATATGTGTTTGTGGTGTTACCTTCTTTATACGCAGGTTAATTTGGTGCAGGGTCTTGTGCAGTGGGGGGCGTATGCTTTGAGTGGAGGAGACGGTGCTTTGTGGACTCTCCTGCTCCATATTTGTGAGGAGACTTTGCACATTGGGGTTTTCCTTGTTTCCTTTGCCATCCTCTGTGGAAATGTACAAGCTAAGCTTTTCCCTTCGCAGCACATGCTTCATTACTCCTCGCTTCTTGGGAGCCGGGTTTGGCTTTTTGCCTTTTGCCTTTTCCCAAGCCAGCGTGGCAACCTGAAATTCTACGGCGTTGCCAGGATCCTCCATTTTTTCTACAACCTCCTCTCTGTCATCCATCGTGAAGAGCCTCTGTGGAGTCAAACGTAGTGGGATAGATTATAGACAACACGCATTGTGATGACCAGTTTAATAGTTACTTAAATATTTTAGTGCTTGGAAAACAAAAGTGCAGTTTAATCCTTTTTTAAAAACATGTTTACATGTGGTAAACAGGTTAAGTACTACGAAAACGGAAAAAATAAAGAAACGACTGTAAATAAAAATAAAAAAAAAACAGAAAACCCAAGGATAAATCTAATGATCAGAAGGTCGGGGGTTCAAATCCACTGAACGGCTACCCTGAGGTACCGCTGGGCAAGGTACCGTCCCTACACACTGCTCTCCAGTCACTGAATTGGTGGCTGCCCACTGCTTTACTGACTGATTGGGTTAAATGCAGAGAGTAATTTCACTACAGGGGATTAATAAAGTATATTTTTTTAAAAAATGCTTTTTACTTAGTTTTGTATTTATCACGTGTTTGGAAAACAGCAAAAAATGTCAGATGTGATACGTGAATAGGCTAAAAACTGCTTCCCCACTGACACACTATGTGAGTTTAATTTAGTGTGTGACCTCTAAAAAAAGGTACTTATTCTGAGAAGTGATATGGATTATTAAGTTCATGTATGCTTTATCAACCTTGACATCTTAAAATACTATTAAGACATGAAGACATCAACAGCTACATCACTATTCTTTACATGAAACATTATCATTTATCCACTTTTACAAGACACCAGTCCGTCTTTCTCACCTGAAATCTTTTGACTGCAACAGAAGCCTCTGATAGTGACCTCACCGCCAGTGGTGTGACTCTCAGGGCAAAGGTCATAGCATTGAAAACTGCAACCACAGTGAAAGCCTGAGGTGGGATGTGTAGAGATGGAGACAGTTATACTCAATAATTTATTTATATTCATGAAGTTTGACTTTAAAATGTGTATATGTGCTCGTCATGACCACAGACTCGGTGGGCATCTTAAAAGTTACATGATTTAAATAAATATGCAGTCAACATGCTGACTACGGATGGGTGACAAATTATAGGAAAACCACACCATAGTGCTTCAGTTTTGGACAACATTGATTAATGATTTAGCCAGTGGACCATCCGTGCCCCAATATGTCCCTTAGATTTTTTTTGTCTTGTTGCCATTTTGATGTGAAAATCAGAATCCTCTGGGCCGGGCTCAGTACTTTTCTACATACCACAAAGCATAATTGTCATTCATTGTCTTTATGATTTGTTTTTCCTATTTTCTTGTCACACACCGGTAGATTTTTATATATAAATACCTCAGCTGCGGTTAGGTCATAACCTAAGGCCATATGTAAGGAGAAAGTGCAGACGCTTGCGAGCACCATAATGACAGGAGACAATCCCACTGTTATGCTTTGGACGTTCCCGGCCCTCTCTAGTATGCTCCTCTCTTCTAACCGCACTTCTGTCGAGGAGATCAGAAAGACAGAGATGATAAATAACCAAGGACAGACACAAAGAATGCGAATGTGACGTAAGGGTCGAGTGAAAGTGTTGGCCAGCCAATCCACACCACAATCAGAGTCACTCACCAAAATAGCAAGCACACAAAAATAGATACAAGAGAGGACAAGAGACTCGCTCTTCAAAGGGGCTCCAAAAGCTGGTGATCCTTGAAAACTTTTCAAGTCCAATTCCTGAATCCTGACCCTCTCGTCTATGTTTGTATATCCCGTTTGCACGGGCTCGTTTAGTCACTTCATTGTCCTTATTCCCCATTGGGATGTGTGTGTTCTTGCATAAACTACAAAGGAGGAGTCATCGGCACAATTGCTGACTGTAAATTTGGAATGACATTGTAACTCTTAAGACTCATTCACCAATGAACGCCAATTAATTATTGTTATTATAGCAGGTAATCACAAGACAGCAATGAAAGTGAGACCCAGCTGGCTAATTTGGAGCAGATTATATAGGGAAAATGATGCTTATCCATGACCTAGAGCAAGGACCTCATGAGAAAAGGCCATCGCTTAGTCATGAATAAGTAGAGCAGCCTTGACAGCCATTTAAGGTATCATAGGGCCCCAAACACTTTGCAAATTAATCTTGAAGTGCAGGGATTGAAAGTGCCTTTGAGTATAGACAATGGCACACTTAAACAGGGCAGGTTAATGGAAATGGATTAAGGGGCAGGGTTATCATGCCAGTTTGCTACGAGGACAAGCCTACTTTTAGGTGATAAACCGCTCATTTAGTGACTAATTTGCATGAGTAAAAGATGTTCAAGTGAAGTGGCACTTTATTCTCAAAAATGCTGACCTGCACAAAGTTCCCAGGTCTTCACCACATTCAAGAAATGAGCATTGGATATATTGCTGAGTCACATGACTGCCACTCACTGCGAATGTTTTTTGCAAAGGCATCTTCCCAACAATACATCTTGATGAACTTTATGCAGCCCAAGATCTCGTTCATCAGCCTCACGCGCTGGTCGCTGACTGCCACACACTTCTTACGGAAATATGCCGTCAACCTCGATGCAAGCATCTGTCCAGACAGGAACGGGGGAAATGATGACAGGAGAAATAAGTGGCGGGGGAGGAAATGAAAGCAGACATAATCACATTAACTGTGCTGCAGGCCTGTCCCGGAGACCAGAGTGATAAACGCCTTCCCCATCAATAGCAGGGTCTCTAGCTGTCAGACTACAGCTCAGACTGAGTGTAATTTGAAAACAACAGTTAGAAAGTTGACAGGCGACTGATAGCCACAGAGTTATGATGCTTTTAAAAAGTGTCTGTTTGGCTCTCCAATAATCTAAATTAACTTAAAGACTTTAATGACGTTACGATTTCTGTCTTCAACTAAGAATGAATCAGCAATAATAAACTCTCTGCTGAGTAATCTTTGGTAAAACTTTTTGAAACTGCTATAATTACATTATCTTAAAGTGGACCTATTACGTCATTTTCTCTCATATCGATGAACTGTCATACTGATGGACGCTCATATTACACATCACCAAAATTTTAAATCAGGTCAATTTATGTACACGTAATCCACATGAGCCAAAAAGCTTCAGTCTGCCCTAAACGCTCCATTTCAATTTCTTCTGCTGCTGGATTTGTTTGTCAAAGAGAGCAGATATTCCTAATACGGTCATCTAAAGCACACCACTCTGTCTTTAAAAAAAAGTTGGCTTACAGGGAGGATGGGAGAAAAGGAGAAAAACAGCTTGCTTCAGACAGAGAAGGAATAGAGGTGCTGCAACGAGGCACAGCACAAGATAAATAAGCAGTTTTTTGAACTGTGACTCATGCAAGTCTAGCAGAGTCCAGGAATAAAAAATAAGGAGCCGGAAATCAGCATAAAAGGTCCACTTTAAAAAGAATGACAGACAGACAACCATGTTTTCCATTCTTTGCCTCTGGTTAGATGTTATAGTGAAAGTCGTACCATGACAGGGTAAATGATGATGAAAATGGATGACCCCATCAGAGCCGTGGGGCCCAGGAAGAATGCAGTGTAAGATAGACCCAGTATTCCCACAAGTGGCCCTCCAGCCAGAAGGCAGCCCACACACACTGCTTCATAGAGCCGCTGGCCATCACTGGAGCAGATGTTGATCAGCTAGGTAGAGAGAGACAGTGATTTACATAAAGTACTGCTTCAAAATTCCTCCAAATATTACTACAAAAACAGTTTTATGAACACAGTTATCCTTATTCCCACATTCACTTATGGACAATGATTCCTCTTAAGCTGAGTAATGACTAATCTTAGACAGCCTCCCCTCCCTCAGGCTATGGGATTTGTCGAAATCTAAGCAGGACTGGTGTAAGAGCAGAAATTAAATCCATCTCAATCATCTGCATGTGGTGCCCTGCAGCGAGGGATGATTTCTTTAATATGAAGAGGAGTTCCCTCCAGGGTTACAACACCTACCTCGCCCGGACTGATGTCTTTAGTGCTGCGCAGGCGGAGGATCTTGTGGAAGGCCAGGGTAAGAGTGGCCCCACGGAGGCGTGCTGCAGTGCGGTAATTGACGCCCCACATGAGTCCCAGAGACCAGGAGCGCATCAGTTCCATGAGGAAGAGCCCGGCTGCCAGAGACAGGCCATACCACACAGAGCTCTCTGAGCTCTGGGAATACTCCAGCAGAGATTTAACCAGGATAGCCTGCCCACATAGAGTGACAGGAAGGAAAGAGTGAGGAAAGAAGGAAAGCACAGAGAAAAAGTGGCAGTGGCAAAACAGAGAACAACAAGGACAGAGATAACGTAGGAGACACAGAATAAAAACAAGCAGAAACACAGGAAATATTTCATATATAACTTGATTAAAAGTGGACAAAATAAAATATGACAAAATGCATTTTTAAGCAATATTTTTGCTCGCCTGGATAAGTAAAATTAGTCAGTAGAAAGAATACATACAACATTGCTTTGTCATTAAATGCACTAAAGAGGAAAAAATCACATAAGAATGTGCGACAAATGTGTCATTGTCTAAGAACTAAATCCAGTTAATGCTATTAGTTGTGGGTACAGGAATCACACAGTATGCACATAAGACATCAAAAGAAACAGCTTGGAGCAAAAGGAACAATGAAAGTCACTCAGACATGCCACAGACTTAGAACTTCAAACATCATTACTTTTCAGTTTTCTGATAAGGAATGTTTAGAAATATTCACACTTTGAGTTTGTTCTGCGACAATCATCTGAGAGCTGTTTTGGCAGGGAATCTAAAGCTACAAGTGTGCCACATAAAAAGCCCTGCGCATATCTGGACCAAAGTGTGACTGGGTACAAAACAGCTAATCTATGGTATTAATATGACTCTCAGTATCTAAGGCTTTGTAATCTCCCAGTATGTTTTCATTTCAATTTCCAGACCAGCATGAAACAGGATAAAGTGATTTTCTGAAAATACATGGACTTGAGGCTCCAAGCCAGCGACCATGCTGAAAGGCGTTTTAGCTGAATCAGCAAAAAAATATAAAAGGCAAAGAAGGATTTAGACTGTACTCACAGCCCCAACAAAGCCGGCCACCATTGTGAGAAGCAGGGAGAATACGGCCACCAGCGTACGGGTTTGGCAGAACCTCCAGAAGACTCTTGTCAGGGATGCCCCCTCTCGCCCGCTTCGTTTGAGCTCCTCGTGCCACAAATGTTCAAGCCTGGAACCAAAACCCAGGATCACAAATAGTGACAAACTATAGGAGTGCACAGTTCAGCCAAACATGAGTCCATTCTCACTAAACTAAATATATATAACTCTCTAACGGCTTCCCCTTTGTTCACGCATCAGTGCTATCCAATGTGGTGGTAAAGAGCCCAAAAGTTTCTTGGATATTTTTTTCTTTAATTGGATAAAATCAGCACTTCCCAAAATAGAGGATAAAAACAGTATAGAAGGCAATCAATGCAATCAAAAAACCCCAAAGACAACTGAAGATAGCTAGGGTGATAATAGTATAAAGGTGACCTACAATATACAATCACGCTTCACATAATCGCACTGAGAAAGGTACCACCAAACATGTTAAAGATGTGCTAATGCACTTTTATTGCTGTATAATGCCATTTGAAGTGGGTAAATATCTTGTTGGCCAAATGCATCACGGCTAATGACTCTATAAAGCAGCAGTCGAGCAGCTGCAGAAAGTAATTAACGCCCTAACGACTTTATTAAAAACGTATCAGAGATAGACACAACATTATACCCGCTACACTCTTGCACGGCCTGGTAATTGCTACTTGAAGTCAAATGGTGCTAAATCTAAGGAATTGCAATTATTTGCACTCCAAATGCTGCAGAGACACAGTTTGATTCACAGAAAGTTAGACTAGTGTTCCTAAATCCAATCAAAGAACCAAGCGAGGAATAGCAAATTAAACTGGAAGAGATTTTTTTAAGCACCCCCCCATTACTGTCCAAAATGAATATACAACTGTGGTCAGAAGATTACAGATAATTTGGGAGTTTTAATGATTTTAATGAGTTTGAACTGTTCTTTTTCCACGGTGGAACGATTTTAAAGCATTACTTTAGAAAGCAAGAACTGGTTGCACAAGTATGAATTTATAATGGATTTAATCCACACGGGGACAAAAGTATACATACAGGCTAAAATGTGCACATACATAGCATTTGTGTGACAGGACTGGCCAATATTCAAAACAATGAGAAAGTCCAAGGAACTCAGTCAAGATCTATGAAGGGAAATTGTAGATTTACACGAGCGGGGGAGGTCTCTCTGAGCCATTTCTAAACAGCTGCCATCATATTTATATGCACGATGAGCACATGCAAACTTCTGATCGCACAAATCCAAAGTCATGTGTATTTAGAAATACCATATTAGATCTCATGTGCGTACATGTACCTACATATAAATGAAAAGGAGAACAGCGGGGCAACAGTGCGGGCTGTAAAGCAGGAATTATTTGCTTTCGAACAGGAGTGAAATGTCCCTGACAGCCATCGTTTCAGCATGCCAGATGGCACGCAAAGCTGATGTTGCAGGAGTGTGTTTGAACAGCACACAGCATTCAAGGTTCGCACCTCACTGAGCAACCAACAAGTGTCAACTCTCCCAGGGCGCCTTTCCAATTTCCCGTGCTGTGCTTTTGCATCTCCATTCTGTAAATGTTCTTGCTATGTAAACTGTGACAGACACCCACCCAGTGGCTTTGTGCTCTTTTGCTGCTTCCTGTGTCTGCTTCTTTTTAACATACACAAAGCAGCACAAAAACTCTCAGCCCTGAGCCACGATCTTTAAACAGAACAAGCATTACTGGCAACCTACGCAGTTGTCACCAGATACAAGAGTGAACTTCCTCAAATAGTCGCTCTCCTTTTTACTGCTGAGTCACAGCAGCAATGGAAAAAAACACTGGTTTTACTTTCCCTGAGTAGCACAAATAATAAGCTTAATGTAAAACATTTAAGTTCATTCATAGAATCAGAGCGTCTTTACGAGGCATTTCCCAAGCTGTAGCTTGGCCTTTTATCTCACGGTCTGCCCCAGCCCGGCTCCTGTCAGTGACAGCTAATGGATGAGACAGGGAGACACTGTGCATTGCAGGTACACACTTAATGCCATTATTGTCTAAGAGAGGCACAAATTCTCACGGTAATCTGTAATCCCAGCCTTTCTTAGCAACACTCCCCTGCCTTTATCCCATCACATCGTTCCTGTATTGTAAACAGACACAGGATGTTCATCAGTTAAGTCTCAAGGTATAGCTTAACTATGTGCTGCACAAACACACAAAACGGTACATAATTATGAATACTAAAACGACAGCATAACAGCTGTATCACTCCAAAAACCCTGACTAATAACACTGAATGAAACGTGAACTTGCATTTTCCGTTTTCGTCACAATTAATCTCACTAGGTTTAACAAAAGGGCTTTCTCAATATTTATTTTAAAAAGACAACCCTGTCCCACGAGACTGAAACAGGCTTGTACAGTTACATATCATATCAGTGGAATTCATCCTCAAACAGCAAGCTCCACAGGATACTCTGGACAAATAACACAATCTCAGCTCAGGGTTGCAGCACAAAGAGAATCTACTTGTACAAGTGACCGAAGCACATTTTAACCAAGAATGGATTAGCAACTCTCCTCCACAACTTCACTAGATGTTAATTAGCAATTTGAATATTTGAAAATTAGTAACTTCATTTTCACTCCTTCAGCTAAAGCATCAGAGCATATAATGAAGATGCCAGTCATGTGCAGTGAGCTGACTGCATGTTACTTAAAATGATGACACTGGCATTACTCAACACTTATAAAGAAACCAAGCAACAACTACAAGGGCTGAAAATGGAAGTCAACAGAGTTCCCCTCGAAAAAACTGTATAAATTAATGTTGTTACACCGAACCAAAAAAAAAAAGGGTAACTCTGTTATTCATTTCTTGTTGAGAGACAGGGCCGATGTTAGTGCCAAAAAGGGGCTGTTCAGGCTGCCTGCCAGGCTTCATTTGGGTTCATTTATGTCTGTGCCCTCTCGACTGTCCTTGTGGTACCGGTGCCTTTTGAAATCCATTTTACAGACCATCCAGTTAATCTATGCTATAGGTTAGGCTACTAAAACTGTAGTTTTGTGCATATGTATCAACCTATAATGCAGCCATTTGCAAATCTCATGAATCCATATTTTATTTGCAGCTGGTTGTAGGGAACATATCAACTACTTGAACTGAGAAAATGTGCCAATTCACAAAAAAGTATTAGCTTATTTTGAATTCGACGGCAGCAGCACGTCTCAAAAGAGTCGGGGAGGGGTCAACAAAAGGTTAGAAGAGTAAGTGGCGCTAAAAAGAGAAGGCTCAATAACACGACTGGTTATACAAAGAGCATCTTAGAGAGGCCGTTTCATAAAAGCAAAGACAGGCAAAGTTTCACAGTCTGCAAAAAATAAAAAATATCACATCTACAACTTGTGGAACAATATCAGAATAACATGAATAAGTGTTAATAAGTCGTATTTATGTTAACATAAATAAATGTTAACATAAATAACAAAAAAAGATAAACGGGTTAGGTTTTGTTGGAAGAATTTGACAAGATTTTTTATTTCACCCTCTCAGAAATCTCAGGCTTAAGAGGGCTAACCTCCCTGTCAACTACTATCAGCTATCTCTAAAGTACTACCGTGTCTTTTCATCATCTTGTTATTAAAGACTATTGAAGGGGGATAAAAGACACTTTAATTGAAAAATTCCTCTAACGAGCAAGTCTATATATTTTGGGTATACACCTCTAGACTAGATAAAAGAGATAATAAGAACTTAATGAAACTACTGGTGGCTGGTAGAAAGACTAGGAAGGAGAGCCCAACATCTAATATATGAATGGAAATCACAATGTTCATTGACAAACTGGACAAGCATTTCTCAGTTATACATCTGAACAATTTGTTTTACACTGGGAAATATTGGTCAGCTCTGTGACGCCCTGTAGACCTGGTATTGTTTTTGAACATCTATAACTAAATTGTACTGACCAGTCGAAACCTTCCTGCTTGGTCAAAGTTGTTTCTCTTGTTTCTTTTTTCCTTTGTATATATGTTGCATATGTAGTCTTGGATGTTAATAATAATACAAAGAAGAAGAAAAGATGAAGAAAAAGAAAATGGCAGATCCATTTAACAGGAGTTTGTTCTTCAGTAGTTTCCAACACTCTGTCTGTGACCCTCATTCTCACTCTCTTTGTTAATGACGACATAAATCTTGAATAAGGCTATAATTTTGTGCAATGACGCTGCAAATTTTAGTAAATGCTGTTTCATAAAGGAGTGAACAGCACATTTGATGCTGGGTAAATACAGCCAGCTAGATATACTAGCCTGTATTTACCGCAGTGCTATGCTACACAGATGACTGATTTAAAATAATTCCCAGATTGTTGACTGTAAAGAAAGAAAGAAAGTAGAAGAAACAGTTTGGCTCATCAAAACTCAATATTAATATGTTATACAACATGCAGTGTCTGTGTAAACAGCATATTATAGTTTTGCTTTGTGATTTCACTCAAAAGTCCCTTTTTTTTTAAAGAGGGGACAGTTCCCATATATTAAATTTCTCTGTTATAAAGAAAACGTAAAAATCTAACACCGTCAAATAACTCCCACCTCACCTTTTTATTTCATGCCTCACCAGGTTCCAGTATTGTGGGAATACTGTGTTTCAACAATAAATAGACTCTTCCTAACACCGCAGGTCCCTTTCATCAGGCAAACCTCAGCTTTGGCACAATTACCTCACCTTTGGCAGTTGACTGCAGAGGCTTCGTGGCAAGACAGTCCCCACACATCATCTATAGACAAGCTGGACGCCTTGTAGGCTTTCACTGCCAGCGGCGAGAGCCAGTGCAGAGTCATAAATGAGAAGAGGCCAGCATTATCGACTGGATGCTGGTGCCTGGAATAGAGTGGAAGACGTGGAAATAGGTGAGATGTATAAAAGCACAGGTACACACACAGAGGCGCTATGCTGGGGGAACAGACAGACATAGGTTTTCTGAGAAATAATCGGCGCCTTTGACTCGCCAGAGTCAATGAAAGGTGAATCATGCCGGCTGTGTTTGGATAGTAATTTACACGCTCTTCACAGAAATCTAAGAGTGCAGTGAAAAGAAAAAGAAGTTGTGTGTGTGTGTGTGGGGGGGGGTTATCAGTGGGTATATGCTCAGACATGGCACTGTGCTGCTGGAGGATATGTTGCAAGCCCTTATCATGGCCTCAGGCTACACCCGAATAGTCAGCACATTAGGGAGGGGCCAAACAGAGCAAATGTGTACTCCAGAGTCTGTGTGTATCTTCACACTTCAACATACAACAACATCTTCACACTGTAGGAGCTTAAAACCGTCTCTGCCTTTATGTTCTCATTCATCTCTCTCGCTACCAGAGTCATCAAATACAATTAAAGTCGATTTTGTTTACTTGTGCCTTATCCTGAAGGGCTTTAAAAGCTGAAGGCTTTTCCTGTAGCGTCCTGGCCTCTTTGGCCCCCTCTCCAATGAAGCCTCTGCTTCCTCTTCCTCCAGTTCTGGCAGCGGTTGCAGAGAGGGCAGTGACAGACCCTCTACACACTCGGCTGCTTCCAGTGCACCAGGGAACATGTTGGGCCCTCTGAGGAGAAAAGAGCATTGTAAAAGCCATTGTACAAATATTTCTATTTATTTACACCAAGTTGTTACACAGTAACTGATCAATAGTACAAAACCCCCAAACATTGTTATATAATATCTCCAGACACAGTAATTCATTTTTGTGCACTGTAGTACACATTTAGTTTTTGCTTGCATCACTCACACTCTACATGCCACTCTGCTGAGTCCTGATGTTTCTTAGAGGACAACAGTAGCTTTAAAATGATGTCACATGTAAGCATGATAGCTACATTTAAAATATGTTTTTAAACTCAGATTATGATTAATTTTCAAAAACAAACATCTAGTAAGTAATTTGAGGGGGTTTTCAGACCTAAGCTTATTTAGTTTCACAGAGGAAATGACTCATTTATTAATGTGTACTCTGGTGCTCGTCAGGACTTTGTACTTAAATTTATTTCACTTTTTTCTAGTAGACAACTCTTTGACAGAGGCAGAAAGAATTCTTAACACAATCATTGAGGGAGATTCAGACATAGATCTTTCAGAAGATGAGAGTCATATGAGCCAAATAGGAGAGGGTGAAAACCCAGGAGGAGCCAGACAAACATTATCAAGATGCAGTGGCGGATGTAATGGAGAACGACACAGGGTCAGCTGGAATCTGCCGTCATCCTATCTGGTCCAACACCAGCATGTAGGAGAATCAGGAATTTTTGATTTTGAGTGAAAAAAGTACGGGTAACGTGCAGAAATGTCTTCCAGTAAATTGATTTAACTTATAAAGATGGTGTAAATGTGTTGTAAGTGAACTATATCGGATATTGGAGTATCTAAATTTTATTTTGCTAAATAATTTTCCATTATCTTCGGTTTATGACTTTGTTGGAAGAATGCAGAATTGGAGATGATGGTACCCTAATGACACTTAATGACTGGAGCCCACAGCAGTATTTCCAGCAGTAAAACTAATTCAGGACTTGTCCTTGTTGACCAACCAGCGTATGGTACAGGATTCAGGGTGTCGTTTAAACACAACACCAGAAGAAACCAATAGCTTTTTAGGAATCTCAGTGTACCATGCCAATGTACTGGGCTGCCAAAATAAGAGTCGCAGTTATGGCTGATTCCATGACATGTGGTCATTTCTACAAGATCAGGTCTTCGCTGAAAGTAGTCGATGAGCTGCCAGAAAATGAGAAAAAAAAAGGATCTCCTGGGGAAAGTCAGACCACTTCTAAAGAGAGTCCTTCAAGGTTGCCTCAATCTGCCCAGGCCAACAAAGGTCTGTATGATGAACAGGGACAAATATATGAACAAGACCTGAATAATACCAGTGATGAAGAGTTCTCTCTAGAAATCAAGAAAAGGACTGAATTTTGTTAGTTTCACATTCGTGATCAATGAACTCTCCTTGTGCACTGTAGTGCACATGTTGTAACATTTTAATAAAATTAGTTAAAAACAAAATTGTTTTTGCAATGTGTTTTTTACCAACCCAACACTTGATTTATATGGAAAAAATCAAAATACCTTTTTTCCATATAAATCTCAGGAGGATATAACATATGTTAATGTTTGAGGATTTTGTTAGCAGTTTTGCTTGATTATAGCATTATCAAAACCTCTGGAGTTTCCTTATGGCTTATAACATATGGTGAGTGTTTTGCTGAATCGTCCCCTGAGACACAGATAGGCTCGAGAATCACCTTGCTCATAGGTCACAGCCCCTCTCTGGTGTACAACTAAAGTGCTTATCTATTTAAAGACAACCTGCCAGCAGCCCCAGGAGCTCGGGAACAGACATCTGAGCTGTCGGTGTGTCCACACACCATCACTGATCCCTTGTATGGCAAACCTCCATGACAAGGTCAGCTTGACCTGTGTCAAGAGACTCACCAGAGACCGTGGTAGATAGTGAGATTCAATACAGTGCATACCGAAGGTGCATAACAGAGTTGCATAACAAAAAGTAACAACATGTTGTAACTCCTAATGTAAAAGTATGATGTGAACCTAACTCTGAGTTCAGGAAAAACAGAAAAAAAAAGTCCTCCATGCCCCAGTCATGTGAAGTTTGTCATATGGCTGTGAAGTTTCAAAGCTCTCTTTAGGGGAAAGGCTGCACGCTTTTAGTTTAAAATATAAACCTTTGCAGCCTGCATTCAAAGAGCTCCTGGAGCAAAACAAAGAAGGTTCAGACTAAATATGCTGGATAGTTGTTTAACTTGTTAGTCAGGTTTCAGCTGGGACAACAAAATCATAAACATGCATGAGAGAAGTCATTTTGCAGCTTTCATTTTACCAAAACATAAACACATAAAGTTCACATATCAACTAAAAAGTAGCAAAGGCACAAAGAAAAGTAGAAATTAGAGGCAGAGAAGTTAATAACTGGAGTTACGGTAAACATAATGTCTGATATTAGGATAGACACACTTACACGCTTTGCCCTTAAATTCCTTGATGACTTTATCAAAAATCAATACTTTTAAAACGCAGCCTCCCTCTAAACAGGCATTTAATTATAGAGATCCCGCAGAAGATCATATGTTCCTGTTACTGGTGTGGAAACAGAGGGATTAATTTATGTTTTCACTGTGACACTTACTTTTAAGTCCTCCTTGGTCAGGTCAGTACAGATCTCAGATGTTGTGCCTATAAGCAAGAACCAGAGAAGAAGAAGATTCTAACGACCATGGTATCTCTTCTCTAACTTTTGTCATTTCATTAAAGTCTAAACTCCGCACAGACACATCTTCCTCATCTGCGGAGCTGCGCTCGGATGAATACACGTTTAGGAAACATGGGAAACTTTAGCGCCTCACGTGTATGAAATGCGTGCTGCTTTCTCCCGGCATTAACTGAAGCTACCTCCTTTTGCCGTCACACGGAGCCCCGAGGGGAGAGGAATTCCCGATAACGCTCTTATGTCACACGGTCTCCACCAACCGCTGACAGAGCTTAGCGGTCACCCTAGTAACGGGGATAACAACGAGGAAGTGCACACAGCAGGGAGGGGCGGGTCCACAGAGGATATTTTTAAACAGGCGGAAGAATGCTGCATTTTAATTGGTTGCTAGGTTGTTAGGCATTGGGAGGGCCGCTCTGCTGTGATTGGTTATATTTGGCTCGCCCGGTTCTCGTTACCGCTCAAAGTGCACCATACATACTGTCCGTCCCTTCATCGGAAGGCTTTCTTTGCACAATCATCAAAATGTAGACAGTTTTCTAATGGATCATTCGGCGCCCGCATGAGCTTCAAATGACTTTCATTTTTTTTTAAAAAGTCCAGGTTAGAGAAATGTCCTAGAGAGATAATAAATATAATAAAGAAATAATATGTGTGAGTGATCCCATCAGGTATTTCTCACTTTTTCAGAAGGGAATGGGCTTTTTAGTTATATCTGATATAAAATGATAGATCACCCTCAATAAACACGAAGCAATAATTCTGAGTAAATTGAGATATATAAAATTAATGGTTGATATATATTAAAGAAAACGTGCTCGGTTTAAACCGAATCTACACCATTCGAGCAGATTTCATTTGAACAGATTCCATTAAATATAACATGGTACAAAATTACATGGAAAATTTACATGCAATTAAAATAGTGAAAGTTAGAAGTTTGGGCAGAATTTTTTGAATGCACGTGGCAAGATTATTAATATTAATAATCTTCTAAATTATGGCCACTATTTAAAAAAGAAATAAATCTATATTCAAGGTAAGAATTGGCTTAAATAAGTAAGATTTCTGGTCAGATGTCTCATATGGATTTTGATCTGCACACTTAGTTCATTAATCTGACTGAAATTATTTATTTATCTGCAGACTTTAATTATAATCTAAATTTTTCTTGAAGTACATCGACCTGAAAGCTCTGAAAAAACGACTACTGCAGTTTTTCGGTGCACAAGGTCATTTAATCACGTGTCTTTTTCGTCTGACTACTTTAAAACCCAAAGAGATTCACTTTACACTGAATATTAGTCAATAAGATGAATACATTTGCAAAGCTGGCAGCCTTCACCTCCGGCCCTAATGCCCTGTGATTAACAACTACTCAGCTTTATATCTTCCCATACATTGTGGGAGCATTTATAATGAATCCCATTTGCATGCATGTGTGCATGTTTATTCAATTTTGAAGGTCACTATATTTTAAATCACATAAGGTACCGATCCAAGCACAGACTATGTCCTTTAATATTTTCCTAAATGCCCATAAGACTGAAAATATCATTTTTCATCCCATAAACTGAGACAATTCAAAGTATTAACATGTCAGTTAGGTCTGAACAGCACGGCTCATGGTTGGCAGGATAGGGAATCAAAAGGTTGAAGGACATAAGCAAAAAGAAACGAAGATAGTGGATCACACAAAGGGCCTTTAGAGGTGTATAAAGCTGTGCTGCTGGTGCTAATAAAATACTCTCACTGGTTGGAAGAGTTTCACTACACTAACTATGACTCTATGGTGACTTGAAATTGTCCTCATGTAAATGTTAAGACCTCAAGCTCAGCTGGCTTTGCAAATAAAAGCTTCACTGAGACTTCGTAACGAGCCAAAGAAGTCGGGTAACGGCAGTTTACAAGCCTCAGCCAAGCACAACAGGATGGGAAATAAAGCCACCCAACACAGCAATGCAGCTGCAGCTTAGCTATAAAATGGACCCATCTTTCTACACTCTCCTCGGGTAAAATGGTAGCATCTACAAATTAATAGCTCTTCTTTTGAAAAAAAAAAAAAAAATGAAAAAAAAAATTGGGGGTAGAAATCATTGTGCAGAGAAGGGCTTTGTCTTTGCTGCTGATATAGTCACAGATCAAGACACAGCTCCTTCCACATCAGACTTTTGTGCACCTTTTTAAGATGCTTGCCTTGTCATTCAGGATAAGCAACACCAATTGTTACAAATGTCCCTGGGTTGTTATCACAGCATCAATAAAGGAAATCCTAAAAATACTTGTAAGGTGGAGCAGCAATGGAAACGGAGACCATCCAAAGTGCATCTGGGACACTGGCCAAAAGTTTTCCCCAAGGTTTGTTAACAAAAGTTAGCACCTGTATACTGCATATTATTATTATTACGTATGCTGCATTACAGTGTTCCCCATAGATCTTTGAAACATATTTATCTGGCTTTACATTATGGAGTATATACCCAGTGTTTGGGGTAATCTGTCCTGTGCTAAACATGTAATACCAAAAGTAATATGGGAGTTTTAAATCTATCTAATAAAAATACACCAACTGGGGGTGAAACATGTAAAATTTTCAAACTTTGAGAAAGACCAGATGTCTTTTACCCATTTCTCAGGCACACCACTAGCAACAGGTGCAGTGGCCACTTTGTCATCTCCCAAGCAGTTTCCCTTCACCATCTTCAGTCTAATAACGAAACGGTTTAAACTGGAAGAGACAAATTATGCCTTCAGTCTGGGAGGATTTATGGAAAGGTTTCATTGATTTGCTGAACTAACCGAAGCCTTTTTGGTTTTTTTTTTTTTTGGGGTTTTTTTTTTTTTTTTTTTTTTTTTTTAAATGACATCAGAAACAGCAGTATGCGACATTACGTGATGGCAGAGCTTCAGTTCATCCTTTGTCATTTTTTTTTTTTTTTTTTAATAAATAGGACAGGGGGAATGAATGAGAGAAAGAGGGGGAGAGAAAGAAAGAAAACCAAAGGGGAGAAGAGACGGTGAGAAGGGGGGGGAAGAGAGAGAGAAAAAAAAAAGAACTCCTGGGTCACCTGTATGGAGAAAAAAAAAAAACAAACAAAAAAAACAAACAGAGGAGACAGCAAACAACAAAGAGCAACATAATAATAGAGAAAACAAAGCACCATCACAATAAACTAGCTAGTCATAGATATCAATATTTACTAAATAATAAACGATATTGTGCAGCACGCAAGATAGACAGCGCACAGTGTGCTTTGAGGCAGCAGCCAAGAAAGCTTTAGTCCGCGTCTGTGAATACCCATGTGTGCATACCTGTGTGGATCAGCATGCTTGCATTCCAAAGGTTTCTCCATGTAATGATCTGCTAGGGAGTGTGGGGGGGCCACAGCCCCGTCCTCCAGGGTGTGAAGCGGGTATGGAGGAGATCAAAACTCCAGACATCCAGAGGCCCCCAGAACACAAGAGACCAAGGAAGACCAACAGAGGGGCAGCCGCGCCACTGTTCCAGTAAGAGCTGAGGAGAGTCCCAGATGAGGGCTCGCCCAGCAGCCGCGGAGCAGAAGTCAGGGGGAGTTGCAGTGACGCGCCCGTGAGCTCCGCCGGCCCCCAGCTGTGCCTGAGTGACCGAGCCCCAGGCCGAGAGGCCGGGGGCACCCCACCTCCAAAGGGGCCCGAGCGAGCCCCAGGCCCCGACAAGCGGCCGCCAAGGAGTGAGCCGGTGTGTACCCGGACGCCCACCCCCAGACACAAAGAACCACCAACACACCGACACCTGAGGGAGTCCGCCACCGGCAGGGGAAGTGGTGGTGGGTGGAGATAGGCCTCCAAACCTTGGAGGGCCTGAGGTGTCCCCAGAGAGGTGGCGTCTGATACCCAACCTGACATATAGACACAGACATACAGACACACACAGACACAAACATCCATTCCCACCCTCATGCTCTCATATGCACTCACTCCACACTCAACCAACGTGGAGACAGACATAAAGAGACGCTGTACACACGATCACACTCCCCAAGCGTACTCTACAAACCGGGTCTAGGTACCCTTGCCCCTGGAGGGGGGAATTGCACCCAGACCCAGGTGGTGTTACCCTTTTCCCTGCGGTGGGGAGAGGCAGACCACCCCGACTCCGCAGCAGCAGGGAGGCCCCACACCCCAGACCGCAGTCGGACGGCCAACTCCTCCTACTAGCCCTCCCGCTCCAGCAGGCCGCAGAGAATGGGGGTGGGAGAAGACTCCAAACCTCCCTCCACCCGCTCATTGTAGTGTTGATGCATATGTGTTCTAAGGTGCAATTAAAACCCAGGAGGGCATGGAGCTACCTGCCAAGGATCAGCAGGTAAGCGCATAGTCCCTCCTGCTAGCCCTCAATGACTAAGTGTATTTAAAATTGAGAGGTGGGCAACGACGTCAGGGGTGAGGTATACACCCTGATGGTGATTTGGACTCCGTGATTGTGCCCACCCCCAAGATCCTATATGTATGTGTAATGAGAGTGTGAATAATGTGAATGTCTAAGTTGTGGGATAAAATTGAGGCAGAGGCAGCCAGAAGGGGACAGGGGGGGGGGGGGGGTAGCCTCCTCTGCACCCTGGTGACATACCCCCACTCCAAGGCCCTGTATGTGTGGGTGGTTGTGGAGGAGCGGGAAGAGGGAGGCAGCTGGAGATGGGGAGGGAAGGAAGGGAGGGGCAGGTAACCCCTCCCTGGGGCCAGCTCCCCCGCTGACCCCAGTAGGCACTCCCACCCTCCGCGACCCGCCAGGGAAGGGGGGCCCAGGCCCATCAGACCGGGGCCCAGTGCAGTAGCGCCCCCCGGCTCCACAGAGCCCTGGACAGTCCACCCAACCCCACCACAGAGAAAACTGCACCCACCCCACCAACCACACATCTTCCAGACTACATAAGACGGTAAACGCCCAGGCTGAGATCTTCCTCCACCTCTCCTGTATCTCCCCCTCCTGCAGAGAGTTCCTGAAGAGAAGAAAGCTCCTGCAAGATGTGACCATCCCCCCCACCAGTTGAAGAGCCCCCCAGGCGGCTCGACGCACCGGCGGCACCCTGCTCCAGGGCCGGGCCCCCATGCACCCACCCGCCCACAACCCCGGCAACACACCAACCAGGACCCAAGCCCCCGAGGCCCGGCCCGGGCCCCAGCCCAGAGACGGAGCGCCCCCAGAACCTCACGCCCATCCCGGACCCACCCAGGGGCAGCCAGGTTGCCAGGTCAGTAACCCACGTCCGTCAGCACAGACCCTCCCCTAGCCCCGCTGCACGCAGCCGCGAGGAAACAGTCACCTGAGAGCCAACAGAGCCCCCAACCGGACGTGACCGCTACCCCGGGTTGAGCCCCCCAAGGAAGATGCCTCCGGGGAACCCCCCGACGCCCTAAGCCTGTCCCTACCCCCTCACCAATCACAACAGTGAAGGCGGGACCAAACTATGACCCCCCACCCCCACTAGGTGATGGAGCTGATAAAAGGGGCCCAGAGCAATTGATCTAATGTGGTGGCAGAGGCTGTATCAAGACTAATGTAATCTAATAGATAATTTCTATATTGGTTAGAATTAAGATTATTTTTATTTTTCCAGTTCATGAGGACTGTTTTCTTGGCTATGCATAGGGCAGTGAAGATCATATGGGCGATATTCTTTTCTGAAGTGACATTATCTAAGCTGCCCAACAAACACACTAAGGGGGAAGTTGGGATGTTACATTTCAGACACTTTGATAAGTCTTCACATATCTCGCGCCAAAACTTTTGCACTGGTGGACAGAACCAAAGAGCGTGGATGTAATTGTCTGGTGTATTGCCTTGACAGTGTGAGCAGTTGTTGGAAGATGTAAAGCCTTTTTGTGACAGCCTTTTGTCTAAAGTGGATAAATCCGTCTGAATGGACTGATTTTTTAATTTTCATGAGATTAATCCAAACATTATTGGAGAAGTTCAAAAGTTTTAAGACTCCACCTATAATTATTTTGCAGCATTTGTGCGATCTCGCTGGCAGCAGAGAAAGAAAAAGAAGAGGAAAAAAAGCAGTACACAAAGAAGAAAATCATCGATAGGGTCTCACTTTACTGAGCTGGGAAATTTGCTGAACTTCTGCAATCAATGCTCTGAATGTGGGCTTTGCTATCAACCTCCTGAGACTTTTAAGATAGCGACCACGCCGTAGTTAAGTACAATCACACAGTCCTTTCTTTTCTACAATTTAAGGAGGACTGGTTGACCATGAGGGACATGTTCTGTAAAAGGCTTGCTATACACGGTGGATTTGTACAAGTACATTTGAAGTGGGAAAGATCCCTGAGTCTAAAGCTATGGACAGATGAAATTTACACTAAGTGGAGACTGGAACTTCATATGGCCCTTTTTCACTGCTTCATTTGAAATTTTTCATCTTCTCGCAGCCCTCACACAATATCATCACACAGTGCTTTACTATATGAGCTTTGCTCTAGGCTAGACATTTCCACTGGTTATGGCCAGTTGGGGCTGCTGTCAGAAATAAATTGGTTTCTCTGCCTCTTCTCTGATTGTTGAATATACGTGCAAAATGGTGAAAAGGACCAGGCTGCTCCGCCGTTGAGTTAGAGACAAAAAAATATATATATACACCTCACATTTACGTACCACTTATGTTAGACGGCTGACTTCCATTCCATTAAACTGCAGTGTAGCTGCACCGGAAAGTTCACCACATGATAATATGCTGACTTTGTTCGATCGGTTATTCACAAGGGGGGGGAGAAAAATATATGCAGCACATTGCCGATAGCTGTCATGGTTTTTTTTAACAAACTCATCACTCCTTGATGATACCTTAAATGTTCCCACACATAAATGCGGCGCACAGCCTGTCTCTTTCTTTTAGGAGAGTTGTCAAATGCCATTAATATTCATAAATCTGTCAGTAGCTCTGCACATTTTAATTAGTTGGCATTTATTAGCAACTGGGGTTCTTAACATAGTGAAAATGTTGCAAATGTTGCATGCTTTCGTGCAAGGAAATTAACCTACAGCTGACATACAAGGTCGAGGCCCTTGGATTATTTAAAGCAGCAGAACACGTCTCTGAATATGTATCGCCACGACTGTAATCATTATCTTAGAGAAAACTCAGAACTAACAGAAGCCCTTGGATGAAAGTCTGAAAGAGGCTTGGCCTCTGTTTGTAAGCGCCATCTGAAAATGAATCTCTGTTTGACTCATAACTTTCCCCAAAATGAATTTTCTTGTTTGTTGTGTTTGGTGCCTCAGTGTGCAGTTTCATTTCATTTCAAGACGATTCTTTTCATTTTCCATCCTTTATGCATATGCAAAAAGCGACTTTGAACGCGACATGGTTGTTGGTGCCAGACAGGCTGCTCTGAGTATTTCAGAAACTGCTGATCCGCTTGGATGTTACCGCACAAACATCTCTAGTGTTTACAGAGAACCTTCTGAAAAAGTGAAAACATCCAGTGAGCAGCAGTTCGCTGGGTGATAATACCTTGTTGATGCCAGAGGTCAGAGGAGAACGGCCAGACTGCTTTAAGCTGATAGGAAGACAAAGTTAACTCAAGTTACTCGTTACAAACGAGGTATTAAGAAGAGCATCTATGGACACATAACATGTTGAACCTTGAAGCAGATGGGTGACAGCAACAGAACAACATACCAGGTGCTACTCCTGTCAGCTAAGAACAGGAAACTGAGCCTACAACTTGGAAAAACGCTGCCTGGTCTGTTGTCTGTTGGTGTTGATTTCTCCTGCTATATTGGCACAAGCAACATGAATGAATGGATCATCCTATCTTGTGCTGTATCAATAGTTCAAAAACAAGAGATAACTAGAAGTAACTGAACATGATGCACAGAATTCAGTGGAGAATAGTCTAGACACTGGTTGCAGGTGAAGATGGAGGCTTGGATGGAGGCTGACTGATGAGCGAGAGGCGGAGACGGAGAGGAGGTGGGTTGCACGGAGATGTCTGGAAGGGAGAATGGCAGATGCACAGGAAGCAGGAAGATCATGGGACTAGACCAGTGATGTCAAAATCAGCTTGACAGTGTAGGAAGGTGGGAGCTTAGATTAGCCGCCAACACTTGGGAAGCAGACAGATGAGTTACTACAGATCTTCCTTATTGAACCTGTGTACACTTTGGGCTCCATAGTACCAACTGGGCATTGTTTGAATACCATAGCCTACCTGAGTATTATTTCTGGCCAAGTTCATCCCCTTATGACACTTACACAACCTCCCCTTACACAACCTTTGAAGGCTCTTTCCAGCGGGTAACACGCCATGTCGCAAAGCTCAAATCATCTTAAACTGATTTCTCAACCAAGACAATGAGGTCTCTGTCCTCAAAAAGCCTCCACAGTCACCACATCTCAACGGAGCACCTGTGAGTTGTGGTGGGACGGGAGATTGATGTCATGGATCTGCACCAACTGTGAGATGCTATCATGTCAATGTGGACAAAAAACTCTGAGGAATGTTTCCACCACCTTGTTGAATTCATGCCATGAAGAATTAAGACAGTCCTGGAGGAACGGTGTCACCAACAGTTCAAAGCCCAACAATTATTTTTTTGATGAAAAATATTAAAATAAAGGCCTCTATACTGATTATAGCGTGCAAAGAAAAACATGTCTTTGTCATGTCTGGCAAAAACTACAAATGTAAAAGCTCGCTGCTGCTGAGCTACATGTCTCAGAAGCTGCGAAGATCTGAGCCTGCATGCTGCTTGTTTCAGCACTTTTTTTTTATTTTTTAGAGTTACTACAAAATCCCTGACAGTGACTCAGAGCAGAGCTTACACGTTGACAATAAGTCTGGTTTAATAAAGGGTCAGTCATGCATTGAGTGAAAGCTCCAGGGCTGTCCGTGTTGATTTTCCTAGAATGTATCCTTGGGATCTCAATCAAGCTGTGCAGCAAAGAATTAAAAGACATTAACTGACAACTGACGCAGTGCTAATGACAACCAGCTCCACAGTTCCTAGAAAGAAAGGAGTTACAGTACGTTTTACAAATTGCAAAAAAGAGTTTAAATATATGTTTTCTAAATTTGTAATTTGGGAATGAAACACTGTAATATGTTATGTGTTAATAAGAAGGAGACGGACAGGTGCACACATAACAGGCATGCAGTCAATCTTAACGCTTTACCCTTAACAAGGTTATTGATATTACTGAATAAACAAAAGCTACAGCATACTCAGATTTTTACACAAGTCCTAAAAGTGGAAACAGAATCCAATTAAATGACATGATGCTATTAGACTTTGCCATTAAAAAAAAAAAGAGTAGTGCAATTAGATTAACCACAAATGGATTCTTTAATTCTTAGAAATGAAGAAGCATATAACAGATGGATATAACCTTGACGTGTATTACTTTAAATGGCCAAGACTTCTGTTCAGGTAGGTGGTGACTTTAGGGGGTCAATCACTAGTTTTAAGTGATATTTAAAACAACCGGAAGTTTAGTTTTTGAATAACATTCTTTATTAGAGTGACAGAAGAATTATCCAGGGTATGATCATCAGCATACACATAGGTCATTAGCTAATCGGCATGCAGTGCCTTTGGTTTGTCAGGCAGAGCCAACCAACCTCATAATGTCTGGTTTGTTTGATTGATTTACAGTAACGAGTTCAATTTCAGTTACTGCTAAATACGAGATATCAGAGGAAAGTTCAGATACTTTTGCACCTTACAAACATATGTTTTTAAAAAATATATTTCTTTCTTTTTCCTCAATAAATCAGCAACCAAGTCCAATATTTTCATGTCATTTGTTTAAATTAATTGTCTAAGGTGAGTGAAACACCTGAATTCTGTGATTTGGATGGTTAAGTGGACACGTTTGGCAATAAAGTGCTAAACATACACCAACCTTTCTTGTAACTGTACTGGGCGAGGGACAATAACAGCAGCTGTCTGGTTTTCTTGCATTAGAGGTCAGATCAGGAAAAAAGAACCCACACAAGACTCTTTTACACACCATTTTTAAAAAAGGTGGATGAAGCTACTGTAATATCACTCATAGGTTAGTGAAGTCCTGTTTTAAAGCCTCAAGTTGTGCATTTCCACCATGCTAGTTCTTTTGAAACCAGATGTCAGAAGCTCAGGGTGTATCTGAAACCACCCAACAACCTGCGTAACAGCTTGTCTTTAACAAGCCATTAAACAATAAGCATACCTGGGTTTATTATCCAGCAGAGACCATATTGCATGAATTTTCCAGTTGTATAAACGAACATCATTTTGAATATAACAATGGGTTTTTAATACTTGGGTAGAAGTACTTTAGAGTTAATGACTGCCTTTACTGCAGGCAGTAAAGGCTTCAGTTGCTGCTTATCTGTGGGTCTCTCTGCATCCAGTTTCGTATTTAATAACTGAAAAGCATGCTCCATCAGACCGAGATCAGGTCACCGACTTAGCTTTCAGGATTCTAGCAGGACTGACATCATCAGTAAACACTTGCAACCTGTTTCCATTGGCAGCCATACTGTACGTGATCATACCACAGCAGTGCCTCCACCTCCTGAACAGTTAATCCAATACCTCTGCAAGCTGAAAGTCTGCACTGTTTGTTCAGTAGCAAAACTACAAAAACTGTCTTTATCCAACCAATTAATGACCGACTGAATGACTGTAGAACATTGTCTTTGTTTGTATTCATACAATCAGTAGAAATACACCAAAGTCTGTAATGTATGCAAGTCTACAAACTTGGCAGCTATCTGGAAATGCTTCCAGGCAATTAGATGTGTTGTTTTGGGGGTGTTTGAGTTATTTTGAAGCATTATGTAAAATAATTGCACCTATAGAATAAGAACTTAAATATTCTTCCAACTTTTCCTCCAAATGAGTTTTGTTTTACCCCCCCCCCCCCCATATCATCATATGGATGTGGAATTCTCCCATACATTTTAATTCAGGACGCTCTCAGCCTCCTTATGCTATGTTGTACCCGGTTATGCTAATCCAGCTGATGTTAATTATACATTTACTCAGTGGCTTCCATGCATGAAATTCAATTAATTTGCAGTTGTTCATGCTATATGTAAATTACCTTCAAATGTGCTTTAAAATATTCTATTTTTTTTTAACTATTACACACCATTTATCAGGTTTCAAGTTAGATATGTGGAGTGCAACTGTGTGGTAGAACACACTTCCCCTCAGCAATTTACTAAAAAAAGGAAAAGAAAAGAAAACTTCCTGTTTTACTACAGAGAGCAGTTTGTTTACAGATCCTCTGAATCCATTTTCTTCAAATGTACAACCATTAGTCTGACCCTGCTAGTCAGACAAATGGTTGCATCTCATTTGTGATAAATTATTTTTTATTTCACAGACGATTCTTGGCATATTGGTTTATTGAAGGAGGAGCGTTGCCAGTCTACAAGGAAAAGCAGTCGGACTTTGTGCTTTAGCCAACGAGGGCTCCTTGTTCATCTGCAACCTGGCTCCTCCAGCCTATCCCAGTGGCGAGAGGCGAGGTATGCCCTGGAAAGGGGACCAGCCTATGGCAGGGCGTGATGGAGAAAATATTAGTAGTATGTAATCATATTTCTCAGTGTCAGCTGAGAGGACTTAATAAGCTGATTTTGATTATGAACTTTAACTAATGTGATGTTAGCATGACACTGGTCATCGTGTGCTTGTCAGGAGTTAAACTTGTCCTTAGCGCTGTGATGTACTTCCCCTGCTGTGCTCCACCTTCATTAGTCTTTATGATCCACAGCACAGGCCCTTCTCCATCTTCTTCTAATCCGTCCACCCAGATCTCAAGTTGCAGTGCTGTGAAAAAGTATTTGTCTCCTTCCTGATTTCTTTCTCTCTTTTGGCATATTTGTCACACTTACACGTTTCAGATCAAATGGATTTTAATAATACTGTTAATAAAGTAGCCACATCAGAGGGGTTTAGAGTGTCTTTGTCTAACGTTCAAATTTGTTTGATGATCTTAAACATTTAAGGGTGACAAATATACTAAAAAACGAATAAAGGAGGAGGAAGCAAATGTCTTTACACAGCACTGTACAGACTTCTCAAGTCGTCACCAGATCTTCTGTTTTGATTCTGATTTCATTCAAATATTGGCTTCTTTAGTCATGCATATGCACTCACATCATATTAGTTTTTTGCAGTTTATAGTGATAAAGCTTTGAGTTTATTCTAATGATCACTAACCACTGTTTTCAGTTGGTAAAAGCCACGGTGCACAATGCTATGTGGTAGCTCCATTAATAGTTATCTTAGATTTCATCACTGGTACACTATTCAAAATTAAATATACAATCAATGGCATTTGTATGCAAACTACCAACTACTTTCATCTTAAATATTCATTTCATGGACACAAAGGTGGTTTTTTAAAAGTGAATTCTTTTTTTCAGGCTCAGGGACTGTTGTTGAAGGCTGTCTTTGTTTTCAGGAAGCTGATGAAAGTCTTACATTCACTTAACTCGAAACAACGCAGCGATGCTTTGCTAGCTCCGCCGTCAAACACAAGAATTACTTAAAATGAGTGTGTAAAGAAAAAACCCATCGGCTGAGGAAAAAGTCAAAGCACTGACGCTAGCGTAACCACTTCTCCTTTCTAAAAATAAACCTCTTTCAAATAAATGTCCGCAGTGCAGATAATTGCTGTCAGTGCAAAGCAATTCTTCTCCGGTAAAGGTCACTCGATTCATATCAGCATGAGAGTCCATCGCTCATCAGGCAAGGCAAGGCAAGTTTATTTGTATAGCACAATTCAACAACAAGGTGATTCAAAGTGCTTTACAGAGACATTAGAAACAAGAACAAATAAAAAGCATGATTTAAAATTGAATAAAACAAGCAAATAAACTAACTAACTAATTAACAAACAAACAAACAAACAAACAAACAAACAAACAACAGTATATAAAATCAAAACAGATAAAATCAGAACAATAGATAAGATCAGTAGTTAAATGTAAGTTTTGAAATTTAAGCTTAAAGTGTGGATTTGGTGCTTTATTCAAATGCAGCTGAGAACAGGTGAGTCTTCAACCTGGATTTAAATAAACTGAGTGTTTCAGCTGATCTGAGGCTTTCTGGGAGTTTGTTCCAGATATAAGGAGCATAAAAGCTGAATGCAGCTTCTCCGTGTCTGGTTCTGACTCTGGGAACTGATAAAAAGGGAGGGAGTATCACTGTCCCACCTTACCTGGCATGGGCCACACTGTGTTGGCATTCAGATCAAACACACTGGTTTCATCAATTAATGGGCCACGAATACCAGTGTAGGACCTCACCCCAGGAGGATGTTCGGTCCAAACATCTTATTACCAGTGAACAGGGTTAAAGAATCCAATAAATATATTTCCTGAACTACACACAGAGAGTTTCCCTCCAACTTTTTCCACCAAACCTTTCTTCTTACCTGTAGGGTTTCAGCATTTGATGTTGCGGACATCTGCTTAGCGGTTTCAAATACCTCGTGGGCATTCACCACTGTGCTTTCAAGTTGTGCCTACTTTGTATGAGGAGCGATGTACAAGGAACAAGTGTGGGACGAGGGGGATGAGGAAACCGTGAGCGGCGCTGGCATTGCGTGACATATGCCACTGAAATCCTCAGCTTGATATCCTGTACTCTGACACCCTGGGGAGCACAGTGTAAAGCAGTTATTCTAACACTTGATGTTCATTCAGGCTAAAAGTGGATGCAATTCTCCGAGCTTACCAAAACACAGTGGGGAAAAAAACATACAAAAAAAAAAAGATTTGCTACCTGCCAAACTAATAAGCCTCAGAGAAACAAATCTCTTTAGTTCTAGCTTTAATATTCCATAGTTTCCTGGTTTCTAAGATGTCATTCCAAGTGCCTCCAGGCAAGTATTTCTGGAGCTGCGCTGCAGAACTGGCACCTTGGATATAGAGTACAATTTAGGGGCTTTTATGCATACATAAATTAATGAGGACCGTGGAGCTTCTATTGAGAAAGAAACCTGCGTGAGCATGTCCCCCGGTGCTGTGGCCGAGCTGTCAATGCAAATCACCCCTGGTGCTGGACTGCAGACTGAAAAAGAATTACAGCGTGAGGTGTACTTGCTGTTAGGCTCAATAGGAGGAGCTGTTGACTTAACGCTACAAGTCAAAGAGCCATCTGAGTTTTTTTTCCAGTGATATATCCAGATAAACTGTAGCTTATCTGGCGACAGACAAAACAGCAGTGCGCCAGGCTGCGAGATGCCGGTCAGAGAGTTTAAACTCCTCATCCAGGTCCATAACGCAGACGAGCTTAGAAGCGAAGCCCCTCTGTGCTCTTCTAATCCACTTCCTGAGGTAATCGTTTATCTTATTTTGGACCACAAATGTTGCACACACAGACAGCATCATCTTACCTGCTCGCTTAAGGGAGGCCATAATCATAATTAAGTAGATGAAGATGCCTTCAGGACGCAACATGAGAGGAAAAGGTAATTAAGGGTGTCTAAAGCATCATCATGTCACCCACAAGAACCTGGTTATCTCCTCGCGTCCAATTATACCCATCTTACACTTATAAATGGATTTACAAAATCATTTGAAGAAATCCCCCCAGTATGACACCTGTGCCCTAAAATTTTAAATTCACACTAAGAATTTGTTCAAGCTCAACGTGAGCAGATGCCCAAGGACATCTCCAAATCTCTCTCTCAGAGGCTTTACAAGGTGGGAGCTGTCCTCCGGCATCGTCATTGTTGGTGAGTTAGATCACACCCTTTTCCCCTGCATACACCTTGAATCGAATTAATGAGGAGTCCCTCGCCGTGCCACAGCGATGAGACGACAACAATGGATGGAGAGCGGCATTCACCAGGGACTGCCGGTGGATTTAATTAGTCTGTTTACCTCCTCGTGTGATGCCTAAGGACCTGATGCACAGTCACAAGAACGTCAGTGCGTGCACGCTCGTGCACAAACAGCTGTAAAAGAGATAAATTGCAAGCGCCTCCAGTCTATCAGTGCGTAGGAATGGCAACTCAGTTGGGAGAAAACTGCAGACAGAAAACAGCTTCTGAAAAGAGAATTCGCCGTATTAGTGTTTTGTTTATGTCAGAGAGCGAGCCTAGTGAGTGAGAGCGAAGAGGCTGGTGTGAGGTGTGCTGGAGTTTGCCATCAGGGATGTTTCTGCTGAAATCAAGCCTTGCAGCGTGGAGAGGAAGTGTAGCGATGCACAACTCTGCGCAGGCAACGTCTCTCACAATCCCAAAGTGCACCATCACACAGACGGGAGGCTAAAAAGTACAGATTCACAGTTCCACATCTATCAGTAACATCATTATCATAACAAATAACTCTAGCATGCTTTTATGAGAAGAGAGAAGGCTGGATTTCCCTGCACATAAAAACATAACGTCCTGCATTACAGCACCAGCATTTCCTCTCCTTCCTAATCACGCTTGACAGAGGCCTACAGGCTAAGTGGGTTGGATATTACATACTATATTTAACGTGCAAACAGTTCCACTCCCATGACAGACAGTTTACTCTCCATCCATGAAACTGCCGCTCTTAATAACGGACACATGCGTACAGGAAGGAAAGTCTTGTAAGAGCTTGTAGGCAAAAACATTTCTCATTATTAATTCAGCTACAAGACGAAGTAGTATGCTAAGTGCATGAGTGCTAATTTTTCAAATGCAGTGAAAGCAGGAGATGGAGGAGGCCAATGAGAGCAAATCATGCGTAATAATAAACCTTTGTTTCCCAGAGCAACTGAGGAAGAGAGCATGCCGCCAAAAAGCCCAGTGGAGGCGTATTAAGAATGCTTGACTGGGCTTCTGGGAGGAACCACCAAGTCCTGGCGGCGAGAACTCTCTATCTAGCGAAGGTGGAGAAGAAAACTCCCCTCTGTAGAAAGAGTGTTGTATAACCACTTAATATATGGATCCAGGCAAGCGGAACACAAACACAAACATTTCATGTATGCCAGAATGCTCACAAACTAACTGCCTCACCAATTAAACATCATTAACATGATCCCCTAGGTGTGCTTCCTAGTTAAGTGCGATGTGGCTGCACTGTGCCTTTAGTCAGGCTGACAGCCAGGCTTAATTGGCTTCTGAAAGACACAAACGTCCTTCTCTAAGGTTCTAAAACCAGCTTCGAGTACAGCTTCTGTAAGAACAGGAAGACTAAAGAAATACAGCCCTTCAAGCAAGAGTGAGCACAAACTGAAGTGGACCACCTGTCTTGTTCTGTGCAGGTCTACGTATGTGTCTCCCAGGACTGATAGTAAGGGATGACAGGCATAAAGATATCTGAACAACTGCACCTGAATATCATATATCCACCCCCCATACAACCATCTCTGAAAATCACACATGTATATATAAAAAATAAAAATAAAAAAAATAAAAAAAAGGATTTTTAGCCAAGATTGCTACTTTTAACAGAAAAATCCCAAAAGGCCAAACCTGTGGGCTGTGCTCTGGAACATGAGTGGATTTTGTTAGAGGCCTAGAAACCTTTCTCTGGTGTCTGTCATGTGCTTACTTGTGTCTGCAGCAACATGAAGGACACAAAGCTGAGCTGTAGGCAAAGGAGCAGACAGTACCCTGTCTGGACAAAGTGATAAACACGCTTTTTGTTTCAAGTAAAAAATACTCCCTAAGGGTCATACCATGAAAAAATAAAAAAATAAAATCAATCGTTGCCTCCCACCTCACCCTCTCAGAATAAGCCCATTTTTTAAAAACATGAGCACATCACTCCAGTGCTGGCCTCTCTACATTAACTTCCTCTCCAGTTAAGTTTAAGAATTGATTGTTTTTAAGGCTTTTTAACAGTCTTATTTGTTTACATTCAGCTCCCAGTTCTCTCAGATCCACTGGTAAAAACTCAGAACACCTTTACTCTCTGACCCTTCCAGCCCACTAACCCCTCATTTGTTCTTATGTATATTCAGTTCAGTCCAGTTCAATCTTATTTATATAGAGCCAACTAACAGCCACCTCAAGGTACTTCATGTCGTAAGGTGAAGACCCTGAAAGCCTCCTAATTAATGCTTGTGTGTATTACATACTTTGTTAAGCACTTGGTCAGTGAACACTGTTTTAAATGTGCTTTATAAATAAATTTAGCTTGCTGTCAACTTTTTATTTGTAGCTTTAGCATTTTTAATGAAGCCATGCAAATTTTTTTACCTTTATTCTATGAAACTGCAAGTTTGGTGCTTTTTAATTCACTGTATTTTTCCAGGATTTCCGAGCTCTTATACCTTCATAAGTGTGTGCAATTTCCAGGACTGAAAGACACGCTTCAGCTCTGTTCAAATCTGCAACCAGCTCAATTTTACACCCACTCCAGCGTCACAATTTAAAGACAAAATCTTTTTTTTTGTGAGATGTTCCACACTGCACCATGACGTGGGCTATTAGGAAATGGATTTTTCCCTCCAATTTTCTGATAATACCCTGGAGAATAACATGAAAAGTGCTTTTTTTTGGAGCAAACTTTTAGAGGGCACATCATCACATTTTGACATTCATCTTCTAGCCGTGATTTCATCTGCTTTAAAATTACTTTCTATTAGTCCTGGTTTTTTAAATGAAGAAAAAAAACAGCTCTGTTTAAGGAGTGTCATGTGCCCACACTATTAACAGGTCCTGAAATGTTTTTTCAAAAACCTTCTAGTTTGAGAACAGAACTTATTTTGCTGAATTAAAAACTTTATATGGGATGACCCTTCCCCAAGTATATGATATCCTCCTATTAGCAACCTGGAAATCTTCTGAAAGTTTTAAGACAGCTGAGGAAAAAATATTTGATTCAAATCCCTCAGGATAAACGGGGAGAAAGTATTAAACATGCAAAAAAAAAAAGGGGTACACTTTCACTATGGTAGGTGTGGCTCTTCCTCACAGTTGCCCAAATTTACATCAATTCTGTGTATCCACATTTTTCTGATATTTTCAACAGTGTCAAAACGTATCAGCACTAGAACCAGAAGCCGGATCACTCATCACCCGAGTTTGTGAGGCTCTTTTTGGACAAGCTGACACAGCGGGCTTGTGATCTAACCTTTCCATGTGGATTAAACACGGTAAGATTAAGATACACTCTCAATATAACATGTTCAGGAATCGTTTCATATCATACTTTGCATGTAGAAGTTCCTAATCTGCAACCTAAACTGATCCTGTCTTGAGATCTGTGAGTAAACAGTGAGAAATCAGAAAGGTTTAGGTATTTAAAAACACATTTTTATGCTTTTCTACATATCTGTAATGGCATAGAGAATTGGTAATTCCTTATTATACTCCTTGGCTCAAAATAATACTTGAAATATGTACAACCCTAACCCTGCTAACCTTCATTGACACATATAAAACATATATATAAAAAATAAACAGACTCATTTATGTATACTCAAACATCTTTTTTATAATCAAAAATATCATCCAAGCATTTACAGTGTATTACAACAAATGATTCTATGCAACTGTTAACCGCCTTTACAGAAAATGAAGAAATATATCTATTTTTTGATCTATGTTACAAACCAGGAACAGCAAAAAAGAGAAGAGAGGGAGGCCAAAGGGTTTGGAGGATTGAAGTGTTCAGGCGTACCCTGATTACCTCCCAGTGTAGCCCTGTAGACCGGGCCCACACTGACACCACACAGAGCCAACTGTAGGCTTTGAAATCACAATGCCCTGCCCCTGTGGGCAAAAAACTACAGAATAATCCAGTGACTGTAGGAATTGGTGCTGTTCTGCGACTCGCGGGGAGTCATCGCGTCTAAAAATATTTAGCCGACATCGAGAAACTGAGTTCAAGCTCATGAAGACTGCATCACCAGGGCTTGGTGTCAACACTACTGTAGCCATAGAAATGCAGCATTTGCACGTCTCTGCCACCCACACAGAGTCCCTGAAATGCTGTTAACTTTCCTCTCTGATCTGTGCTCAGTCTGCTGTGTCCTCGTACAGTCCGGTCTTTGATAGCTGTGGACTTTACATGGTTTCTTTCACATGTCTACAGTATCTCAGTGTTGCCTTGTCCGCCTGTTTTCTCCTCCACAAGTGCCACCGGCCGTCTCTACGTGCTCTTGATGCCCTGAAAGCCGCAGAAGTTCCAGCGTTTCTCTAGACTGGCTCCGACACCAGTTAGCTCCTGTCTGAAGGTGCAGGGCAGCCGAGAGAGAAGAGACTCCACCTCAGTGGGGTTGATCTGCAAACACAGGTACAGATTATAAGCCCACATTGTCTAAGACATATCCATCTGCACCTGTGCACCACACAATCACATTAATTAAAAAAAAAAAAGAAGGTATTCCTGAAACAGATCTTGCACAAATCACACTTGAAAGTAGTGAAACCTCTGGAGAACCAGCATCAGACCACAGGTCACATCCATCTGCTGTCCCACTAACCTCTTGTGACTTCACTCGGCTCTCAGAATTCTGTTTTGACTTTCCTCACATGAGATAAAACACTTACACAGTTATTAGAAGCCAGATGTTGTAGTTAAGCAGTGGAACTATTAATTATATCATGTCTTGATGGACAGCTTATCACTAAAATTAAAACCCCTTGATTTATTTTTTGATTTAAAATCATTTAAAAAATGTTTTAATTTAAAACTGTCAAAGTCTGCTCATGGCACTGAAGTAAGCAACTGTGTTTGAATCAGCTGGGACACGTGACTATGATCGGTTCATTGCTCTTGTTAGCAGACCTGAGGAAGGTCATTCAGGCCTTTATCTCCTCCAGACTTAATTATAGTGATGTGCTTTTTTTCAGGTTTTACAGGAAAAACATTAAGAAACTACAGCTAGTCCAGAGTCGTGCTGGTGGAGATAATCTATCACATTAGCCGCGTCTTTACCGTCCTTCACTGACAGAGTTTAAGATTTTTGCTACCTTTGAAAACTTTGCGGGAGTGGGAACCTTTGTGCAACTCAAACGCAGCTTTGCCGTCTCCTGTCACTGCCGTACAGACTCATTAGCTGAAGAACTCAATGCTTGACTTATTAACCAACAAAAAGGGTTTTTTAAACCCCTTCTAACTACCAAACCTTTTGCAATACTTTAGTAGTTTTAATTGCAATCATTCTAACTTACTATTTTACAGATTTGTACCAAATTGCAAGCTGGTAAGTTGACGGGCGTCCATATGCCGTAAGAACATCTTTAATCAATCCTGGTACTGATTCTGCAAGCTTCCAAAATGTACTCAAGGCTCTCCTGGTATTTTAGTTATAATGTGGGAGACGCTGGCCACAGAATCTTTCTTAATCACCTGGGCTTAAATCTGGTGGTTGCACAGCGTAGCATGTGATTCATATCCCTTTCCTACTCAAACTATTCAGTGACTCATGGTATCCTGCGGATGGAGACATTGTCATCCTAGAAATGTTTCGACCCTAATGGAAAAGTTTCATTATAGGATGAAGGATAAGTCATTCAGAGCAGCTATTTTCATCTGTTACGATGGGCAGCGCGTCAAATTACGCATGCTAGAATAATAAAATCTCGACCTTCCCGTGAGTGTGAGACAGACTGCATTGCTCCCCATTTATAGGGACCGTCTTTCTTTACATGTGCGCGGCCTTTGGACTCTGTCTTCTAATGTAGAAGAAACTGAACAGCTGTGTGCTCATATTGCTTAATCTCACAGAAGTGCGCTGAAGAAGTTTCTAATGTTCTAGGCTTTTTGTCAGGAGAGCCGCGAGAAGTCCCAGATGCAGTGTCGGTACTCATTACGACATATTATGCAAGATAATGTGATCAATTTTCATGCGTGATGGCCATCTTTGTTCCAGACATCAACCAACACCCAATTTCATCTGGATCTGGTGATTATCGGGCTGATTTTGTGTAGTCTGCAGACTGCAAAAGGGGGCGAGTTAACCCCAAACCATGCTTTCTACGGCTTAACAGAATCTCTGGATCCCCTTAATGTAGCGCTCAAACCTTCAGGCTTGTCAGTCGTCTTTGAGCTAATTTTCAGTTATATTTGCACGACGCACATCAAACTCGGCACAGATGAAAAATATACTTAGCCCCTAATTATAACTTTGCAAACATTTTAGTCATACCCATTAGTGAGAAAGTGTACTCATGCTTTTCAATTCACTTTGTTTTCAGTGGAAACATCTTTTAAGGCAGGAAACCACTTTGGGAGAAAAATGCTCACCAGCCCTTGTTGGGTCACCCAGTGAGTTGTTCATAACATTCAGGCTTTATTCTCTTACACCTCCTCTACACGTTCAGTCACATGGGTGGGCTGAGGATCAGTCAGCCTAAATCCTGAGGTGACGCTGCCAAGATTCACTGTCCAAGCTGCTGTAAACATCCCACAGTGACTTGAATTAATAAGTAGATTGTTTAAGAGCTGCACTCATGTCAGGACGCATTAAGAGCCATCGTGGAGATAGGACTAGAGTGTCATTACACACAATGAAGCCGTGCGTGATTGTGTGTGTGGAGCGACCAGATAAGGAGAGAGGATTGGACTCGTTGTTGGTGAGTCCAGCCAGTGATATTGACAAAACTCTGTGGGCTGCTTAATGTGTGTAGCGAAGAGTCTGTGTGGGAACAACAGATGTACAGGCAAACTCAGACGCACACAGACAGACAAGCGTGGGCGTCCGCTCACATTAAAACACACTCAAGACAAAAAAATCCCCAAAAGGCATCAGAGAAGTCCGTCACACTCTTTGCATGTGTGGGAATGAGTCAGGCTGGTGATGAGCATATTTAAAGAGTTGCTACAGAGAACACGCATTTCTCGGGGCAGCCACGTCGATGCGCTTGAGACATCCGCATTTTTGCCAATTAATTCTACTAAATGATAAGTTGTCAGAAAAGGGTTTAATGTTTGCTCAGCGCTGGGAATATAAAGGGATAGGCTGCCATTTTTTCCCCCTGAAGGTCTTCTTGTTGGGGCGGAGAGGAGAAGTGGCCATTAATCTTAGTGTTGCTTTTTTGGAGGTGACACTGAAAGTTGGCATCTTGAAAGCCTCATATAAGTGGCAGTGAAGAGCGATAATGTGTCTAAAACGCCTCGTCGGAAAGATGGGGATGGAATAGCCTCAGCGGACAGAGTGGAAGCTGAGGATGTGTGAGGATTGGGCGGTGTCTGGCTTCAAGTGACATGAAGAAGGATCTACTTTTAATACGTTCCCGCATCAGGAAAAGTCAGATATGAGAAGACATGTTTGAAGTCCACATACAGAAAAGTGAAATTGTCAAAGTTAAACTTGCTTGAAAACCATTTTCACCACATTATTAGGTACACTCCTTCAACTGCTTTTTAAGGCAAATATTAAATCAGCCAATTGCACGGCAGCAACTTAAAGCATATCCAGTCATTTTTCTGATCTCACAAAGCTCAAACAAACTAAGCTCAACGAACTCATGCATTGGTGTCCTGAACATGTCAATGAGTTCATTGTACTCAAGTGGCCTTCACAGTCCCCAGTCTGACGTTTACTATGACTGGTTATGTATTTGTCTCAGTAAAAGTGGAGTGTCTCTTTTCCAAGAGACCTTTCCAAAACCCACAGTTAGCTCACAACATTTTTCTATATTTAACAAAACATTATAATAATAATAAATACCAAGCTGTACGCATTTAGAAGGCAAAGAAGAATGAGCAGTGTGGAAGTTAGTTGTTAGATGTGTTGGTGTGCACATGTTGGCACTGCTGGAAAACACCACCAAACCTTTAAATGACCCAGCGTATATAGGAAGCCACTCACATGACCCAGGTGTCTTACGACATCAAAATGTACACATTTGAACTTACAGGGAAGCGTTTACATGGCTAATGAAAAAAAACATATGTTAAAACAGCAAGCTCTCGGTTTATCCCAGTTCAAGTCAAAGACAAAAGAAATGTTGCTAAATACCAAAGGGGGCTAAAACACAGCGCTGTGTAAATCTGTTTGGACAGACACATGTTATCCTTCCTCTCACCTATCTCTTGGGGAGAAAACAAATATTTGTATTGTCAAAGGGCTCTAAAAGCAATACAGCTTGTGTTGATGGCACAGCAGGGCCTTGGCATACAAGCCCATACATCAGTCCTATACAGGAAAGAGACACGCTGCCAGTACAGGTGCATACAATCCACAGTAGAAGAAGTTTTGATTCGTGCGAGTCTGTTACCTTGGTGTCCAAACGCTGCAGGTATGAACAGATGTACTCGATGCTGGCTCCAAACGGGTGGACGTGCAGGAACGTTGAAATGATCCCTGAGGTAGAACAAACAAATCGTGGGAAGATGTTAACACAGAGCCATGTCACAAACCTCCTGTCACCCATAAAACGTCGATGAACTACACCAGTATGTTCACAACGCCGCTTTATCTGACTCTTTCTCCTGTCCTCTGACTGAGCTTCGAGTGGCGTCTCCCAGAGTCCCACTACTGTTAAGAGCCTCTTGTACATTGTGGCTCCAGATTAGAGAGAGTGTTTAATGGTGGCTTTGATGCCGTTGTCTCATCAAAGCCCAACTCTCCCCTAGCTCAAACATACCATCTGCTATCAGCTCACAGACAGGGCCAGGAGAGAGGTAATCCTCCACCTCTGTTTACAAATCACCTATGCAGCATTGAGGTACCCTGATTTGAAAAAAAGAAGCAAAAACAAGTAAAAAACAAACAACAATAACAAAACAAAGTGAAAGCAACAATGATTTCTGCTGGGTCAAACACCGAAGCAAAAATATGATAAGCATTAGAGTCTTTTTAGAGGAAAACAGTATGCCAAGACTTCATTTTTGTCACCTGCAGGAGGTCAATCGATACTTGAACACAAACAGCGTGCTCGTCTGGAGCTGCTCCACTGACAATGATTAAGAGACCGACTGAGAATCTAATGGTGCATTTAGATAGCACACCGAGTTAAAATTCACGATGATTTATTTGCAACAATTCGCCCACTACAATCGTTTTGCTGTCCATGCTTATTCACCTTAAAAATCAGCCAATAAACACCTTCTCCAACTGACAGCAGACGTTTGCTGGAGCAATATGCACCCACTCTCTGCGTCTGTGTGTAGATTACCAGAATGTGCTAGAGTCAGAGCTCATGATCATTACATTGATGAGACCATAAAAGATGACAAATGGTGATTTTCACTTCCAGAAAGGAACAGACACTGCTGCCATTCCTCTTATTTTACACCACATTTCTTTCTAAGAATTGTATAACTATTACGTCTGAAAGCTGACACAACTTTCAAGCACCTGAAGAAACAAGCCAATAAATATAAACAACACTTGAACTTGATTAAAAGTTTCTGTAAAATGTTCCATGAGGCAAATCCAAAAACAGGTGATCGCTCTATAGAAAGGAAGCTTTGAAGCTACAGTCACACTAATGAAAACAGTGGTTGGAGACCGAGACACAAACTTGCAATATTGTTGCCAAACTCATAGATTAAAAAATGGAATTCAGAGATTCCTTCACAAAGAGTTAAAAAGTATCTGCAGGGTGGTGATTTACCTGCACAGTGACAGCCACTGTGGAACCTGGTCTTTCAATAAGATTATAACCAGAATGCAACCAGAGTTAAATCTCATAGTTGATCATTATTTGCCAACCTCAGCCAATCTGTCTGAGTGCGACTGCAGTCAGTCTAAGGAAGAGTGCAACTGTTTGGAGACATGTTGCCTCCCACCAGGCAACCTGTGCTATCGCATTTCAATCTTAAGCAGTCGAAAGCAGCTGGTCACGGCAACTATTTGCAAAAATGAAAAACAACGCAACCCTTGATTTTTACTTGTTGCAAGGAAGTCGTCATCCTTTTTTTCCCCCCCATAAGCCATAAATGCAGCGGTTGGTGCAGCATCCAGACTTCCCATGTTTGGTGTTTCTGAATCTTTATCCAAATCTTCCTACTTTCTGCCTTCAAGGCACTCTGACACTTTGTGTGCAGCTGCAGGGCCATGAATGCTGAGGGCAGCTCGAGTAAGGTGTGTGTTATAATAATAAACTCTGCATATAAGAAACACACATTTCTGGAGAAAGGGGCATTTGAATGTAACCAGGAGCCAGCGATCAAATGTAGCTGTAAGCTTGTGTCCTGGTAAAGGGCACAGTGAAAAGACAATTTACTTAGCATGTTTTGGTGAGAAACCAGAGCTCCCGGAGGAAGCGTGAGGAGAGGATGCAAACTCCACACAGAAGGGCCCGGGCCTGCCACTGAGCAGTTCATGGGTTAAGAAATGTCTCAGTGAGAGTGCTGGGAAAAAGCCAGAGTGTCAGCGTACCAACTAGCAGAGCTTCCCTCTCGGAGTGGACAGGACTTGGTGGATTCCTCTCTGTGGGACCTTCTTTCTCCTGACTGCAGGACACCACCGTCGACGCTGTGGCTTCCTACACGTGCACAAAACACACACACGGTTAGCATGAATCAGTCTGCAGACAGCCACTGGCACTGTTTGACTGAGTTATCTGGCGTAATGTAAACAAATTCAAATTTAGGCTGATGCATGGGACACAATAAAAAGACAATCATGCACAAATAAGTGCGACGAGCACACCAGAAAGTTTCACCACCAACATGTCAATCCAGAGAGACAATGAAAACGGGGATAATGAATGAGGAAGGGGATAATGAGGCGAGGGAGGATATTCAGCCAGCAGCTATATTTCTAATAGAGGGAAGCGTGTCTCGCACATACACAATGACAGGACAGAGGAGACGAGTTTGAAAAGAACAAATAGAGGGAGAGGGGAAGAGACTTGGAAGGCGAACGATCAAGCTGCTCGTTTCAGATCTCTGACAGGTGGCAGAGAAGAGGCAGCATAACAGAAGAGATTTTGTCTGTGTTTGTTGTTCTACATAGTACGGTGCGTACCATTTCCACTTCTAGTGTGGGATCTCTGGTGGCCTTTTTTTATCCATCCATAACACCCTGTGAGTGTGTCTTGGTGTGTGGGTGTGTAGACATACGCACATGTGCAAGCCGTTTTGACTTTATGACTCCTTTATTTCCTAGCCCACTTGTGTCTGTGTGATTTATTAAATGACACATGCAGTTGCAGTGAACTAGTTTGGCCCGTAATGATCTGTCATGTCATTGGAAGAGGAGAGAGGGGGAAATCGGGAGGAGGAGGAGAAGGAAAACAAGAAGAAGAAAGGGAGAATGAGGACAAAACTATGTGGAGGACTGAGCATTTTTCCCCACTTACGCTGCTTTGATTAGCGCTCTCCTCGCTTCCTCTGTCGTCTTGCTTCGACATCTCCAGCTGTAGCACATTAGAAACATATGAAGAATAACACACTGAGAAACAAGCCAGGCACCAATGTATGCAGACAGGCAGGAGGGAGGTCTTAAAGTTGTTTATTTTTAGAATAATGTCAAGATATGAGCTGATTGTGAAGAAACAAGAAACGCTAAGACAGTAAACTCCATATGGATGTAATTAACTCTTCCTGAGTCAAAACTGGCACAAACAAGTCAGCTATTAAATATGTAACAGTGTGCGTCCTGATTTTTCTGGAATATAAAACAGCTCTAATGATACGTTAGTCCATCAACAGCAAAGTAATCCACAGCAGACCTGCTAAATGATCAGCTTAAAAAACAAAAAAAACAGCCTGTCAGGTGTAAGGACGGGTTTTCACGGATGTACAGTCTGTGTATTTAATTTGGATTGGTGGACTTGCTGGTGTGTTTCGGATCACTGTCCTGCTATGTTAACAAGTTGAGTCGAAAATATAAAAATTAGGAGCTTCAGAAGCTGTCAGAGTGTCAAACAGACCCACTGTAGCTCACAGACAGCTTTATCTTGTGAAAAGCAGTTACTACAAATAAAGTCATTTATGTCTATAAGTTATTATGGACTGTTATGGATTCTACATACACATCAATTTCTTTACTGATTTATAATCAATATTCTGTCTGGAACAATTTACTGGCTCTGGACCCAAACACAGCAGAAAAACAGTGTTTAATAAAGGCTTGCATTTGACTCAGGTGTGCAAAGCTCCAACGCCACAAGTTAGACTGTCAGATAAACCCGCCAAGCTTACAAAGAATACAATTAAATGGAAAGGACTCAACTAGAATTGGTTTTAGATTGCTACCCTTACCTCTGGCTCTAAATTATGCTTTTTATCATAAGGAATAATTGTGGGTGATGCTGAGTTTACATTTACAGTGTGGGAGGCTTCCAGTGAAAATAAACTATTGAGTTGCATAATGGGAAGTGCTTTCCTTATATTAGGTACTGAAAGTCTGAATATCCTGGCTTTCTCATGTATATCGTCTCACAAGTGGTAACTTGCGATACTAAGTCAGCGAAATGCCCCTTTACTCACAAAGGAAAGCAGCCGATAAATCCCAACGGAAAACTCTTAGTGACGACAATAAAATACATACAAAGAAATGATAAAGATGTTTGTTGTGATCATAATAATAAGGTTAATGGCTTCAATGACCTGCACTTGCATCGGTGAAGTGATATGTGGCGACAGCTCGCTGACAGTAAGGACAGTGACTGAACCAGTGAAGAAGAACTGATGGCATGAGAGATGTCCTCGGCATGACAAATCATCCTACATTGCCTGCTAATCTTCGGAGAAAGCAACGCCCCAAAATTGATTTCTCTTTCTCCCTTTAATGAGACTGTCTTTCATGATTCATGTTTGCCCATATGCAAGAATTTAATTAGCATATTTCCCAGGGCTCACAGTTGTGGAGGGACACATTTCTAATCAAACCCATCACTCTTAACAAGCTATTGACAACCCTGTCATTCCAGCTGATCGGAAGAAGAAGAGATCCGTTAACAAATGACTAACTCAGCTCGGCGTCGCATGAAACCTGTTATCTCCGAGCTAACAGACAACACACGCAGAGGCTCCCACATAGTTTGAGAGCCTTTCGTTTGTATTATCATCCAATTTAATAGGCGATTTAACCCGAGGCTCATTTTAATGACAGCCATTTCTCTCATTATACCGAGCGAGAAGGAACATTAACAAACATGAGCACTTTAGCACTCGGCGCATGGGACAACACCTGAAACATTAGTAAACATGACACAGCAAGCAGAGAAAAATGACCCATGAAAACTGAAATTATTTATAAGATTGAGGATTGTGCGTCTGTCAGTGGAAGAGTGTAGTAATACAGCTTGACACGAATCAATATTAAATGGAAAAATGTGTCTCAGTGGAAGAAGCACATTTAACTAATGTGTTTTTTTGGGGTAGGCAGGGTTGCTCAATGGTGGCAAAAATCCTTTTATCGTGATCAACATTCAGATGACCATTTACCACAATTACTCAGTTCGGAAAAATACTTAAGGCTTTCTGAAGGTCTTTCAAAGGTTTCACTCATTTTCATTCCAGTCCTTGTACCCGACTGCTTTCAGAGGAATGCTTTTGTTTGTTTGCGGAACCACTTAACATTGACCTGTGAATCACTCAAGCATTACAAAGGCACCTAACTCAAGGGATGAGCCAGTGTTATGTCAACACAGACGACTGAGCAAAGAATCAATTTGAAATTGCATCTTTAGGCACTTTGTTACTAGCAGTCTTTTCCCAAAAACACCAATGTAGATTAATAAAGCAGCAGGTGTGGCCACGTGGCTCCTATCTGGCAGGTAATATCCCCCAATCTGGTGACCATACTCTGACATCGCTGTTAGTTACAGCCTCTCTGAGAGAAAAAAAACACTGCTTTGTGTGATGCCGGTGCAGATGCATGACACAAAGGACAAAATGTTCAGGACTGAGAGCGCGTGACTGGGTAAGGCTGGTGGTCGGCGTGACATAAAATCGCAGCTGCAGAAAAGGGAAGAAACCATTTGAGTTTGGTCAACTGTGCTCAATGTGTTTCTAGTTAAAAAAGTGAATTAATTTCTTTGGTATTTTTGTCATGCGGGTGTTGTGAGAACATACAGTTCAGATGGTTAGCCAGCCTGCCTCACAGAAGAGAAAAACCCTTAAAAACTGCATTATCTGGTGCAGACGAGGGCACGGTGAGATGGGAGTTGCTGCTGGCGCTGCCTTACTGTTAGACAAACAGGTTACAACCTAAAGGCTGAAGGTATTTATTTTGGCAGTAATCTTTTTGCTGGCATGGATGTTCTGCAGAGAGCTTTTAAAAACTCTGTTTACACCTAGGTATATTACTTGGATAACGATAAGGGCCTTGAAATACTCAGCATTGTTATAATGAGGCAGCAAGGGCAGGTTTTCATTTTATGATAGTAAGGATGTAGAGATAATGATTGAAGAGCCTGTGGAGACTGATTAAATGTACCCGACTGGGCAGGATGCTGTTGAGGGTGCGTGCGGAAAGTTGGCCTTATGGGAGTTATTTAAAAGAAAAACAAGCCTTGCTACGAGCGATCGCTGTTTTTGGTGAAATAACGCTACATTCTGGTTCAGTGTGCTGTCACCCACTCAAAGATGAGACTCTGGCTGACCAAGGGAGAGGTGCTTTAGAGGCACCACAGCCCAGTCTTCTGTGTAGTCCAGCTTAAACACTGAATAAGGTCTGAATTAAAAACTCTAGAAATGGGTACATGAAAATCTAAAGCCTCGTTTGATTTACATTTAGCTCATGTCATTTTCTCATAGGTCATCTTCTTGACCATGTGCAGAAACCATCTACTACAGATTGGTCTCTGTAAGCCTTGTTCTGATCACTTAAACTGTATACTATATGAATTCGCAGTGGAGTCCAAACTTTCCACGGCTTAAGGCGGCGCTTCAGGTGAGAAAACACTCAGACAAATCCCATTTTTCCCCCACTGGGTTGTGCATCGTGAGTTGGTTCCCCAGGGTGAGACTGTTAATGTGGACTTTTACTGTACTGTCCTGAGGCGTGCAGAATAATAACTGTTCGAACAAACAAACTCACTCTCCTATGAAACGCAGAATGGCAACGCTCACATGTTCCCAGTGAAAGCGTGCATGTCTGTCACCTACCTGCATTACGTGTGCGTTTTGCAGGTTCTGGAGACCTTCCTTCAGGTTCTGCACTTGATTCTTCAGCTGTTGTTTTTCCTCCAAACTCTTCTCCAGCTCGGCCTCCCGCTGTTTTAATTCTTCCCTCATTTTTAACAGTTGCTGTAAAAACAAAAAAGCGAGCACATTAAGCCACTAATGCCTTTGTGAGCTAACTAACCGTGACAATGCTAACCTCATAATCAACCTGCTCTGAAAGCAGAGGAACAATACGCCATTTGTTCATTAATATTTAGCATCTAATCCCCATACTGGTAATTGGAACTTCAGCTCAATACAAAAAAGCAATTAGATATGGATGTGAATTATATGATTAATAAACATTTTTACAGAAAGAAAAATTCTGCTCTCGTGCATGTGTCCAAGAGGAATCATTTTGCAGATCTTTCAGTCAAAAATGAATATGCATGAATATAGAAGAAAAACTCTTAATAGGGATGTTAATCGGAACGCTCATTTGGGTTTCATGCTTGCTTTGAGTACCAGATGAACCAGTTTTGAGAAAGCTTTGAAGGCTAACACCTAGATTTGTGTCCAATTTGTCTGACGTTTCTTCCTGAACACAGATAAAAAGATCCACCTTCTGTGTTCATTTCAACACAAAGGCGGTACGCTTGTTGGAGGGGGGTCTTTGCAGCTAGAAATGTTCGCCTGCACTCCTAATCACTCAGTGCTTTTTGTCTGTTACACTATAATTCACAAGAATACGAGACAAGGTTGTCAGTATGTGCTGATATTTTTGTTTACTTTCTAGTCTGAGGGACTCTGCAATACAACGTGTGGACGCTGACAAAGGAGAGGTATCCCATTGCAGCGCCTTCCAGTTCATTTAATCCATTCACCTAATCTTTTCATAAACACACCACGGGATATGCAAGTTGGAAAGGTAATTACTCTCCGTGAGCAGAAATGAGCAGCGGGGGTTTAATGGATTTTTCTTCTTCTAAACATGAATTGATCATAATTTCCATTACCTGAGACACCCAGAGTGAGTCAAACTTTAGCATTGTAAAGGCAGATTTAAGGATTTCTGACAGCCTATGGCTGCTCATTTCAAATTTAGAAAGATTATTAAGCTGTCAGGTAAAGATCTAGTAGTTAAGATAATATTTCAGTGATCGTTTTGATCTTAATCAGCAGATCCGGTTCACAATGCTGAAACAGAATTAGAGTTAATTGAACTTACGCATGTCCTTGTTTCCCCATTTTGCTGCAGAACTACTCAACAGACCTTATAAAACTGTTTGCTGATCTGCTGTTTTCAAGGTCAAGAATAAAAGGCTCCAAAGGTAACCCATACAAATAATAAAAACTTTAAATGACTTAGCCAATATAGTCTTAAAGATTATCTTCTTTACTTTTGGACAGCTTTCAGTGTGGCTGCTTTTCCCCCTAAAACATAAAAAAATACTAAAGCCAATTCCTTGTAGAGGATCAACAGCGGTGATGAGAGGTGTGTCCTCAGCTGTGACCCAGCATGTAGGCGTGTAGGGTCAGGAGGGTGATCCAGGGGATCTGGGTCACTTTGCACCTTCACTTTGTCCCCAGACTGTTCTGACTGCAATTTTCCACAATCTGGAAACCAGGTGGAAACTCTGCAGGCACTGTGGAGGCACAAGTGCAAGGGGACCAGAAAAAACACTTCTGTGTAGGGATGTAAAACATGAGCTGAACGAAAATGGGTCCAGAGGTGCATGAAAAGATAATGCTGCATGTGAGGATGCATGAAGTCAAATTATTTTTGGAGTTTTAGGAGCCTATTAACTAAACTTTGTAGACTTGAACCTGTAAAATGTCTGCACATGCTTTGTGACATTACTGACCACCTCAGCCTCCTATCTTTCAGAAAACCTGACCTCACTCCTTGACCTTGGGGTTGAGGTCTTTTTTTGCCTGTCCCGTTTGGGTCTTTTGCCATCAGAATTATTGTCTAGAGGCAAAGAAAGATGCCCAAATGTTTTAAAACACTTAGATGGGTTCTTTTCAAAGTAGGAAATGTAAAAAGTTATTCAGCAACTTTTAGATTGAAACCTAGTTCATGTCATTAAAATCCTAATAATGTTTTTTCAATATCTTTTTTTGATTAAATGGTCTGAAATAGTTTTAATAGGCTTGGGTTCGTTCCAAGAACATGCTGTTCGAATCGCAGCACATAGCTCTCCAGTTCCAAATAAAACCCGTTCTGACAGTGAACAAGTGTTCCAGTAAAAATATTTTTCAGCTGCTCTTCACAGATGCTCCAGACAACTGTGCTTCTCTACGTGCTCCCAAATAGCACTTAGCTACCATTTAAAGTGCTGGGTCATGGATAAATGACAGCGAAGGTTTCAGCTTGCATAGAAAATTCAACGAGTTAACCTGAGCGACCTTGTTGGTACAAAGTACCCAGTGCCGACAGGAACCAATAGGAGATTAAACCCACTGATGGACAGAAGGCTGGAAGATGGTGTCTCTGTATGCTTCTGTGTAGACAATAAGCATCACCTTCTGCATGCCTTGTAGAGCCTGCTGCAGGAAGCTGAGCTGCTGTGAGTGAGTGTTGTCCTCCTCGCTCCTAATTGGCTGATTTTTGCCTTGTTCTTGTTTTAGCAGCTCCACCTCGTTCCTGTAGGCGTCCAGCTGGCAGCGTAGGGAGTCGTTCTCCTCCTTTAATGCCTCTGCTTGGGAAACTCCTACATAATAAACACAGAGAAAATTAAATATTCTGGTTATCATGGATCGCCACCGGTCATTCCATGTATTCATTTAACACCCCTAACAATACAAATTCCAGTTGAGATAAGGCTCAGTTTTACTGTGTCACTCCTGATACGGTGCTCTTGAGTTTTCCCCGAGCTGTTTGTTCTCTGAAGACGTATATATTAAAACACAAAGAAGATAGTAAAGGTTGCACCTCTGACAGTGACATGTGCAGTCATGATTGCATCACTCCTCATTCACAGAGGCAACAGCAGGAGGTGACTATTAGAGCGTTGATAACAAAAGAGTTAGGACAGAGCATGACAGAAAAAGATGGTATTTATCTACAAAGCAGCTGACATCAAAGCTCCAGAAAGCTTGGTTTACATCCCATTATTTTACCCACTGTTATTTTATTCGCAGTTGGAGGATTTCTTTCACTTGGATAGGCATGAAATTTACATACCATATTCCTGATAATATAATGAAGCATTTTCTGTTTGCAACCACTTTGATTTGCACCTCTGACTGGCTTCAGCTACCCAACAATAATGGCTGAGGTACAAAGGCAGCCATCAAGGTCAGAAATAATGGTCAAAAACTGATATCTCAGAAATAAAGTTGAAGAAAAAGCTAAAGAATGTGTAGTGATGGGATCGTGTTACCTGCGACGTGTTATGTTTCTGATATATAATTGGTAAAAATCGAATTTAGTAATAAATATATCATCGAAATAGTACTTTGTGTTCACAAGTCAGGCTACGGTGATTTTTGAGATGTGGCTTCTTTTTGATCTAAACTGAACACCTGGAAAATTTCAGATCTGCTAAAATCCAGAGGCAGACACGCCCTTTGGTGCAGGTTTTGCCAGAGAAACATTTTGCCACGTCTGCACACAGACACATACAGATTCACAAGATGAAAATCATGCCAGCTAGAGTATCACGGCTGGCAACAACTCACTGCTATATCCTGGACTTCAGCTCAGGCACATTTACTTTTCACTGCCATCAGGCGACACCCAGCCTCACAGATCTATCTTTAACAACGTATGTAATTCTTTATCTTAATAATTCAGCCAAGGACTAAAATACATTTTCAAACAAACCATTGGGTTTAACAGTGAACTGAATAATGTAGTGTGCATGAAGTGTGGTCTCCCAGTGAGTTTGTCTGTTTTTTCATTCAGATAAAATAGATGCCAGGAGAAGATGGACTCAAGCTAGGGAGAGACCTAGGTGAGAAAAGTGACACAGAAGCTTATTGTAGTTTCCTTTCATGAAAGTAAACCGCTATGAAAGTCTATTTCAGTTAGCCAGTTGCTACAATAAGCTAGCCAATAGGTTCCACTGCTAGCAGGGTTAGCTTACATTTGCACACTGTTCAATACAAAGTACTGAAAGCAGTGAAACATCACTTATAATGTCTATAAAGAATTTTCCTTTTGATGTAATTATAAGAAAGGCTGGACCATGATTATTAATTCCCATCTTTAAAGTTTGATGCTTCAACTTTTTTTACTTCAATATGGACCTTTTGTATGCAGAAATATTTTTCTGCCAGTCACAGTTATAAGTTACACTTATGAACCTCATACAAATCCCAATTTAATCCCCGCTTATAGCAAAACAAATACATACGATGTTTGATCAACTGAGAAAGTGCTGTGTCTCCAGGTTAACAGTGAGGATATCATTCAAAGACATTTTGAAATTGGAACCAGAGGCTCCTTCCCTTTCATAACTTGAATGACAGCGGCTTGGCAAGATATTAAAAAGAAAAAACAACTCTCATCACATTTTGAGTAAATCCAGACTGATGAACAAGTTCACTATATGAAATTTTATAGCTGACCCAGGGAGGAAAGCTTTACATTGCTACCCATAATGCTTTTCCTTATTTTCTGTGTAGTGCATGCTTACACTAAGCACTGCAGAACTTTCAAACACTGAGGTCAATATATATGAAAGTTATCCCTGTGAGCCAAAAGCTCGGGCTGCTCTAAATGTTTACTTTGAGGCATATTTTCTACTCTGGGCTCTGTAAAATGTCAATGACACTGGATAAACTGATATGGCCACACCAGGCCAACAGCACTAGCGGTGAAAGACGGCCCCAACAACTCCAAACAACTAGCAAATCAAAGAAACGCTGGGAAAGGAAAGAGGAAGGGAACGAAAGCAGCTTGTTTTAGACCAGTGACTGGCTGGACCAAGCTGAGGGGTTTGCACTAATCCACAGTATAAGATAAATACAGATTTTACAAAACTGTTACTGATACAAAGCTACAATTTTAGAGTCCACGAATGAAAACAAGACTTTGGAAATGAGCATAAGGCAGAGGTGGTTAGTGTCCTCACAGGAGAAAAGGTTGCTGTAAGCTGCGGGCTCGCTTTGTGGTGTTTGAATGCTCTCATTGTTTCTGTGTAAGTTTTCTCCAGGCACTCTGCTTTCCTCCAGTAGTCCAAAGATGTGTGTGTAAAGCTAATTGGTGATTCTAAACTGCTGATCTGTCCAGGATATACCCTTATGTCAGCTGAAAAAGGGGCCTCCCCCCATCCCCCTTAAACCAAAGCAGAAAGGGTAGTTAAGCAAACAAGCATTGTAGGTCCCCTTTAGAAAGCAGACTGGGTAACCAAATGTAAATGATATTTAGCTACTTTTCAAGCATTCTAACACAAAAGGGCCCAAAGTCCAACAGTACAATGCTGTCAAGTTGGTGGAGCACTGTCACTTCTATATACCATGTCCAGGGATCAAACACCTGTAGTATATATTAATGTACTCAAAGCTGTAATAATACCAGAGTGTTCTAGCCAGTAGCTCTCATCTGGACATTTGACCTGACCTACTGAGTAAAGGAGTAGATTGGGAGGAGGTATTATTCCATGAGATCTGCTTAGCTCCAAAGATGTCCACTACTATATCGGTTCTGCTCTCCTACTGCAAGCCTTGAGCAGAAGCTCTTTGGGAAACTGCAACACACTGACTGGACTGGGGAGATAAGCCCCATCCTGTGTGAGTGAGTGTGTGCATGAAAGCATGTCTTGTTAGGTTTTGTGTGGGTGTTCACGAGTGCTGCCTGCAGTCTATCATGGAGGACCATTGGCAGTGTTAATGAACTCTTGCTGGGCGTGTGTGTGTGTGTGTGTCCACGCTGGGTTTGTGTGTGCTCTTTCCTACCAGCAAAATGAAGGTTTGAGGTGAGAAGTGTATTGATCTGAGAGCCTCATCAGCTTGGTGTGAGGAGATGTCAACTGCTTGGCCAGATTCTGTTACGTAACAGGCAAAGCTATCGACCTGCAGATATCCGCGAGTGTGCACGTAGGCATACACCTTCGGGTGTACAGTCATGCACAGAAGCGGCTCTTTTGCCTTCTATTCTGTACATGAGTCAGATGCGGAGCATCGATTCCCTTTTTAAGAGGCTGCAGTCATAACACAGGTGTTTTTAGCCGGGATGGTTGACGTGTAAACATGCCCGTTTGCTTAAAGGTTAGTGAGTGTGTGTGTGTGTGTGTGTGTGGGGGGGGGGGGTGCAACACTCAGCCTGTTAACACAAATACGAAAAAGTGTCACATTAACACCTGCCACCTCAGCCAATCCTGCAGCATTGAGCGAAATGACAGGTCTTTGACAGCAATGCTAATTAATGATAGCTAAACTGCAAGGCTGCAAAAGAGAAGGGGCTGAAGTGACGAGTGCATTTACATACATTTGCATGCTAATTAGAGATGCTGTCATATTAGCAAAAGGCAGAGATCAGGCTGATTAACAGCCAAGAAGAAACCACACATCTGAGACATGAAAAGAGGCACAGAACATGGGATGAAGAGGCCTCACATGTGGTTCCCTGCATGTTGCACCAATGACTACTATAGAATTATTGGGTTATTGTTATGGGGTTTGAGGGATTAGCAGCATCATTAACTTTTGTTGCTTCAGCAAACACAAAGAGTCTCCTTTGAGGGAGCAACAGAAGATTATGGCACTTCAGTGATACCCCAATCTGAAATTAGATGGCAGCTGGCAGATGTGGACAGATTGGCACATGTACATGCTCCTATGTGTACATTCACTGGGGTGGACTGAGGTGAATGACATTCAGCACTTATGTTCAACATTAACTCAGGCTAGCCTGCATATTGTCAGCAACTTGATGTAGTCTGAATGTGTTTTTTTATTCATGCAGGCATGTCAGGTGCTTGGGGGATGATTACTGTCGTTTCAGTCAAACAGAGCTGTCTCCCTCAGTTATTTAACAGTCTCTGTGCTGATCCTTTGGAAATCGTGATCAGTGTACTTCCTGTCAAGATGACAGAAGTGCTGAACTGTGGATGCATATGCATACCTGAGTCCTCAGAGTCCTTGCTGTCAGGGGCATCCTCCATATCATCATCAGACATCTCCATCTCCTCCTCTCGTCTGATGCCCATCAGCTGCTCGTTGTGCATGTTTCTAATCTCCTGCAAAACACAGTGAAAAGAGCGACGGGTCAAAACTGCAAAGACTCCAGAGTGATGCACATTTTAGCAGGTGCTGATCAGTAAACTCCTTCAAAGTTGACGCTAAAGGAAAACTGAGCTGCAAAGGAAAACTTTTAACATATTGGTACAGAACAAAGGAGTGCAGCTGCAGAGAGATAAAAAGGATGATATCAGAGCTAGGGCTCAGTTCCTTCTATGGCTCGGAAATGGGGTATATGGTAGCACATATACAATGAGACCTCACCGTTTTGTACTTGGAGAAAAACAGTACACATTAAAGCAGCCATACAAATGCAACTCTACCATCTGTCAATGAAATCAAAGCTCCTCAATTTCACTACACACTGATTCACAACAACAAACCATGATAAGTGTCTCGGTGCACATTGCGCCTGCTGCTGGTTTTTATGCCCATGTTTTATTCTAATTGAGGGCACATCTGGAAACACCAGCAGTAACTGTAAAATACCAATCTTCTCCATTTCATTTCACCCTCACAGACAGAATCGCTAATGACTACATCCATCTGGAGACCAGTAACCAGAAGCAGGTTTCAAAATGGTTTAAAGATTAAGGTCATACCACTGAAATGGAGTGGCTGTAATTGAGACAAAACCTTCCAGGTTTGTGTTGAGAGAAAGTCAAAACCAACAAACGAATAAACATATGGTCGACTGTTAATACTAAGACTATCCTACCACATCTTCATTGTTTGGTCTGTGTCTGGACCTTTATGTAACATGCTTGCATTTTAGTGTAAAATATACATCTCGAAAGAATTATAATGCACAGCTAATTTAGATGTACGATGCATTAGATACACGATTACATGCTCTGACAGGCCTAATATTTTAGCTTGTGCTGCAAAAGGGGTGAGGACTTGATTCACACATGTATGCAACACATATTAATGAATATAATAAAAGCAGTTGTTAATATAACAGCTGCACAATCATCTATAGAGCTCAACCTTTGTTGCAGCTTAACGGTTGAACTTTGAGGCAGCCGATTTAAAGCCAAAGGCATCGATCAATATCATCTCACCATGATACTCCTCTCTCCTGCGACTTCACTCATTTACAGCATTTAGCGATCAAAAGTGATTTAAACTTTGACCTCCATTTATTTGTGTTGTCCTCGGGATTCCCATACACTTGTTTGCCATACACCTAGGGGTCATTTTTGACCCGAGGACGACACAAGGGTTAAATCATTAAATATATGATTTATGCTTTAGAACAAAAGCAAAACATACAAGCCATCACTTAACAAGCCTGCATGAGCCTCTAGTGTCTTTCAAAGGAGTTTTTTCAAAGCATGATATTCTCTTCATGTATTACACACAACTACACGGACACATTATCAACAGGGTGTCTCTTAGGCAATCAATGAAATAAAGACAGTGAAACATGAAAACAAGTATTTACTGAAATAAATACAGAAAGACACATATGGGGAGTGCTGTGTTTACAAACACCATCAGTAGATAAAAAGTGCAAAATCAATGAAATAACAATTTCTAAGGGAGGGAGCAAAAAAGCCGCCCAAGCAGCCCAAGAGTAAATACATTTAAAACCATCTGTCAGCTGATGTTATCAGCCTGAGCCCGTGGCACAGGTCAAACAGGTACTCGAAACACACAAGCACATGTGGAGAAACAACCCTCTGTGCACAAGCACACATCCACTGCATATACACAAACACACCACATAAAAACAGAGAGACAGCTGTTGTCTGATTCTGCCTGTGAGCTGCAGCTCCTCAACAGCGCCGCCCGTTCCTCTATTATTCGCCTTTAGGCCACAGAGTGATACTGGCTGCCTCTGATGTTAAACTGTCCCCAAACAAACACACTTACTTACCTATTCTCTATACACTGGACAGCGGCTGCAAGCACTACAGCCTCTAAGACAGATAGGCAAGAACAAAATAAAACCATTATTTGATAGTAATGTAAAGAAATGATCAGCTTTAATGGTTAAAGTCGAAGCATCCACCTCTACAGCCACATGCAGTTTTTGACTTTTTAAACCCATTGTTTTGGTTCTCTGACCTTCACACACAATGTGTAGTTGCCTTTCACACTTCTTGTTACACGTCCATATATAACTAAAGGTAACAGCTTCCGGCTCACGCAGCTGAGTGCACTGTACCAACCCAGCAATATAGGCGTGGATGTGTTTCTTGTAAGCAATCATGAAATGCAAGTGCACTTTTTGGAATTGTAAGCATTCGGTGAAGCATAAAGGAGCATTGCCTCCTTAGAGGTTGATTTTTTTCTATACCTAACGTGAGTAATTGTTCCCTATTTATTTAATACATTTTAGAAGAGTTTTTTTTTTCTGCCTGCTGCAGGTTAAGCTCAAGTGCCAGACTGATCCAAAGCAATGAGCTGACAGATACTAAAACACCTCACAGTGTTTGAATGTACAGGGAGTAAGGGCACCGAGTGATTTATTAGGATAATCTATACTTGAAGACGCCTACCGGTTGCATATGACCTCGCTAGTTACGATTACTTTCCCCCAGGCCCTGAGCCCTAACAGCCAGAGATAAAGACTCAACTCGGGTTTATGCTAACCCAACAGCTAGAGTTGAAATTACTTCACTTATCGCTCACTTTGAGACAAGCACACAATGTCACGAAGTGTCTAAAACGCTTCTCAGCGATTGTAAGTGTAAAACAGCCTAAAGAGAAAACACTTCGAAGGATGTTTCAAACAGGGATGTTTCCTTGTATCAGGACATATTTAGCAGCAGTGTCCACCCACCGTGGTCTCTTTTGTTTACATTTAGGGTCATACTGTACACTCAAATGTATGCAAGGCAGGAAAAGAACAGAAAAAACCCCAAGGCCTGATGTAAACACTGTTCACAGCATAAGAGATTTGAAAACTTTCAATATCTAAGAGTATGTTTTTATATATGTACAAAAGTATGATTCGCCAGTGAGTGTATTGCTTAAGGACTGAGTGAGGAATGGCAACAAAACAAAAGGGTCTTTCCTGATGGCAGCATGTGCAATTAAATATGCATCATTCTGCTTTCTCTTACTCAGAGGCCTTAACATGAGTCATTATAAACACAATTTCCATGCTCATAATTCTGCAGTACATCTGATAATTGGAGCGACATTTCTGATTTGCACCACCACCTACCTTCAATGTGAAGTTTTTTTGCACAAGTTGACTGCTGCTTCTGCTATGACTTATTTTGTTATTAATGAGCATCTTAACTGGGCTTTAACTTGCATCTTAAAACGGTTGTTTTTCATACTATGGTTCAAAGAAACTTACCAATCAGATATGCTCATATATGGTCCATTAGACGCAGGACTGCAACACATGCCAGACCCTCCATTACATACAACCCATCATCATGTCAATTAATGTTCCATTTGGCAGAGAGAGAAAATAGCAAGCAGACAGCAGATGACAAAAGTGCTGTTAGACTTGAAAATGAATATGCTTTTAGCTCTCAATATATGTCCCTCAATCATTTACTTCAGAGAACGAAAAAAGCCCCCCAAAATCAACATCTTCTAATTTATTGGTGAAGAGGGCAGGGAAGGCTTGTACAGATTTACCTTTCTTCTTGAACACACTTAGGGGTGGAAGAAACAGACTCACCAAGCACCTTGTATCTCTTCATGGGGGAGGCAAGGCTGGAGGAAGGAGTGGAGGAGGAAAGGGCAGAGGTCTGGGCCTCAGTCTGTGCCTGGATCTCGCAATGACTCGATTGAGAAGGCACCTGCTCTGCAGCCTTGCTTCAGTCAAAGTACTTACTATTACAAGGGCTCTGCCCTTTCCTATTATTTCTTTATTATTACCATCACCTCTTTGGTATCAAACAACATTTTAAAGAGCTTTACATTGAGAAGGCGTAAAACAAAGTGGGATAATGACTAATTTTTTCCATAAATGATGTGATTGACACAGTTAAATCAAAATGTACCAACCTCTGCTTGTTTGCGCCACATGTCCAGATTCTTGCGCTGAGCTTTGGAGAAATGGTCCCATGCCTTTTGTTTGGAAGCAGCTTGGAATACAGACACAATCTGTTCAACTGTGGCAGGATGCAGGGAAGGACCAGTGACCACCCAAAGACAGAGAGAGAGAGGGAGAAAGAGAGAGAGGACAGTTGGGAAGGAGCAGAGGAGTGAAAAAGCGGAGTCAACTAGGGATGTAAAGAACTGTGTGTGTGTGTGTGTGTGTGTGTGTGTGTGTGTGTGTGTGTGTGTGTGTGTGTGTGTGTGTGTGTGTGTGTGTGTGTGTGTGTGTGTGAGAGAGAGAGTGTGTGTGTTCGTTCAGTGGTATATGCATGCGTGTGTTCTACTTACCAGCTGATGCCAGTGCATCATCCAATGGGAGAGTGATCAGATAGTTCCCACAAGCAAAAGTTCAATAAATTATACAATTTCCGCAGAGCGTGCTTGAATTATATGAGACAAACTGGTTTCTGCAGAGCAGTTGCTCTTTAGCACATGTCTACTCTTGACTTTAATTACCAACACGGCTCACAAATTGATTATTTTAGTTCAAGCTGACACAAACATAACCACTGGATCACTAAACTTGGCAGTTATTCATGAACCCCAGAGGATAAACTCCCCTGAAATTTTCTGAAGGAACATCTTGTAGTTCTGTAGCTATCTTGAAATATTTCCAGGCACATATTTGGGAAGCTACTTCACTCAGCTTCTTACTACAAGCAAGCAAATTAATGGGTAATCTGCATTTAACAGGTATGGTATAATTAAACCGAGTGGCTTACGATTAGCCAAATACACCACCATGTCTAACAAATTTGAACATACCGAATTCAATCTTGACACTGACTGAAGAGTTACTCATATCTTCTTTTTTCCTGTCAGTTCAGGTGCTTTTAAATGCCAGTTGGGAATATCACAGGTTTCCCCAAAAATGTCAGCTTTCCAGTCATAATTACATCTTGGATGCTGAAGTTAATACTAGTTAAAAAAGACAAATTATAGTACCTCACATGTGACTTGAAGAAAGGAAGGAGTACAGTGTCTCAGAGCTGCGAGCATGGCTGCAGACTTATTGTTTAATGAGGGACATTTTGCTCAGCAACTGCCAGCTGCCAAAAATAACCAAGGCCGACTCTCAGTATGCTACCGTTGACCACAATGCAGCTCCACTGCAGACGTGGGCTCTCAAGAACCTTGCCCAAGGACAACAAGTTGTTCAAGTAAGAGTGTTCCTGATTTATTTTTCCTGTGCAAATGCCATAAGCTCCATGCCGCTGCTAAAACCTTTTACACGACTGTAACTACAAAGTCGTTTAAAGGGTAGAGACTCGAGTCTGGACTTTGAGTTTTTTTGGGTCATCGTGCCTAATTAGCACGAGGCAATAAGCCAGAACCTTTAACTTTAGGTTCTCCATTTACTCTGGAAGCGATGTGGTTGGGGACAGCTGCTCTGGGTCTAAATATATTCTGTGTCAGATTTTGTCTTATGTGCAGTACATCAACTGAGTGATTTTTCCACCACCAGCTACCTGTCTGTTGTCATGCAGGTGGTCATGGGTGGTCTGTGTATCTCAGAAGCCCTAACTCACGCAGAGGGGGAGCCAATAAGACCTCCAGTTAAGTGTGCGTTGGTGTGTGTGTGTTTGCAGAGTGGTGAGAGATAGCACAGTTCAAGGATCAATATCATCTTCCCAGCACCCTGTAATTTGATGGATCCAATCGATGGTCAGGGCAAAGAAGAGAGGCACATGTTCAGACAGGCTTTCAGGCCTGTGAGCATATATGGAAATATTTATACATTTTGTATACTACTCGTCTTCGACACGGCAGAAAGTCGGTCAAATACAACCTCTTCACTGTCAATTATCTGGAGTTTCTGGAGAAGCAATGTGCTTTTGAGTCTGTTTTTTTCAGGGCTTTAAGTAACACAACTTCAAATCTAGTGAGGTAGCAGCAGAAGCCAGTATCTCAAAACCTGGGCATATGCAATGTGACTGTATGCAACAATAGATACCACTAAAGATTAAGTGAACATGTTTTTGTTAAATTTGGGATAAGAGACATCCTGTAAGGTGACATATAGCTTCACAAACTACAATTTGTGGACGGCAAGTAGTAAAGCAGACAGACTTTAACTGTTATGACAAATAAAGCCTCCCCCACAGGCTGAGTTACAGTATCAGGAAAAAGCTAAGAATTTATGTTTGGCTGAAATAATTGAGAATGGCCAATACAAAACAACAATAACAACAACAACAACAACAACAAACAGGCCTGCCTCTCTTTCTGGTTTATACAAAGAACTATATACCCACCATCTGTGTTTTCCATGTGCATTGTTTATCTAATAAAAATGAAACAGCGAAACTAGCGACCGTCTCTAATGACGTTACGTTGTATTTAACATGCATGTGGTGACAAAGTGTTGCAGACTTTAGTGTAAATCAGCAGCCGAAGAGCTGAAGCTGCCAAAGGTGGGTTTCTCCATTTCATTATGCCTTTGGCTTTTTATCAACATCAGTGTGCAAAGCATTCCCTGTACATGCTTGCTCTCCAGTGTATTCTTGCAGAAAGTATGTTACTACGTCCATCCTGCAACCTTAACATTCCACTCCTGTGTTTTCTTCCAACAACAATATGAACCTTTCATTCCTCTGACTTTTTAAAGAAATATTTTGTATTATAGATGCAACAAAAAGGGAGCAGGAGCCTTACAGGGAACATTTTGTGGCGATCGTGGCTCAAGAGTTGGGAGTTCGCCTTGTAATCGGAAGGTTGCCGGTTCGAGCCCCGGCTTGGACAGTCTCGGTCGTTGTGTCCTTGGGCAAGACACTTCACCCGTTGCCTACTGGTGGTGGTCAGAGGGCCCGGTGGCGCCAGTGTCCGGCAGCCTCGCCTCTGTCAGTGCGCCCCAGGGTGGCTGTGGCTACAGTGTAGCTGCCATCACCAGTGTGTGGATGTGTGTGTGGATGGGTGAATGATCGTGTAAAGCGCTTTGGGGTCCTTCGGGACTAATAAAGAGCTATATAAATACAGACCATTTTCATTCTTAGGAAAGAAATTAAACTTACCTTTAAGCCATGGTCCCAACAACAATTTAGTACAAGACAAGAGGGCAGCTATGACACTATTAAGCCTAACCTTTAAATCCGCAGTGTGTCGGTCAGTAGTTACATTTGTGTGCAAGCACACGGTCTGTGCATCATGTGAGAGACTGTGAACAATGTCATACTTACTTTTTAGTGGATTACAGTTCTCCAGAATGCAGGCTTGATTTGGATTCTTGGTGCCTTTGCCTAGCTTACAAACTATTTACATTCAATGTGGGTGTGCTATCCTAAAACTTACACTGAACCAAAAAGGATTTGACTCATGCCATCATATCCTCTTCCTGCATTGCACAATAAGGAGCTTACTTACAGTATATACAGTGTAAATATTGAAATATGCAAGTGTGTGTTTGTGAGAGACAGACTGTAGTAACTCACATTGAGCCAGTATACCAGCCAGAGCAGTCTTGAACTTGTCTTTGGCTTCTTCCATCTCTTTTTCATGCTGACTCTTCTCGCTCATCAGCCGGCGGATGTGGCTGTTGGAGGACTGGATCATGGAGTAGAAGTTGTTGGCGTTTCTGCGGTTAACTTCGCCTCGTTCAAGCCAGGTCAGGAGCACACGAACCGCTTCAGGAAATTTGCCGTCATCTGGGCAAGAAAGAGTAAGAGTTACGATTGACACGGAAAAGAAAAAACGTGCTGTACCCTGTACAGTCTCACGAAAGGAGAGGAGTAGGAGAGGAGTGCACCAAACACCAAGCATGATGATAAAGCAGAGACTTCTCACCTATAATCCCATAAGGCTGAAAATATGCTCTGCTTTCTGGTCACTAATAAATGTTTCATATCATAAACTGTGAAACGCAGGGACATTGTAATATTAAAAACATGTTCTCCTGTACTGACCATATACAAAATAAAAGCAGGGTTAATAAGAGCAAGGAAACATTAAAAGCAAGTGCCTCTGGATGAAAGAAAAACAAATTATGACACACAGTTATATATTTGGAAACAAACAACTTTGTGGACTTCAACAACAGCTAAGGGCAGAGACAAGCACCCATTTATAGGGATCTTGGTGAAAACCTCCTCTATAGGTGTCTTGTCATTAAAAGCAGGATCTGAGTTATACAACTGCCTGGGAGAAACGGCTAAATCCTCTTTCCCCTTTGGAAAGAAAACCTAAATCTGAAGCAATAGTTGGGATAAAAGTTTTCACAACAGCAGCCCAAAGTGATCAGAAACAAATCCTTGGCTAGAACGGCACAGTGCTGGAGTTCTTCGCACCAAAGGCTGGGGAAGGGAGAGCTGAAAAAGACTCACGCAGATGGTTGAGAGGCACAAAGTCACAGCCATTATGTTATTAGGCAACTGTGACTGAGACCTGGAAGTGTCACTGCTCATTAGTGAAACAAGTTTATTCAGCCAGAAACTCGACAGAAAGCCGAGAACGGGAGAAAGAGCTGAGAAGAAAAAAATAGAGAGGATGAGCAGGGAGGAGAGTAGAAGAGAGAGGACGAGATAAGAGAGAAGCATTTGCTGAGGGGAGAGTAAACTGATATACTGTGTTTAACAGCCGTTTCGTCTTTTGAAAGCAAATTTGTTAGAACATCAGAATTACTTTCTCAGATTTACCGGCTGCAGTTTATGGCTGTTCCTGTAATGTCCTGCTCTGGGAAATCCCTGCAAGCACACACACTCGCAGTACTCAACCACTGTCATGACTTATTATCTACCTTGTCAGTTTTTGGATTGCATGAATAAAGACAGTACCATGAGGCCTATTTTTGTATTCTCTCAATAACAATGTGACAGAAGCAAATGATTTTCTTCCACACATGCGACAGGTTCTTCTCTTCTGCCAATCTGTGTTTCTTATGTTTGTGTTGTCATATCCTGCATGCTTTTCATTGTACATGCTTCACAGATTGCCAGCATCCATGTCTACCTTTGATCTTGTCTCCCAGCTGACCGCACTCGTGCTCAGAGTAGTGGACGATGGGAGGAGGGGATGGTGGCCGGAGGCGATCTTCTTCCATCTTGCGTCTGTGACGCTCCTCTCTGGCTAACATGCGCTGGCGACATTCCCACTCATAGAGGTCGTCTCTGGCCTGTGCGAAGTCGACGTGGAGGCGTCCAGTGTCTTTTTTGTCTGTGCTTGAACCCAAACGGATACGATAACCTAGGAAGGAAACGGAAATTGTAAATAAAAGAGAAATAATGGTCGAACGAAGTAGGAGGCGCTTAAGAGAAACTAATGTGGAGGAGCAGAAGGAGCAACGGTAAACGTACCAGTACAAGTGAACAACTTTGTGCACACAGTTTTTATAATGTGATGTGCAATCTGCTTAGTAACAGCGTGATCACAGGTGTTACATGTTAGCCTAACGATTTCAGAATTTAGTCTAAACCACTGCTACATTTTTCCTGTCTCACAAAGCCTCTGGTTTCATTTGTTACTTCACAGTTCAGAACACGAAGGGAAAAAAGTAGAGGGTAACATGTGACATCACTCGTCACAGAGTAACAGTTACGCAGCCTCCTGTGGCACGTAGACTGCTGCAGCAAAGCAATGCAAGGCATGAATGCTTCTAATCCCGGACATCTGTCAAATTCGTACGTCCTGTTTACATCAGTTTCTTATTAAACCGTGCTCATTTGTCTATGGTACTCTCCATTAGTCTTACACCTTCTACACTGCTCGAAAAACTGAGAAAAATGATTTAAGTTACACTTGACTGAACTGAAAAGCAATACATTTGAAAGGAGTGACACTCTAAAAAGGTATGTGTAGTCGGTGCCACTGGGGATTTCCTCTGAGCCAACAGTAAAACACTTTCCATTACTTTCAACAATGTGTATTTAGATCCAACAAAATCCAGTGAAGACACTTTTTATTGGGATCTACGAGTTGATTCAGCATGCCCTCATCATTACTCTCTTTTTCTTGTTAGATCTCTTGGTTTGAGAAGATATATTAGCTGTAGGGTTTGTGGAGTACAGAAGGCCTGCATCCTTTTGGGAATACACAAGGGAGACTTAGAGAGGCCAATTACTTCTCTAGTGGCACTGAAACACCACAATATCCCTCATTACCCCCACTCTTCTCCACACTAGTTCCCACTTATCCCCACTCTCCCCTCCTTACTCAATTTCCACTAATGACTGGTTGTGGACTGAAGTGAAATCTGGTCCATTTTGTGATTTAATTGCTTCGAAATGATCAAAGTGCATCCAACGTGTGTTTTCGGTCACACGTGTAAGAGTGTGTTTTCCAACTGAGCAAAGTAATGATGTGCAGAGTGATTTACTGACAGACACAACACACTCTCATCAAAGGAAAAATAAAAAGAGGGTGAAACAGTGTTGGATGCCAACAACAACAAACAAAAAAAAAAGCAGGAAAAGAAATGAGCGCGATTTCAGGGTCTCGACTGTCTGCTCCCTCTGCTTCAGGCTCCCAGTCTACTACTGCTCCAATATTTCATATGAGGAGATCTTGGTGGGTGTCATCTCTAGGTAGTGTTTGCACAGTGTGTGTGTGTGGTATTATTTATGGGGGAACTACACAGCTCTGTCAACACTTTAATATATGGACCCCCACTCCCACATCTCACTGTAAGAGTATATGTGGACGAAATCGACGGGTCTCTCATTCAAACCCACACTCAGACATACACACACCTGCCTACCTACCTGCATGGACACACAATAACGCAGAGAATATTCCTGAATTGGGTTAAGAGTTTGGGGGGAGCAGGAACACAGGACAATGTGTTTGCTCTGAGAGATTTAAGATGTCTGTAGTCCAGAAGCTACTGTGGTAATATAGGAGCCTATAAGCCAATGATACATGGTTAGTAGAGGTTTTTTGCCTTCATGGTAAATGGATTTTTTTGGCACCTGTAGTAGAAAACTCCGCTTAGATCTCTTTCCTTAAGTGACTTAATAGAGACTAGCCAGTTTTTGATTTCTGATGGTGCTCAGTCTAATAAAGAAATACGAAAACATTTTTAATAATTGAATGCTCTTCTTTGTGGTATAGCCACAAAGTTTAACCTTGGGTGCTGAAGGTGAATTACAAATGCACTGATCTACTGGGATTTCCCTGTACCACCATCTCTAGATTTTACAGAGAAAGAAAAAAATATCCAAAAGGTCTTTGTTTGTGGGATTTTGAATATTTAACCACTTGATATAAACAAAGTACGTAGAAGAGCATCTCTAAACGCACAACACACTGAGCCTTGAAGCAGATGGGCTACAGCAGCAGAAGACTGCAGCAGGTGCCACTCCTGTCAGCTAAGAACAGCAATATAAAGCTAAAATTCACACAGACTCACCACAATTGGACAATGGAGGACTGGAAAAAAACTCTGCCTGGACTGGTGACTCTCGATTACTGCGGCAACAGTAGGGTCAGAATTTGGTGTAAACATCATCTATCCTGCCTTGTATCAGACTGGCGGTGTTGTAGTGGTGTGAGGTAGTGCTGGGCGATATGGAAAAAATATTTATCACGATATGAATTATTTTATATCACGATAACGATATATATCATGATATACCACCTGACCTGTGGTCATCTAGAAAGTACGCAGTCTGTAAACAGCAAGTGCCGAGGGTGCAGTCTTTGTTGTGAGTTACCGTAAAGTATGTCGCAAATCCGGGTGCACGTACAGCAGCACCAGGTCGCAAACCACAAGACGGAATTTCTTTGCAAAAATTATCATTTTTTTTATACTTTATCTTCTCTTGCATAAAGTTAAGAGCATGTATAGTGAGAAGACAACACTAATATATTTGCCACAGGCTACTTAACCCTTTAAGACCTACCATAGAACCAAGTCCGCCAGAGCTTATCTTTATGTTTTTACATGCTGTAGTGCCATTTGTGGGAGCATTTCAAGTTTCCATACATCAATACAACCGTTATAGCCCAAATATTAAAAATATGTATGCATTAAGTCCATAGTAACTATATAAATTGCAAAAATTTGTAGTGCAATAAACTACAAAAAATTTAAAATCGTTTTTGTTTTTACATATATTTCTAGTAAGAAAAATTTAAGAGGCTTATCCCTCAAAACTGTAAATACAAAAAAGTTGCACAAAATAGTTTCCAACCACGAGAAATTTATTTTGAGTGTCTTCATAGTTTTATTTCTGAGATACACTAATTTTTATATACTACAGGAAAAATGAAAATAAATATTATAATTATAATTTCTAAGCATCCCAGAAACGATACAGAAAAGCATAAAATCAAACATGACTTTTAAAAACACCAACATAGGCTTATAAGGCCCTTTCGCGGAAATGACGTCACTTCCGGTTTCGGGCAGGTAATGGCGGATGTGCGATAGTTCGTGCTGACGTATATGCCAACGTAGGAAGTGTTATGAACATCAGCAAAGCGTGTTTCTGGAATATTATGCTTTTGTTGCTGCAAGTGCTTCTTATGCAATGTTTGCAAAGCTATATGTGGAAGGAAATCGTGACCTAGGGCAAGCTGATGGCATTAGATGTAAGTACGACTCCGGTTTCACATGCAAAAATTTTTTTTTTCGCTACCTTACGTGGTTCCAGTTCTACAGGGATTTAAAAATAGTTAGGTAAAACGGAGTTTGCCTGCTCCGACCGGTTGTAAAGGGTTAACTATATATTTTATGTAATAATTTATAAAATTTGGGTTAGAAACGATAGAAGACACTTTTCTCTCGTCCACACGATACATATCGTCATATCGCCCAGCACTAGTTGGAGGGATGTTTTCTGGCAATCCATTGTTTCAACACCGCAGCCTGAGTGCTGCTGCTGACCATGTCCATCCCTTTATAACCACACTGTACCCATCTTCTGATGGCTACTTTGAGTAAGGTAACATGCCACGTCACAAAGCTCAAACCATCACAAACTGGTGTCCTTAACATGGAAATTAGATCACTGTACTAAAAAGGCCTCCACAGTCACCCCATCGCAATCCAGGAAAGCACCTCCGGGTTGTGGTGCAACTGAAAAAATCTGCAGCAACTGTGTGATGCTATTACGTTATCGTCATGCTATGTTAACATGGAGCAGACTCTCTTATGAATGTCTCCAGCAGAATAAGGCAGTTCTCATATCAGAAAGAGGGCAGGGCTCTAGAGTGGTCAATTTGGTCGCATTTGCGACCAAATTTTTCAGTGGTGCGACTAAAAATAAATATTTGGTCGCACAGGTGCGACCAACTGTTCCGGTAACAAAAAAAAAAATCTCTGTAATTCTCCGTGTGGTCAACAACAGACACACATTATGCCCCTATCGTGGACTAAACCAATCAGAGATAGTCAGGGGCGGGACCTCTCTGATTGGCCGTGGTCCAGTTGAAAGTGCAGGTGGAAGAGAGAGGTGAGTAGCTTGAATAAAGCGATATCAATTCATTAACGGATTCCACACAAAGACCTAAACACGGAGCGGACCCAACACATCAGAATCAGCTTCGTCTTTCTCGGCTTTCTCACCCGACGGCCTGAACACGGACACGCTGTCGGAGCTTAGCGATTCTTCGGGTCCGCGCTGTGTTTACGTCTTTTTGCGCTGATTCTGAGCTGCAGGTTTTGCCTCTCTCCAACCAAAATTCACCGAGCCTGCAGCAAAAGAAGCAGCAAACTGCGCTTCACATTTGATCAATGTCGTCATGAATTCCCTCTGACTTTTGCTGTTTTGCTTCCACCACGATAAAAATCACACTTCCTGCACAGCTCTCTCTCTCTCTGTACTTCAGGAACAGTTTCCCGTCTCAAATCTGTTTTCTGCATTATTCATTCGCTTATTACCCACCAGTCTAGCGTTGTTTACAGCGCTTTTTCTTTTTTCACTTAAATGACCTCGGACAAGAAAGCCTAATTTCTGCTGTTCAATACTGAAGAAATTTAAATTTCTTAAAATTATGCAAAATTACAGAATATTTTTAAGGTTATCTGCTATAAAAAGCCAGACCAGGAAAATCTCCTTCATGTTTTCCTGTGTTTTATTCTCAGTTACTTTCACACAAAGGCATCTGCGGTGATTTTCACAATTCTGATGAAGTCTCATGTGTATCAGTACTGATAAATGATCAGAATTATAATATTTCTGACTGTCTGAGGCTAAATTGAATCAAATCAGGACTTTGAGAACCGGAATTGAATGGATTATAGAAATCAGTGATGATACTCAGCCCTAGTGAGCAGCCTAGGCCTGAGAGAAGTGGATGTACTGTAGCTGTGGGTAATAAGAAAAGATGAAAAGAACTATTGATAACTTTTTTGTTAAGTTAAGGCCTGATCTGTCTGAAATTCATAGCCAGTGCTCTGACACGGTGCCATCAATATTTGAATGCTGAAAAAGCACAGTGTATCCAGAAAACACATTATATGCTGCAATAAATGCACTGCCCAAGTGTCCCCTCTCCCCACGGCCTTTCAGCAGCAGACAGCAGCAAACAGGTCGTCAGAGGAGGCCAAGATGATGATTAAGTTTTTAACATTTTCTACAATATTGACAAAGCACTTTAAGCACAAGTTTGTTAGTTAATAATTTAGAAATTAATATTGTCTGTATGGACTTCCCCCCCCAAAGAAAGTGCACATGTAAAACTGCGGTGTTAAGCGATGCGGTTGAAAAATTTGAGTGCGCCTAACTTTTGTGCCGGTACGCCTAAATTTTTAAAGTTAGGCGTACCGGTGCGCCCATGTCAAAAAGTTAGTCTAGAGCCCTGGAGGGTCAAACATGGTACCAGCAAGGTTTACACAGCGAGTTGTTTTAGCAAAGGTCTTGATATTTTCTGACAGTTGTTTTGTTTGTTTTTGGTAGGCATTTTACCAAAGCACTGAAGTGCTCAATGAAAACACGGATGGCAGCAGGACATCCACAAGCTCACTTTGTGATTCTTTAAGTGGTACTTGAACTACAGAAATTCACACCACTGCGTTTCATCAGTAAGGCCTTAAACAATAAATAAAATTAAGGCTTTAGATTTGCGACCTCTTACCTGACAGGAAGAGCGCCTTGTCCACAGTTGGCTCCTCCGCAAATCTGATATGGCAAAAGTTCTTCTTGCTTTTGCGTATGGCTGTGATATCGCCACACTGTCCAAAGACCTCCATGATGAGCTGCTCTGTGGCATTTTCTGGCAGACCACCGACAAACACAGTCTTACATCCCGGAGGGCGGTCTCTGGTTGCCGGAGGGGGCAGGTCTGTGACAAAGAACAGCCATGTGTAAGACATCATCAAGTTGAAATATAAATACGAGGCTGGAAAAACTAACAACTCTAATTAGTCGACAGCATTTCTTAATGTTTGCAGTTCAAAAAAGTCCTCTGCAATGTTTCTCAATCACTGCTGTGTGAACTTAAACACAGGCAACCCGAGAACAATTCGGGTAAAACACTTTATTTTGAGCATGAATTTTGCTCCTTGTGAAGATGAAAACAATACAAGCAGCGGTAACCATTGATTGGACTTTGCCAGAGAAAAGTGGTTTTCTTTAAAATTCATTGCAAGAAAAAAACAAAACAAAAACAAAGTAACAAACAGAACTATTATCAACAGCACTGCCTGAAAAATGAGGGAAAATGATTAAAAAACCTTTCATCACTTTGTAATAATAACATTTTGTTCAGCTTTTAATCGAATAGGTGTTTATTTTGTCTTTTTTAAGACATCTGTGTATTAAACATGGAGACAAGTCAAAACTATAGATGAAAATAAAGCAGAACTGCAGCCAACCATAAAAATAAAACCTGGATTATCATGTACAATAAAAATATCCATTAAAATAAAGAGAAGAGAAGACCATTCAAATTCAAATTCAAATTCAAATTTTATTTGTCACGTACACAGTCATACACAGTACGATATGTAGTGAAATGCTTGGACAACTGCTCGTGACCTAAAGAAAACAAAAAAGGAAAAGGCTATGAATAAGATAGGAAATAAATATGAAAAATTAAAAAGGGTAAATTTAACTAGGAAGGAATAAAATATAAATTAAGGTTAAAAATGAAATAACTGTACAACACAAATTAGAATGAAGGGTAAATTTAACTGGGAAGAATAAGATCAAATATATAAATTAAAGTTGAAAATAAAATAACTGTACAACAAAATACACAATACACAATATAGAACTATATAAGAATGTATGAAGAAATCTAAATCTAAATAAATATATACACAATAACAGCAGCTGTACAAGTATTAACTGGAAATGAAGAATATAGTGACCAGTGTTGTGCAAAACCAAAGTCCAGAAAGTCCAGTGTGTGTGTAAGAACCATATGTGTGGGTCAGTACTGTGTGGTGGTGTGATTGAGAGACCGTATCGCCTGCGGGAAGAAGCTCCTCCTCAGTCTCTCTGTGTTGGTCTTCAGGGAGCGGAATCGCTTTCCTGACCTCAACAGAGAGAACAGTCTGTTGTTGGGATGGCTGAGGTCCTTCACCATCTTCCTGGCCTTGGTCCAGCACCGCCTGCTGTAGATTGAGTGCAGGTCAGGGAGCTCGGAGCGGATGGTGCGCTCAGCTGACCGCACAACCCTCTGTAGAGCTCGTCTGTCCTGCATGGTGCTGTTCCCGAACCAGGTTAAGATGTTTCCCGCCAGGATGCTCTCTATGGTGCACGAGTAAAAGTTCCTGAGCACCTTGGAGGGCAGTTGGAAGTCTCTCAAGCGTCTGAGGTGGTAGAGACGCTGTCGGGCCTTTTTCACCACGGTGTTGATGTGACAGGACCATGACAGGTCCTGCGTGATGTGAACTCCGAGGTATTTGAAGCTGTCCACTCTCTCCACTGGGCACTCGTTGATGACGGGGGTCTGGTAGTTCCTCTCCTGCTTAGTGCTGAAGTCCACTATCAGCTCCTTTGTCTTACTGACGTTTAGAAGGAGGTTGTTCCTCTGGCACCAGTTCTCCAGATTCCTAATCTCCTTCAGGTAGGCCGTCTCGTTGTTATCAGAGATCAGGCCCACCACGACGGTGTCGTCAGCAAACTTGATGATGGTGGTGGAGCTGGTAGTGGCCACGCAGTCATATGTGTACAAAGAGTACAGCAGGGGGCTCAGAACACACCCCTGGGGGGCTCCAGTGCTGAGAGTGGTGGAGGCTGAGACATGTCCGCCCATCCTTACTGCCTGTGGTCTGCCAGTTAGGAAGTTGGAGATCCACTGACACATAGATGAGCTGAGTCCCAGATGCTCCAGCTTGGTGGTGAGTGTGGAGGGAATTATGGTGTTAAATGCAGAGCTGTAGTCTATGAAGAGCATTTTAACATAATTCCCCCTTCCATTGGTGCTATGAGAAATGCAAAATTTTAATAAATAATTATAGCATAATAAAGGATCCCATCACCAAATAAGCAAGACTGACAAAAGCAAATGCAGCGTAATAGCAGGGCATTAATAAAAAATCCATTTTAGAAAAAGCCTCTACATTCAGACTGAGAATAATGAGGGCCAGATCACAGCAACATTAAAAGAGCAAGATGGTATCTGTATATAATACAAGCAAAAACCAAATTCTCAGGGTGATGCTGTGCATTTTCAGTGAAGTCATTCTAGAATAGAGCACTCATGACCTAAAAAAATTATGAAGCTTAATCATATCATTAATGAATAATGACCTCTTTAAGCAAGAGTTTTTTTGTAAGAGAAACTGAAAAATCAAACCCTCCCATCCATGAAAATGAAATTCTGTTGGCCCCAAAGTGACAGATCTTTTAATGTGAAGGGTCCCTCGCACTGCAGAAATCACTTATTCATCACAGATGAATGTTGACTGATTTAATCTCCAATAGCTACGGCTTCTCATCCATGATGAATATGATTAGCGTGGTCTACGAGAAGTGAACCAGCTAATCAGTGTAGTGCAGAGGATGCTGTATTTCTAGACGTCTACTAGGAAATCTCTGCAATGGGGCTGAACCTGGTTGGATACCTGAGATATAGGAGGAAGATTGGTCAGGATATAGGTGTTTTTAGTAGTAGATTTCAGTAGTGGCATGAAACGAAAAACAAAAAAGTATTTTTTCCTAGTAACAGCTGTTAAGAAAGAGTCTAGCAGCACCCTGAGTTTCCTATTCTGCCTTCTGGATCAGTCTTTAAAGGATTCATCTGTTGACACAAGTGCACACATCTAGAGTGCAGTCAGAAAAAAACTCCCCTCATATTCTCATTATTCTCATATATGCACTGGTGAATACAATTTCAGATTCACGTTACACATGGTTCATGTTTCTTTATATTTTGTTTTGTCATTCAACAACCAAACAGTCTTCCACTGATGCTTGTAAAGCAAGAACTCAAACTTTAATGAAAGCTCTGGATTCAATGCAGCACAGGATTTGATAAAAGAATGACGGAGAGGACGGCACGAGCTGCTGTGTTCTCAGCAGGGTGGCTCATCTCATGCTCAACAACAAACTAGACTGGTAGTGGACTCCTGATGCAGTTTCGGTTTTGGTAACAGTTTAGGATCATTATTAGCTACTATGAAACACTAATGCCTTATTCTCGATCAATAGCCTCCTACTTAACAATAAGGAAGAAAGTCGTCATTAATAAGTTATGTTCTTATATATGTTGTTCTATATATGCTCTTACTTTGTGCTGTACCACAAGAACAGGCATTCTTCGTTCTGCAGCCTCAAACATTTAAACATGTTATTTGGTTACGTTTAGACACCAAAATGACTTTTTGGGTTAAGTTTCAAGGTTAACATATTTACCTGAGGTTTTCTCAATGCTCTGTGTTGTTTTCTGTTCAATCGCTGATTACAGTGAATGATAACTGCCTACTAATCTCTGCAGGCAGGTTTGTAGGGAGATTAGCCTGTTAAAGATCATTCCTATGAGACTCACGAGAACTGATAACAGGAACTCAGTGGGAATTAAACATCTGGATTGGCTGTGCACATAGATAATCCTGCACAACAAAAAGCTCCGTCAGCTGAAAACAATGATTGTTTCGTAGCCTTGAACAATTGCAGCCTCTTTCAACTGCTTTTCAGAAAATCTCTGAAGTGGACGAGTATGAAATGGGATCGTTCTACGTGTAATGACTTCTTGTTTAACTGGAATAAACCCTGTATCATTTTAATGTGTTTACGGTGTTACAAATAGAACTTGTTAACTGCAGAAGTTGTGCACTATAAAGGATTTTATTATTACTTGGTTCTGGGGAGGCAACTTTATACCAGACAGTAGGAAGCTTTAATTCTGAGCTACTTGGAGACTATTAACACTTGGAGGTTTTGTAAAAGTTAACATCTTACCATATTTATTTTAAATAATTAACCACATGCTATTTGGGGAGCCTGACTATTCGCGAGATACTACTACCTTAGAAAGTCTATACTAAACAAAGCATACTGAACATGTAATCATGTAAAATTTCATTGCTTACTATTAACAACAAGTAATTACTGACTGACCTAGCAGATGCACAGCATGATCATAAGGAACAAAGGTGAAACAACTGGTTCATAATATCTAATAAAAAGCCAACCGGCTATGCACTTGGACAGTTTAAAGCCAAGCCTTGGTTTGGCAATAATAAACAATATATTGCTAACTGTTACATTATTTAGTTATTATAAGCACAACAATATACTACAGCATCATGTAACACACAAAGAAAAAAGTTAGGGGAAGGAAGTTTAGTTGTGAAAACATAACGATCCAAAGTCAGAGTTTTCTTTTGGCTAAAAAGCTTAATCAGCTCATAATCCCCTGCTGTCAGAACTCCTTGTACTTGCATGCAGCACTGTTAAGAGCTGCAAACAAACTTTATGTCTCTGAGCCGGAGCCAGCACCATCTCTTTCTTTTAATTTTTCCCCCTGTATCTCTTCTACCTTTACACACAGGCTCCAACAACCCATCCCTCCCCCTGCCTCTCCTTTTCTTTAAATGCGACCGTTAAAGCAAACATCGTCTGTTTCATTCCTTGACCTCTAGAGTTGGCGGATTAGACTAGTTTTTCAGTTGAGATGGACAGAAAAAGTAAAGGCAGAGCAGAAAAAGCTGCGATAGCACAGAAACGCTTTGTTGGCAGATGCAACAAAGACTTCCAAATTAACTGACCTTTTCGGTCCACGAGCGGCCGATGGAGCAAGGAGGACAGAGAAGGGAGAACAGGTGCAGTGCAGAAATAACTTACAGCATGTCACATTAGGTTATCTAAAAAGAATACAATGGAAAGTCTTGGGTTTTTTTTTGGCCTAAATCTGTGAATTTCTGTGTATCTTTTAAAACTTAGCAGGAGTGAAATCATTTTGCAATCCCCTCGGCTGCCTGCTGTGCTACTGAATCGCACTGTTTATCACAATCGAACATTTTATGCAAACGAATTAGAAACAACTCTCTAGATGAGCTATTTGTGACTTCCAGATTACAGTAAATACACGATATCAGAGGATATCAAAGCATTTATGAACAGTGCATGTGATTGCATTTTATGCAAATATAATGAGCCAGTGAACCTGAGGCTAAGGAAGCATAGGAAGAGGATGGATGGAGCAGCTTTTGCAGGATCTTTTGTGGAAATCATTTGGGAAATCATACAACACAAATGACTAAAAAACATTCTGTGTTTTCGACAGTGCACACAAAGGAAAGCAGGAGAAACAGAAAATTGAGCAGACGGCTAAATGGAAGAGACAAAACAGAATTTTAGCAGGTTAGAAAGTACTAATAATATAATAAAGGACAAACCAGTGGCTCAAAAATTACCCTGTGATTTTCTCTTGTATTAGACCGAATTATTCTGCACATACAGTTTCATGAATGTGGCTGTAAAGCAAACAGACTGGCTAATTTTTAGTTCAGCCCTGTCCCAATGGCCTGCTCTTCATATGACCACCCAGTGGTTTGCTACACTGTCACAGGTTATTGTAATCCATCAGCTCGACTGACCAGACACCCTTTCATGGTCTGAGAAGATGCCACAGAGAGGAAGCTTTGTCCCTCAAAGGCCAACAGTTTACAAGAGTGTGGTGTGAATAAGGCACGGCGGGACCGCAGATCGTCATTTTGAGCCGTCTTTATTTGCTGCGGCTGCAGCTCACAGGCTGCCAGCCGCACATGAACCGCACCACAAAACACTCCACCAACCCCTGAGTCCCGTGTTTTAACACGGCGGACGTGATTGCGGATGCTGTGCAAGTGCGTCCGCACGGCCCCGCAGACCACGCCCCACCCCACCACAAAAGACAAACTACAATCTACACACATTCAAGTACCTATGTTTAGCTGATTCTTGTCAGGGGTAAACTAAGCCATGTGCACGAAGAATTACGGTGAAAAATGGCACAACTGTCTCACAACTGCACACACTGCGATCTGCACATCAGTGTCTGTTTGCTTTTGTTTGGTTTAATCGGTTTGCTTACTACTGTCTGAATAACTGGTTGTTGCAAACACATGAAGCACTGGCATGTACAATGGGGCCCTGCTTATGGCGCGCAACGCTTGCGCGAAATGCATCAAAATCAATAATGAGCCAAGAAACTGGGAAAAAACAAACAAACAAACCAACCAAACATTTCTGAGCATCCTTCCTAAATATTTTATACTGTATGTGTTCATATGTCGAACTGGTACACACTGCAAGAATACTAAAATCTCTTTAAAGATAGCTATACAAACTCTTCTCTAACAACATCCTCAGAGGGTTGGATAAGAAAAACAGTTATCAAGCTTTGAAGTGGGTCCATAGGTCCAAATACTGGGAGCAAAGCCTTTGCAAACCATTTACAATACCACCGAAGCATTATATAGTCGACCAGGCAAAAGAGGCAGTAGAGAAGGTGAACCAGTGATCAATGCTGAATTGAGAGGGTTTGACTGAAGTCAAGAGGGGGGACGCATTGAGAAGAAGGGCTTGATGAGGATGTACGCTGATTGTAAGGTTATGCACACTGAGAAGACAGAAGAGCGAGAACACACAAGAGCTGGGGGAGGGCTGAAAGGGTTGTTGTTGCTCAGCTAAAAGGTCAGTGAGCGAGGATGCTGCATGCGGTGTCAGGTTGAGTGTGTGCAGCTAGAGGGTAATGACTACTTGTGATGGACACCATATGCAACCTTGTTGCCAAGATGCGAGTACTTTCCTGTGATATTTGCTTAACGCCTCAATGCAGCTAATGCCAGTGTTTGCTTCGCTGTTACAGTTCAAACCGTGAGCAACATTAATATGGCTCCAATATGGTTCCAAGCAGCAGTCCTTAGTTACTGTAACAGTGATTCATGCACATTCCATTAACAGCAAGCTTTATACTGGCTCAATGGTGAAGTATAATCCAACTGTATTATATGTTCTCTGGGTAAACACATGACAAAGACTTCAAATAACTTCATCTCCCAACGATTTGTCCCGGCCACCACTATTTTGCATCTCAAAGCACTTTTGACAGCATGCAGTATGAAATAATGATTCAGTGCTATCAAAATGTTCTCCTCTCACTCACCCGTCAGTTCTGTCATACTGGGAAGACAACACAGCCTTAGCGAGACAGATGCTGACAAGATCCTATTCTCAAAAATAAAACACCACTTTTTGATATGAAAGACTGGGTAAACTTTCTTGCCTGTTAAATAAAAGCTGATACAGTATCCGGTGCAACTGTGCATTTAACTATCTGACAGTATTGACTTAAATAAAGCGGTTTTCTACCGTTTTCTGCACGTCAGACTCTCTTTTTAGCTTCAGAGGTCTCCAGATATATCCCCACATGCCACGCCCAGCCCTGTCCTTTAGCTGACTGAATTTTTCAGTCGAGGTGAGATAATCGTCACTGACACCACATATAAAGACGTGAAATTAATAACACTGATCCTGTAACAATGATACCTTTCAGGCTTGGAATGTAATAAGCAGCAAGCAAACAGACAGGATTTCAAGTTTGTGTTGGAGACAGGAGAAAATGGATATGTGTAAGAGTTCAGGCAACTCTGACAAAAGGCCAAATTGCGATGGCTAGACGACTGCTCAGAGCAACTCCAAAATGACAGGTCGAAGTTAGTAGCTTCAGAAAGGTTATCAAATGAAGGACAACGAGTGATGTGGAGTGATGGCTGGCCCGTGTGGTCCAATCACATACACAAAAGCAGAAGTAGTGTAAGTGTAAGATGTGTCAGAACAGAGTCCACTGCAGTTTACTGTGTAAAGGTGATCACTGCCCATGCCTTAAAGCTCCTACAAGAAATGTGAGCATTACACTTAAGACCACAGAACAACAGCAGGAAGAGACCAGGTTTGACTTATCATCCATCTTTTACATTATAGTGATCGCCAGATGTTCACACCACATCTGGTAGAAGGGTAATTTACATAGCAAAACCTCCCAAAGAAGAAACAAGACAAAGAACAGCGTTACATTTGCAGTCTGTTAGATATGCTGGCCTTGCCTCGCTCCATAAAGATGTGTTGTCCAATTCCTCAAGACACCTTCAAAGGTCCTGTAATGGTCTGTTAAGTGCAAAACTCCTTTGGGGTTTGGCCTGATAGTCATTACCTTAAGGCTCAGCAACATATTTTTAATATTATTTCTCAATTAACAGTTTTTGGGATGGAAATAGAATGAGTCAAACTGTAGATGAGATATTGTAAATAAACTGGCGACATACCACAACCTTGCCAAATACCTGAACTGGTTTTAGTCAGTTCCCTTAGCTGGAAAATGCGACCCTGACAGATACACCTGAGATCGACACCAGAACTCTCAGAGCCACAGAAACACAAAATCAACCCATTTGATAAGGCGCCAATTCTCACTGGGCATTAGCCATTCCTGTAGACCTCCTACAGAGCTACTTAGCTTTCATGAGAAGAATCAAGCTAGACAGCTTCTCAATTGTCTGCCTATTTTAAAATACCTGGCTTATAGATGGACTGCTTTTTTGTGACACTGGAATAAGTGACACGCAAAAAGATCATAAGTAGAGCTGGGGAGCAAAAAAGCGAGAGAAGAGTAAGTGGAGCAGAGTAGAAAGGCAGGGAAGTAGAAAGTAACAAGGAGGATGAAAAAGGTTACCAATTAAGCCTCATGTCCATGTGCCACCAAGGATTGAAAAGGTTTTGGGAAGAGATCATTTTCCACAAAAAGTTTTCACTCGCGCTTGTGAGTGACTGTGACAGGCTATAAAGTTGTTGGGTAATTTCTTGACAAGCTGATCCCTCATTTAGCCTCAGGGTTTGTAGGTGCCCCTGAACAAAGTACCTGGTTCATTTCTGTACTTGCTCCTGACAACTAGCTCGAAATATGATCCAAGGTGAAGTTAAACTTTTAATCTGCTTTTCTCTCTGCTCTATTTTGTCACATATACTGAGCCAAAATGCATACAGCAGATGCACAAGAATATCTTAAAACAGCTTTATGTGCGCCGTGAAAAACAATATTTGCCTAATAAAATTCAGGAGTGTGTTTTGTTTTGCAAAAGGATTGTAAACTAGTGAATGCTAATGTGGTAAGGAGCTTTTCTTTCAGTTCACCTTGAAGATGACATGTAGCACTTGTTTGAAAAAAGTCCCCAGGCAGAGAGCTTTATGCAGCAGGAAATCTGTAAAGCAGAGGTGGGATCAATCAAAGTACCCCCCCACTATTTTGGTTCCTAACTCGGAATAATTGGAAGGTGGCGGTGAGATAAATATAAACGCCACTCTGGGAAACACACATACCATCAGATTATACAAAGTGAGATTTTTGCCCTGAGAATTTCCACTGTGTTTGTCAGAATGTAAATGCAGCTTAAAGTGAACAGGTGTATCTTCTCTTGTACTGACATTGTTTATGACAGTGTAATACTAAGTCTAAGCAACATTTTAACAAAACCGTATGGGTAGAAATCCTGCAAAGCAATAAATCACCTAAACTGATAAATATGATCAAATCTTCAAGAAACAACTCAATTTTTTTCTTTTTTCTTTTTTTCATTTCTTTTGCATCTGCAGTAAAGTGAAAAAATAATTTTGGCGTAGATGTTGTGGGACTTCCCTACAGTTCTGCACATGGATCGAAAGCATAAGGACATTGAAGCACGAAAGTAGAATCACAAACAGAACAGACTGGAGCTTGATGTGGGTTGCAAAGTGGCTTGCACGACAACTGTCAGCAGGCTAAAGCAATGTAAATAAAAGGGCTTACTTAAGATTTTACCAACATGATCAGTGGTCAGCTGATGTCAGCTGGAACTGAAACCAGCTGATGAGATCAGCTGTTTGGTCTCAACTTTGTAGCCATCTATGCTCAATCTGAACTAATGTTCCGATCAATTTAGCTGAAGATGCTGTCCAGGACACTGGGAAATTATTAACAAGATTATTAATTAAACCAAATTAAAAAATAATGCATTTCAAAACCTGACCCTTCTTTGAGGTATTTTTAATTAAGGTGCTGCATCTCAAGCTCTAACACAAGCCGATGTCTGCCAAAGAAATGTGGTCTTTTTAGCTGTATTAGAAGAAAAGAGCCGGTGTAGGATTAGCATAATACTATGACTTACTGGGGTTGGGGGGGAACAAGGTGCAGCTTTTGCAGTGGATGATCTCCTTGACAACCGGTACGTCTTGGGAGAGAGCTGCAGGTACCATACCGAGGCCGGGCATCATTGGGTTCATGGGGGTAATTCCAGCCATCATACCAAGGCTAGGGTCAAAATCTGGAGGCAGGAGAGAAATATGAATGAGCTCAAACAGTAGTTTCCTTCCAAAGGGAAAAGGTAACACCTACACAGTAACAATAAACAGAGTTGCACTGAATAACCAACCTTTGGTCAGATATCACCTCAGCCCATACTAAATCTTTTAAGTTGCATTCACATTGCGTACTTATTCCCTGAGTGATTCTCTGTCAACAACAGTGACACACAAGCAGCCTACACATAATGGAATACACAGCCATGCATGAATAAATAATCTTGCAAACCACATGCATATTTCAAGAAGTTTTTACTGAGTCATTCTTTCTCTGTCACCCCTGTTGTTTGAATGATGAACTTACAGATAATGCAAGTGGGTCTACATATCAGAGCAGCTTTATTTACAATGCTGATTCACACTGGGGCTGGGAAACATGGACACATCTACTCTCATACTGAAACACAGGCAAACACTGCACTTTTTTGTGCATACTAGTCTCAATATGGAACTTTATAAAATGGAAATGATGCTCCTCACCACATCGTCCAATGTGTCAACATCATCTGCAGAGGATCTGGAGTTTACAATTATGCCGCGGGGTGAGTGAAGCTTTTGCATTTGTGCATGCACATGCAAGAGCGCTGCTCGCAAATCTGTCACAAAAGGTTATATGCAAAATGTGATGCTCGAGATACTGTATGTTTAAAAAAAGTGACACTAGTTAAAACTGTTTTACAGACGGTGACATTTACTGATTGCCAGACATGTTGGTCACCAGCGGAATCAGGAAATACATAAATTAACCAGCAAAATAATGAATCTGAGACATCTTACAGCAAACTAATTTCTGGGAGAATTTAATGTTTTTCCTTAGTTTATTTGTAGATATGCAGATGCGGTCCTATCAGTCAGCACAGTGGGAGGGTTCAGCAGAGCAGACAGGAGGAGTGTGGATCCCCACAGTGTTCGATATCCAACAAATTAAAAAGAAATTAAACGACATTTAATAACCAAACTGTGTAAAATATATAATGAACCATGAAATTACTAAAGAAAGTATTAAAACTCGACTAATTAATTTTCAGTGACAGATTTTTCAGAACTGTGATCATGTCACAGACATGTCAAAGTAAGGCTCTTCAAAAGATGATGTAACAGTTACTGTTTCTGCTGATTAATCTGCTTCTACTAAAATCAAACACCGACAAAGCAATACAGTTCATCTGACGTGTAACATCCTGCAGGCATCTTTCATCTACTCCTTAAACACTATTGTTTATCTTTCTTGCAAACAAAGTTAAAGTGACAATCTGGTAGCATGTTGTGCTTTTAAAATCAGTCTATTGTTAACCACATGAATGTGTAATGTGTCAGTCGTTTCCTTTTAATTACAGGTTAATTACTATGTACTACTTCTATGACAACTACTATTTTATGACATGGCAAGGCAATCAAAATATTTGCTTCTGACTTATATAATAGGCTTGTTCTAAAGGCAGCAGGTGTTAAAAGCTGTTGAGTTATCGTCTTAACTGCTTCTGATTTTTGATGAAAACCCAAAATGTCTTCGTCATCTTTAAACCATTTGCTGGAGGTCACTTTGTTCTTCTTGCTGCTGAAGACAGTCCTTTATAGCTGGGGTAGTAGTCATGATGCAGACTTAATTTGGGGACTATCAGATTCATCAGATGCCTCATAGGGCTGTGCCATGCTGTCCACAATGATAGCAGTATTTAAAAAAAAAAAACCATGTCTGAGAGCAGTGTGCCAGCCTCTGATGACAATTTAAGGCCTAAAAAAAAAAAAAGGAGCTGCTTCAATAATATGCAAGTGAGGTGGCTACAAGAGGTCAGACCTCCAACTAAGCCCCATATTTTACAAAATATATAAGGAAACTCTTCCTGGTAAAGATGGAAATAAACCCGTTCCACCACTTAAGGCAAAAACACAGCATTGACTACAACCAGCCTATTGAGGCATGTGAGGAGGAGATACGAGCAGCTGGTGACTCAACAGGCAGTTGCTGGAGCACTCGCTAGTAGCAATCCAAATAACAAAAAGAACAAACAGCGGGGACTGATGCGGTTACGGTGGAAAAGAATGGCTTTAAGCAACTAGTTAAAGAGCTCAACACAAGATCCCACGCAGAAAATACTTCTGTTTCAATTTTACTATTCTATGCAGGCTCCTGAAGAGTTACAAGGTTAAGCTAGTATAACAACAATTAAAGTAAAAAGCTGAGCAGGTTTATTAAGGAAACACTTCCTAGGTTACCGTTCTGTATCACTATTGGACTATAATGCTACTGCTGGCACCTGCTGGCAATACAGTTGCACTTCAAACGAGCTGTTTGCTGTTGCTCATTAAAAAAAAGAAGGCTGGAAAATGACATTCACTTTTTTCCACTAATAAATGCCACTGCCTGCAAGCTGCAGTCACCTTATTTCAATATCATGAACATTATCACAGATTTCCTCTCACAATATAATCGTGATACATTTTTGAGGCGATATCGCCTGCCCCTAACGGGTAATAATGTAAAACAAAAAACCCTTTTGCATCTACCTTGGCAATTTAAAATATAAAACGGAGATGTCTCGCTTCAAATACCACGCTTTGATTTAATTAAATGCACATTAAACAGACATGTCACTGTAGTGTCAACCCTTAATATCTCACTTCTCTCATTGCCACCTCTGAGGTCCACGTTTCACACAGCATACTTAATGATGTGAACAGACAAGTCATCCATCCCACATGACATGATCACGGAATTAAAACTGACAGTTTGCTGGGATATTTCAGCTCCTCCTGACATGAAACATGATGCAACTAACTTTCACTGTCGCTGCAGTCTTCATGTAACTGCACTGTGTCGTTCTTACAGTACCTTTGGGTCCAACTCATGTTTATTGAATCCTGATTTGTAATCGGGAAATTTCAGCCTCTGATTCACCAACGCTTCCAGTAAAACTACATCGACGCATAACTTGCACTCACTTGCATCCAAATGTCTTTTCACGACTTGCTGCTTCCCCGCCTCTCTCTTACCCTCTTATACTTTCCAGGCAATTAAATTCCCCCGTCTCTTAACCAATTCGGAATTAACCAAGTTCATGCTGCTTTGAATAAACAGTAAAAAAGAAAACAGAAACATAATAAATTAAAAAATGGTTATGGGGAAAAAATGCCATTATGAAAACAAATTAAGTCCTGTAATTTTATGTTAAATTATGAAAATAAATAAAATGTATTATATAGTAATGAGTTGAGTTTTAATTATCTCCTGAATAAATTTGCAAATTATTGCTTAATTACAGCCATTCATATTTATTTATTTAATGCTGAGCACTTTGGGGGCTCCATATACGATGAGTCACAGTTTACAGCAATGCAAATAAATCACTGTGATAGGGCCCACCACCAGAAAATAATAGTAGCATGTATTATCTGTGATCTGAAGTCTGCTCATTTGAATCTTCAATAGCAATAAATCCATTGAGGAAAATATTATTTACTGTTCTTCGGTCTGCAGCATTAAGTGGAAATAGATGGCTATAGATACATTTCCTCATAAGTGATTCCCTCTAAATCTACTGTAAGAGAGGGAAGTAAAGGAATTAAATGACACTTAGTGAAGGCGAATAAAGAAATATGCATATTATCGAAGGCTCAAAATAGGTCCCTTGAGCAGGGGAGGGTGTAATGAATATGTTGGGCTGATAAAAATGGCTGAAGGATAAAAAGGAAATAGAGGCTGGATACTGAAAAAACAAACCCCCAAAAACACGGCCTCAAAAAACTAAAATGAGCAAAGCGAGCTACATCAAGGGAAAATGGATGGATGTGTGCTGATGACCTCAGTCTCTAACCAGGTGTCACAGTGAGAGGAAAGAATGATAAGAAAAGGTTGATAGAGGATGGGGTGGTGGTGCAACAGCCTGAATGCCAAACAATATGTCAAAAAGAAAAGATTCAGAACTTCAGGACTGCCCAAGCTCCACTGTCCCCGTTTTAAAACAAGGAAACATGCTGGTGAGTTTATAACATATTTTGATACAAATCAAACTAGATCTCAGCTCATATGGAGAAAACGATGTGGCTGCATCAGGCTGCAATTTCACTGCAGCGCCGTTCATGTTCCCTCTAGACAGGGTGAGAAAATGTGAGCCTATGAATTTATCCTTAACCATCAAATGCCTGAGACCTGAAGCACGTATAAAGCAGAATCAAGTGTAATAAAGACGATTATTTACTTCTTCCCAGAGATTTACAGCACCCGCAGCTTCCCTCCCCATCTCCATTTTTAACAATACAGGTCAAGGAGCACATTTCATCATGAATATAAACACACATAACTTTCAGACAAATTCTTTGTCTGAATTTCTACGAACATTATTGCTAAGGATTGTCTTATTGCATTGGAGTCACACTGGGTTAAATATGTACACTTGGGTTTTAAGGGGTATTTATTATTTTCTTCTTTTTTTTGGGGTTGTATGGAAGCCCCAAACGCAATTTCATTGTTCTTGACAATGACAATAAATAAATAAATACTAAATACTAAATAACATATTTCCTCCTATGCTACTTACAGTCTATTCTGTAAATGGACATGGATGAAAATTTAAGCTTTTGTTTTTAGGATCTGCTGTTTTGTCAGAATTTACACTTACATTAGATCTTATGCACCACTGTTTATGCCTGCTACAGAAAATATGTGTCAAAAGTCTCACTCCTACTAAGGTAAAATACCACTACTACTACTACTACATGTCCATACTGTAATGGAGATCATGTGAGCATATTTGGGATGCTGATTGCAGATATCAGATTAAAAACAAAAGAAAAGAAAAAAAAGAAATTTGGCACACTGTAACTAAGATGGATATTAAAATATCCACAACCTGATAGCTACACGCAATTATGTGCATTGTAAGACAAGAAAAGCAAAAAAAACACAAAAAACACAAAGAACACACAACCCCAAAAACAATACAATCTCACCAGACTATTACAAAATCATGACCAGCTGTTCCAACCACAGTGTAAATAATAAGCAGAATCTGTCACACAGTTGAAGGAGGAGATCTCATCGATCACACAAATCTAAGCTGGAAGACCACAGTTTGTGTGTTGTTTGCAAGCTCTGCTTTCACTCTTTGTTTGGTTACGTTCAGGCACCAAAACCATTTGAAGTGCTTAGAAAATATTGGTGGTTGCACCAGTATAAAAAAAACAACAGGATATCCAGTGTGCTCAAATGTGACAGGAAGTGGTGACCAAGTCTGTGGAGGTGAGACCGAGGGTGGGCTCACACATTGCCTTATCATTTCTACAAGCCTCAATCTTCTCTTACTTGTAGGAAAAAGAGAAAACAAAAACCCAGTCATTAATAACTGTGAACATGGCAACACTGCCAACTATTGGAGATAGTTCAACACAGCTCATCTAGCTAGCTTTGGTACACTTGGCTGGTAATCAGGGAAACACCACGTTCTATTAGAGTTTCAATTCTTTAAAAGTTTTTCCAGGAACGTAGCCATTAGTGTATGTGTTACTAATCTGCAGGAGTATTCAGCCAAAACCCGAGTTCAAGCTTGAAATATATAGCACATGCAGTGGATGAATCCTTCTTTGTTGCCAATTTTACTTTTGTGGTTTTCTTCTGTTAAAGGTTAAAGTGGACCGATTATGCTTTATAGCTAAAGTTTTAAATAATAAAGAGTGTCTGTCTACAAGTAATGACTTTGATCCAAAAGCTCAAAACACTTCCAAGCAGTCAGATTCCAACAGTTTTCTTCTGCTCCTGGATGTGTACGGCAATGAGACTGCATGTCCTTAATATGGTCATCTCAGGCACACAGCTCAGTCTGCCAGCAGAAGCGCTTTATCCACTCGCAACCATGTAAACCCTTCTGTTTGAGAGGAGAGGAAATGGCAAGGTGCTAAAATGGCTTGTTTCAGACGGTGGATGAACTGAGAGGCTACACAAAGGCTCACTAAGAGAGAGGAGGGGGAAAAGATTTTAAAATGTGAGCCATACAAAGCTACTAGAGCCCAAAAATAAAACACGAGGGTGGAAATTAGCAAAAACAGGCAGGCTTTAAATTGCTGTCGGAAAACACAGGAAAATGTCCCGTGTTTGAGGTTACTTGGGTCATTTGTCGGTCATCTGTTGTTTTCCTAAGTCATCCTAGTGGGGGAGAGGAAAACAACAACAAAAAGACAGGCTAATATATGCGGCATTTAAGAAAATCAATACAAATTTAAAATCAATCTGAAATTCCATTCACAGCTGGCTGTGTCAAGGTGAAAGAGGTTAATAAAGCCCTGTTCCCTCTAAGTACTAAGCTCCACTGTGATAATCATAAAAAGACAAGCAACCAAATAGCTCCATCGCCATCACCCTTCACACCTTTAACACAAAAACCACAGTAATGGCTGCCAAAACTTGTATTGAGAGACGAATTAAGGAGAAGGAAGACATTTAAAGGATCTTAGAAACTGAAGAATTAAAACAAACACTAAATTAAAGACAAATGAAGAGAAAAAATTAATCTAGGCCATTGTGATTTGCACAGTTATAAAAAAAGAATGTATAAGAGACGCGTGTGTGCTGCAGAATTGCTGCAAAAACAAATGATAAACAATGATAAACTGTCTAAGTCATGTGGGTTAAGGCACAAACAACTGTTGCTCCCAGAAACAGAAACATCTTCACAACGATGTCAATTCAGCTTTAATAAACGAAGCTTCGGAAGCCTGTGGGTGTAACAATAATGGAATGATACTTAATTGCAAATTTACAAAAAACCGAGGGGCAGCACATGCAAAATAATGAGGACATGATTGGGCACAGCTATAAGAGGCTATTACTTACGTTTAATTCAGTCAACCAGTTAAGCAAAAGGAGCACTAATTCAGAGGCAAGCCCAGATAACAAGACCCAGATTTGTGATTCAACAATAGCACAATTGGACAAGGATGAGATGAAATGATTAGTCAGTTACTCAATCAGTCCACCAACAGAATACAAGGAGACCATTCTGAACTAATCAATACACACAAAATATTTGAACCGTTTTAACAAAACAAGAAATTTAAAGAGACCGTCTTGGGCGCTGAGACTCTGGATTTGTAATGTAAACATTAAACATGGCTGTTTATTTGGCAGCGGACTAGCTGGACTACTACCGTCTAATATTCAAAATATAATCTTTAAGGTAAAAATGGTGTTGAGTGATTTTCAGTGCAACTTTTCTTGTGTTTAGAAAACATTAACATTTTTGTATAAATGATGCATATTAAACAGTTTGGTGGAGATACACGTCACACTAGCAAAAATAGTGTGAACTCATTGAGAGCTGAAGGAGAGGTCTCTCTGACTCGGTAGAAACCCCACAGAGAGACTTAGAGAGCACAAGGGTCCTCTTGTGTAAGAAAAACAAAAGATACCTGGGGCTGGGTCCACCCACACGTAGCCGCACATCTGTCTGATTGTGTTTACTACGCTTGTCTTTCAGCTTTAGTCTCTATTTTCTCCCAGTGTGGAAAACTGAAACGCACAAACATCTTCCTGCAACACCTCTTTCTTGTACAGTCACATGCATGAGTGCACACACAACGCTGGCCTCTGAGGTTATTCTACTCTCATTCATTTTCCTCTTGTTCTTCTTGATGATGTTCTTTTGATGTTAAACAATCTAGTTCCTGAAGGTTTGTTCAAAGTAATTACATTCTGAGTTGCCCGTCAATCAAGACGCGCAGATTTGATTATGTGAAGCTCCTGGCTATTAATGTCATCCTCCTCTTCCCTCCCCCGTTCTCCTCTCTGATTTCCAGGGTAAACGTCCCTTCTAGCAGAGTCAGCGGTGGGTGGTGGTGGGGGGGCATAGGCAGCTGCCGTGAGGCAGTGCTGGATAATATTCTTTAATGAGGCGAGCTACCCATGCCACCTGGAACCTTACCAGAGGCCGCCTCGCTCAATTTCTACCAAAAGTCACCCCCTTTACATTTTCATATGAACATCTCAGACTTAATTTCTTTTACTGCAACATTTCTTGTGAGCTGCAAGCTGCAGGATAGAGAGAAACTATCTACTTGCTGTTCATAAAAGTTATTTCATCTCTCTATTCGATTACATCCAAATAGGAATCAGTTCTCTTATGCTGCCCTCCAAAGTCCATTGTCTTCATCTGCTGCTTGTATACTCAAATCTCCATAAGAAATCCAGCTTTTAACAATATATAGCCTACAACAGGCAAACACATTTGAAGTAGATTGGTGAGAACGGTCAGAAAAGTCCTATTTCAGCAGCTCTATAAGTACTGTTCTATTTTTTTCCACATGTATTGTATAGTCGAGGTAGGGGAAGGCTTTGCCTCTCCGCTCTGTCCGCCTACGTGCAGCCAAAAACCTCTGGCATCGTCCCACTGCTGCTTCTGAGCAGTCAGCAGAAAGGGACACAGCTTTCAGTCCAGGGATTGGAAAACGCTTACGGCAAAGGAATGACTGTCATGTAATGTATTTCCTGATGTTAATCCAGGTGAGCTAATGCGTGAGAACGAGAGAGCCCAGATTCATATCCTATCATATGAGGAGTCCTTTTTAAATGAGTAATGAGGCATGACACTAACTTTTTATATATTCCACAGTGTGTACAGTGGTGCAGGGGTTCGTGGCAGCTGTGGGGAAAGAAAGAGGATGAGTGGGAAGCGACAGACAAAGGAACGTTTGTTTATTCAGGGAACACTTGTCTGTCCCTGGAGTCTGCTTATATATTCTCCAGAGTGTTTGAGCTTGTGTGTGTATTCATGCAAATATATGTGCATCTAAATTAATTCTGACAAACTTGCAAATACGTGTGTGTGAAGTGTCGAATGCTTTCCTAATGTGTGCGGCCAAGCCAGCATCTGCTGTTAGTCCTACAAATTTCTCTTTTGTCCAAAGAGTAGATTTGTCTCCAAATGTGAGAAACTAAATTAGCTAATCAAAGCCATCATTTGTGTGAAAACAGACATCTACTATAACGATTATTACAGAAGTCTTTTACTCGTCTAAAATGTGGTGCGAGCATTGAGCCAGTCAAAAGTTACTGGTTAAGCAAAACAGATTTAACCTTATAGCCAATAACTGGCAATTTGTATTGACCCTAATAAGAGTTAAAATGTTACTTGCTGTGGTCACTCTAACAGTGTATTCATATTATTGGAAAGAAATTACTGCAATGGTTATTTCTTTGTAACTGGGACTTGATGGGCAAAGCCAAATTAATTTTGACCACTGTTTGATCTGAAAGACTATTTATATATAGCATATTTGTATATCTGAATCCATCAACAATATTCTGAGACCAAGAATAAAAACAACAATTTTACGTATATATGTGTTTATATTCTTTGCAATGTGGCATCAGGCACCAGCTGTTGGTTGGTGCACATATTAGTTGAATAGTTAATTCATATCAAAAACAAACAAAAAAAGAAAAAGAACATGAGATAAAGTCTGTGAAATATAGTGATCCATTACTGGCATTATTAGAAGTGCGAGACACTGAGCGACAAGTAATAATTATAGAATCTCTCTCAAAACAAAGCCTAATAACTGTGTATACAAAAATGAAGGAGACTACTTCGATTTTCTGTATCAGAAACAAACAAAGATCGGGAACTTGCGCAGGCTTCAAATCAGGCCAATTGCTCTGCAGAATGGCGGTTACACTATACTGTCTTAAATAACTAAAACCATCTTGGGAGGTCTGTATGTAGTGAGAAATGTACAGGGGTAACTCTATAGCCATGAATCTGGTTCTGCTTATAGTCTGGATGTGTGGGACTAAAGGGAATACTTACGAAGGGAGGGGAAATACAAGGTGAAGCCCCTAGGAGGAGGACATGCGGAGGATATCTGTGTCAGATCTCAAAAATCTTGAAACCAGATGTTCTAGTTACTGTTTGCAACATTTGTTCCATTATCACAGTTTTCACTATTTTAGCTTTGTGAATGTTAAAGATGTCAACTTATCCACGAGCATTCAGCTCAGACGACTGCACCATGTAATGTATTTTTTTTTCTTTTCTTTTTTTTTTGCCTGTCCCATTTGGTTCTTTAGCCATCAGAATTGTTGTCTGAAGACCAACAAGGATACCCAATGGATTTACTTTGCCAAATGGATCATCGTGGCATTGCCGTATTGGTCCATTTGGTCGATCTTTGTTTTTATTATTTATTATATTTTATTTTCAGATGTTACAGACGGGACAGACATGAGTGAGGGATAGGAAAGGGAGAAAGAAAGAGGAAGGAAAGGAAAAACAGAAGGGGAGAGGGACAGTGAGAAAGGGGGGGAGAAAAAAAATAAAAATCTCCTGGATCACCTGTTGAGAGAAGAATAGAAAACAAGCAGAAAAAAAAACAAAGCAACATACTAAACACAACACCATCGCATTAATCTAGCTAAGTGTAAACAGCAGTAAATACTAAATATTCAATGTTGTTGTGCAGCACGCAGGACAGATGTGCTTCGAAGTAGCAGCCAAGAAAGGTGTAATTTGTACTACAACCCAATTCCTGAAGAAAAAGGAAAAAATCAAAGTTCAGCATGCTGATTTTACAGAGGGCAGTTTTGAGTGTAATTTTTCTTTTTTCCACATCCACAAAAACCCTTTTAAAACAGGAAATCAAAGAGTATGAAACCCCTGAAAAGCAAGCAGATCCCTCCTGTAGGACATGCATAAATGCAACAGATATATTCATTTATTCAGAATTGACAGAAGCAGCAACAGTATGGGGACACTGAATTAGTTAGGTAAATACAATGCAAACAAAAGGGAAAAAAATCAATCACAAAAGCCTTCAAGCAACTTCTAGGAACCATCCAGCACCAGTTGGAAGCAGACCACAAAAATCCTCTGCAGCATAAAGATCATAAATCATACAGTATGTACAACCTCACGCCTATTGCCCGAGTCCAATCTCTCTCTCTGTGTAACACAAACACACATCACAAAACTTTCTAATATACATAACCATTACCCAGTCCATCTACAGAAATAAAACTGTCATCATTGTAGATGTGCACTAGACTTTGAGAGGCTGCAGAGAGTTGAAGGCTATGCCCACAGAAGTCTGTTTATCCAGCTGTCTGTCTGGATAAACCCACTTGGCTGGAGGCAGGGAAAGACTCTGCAGTGTAGAAATACATTCTGGGCTCACAGTGGATGAAACAGAGGCAGACTTTAATGTCTCGGGAAAGTGGTCTGGCACAGGCAGTCCGTTTAATGAATGAACCTAGAACTGACATAAAAATCTCACATAACTCTACATGCAGGAAACATATGACAAAGTGTACTCGTGCAGAAATGCCGTCAAAAATCAAAGACAGACAAAAAGACCGAGAGAGTGTTCTCCCCATTGGTTAGAGGTGAAAATAAAAGGAAAAAAAGATGATGTACAGTCATGATGGGGAATCAATAACTAATCCACCTGGATTTCTTCAAAGGCAAAGGTGCCCTGGCAACAAATGCTGCATGACAGCATAAGTCTTTGATGAGTGTGTGTGCCTCCTGCTTCGTGTTCAGAGATTTCATAAGAGTTCATAATGAAACGGAAGAATCTAAATTTACCAAAAGAAACCTCTACGACAGAACTGAACAGTTTATGAAAGCTGAATGCACATATGTATAGTGGCTAACCTTGAGCTATTTTGTCCTACTGAGACAGGCAAAGAAGATGGTTGTGCTCAAGTGGATCCACTTGCATGTTTTTTTTCATGCTTTGAAATTAGTGGAAAATGCACTGGAGGAAAATGTAAAACTCCTTCTGACTGGAGACAGATGATAAGACAATTCGCACATTTCAATATTACATATAATTATTTTTGTGGCGTTTATCTGGTTGAGAAAGCATCAATTTCCATTTCTGTACAGCCTGCTGACAGAATACTATAAGTTAGCTGTCAGCTGTGTATTTATTTATTTATTTTTAAATAGGGTTCGAGTCCAGATGTTCATTGCAGAGTAATTGAATAAAGTCTGAGTGTTTAAGAATTTACTGGGATGAACTCCGTTCATAAAGAGCAGATGAACAGCAGATCTTCTGATTTGGCTCAACCCATCACCCTTCTGAAATTTCTTCTGACATCTAATGTTTCACTCTAATCGAGATTTAAATGCTTTGAAAACTGAAGCTAAACCCACCACATGGCATTTGCCTGATGAAAACTCTTCCTAAGGTCGCGTGGGTGTGAACAAACAACACTTGACCAACATCTTCACTCCCTTGCTGGTTTATTGCACCTCTTGGAGTGGAATAAATTACACCTCCCTCTCTCAGCTCCATCAACATGATACTGCATGAAGTCAGTCAGCTCGCATTAAAGGCAATCAAAATGTCAACATGCAAGCTATAATACAGCTAAAATAATTTTAATATTAAATGAAAGCGTTATTGTAGAAGTCACACCCATGATTGCCTAACCAGTAAGAATGTGGTCGGATGAAAGCACATTGATCAAACCATTGATCAGTGTGCTACAAGCCTGGTAAAATATACCTAAGAACCGTACTGAAGTGTAATTAGCTACTTCCAGTTATACACTACCAGTAATCTTTTATGATGGAGCTGAACTGAGGCATAAGTCTAATGAGACAGCAGAAAACATCTGTGTGGGTGTGTCGGCCTCGAAGCCATTCTTTCATACACACGCACAAACACACAAACACGCACACACACCGTTTTCCTTCTTACCACATCAAAATCAGGTTGTAAGATCGACCTGAGGCAAACTTGTCTGAGCGTCTGACTAAGTTTAAAAGCAGTTTAATTGGCCTTTCTCACAGCAGACATTTTCCTTGGACACACAGGTGCGGCTAATAACACTAATTGCTGCATTCCATCTACAGGTGCGAGTTTCACGGATCTCATATTGTGCACCCTGGATTACTGGTACGGGCATCATTAGTGTTTTAGTTGTGTGCCTTTTCTGCTATGAATTTAAATTACTGCTCTGAAAAGGTCTTCAACTGCTGCAAATAAAGTTCCAAGAGAGAATCTCAGTAGGGGGCCATCAGTCCGCTTCACACATACACTTCAGCTGCAATATAGACTCTTGAAAAGATGTGTTTATGTCCACCTTCCAGCATTGGTTTTCATCTCAAAAATTGTTTATTCTGACTGAACCAGAGTCTGGTTTGTTTCCCCCTTGAACTGATTTGTTTGGGGAAGATCTTAAAACTGCATTCGTAGCTGGATGTTGACCAAAATGACCACCAAGTACACCAACTGACTTCGCCAGTTTAGGCTGAAAAGCTACCAAAGGTGGGTATGTTTTGCAGAAAATACAAACCTTATACAGTCAGTCTTCCAGCAGCTAGCTGGAAAATGAATTAAGGGCTGACCTCCTCTGTAAGCAAGTACATTGCTCTCTTGCCATTTGGTTGGACAGAACCGTCTTCAAGACCTCATCCCTGTGTTTACTTTCCTGATGCTGTCCCAGAAACAGAAGGAACCAATAAGCAAAATGAATGTTTTTTTGGCTGACTCCGTAAACAGAAATCAAATCAAGGAAACATGTATTTTTCATTCTTAGTCAGCAATATGGAACTTGTCTGGGATGGTCAGATCAGTGTTAAAACTTTCAAACAGGCAAAATCTGTCTGGTTTCCATCTTTATGAGACTTTTTTGGTGTCACTTCTGACTTCTCTTTTTCTTTACTGGAAAGACTTCTACTATATTTGAAATACGCAATGCCTGCGTCTGTGTGTGTTTCCCTTAATATTTCCCGAGGAGTGCATTTGGAAGACAGTTCGCCTCCAAGTGCATATATATACACACACACACACACACCAGCCTGGCATATTTCAAATATGAAAGTGCATTTCAGCTAAGAAGTGGGAAGTGATTTATAAAAGGCTTTAGGGAAAGGCTTTCAACTGAGAAGAGAGAAAAGACATGGCAGAATAACTCTTCAGAGATGGAGAGTGGGAGGTTGCTGCTGAACCTAATGTTATAGATAGCAAAGCAATCGGTAAGGCTGGATATTTTAGCGGTAGATCGGGACACAGTAGCTCAACCTGGCGCATACAAAATGCACTTTGAGGTTGTAAGAGTGTGGGATAAATGAGCAAATAAATGAAATTTCACCGTTCTAATCCCCAAAACGGAGAGGTTCCAAACAGTTGAAGCAGCTGCTTTTAACACTAGCATCCCCAGGCTTCTACCTTTCATGCACACGTGTCAGGTCAAACACAGATGCAAAAAAAATCAGGCCACTGTGCGATGTGTTCACTGCTACAGGTACACATGTGGTAAATGCAGACGACAGATACCGTGGCAGTGCCAGGATTGTGAGTGATTGCTGAAAATGTTGAAATGTACTCACTCACTTTTTATCATTATTTGTAAATATGTGTACAAATGGTTGGTTTTTTGTACTGTTTTCATCAATAAATGTCAGCAACAAAGGACATACAAAGGACGTGTTGATTTCTCCCTAAGATGGCAAACTGAAACACTCCACTCCCCCACCCCCTCAATCACTCACCCCCACTCCCCTCCCTCCAGAATTCCTAGGTAACGACCTAATATACATATGAATGACTCCAGCATTTGACTGACTGCTCTCCGGCTTTTAAAGGTAGAAACGCAAAATGATGACTCCGCGGGGGTCTAAGGTAGAAAACCAAAATGACTGCTCTCCGGGGGTCTAAGTTAAACCAATGACTGATTTTTTGTCATTGCTTGGTGCTGAGCGATAATGCAGCAGGTATAATACAATACATGCCTTTAGTGCTGATACTGGTGTATTTCATTAAAACAAAGGGAGAAACTATGAAAACGTGCGTGAATGTTCTTGTTTGATAAGCTGATACAGGTGTTTTGTTTTGTGTCCTAAGGACTAGTTCGGTAATAGTGTTTCATATGCATCCTTTAATGCATTTAATTAATGGAAAGCAGAGCGTACAGAAGGCCATCGGTGTCAGCGTGTACACAAATATATAGGCATATGTGAACCTGCATTTTATCAGTACACAGCCGCCTGAAAAGGCCGCAAGGAAACGTTAACTTGCTAAAGGTGGAAGACAAAGAATGACCGATTACAAGTCACCTCAGCATACATTTGTTTTTTAACAGTTCTTTTATAACTTGCATGAAGCACAGAGTTTGAAAACAAAAAAAGCTCCTTTTAACTGATCCTAGTGGGACTGAGTCATATCAGCATCTGTCAGACAGACTTTGCTTGTGTGTATGCCAGTTTGAAACAGATTACCAGCCTGCAATCCCATCTTGGTGACTCAGCTCATGCCGTTTAAAAAAAAGAAAGAAATATGCTTACTCTAAAATGACCAGCGTAGCCACACTGATGACAATCCACTTTGCTCCACAGCAGCAGTCAATCCACACTTGACAATGCAGTCAAAGAAAAAGAGCTACAAATCCACAAAGGCCCCACTTCACACATGAAATGTCATCTTTTTCGTTCTTACAATGACATTAAAATGCTGTGCTTGAGAAGCTTTGGAGGCGAACTCCAGGTAAAAACTTAGATTTGCTTTCGTATAGCACTTTCCTTCCACGTAAAACGCTGTTGCCCATTGGCACATACATGAATACATCAGTTTGACGATCCCACACACTTAAACACTGATGACACTTCCACAAGAAGAAGCTGGAAATCTGACCAGTGAACACCTGATTACAGGTTGACCCGTTCCATCTCCGAGCTACAGCCGCCTACACGCTGCCTTTTCTTCTCCAATTTGGTTTAATAATCTCATTATTTTTCCTGTCTTTAAAAGGAAAACAACCAGAAGGAAAACACTGTAGCCATGATGAATAAAATAATTATCAAGGGAATGGATTAACAACTAGAGCTACATTTCTGAAGCGAGCACTTCAACATAAATCACCATTTTAGATGAGAAGAAATCAGGTAATTATGCCAAAAATGCAACTGCAATAAATGCAATAATTCAATTCAACAAAAACAAAACATACTTGGTGTTGGGTAACCAATATCTGGGAACTGCAGACAGCAAAATGATGTTTCCAACATGTGTAAAATCAAACTGATGCAATTCAACTGTGTTATATGAGGACAACTCCTCCCATATTCATATTTCATGCTACAGAGTCACATTTTCAACACAAGATTGGTTCTTATATGGAGAAATCTGGTACCTGGCATGAGTGGCTGTCCAGTTATTCCCATGGGAGGCATCCCCAGGTTATTCATAGCTGTCGCCCAGGCGTTGGGGTCTGACATCGGCATTGTAATCGAGTTGGAGTCCATTGTCATGTTGCAGATGCCTTCTGCAAAAGGACAAACACACACAAAAAGGGATAAGGAAAAGCGTCAGCATCAGTCAAGTGACTTTCAAATCACCATGACAAAAAGGTAACGGCAGAAGAAGAGCCATGTTGTGGTGAAGACCGAGGTAAACGACTGTTTTTAAGTGTGCAGCGCTGTCGTGGCATGTCTAGTTGCCAAATTGTTGCTTTAAGTCTGTGTTCTGTCTGAGGCGAGGAGAGGCGAGGCTACCGTGACCCTGCAGTCAGTCTGACCACAGTGATTTCAGCAGCGCTGTCACAGAGAATCTATTTTTCCTCGTGTTGTCGTTTGTTCAGTTGGTGCACAGAGGTTCAACAGCCTGGCCTTTTGACACATTCTGCCTCTGTGAGTGTGCTGAAATGGCGCCAGATGCCTTAGAAAGGCACGAGGAGGAGGGGGGGGGAGAAGGAGGACACTCGCACATATCAACACAAAAATGTACACCAATAAGTTCTCCAATGAAAGATCTGAGCTTTCTTTTGCAACCAGAGTAAGAAAATAATAAAGGCTAAACCAAGATTATCAAGGCGAGGAGCATAAATCCTGATTCTATCACACGTTTGCCAGGCAGTCTGCTACTAAACCTTGACAAGCTGAAAACTCTCCAACTTAGAAGGACAAATATGCACATTTCATCTCAAACAGACAACTCCAGATCTGTGGTTTTGCTTCCAAGTGTTGCATAATAAAGCATATTCTGGTCACCATAATAAAAAAAGCCAACATGAACACAAACCAGGGACCTATTCTCTCCATCTGCAGTCCATCCAAGAGCCCTAAATGCTTCTGAATTCTTTCCTCCGGTTGACCTTTTTCTTTCTGACAGACCTGTAAGTTGCTGTGGCTGCAGCATGAATGCTCTTCTTTCCTGATGCCAAATCCAACAGTCCTAATAATGAGAAGAGCTGTAGCCTGCACATACTTCACGCCTCAGAAGGTCTGTGACAGAGCTGACTGTGGTGCTAACTGTCTGCTCCGCGTGCACGAATGTGTGCGTCTGACGAACAACAACTGCTATATTGGTATTCCTGGTGTTCAGACACAGCTGGGAATGTGGAATAATGCCGTGTGCCTCTTTGCTTTCCTCTCAGAGCTGCTAATTTCAGACCCGTCTGCTGTCGCTGCCATAGAGAGGCCCGATAAAACCCACATTGTGTGTGTCGCTGTGATAATGCTGCTGACGAGGACTTCACAGGCTTGTTAACTAACACAACCCTATTAACTGGGGACACTTTTGAGGCGTTAGAATAAAGGAAGAGAAGAGTGGCTGTGAGCTCTGGTGAACAGCTGTGCTGCAGTTTACAGTACAGAAACCTGCAGTGCTAAAGTACTTTTAAATCCTCACTAAAGGTCAGTGTACTTCTTGATTGTGGTGCTCACATTCAAACTATCATGCATTTGACTAGTTAGGTCAAAGAAGTTAAAGTATCAAGTGGCAGGTCAAGTAAATTCAGCTGCAGTAGCCTGTTCCAGTCTTTTGCTGCCCATCCTGCATCGAACCACCCTGCTATCCACTGTCTCGGAGACATACACTCTGTCCTTCATAAATCAATTATATTTTTCTGACTTGCATCCCCTGTATGTCAATATTTAAAGGAATTTTAATTTTGTTATGACCCTAAGGACAGGCCTTGGCTCCCCCTGAAGCAATCATCCTACACCATCGCATCGATGTAAGTGATCTTCGGGGAGAAACGGCAAACAACTGCTGAAGGATCAACACAGGGAGACACATGTGTGAGCACACACCAAGAAACAGATAAACACAGTGCACAAGTTCACCTTGGCAGAAAAGAGGAAAGGGAGCCTGGGATAAGGGAGCCAATAACAGAATCAATGTTGGTAAATATTTTTAACTGAAAACACGGATTAGAGCACTTTGCTTTGCAGCCAATTGTCTGCATGGAATAAAAAGTGCCTAAATAACTCACAGAATCTAAGAGTATTCATCAAGGTCAAATGACTTGGGAAAACTTATAGCAACTTATATACAGTTTCAGCTCTTAGCTTAAGTAACATGTGTGCACCACATAAAGCTGAACATTTAATATCTAGGATGACACAAATGCCTAATATACCGAGTCCGGTTACGAGTGTCTAGCTTCAAAGACAGCAAGGCCTATTCACAGCATGTCCCCATGTCTTCCAAAGTAGTGACATCTTATCTGATTTGATTATTAATCACTAAATTATTATCCAAAAAGGTCCAAAATTCACAGCAACAGCTTGAACAACTTAGATGAAAATTGGGAAGGTCAAATTTCAAAAAAGCTATTTTCTTTTACTTTTACTGCATAAAAATGATTAACAACCGCTTTGTATTCTTACTGATTTGTTAAGCAGCAAAACTCAAAATGATGACTGCATGCTAACAGTAACAAATACTAATGGACATGCTGTGAAAAGACCAACATGTGTGCACCTCCACATCACTATGACACATGTCTGTATTACGGATTTTGCCAGTGGCAATTAGAGCAATAGCGATTTTGATTCAGCCGGGGTCCACCCGTTCCAAGTCTTTCCTGACACTCTCTGCGGGCTGTGACCAGCTTTTAGCTTCGCTAAAAGGTCCCCCAGGAGGCAGATAGGAAATTAAGTCATTTAAAGGCCCATTGGCCGTAAGCCCCAACAGCAGGCACAGGGACGCTGGGGGCCATTTAGTCTAAAATGCACACGGTTTTAACAGCTAACTACAGGTTTATTACAGCCCCTAGAGAGTGAACTCAAGAGGGAGCATAAAAGATACGGAGCAGAGACAAAAACAGAAAGAACAGGTCACTTAATAGATGTGATGCTGACGGAAGAGTAAAGTAGAAAATGGAACCGAACTTCAACATTGCACTAAATAAAGCACAGAGGACTGATGATAGTCATTACCACAAAGCAGGAACAGCAAAAACCCACAATCATGTATTATATTATTCCATTGCTGAACACAAAGTGGTTGAGCTGACAGATAAGCACATTTAAAGTTCACTGCATGTCCTCCAACCAAATGAAAAACCAATACCCCAAATATTTGTTCCACACTATGTTCTGACTTGTTAGTTTCAGGCAAAACATTGGAAGAGAAATCTGCCACTTTCCATCAAGAATCATGAGTACAGTAACATACATTTACAAGGAAAGAAAAAATGACTGCCCTAGATGCCTTTAATGCAGAAGACGCAATGTGCAGAACAACTGATACATCTTTAACCTAAACCGCTCCCGAAGTCTCCTGAGGTCTGTGTGTTTATCTGCAACTGTCTCTGAGTATGTGAGATAAATAATAAAAAAACTACTTCATATGTGAAAAATACTTAGAGCCTAAAACCACGAAGATCAGACTTACGCAATAGTAGAAAATCTCCTTTTGAGGACAATTTGTACGACTTTATCTTTGATAAATTATGAAAACCTTCTCAAAACGGATAAATCGGTTCATAAAGATCACGATTTTTTCAATGACTTACGTGACTAACATACACAGGCACATATACGTACAGAGTGTGTGTGTTTAATAATGCATGACTGCCCTTCTTTCTGCGTCTTTGATCTGTTAATTATGATAAAACTAGTAGGGGTCTGGTAATTAGTGGTAGCAAAGGCAAAAATGCCCAGAGTGTTATACTGCACTGCGTCTCACTTAGGACCCAAAAAGAGGACAACAAAGTGAAGACGTAAAGATGACAGACAAGGCCTGAAGACAGTCTGGCCTCATGGGGGGGGAAAGGGGTCAGAAACTCCCTGTGCTGTTTCACTTTCAATCACCTCGGTGTTTCTGATACATAAAATCATTAATGAGAGACGAGTGCTGAGAGAGAGTCTCAGATCTGTTAGGTTAGTTTGACGTTGCAATCATTTAGCACTGCTGGTGATGTCGAGACAGATATTTTTTTGTGACTGCTTATCCAACTTTTTCTTTCAGCATCTTGCACTTGTGTCCATGACTTTTTCCCAGACATTAGCTTTATTTGAAGAAAAATAAGGAGAAATATTATTTTACAGCAATACAAAAGCCAAACCGCCTTAAATACAGACGCTGTCTGTCAAATAGCCGACTACAAACTACAAGATTCATGGTGCTGTACGGTGACGTAGGAAGAAATTTCATCACCCGGCAAATGTGAATAAGAGGCAACCTCAGGCATTGTTCATTGTACAGAGGGCTAAACAGCCTTAAGATTTTAACCATAATGCAGTGCTGCTGAAAATAGGTGTTACAAAATACTCCCAGCAACTGACTGCAAATAAATTCATTGCAATTTGATGGCTGAGAGTGTATCTTTGTGTCCAACAGGTGACTGTGGGTTTAGTGAGGTGGTGGCAGCGGAGGTTGTCAAATCAAATTACGGACTCTAAAATTGGATTGGAAAAACTAACCCCAACACTAATTCTCAGCAGAGGTGAAATTCCAGCTCCACAAAAAAATACTAAGAGACCAATGCATATCTAATGACTAATGCATAATGTATATTATAGTCCAATCAAGCGCTCACGCTTATAAAGACTCCACTGCTTAATCAAAGTGCAGGAAATACTACTTTCTCTGCAGAATTTTTAAATAAAAAGGCATTTCCTTATAAAAATGTGCCAATTTTTAACTGATAAAGGAAAACGGGTTCGTTGTTCACTACAAACCACATGAAACTGTCGCCACAAAGCAAAGCACAAACAGTCAAACTGCAACACCCTTATGTACTGATGCTGCATAGATCTTCCCTTTTAGTAAACGGCTTCTTTTATATAATATCTGTAAGACTACGAAGTGTTGATCATGCGCTGACCCATAATAACGTAAGAATCACAGTTCAATATTTTCATTCTAGCTATGAATTACAGTTATTGTGCCACTGCGAGCACACTAGTGAGAGCAAAGACTCAACAAAAGCTGCTATTGTTGCTAATATGTTTGTAATAAAAATGATAAAACCCATGCTTTAATTCGCTCATCCCAACAAGTCATCCACGCTGAGTGTAACTGGATAATACTGCTGACATAATAAACCAACAAATTACTGCTGCTCTCTCATGACTCCAACAAGCTTTGCTCAGCAAGTACAGCTAAATGCCTAATTTCAATTCCCCAAATGAGTTTCATCGCTGGATTTGAAATGGCTCAATGCTGCTGTTGTGTCTTTTAAGAAAATATTGCATGATTAGACTGCGCTATGAAGCAAAGACGCCACACTAGCGCACATCGGGGGGGTTGAAGAGCCATAAACCCACAATATGACAAGTGGCAATGACTGAGAAACAGAAACAGACGCGGTGATGCACAGTGGACATCAGCATTCATCTCACTAAAAGAGGTCTTTCTGAAGACTTCAGTGATAGGCATATTACTTATAGTAAACAACTTCAATGTCTACTTCCTTATCTGGAGCTATTTTTATACAAATAGAGCAGAGGCCCTTGTGTTTGCGTCAATGTTGTCAAGGAGAAACATCCGTTCCTGGACGGGAGCATGGCTCTTCCCCTCCTTATCGGGTTGAGAGAGGTGACAGACAAGAACAGATTACTCCGACATCTTGGGGTGGGGTAAGAGGGATGGGAGATAAAAAGCATGAAAGAGAGAAAAAGAGAGATCACAAACAGAGTAGAAACCTGACCACATCAATATTATCAAGGCATTTCAATAATGCGATGGGGGCTGGGGCCTCTATCGGATGCTTGTAAAGTATCGTATGTCTCTAAAGCTGGCGCTTGGTAAGGAAATCAATGAAGACTCTCTTCCACACTTTCTTTGGAAGTTCCTGAAATGTATAATTTACTGGTTTGCATTGTTGGATGAAATTGTGCAAAAGCTTCAAACTCACAGTGCAGTTTCCTGCAGTGCTTTCCCACATACACAGGTGATTCTGAACATTTTGATTGGTCGAAATATGAAGTTTTATGCTAAGATGATACCGGTGGATGCATCTGTACACCACCAAGCAAAACAAACTTCAACTTGCTGCACAATCAATTGTGTTGCAGAATCTTTGCTACGTCGGCTTCAGCCCTGGTAAGCAACAGCAGGCAAATGATTTCGTTGTTGCTTCCTCCCAAAGCTTCTGGGCTCTCTGCCTCTTCTCCCATACAATCCCCTTGACTGCTAGCTCCTTAATTACTGCAACACAAAACAATATCTGCCGTCCAATAAATATCAGACTTCTGAGGAGCCTGAAATAAATCAGAAACCATAACGCTGGCAAACATTTACAAACAGCTGCAGAACAATTCCATATCAAAGTTACCCAGGTCTGCTGCTGTAATGGTCCACTTGCCCAGTTCTTACTGAAACTAACATTTTCCCTATGTATTGACTGACGACAACTCTATGAAGGAAAAATTAAAAGCACTAGACAGAAAGTTTGGGCAAATTATACATTTTAGCTGGAAGGGTGCTGACCCCGTGAAGCGGCCTTGGATTGGGGTAGAAAGTGGATAAACGGATGGATTTATGGATGGCTGGGAATAAATACAACAATCAAGTTTTTCCCCTTCCTCCTCTGCCATATACCTCTCAGAAGAAGTCATTCTTTGGCAAAACATCAAATGCACTGTGTTACTTTGGAAGTTAACGCACAATTGATTATTCAGAATCTCTTTAATCATCACAACTGAAAACATCCTTAGCTGAAATATTGCTGGAAGCAGAAGAAGTGCTGCAGGCCTGACTGGACGCAGGAGTAAACTGATTGTAGGACTGACTTTAATGATGAAACAAAAACAGCTGCTGCTAATCTGTAGGAATGATGAGCTCTGAAAGACAGGAAGTCACTTTAATGAACATATCTACAGAGAAAGCTAACATCGTTCTGTCCACACTGACAACAGTGTGGATTTGCCCAATTACAGAGAAGCAGATTATTTTCCTGTATTTCTGTCACACCTGGGACAAAAACACGAGACAGCTGGGAAATCTGTGAGACTAACATTAGGAATGGAAGTAGGGCTGCGTCTTCCTTTTCATTTCTTGGCCTATTAATTTGAACATGCACAATGAATCACTGACGCGATATATAATGTAAAACTCTATTGCCAGCTTATTAATTTAAACATGAACAATGAACAGTGAAGCACTACATTAAACTGTATAAAGGCTGACGCATGGCATACGCAATGTTTGTGAGGTGCATTTCATTCCAGATACCTATCTGGCATTTAGACGGCACCCGTTAAAAAACACCAAGTCCTAGATCTCATTACTGAGTGGAAGAAATGGGTTCTCATTTTAATGTGCAAATGATGTACAGCGCCTATTCCAGTGTCCTGGAGAGGGTATGAGCGACAGCGGCAGAGACTATGAATCTGGAATATTTTAAGCTGGCCGAGCTGTCACGTCGTTAAATACTGATTTGCGAGTAGGTAATCTAATGGTACAGATGTGAAGAAACGCAGTAATACAAGAACATCAATCTCAAGGAGCGAGGTGTAATAGGCAATTTGCTCATTTCAAGTTGTGCAAAAGAAAAATGTGAAAATGGTATTAAATCCTCCGGGATCTGTGCCACCAATTTATGTGCTACACAAAGTTAAGTGCTTAAATAACAAACTACTTGAACCAGATGAACTATGCTTCACCCTACATGCATTTTCTCTACGCACAATGAGGGTTCATTACAACATCTTTTTACTTTTGTTCTCATATTTCCACAAATAGCGGGCAGGGCATATAATTATTTCCTCTTTTTAATTTAGGATATATGCAGTTTTACATGGAATGAAGCTTTGACATGATGGGTTTGCATTTGCCCAGTTAAAGTTATCATGTTATAACTTTAACGGCCACGGTGTCTAACGGTGAACTCACGTGTCACAGCTCTGTCTTAACCTCAGGTTAAGAGCCTTGGTGTCATCCTAGACAGTTCGCTTTCCTATAAATCTCACATCAATAACCTCACCCATTATGCCTACTTCCATCTACGTAACATTAACAGATTGCTTCCTTCTCTTTCCACCCAGTCTACGTCCATTCTTGTACATAGTCTTGTTACCTCCCGTATTGACTACTGCAATTCTCTCTTGCATGGTCTCCCCCAAAAATCCCTCCATAAGCTTCAACTGGTTCAGAACTCTGCTGCTCGCATTATCACCAGAACCCCTCCTACCAGCACATCACCTGTTCTTCAGGAACTTCACTTCACTTCACAGTTCCGGATAATTTTCAAACTTCTTCTGCTCACCTTCAAGGCCATTCATAACCTCGCTCCTTCTGACCTTTCTGACCTGTTAACCACCACCTGTTCTGCCCGTTCACTTCGTTCTTCTTCTTCTATCCAGCTTACTGTACCTTCCTTCCGCCTCACCACCGTGGGAAGCAGAGCTTTCAGCTGCTCTGCTCCCAGGCTGTGGAACTCTCTGCCCCCTGAAATAAGAAACACTGGTTCTCTCCCCCAGTTTAGATCCCAACTCAAAACTCATCTATTCAAATCTGCATATTCACTGTGAATCCACTGTTTGTTCATTTTATCTTGTGCTTGTATTTTATTGTTCTTATTCTGCCATTGTTTTACTAAGTGTTTTATCCTATTGTAAAGTGTCCTTGGGTGACTTGAAAGGCGCTCATAAATAAAATTTATTATTATTATTATTATTACTGTTGTCACAGTGCCAGATTTCGATATCTAGGACACAACCTTATGCCTGATGTCATTTTTGATAGCACATGTGGAATGACAAAAAAAATTAAGAAGTATTATTTATTCACTTATGCATTCTTTTTAACAATTAAAAACAATCAAACAATAACATCAGTGCATAAACGGTGGCACTATTTTTAAGTCATCTGATGCTGGGCAAAAAATAAAGACATACACTCATAACTGTAGGGCATCTCCAGCAGTATTATTATTAGCAACATTCTCTTTGGCAGTGCATAACAAGAAAGGACAGAGTTTTAGGGTGTCTCACGTAGTGCTGCTCTTATGACTTGGCACTACAGCTCCTTGCTGAGCAATCAGAGTTGATATGATACACACTGTACACATCTGTTTTCACATCTGGGACTTTAAGAGAAACACTTTTTGGACACAAATAATTATGTTATCCTGTTAAATTATGATAATGGCCTATTTATAAGCTTAGTCAAATCACCGCTTACTTGCCTCCAAGCTATACAAAATGCTGCTGCTGCCCAACTATCAACACCTCTTAAGCTCACATTAGTTCTACTTTGTATTCTTCACACTAGCACCCAGTAGATTTTAGGATTTACTTTACAATTCCTGTAGTGAAATACAGAGTACCACAGGGACAAGTTCCAAATTATTTCAGCTTCCTATTAAACACACTCGGGCTCAGAACTTGGTGGTTGTGACCGGGAGGGGCAGCTTTTCAGCCTGTGGCACAGAGTTTACTCTAACTTTGGTTAGCCGACTCTGTGGACTCCTTAAAAAAGCAGTTCGCTGCTTTCATATTTAAGGAGGTCTTTTTTGAGATACTTCTTGAGTCACTGTTTTCAGTCTTCTTTCCTTTAGTGTATTTTTATGGGGTTTTGTATTCCTGCTCACTTTTTTTAGCTTTCCATTTTATTTCTAATATTCTTAATCTGTTATTATTTTGATTGTACATCACTTTGTAACAATATATCTCTTCAAAGCGCTTTACAAATAATCTTTACCTACCGATTAATGTTACAGATGGGCAGGACTGCCTCCAACATTAGTGTTATTGTTTTATTAATTAGCCACAGCCGCTAGCTGCTACCTTTATGATAACTAAACAGATGGCTAATGTAACATTCTGCATGTCTGGCATAAACGAGTATTTGTCCCCTTGCTCAATATACGCCGGAATGCAAAGTAAGAACCACTAAATCCAAGCAACATGTTCTGCATGTCACCAGACTCCACAGATTTCCAGGCAGTTTAGAGTTCTTGGAGTAGCTGAGAAACAGGATGTTGTTCCGGTTGACCACACTCAGCGACACTGTGGCCTGGTCTGTGTCGGTTTTTCTTTTGTTTTTCCTGAGAGTCTGTGTTTGGGTGTCCAGTGGCTTAAAAGCCAAACACTTCTGGTAAGAATCATCAGGGTGACAGAGATGAATGTGACACATACTGTAAGGTACCAATGAGAGCAGTCACAGATCATGTACTCCTTAAACAGCGCCTCTGGTCAGACCAGAAATGCGCCACCCTGACTCTGTAACAGCGCTCTCTCTCTTCTTTTTATTTATTCTTATTTTTTTACTATTTGGTAAGCATGCACTGAAAGTACCAATACTTTTAATCAGATTTTAGATCAGCTTTTTCTGACGTGATGATAGCTGGGACAGGCTTCGATGACCTAAGTGAATAAGCGGTAAAGAAAACAGAGGAATGAATGGTAACAATTAAAAACTATTATAATGTTTGCTTGGCTGATTACAATGGGAAAATAAGTGAGACCTTTTGTGAGACGTAATTGGGGGGAAAGTCCTGGAGCGCTTTCACGAAAGCTTAGTACAAAGCGTACGTGTCGTTAGATATTAAAAATGGTGTTTAACTTTCCTGTGACCTAATCTACTTCTACTTCACATTACTCTGCTCAAGCAGAAATGTCAATGCATTTAATGTATATATTATTATGGACATTGATGAAATAAGACACCCAGATTCATGTACATTTTAAATGAACTCTCTCATTCATTAATAATCGTGTCAAAATGTTACTTATGAGCAATTTGTATAACTTCGATCTCTCCTGCAGAGGCTGTATGTTCACCTGAAAACAATCACGTACACGGAGAAACAACAGTAGTTGAGCTTCATCTAAACTCAACATCAAAGGTAAGTCCATAAGGTAAGACAGCTGAAATAAAACACGACTTTAAACAAAAGCTGAATAATGCAACAGAGCTTTAATTTATACCACAGAGAAAACATTAAACACTACAGCTTCTTACTGTCTCGCACTGGTTCACAGACACACCAAAGGAGAACAGACCCAGCAATGAGTTTTCTCTGCAGAGTAATGCAGGAGCTTAGAATAGGTAGCTAAGCATCACTCTCATTACTATATCCTTAAAATGAGGAGTCAACATTTATGAATTTGTTTCTGACTTCATCTAGGTTCTAACAGGTCCTAAAGTTGGTAAGTATTAAACACTTACGTGCTCTGAGAAGAGCTCTGAAATTGAATTCAACTTTTCAGTTAAAATTTCTGAAGTTTAAATTTTAAGTGCATGACTTAACATTAAATATTTGTATTGATGGCCTCTGGTTCAGAAAAGGTAGGCCTTGGCTCTCCACTCTTAAATTAAAATGACATCTGAACATCGCTAAGTCAACAATCTACTCTTGTAAAGGGAGGCTAACCCGGTCTCTGACACTCCCAGCTCTCTCTGTTTGCCACGGCCAACTAACTGAAACAAAAAAAAGTAGGTGCCACTAATCGGCATGTGAAAATATTCATGTTAAAATGCAATCATGCAGACCAATTGTCAGAATTTAAATTGTTCAAAGGAAATGTGTCAAATGTCTTTCACATACTGCATATCTGTATTTTGAAATTCTACAACTTCAAGAAACGCTAACGTTAATTAAAAAAAGAAAACGTCATCTTGGTGGTTTCTGCCTTGGCTTAGTCCCCTATAATATGTATGAAATTGTCTCTAATGACTAAACCATGATGCCAAATCAAAAGAAAGCAAAAACCAAGGATCAGTGAAAAATGCTGCCAACTGAGGATGGATCAGATGGCAACTTGGACAAGGGGGGAAGAAAAAAAATGGAAAGCCTCCAGTTTTAGGGGAAAACAATGCATAAAATCCCAATTGTACTACAGCCTGTAGTTCAAAGCTGGTTACATCTGATGAGAAACTGAACAGCTGTGCAGTATAATTGATCCCACATGTGATGTCAAGCACACAGTCTAAGGCAAAAAACCCCCAAAAACATCTCTCTGTGCTCAGTTATTGGAGGTTAGTGCTACTGCAGACAAGAGGCAGTAGTAAGCCTGGCATTCCTGGATGTACTATGAAACCTATTGATGTGCAACATGATAACCCTCTTGGTGATTAAATTAAAAATCTGAACCTCCTTCCGCTACTCACTGCACAAGAAGAGTAGTGGAAGATATTACTTTGAAAATTAAATTGTTAAAACAGAGCTACAATCAATACAATGGCCTCTATCATGGCCTTCTGAGACCTTCCCTTCAGAATGCAAACACTTTCGCCTCTTTGTATTTGCCAGTCAGTGCCCTTTAACACTCTTGTAAACATCATCTCAACACAGAAGAGGGTTAAAAAGAAAGAACATACTTGATACTGGTGTTTACTGCCCTTCAAATAAAGCTTTCCCCTCTAACCCTGATTTATCTTTACTGCACAGACACACAATTAGCTATGGATCTTATTTATTGTTCTGAAACACAAGCTTAAAGGTTCCCCCACCCCTCCCTTCTTTAAACTGTTGCATGACAGCAGAGGAAAACCTAAAAACAAAGGTAGTGTCAAGAGAAATCTGCAGCCTTTTTTCCACCCTCAGGTTTCACAGGCAGAAATCTCAAGAGTGACCAAGTGTGAAGTTCAGAGGGCCTTATTAATCTCCTCAGTTCTGTCAGTGCTCATGTCTTTCATCATCCCAAGAGGATAAGCAGGAGAAAAGGATACCCTAAGTAAAGATTTATGTGAGTATTTATATAGAGCAGATATACAGTATATAATAATAAATTTGAAAAGCTTAAAGAAAATTTGCTAACATGCCAGGCAGCCAGAGGTAGACCTCGATCAGAGGATGTGAGTTAGGGAAGAGATTATGCTATAGATGAAACATAAAAACCAAACCTATAAAACATGTCTTCTCACGGTAGTACAGTTTTAATAGGTGAATATTAAAACATAACACACTGTGATGCATTAAGTGAATGCGGTGACCGCTATCCAATCAAAGCTTCGGGACTGATACTTTGCAGTCAGCCTGTGCCCAATTTGAAGCCTTTAGCTCATTGTTTAAAAAGTAGTCATTATGCAGCCAAACCCTCGGTTAGTACAAGAGACATGAATTGAATGTAGTTATTGATGCCTGAAGGACAGCTTGACAACTCTGAGAAAGAAAAACAAGTTCAAGCGCTTCATATAATCCCTTTTCTTTCTTCTTTGAAGTTTAAACTGTCAGAACTAGAGACCAGGGCCTGAGACAAAAAACAAAAAAAAGTTGTATGACTGTCATTCTTTGTTGCGGTAACAGTGCTTTAGGTCCCCATTGCTTGTTATGCCGTTCTTGGAAAGAAAATGCGTTTGATGGTCGTGGTTAATCAACAGCTGGAACAGTCCTGAAGCAAACTGTGAAACAATTACAAGCCTCTGACAGACAGTGTGTCTCCATCAGCTCAGCCTAAAGATAAAGTGAATGTCCACCGAGTTACCTTAAAGAGTCAGTTTTATATCGTTTCATTGGTATTTGTAAAATCTTTATAATTACATAAAGTCACTGAGAAAAAATTGTTCAGGCACAATTATTTCATAACTTGTTGACAGCGAAGGCTTTAAGCAACTACAAGTATTTGTATGATCGATTTCATTCAAACCAAACCATGTGATCACCAGTCTACTTACACGAATTTAAATTTGATGGCAAATAATTTGTTGTCAGTGGTTACCATGGCAATTATAGCTCGCACTCAGTCACTTACTCATTAGTGTAACTCAGGTGATTCCAAGTGTGACTATTATTGGCCACATGGACAGCTTGTTATTCTGGCTCCATATAAAGAAACACCAATAGCAATAAACTGAAACCGATAGTCAATAGAGAGCTGTGTGTAAGGAGATATCAGAGAGGCAGAGAAGGGCATTCAACACTGTTCTTGTTCAATTTTGTTAAATGGAAACGCTAAACTTTATTGAGTCACATTTGGTCGTTGACCTGAAATCGTCAATCAGAATTTAAAAAAAAAAATGTTTCCTTTAGGAGAAAATATAAGAAAAAAGTGCCTCATGAAACAATTTTTTATGTGTACATGGTCAACAATAAACCTTAAACTCGTGTTTTCTCTGCTGTTGCTAGGTAGAATAGTAGGCAAAGAAAAAGGTGTGAAACAAATCTTTAAGATTGACAGATAACAATTTACTGTGAAGCTGAACTCCAGTGACACTGGACGTCCTGGTGCCTGTGAGCAAAAGCATTTGTTTGAGACATCTACAAACAATGACAAACTCTGGGAGCTGTAGCAAGTTTCACATGGAAACTCTGCCTGGCAAAGTCGCTTATGTATATAAAGACAGAAGCATAATTACTTCCTGAAGATCAATCAAAAAAAATTATACGGACTGCAAGAAACTATGGCCCGCAGTTCAAGGAAGGCAGAAAGGAAGTAAAGTCAAGAGGAGTGTAGAAACTTTAGTCAGAGTTTTGAAAGCATTAATTACTTGGATTTTGAGGCTAAGGACACAATAGTGCAAAAATGTCTTTATCAGCAGTTCCAGCTCATACCCATGAGACCTCAGGCTACTTCTGCCAGCAAAAACATCTGCTAAATCTATGAGTATAGCCTGAGATATGTCCAAATAGACCAAAATTTCTACAGAAAGAAAGTGGCCCGGATTTAGCACAGTCAGCTGCACAAGAATGAGTAAAGACCTGGGATAAGGTGAAAAAAATGTGAATCTTTGTGACATGACTATCCCAGGAACTTGGACAAATTAAGTTCAGCGTTGTTAATGACAGCATGGACCTGTAAAGATTCATGGTCCAGCAAATATGTCCATCTGTGTAGACATTTTTGTTCGGATAGCAAACAGAGTGGTTTTCACCCTCTGCAGACATGCACCCGTGCAATCCTCCAAAATCCTAACTGCGCATCAGTGCATGTAGGTGACCTGTACACCTCCCAAATGCTGACCTGTTGACAGGTGGGCCAAATAGGGAAGTGAGTGACAATGGAATTTGCTGGAAACCGAAGAACCGATACAGAAGCTGTACCTTACATCAGATACTTCCCTTATAAGCTCATTCTTTGGTAACGGTGATTGTATCAAGATCCCCACAAAGGTTCCAGTGTCTATAAAACCAAGTGACCAGAGATTAAAAGCAAATAAAATTAGTTTTACACCAGCCCAAAAGGGATATTCATCTTCAGCTGGAACTGAACCAGCAACCTTTTGCTTTTTAAGTAAATGTGCTTCACTACAAAGCAGGCGAGGAATTACAAACCCCTCATCATCAGTGGCACGCCAGTGGAGAGAGTGGACAGTTTCCGATACCTGGGTGTCCACATCACTCAGGACCTGTCATGGTCCTGTCACATCAACACCCTGGTTAAGAAAGCCCGTCAGCGTGTCTTCTTCCTCAGAAGACTTAGAGACTTCCATCTGCCACTGAAGGTGCTCAAGAACTTCTACTCCTGCACCATCGAGAGCGTCCTGACGTCAAACATCTGCACCTGGTTTGGGAACAGCACCAAGCAGGACAGACGAGATCTGCAAAGGGTGGTGCGCTCGGCAGAACGCATCATTCAATCAGAGCTCCCTGACCTGCTGTCCATCTACACCAAGCGGTGCAAGTCCAAAGCTAGGAAGATTATGATGGACCTCTCCCATCCCAACAATGGACTCTTCTCACTGTTGAGGTCTGGGAAGCGCTTCCGCTCCCTTAAGGCCAAAACAGAGAGAATGAGGAGGAGCTTCTTCCCCCAGGCTATTCGGGGCCTGAACCAGGTGTAGGACTGGACTCTCCCACACATCACCACACGCACCACCACACATTTCCTATAATCCTATAATTCCTATAATTTATAATCCTTATCTTTATAATCTCTTCTGCTATTTGCACATTCTTTACTGTAAATTCCTAAATTAATTTGTACATTTTTGTAGTAAATTGTAAATATTGTAAAACTTTTCTTCTGTCATTTAATGGTCGGGCATTGTACAGCTACAAGCATTTCACCCCCATGTCATACTGTGTATGGCTGTGTGTGTGTGACAAATAAAAAAATTTGAATTTGAAATGTGTAATCCACTACAATATGGAGCCCCCAAAGTACTGGGACCTTTCCTTAAGATATTTTCACAATTAAAAGTTTTTTAGTTCATTTAATTGAAAAGAGAATATTGTACTCATAAATACACATTGATTAGTGTGTAATTCCATGTTCCAACAAAGTGATGTTCCCACAAACTGAGAACTAATGCATTGAAAATACACAGGAGCAGGCACTGTGGAAGCCCCAGTGTTGCCCTGTCATAATGAATAGGATTTTGCACTTGATTCAGTTGGCTCTGATCTACTGAAATCTAGTTGTGATATTTATACACTGAACCATTAAACATTCTTAATTGTAATTCTGGAGTTCTGGTTTTCAATCATTTTTATGCAAAGAGGAGTTTTGATATCACAGCTCCACCAGATCTTTATGCCATACTTGGCTGGTTTAGCAGAGATGCATTCCCTGAAACTGCACCTGCTTCTGAAATCGACCAACTGTTCATCAGCACAGAGAAGTAGCAGGGAGATAGTAACTGGATAACTTGGCTACAAATACTGCCCTAATATCTCAGAAAGCAGCACAGTTGTCTGTGGCATGTAGTTCAGGATCTCTTTGAATCTTGTTTGAGCTCTGTTATGTCTGCCATGGTCTACTTCAAAACATTACAGTTTACACACAATGTCCAAAAAACCTAGATACAGTTAAGGAATTATAAATAGCCAGACAACCTACCCTTGTCCTCATGGAAATGTGCATGAACAACCTGCTACCCCCAACACTTATGACAGATAAGTTTAATATGGATAAGATTTCATAAGATAATGGCCTAGCAGCAGACAGAAACAACCCACAAAGCAGTTTGTACCCATTTAGATTTAAATAGTGCTCAGATGTTATTGTTACACAGAAATACAGCTTTTTCAGAATTACTGCAGCCCTTATCACAGCAATGACAAGAGCATAGATAAGCACAGGCAGAGACAGATTGTCTTTAAAAAAAGGCAGAGAAACTGCATTTTCATTCATATTAAGAAACGAATTGATAAGACGTATTTTTAGGTTCTTTAAGCACCTGCTCCCTGGTCTGCACGATTGCCATAGCCAGCGCCAACCCCAGATTGGAATAGAATCTCTGGAAAACAAGGTTCAGGCCCTGGATTTAGCCCTGTCCGCCTACTGACTGCTGAGTCGTTGTCATCTCCCCGTGCTGCTGACTACTGCAGCAGGTGACAGCATCTTATCAGCAGCTGCCAATTACAACATGGGAATCTTATCAGCAGTAGCCAATTAGAACCAGGGGACTTGCTGTGAGGAAATGTCAACAGCTCAGTGAACTTGCCAGGGCTCTTATCTGGCCACGCCTCTTCATCCAGGCAGCTTTCTTTGAGCTTGTCACTGTAACGACTGCCAGTGCAATGTTGTGACAAGAAGGGCTGGAGGAATAGCAGGGCTTCAAAAGAGCAAGCCTCCCAGAAAGACTCCACACTTCCTGAAAGCTGCAATATTTTAGTAGGCTTCTGACAGATGATGACTGGAAAGCTTCAGGATTCGTTCACCTTTCCCTGGGTGGGTGTCCACGCTGAATACCTAAGCTAAAAGAATATATGAAATATTTTGGAATGTAACTCTGCGCATGGGGTCACAGCTCGGTAAAGTTTGAACGCAGCCAAGGAATAGAATAATCTACCTGACATAATGCCAGGAAAAAAAAGTTCTTAAAATTGTAAGGGTAAATTCTCAAATATATATAAAAAAAAAAAACCCAAAAAACCCCAAAAAAAACAATGCTAACCCCCCCCCCCCATTAAAGCCTGCATTGAAACCTCAGTCTTTGAACTGTGCAGTAATGTTGCCTTGCTTTTTTTTCCCTAAGCAATAACTTTGTGTTTAAATAGCTTTATTAAAATTACTGGACAAAATAGACTAGCATGAGCTCCACATCATTGCCGTTCAGCTTAGCTATGCTCATGTTTTGTGCACATCCCACACCAAAAAGAAGTCTCACATCCTGTGACGAACACAGGTGCTTCTATACCTCTATCAAAAAGTAATTGAAATAAAACTGGGTTGTGGAACACACTGGCTTTAGATCAATTACTGTGTAAGATTAGAAAGACGTAGGGAAGTTCAAGAAACTCCAGTGGGGATCAATGGACGACATGCTTCTGCATTTCTGTTCCACAGCTGAGGAAAAGCTGTAACCAGAAAAGATGTTGCAATTTTTGTATTTCTTACATAAAATGATAAAAACGTCTAGATGTCCAACTGGTATTTCAGAAATGTTTTTACACTTTTTAACTTTATAATGTTTCTAACATGTTGTATGCCGAATTTGCACTGTTTTCAATTAAATATATAATTTCACACATTTTCAAATCATTGCAATCTTTTTTCTAATAGACATTTTTACACAGCATCCAATTTCCTGAAACCACTTTAAAAGTTTCTTTTTGCATGGTGAATTTGTGGTTTCTTATCATGTCACACCATGGTTACAGTAACTGAGTGTTCCAATTACAACGTTACAAAATAATCTAAATGATTTTTGGACTTTTCATTTTTTTAAAATATAGCAAAAATGTCAATTGTATTGACTGTGGAAAATGGTTATTCAAAAAAAAAAAATAATTGAAAGCTATGCAAACCATTATACACCTGATTATTTCAGTATATAATGAAAAATATGTTGCAGGCTGAATCTTTGCTCGCCAATCTCTGTAAAGAAAGATTAAAAAAAAGAAGCTATCTTACATGTGTACATGTAAGTGCAATGGCCCCTCTTTTGAATTACTCAAGGACAGATACCCAGGCTGGTACTGATAAACGAAACAAAGGCCAACAGTACATGATCAATACCAAAACAAATTAAAGGACATCACTTTTTACTATCACTCTAACAGCTGGAGGTATAGACATTTTTCTGTTGTATGTCATCAACTGCATCACCGGTCGTGAAACTTAATGGGAGACACATATTAGTATGGATGGGTTTTTAAGACCATATATAAAAGATTCTAGCAGACAGTGACCTCCACAGAGACGTGAAGCATTCAATAAATCATGGTCTGATGCGTTCTTTAGTAAAGCTCGGTGGATGGAGGTCATTGGCGTTATTTCAATAGATCATCTTTTTTCTAATGGAAGCATGGTTGACTAGAGCCATGAGAGATACCTTCCCTCGCAGAAGCACATAGCTCATGGCAGACAAAAAACCTGAGCTGCCTTTGTAAACCCCCTTAACTGGCTTGGAATAGCAACAACGCTGCAACAAAGACATTTTCAGCACCATATTGTGGTACGGCGTTACTGAACACAATGCCACTGCATACTCACAGCTGATCCCCAATAGAAAGGTTTAAAAGGAAAGCAAGGACAAACCGTGTTTCTGTCTGCAGTGAACCAACTTTTTCTATCAGGTCATGTTTTCATGCATGTATATTTTTTAAAGAACCACTTTTGGATGAGGTTCCAACAAACTCGTCGTGAAGAGAATACAGCTGACGTTTCTTTATCTGAAATCACGTCATTTTGACCGTGTGCATGCAGTGTCTCCACATCTCCTTCAGCCACTTGAAACTCTACTTTTTAGTTAGACAAAAGGAAACGTTCTAATAATCAAGTCTCATTGCACCTGCAGGAAACTGTCAACAGAGAAAAAGATAAAGGAAGGAAGGTATGATGGAAGAGTGGACACACTTGGCAAATGTAAAAAGGGGAGCTTCCCTTCCAGTGGCTTTGACAAATGACTCAAAACGCTTTTCCGGTCGATGCCATTACAACATAGTTTGGGATTTAACAACACTAATCATCTGGCATGCTGACTTTAGATTAAACCTATTAACTCCCTACCTGAGGGGGAAGTCAGGCCAAGGAAGAGAACGTCAAAAGAGTGTTAATAAAGCCAATGCCGCATTGATACAATCATCATCATGCTGCAATAACCCTACATCTTCCAGAACGCATATGAGAAGTGACACTTCAAAAACAAAGGTTTGATCACAACATGCAATCTGTGAAACTCTAGTCAGACAACAACCATGTTTTTCTCATATAATTGGATTAAGAATATAAATTGGCCACATTTCCAATATGAAAATGAAAGTCTTGTATAAATATACAGTACAGATTGAGCATGCACAACCTACGCACACAGTACAAAATATATGCAGGTAAAGACAAGCTTATGAACTCCTTAGCATATCATCTAAATCATCCACCCAGAGGATTATCGCCTCCACGTACTAGGAGAGGAATATGGGATGTAGTGAAAGAAGGAAAGGGAAAAGCAGCAGCGAAACCCTGGGCAGAGAAAGTCATTGTTAAGGAAGGGGGTTGCTTATGATAAGATGTTGAAAGTGCAGAGTATATCTGCCCCTCTTAGATGTCTGGGAGACTTTGTGAGAGAAACAGAAAAAGAGACACATCCAGAATTTTAGCAGACTTTCTTCTGATCCATCAGGCTTTTCAAACTGCAGACCAAAGGTACCTGCATGATGTAATCTTGAGCTCGTGTTGCCAGTTGTTGCTAGAGAGCAGCAAGACCGGTGTCTTTTAGAAATTGGAAAAGGTGACGAATAAATGAATAAAGATCACTTCACAAGTAGAAACTGAAATTTAGCTTTCAAAAGAGAAAAAGAAGTTCAATAAATTTGCAAATACTTCTGTAATTGCAGCTTTACTCAATTATTATAGGGGCTTGAGTGTTGAGTGAGTGACCAAAATTGCGATTGTATAAATTTCAATTAAATCTACCTCACTAAAGTAGAAACGATTTGATTCTTTCTGAATCTATTGCATGAATCTGTTCTTGGTCTAAACACACGCACCCTCATGTAGACACTTGTTTTCTTTACTTTTTTTTTGAAGCACACGTATCCCTTGAGAAGAAGGGTAGTTTAAAGGCTTTTTTTCTTTGCTTACTTACATGCTGTACGTGTTTCTTCAAAGGAGTCCGAGCACGTGATCAGCCACAGTGCAGCTCTCCCGTGACATTTTTGTTTTTCAGACTTTGCTCAAACGTAACAAAAAAAGAGAAAGACCCTGGACTGTCTGTCAAAAAGTAATCCTGCTTTGGATATCTTCTCTCTGATGTTTTACTATGTTGTCTGCACCTGAAATGTCTTTCAGATAGACTACTTCACTTCTGAAAAGCTCTGACATCAATAACTATTCCTAGGCTGTGCGCACACTGGTACAATCATGCAATAATAACAGATGGGTGGCACTTTATGCGTATCGCTGAACAGGCCTTGTGATGAAGCTGCAAGGATGACGGAGTACACAACTCATATTCATGAGTACTGAAGAAAACAGCTGAATAGAAAATAAATTAGCGGTGAACTGATTGTCTTTAGATTTTGAACCAATGTTTAGATAAACACAAAAACAACAAAAGAATCATAAATATGCCGTAAACCTCATGTTTCTTATTATATTCTGCGATCTAGCTGACCTGTTTTTTCCTGCTATACCACAAGCTATGAATCAAATAATAATAATAATAATAATAATAATAATAATAATAATAATAATAATAATAATAATGGATACTTTATTGATCCCCATGGGGAAATTACTTGTTTTTCTCTGCATTTGACCCATTCACTCAGTGAAGCAGTGGGCAGCCCACTAAGCAGGCGCCCGGGGAGCAGTGTGTAGGGACGGTACCTTGCTCAGGGGTACCTCAGGGTAGCCGTTAAGTGGATTCGAACCGCCGACCTTCCGATCATGGGGCGACCACTTTACCTACTGAGCTATCCCTGCCCCAAATCTGATAATCCAAGATAATTTGATTGTTACTCAATAATAAGCATCTGTGCTCTGTGGAACAGTAACTGAGCAAATGATTCACCGCTGGGAATTTTTGTTTTGGACGAAGATGTTTTATTAGCGCTAGCCTGAAAAGGCCACACTTCAGCTGTAAAGCTTGTGTTTACAACTGTAATGAATATAAAATACCAATTTGTTTCGGCCAGTCACAAGCAACTTATGAAAACAGCTGATCCAGCTGTTGTGTGAATGGGTGATTGATCCAGTTTCATTGGCTTGGTGACCATCGGTTTGTCAGCCTCTCGTCAACCAAACTGTCAGTCCTTCGCAATCTAAATTATATTTTTAAAATGCTCTGATATTTGCTAAGATTCAGGTGCAAAGAGGTCCCTTCCTAACCGAGCAAATGCATAAGATAAATTCGTCACGTTACCCGAATCTCAAATTAGAGAAGCATACACAACCTACATGCCGTTATGAATCTAAGAGTCAGATGACAGCTCACATTTAGTCAAATAAATTAGGCTAATTTATAATTGATTAATTACTCATCTTTCTTTTTTTAGTATTACTTCTGAACCACTCTCTCGAAAGATGGTGGCAGGATGACGAAGAAGAGGCAATAATGTCAGGCAGTAAGAGGCAGCTGGTGTGGCTGAGTTAAACTGGCTTCAGGCTTAGAGGGGAAAAAAGACGAAGGAGAGGAGGAATGGGCGAAAGGCAAGGCGAGGCGGGGCATTAATAGAAGAGAAGTGGAGCTGTGGAGCGTCTGTGATGAACATCCTGCTGTGAGCACAATACCGGTTAAAACAGGGAGTTTCACTCACACGGAGGCAACGAGACAACAAGGAAAACTATGACGTGTCCAAACTGTATTTTCCATGTTTGCGCCCCTTCTTGTTTTGCTTAGGTTCCCAAGAAACTCAAGCTCTGAATGTATGAGCCAAACATACCACTTCCTGTATCATGTTCATCTCCGATTATGTGGTGAAGGAACACTGTGGTCTGTGTGTTCAACAGTCTTCTGGTACCATTTAAAAGAGTTTAAAAAACACACCAAAGGATTGTGTAAAGCAATTTTGGTTCAGCTGTAATAGAAACAAACCTCATCCACATAGACAGCATAAATAATTCATCTAGTAATCCGACCTTTCTGAGAGAGCAGTTATTCTTTGGTGTTTTAAGCAATCTCAGACATGTAGAGATCTGACAATCGCTGGTGGCTTCATGAAAAACACTCTAGATAAAACCTCTCAATTGCCTTTACATTTGTAATTGAACCATCTGAGCCTTTGAATCTCAGGCCAGCCCTCTCTGTTAGAGAAACATGCACTCAACAGGAGGAAATGGCAGCTTCTATTTCAACTAAATTGAGGATGGGGGTTGGAGGGCTGAGATACAGAGGAAGCGCTGGGTAGATTACAGCCCTCTTCTGGAGATGTACAACCCTCTTTTCAAAACGGTCGGGACACTGACGCAAGCAGCTTTGTAATTTAAAGTCTGTATTGTGCTAAATGGTAAAACATACTAAAGGTTCTAAATCAAAGAGAACGTACAGGCTTTCTGTATTATTATTCCACATGTTCTAAGGTGCCAAGGTGTATGCTTCTTGTTCCAGTGTCCATGAAAGTTCTCCAGTGACCTGGGTTGGAAAAGGGAATGGATCGGTAGGGGATAAATGCATGGCAGTTTAGCACCAAGACCATTTTATTTTATGGCCGTCATAGTGTAAATAATTAAAAAAATATATAATTTGCCATCATCTTGCTAAAATAAGCAATGCTTAAGCTGAAAAAGACATCATCTTGATGGCAGCATATTTTCCTCCCAAACCTTTATATGTATATATAACGTTAACAGAACCCTGACAGATGTTCAGTTTACACATGTCATGTGCACTAATGCACCCCTATGAATGTCATGGATGCAGGCTTTTGAACTGTGTGCTGAAAACACTCGAGGACAGTTTTCAGCTTCACTTCTAAAATGCTTTCATACTCAGAAAAATGAGCAGTGTTTCTGGATTTTGTTTCATGGGAGTCTTTTCTTTACAAGATAAAGTTCTAATTTGTGGATGTAGCTCTGAACTGTGTTCACCGAATCAGTTTCAGGAGAGCATCTGAGCCCACGCAACGATTTCCAACAAAGAAGTTTTTAATGGATGAAGATTATGGCTATTCATTACTGGTAGTCAGCCCTTGCACACATAAGTTTTTTTTTTCAAAATTCCCCAAATTTCATAATGTTTTAATGTGTAGTCCATATTTTTAATTGCTTATCCAATTCAGGGTCACCGGGGGATGTAGCCTATGTCAGCTGTTATAAGGAGAGAGGCAGGGTACACCCTGGACAGGTCGACAGTCTATCACAGGGCTAACAAAGACACAGTCAATTATTTGCTCTCAGACTAATTGCTGGCCAATTAAGAATCACCAATTAACCTCATGTGTATATCGCTGGACTCTGGGAGGAAGCCAGAGTGTGCAGAAAAACTCACATTTCCAGCAACTCCACTCAGAAAGGCTGCAGCCATGTGGTAGATTCAAAACAAGAATGTTCTTGCAGTAAGGTGGCAGCGCACCATCACAACGCCCTCTTTTATTTACTGTAGATGATGAGGTCTTCACACTGTTTGCAGTCACATGTTCAAAAACACTTCTTAAACTGTGCAACTGTGTGCCCATGAATTCCTTCTGTGCTGCTTACGAAAGCCCATCCTTACTTGTGACAGACTCTGTCGCTATGGGTATATAAAAAAAAGAACATCCCAATCACACTGCTGACCTGTTGCAAAATAATTGGTTTTCCAGCATCTTGATGCGCCTGTCCCTGTTTTAGAAACATGTTGCTGGCATGAAATTCAAGAGAAGCATATATTTTTTTAGTGTATTGAGTTTGGGGGAAAATAACTTGCTGTTGTAGCTTACGGTCTATAAAAGCATGTATCTTGCTGCAGCTTATTATGCTAATTTATAGTACGTCTCTGCCGAGATCTGAAAATACCTGTTACTGGCCAACGTTTTCTGTCATGGCCTAGATTTTTTTAAATCCTAAAAATAGAGCCAACTGGAGAAGAAGAAGCGTAGTTCTTTCTCAAAATAATGACGAAAATGTTTTGGGTTTATTGTCAAGTGTTGCCAATAAATGCTGTCTATTCCAGCTTTAGGAGAACCAATGCATTTAGCATGTTGGATAAAGCATTATGTTGTTTTTATGCAATAATACTCCCAAATCAAATATTCTCTCTGTATCAATTAACTGTTTATCAAAGTTTATACCAAAATGAACACTGAGCATTTTATGGGCTGTAGGTAGCTCACTGCTAAACTCTAAAATTTAAGCCTGCAGGGCATGTGCTGATTTCCCCGAGGCTGAGGAATGAAGAAGCAACTAATTGTTCACCTTTCTTGTTACACTGCATGAATTATAACACCGAGAGGACCATTTGCAAAGCAATGCAGGTTTTTGGGTTTTGTTTTGTTTTTTGCTTTGACCATGAACAAAAATGACAGCCAAATGAATATTTCTGTTTTTATACTTTCAGAGCTTGAACCTTGCTTAAGGCTTTACCATTAACTTTAGTGCAAGTCTAGAGACACGTCAGAGCTGAGCGCCTGCTGGCACTGAATTATTTAGGTCTCATGTTTGCAGGCTTTGCAAGATGGGGTGAAATGGCACTAAATCCCTGACCACTGCAGCTAAAAGAAAAGTGGCAGGGAGCAAGACAGCATGATTAAAAAAATATAAGGATGACAAATGGGAAAAGGAAAGAGGACAAACATCAATTTAATTTTCTTGCTCGACGATCATCAGTGGAATAGATCTAGAAACTGCACGTTTACCTGGATCAGACGCTTTGTATACGTGGTCTTTTTGTTGGAACTGCTGTAATTAACAGTTTCCTAAATACTAAAAGCTGCTTGACATAACTGTGCAAGAACACACTGTTCACAGTGACACAATGGCACTCTCCGTCTTTCCCTCAGCAGGAGTAGAGATAACTAAACTGTTATTTTGCAAGTGAAATAGAAGAGTCCCAGAAGAATAAGGAGCTGAACATGCATTTCAATCACTATTCTCTCCTGGAGTTAAAACACATATACTCTGTAGATATTGTGCGTAGAGTATCTGTCTTCAGAAACTTGCAGCTGCTCAATCTAGAACAATCACTTCAGAACTCAGAAAGTCATTACACTTTAATTCCCCTGCATGGCTGCATGCATCCTGTTAATCTCTTAATGAGTTCTTTTTAACATCAATCTGTCATTAGTGTCTCCAGTCCATCAGCATCACTCTAAATCTTCTGTGTGGCCTTGGCATCACAAAGACTGACATCCCGCTGCAGATCTGCCCCCACCTCAGCACGCGCCATGCAAGTCAGCTTACCCGCACACATACACCTCTACAGGACAATGACATAGTCATATATCTCAATGGACTGTCATCCACGACAGCTTGAGTAGCCCATTACAGAATTTACTTTCCAATAGACCCTTTGCCTACCAGTGGTGGGTCAGTGACATCACATTACATCTTTTATACTCAAATCCATTACCCTCCCATGTGACAACCAAAAAGGGCCACAAAAAGGCATACTACTGCCTGTAGTTCTCAAAACTATTACAAAGCACTTTTCAACATTCAGCTTACTGAACGGAAGTTTATTTCTGGTGTTTTGGAGCTCCACACAGTCAGAGTGGAAACCATTTATCACGAGCAGGCCACAGTAGAAGACAGAGTGTGAACTACACGCTCAGACTTTGTACTGGCTAAATGGCATGACAAAAAAACGTTACGACATCGGGTTAGTCAACACTACTCTCCTTTATAGCGCTCAGCTGTTTATCAGAGGCAAAAATAAAGTGCTGTGCGATGGTTTGTTCTTCGTCAGGATTTCAAAACTTAAATCACTGTGGTTGCAAAACTACGTAGCACAAATACATCCGTCACATTATGTTAAGCAGTCGAGTCCAGGCATTTTTTTGGCCAGCGCAGATGACGAGATGAGCTAGGTTTACCGTTATAGCTCGGACACCTTCATTTTTTTTGTTTCTTTTTTACTGACTAGACAAGCTTCAGCAACATGAGAGAGATGCACCTGCTTCCACAGGAAAAAATAAATCTGTGTTTTAACATATCTTTATTGTAGCTAACACTTTGGTGGCTCAGGAAGCTACAAAGCACTCCTACTTATATTGAGCTTCCTGTCTGCATGTATTAACAGTGGGACATAGATTCATACATATATGGGCGTCCAAACCTTTGTGGACACGGGCAGGTGATGCATTTTACATCAGATAGATCCGTGTGGATATGCATACATCAAAAGGTACGATTTCAGCTTAAGGCTCAAGGAGACTGAAGACTGAATACAGCGAGGCACAGAAACTGAGAAACCTCTCCAAACAGTAGTTGTATAAATAGTATATATGAAAACTTGCTGAGCCATTTGATGGTTGTTAGGATGCAAGATTGTATAGATAAATCTGCACATGTCGAATATTTAATATATGTAATAAAGTTCTCTCTATAAAAGAAAGGTAGGATACATGTTTAACAGAAAGAAGTCAGACCTACATATATTTTAATAACATTTTTAACATTAATAACATCCCACTAGGATACAATAATATATACTGTCCATATAATTTTGCTGCTATATTTCAGATTATGATGCAGAAGCTGTCTGACAATTGTTACCACTACCTACCTGCGCAGCATGTATTTTTATTTTCCTTGGCTAAATGGCATTAACCTTTTTCCTGCAGAATCAATAGATTCTATTCAATTCCTTTCTCACTAAAGGTTAATGCATACGTGATTGGATCGGTTAGAGCACAGTTCTTTTATTGGCTAAAACAATGCTAGTGAAATGGCATTCGTGTTGAAATTTAATTAATTGATTTTCATGCAATGAAAAAAAAAAACCAATAAAAAGAAAAACATTTCTTTAATCTAGGCATTGGAAATGCGTCGGATAAAAATCACACGCATGGCCTTAGGTTTGAAAATATACCTCCCCTCTGATCACTTCAATATTTTTCCCAGTCAACCAACCTTGTTACAAGGGTGCTTGAAACCCAATCAGCCAAAGGGTAAGTGTTCTCCTTCAAAGAGCGTTTTCCACACAAAGTTATTTGTTACTGCAATGAGCAGACACACTGCTTGCAGCGGACATACAGATGTCAAACTATGCTAACTAAACTCGCCAATCCAAATAGTCCTTTCTTTACGAGTTTGTCCTCATGTCAGACATATTTGGGTTACATGAAAACACATTTAATTCAAAGTCCTTTAAGTAGGAGTGTTTCTTAGTATTGTGTTAACTCTCACTAACACACTGTAGACTGCATGAGATCAAGAATGTTAGTTAAAGAGTGCTGGAGGCACAGCGCTGCGATTGAAATCACACCTCATTACCAGAGTTGACAGGGCCTCCCCACAGCAGAGGAAACCCTCATTTTAAGGCCTGAAAAATGACAGACAGTCTTAAACAGAAATACCTTAAAAAATAAAATTGATTTCCATCTTCCCCTTCAGCTGTTCGGTTTTTTGGTAACTCAGTTTTAGTTTGACATCACAAAATATTAGAATGCCTTTAACTTTGGCTCTCTTTAAATCACACAAAACTGTTTTGGAAACTGCTCCACAAATTATGATTATCATTACTATTACATTAACATGCGCAACAGGCACGACATAATTCAATGTAACATGTGCAGTTGCTACTACACTGATATTTATATTCATTATAAAAGGGTAAAACTGCTCCACTACAGGAGCAGCATCATTTTAAAAATCTCATTCTCTTCGCCACCTGCAGCTTAAACACAGCAGGACTTGAGGGGAAATGGGCATCTCTGGCTGTGTTGCAAAACTGATAACAAACAGTATAGGGAAGATCCGTGCAGTGCGCCTGCTAACCCTAAGGCACCACTTATTATGGATGGTTAAAAGACAGGCACACGCACAGAGTGGGTGCACATAAACAGAGAAGACTAAGAAAATAAAGAGCAAACATGGTGGCTGAGTGTGTAGTCGAACTATAGAGGGAATGGTCGCTGGGGAAAAAGTGCGTTAGTGTTTCATTTAAAAACTAAATAAAGTATAACAAAATTTTACTGGGCACAGAGAAGCTCAATAATCTCGTTTTTGTAATAACCAACTGGTAATGACCTCCCAAGTGATATGATGTTCACTGAACTTAATTTCTCTGGAACTTTTTCATACTGAAGTAAATAAAAACATGGAGTTAGTCACATCGAGTCAGAGAGAGAAGTGACTCTGACAAACTGTGTCTATTTAAAGGCCGAGTCCACAGAACATCAATTCAATTTCAAATGTTACTTTTTGACTGTTTACAAGAGAGGAGTGCTCCATCCCCTATGTGTCTGTCTGCTTAGTGTGGCAATTTAACGATTTAAAGAAATGTCATCAGAAAAAATGAAATCTTTCCAAAGCAAGCCATCAAATCTGTGATGACTTCAATTTCTCATGTCAGTTAGTTCATTTGTTAATTCCCTAAATTTTAAATCAGTTAGTGAAAGACAATTCTGCTGTGTAACATTTGAGGGGGCTGCTGTATAATGCCACTAGAGTACCATGAATTGTACATGTAATGAGAAAACTCTTTCTATTTGAGTTTCTGAACAAGACTCAGTCAATACAGCTGTTAATGAGTCACAGTGCTTCAGAGGGCTCAAGGACCTGACCAGGTGAAGACAATCAAAAGCCAGACAGAATCCAACCCTAGAAGCCGATAAATTCACAGCTCCATCTGCTCTAGGCCACCATTTACCTGCTAGTCCTGCAAGGGCTCCAACCAAGAAGGCAGAAATAACAGACTCTCAGGTCATACCAGGCCAAGTCAAAGCTAATTTGTAGCCAATTTAATTCTGGAATAGCACATGGGGCAGCTAGATTTGTGATTTGTCAGTTTGGACTCAATGTAGTCCAACAGAATCACGTTAAAAGTCAAGAGAAGAAGAAGAAACTAGTTAAAGACAGTCTGACGCTGAATGGGTCCTTTTCAGTGAGAGACACCAACCTAAGACACTTCCAATGCAAAGACCCCTACACTTAAAGTCAATGAAGAAGTGTCAATACAGGTTAGACAATGGGATGAGGTCAAACATAAGAGGTAACCAGTGCTCCTCTATATCACCAAGTAAATGACAGATCATAAAAAAGAATTACTGGGAATTTCAACACAATGTGGGCTGCTCCTGTACAATGTTAGTGCGGTGCTGCAATAATGCTTCAGCAGGTAACTTAATATGGCAAAAACTGGTAAAAGGTATATAGCAATACGATCAGTCCTCTATATTATTTACAATCTGAAATTTACGCACACTCGTGATTTCTAAGAACTGTTCTTTTGATGATTAACAATTATTACTGAGTATTACTGTAATATACGAGATCAAATCTCCAAAAATAGACTATGTTTGAGCAACCTTTGGTTAGAGAATGACAAAGTAGCTAATGATCCATTGCAACTCACAGATTATTGTAATGTGTCAAGTACAGAAAGAAAGTGTCAAGTTCTGTTGTCACTGCTTGACTGTACGGCACAAAATAATGAGGACTTAAGTCCATAGAGGAGTCAAGGAAGCTTGCAAGTGTTATATCCGAAACAAATTAGAATCTCATTTCAGAAAATCTGACCAAGACTCTAAAAATAGTTGAGATTCCTATGAAAATGGACATCCACACGTAAAATAACAGCCACTTTTCCATTTTATACGATCTTAACCCTGGGCACAATTTGAAGGAAGATTCATCAGGTGAGTTTCACAAAGAAAAAAAATTAATAAATAAAAAAATCGGACGAATGCTGTAGGAAAAGCGGTGATTTTCCTACAGCATTCGTAGGAAAATGCTGTAGGAACACATAGCTGGATTTGCATAATCCAGCTATGTGTAGCACCGTTTACCCAAGACAAATTTCCCATGTGGGAGAATAAGGCTTATTCTTATGATTCTTGTGAACTGTAGAGCGTTGGATGGAGGGATGATGGATGCCTTACCACCACATCAGCTCATGGGCCCTTCAGCTGGATGAGAAAAATAAATAAATCTCCTTTTGCTTTTTTGACAGGCAGAAATAGAAATTCTCGACCAGGATATCCTCTGGTTACACTGGAAGCTCTGAAAAACTGTCCATTGCCCCTTGAGGCCACTTGCTGTTGAGTTCCCAGGCTGTAAAAGATCACATCCTTGTATTATGTAATACTGGAGAAACCAAGTTCTCAGAGAATGGCAAATATAAATATAATAATATAAATAACTTTGTGCAGAATTACCAAGTTACACAGAGCCAAAATACTGTAACCGTAAAACTATAACTCTATACACTGTTACCACTGTTGCTCTGAGCACTTTTTGAATATACTGAACATTTCTGCCTCGTCTAATGTGACTTAAACATGACAGCAGAACAATGCAGTAAATATTCTCAGTTTCTGCTGTGAATGCACGGTCATACTGACAGAGTGATTTCACATTAAACTAATGACATTATGACCGTAGGATACTTGGTTCTCACTGCTGTTGTGGGAAATCTAACAAGTGAGAGCTCATTGATCATGAAGAAACTGGAATCTAACAAAAGAAAAAGCTCCATGTTTGTTTACATTTGCACAACATGCTCTCTTCATAAACTTATCTGTATAGATCAATTTTAGGAGGTTTGTAACACAGTTGAGACATTTTTTCTTAATTGAAAAGCTGTATTAAGCCAACTTCTCTTAAGCCAACAAACTCCTGCAATAATACAAAGCATTGTGTTTTGGTAATTGGTGCATTTTCTAATTTAAGGCTTTTTACCGATCGCTACCTTCTTTTATTTCCCCCACATGTCAACATGTGGTGTCAATTTCACTACCCCCCCCCCCCCCCACACACACACACACACACACACACACCCCGCCCTTCTACAATCATCTAAGATACATTGCCCAATTAGAGTTTAGCGTGGTCAGCGAATTAAAATTAAATTGCCATCAAGTCATGGACTCGTTCATGTGAAGATGTGAGGAAAAGATGAAGAGTCGATTAAGACTGCGCTAATGTGAAGTATTAATTAGCATTGCCACGAAAGCAGAGCTCACAGAACAACACCTCTCTGTCTTAAGGGCCTTTTTGTTCTATTACTTACAAAGCAATTAATTAGTCAGTACTTCTTTAATTCTTTAATTAGAAAGTCCTTTTTTAATTTGACACATTACCAGGCAAACACCAACACTTACTCAAATTACTGTTTAATTATAGCACATCCTCACATAAACGCATGCACGCGTGTGCACTTTTCTCAGTGTGTCCCTCCCTGTGGTCAGTGTTTGTGTGAGAAAACTGAAGCTGTGTTGGAGCTGTGATTGGCAGCCTGTGTTGGCACGGTAACAGACAGTCAGGCGCGTACACACAATCTCACCGGAGCATTTTTTTTTTCTGCTGCAGCTGCCTGACCTCCAAACAGGCCTGACAACCAGAGCCCGAGGACATGGCAAGGTAGAGCTGGGCGATAGAACGATAACGATATGTATCGCGATATAACTTTTACTCGATAGAGAAATTAAGCTATCGCGATAGACCTCGCCGCTCTTGTCCTCTTAAAAAAAAAAAAAAAAAAAAAAAAAAGGTCAGCCAATCCAAATTAAGCAGCGCAGAGCCGAACCAATCACAGCCGCAGCGTCACGTCGCGTGACTTGTTACGTACCGCACAAGTGCCAAGCCGCACGTGTGTTTGTTTGGGAAGCAGCCAGCGCGTAATGGAGGAAATGAGTGTGCCGACTAGAAAAATCAACCGAGCGTGACCGAAGAGAAAACAGATGATGGTTCCAACGCCGGAGAGATTGTCGAACGGAAGAGCCATAGAAGTTCCGTAGTGTGAAGGTATTTCGGCTATTTCAAGTCTGACAAAAAACAGAGTAGCTGCACTGTAAATGTGCCGAAAGCAAGTCTGGAAATACAATAAACTGGTGCATGCGTCACACTGTGCGCCACGTTATTGTTTCGGTGAAATGAATTTCTACAATACTGTTAATTCTACTCTCTGCAGTGTTTAAATGCTTACATATACACACAGTTACTGTCCCTCCACACATACGACTCGGTTCTGCTTCTATGCCCCAGCTTTGTTTACTTTTTCCCACCGAGGCTTCTAGACTTCTGATTGGCCAACATTTCTGCACGGTTAGGAATCTAGCGCCACCTGCTGCTTTGGCATGTTCATAGCAGCGTTTTCCTTCATTTCTGCCTTTATGTGTGGACGGGATTATTTTTAAAACAAAAACGGAAAATCTCCGTTTTCAAAAATACCCGTGTACGTGTGGACGTAGCCTCAGTCTCTGACTGGAAGCGCTAATTCGTCATTCGGCTTTTGTCAGACTAAAGTAACTGTTAAACTGTTTGAAAAGCTCAGCTATACAACAAGGAGAGATTGAGAATTTCCTTTTAGTTCTCAGTTTATTTGATATTGACAAAAGTTAGTCAGTTTTGTCTGTTCTTCTGTAAAACAAACTAAGATTTATTTTTAGAATTAATATTTTGTTTCTAAGTGGAATTGACAATTTAGTCTGTTTCGTTTGTTCTATTTTGAAACTTAAACGCTTTAGCGGCTGCCTTTTGTGTAGTTTGCAATATTTGCCTTTATTTATCTGAAAAAGTCTCATGTTCCTTAAGTACATCTACCCTGTTTAACTTATTATGGGAAATAAATATTTAAATAAAAACAAGCTGCTGATTATTTCACATTTTACTTGTGAGCAACGGCACATTTAAATCTTACAAATATAGTTATTTGGCTTATATCGTGATAGATATCGTTATCGCCTGAAATGAAAAAAACATATCGTGATATGAAAAAATCTCATATTGCCCAGCTCTATGGCAAGGTAATCGAAAACAACAAAGACTGAACTAAGCTACTCTTTTCCATACTGCCGCCAAATAATAGGATTATGCAACAATTCACATTGCACTTATTTGATGTTGGTAGAGGAAGACGGAGGGGAGAAAGGTAAGAAATATAACTGTTGTATCAAAGCACTCCTAAGTGAAGGGGGGTATTCTCCATTTGAGGTTACAAACTCTTGCATTTAGAAATTTGACATGGCTGAGGGCAAAATGAGGATTTGAGACCATAGAGCAATCCTGCAGCAGTGGTGCAAAACTTGTGAGGTAGCTGCTGTTAGTACCTGGAGGAAGGCTGGCTCTCTTCCTCTTCTTGCTGTTTTCTGCAGTGTTTTCCAAGGGAGGACAGTCGGTCACCAGCTGTCCGCTGGAACCGTTGAACTGAAGAGGGTCGTTGTTGGCTGCTGGATCAAAAGGCAAAGCGTTGAGTCCTGCAAAACAGACAAAAACAAAAGCCACAATATATTCAATTAAATAACGACTCTTCGTTTATTTAAAATGATGTGAGATAAATGAGATTACAAAAAAGTGGACGACATATATAAAGAGTGTCACTAAAAATGCTCCCGTTTTGGGCCTGACACTGCAAAACAAGTTCAACTATCTTCGAGTCACACTGGACTCAAACCGTTTACATGCTAAAAGTTGTAAAATATATTTTTAAATGTAATCAGTTTAGACCATTGCTACAGTCAATAGCAGATGGAATAACACTTAAATTAATTAACCCTAATCAGGCTGATAAAACCCATTCTCATTGGTACAGCAATCTAGAAAGCCAACTGGGCTACACTGATAAATTAGTATTTCTGCTGAGATTCAAATAGCCAAGGTTTATATTGCTGTTAATTAAAATGTGCTCGCTCTTTAAGAAAACAAAACCAAAACTAATATGGGATTTTATTTTCTAGGTCTTCGTTTCAGTTGCTCACTTGCAGGCAAAAATAGACAACGATACACTGGATGCCTGACATATGAATCAATATTTTGTGCTTGCCTGGGCAGACGGGTATGTGCAATGCTTCCTTCTCTTCTAATCAAGGTCAGTTTTAACAAAGCCACAACCTAATAGTAAAAATAAGACAGTGTGGTGAAGACAGCTTTTTCCTTAGCATCTTTATTTCGATCATACGAGACAGTAAGAACACTTGAATGAATCTTTATTTATCACTAAATTATTATGAGATTCCCCCCCAAGTCCTAATGAATGTATCACTTATTCTGCGCTCTTTAAGAGCTGCATTAGTTCATAATTCAGAGCGGGGTCCTGGAGAGACTCCGTCTTAATTCATGAAAAATTCATGACACTTCTTTGAGCTCAGATTTGTTTTCCCTCCATGGCAAAACAGAGCAGAAACCCCACTTTACTGTGGCTCTATTACAGGTCTGAGAGACTAATCAGTTTGTATCAAACTCAGAAGTAGCTATAGACATTCATTTTTTATTTTTTTAAATTGTGCACTGAAACTGTTGTAGCCTTGTTTTTTAGCCCATCAAATACTCAAGACTTCAGGGTGATGCTCTAATGATGCAGCTTTGAAGTAGTGGTTTAATTAAGGCTTATACAGCTAATGAGGTTACTGATACCTTTGTCAACTGTGTCTCAACCTTTCATGACTATAATCTGTCAACAACAAGAATGACCAGTAGCTTTTATGTGACTAGCAACTGACATAGACAAAGAAAAACAGATAGATCAAGCCTCACTTTAAAAAGGAGAATAAGGAAAGTAGAGAACTACCAAATTTCCCCTTGAATTTTATAAATCTAGTGTGCAAACTCCCATTCTGTTACATAAACAATCAGTTAAAAACAAACATACAAACAAACAAAGAAAAAAAACCAGAAAAAAAAACATAGGATAAAGTCTGTTAGAAAGTTAATGCCATGCTTGCAATTCCAGCAATAAAACCTGAAACGAGGCCTTAAAATACTTTAAATCTGTGCATGGGAGATTTCTCAGATTTAGGCATTGGTATTTTCTGCACAGTCAGTCTGAGTAGTGTGTGTGAGCGTGCACGCACGCACAGAACCCTCTTAAGTCAATCTCTATTCAACATCCATCTGTCACGTCTTTAAAGATGACCGTCCAGAGAGCGAAATAAATGCATTCCTCTGCCAATGTTAACTCTGTCACCAATAAACAGCAACAGTTTACATCTGAAGAGATGAGACTTTTAGTCATGCGCTTGTGAGTTCCCAAGCGAAAGGCAAAGAGTAGTTATGGAAAAAGTGAAGCAGCACTGAACACTGACCACTAAGCTTCAGTGGTTACAGTGTTACTGCCCTTCCAGATGAAGGAAAGAGCGTCACTTTAGCTCACAGTGGTGAGCTTCTCCAACAATTTTACAAGATTTGTTCCTAAACGGAAAAAAAGGACTTGAAAATATGGTGCAAAGGTGAATGAAAATAGGCAAATCTGTGGCACTCAAATTGTTGATTTTATTTGATCTAGAGTTCATGACAGAATGCTCCAAGGACTTAAACATTTTTTATTTTTTTAAATCAAGTTCAGTAACTTATCTGGCTCTTGAATGATACCATTACTCTGGAATTAACTGCAGAGAAAATAATGGACACAATAAATCGGCCTCAATGAAAAAGATTTTGGCTGCAAATCTTCATTTCTAATCACACACTAGAATCTTGTTTTTGAAGTTTAAGCTCTCAAGAGGCCATTTTCAGAACCAGAAATTGGACAGTTACTCACACCAGAAATGTCTTGGTTTAAATGTGCAGGGTGGGAAGAGAATTTATGAGTAAAGGCGGTGAGTGTGTGAGCTTTGTATACTAACAATGTCTTTCCAGGGTCATCGCCCCTACTTGAGTCTGTGGGCTGATGAATGGCGTATTTAAGTTTCAACATCTGGCCAGGGCGTGTAGCGATGTCGGGGAGAATCACTCCCCAGAGGGAGAAGAAAATAAATGCCAGGAGGGTGGGAGGAGATGGACAGCAGGGCTGCAGAGTAAACCGAGGAAATGAAACAGAGACTTCGAGCCTCAGAACGGAATACAAAAGAAATATCACAAATGAGTCTGGGCTGCTCGTCCAACAAGAATGAATTAACAACATGCACCATTAATGGTACAGTGAGCCAGGAAAGCACAGGACCATTAGAATGCACAGTGAAAGTCAGTGGCTCATTAAAACACCATTGAACTGCCTTGGAATTGAAACAAGGTAGTACGTCTACATTGTGAGTTTCTTGGGAGAATGCGAGACAGTTTCTGCTGATTATTTTAAAGTTGAGCCAGGTCAACAAACAACACAAAAACAAAACATGGAAGTAACCAAGCTGGATCCAAGCAGTTACAACAATAACTGCTCATTAAACTCACACATAATTTACCTCACAATCTATGAAATGTGATCCATAATCCCACGTTTAGCCTGCTTTACTCATTTTCTTTTAGTACACTGATCAGCTTTGAGATTTTAGACTAATGGTTATACAAATTAAGGAATTTAGGAAATTAGATTAGATAAGACTATTTATTTCACAAATGCCCTATTTTTTAATTTGACACTGTTGAAAACAAGTTGTATCTTACATCTAGTTGTATCACACTTCATAAGTCACTGGGAGCTATGGAAATTGAACCTATGAGCTTTCAAGTACAAGACAGCGCACTGAGCTGTAATGATTTTCTTCCTAACACGTTTGCATAACTCTCTTGTAGCCTTTAATCGAACAAATATCAGCTAATAAACCAATTGGTGGATATGAATAATGCAGAGCATAAGGAAATGTGCATCAGCGCACCACTGCGAGGATGGGCATTAGTGCGGGGACGACCCAAGCAGCGAAGTCTTTAAACTAGAGCAGAGAAAATACAGAGACCATGTAGATTATTGGACATTCATCCATCTGAACAAGGCAAAGGGCAAGACGGTGGCACATTCCATTAACACAGTCCCAACCTCAGAAATAAATCAGCTTCTCTGACTAATCCACTGCATTACTAAACCCGAACTGTCAACAAAGCGTCTTTCAGCTCCACTGATTTGCATCGGACGTTTAAAGTGGCTGAGCACATTCGCCTATCAGATCAGGTGAAAAACAACTTTTAATCCTGAACATCACAAAAAAAGCCAGAAGAGGAAATGCTGCATAAAGATCTGTGTGTTTTTCTGTCTTGTTGAGATGGAGCAGATTCATGCACTTTGGTCAAAGAAACAAGAAAAACACCTTCCCCATACACTGCTTCCGTTTTGCAAGTTTGTGAGCTCACAGTTGGATGCATCCGACAGACCTAATGCTCTAAAAAAAGAAAACATATTCATGATACCCAGCTGTGGTGAGAAGCAAGGGGGAAACCCAGAGCAGTTGCCCCACTAGAAGCAAAACCAAGACTTCTTTCTTATTTTCTTTGGCTATTTCAAAAGAACCCAGCTAAGGTGGAATGCCTCCTGGATGGCACATACTGCAGATATTACAGACATTACTCTTAACTCCTTGGTGTCATCCCCAGAAGACTTGGTGGAGGCAACTGAGGAGAGGCAGGCTCGGGCAGCTCTATTCAGATAGCCAGCGGTGTACACACTGTATAGGTTGTCAGTTCATCACAGGACACCAAATGGTCATTTTTTTGGTTTCGTTTTGTTTAAACAGAATTCCAAGTTGGCGTCACAGTTTGGAAAGAGGTCACAGCTACAAGGTCCTGTATGGAAACTGCATGTTCTCCCTATGTCAGACAGCTTCTTCCATCAGGCCATCAGACTGCTGAACACGTCATAGACACCTCAGCTTCACTACTGGAACTTCAACATTATGCACTCCACACTGTATATAAATGCCACTTGTTTTGCACATATTCAACTCTGTATATTTTATATATTTTATTATTATTATTATTATTATTATTTTATTTTATTTTTTTACTATTTAACTTGTAAAAATGTGTATACACACACACACACACACACACACACACACACACACACACACACACACACACACACACACGAAAATATTTAGTATACACATCCAGAAATGCATACACTATTATATATTGTACATATATTTATTAGTTTCAGGTTGGCCATTCTTGTATTTTGCTCGTTTGTGTTGTTGTGTTTGCACATCTCTGTTGCTTGTGGGGCTCGCACACAAGAATTTCACTCGCATGTGCTGTGCCAGTGTGCCTGCACATGTGATGTGACAATAAAAGTGATTTGATTTGATTTGATGTCACTGTGAGCTTCACCCCACACTTCAAAGGTATTCATGGGGTTAGGTTAACTGGTGATTCTGAACTAGCTATTAGTGTTGATCCTGAGGCCGACTGGCAACCTGTCCAGGATGTCCCAAAACTATTGCCCTATAACAGCTGTGATGGGCTCGAGCTCCACTGAAACCACACATTCACATTTAAGAAACCTGGAACACAAATGCAACGTTGCTCGATAACTAAATGATTCTCTGTCTTTGTTCTTTGCTGGAAAGTTTTTAATGATGGCATTGCATTGTTTGACATTCAACTATTTTAACTGAATATAATAATAAAAACCATTTCTAATAATGCCGTGATATACAGTGAAGCTGCCAGAATGTTAAAGAAACACTGTGAGACAGGTTTGGCCATACTGTAGCCACTAGTTTTTAAAATCAATACACAAAATGCTTTAGCACTATAGTCAACACTATATTGTCTATATAGATGACACACTAGTGAAGCAGACCACGTGCATAATAAGTGCCAGGGTAGAAAAGGTATGAAAGTTTTATAAGAATGGCCTAAGAGTTCAGGCTCCATTACCAAGAGGCAACATAAGCATCGATATAATAATGCAGCCCACAAAGTGACTTTGTGGTAATATTTTGAATCATGCCTCATTGCACTTACTGCAAAGCTGGCAGAGTGTGGGTCAGAGTAATGTGACAGTCACAGGCTATAAGTCTCATTTCTGCTGGCAACTGGCAAGTCTACAAACAGGATCCCAAATTAACCTTCAGTCACCTGAAAGGGTAGTGATCAGCCACAAGACCTCACTTAGCACTCACTAAAAAGGGTTTGTGCATAGATCAGACACTACAATAAAATGAGATGTTACTCTATTCATATCCCGTCTTGTGTGTCCATCAGGACACATTCTGGCTCTGGACTCGCTGGACACGAGCTCCAAGCTTCCTAAAAAGGCAGCTGACTGTAGATATGAATAAACAAGGTGTCTGACTGATACGGCTTAGCAAAGGATGCAAAGAACGGCAAGCAGCTGTGGTATTCTCAAGAGACCATTAACGAAGCTTTTCACTTCCTGTGTATTTATAGCAAAGACAAAGAGCAGTTAAAACCACAAGCACTCCACACAAAGTGGGAAAAACAAATTATCATTTTAGGTACAACCGTGTTTTCTGACAGAAAATTAATAACAGAGGGTATGTTTCTCACCCTTTCCCCAAAATATTAACAACAAAATATTATTAGTCTGTCGCATACGCAATACACAGTAGTTCATATTTTAAGCGAGCTACGGCAGCAGTCAAAAACAAATTGTCACGTAATCTCCGAGACAAGTTTCCCAAACTCAAGCTTTAATGAAAACTTGGGTTTTGTTTTGAATTCGCACACCTGAGGGGCCAGTTTTCCTCTGTCAGTTTGCGGTGTTGTGCGCACACATGAGTTGATCACCATGAATACTCTCGAGGTGTTTTAAGTCACGTTCTTGATCAGGAGTGACAGACTTCATCCAGGTAAAACCAGAGGCAATTAAAAGCCATTAAGACAGCAGCCTGGCCTGACGCAGCTTCAGCAACTCAAGGCGGGATGGGAGGAAGTCTGGCAGAAAATTGATTACGGTGAATATGGAGGGCACAGTGACACCGTTACCCAAGGGGGCTTCTACCAACTGGAGATTGTACGTGATGCTGTTATGGACGCCCGTTTCCATGGAGACCTGTCAAATTAAGACAGAAGATCTCCGCTGGGTAATCTATCCGCTTGGTTGTACACAGTCAGTGTGATATGTGCTCTATGGGACCTTACTGTACATTCTAGAAAAGCCCTTTTTTTACAGCTGAAGCTGACAAAGTTTCAGCATACAGACCTTGTGGTTGCGCACTACACTTACATTCCCTACAGATTTGGGGGTGTAGTAGCGAGATGCATGACACTTCAACAACATAGCTCAGAAAAAAAGACATTTAAAAGACTTTTTTTGCTAACTAGACAAAAATAAGACTAGTTTAAACTGCCAATGCAGTTTAAAGATGTACGGTAATTAGGCTATAGTGATCATAGCATCCTCCTAAAAAATGATATCTAGGATATTCAGCTTTTTGCATCTTTAAGTAAATGTCAGAGACACCAATCAGGGTTAATATCGTGATAAGTACGTAGAAAGAATTATGTTCTTATGGCTGGGAGTTTAGTAAAGGTCAATGTATTCCCTGATGTTGAGATGACATTTTAAAAAGATGCCAGAATATCTCATAGTGCATTTATAAACATCACCCATTTCTGCATGCAAAATAAACACTAATAATAAGTTGGCATATGGAGCTCAAACTGTGGCACAAAATGGATCAGGTTATTAGTGTTTAGGGAGGGAAATACATTTACGCGTTTGCCCATATTTGCGGTGCTCACTTGAGCTGTGCTTCAAACAGTCTCAAGTTTGCATTCAAATTGAGGAGTACAAGCTCCCTGTAATAATGTCATGACTATTCATTAAATCAGTAGCAAGTTTATAAAAAAAAAAAAATCCTCCTCAGACCCCCTCTGTCATTCTCCAAGCCTCAAGGGATTCACTGAAGGTTAATTTATTTAAATCTCCCATCCACTCATCTCTATTCCATTAAACTCACTAAGAATCTTTGGTTTGCAGTCTAATCCGCTTTCTGCTGTCAGAGGCCTATGCCCTTTCTGCAATGCAGTCAGTGCATGCGGTTGTTTGCGTGTGCACTCGTGCATGCGTGTGTGTTAACGAGACAACACAGCAGCTGATAAGGTCACGTTAGCTCACACACATACACACACGCTCATGCATGTGGAATGTCCTTTGAGACCGCTGCATAACATTGGTCAAATAAATCTAAAAAGGCGATGAAGTTAAAATGTAGGTTTCTCCCGAGAGACCCGTTCTTTTCTACTGTCCTCGAGGCCACAAAATGTCTAAGCCCTTACCATCTGTTCGCTCCTTTGAAAGACAGGATACTTTAATGCATGTGGGGCATGGCCACATCAAGCCATCAACAATTAGGCTCCACTACTAAGGATATCTTGGCTATGTAGGCAATTGCTGTATCATTACTACGGCGTGGCATGCATTACGACTGGCACTGGCACTCATATGCTAATGACTTTGGAAACGCTCACCCTTTCCTTAAACAGCCGTCAACGCTATTAGCAGTCTGTCGGAAAACCATCCAGCCTATGGTGATGTGTTTTTGTGTTCCAGAGAGCTGAGTAATGAGACGCTCGCTGGCTCCAACACACTTCAACAATGGCACACGTAGAGCTGTTTGAGTTTGGACACTACTGGCTGAAAACGGTCACCTTTAAAGCATACTTGGCTCAACCCGCTATATGGCCATTCTGTGCCGAGGTCACATCAGGAGATTTGGTTTATTTTGTGATCTTAACTTGTGCAGTATGAAGAAGTCTGCCAGATCGCTCTCATTAGCAATGCACACTTTGGTTGGTGTCTGCCACCATGTACAGAGAAGATGAATGCTCCTTAATAGCAAGGATTGACTCATTCCTGCAAAGACTATCCCGTCCGTTCTGAAATCTTTGCTGCTCTATAATTTGTTTCAGACCCGAGTATATATTATACTTGCAAGGGAAAGGATAGAAACAGAGGACAGAGGAGATTTATGATGAGCAGCTGCCAGCGCTGACAAAAGCTTTTAAAAGCCGCAAGATGTGTCCTGCTCTCTAGCTTTTTGCCTTTGATTGCACAAGTCCAACTTTTCTCTTTCAGTAGCCTTTGTCCATGTAAAACTATATCACTTTTGCATATTGGAGGAACTGACCATTATCTAGCCTTATTAATAATTAAAAGCTAAGGAGAAAAGAGAATAAATTAGGCACAGGAAATGGAGACTAGGAAGAAATACCAGAGAAAGAGGTCAGAGTTTATTTTAAAATGAAAATCTAAGTAGTTCTGTCATTAAATTCCTGCATTGTTAATGTTATTGTTTGTCGCAAAGCCCCCGAAGAACCAAAGACCAGAGATCATCTCTCAGACAAAACTCTCTAAAGCTTAGAGACAACCTAGTACTACATCTCTTATTCAAGCTCACTCTCTCATTTGAATCCTTTTCTGCCTCAATTTTCTGTACTTGCTTGCCTTAAGTAAAAGGGTCACTGGAGTATTTACTGCAATAATTTTCAAAGGAAAGTTTTCAGTTTCATTGAATACTGATGTAACCTAAGGCCATCGTGATGGCTTCCATATAGACAGTATTTCTTACAAAGCGGTTATAATTTGTTTCTTGATTAAATGCACTTGGAGAATAGTAATTAATCAAAGGAGATAGAGCCGATGTCTGTAATAATCCATAAAGAAAATGAATAGTGACAAGTTACTGTTTAAAAAAGGCAATACGTTCAAAATACAATGGAAGTTCGGGCCCTGCAGCCAGCAGTACACGAAAATGAGAATCATTAGCCTAAATCAACTTACAACCGTCCTAAAAAATTAGTTTCTTGACTCAGCTGGCGTCACAACTTCAGATTTCTTTGGAAACCATGTTAAGCACGTTTTTGAAAAGCACACCCACACCTCATCAGCACTCTTCAGAACATCCCAGAGGCGGTACTTGGTTTCAAGAAGAGTAGATAAGAAGTCTTATTCCCTTGTGTGTCAATTAATACTTGTAAAAAGTGCTCCACACTTGTTTGTATTGTTTGTCTTGTGCGTGCAGCTTCCCCTCTCTTCCCTCTCTGAAATGACAAAATGAGTGCAACTGAATCGGTGTCCAACTGCATCAGACCCCTGAGTGACAATTCAAGTGAGATCTGTCTAGCTCCAGAACAGCCCATTTTCAAAAGACAATTCTTTGCCTTTGATGCTATTTTGGGATGTAGCTACCGTACAGGTCTGAAGAGGAGAATTACCAGATGGCTACTTGTCATTCTCCAGGAGTCGGAGCTTTAAATGCTGGTCCAGCTTGCTCTCATCCTCAGAGCGGGGACTAATGCTGATCACGATCCAGTAGGACACACATTCTGCCGTTTTATAACCGCTGATTAGAAGCAATAGTAATTTTTACTTTCAGCTGTTACAACTGCCACCAAAAGACATAGCAGTCTGAGTCCTAGTTCAAAAACTCAACAGCTGGGAATTTCTTATTGCAGATCTACTGATCCATGGTATGACATGACATACTGCTAAATGATTTCACTTGCCACACCCCCTATGTAAAGATAATCCAGTAGTAACGATCTGAAAAGCATCTAGTTAAACCATAACCACAATATCACGTTAACGTAATCTGAATTTAAACTATGGCTTACAAGAACTCAAGTTTTATTTTTGTAGCTCTGGGAAACTGTTCCATTTAATATGAATACGGACAAAAATAGTTGTTCTGATCTATGACGGTAGCGACATTACTAAAAATAGGTTTGAAGGTGTCAGAAAAAAAGAAAAGGCAAAGTCATCTGACGATATGTAGAAATAAAAAAGAAAAAGTGTCTTTTTTCCATTTACAAATGACTTCGTGGGAACACTGTGTGAATGTCAGTCCCATTATGCCCATTTTTGTGGTTGTGGTGTCTTGAATCTCCCTGTCATACCAGGCTTTCTGCCTTTGTGTCCCTTCAGTACAGCATGAAACATTTTTTGGGCTTCAAATGTGGTTCAGTGACCTTTTGTACAAACTAATTTGCTGAAAACCGTTAGCAACACTTTGTTGTATAATTTCACTGTAATATTTCGTCACCATTTTGAAAAAAAAATATCTATCTATCTATCGATCGATCGATCGAGAGATTTGAGCCATTCCTCATTTCTTTAGTTTTGCTAAAAAAGGGAAAAAGCTCTAGAGAAACAACACCAAGTTTTGAGGCAAGCTTTCTTGTAACCTCCAGGAACAGTTCTCCAGGATTCCCGAAGGATTGGGGAGGCCAATCCATGACTGACGGCGTTCCATTGTGTGTTCTTCTATTCAGGTATGCTTCTACTTCACTGGCAGTGTGTTTGGGATCATCGTCATGCTGCAAAAATGAAGCCAATTCAATGTTTCTTAGATGGTATTGCATGGAGGATCAAAATCTGATGTACTTTTCTGTGTTCCTAATTCAATCAATCTTGACAAAATCCCCAACACCAGTGGGTGAAATGCAGCTCCAAACCACTGCAGGTCCTCTATGTTTTACAGATAGCCGTGGATGCTTACCGTCTACTTCTCCCTTGAACTTCTCCGTACATTTTAACAGCGATATGCTAAGAATATAACAGAAGTGTTTGGATTCATCGCTCTATAAGACCTGTTATCACCAATTTCAGTCCAAATGTGTAATTTGACATACTTCTGCCCGGTTCTTTTTGTTGCATCCTTCTTGACAGCCACCTTTCCACCGAGGCCATTTCTGATGAGGCTTCAGGGAACTGTGGATTTGTCAACTGAAGAGCCAGACACCTCTGTTCATTCCTGCATCAGGTCTTTGCTGTTTTTTTTTTTCCTATTTCTTAAGGATATGATTTTCAGATACTTTCATCTGCAGTAGAGAAGTCTCTTTTTTTTAAGGTCTGCCACTTCTATGCTCAACTTGTCCAGTTTCTGATTATTTTTTAAGGACACACTACACACCAATGCCAGATAAGCCATTTTTTTGGCTAGTAACTCTTTGGGAATCACCTTGTTGGTGCAAATATACCGTTATATAGTCGTTAAGCTGTTTATCTGACATTTTCCATTGACTGGATGGGAACAAATTATCAGTTTTTTCCTGGTAGAAAAAAAATTCTTCTGAAAAATGGTCTCAAAATGAGTGAAAAAAAACAAAACAAGGTGTGTGTTTTGTTTGCCAACAATATTACAGATTCAAAGTCAACACCAGGATTCACAGCAGAGCAAATACATAAATAAATAAAATGCTATGATACTGCACATTTAAGTCATCCGCACAGTCTGGAATTTTTGTGCTGTTTTATCCTTACTCAGTACAGACGTTCTAACATTTGGAGCTGTGAATGCAAAAATAACCAAAACAGTATTTAGTCACACATGAGAGTGCTAATGGACCCTGTGGCAGAAAATGTCAGCACTCATTGTCTGAAGTCTCTTGTTGTTTTGTCACTGGCAAATGCGAGAGAAGGTGTTTGTGGAAAAGAGGGTTTTAGCGTGCCAGAAGGAATTATTCAGTGGAGCAAGAGAAACCTCATTCTGAAATGACCAGGGAACAAGTCAGGGAGAATCTCTTCCAAATGCTGCCACGCTGATATTTGAGGCACAAATAAAGAAAACAGCTGAAGTAGGGCACAAGAGCGCAAAACATCTTTGTTTTAATTTGGGGAGGCTGGGAGCTGTCGGGGTCACAATGGGTTGCACTCAGTCAAGTAAACACCCACTTAGGAACTCTGTGAGTTATTTGATTTATTCAAATGCCTTGGGTTTCCACTGATGCATGCTAAAGATAAGCTCTGACTCATTTAAAAAGAGAGAAACACTGTGACAAAGGCCAAAGTGAATCATCTTTTTAATGTGACCCCTGGTGCAAACTTCACTAACAAAATATGCCACCGCAGGAAGAATAGTAAGCATAAAGTTTTGTTGGAGATGGCAAGAGTACACCATTAGCTAGTGTTTTTCAGAAAGGATGTATACACCCTTTTATAAAAATGCTGGAAATAAGATAGATGATGGAATAAAGCCAATTTTACAGTAGTAACAGGTTTAATGTTGACGGCACTGCTAAATACTCAGCTGATGAGGACACTTTGTTGCCATCTGTCTTTACAAGAGGGGGGTAAATGTGTCACTTTGGCCAGCTGTAGCTGAGTGATAGTGGATGGCAGGCAAACTATTTGTATTACCAAGCCAGTTTGAGCAAAATCCACAATAATCCATAATGTTGGTATTTTAGCTACTAAACAATTTCTCAGGTTACTGGGCAGTTTTTGAATGTAGGGATTTGTCATTCACAACTTGAGATATGCTTATTCCTTAGGACTCCACATACCCCATAAATTACATTATTATCATGAACTTGATTACCATAAACCTTATAGTAATCAAGTTTAAATAGTGACACAACAGTCTATAGATCTCTAGGCTACAGAAGAAACTGTGTTGCTACCCACTGATGCTTGATCGGAGCTTTACTTTGTCAGATGTTTCTACTCATTGCTCATCTCCCTGGCCAACAAGTGGCTGGCATCTTTGCGCACAAGCCAAAACTTCTTTAAGAAATATTCCTTAAGTAGTTGTTGTAAAAACTGCCTGTAAATAAACCATGCTATCTGTTCATTTTCTCCCCAAGAGTATCAGCTCACCTTCCTTTCATGCACTTTGCAAATATAAAAACTTCACAACAAGTAAATCCTGTATTCTATGTAATTTAAGTTTACCAATGGAGAAAAAAATGAGAAAAAACTATTGAGAGTATCAGCTTCAAAAAGTCTGCTTCATAAACTGTTCATTGCCAAAAACATGTATACATGATTCAGTTACAGTGAGCTGTCTGCCACACTTTTTTCTTTCATATGTTGAGTCAGTCGCTCTGATTTTTCTAACAGTACTTATGGGAAATGTGTAAACAATGCAGCTGAGGTCCATGCTCCGTCACACTCACCAGTCACTTTATGAGCTGCAACTGAGAAATCTGGAGGAATCAAAGGCTCTGCTTTGTTTGGACTTTGTCATCATTTTTTTTAAAACTGTCAAAACAGACGTTGTAAATGTGGATTATAAGCATGATTGTTCACCATCTTAAACACCATGTACTTTCTTAATTTCTAATGCGAAACAAATAAATAAGATTTCATTGAAAATTTCAAATGAAAAACAAATACATTGTAGTTAGGCCCAGACTATGGGTGTGTTTTTGCTCTAAAGCTTGGCTTACCAGGATAATCGCCTATGCCTGCCGGCTTGCAGCCTCCACCATAAACTGCCGGGGGCATCACAGTCCTTGGCAGCAGCAGATTTGCATGCCTCGGAGACCTGCACAGCAGCTACAGGGCGAGCAATGGCGACCCAAAGCCAACAATCAACTGACACCTTGTTCATGGACAACCAAAAGCAGACCAGGTGACAAGCTGCAAGCCAATCAATCAATCAGCTTTATTTGCCACATGCAGGTCGCCCTGCAGTGGAATGGACCCGCCCCCCGACCTTACACACACAACACAGACATCACATGGGGATACAGGTCGGAGATCGGTAACATTACAGAAAACCACTGAAATGTGCACGACAATGGGAAAGTACAAAGTACACCACTGACAGTCATTCTACAGGTTAATTACAGTAACTTTTCAGACTTTTACTTCTTATAGATGCCTTTGGCCAACAGGAGCTTTCGTCCCCTGATGTTAACTCAAGCTAAACTGCGAGTAGACGACAGTTCAGATTAATTAGTTTTATTCAGGTCCTCTTATACTATATTGCACTATATTTCACAAGTGTACCAAATAAGGTAGGTGGGAGTCTCTGCTCCACACAGACACAAACTTCCATGGCTCATCTCTAATTTCTCTTCTAATTCTGACCTAGTGCAGGAGGTGATTCATAAAAATGTTTCACAGCAGCCTTTAGAGCCTGGATAGCCTTCTGCTGACCTCTGAAGTCAGCTGTACATTCCCAGCTGTTTGCACATTCAAACCATCTCTCAGGGACCAGCTTGCTTTCGATAATTTGACGGATAAACTGAATGACAATATTGCAAATATCCTCCCAGTATTTTTCCTTTTTTGCAGTGGCTGAGCCTCCCTAATGAATAATACAGATATGGGACAGGAAATGACATTGCAGACAGTAAAAGCGATAGCCATAGAGGAAATCAGGCAAAGGCAATTAGGGGTTTATAGATCACATTTATGCAACTATAGATGAGGCAACGAAGCCTAACAGAGAGCCTGTCAACCACTATAATGAATAAAGCTTCCCACTTCCATCTAAAACATACAGTGCATCCATTAACAAATCTAATACACTGAACATGTGCCTTAGATTATGTTAATGACAGTTAAAGTTACATAAAATAAAGCAGAAAACCCCTCCCCCTCAACTGGGAGACTTGATTTTAGCATTCATGCATATGTTATTTTGACATGTACCAACATCTGGCAAAAGCAGATCAAGGCACCTTGCCACACCTCAAAACTGCTCTGGAACAGCCTGCAGAAAAGCCCAAGGCACTGACCTCTTCTCCAAGTTCCCCAGATCCCAATCTGATTAAGCATCCACGGGTTGCGGCGGAACAAGCCTGATCCACTGGGACCTCACCCAGGAAGGATCCTCTGGGTGCCTGAGCTGCTTTAGTGGCACAAAGCGGACTGAAAGAGTATTTAGCAGGTGGTTTAAATTTGTGATTAATACCTTTATTTTCATCAAAGATAAACTTGCCAGGCTGCCACAGAACATTACTCGTGTGCTGTGCAGAATGCATTATCATTGAAATAGAAGAGGAGAAGCCTGATTTTAACTGGAGTGATTCAGTGATTTCAGACTTTCAATCAATTGCAATCTCCTTCTCGATCAATAGAGGACTCGTGTAAGTGAAGAAGCAGTTGCACGGTTCTGTCTACACCCAGTACTGCATTTTATTTTCTTTCCATCTCTGATGCTTTTCTGTGTAATTCATGAATTATACATATTTGACACCAAGATGAACCCAAGTAGCTTTCTTCTCAATACATTCAATATGGCATTGATGTAAAATCAATGTATTATCAATCAATCATATTAATAGGGCTGGGTTGTAGTTCTAATTCCATGCAGGCACAACTGTTTCTTTTTCTGCTTTTCTTTTAATTCAAAGTCACACGAACAACAATGTCTATCTTGGGATAAATATTTATCTGCCATGATGAGGAAGGTACTTTTCATCATACAAAATAATAGCCATACACTTAGACTATTACACTTTAACCCAATCAGAATTTTTATACACGGCACTACATGCACGGGATTTGAAGTAAATGGGTTCGATAGGTTTGTTTAGTTTATAAACAGGGCTGCTGAGAAGGATGTCAAACAAGAGATTACTGAGGGGAAATTAGCATTGCTTGTTTTTAATGTGGAACATTAAATTACCTCAGGCATTCAAACAGGTGCAGCCTAAACTTATTGGGAAGAAGGCTCTAGATTTTAAAACTTGAATAGTAAATGGATTTTAGGGGATAGACAAGATAATCTACTTATGCACCAATGATTTGTGGAAGAATTACAGACAGATTAGCAAAGACTTTTCATTATATAGAACCTGTCTTAGTGAAACCCCAACATGGACAGACCTCTAAATACCTCAAAGCCTCCTAATATCAACACCGTCCCAGAGCAGCCGTCCCAGAGCTATTTCTGGATTCTGATGGACTAGAGCTGAACTCTGTCTGCATAAGAACCAGTTCCATACCATTGGTCTGAATTCCTCAGAGGTCCACGCTAAGCATTAATAAATGCTGGCACTGAGAGACTTTAAGAAATATAATGATTTCAATGATATGTTATCATCTCACGGCACCTTGCGCTTCTCAATAAAGGTGATTTTCAGCAGGCTGCATTTTGTTGCCTGCTTTACATCTGTGAAAGGCAATTATCCCCAAGTCCGTGTTGCATTTGGCAACTACTAAAGATAACTTAAAAGTAGCGCATATGGTTTTATCAGGTCACTCCAGAATACACTGATGGCATCTGGAGTTTGCAGATGCATGATGAAGCCATCAATCTTCAACAGTGACTGACCAGCAACCGCAAGAGACACACAGCTTCTTTATTCCTGTCCTCTAGGTTCCCAATGATTTTTTCCCCTGTCCTGTCGGAGTCATGTAATGAATAGTGAAACTGACTCCCATCCAGCGGGAATCCCACAGGAATCCCATAATGCACAGGATCTCCCCCCCAAAAATGTCAGCTTCTAATCTCCATACTGTTCTGTTTACCTTTAAGCAGCTCCTGGGGATTAAGTTCTCTGCTAGATCCACATTAATGAGAATTTGTGTGACACGTCACTCATACAGAGAAGCCCACTTCACCAGCGCTCCCCACCTTGTTCTCGCCCATGAATCCCCAATTCAAAATTAATTTGCAGTTAGAAAGGCATTTTCTCGAGTGCTGCTGAGGAGGCGTCTCTATCAGCCTGTTCTTTTGGTGGTGGTGTTAGCTAATGAGGGCCTGGTCAGGAAGCCAAAGCTGACAGCTCGGCTCTTTAAAAGCCTTTGTCAAAATATTGCTTCAGGGGAGACTTGAGCAGCTAGTTGCCCACAGGAACACTTCCACCATGGGCATAGCTCTTATTTCCTCACAGCTCTGTTTACCTGCAGGCTACATGTCCACCTCCTGTGCATCACAGGGCATACTCAGTCCAACATTTGTCAATAACAGGAAGTGAATACAGATTAAATGTGGAAATATCCAGGGACACAGAGACCAGCACTAAGTTAAATCTAAGTAATGAATGAAATAAAATTAAAGAAGTTTAAAAAAATGTTTTCCAATTCAGATTTTCAGTTTGTTTATCTTGTGCGCCTGCATGGCGACGCATGTATCTGAGTCATAGAAAAAATGTGTCACCTAATTACGACCATGAATAAACAAACAGAAATTAATATGACGTCAAGCTGGGAAACAAATTTGCTCTCACAACATACACAAAACCACCACAGCCTTTAAAGACAATGCTCAGTAATATTTTAAATAGCTTTTACTGTGAACAAAAACTAAGATCAAAATCCATAAATATTTCTTTCTTAACTGATCGGCTATAGCCATCTTCAGTAACCAGACCTATTTGTGTTCACAACAACACATAAATGAGCAACACTAGTGCACTGGTAACACACCAATCTCATATACATGACTTACTTAAAATGCATATTAACCCGTAGCTGAAAATAGTCCAAGAAATGCATTACTTCTGAGTGATACTTGCTTCTCCCATCTCTGCTTTTTATTAGACTTTTAATTTATTGACAGTTAGAAATGCTGATACTGATCCATTTATCACTCCTTGTGTGGTGCTAATGAAAAGAATCAGAGTAAAGTAAGTAGAAGTTGCAGTTAAAGAAAGAAGAAACTAACTGAAATAAACAGAACAGTTGGGATAAAGTTATCAAAATTTGCACCTAAATTGAAACTAAATACTAGCCCTAATACTATAGTACAGTAAATAAATAAATACTTTGACTTTGTACAAGTATTATTTCCTTCTTCGGTTGCAGATAAATATTTCAGAATCACTGCATTACCATCAAGATGTGGACAACATCTTGTCATATGGTGAGTTACTCTGATTCTCTCCCCTGGGAAGAACCAACTGGCTTGAGGCTGAGTGCCACAGTGAAGTCACAAACCATAGCTTTTAACATGTGCAATAAACTATAAATAAACTTTAAGCACTCCACTCATGATCCATATAATATGTGGGTAAAACAAACAACACTGATAAAGTCTGACACCAAAGATGAAGGAGAAGTCTTGGCTGAAAATATCCCCGTCTATGCCATGCTGCCACACTATCATTTGTCATTAGATGTCTGGACAGATACCAAGTCTCGATATCCTCGTCCACCAAAGCGATGACACCATGGCCAAGCTCTGAATAAAGAAACATGGAGTAAGTTGAGCAAACAAGATGAATCCCTTCCATTAACAGAAGGACTGTGGGCACTCCTGCCATTCCACCATTAATTATCTGGTCTTATGGGAAGATTAGGGTAGAGAAACTAAGCCAGCAGCCAGACTCCACTGAGTGGGCCTCCCCTGTTTAATTACCAAAATGGCACAAACAAATGAAGCCCCATAGATCTTGCAAGAGGATAGCACTGGAGGCTATGATTTGGCTGAGCCTGGCTCCACTCCTGTGTTTTCTTTGTTCTCTTCTGACTCTCTTTGTGCCATCTATCCATCCATCACTCATCAGAGCATGCAGACTGGAGACTGTAGTTGCACTGTTATTAATGGCTAAAATGATGACAGAGGAAAAAAGGAGAGAATACGGTGTGACAAGCGAGAGGGGGCAATGACAGACTATTTAAAACTATAAGAAAAATGTGCAAGTCGTTACCGAACTTCAGTTCCATCACGAAAATACTAAACAGTGGTCTTGCTCTTAGCAGACCCTCCTCACCCTTATACTTAAGAGCCCAAGAAATAATTAAACCTATTCCTAGACTCTAAACTTTGATCATTAGAAATTTTCACTGAACTTTTCTCAGTCTGGGACTAGGTTTAATCCACGCCTGTGAAACTTGTGGTATATATTTTACGCTTTATACACCTTTTTATTATTGTAGTATCCGTTAAGGTCAGCTGAAACTCTGGGTCAAGATCCAGAACATAATTTGTCTTCTTACTCTTGACAGACGCATTACATGAACTGACCTTTTCTTCAAGTATGGAATAAAACTTCAGTTCATTGGACAAAAATGACAAATTTTGCATTTTTTTATTTTTATTACTTCTTTGCATTTAATTAACAATATATTGTTACAGTAACAAATAGTGAATAGAATTATTTGCTACATCCTCACACATAGTGACTTAATAGTCATTTTATTTCCATTCTGTAAATCTTCAATCTCTGAATGCAAACGCAAATAGGCGATTGACACGCTGTGCTCTCGATTCCAACAGTACACATTTCGATACAGACAGAGCAAACACACCAACAAAGCGCCCAAGTATGTGTGCGCAGTCACGCATTCAGCTGTCCTCACCATTCTTAGTGCTGACAACTTCATTCCAGCAGTGATTTGAAAGTGCAATTGTGTGTCGACTGGCAAGTAAAGATGAGCGCCGTGTCTCAAAGTTCCCGCAAACAATATTTTCTGTTTCTATGCAACAGAGTGTGACAAGCATGACAGTTTGCAACAGTGAAATAACCACAAAATAATGTGAAATTCTGAGTAGGAATAGTAAAGGAGAGTCAAAACATTAAAGTTAATGTAGCCCTGTCTGCAATTATTCGGGCTTGCAGTATAAAGAAAAAGTGTACTGTAATAAAAAATGGTTAAACTATAAATAGTTGATAAAACGTTTAAAAATCATATGCTTTGGTACAAATGTATTTCATTTACAGTTAAGAGTCCAATAAGTAAAAGGGTTTCATGATTTAGAGTTCATTTTCTGTGCACACTAAATATGTTGGGGTGTAACCTAAGTTTATTTACCCATCTAGTGTCAGTTATCTCAATATGGTATTGTCATTGGTTGTTGTGCTGACGAGCCAGTCAATGTCACTCTTCTCTGTTATGGGGGCGGGAAAAGTGGTAAGGTTTGTGTGAATCTGTGGGAGCGGACACAGAAGCTAAGTCCGAAGAGAGAGATGTCGTAAGGCAAACGTGGTGTGGATTTTGCATCTAAGTGTGTCATTGAGGTCGACTACCCGTGGTCCTGATAGTACTTATTTGTGATCTGCAAGAGGTAAATGAGACTGTGTGCCTTGACATTTGTACTGTAACTATTCGTTATAGTGATATAATATCGTGATATGTGATGCTAACTAGCGACTTGCTAATTAGCGCAACTTACCGCGTTATGTGCTGTGATACCATGCTGTATGTCTAGCTCTGTGATTTTCAGCAAAGCATGCTAATGCTAAATCGTTATGTGATAGCATTTGGTATTGTAGCTCAAGTGTTTTAATGTGTTTAGAAGCCGAGGGACGCTCTGAAAGGAGAGAGGTTTCTGCCCGGATGGACCCTGCTGTTTCCTCGCCCCTGACTGTTGTTTTCTCACCCCTGGCTGTTTCCTCGCCCCTGACTGTTTTCTTACCCCTGACTGTCTTCACTACTGGTGAACTAACTGCCCGTTTCTGATTGCCCCACTAACAAACTCATTGGACTCGTGAGTACTAACTGGAACTAAAGTGCACGTATTTTGTTTATGGCTCAGTTTGAGTGAAGCGGCCATCAGTTTTAGGCCTCACCGCACCCGAACTTCGAATCAGGCCTGCAACAAGCACCGTGCTACAGGTGTAGTGTGGACAGGTTAAAGTGTGTGTGTGTGTGGGCCCACTGTTACAAATTTGGTTTAATTTGAGTAAGTGTGTAGTTAATCAAAGTTATTATCAAAGGTTGAAATTCATCCATTTTAAAGGTGTGAGCTGTTGTAACTGAAATAACAGTTGGCACCTAAGAAAGAGGTATTTTGTTTTGATAAATCTTTCATTGAAAACCCACGTAGTCACTTTTACAGTAATTTTGTTTGTTTATTTTAATTCAATTCATTTTATAAGAGTAACTGTTTATTTTATTCATTTCTTTTTGTCTAAATAAATACCCGGTGAGGGATTTAATTTGTGTAAAATACAGTTGTGGTGGTCCTTATTAGTTAAATTAGAGGGTATCAGTTATCATTATTAGTAGCACTACGAACCCAGGCCCAGTCTCATTGTACTATATACTCTAGCTTTACCATAGCTACGTGGGACCTGGGTTACATTAACATGTCACTAACACAAAATATACTTTAGTACTAATGTACTTACAAAAGTAAGCGTTTTTTAACTGTATCATCCTTCAGAGATTAGACTTCAACACTTTTCCTTAATTAACTAGAGCCGGACAAGTTTTTCTACACTGCAGAATTACTGTCATTATATTACATTCTGAACAGTCCAATCAAGATTAGACTGAAGTGAGGGACTTGACAAGCTCTTCTGCATAATGTATGACTCCTGCATGTACAATTCAAGAAGGTACTACGTGGGCGCTCTGGACAAAACTAGATACAGTATGAAATCAAAGCCAGAGACTTTTACTGTTTCATGCTTTTGCTTTTTAGGACTTTACATTCTTTAAATCTGGAAAAATCAATCCATTAAGGTAGCACATCACAATCAACTCATAAGGATGCAAAAATCTTTCTGAGGGGACTCAATCGAAAGATAGATTGTTGGTTACGTTGACAATGTTTTCCATTATCATCTTCCTCAGTCTAACCAGTGATTGCTTGGAGCGACATAATCACTCCCGACATCTCCCAGTGACACCTACTTGTGACTGATTCAAGTTCATCTGATGACACATCTTCGACATTTCTTTATCAAACTAAAACGCTCCATTGGACTTCAACAGGGAAATTTATCATTCTGCTGTCGGCAAATTCTTCCTGTATAGGCAGTTCAGGCTTATACTCAAAACACATGCTGTTGATTTATTGACATGACATACTAGACATTTCAAAATACAATACATCAAAATGCTTTAAAAAAAAAAAAAAGACGCAGTGATAAATTGCACAAACTCCTGCTAAATAATTAGAAGCAGAGTGATCCACTGCAGTGTACATAAGGAGTCATTTCTACTTCAAGTAATTATGGGCTTGCACATAAGATTATAAATATTCTTAGCCTGGAGTTGTTTCTTGAAAAATGCAGTGAGCTCAGGAGAAAGCCATCTTTTCACCATAGCCTACAGGATATTCTTCCCCTTTTGATACCTTAGAGAACGGGTAACCTAATACCTAATATCCAGGAGGTTACAATAAGCCCAGAAAATGCTGCGGGACCCCTGGTTTGCCTGGTGATGGTGCTAAGCTGAGCTGCACTGAGCCTCAACGAGTTACCCTTGGAGCCTGGTCCAATTTTCTCTCAGTGCAGCTTCGGTCCACAGACCACACTAACAAGCTAAAGCTTCAACGCTCGTCAAAAAGGGAAGCATTTGGGTGCTCACTAGAGGCCAGAAAAAATACAGGCTATCGGTGCAACCCTCAAGATGGACACAATAATTAATCTTCATATCGATCCACCTCTTCAACTTCTGTTGGGACAGGCACAGAAAGCATGACTGAGAACCTGCTGTATGTTTTAGCTTTCTGAGAGGAAGGCAGGGAAAAGATTCTTCTTAGCTATTCCTCACACCCAGTTTCAAACATATACACACACTTTATCATCAGCCACCCTGTTGCATTAGATACATTTGACTTTGCCTTCAAGGAAAGCAAAACGAAAAAGGAGGAGAAGCTGATGTTTGAAGAAATAAAGCACAACGAGGGGCAGGATAAAAGGAAAATACTACAAGAAGGCAGTAAGAAGGACAATTTCAATCAAAGAAAACGGGACACAAAGAAGCCATGAATCATATTTTGGTCCATTTCAATAAGCTATATAAAAAGCTATAATATTTAACAGGATTTCTTTTGGAAGAGCTGTTTTAGGAGCCACCCTGAAGCGAGGTTCAGATGGTCATCCATTCACCACCTTCTTGTTCCTACCAAGCCTCCTCTGACAAACTGCCTACCAGCTTCTGACATATGAGCCATAAAGTCCAATGCCACCATAAACCTAGAGCCATGGTGATTTGTGAATTCAATTACCTCTCTGTCTGTAATGGCTGTATTCAGTGCCCTGCTGTTAAGTCAGCTGTTGTCAGCATATGTCCGAAAGGTCACAGCTTCCACTTCGAACACCACTAAGCATCTAGGAATGATTATGTTAATTAATTTTTGAATTTACATCAGCAAACAACGCTATATGAACTGTGCAAAGCCAAAAAGAGAAACAACTATCGATTTCTGGGACTGACAGAAAACAATCAACAAGTATTTAAAGATGTGTAGACATATCAAGCTACATTTCCTTAAAGCCAACATATTCCTGCTTTTGGATATTCCTTAAAAGTCTTTATCAACATTTGAATCAAATAAAAATTGTCCATCAAGCATCAATGAAGACACTGGTATCGACTTCTTTCATGTCTTAAATGTCTGACTGAAACAGCAGTTTCATGGGCAATCCTGAGGATTTATGACTTCACACAGAAGCTTTTCAGTCCTTGGACCTTTATCTAACAACTCTCACCTCATATCAACACCAATATTGCTCTCAAATCAAGCATTGAAATTGGCAATTTTTCTCCCTTATTAAAAAACCCCTATATTCCAGAGGTAACAGAGATGGGGTATGGCACACAGCAAAGATCTATGCTTACACTTAAAGCTGGCACTGAAAGCAGCTCCAGCTCTCTCCATCTCATCTGGATAGCCAAAACAAAACATACCTTGCTGCAGATGTACCGTATTAATATAAACCATTTTGCTTGGTATGTGCTTCGGTTACACTCCATTTGCTCATTTTTCCAGCATTCACTAAAACGCCTTTCATGAGAAGCATGAAAACTCAAAGAACAGGTGCAGTGGCAATTCACATGGCTCAAGCTGAACTGCTGAGTCCCTTTTTCACATTATCACAAGAATGTTTGTTGACACTTTGCCAGTGTGGTAACGGGTGTAATCTGAGCCTTAACCACACTAGAGGTGCTTTCTTAAATCGGGCTAATGAACAGCAGCAATGTCACTGTGTTTTTACAGAAAACGAGAATGATGTTGGAGTGAGAGATCAAATTTGGGACTCCTTATAGAGGACCTTTGTCCATACTCTGGATTATTTTTCTGTATGTTTGTTTCTTTAACTCTTCAGAAATAACAAGAACTCTACCAGAGTAACGCTGACTCTTTACCTTAACGATATCCTGACCAACTCTGCTTACGTGGATTACATATGCAATGTCATGAGCATTTATTTAACTTATTTAACCTGCAACATGTTGCATCAAATGATAAACTGTTGAGATTTTGGATATTTATTTCCCTAAAAACCAAAGTAAAAGGCCAGTAAAGGGTCTAATTGTGAACTTAATCCATCTATGTGCGCGTCCTGAATTTAACTCACACCAGTCATGTCGCTGACGTTCTTAGGTTCAACCAAATGCTGACCTCAACTGTCATTCCAATGTTCCAAAATAGACGGAGCTATAATTTAAAGAACCCAACTGGAAACTAAACCACATTCCTGGGTATAAAAAAAAGAAAAAAGAAAGAAATATATTACACTGGTGTTGTATCATCCTGCCATAAATGCTGACCTTTCATAAAAAAGAAAAAAGCTACAGAACTAATATTGGCCAGTAAGATGTGCTGAGTACAGAAAAAAAAAAAACCCTTGCATTTATCCAGCAGCGGGGGTCTGACTCTAGCCAGACTCAGTGCAGTAAACATGCAAGTACAGGGCTTCCTTTGAGCTCAAGCACCCGACTTTTCAGCTGGTCTAGTTCCATTTCAGATAGGGTTTCCCCCCCTCTCTTCTCTGGTGCTATGAAAAGGTTCTACACAGTGGGGACCTTTGAGTAAGTGTTTGTTGATTCAAAATGGAAAGAAACACCCCAAAGAAAAATTCACCACAGAAATGTCTCTTGCAAATGGAAAATTCCAGGGTTACCCCAAGTCTTTCAACTTGATTTCCACACAGGGTAAAGGCATCATGTAAACATGGCTTAGAATATAAAGTTAGCGAGTCTTTCATAGCCATTCTATCATTCCATAAAAACACAGTTATTACTTGTAGAGCTTCACCAACAAGCAAAATGCCCCTAAAAGACAGAATACAGAGAACCTCGGCTACCCTATTAATAATGCATTCTTGGATCCATTCTGGTACCATTTTGTTTTCAAGCTCCTTCCCCCCCTTAAGCCAATCCTTCTTCCCAAAGTAAGAGCCATATAAATCCAAGCTCTCAGTCTCTATTACAGTAGAGTGATGGCTGCTTTCCAGACAAGCAATCTCTGGACACCCCTGTTCTTTGGTCCAAACTGCTGAACCATGGTCTAAGCTATGGGGGAAATGTTAAACATATCGATGCTGTGAAGGACAGATTTTGGCCAAGAGGGTCAGCTCCTATACAACTGATTCACAGGACAGAAGCAAAAGGGACATAAATACCATACAACTTATTTTAATACATTTTGTCTCCTCCCAAATGAATCCACAGTATATGCAATACATTATTCTTACATTCAAAGAAAAACAAATCCAAATAAAATGGAACTGTGATATAGAAGTTACATTTAGTGGCTTGATTTATCGTACAATTGTAAGGGAGATGATTTATTGTAATACCATCTCTGAAGCAGCAGTGGGCACAATTAACTTCCAGGATGTACAACATTTGTGTCCTACATCCCTCTGGTGATCCATCATGGTATACATTTTGCTACTTTGAAGTATTTTGGGGTTTTTTTTGGCCCTGCTTGATACAGCACAAATACCTTAAAAATAAATACTAAGGATTATTATCCAAGAAGTACCACATTACCAGGTACAACCATTTCAGTCAGAGTTGTCTTTTCTTATCTTCCATTACTATGAAATGATACATCCCAAAAGAGCTATCATTATTTGTCTTGTACCCAAAACGATTTTCCTCATGGACATGTCATGCTAATGACAAGTTCCATGCTAATGTGTAAAATAAATCAGCTTGAAATCCGAGACTCACTAGATGATCACCAGCCCAGGCAGAGCATCAGCCATTTCCAGTCCCTGACCAGTGAGTCAGTGAATCTATATAAACAACTTTTTGTGTATTTGTTAGGATGCTGCTGCCTAATGTTGTAAAGGCTTAACCGGTCAATTATGACTGGTGTGTGCACCTTAGTTCAGCTGTCCCCAACCCACGGACCAAAGACCAGTACCTGTCCGTGAGTTGTTCGGTACTGGTCCTCGAGAGTGAAATTTATGGTTTTCAGGGTATTTCATCTTTATCGTTATTTTGTTATGATTTTATTGTTAACTCTGTTTCTCTGGGTCTTTTCCCGTGTGTTATGAATAAATCATCTTTTTTGGTAGCGGTACTGGTTTTATTTTGTTGTATTTAACCGCAACACCTTAAAATATCCAACAAAATATTGTTGGACATAAACCGGTCCGTGGCGCAAAAAAAGTTGGGGACCGCTACCTTAGTTCACAAAGCTAATGCCGAGGTCCACAAACCAAAGGTTGGCCAATTAGTTCTTATAAGCAACACATATAACATATAAAAGTTAGGAACAATATAAATTTAACTTGAGTTACGTTGTCTGTTATTAATCACCGTTCCATATCTGCCATGTTTAAATCTCTTGGAATTTATCTTTCAGTGCATAATCTTTTGACCAGACCTTTGTTAATCCTACTGCTTTCTTCCCCCTTTATGCAGGCCATGTCAGTTCAAATAGTATTGGTTTGAAGGGTCTGAACTGATTCGGCACAAGTGAAAGTGTGTTTACATTTAAGAGCGAGCCATTGTGAAATATGGGTGCACATGAACATTATTTGAGTGACAGGATCCAATCTCTTTGTTAAATTTTGGCTTAGCCTACCAAAACTCCCATGGGATTGCAAATTACACAGAATTTTTGAACCACTGCAGAAGACGTAAGTGTTCAGTATAGGTTTTTTGAGAGAAGTCATGAAAATGTAGAAAAGTTGTACAGCATCTCCCTGGTGAACAGAATAATCCAGCTTCTTCAAACCACTACTCTCTTGTCTTCTGCTCAAAGGGACTGTCAGCTGGGTTTAAATCAGCAGCACTGCAGCCACAATCCCATCTCACAAACTTTAAATGTAGAATAAGTCTGATGGCTCACTTCATCTTTCATGTAGCTCCTGAACTTGCTGTTGCAAAGTCCTTACCTCCAATTTCAAGGTTCTCTGCGTGGCTGCTTATCTTGAAAGTGATTAGTAATGAAGAGCTCTGTCGGTGATAGCATTGGAGCCCCCGAGTTGGTTGCCTTCAGGCTGCCAAGCTCTCTTAGCTACTCAATACCAGATGGCAGGTTGAACTGCGGCTGCTGCCAACATTGCTGATCCTCACAGGAAACTTCCACAAGCTAATATACATTTCTTTAACCTGAACAGATTTTTAGCTTCACTTTAGCACTTCTGTTGTAATTCAGAGGCTGAACACTTAGACTAAGTTAAGTAGGATTCCTGGAGGGCACATACAAGTGAGCATTAGACACAGGAATTAGCAACATTCATTACACTACAGTAGGCTGCTACAGAGATTTAGGACCAGCAGTGAGGCGAACAATCAAGCCACCACACCAACAGCCTTAAACATCAGACTAACAGATGGTGCAGGAGTGATAGCACCGAATGAAAGGAAATAACTTGACAAAAGTAGCCAACCACCTTGTAAAAGGTGATATACATCATTTTCCTATTGGGAGCTTTGTAATGTGTTTCTAATGAATGGCTCTTGTTGTTTCAAGACAGAAAGTTAAGGATGAAACACTGTTATCCACAAATAAGGTTTATGGAAAACTTCTATGCATTTCTGCACTCTAAAACTTACCAATTAGTTTTAGTTATCAGTTGTCACAAGTAGCAGTATAACCCCAGGAAACAACAGCTGTTTAGAAAAACACCTAGGGTTAGTTAGGTCTCTCTAGATCATCCATATTTTTCACTCTTTAGATAAATGCAACAACGCCATCTACTAGTATTGGTAAATGGGAATCTTTGGGGGAGGAAAAAGTAGGCGCTTTTATAGATCTGTAAGCCAAACACATGACTACGTTTAGGGAGAGAAGGATTTAAACAGCTAGTGCAGCTGCATTTCTTGTAGTGTACTAAGGGAACATCAGGACATCCTTTAAGAGAAAACCCTTGAAATTCTGGCTGAAAATGAAACCAGTTGTTTCACTTTGACATGAGCATATCAAGGTCAAAATTCTGCACACACTTTTTTTTGGCCATAATGACAAAACACACACTACCATAATCTCACTGGTCAAAATCTAATAGCAGCCCCTGGCAAAATTTGAACAGTACAAATATTAAAAACTTACTGATAATTCTGTGAGGTAAAATGGTAACATTTCTCTCTATATATAAAAAGCCAGAATTCTAAACTATAAAGTTGCCAGCTTTACTTTTATTTATTCGATTTTTGACTGGATGCACACTACAGTGATACAGAGTACATGAAGTAGATAATACTGGATCCCAGTGAGGTTTTTCACCCAGTTCTACAAAATCCATAGATTCTTACCAATGAGTTAAAATGTTTTAGCCATATTAATAATGCCAGTACAAGCAGCACTACCCAGACTAGCTAGATTTGCCCAACAGACACCACCAAACACTTTACCAAAGCTTCTGAAGTGGAACTCACACTTTTTGAGTGCACAGCTCTCCTCATCAGTAATATGAAGAGCTTCCTACCTGTCTGTCAGTGCAACTCGGAGCAGTCAGGTGACAGAAGTCCAATGGGCCGGCTGAGTCAGGAAATGACTCTCTGAGATTATCGCATGAGTGGATGAAACTGAAGCCAATTGCTTTTCCATTTTAAACTGATATGCTCGTGATTGCCACAAACACTTCTTTCTGTGACACAAAGATTAATAAACTAGCAGGTCTCCAGTCAGCTGGCTTACTTTTCCAGGCCCAGCACACCTTAAATATAACAACAGAGTTTCTTAATAGTCCTGTGTAGTTATTATGGTATTTATCTTAGTTTCCCTTTTTTCACTTATAAGGCATGCGATTTGACTTTGAATTGCTAAGGCACAGAGAGAGCATCCTATGTGATGTCTACGTTTTAACTTACTAAACACAGAGCAATTTATGACGAGACCAAGTAAATTCCTGCTTAGTCAGGCTGTCACTGAAGTCGTTTTATTCACTATATCAAACATTTCCCAATCGTATAAGTCATATTTTTTCTTTTTCCCCGTCTTTTGTCACATTTTTCTCTCCGTCAGCCAGCACTGCTATAAGAGCTCCACTTAGAAACTGCAAATTGTCATGCAGCAACCAATTAAAATTTAAGAGTTTCCAAAGTTGCTAAATCTCCTGGCATTATACAGCAGTCCACTTTGTATTCAGTCTTAATTTGTTCTGCAGCACTATCATCCAATGCCAAAGAGCTGAAATATTTAAGCTGCTTCTCAAGCACTCTATGTACAACCTATAAATCCGGTCTCTCTGACAGATCTAGGGAGCAAAGTGCCTCCCCTCCCTCACGCCATTAAAGGCAATCTAAAGATGCTCTGCCAGTTGATCAGAGAGGACTAAAGCAGTGTGGAGGTAAATGGCTGTCACAAGGCCTGATGGACCTATTCTCTCCCAGTGGTCATAGGGAGGTACTCGACCTCCATCCACTCAATTTGATTCAAGGCATGTTTGTGCCTCTGGAAGGGGAGGAAATAGGAGAAGGGAACCGATCCTGTCTGTCTGTGCAAGATAAAAGAGAGTATAACGGAAAAATGAAACCCTCTAATTCACTGGACAAGAGCACTAGCCTCTGCCCCCCCTGAATCATTTGTTTTATTAGACTTATGTTTTTTTTCATCACTGCATAGTGACATAAAATAACCACACAAAAAAACCACCCCAAAACATTTAAAAGATGTTTAAATAAAGGATTTCAGATTGATGGTTGCTCTTCACAGGTGTGCCAACTTTGCTTTACTCCTGCATATACAGTGGGCAACAGGAAACCGCTTTGTTTAGTCACTACGCTCACTGCATTCGGAAATACGGCAAATTAATGACACGAGACTAATCTTTGAGACAAGTCATTGCTCAAGAAAATTAAGATTAGAACACTCAACAACAACAACAACAAAGCTGTGGGACATCTGTGGCAAATTTACCCTGACTATAAACAGAGGGCTGGCAGAATAACGCAGAGTAAGCAGGTTAATGTGAGAGTTCAAACAACATCGCTGCTTAATTAGATCCTGTGAGCCCAGAGAAAATGTCCCATTTCAAACAGAGCTTATGTGTCGCGGGGATTCCGGGAATAAATGACACGGAAATCCTAATTGTTGGACGTCGCAGCAAAGAAACCAAACAACTTGCTTACCCTGCGAGATAGGCCCATCCAGTATAATGTCTCACCAGGCTCGGTGATGCTGCCCAAACACAACAGAAACCGGACTGAATGGCATGTGAAAATATGCGATATTCAACAGCAGTGATCCGGCGTCAGCGTGGATTCAACCCATTCTGAAAACTTCCATCAATAAAAAAGCATATCTGGTTAGTCCAGATTAGAGCTACGACTCCGTTACAGGGATAACTGTAACATCCGCACAGGGAAATACTGCAGGTCATTTCTCATTATAAAGCTCACACGTTGTACATCAAATGCTCAGACACGCGAAAAAAAACAACGCTACCACAGTGGAGACGGGCAGCACGGCTCTTCTATTGCGGTTTCAAAAGCTGGTACACGCCCGACAATTAGAGACTAAACACAGCTAGGAAATCTCCAAGCCTGCTTTTATAACTTCCATCAAATAACGCAGATGAGCGACAAAATGTGGCAAAACGTGCGCTAACTGCCGTGCGCCAATACACTGTACTGTAGCCTGCAGCAGAATAAGTAGATGGGGAGAAATAAATAACATCTCTGCTGTTAATATAACCGGGAGTAGAATAAAACTTGACGCGTGTATACCTGTGTACTGCAAGAGAAACATTGTCCACAGAAGGCGGTGTGCGGTTCCCGTCGGTCCTGTGCTGTAGGACGAAGTGTATGAAGTGGAGGAAAAATCCTTGAATGGAGACGGGGCTTGTTCCTCAGTCAGTCCGCTCCGCTCGGCAGACTGGACTGCAATGAGAGCAGCTAGTCGAAGCGGGACCTTTTAGCTACGGCAGGCGAGCCCGCCCTCACGACGCGCCCGGCTGGTGACTGAAGGGGAACACTACAGTTCGCCTCCGACACACGCAGCGTGCAGGCGAACTGTTCAGGTTGAGAGCGTGTCCGTGGGAGCTAGCGTCTCTGGCAAAACTCCCGCTATTCACCGTGCTATAAAGCCGAGCCCGAGCTATGATGGGCTGTCAAGAGATGATGATGTTTTCACGGAGAGCTGAAGCCGAACTACCCCCCCTACGGCAAGTCACTCAAAGCGAACAAGAGAAATCACTAACACGCACCGGCTGCTGAGCTGAATGCCAGATAGACAAGATGCACATTTCCAACTTTGCATTTAAAAATCTCCTAAAGGTTCACCCAAGCAATGCATGCGCATGAAAGCCAGGTAATCTGTCCCAAACTTTTGACAGCTGTGCTTTGAAGAAGGTGTCATTCTGCAGCTTGCCGGTTGGAGGAGGAGAAGCATAGAGATTACCGTTCCAGGGCCATACTTAGCACGCAGACTGGGTGAGAAGCATCTCTTCCATTGCTGAAGCTGCAGATAATCTCTATGATTTAAAATAAATACATTAAGAGAGCACTCGTCCAACTAGTAAGTGATTATGCTCTTATTAAAAATGTGCAGGTTTCCACTTGCTACTATAATCTCTGTAAGAGATTTTCAGCAAATCTGTGATCGTGAGTAATTACACATATATAGTTTCTTTACTTCTACAGCCAGTCAGGTTTCTAAGGTTTCTCTGCGTCTCCATGATGGTTTCAGGAAAAAAGTGCATTTCACTGAAATGCTTCTGAAGATATGAAAAATAGTCTACATCTCTTTAATAAAGTAAAAAATGTCTCCACCTGTGTGTGTGCTTGTGTGTGTTTGTGAACAACCCCACTGAGGACTAGACTTTATTTAAAATTTCTACATTTCCTGGCTTTTATATAGCCCTGAATATCTCTGGATAAATACAGACCCCTTTTAGAACCAATTTGTTATTACATAATTTATATATCATGCAAAGAGCTGTAAATATCCAACATGCACACCTGAAGTCCCCATTTACAAAATTATTATTATTATTATCATCATTATTATTATGGGCTGATAGGGGGACCGCCTATTATTACGCCTATGTATCATCATAACAGACTACAAATGTTTACAGATGTTCACTAAATACAAATCTGTAATAATTAACCAATTAGTCTAAAAGTAGGCTTTGTTAGCCACACAATCTGTGCTGCTAGCTACTGTTAATTTTACTGCACAATTTAAGACCACTTAAATTGATAATCTGATTGGCTCAAAAGTGCATGTGCGTGTTATTTTCTACTCAGTATTTAACTGCCATTTTATATGATCAAACAGCCACATGAATGCCCATTCTATGAAGTTTAGTTTTTAACATCAAAAAAGATGTTGTCTCTATTCACCATCTATTTGTTTGTCACTTTGCTTCTTTGTCTGGGCCTCTGAACTGTCACAATAATCATCCTCCTACCCTTCCAATATGAGCAATATAAGGCTGCCGAACAGCTGATTAGTTCACTTAAGTCTTATGTTTGGAGTATTATGGGCTCAGTGGCAGTAGCAGTCTGTTGGTCATCTACCTGCAGAGATCACCTGTTGTCAGATGGGGGCAGTGTTAAAAATATGCGCTACAACCGTTCTGCAGGTGCTGTTATTGGTCCATCGTCAGCCAGCTGCCGAGAAAAGTGAAGTTCTAACATACAAAGAGCTGAAGCTGCAGTCACTGTCTGTATGTTTCATACTGTAATTTTTCATCTTTGATGCGTTTGTTTGTTTTTTTCAAAAGCTGTCTCTGGCTTCCCTTTCAGTTGGGTTGCTTATTTATAAGGGGACATTTTCAACCAAATAGACACAACTGCGCTAACACAAATTTGATTTGATTCCTGCATTTTGTCATTGCTTGCAAGACAGGCAAGTGATGACAACATAGAGCCATCTGAATGGAGTTAAAACAACAGCTATGTGTGATCTGGAAGTCTACTAGATCTTTCAATTTTAACCCAATTTTGACTTGTGGGATACTGAAGTCTTTTAAACATCTAAGTAACAGAAAATTGCTGGATGGAGACATTCAGCTGATGCATTTCAAGGGACCCAAGTAAATGCAGTGTCCATTTTAAAATCACTTTGGATGAGCAGTTTTCAAATTTTGACTTGAAGAGGTTTTCTTTTAACTGCGTCAAATGACTTCAGTCACTCATTTTGCATGGATTAGCAGTTCTCTGGAAAGCTGCAAATGCACAGACAAATGTCTGTGTGGCTTTCAGTTCTTTGCCTTTTCCCCCAAGTGTTCATCAGATGTACTTCAGAGTTGCTGGGTGACCTTTCAGGATGTGAACTTCACTGTCGTTCGTATGAGCAGTTCCCCCAACGTAGCTAAAACTTCATGCTTTCATGCATGCATTTCATGCTACGCTTTCACAGCTTTCCGTGCATGTGAGAAATTTAGGAAAGATCATTAAAGTGCAGAAATAAACTACCAACAAATTCTCAGCCTCTGGGAAAAACTGCCATGATATTTGGGCAGAATTATTAAAAGTTAAGTGAACGCAAGCCTCTAACACAAGGTACATTTCAATGTGATTGTTAAACAGCTGCCTCAGATAGCATTAGCTGTGCTCCTCAGGTTCACTTAATGTGTTTTGTGTTTATTAGCAGCGACGTGTTTATTGAGATTATCCTTTTAGCTGTCCTCATTTTTTTTAACAATAGCAGACAACATATGTGCCTGCTGGCTTTCACACCCACCAAATGCCGATGATCTGGCATGATCTGGGTTGCACTAGTTGTTAAAAATGACTGAAACTTCTGCGACTGTAAACACTGTTTTGGTTTGATCAACACACAGTAATAAGATTAATTACCCAAGCAAAACAGCAGAGCAAACACTATTATGCTTCCATAATTAGCCACAAGCTGTGTACAGAGACATGAAAAACATCCATGAGAATGTTTCTGAAATGTATGACTGCAGTGGTCACTTGATCCTCTTATCCCTGATCCCAAACACTCCCCCTTGAGACAACAACATTACCTGCCCACTGTTTATGCTAGTAAGAATAAATAAATAAATGCAAGATTAAAACAGTGTATACACAACATTGTCATTCGTCGATCAAGGCTGGGGTACAGCCATGCTGCATGCGGAGCACCTAATCTAATCAAAATCTGCTTGAAATTTGATTAAGGTGAGGTACTACAACATCGTCCTTGTGCCATTCTTGTGGCAGGTCCCCACGTCTGCGACTGTTTCGATGCCAGTGCAGTGCAGGTCCTTCTGTACAGGACCATAACCACAGACTTTTTTGGCCAGTATTTAGTCCTGATATGTCCCCTACTGAGCACGCTTGGGACACGATGTTCATCAGAGGCAATCAGAACCAATGACCATTGCACAGCTGCAGGCTGCAATCATCCCAGAATGGAGACCATCTCCTTTTTCTGACTAGTACATTTGATTCAGCCTCTAATGGTTAACACCTGAGGTTTACTGTTCGTTTAAGGTGAAATCAACAGTGTGTTCATTTTGGAAAATTTCAAAAACTGTAACCATTTTTCCTGCCAACATTCATGTTGTAGCTGTTGTTTTAAGTACCAGTCACTTCAGCTAACGTGAAACTTACAATTAGAAAGATAATATCAGCTTTTGTTGAGAATGTTTTACTGAGCTGTCAAATCAGCTGCTAACAATAAGTCAGTACTGAGTAACAGCTTTTCTACTTTAGTTTATACCAAAGTGATCAAGATATCACACTGGTAATGCACTGGTAATATACAGCCTCAAAATGACCATAAAGCTATTGCATTAAATGCTTTCATTATAATAACTTCATATACATATAGTACTACTAATCCCTTGAGCAGGTCTGCTGATTAACATGCTTCAATTCTAATTTAAAGCCATTTTGTTGTTGTACGTGCAGCATGTGGTTTAAAATTGTCTTGGTGAAATATTCAAGGTCTTCCCTGCATGTATGATGCACTCAAGCATCGACATTGCCATTCCAGATGTTCAAGCTGCCAATATTAAAGGCTGCATTGTTACATTTCTCCAGATTCTGGTCTTCTGATGATATATTATGTACTTTAAATAATGAGATAGTCATCACAATTTTACACTGATGAACATTATTCAGAAAGTGCTGCATCATTTGTAGACGCAGTTTTCTGCAGATTGGTGAACCTCTGTCCACCTTTACTCCTGAGAAAATCTGCCTCTCTAAGATGCTCCTTTCATACCCAATCATGTTGCTGACTAGTTGCCAATAAATCTAATTAGTTAATTCCTCCAGCTATTTCGTTTTAGTACCAATTACTTGTCTAGCCTTCTGTTGCTCACTAACTTTTTGAGACATGCTGCTATCAAACGAGAATTCATGAACACATAACTCCAATTTTAGCCAAATTACATTGGCTCCCTGTTAAATATCATATAGATTTTAAAATTCTTTTGTTCACTTTTAATATTTTGAATAATTTAGCGCCCAGTTATCTTTCTGATTTACTCCACTCATACAATCCCAACAGAGCACTTAGATCGTCCAACCACAGGCTCCTAGCACAACCTAGGACTCGAATGAAGTCGAGAGGCGACCGGGCCTTTGCATCCGTGGCACCCAGACTCTGGAATAACCTCCCCGTTCATATTCGCACTGCTGAGTCTATCCAGTCTTTTAAATTACGTCTTAAAACTTATTTTTTTACTTTGGCTTTTGTTTCTGTCTAGTTGGCTGTTTTTAGCTTGTTGCGTTGTTACCTATTGTTTGTTGTCCTCTTTTATTGTTTGTTTTAACTGTCTCATGTTTTTATTGACTGTGAAGCACTATGGTCAACACTGTTGTTTTAATATGTGCTATATAAATAAATTTTGATTTGATTTGATCAAACATCTATTTTTCGTGAAATAATAAGATGTGTCATTTTTAAAATCTGATATGTTTTCTATGTTCTTTTCTCAATGTGGGTGTATGAGCTTGGAAAATCATTGCAATCATACTATACTGTCAGGAAACTCAGCTGACATTCCCATCGGATGTTTCATACATGTCATGATTTATTTAATTAGTCTGTTTATGCTGAAGGTTCCTTACACCAAGTTTCCCACCTCTATCAAGAACAAAACCTTCTTTGTGATATCTGATTGGTTTTTTAATGTTTCAGTTGAGTTTTATTTGAAAATAAATAAAAAAACACTATAACCTGCAGAAAAAAGGAGAAGCCTATTGCAGGACTGTTGCATTGCGTAGGTTTCGAATTGAAAGGCTGTATTCAGACATGCACATACACACAAAGATGCATGCATATACACAAGCCAAAATTGAGGTTGTATAGTTCAGGTCAATAAAAGCTAGATACGTTTAGGAAATAGCCACTGTGTCAAATGATTTTCCCTTCTGCCCTACCAATACCTGGGTTTCCACTGCCATCGCACAATCATTTCTAAGGTAAATAAAAGTATTTACCAAAGGCCAGAGTTCCATCACCCTTTTCCAAAACACAAAATTGCCCTCAATTTTCCATCCACTGTGAAGTCAGAAGAACACTATTCCACAAACAAGGTATTGGGCTCATTCAAGTACAGTTACGACAGTACGCACTACTACTCTGTCTTTCTTCTAGCATCAGTAAATATTGTCAGTGACTCTTTTAACAGCTTTAATGATTTCGCCTTTGACAAACAGCAGTGTTTTATCAGTATACAGTTATTTCCTGCCAATAAAATCCACAAATTCACCTGCTGCTGGATGTTGGTTAGGATATACCTCAAATGAGCCAAGTAGAATTCATTTCAAGTATGAGAAACACCTAAACTGTCACACCACATGACAGATACGCTCTGCAGGTACGGTTTACCAAGAATATAAACTGCAGGCAGCACAAAAACAACTTCTTACTGATTTCCTATTGTATGCAGAGTTATAGTCTCAGTGTTCTATCATTTTGTAGATAGAAACTCCACTTTTTCAAAATAAAACATATCCATCTTTTTCGTTTCACTTACCCGATTCATAGCCAGAGTGGGGTTAGAGCCTGTCCAGCTGTCGCTGGGTGACAGGCGGGTTACACAGGTCGCCTGTCTATCGCAGATCCAGTAAAGGTAAAGCTAGGCTGCTGACCCAGTACCCTGGTATGAATTACGCCGGCTATGTAACAATGGAAAGACTTCAGAACCATGTCATAATATGTAATAACAAAACATGTCTTTCTTGAGCATTTGGATTACAGCCTAGCCTTTGGAAAATATTGGATGGGTATGCTTCCAGCTTCAGATGCCAAAGTAGGTTAAGAAAAACAAGAGCAGAACACCTGCAAATTATACTGCATTAAAACTTTGGAGACATCTAAGAGATACTTTGGTGAGCATCAGCAGACACAAACACAACATTATCAGCGACGAGTTTCTTATTTATCATCCACATTTAGAGATATTAAAAATGCAAAACAACAAACTCACTCCTGCAACGAACACTCTCTGTTCTGCTGTCCACATTTTCACCAGAAAATGCTCGTCATAAATAAAGTGAATGTTTTCCAGGCAGAATTCAATTACCCCTGTCAGCCGGTAGTAATGAGTAACAGCCAGTGCATGCTCTCATTCAATTTTAGTGTCCGTACGGAATGATGTTCATCTGATGTCTTGATTTTTTTATTTTTTTGTACAATAATGTTCTTTTTGTGGCCTGCTTAGCGTAGCAAAACATCCAAATCAAACATTAATTTGACTCTGTGCCTCAGCAGATGAAAGCAGCCTCGGTTCGCTTTAATGGCTTCATGTGAGAACGTGTGTCTTTGGTGACATTCGAGCCCTCTTTACTCAAATAAATTGGTGGACTTGAAAGTGAGTAGTAATTTTGGCTAGAACATTTCAAAATGTCTTATGTGAGAAGACTTGACCACGTTTCTGAAATCACGAGTCCATATCATGCAGCTCATCTCTGTTTCATGTAATAAAGCAGAAATACATAGAACAGCTAAACCAGAGAGATCTAATTTCCTGCCTAATATATTTGTTTAGTTAACGGGGAACTCTTAGAATGAATTATTCAAATTCAATTATTACATATTAAACAGAAGCTGGACCTCATCGACAACTATCACAGTAACATTTTAACAACGGCTCAGAGAGACAAAGCCTTCTTCTTACAAGCAAGCATTAGTTTCACTCAATATTTCCCTTTCCACTAAACATTTATGACTATTTCTCCCATGAGATGTTGACACTGTTTGTTTGCCTCTATTGACTAATTTGTCATATCACACAGTCCTGTTTTCACATGGTAAGAGAGCTCCATGCTGCACCAACATGCCCTTTTCCAGTCAAAGAAGATGATTCAGGTAGCTTCAGTGAAGGAAAGCAGATGATATTTAAAAAGGTTTTGCTCAGCAGAACGCCTATAAGTCTAAAGTGACTGTTGAGATATTGGGTGTTGACCACGCTGAGATCAATGAATGGTGGGCTTGTAGCCCAGACACGAGAAAATGTCATTAACTCCACTGCTCTGTATGAAGGGAGACAGCCAGTGCAGAAATGTCTCCTGAGGATGGCGGACATCTGTGTCTTTTTGGGCTCCTGCTAGTTATCTCTGACCTCTATCTTCCTTAAATCTTCCCTTTCTAATTACCTGTTCCTTCTTCTCCTCCTCCCACCTAACCTCATATCCTTGCAGCCTGACTGATGGTTAGCTGATGATCATCTGGACAGGAAAGGTTAAGGTGACTCCCCTGCATAAGTCACGGCTCATTAAGTGAGCTCACAGTGTCCCAGTTCACATACTGGTGCATTTCTCCCTGGATGAATTTAATGAGTTGTGGAGGAGTAACAAGCCACCATGAAAAATATTTGGAGCTAACATGTTTTGAGAAGGAAAACAATGTTTGCCATCATTTTGATGATGATCAGAGACGAGGGAGTTACTGTAGGCGCCTTGGTGACATCAGCATCTGTTCTGGAAACTGGATTAGGCAAAATCCAAAAGGAGGGCAGGCCTTCCTCTGGAGAGTCTTCCCTCAGGATGAATATTGATGGAAGTGGGTCCCAAATGGATTGAAAACAACTGTTAACCCCTCTGCACTGCTGAAATGTTGTTAACAATGCTTCTAGCCCCACTATCTCCCACAGCCAGAGAATCCACTGACACAAACACCACTCCTGCATCACCATCATTACAGCCACAAGAGGTGATCGCAAATCACATTTCTCTGTTCTGCAACATTAACACGCTGCATTGAGATGCTGCAAGTCTTCTGACAGAAGCAAAATCACTTTATGAGAGCGAGCGGACCAGCCGTGCATGTTGGCAGCTGTGTTCCACAGCAAGCTTGTTGTGATTCCTGGCACCAAATGTACCATCAGCCTTGCACTGGAATGAAACTCCACTGCCCCCAAGTTAACACAAAGCCAGGCAATGTCTTGTAGCCAGACACCTCGCTCCCCAGCTTAAAGAGAGTATGGTGAGCTTAACACAGAAATGTGAAAACATTTCATCCATATTCTAAACATTTATCGGTTTGTCTGAGAAAGGACATGTAGACCTATAGATCCCTGCAGATATAAACGCAGCTCTGAATTCTAAGAGAGCCCTGCTTGAATGTTTGTATAAACCAAATTAAAGTTTTTCTTGCATTAGTCATATCAGTGAGCTTATGTCTTCTGATGAATTCATTTGTAATATATGTAGTTTTTTTAAACACAGTGCCAAAACAGTCTTGCTATCTTGAAGGTAGAGGAGGCATTTTGCCGATTTAGGAAAGTGCCAAAGCCTCGAACCTCCTATCAAGCTTTAATAGACTTTCAGTTATTTAATGCTAGTTAAAGTTTCATTCTTAACACACTGAAAGTATCTTTGCTGCAAGTGGGGAACCCTTAAGATGTTGCTGTAACTGCTAACTCTATGAGATACCTTACAGGGCAATTTCTTTATTGTTTGTAAGCTAAAATAACTTAGTAACCTAACTATTTCAAAGTGCATCTATTGCATCAAATTAAATTAAAATTATTATCAGTAGTTACAATTGTCAATCACAGGATTGGTGCACTTCCAAGGAAAAATATGAAACCACTAAAAAGTCCCGTTTAAGAAACGTGCAATAGCAACATTGTTTTTGTTTTCCTCCTAAAAAGAAAATTACCATACAAAGTATGAATTCCAAAATAATAATAATAATTGATTTTTATTAATACTTTAGTGTTTACAAGAAATGTCAAAATATTACATATTCAACTTGCTTTTATTTATTTCAGCCAAACGTTGAATGAATGCATGATCACATTCCTTCCTATTGCAGATGGTCATGCAGTGGGAGTCAGTGTGCACAGAATTTGATTAGCTCTGTGTGCACTGTGGAGACTAAAGTGAATGATCTACTAACAAAATTTTCCTTCCGTTTTTCTTCATATAAAGCTGACAAAATTAGGTTTCACCGTCAGATGACTGTGGGTTGGAGTTGGGTTTTGATTAATTAAGAAAGAGACAGAAAACTTGACATCTATATTGTCTAAACTGATCCGAGACACATTTAAACTGCAAGATGTTTCCCAATAAAGAGAAGATGGGATTCCTGGTTAAAAAAAAAGTGAAGAAACAGAGAGGATACAGCAGAGAGAGCGAACCAGACGAGCAGCATGGAGGGAGAAAGGCCAAGTATCAGACAGAGCATTCATTACCACCTGACTGACCTGCATATTGCGCTGTGTGAGAGTAATGGGAAAGGACACACTCATCGGCCAAAGCCCAGCAAGTAAGGTGCTTTTCACTCCCCCCTCTCTTTCCTTCCTCTTTAGCAATTCGTCAGTTTCTTACCCGGTTCAATTTCTATTTTCAGACAATGTACTGTGAGATCCCGGTGTTTTCAAAGACTCCATAATAGGGGACTGAACCATGGTAATGCCATGGCTAATGTAATGCATAATGGATCACCTGCTTCTGCAAAACAAAACTGCCCAGTTATTAAGTACTACTGTTCTTCTTTTTCTGTGTTAGGTACTTATGTTAGTGGCATACTTTGTCAAAATACCCAAAATATTCTGAGGTGGAATAACTATCTGTGTAGATATAGGCATGTTAGCAGCTTTTAAGGCTGTCCACAGGAAGGCTTTGAAGGAAATGTTAAATGCCCAAATGCTCTTAGTGGTAATTCTAACATGCTTATGCACAAAACAAGTGGAATGGTGATCATGTGTAGCATCTTAGTGTTAGCAGTGGGTAAAAAGCACAAAACAAGGTGGGAGTCTTGCAGGTGTTTAGTTATAAACCTGTTTTATTTATTTTTTGGTGTTTTAGATAGCAAAGTGTGGACTGACCAGCAATGCAGGAAACAGCAGGGGAATAACAAGCAGAGGAGGATTATCTAGCTGGGGGGCAAATCATGGACCTGTCTGTTTAGGGCATTTCATTCCACGTGGTGCCCTAGCCTCTCAGTGACTAGATCACAGATGAATCTAACATGATAGACAAAATGACAGCAGAAGATGGAAACTCTAGGGATCATGCAAATTATAAGAATTCATCATTAGGGGAAAACAGATATTTGCATTGAATTTCATGGTAATTCGTCCAGTACCTGTCGAGGCATTCTACTAGGTGACAAAAATGTCAAAATTCTCAAAGTGCAAAAGGAAAATTCAAGATTACCATGGTCAACAGTGTTCAGTATCTCACAATGCATATGTTATTATGGTTAAAAATAAGGGGGACAGTGTCAAGAGATGGAAAATGCCCTGCATGGTTCAACAATATTTAAGAGATAAAAACACTACATTCAATGCGTGGATGCACACGCATGTTTACAATTTCTTTGTTTCTTAATCCATAATTTGCATTTAAGAATTACATAAAGTTAAAAGAACAAACATCATTGCTGGGCTTGAAACAATCTGCCAACAGTGGCCAGTGTTTATCAGTTTGTTATAAGTGAACAGAGGCTTTCACTTTTGTTTCTACAAGCAGACAATGCACTCAGAAAAAACACTTTCTATATATTCCCGGGTTGTTAAAATTGACTTTTCAGTTTTTCATCCCTTTCAAGTGAAGGAATGTGAAAATATCTGTAGCTGTATATTGGAAATGCTCTTTCCTTTGGACTGCCTTAGTTTCTCTGCATAACAAGAAGTTACAAAATCAGTTCCTTGGTTTTCTGTTATTGTCAGCAAATTGAAAAATTGTACTTAAGCTAGATAGATATTTACATAAGTACTCCACTGAAGTAAGTTACTTTAAATAATTTAAATGTGACATTATGTTAAATTCACAATTTTTACGGTTCACAAATATCAGTACACATCTGTGCCACTGTGCTCCCCGTGTTCAAATCACAGACGTGAGTTTGAATGAGGTTAATCAAAAGCCTTGGCACTAAGTCTGCACAAAAGAACCAAAGTGAAGTTATATATAACTTTGGTTATCTCTCTCTCTAGTATGTTGGCATATATATATATACACACACACACTAAATATCAGTAGAAAATCTTTTACTCAGCTTGCACCGGTGCATCACGTTAGTAAATCTTGTCCCATAACTTTAAATGCTGAACTCAGGAGCTCAGAAAGACAACACAGTAAAAGTTCTTCTATAGGTACTACCCACGGGCAGCAGCATCCACTTAGACCTCTTACCTGCGACTCTACTTGATCTGTAGTCTTTGTACATTCTACAGGTGTAGCGTCGTCAGGTGTGATCTCAGCTTCTCTGTTCTTGTAAGCGAATCTGTTTTGTAAAAGAAAACCAAGGGTAAGAAAGGTCTGGTCAGCAGCCATTTGTTCCGTTCACAAAACACCACCGAAGAGTTTTTTACACCACAACTCCGCAACCCGACTTATTCATTCTGTAGTCGTTCAAGGACACCAACCGGGAGGAGCTTTTAGGAGGGGTCTAAAATAAAAAGGGTTTTGTCTTGAATAGAAAGAGAAGACAAACAGAGGAGACTGTAATTCATCCGCTTCTCCAAAAGGCACGACCTCCCTGCTTTGTGGAGCAGAAGCTCATCCGAGCCATAGAGGGCCTCTGAGGCATGGGAGTGTCCCATTGACTGCACTATTAACACTCAAACTGAGAGGATCAGCATAGAGGAAATACAAAACGCTGCACAGAGAGTTCTGTAACGCATTTCATTCTACCAAGAGAGACCCCGAGGGTGCCGTGATGACCAGAGTAATTGGCTTTCTCCACTATGATAATCTGCATCAGTCATGCCATGCCAACACACTCTCAGGCCACTGAGAAGGTCACAGCGATCCCAAACCTCCCTCCACACTGCTGAGCATAGCATCTGAATTCTTATAGAAAGACATTTATACTGCATTCTTGGGATGTTACATTCAGGTCAAGGACTTTCAGTTACAAATTAAAGTTCACTTTCAAATGCATCACAGTACACAATACTCACAAGATAACACCAGTTCTGTGTAATTCTGCGATACACTTCAAGAGAAACACTTCATATGGAGTGTGTCTGTGTTTTATTACCATTATCTATTTTCCTCTACGGGTTTTTCACTCTTCGGTAAGCATTAGTTAAGTGCCATTAGCTAAAAGTCATGAAATATCGATTCTGGTTTAGAGTCCCTATGTGTTTTAATAAAAAGATATTGACATTTGGCACCAGTGTACTGATAATGGCACAGCAAAAGGAAGCAATACAGTACATTGCTTATCAATATTTTTTCCCCAACAACACTCTTTGTATCCCTGCCCTGAAGCACGCTTGGCTGTAGCGTCACTGGTATCATCATTTAAAAAATGAGCATGAAACTATAAGATTCAAAACTAGCACAGCTGGGACTGTCTTGCTTACAGCCAGAATCAAGTTTTCTTTCAAAAGACGGAAGTTTCTGGCAATTCCATGTTGGCTTCATTTGTCAGCTCTGGAGGCTGCTTCTTGCTTAATAGAGCTGTGCTACTGTGACAAGCCAAAATGTACTTACTTGTAACCCAATAGACTACAAATTACATGTAATAAAAAAATAACTCCAGACTTTCACATAGAGTGCACAACACGTAAAGAATAAGCTACCATCATATGAAACGTTGCAGCTTTGGTAGGATTTAATGCATCGTGTATGTTATTGTCTTCCATATGTCAGGCACAGATAAGATTGTTCTCGTTCACTAGTACAGTGGGATATTGGCACACATACAATGACATCTTTGCAAGCCACAATAAAAGTCTCTACAAACTGAATTAAATGTACAAACTGTGCCATACCAGCTAAGCTTGGTGTGTCAGCGTTAAGGTATACAACAATATCTGGAAATTATTCATGTTTAACAAATCCTCACCAAAGCAGTCACCCTGATTTGGTGAGATTTCGTTAAACAATGTAATAAACTTACAATTTAACTGAGGCGCCACATATCACCTTATTGGTTGCTCTGGTTTTTAGCTCATACACAGCAACAAAACTGTAAAGCTCCACTGCTACTATCAGCCTGCATTTGTTTTGAATACAGATAGCAGAACAGAAGTGTGATGAGTTCAAAGCTCTTTCCCAGTTGAATTTGTATTTTTCTGCGATAAAACAAAATTCACTCATCAGCATGAATAACTCTGTTGATCGCCTATTATCTCAAGATTCACTGGAGAAAACCTGGTAAATATGATAACGTTAGATAAATCCTGAGAGCACAGGATATAGTGAAGTTATGTTTATGAATGAGTGCACAATTGTTTCCTTTTCTTACAAGGTTTCAATATAGAAAATAATACAGAGTTAAAAAAAATGCTGGGGGAATGAGGGAAAGAAAAACATAATAAAAGCATAATAATAAAATATGTTACGTGGGATCAGGAATAGTTAAAAAAAAAAAGACTATAAAATAAACAAAAAAGAAGTACAATAAAAAGACAAAAGCCCATCTTTTGCATCAACATAATTGACTTAAATCCCTGCTTTACACATAATGCTTTATTACGACAATATCCAAATAAAGATTCAAAATAACTAACAAAGTACAAACGCCTGGCTTGCAATGAAATGTTACTTAATAAATGAATGTAAATTCAGGCTGTTAACCAGCAAAACAGGAAATATCACTGTGGAAAAATAAAAAATCATGCAACCTAATTCTGGTTCCTTTCATTTCCAAATGCAACCAAAAAGTTTTGCACATTAGAAGAAACCAAGTACACTGTCAGCCAAACTAAGAGATCAGATTATAAAAGAAAGTCAGGCAAATGAAAAAAATTATTTCCAGCTACTGTAGCGTAGCTATTAATGCTTTCACCTTGTTTTCATCCAGGCCTTGAGAGCCTGTCTGAGTGTGCAATCTTGGAAAAATGTGTCCATGCAGACATCTACTGTAGCAGGAAAGAACCACAAAGGCATTTGTGATCTGTGTGTTGGCAGATTTTGTCTGCAAGATGCACACAAAGACTTTAGTCAAGTTTGAGGATGAGTTTGGTCAGAAGCTTTCTCTGCACTGCAGCTGATGTGATCACACTTAACATATTATTACACAGAAATGTAATTGTAAACACATCAGAGTGGCATTTGGACCTATAGGCGTGTAATATATACATACGATGAGAATCAGCAAAACCGCTGAAAATCTGAGCAAACCATTAACCACAATAACGGTAACCGCAAAGCAAAATCAAGGCCAAGGAGAAAATGCACAATGAGGATGGAAAATTGGGTTAGCTGCTTTGTCAGCATGAGAATAACATTACCCCAGACTTACGAAGAATAATGACAGCTATTTAAATTTGGCAAAATAAGGGATTTCCTAATGTGTGGAGTTCCAACAAAAAACTGTTTTTGAAGTCCTCTGTGGGGACCACAAACAAATGGCATTCATCATTCTTAAGGCACCCACTTTCCCCTATCATATTTGTTATTATCAGCATTCGTCATTTTCCACATACTTCATTCTATAGTACGCTGGCTTTAGATGCTATCTTGGGCAAATTTGTACGCTAATGATTATGAATGAAACACAGAAGCTAGGAGAAAGAAGTTTCACATTTGCAATATCTAACATTTTAAAAAAGATCCAGAAAGCTTGCAATATGCAAACCTTCGAATAAACAAAAACGGGAAAGAAAGTGTTCTAAACACGGTTTGATGCGAACGGCCTTGCTGAGACACTGGACATTTCTTTACAGCACAAAGGCAACATGAATTGTTTATGAAAAAGTGTAGGAAGCAGTGCAGCACAAGCTGGTGAGTGTTTTACAGCTTCAAAATGCTGTTAAATTTGCTGCCTCTGTGTTTATGCTGCGTATGAATGGATTTTCACATGGATTTTTACTCACAGTTAACCACAGGTAACTCCTTGACACATGTAAAGGCCACACATCTGTCTCTAGGAGGGATTAGAGAATCCCCTCAGTGAAAAACGAATAATCAGAGTCAATTGGCCCCCTATAGTGATGGAAAAGGAAGATACCCCATAATAGCCTCGATAGGTCTATTCATCTTTTTTCTGCACAACAGGGAAACAGCAGCCTGGAAATTCACAAACCAAATCGCCCTCTGAAACAATTCACAGCCTTCGATTAATCATACCAACTTCACAAGAACTGATTGGTACTTCGCAAGTAACTAAATCTTTTATTTCCTGTAGCTGTCCCTCAGCCTGTGTGCTTATCTCTGTAATAAAGTACCTCATCTGCCACAGAGGGGCAACAAAATAAAGGCTTGGATGATTTTACATTTGTCTGAAAATCATAGAAATATGTCCACAACACAGAATAACACAACCAAGCTACTAGATTTACTATGATGACATAAACACACACAGAAATAGGTTGAAAATGTGCAGCTATTCGCTTGTGTATAAGTTGTCTGGTGTAGTACTGATGTTTTGCACAGGAAATCAATTTTTCCTTTCTTTTGTCTTGGTATGCCTCGTTGGGGGAAAACCCCCATCAATCATTCAATTATTGGACAGCTTTTCTTGCATTTCTCTCTTTTATGACAACCAGTGCTAGTTGTGTCTAGAAATAGCATTTTAACCTGCGATGCATTATCCACACAGTCACAATGTAAGGTAACGACATGCCCATTTAAGATAATGTGGGCAACCTGATGGTGCATATCAAATGGACTAAAATGCCATTAGAATAGGGTAGGCAACATATTTTGTTCCAAAGGGCCATACTGACTTACTACTACTAAAAGTAAGTGAACACTCACGTAATAGATAAATGAACAATTAATATTTTTTATAAAAATGTCCTAATGCTATGTCAACACTTCATTTAGCTTAGTCTTGCAACCTGATATGCCCCGGTCACTGAGGAAACACAATACATTGGAATGAAGCAAAACAGCAATAATAAAATCAATGTAATTATTCATCTCGAGACATCTTCTGTCTGTGTACCTGTACGCATGTTCATTATATACTAGTAATTAAGACGGGCTATATTATGAATTATGGTCTTTTTTTTTCTTCTAAAAGCAAGAAAAATATGTCGCTAAGTTGTCTTAATTTAGTTGTGTAACTCGGAGGGACACAAGCAACAAGAAAAGTAAATTCAATAATTTATGTGTATGCTATGATGTAAATCTGAGGGTAAATTTTAATCACAGGCGTCTAAGTTATTTAATCTAACATGCTTAAAATATCAACGATAAAACCACAGCTAACTTATGATCATATGAGGAAGAACTTGGTGATGGTATGAAGGAAGAAGTCCTTTTAAACAGGAAAAGAACTTCAAAGGAACCAAGCTTAGGGAAGGGCAGCTATCTTTTCGATTGGTTGGTGGGCGAGGTGAAAGAGAAGGTAAAGTGGAACCCAGGGCCTTCTTCCTCTAAGGCAACAGTGTGCCACTGTGCTGCATCATCAAACAAATATAGTAAATAAAATCCAGTGTCTTCTAAGCCTGGAATCTTCAAGAGCAGCTGCTTTCTAGACCTCTGTGGTCTGGTAGGATTGCAAAAGTTCATTTAAGTAGGGTGGCTCTCAAAAAGTTTTTTCACTGGACCCTTACATTGACTGGACATTAGACAAAAGGTAATAATAATAATAATAATAATGGATTGCATTTATATAGCGCTTTTCTAGGCACCCAAAGCGCTTTACAATGCCACTATTCATTCACTCTCACATTCACACACTGGTGGAGGCAGCTACAGTTGTAGCCACAGCTGCCCTGGGGCAGACTGACAGAAGCGAGGCTGCCATATCGCGCCATCGGCCCCTCTGGCCAACACCAGTAGGCAAGTAGGGTAAAGTGTCTTGCCCAAGGACACAACGACCAGGACAGAGAGCCCAGGGATCGAACCAGCAACCTTCCGGTTACAGATGCGATTCCCAACCCCCTGAGCCAAGTCTCCAAGCAGATGTAGCCTGTGGCAGGATAAATAAAGGTTGGTTCAAGGTCATCTGATACAGGTCTAATTACAAGACTGATTAAAAAGTAAAGTTTTAAGTCTTATCTTAAAAGTAGAGATGATGAACCCAAACTTGGAGGTGGTTCAACACCAGAGGAGTCTGATATCTAAAGTCTCTGCCTCACTCTGAACTAGCACAAGTAAGCCTGAAGAAGCCACAAAGCAGAGAACTACCAGGGAACTGGAGCACGTGTGGAAGGTAAAGTCCAAAGTGTTCGCAGTGGTAGGAGTTGTAACTCAGAAACTAGAAGAGTGTCCAGAATACACAGGAATTAAACACCAGTCAGTCCACACACAGGCTTGGTAGAAGAAAAGCTTTTCTAATTATACTATTAGGTAAGTAAATTCAGTCTGCAACAAATTTTCAGTGGTTTAAAGCAGCAGTCCCCAACCCCCGGGCCTCGGACCGGTACCGGTCCGTGAGTCGTTTGGTACCAGGTCGCGAGAGTTGAGGCTCAGGTGTGAAATGTCTGGTTTTCAGGGTTTTTATCGGTTTTCAGCGTTATTTTGTTATCGTTTTTATCGTTTACTCGGTTTTCGTGGTCTTTTCACGTGTGTTATGAATAAATCTTCTTTTTTCGGTACCGGTACTAGTTTTATTTTGTTGTATTTATCCGCGACACCTTAAAGGCCGGTCCGTGAAAATATTGTCGGGCATAAACCGGTGCGTGGCGCAAAAAAGGTTGGAGACCGCTGGTCTAAAGTGCCAGGTAATGTGTCCTTGGGCCAGACAAAACTACGTTTAAATGCAATTCGGTACCGTGCACCACAACCACCCACTATCACCTCAATAAAATAATAACACCAACAACTGAAAATGCTTCATAAACTCAAACCTATAGCAGAGCTGTTTGATGGTATTTGCATTGTCTTACACAGTAAGTAGTTAATGAAGCATCCTGTGAGTTTATGCAAAGACATATGCGGTTTTCTAATAGTCAACAGTAGATTCTTACTCAGTATCATGGTTTACACAGCTGATTTACAGTAATGACGAGGAAAATCTCGGCAGCTATCAAATGTGACTGCTGGGTTTTGGGACAGAAAGCAATTCACTGCATAAAAGAACTGCCATGTGTAGTGATGTGGCTGTTCCAGTCATCCTTTCTACAGTCACAGTGTGCGTACTCTAAAATCAATCTTATTCATATTTTTAACTACATAAAATGACAATAGCATTTTATACTAAAGAATACAGCCACAAGTGTTCCCACGCTGTTGCAAACAATCATGTAGTACGCAGTATTTGTTTGGTAATGAGCCCCTGCTGGCATGCTGAAGAGATGACAGTCTGTCAAATCTTCCTACACACAGGGAAACAACATGTTGAAGAGATGGCACCACCGCTGTGCAGCAATATGTGAGTAAAAACAGCTAAACATACATTTTAAAAATGGATACCCTGAAACATTATGGCACTCATCTGTGCCCTGTGGTTGCACTTCTTGAAGATATGACTGTACATTTCGTTTGTCATAAATGTTTAATGATAATGGAGAAGCACCAGGTATGCACTGCAGCCATCTTTATACACTTTCTAACATGTAATGGGATTTAAATAAAAAAAAAAAGAAGTTTAAAAATGATTTAAAATACTTAAGAAGTGCAAGACAGCCAGAGGGAGGAGAAAGGGAGGAAAGAGCAAAATCAGGGTAACAAGACGACTGAGAGGACGTCCACTGTTCTCCACAATACAACGATCGAAGAGGAAAAACTGGCTAGAGGTGGGGTGGGCCTTTTGTCATTCAGACAGGGCTTAGGCTGAAATCTTTGAAAGGGAGCAGGAAAAAAATTGCACAATGTTAACAGACATAGCCAGAGGACGAACACAATGTGATTTTTCTGTTTCCCTGTAAGCGTTTCTTGTCTCTGCGTACTCCAGCATCTTGTTCTTTGCATCTCTGTTTGTTTATGGAATAGTTTACTTAACCACGGTTGGTTTATGAGCAGGCATGATGCAGAATGCAGCTCCAACAAGACTCAATAGATATTTTTCATGGATTAATTTGGCAATTGTTTTCTCCAATTGCAATAAAACATTTTAGTTAATTAATTAATTTTTTCATAACTTTTTATCACTATATTCAGTCATGAACGACTGAATTTTCAGCTCAGTCATATGTTAAATGCGCCCACAGTAGACAAATATATAAGTGTAGAAAGAGGAGTAAAGAAACTAATGACACTTTCTCATAATTTGTCAACAAAGCTCTGGTCTCTGTGCCACAAAACTCCGTTAACTGACAGCTGTGCCGGTTGTTATGGGAAACAACCTCACTGACTGAACCGTTTCACTAAAGGCAGTCTTGGGAGAGGCTTTCTCTCCATAATTTACGAGTGGGCTGGGAGCCAGCGAGCGTTATTTAACAACCACAGACACGTGCTGTCTTTGCATTCACGGCCAATGAGGAGGTTGGGGAAATCATTTTCTTCCAGAAATGGTGAGCCCAGGATATAATTTATTAGTGCCAAAAAAAGCACCAATTTATTTAAAAAGGGGAAAAATAATCAACTGGAGAGGTAGAGACAACTGTTTAGGTGGCTAAATGATTACTTTGTGGATTAGTTTCTCTTTTACAACCAACTCTGAATGATATCTCAAGTGTGTGCCATTAGTTTTATCATGGTAATTAAGGTATGACAAAAGGGAATTTTGTTAACAAAATTAAGTGTAAATGACTGAACACCAGACGTTGAAATAAAGACGAGCAATGCTGTGTTGTTTCTAAGGTCTTTGTAATTACCGTTAGTCTCCATTCTGTAGACGTGACGCTTTTATTGTTAAAAAAAGATCCTTACAACTATTTTTCAACTGGTGATTTATTCAACAGAGTTTGACTGCAGTTCACGCAATTGGTTACAAAAACACACAGTTTAAAAGGCACAGTCAGTCATTTTTTAATGTTATTGAATAGGGAAAAGAAGTTGCACTCATATAAATAAATATTTATTACTATAAATTTTCAACAAACTGATGCAGTTTCATAAAGTTAAATATAATACATTATGACTACATTTTAAGTCCAGCAGCAAAAAGAGAGCATACCAACAGAAAGGTTTAAGGTTTCTTAATAACTAGTCTATTGTATTGCGGTCAGAGATGAGCTGACTCTTGTTTCAGACCCCTTTACAAGTACAGGTTCCTCCAGAGTAAATAGACGTGGACCTCTCACTCAGCATAACGACTGCATGCTGAGGTGAGCAGCAGACTGACAGCCTACACTCACTACAGATGAGTGCCAGCCACATTTTTGATGTGACACAGAAGTAAAAGCACAAAATACAACGAGATATTTAACTGACACAAACCCATTTTTTAAATTCTAGATTAAAAAAAAAACACTGGCAAGTCATAGCCGATAAAGTGCACAGTCCAAATGTAATGTCTGAACCAAAATGGGTTTGTTCAACAGCGCCATAGCTGGACTGGCCCGGTGGGCCGATGATTTTTTTTAAAACATTTATTTATTTGTATAACAGTATAAACAATGAGAGGTGGTGGATTGGCCAGATGCTGGCAGATGTGTAAAAATAATTCAGTTGTTTGGTGGTGGCTATGGCGGAGCTGCCACAAGAGGCCAGGTGGATGAGGGAAAGATGAGGCAGGAGCAGAGGCCCGAGGCGGCCGCCGGTCCGAGTGTCAGGTGAACTGAACTTCAGGTAAGAAGTTATGACCTGCAGTCTGTCTGGGTCAGATATAAAGGTGGAGTTTATTTTCGTTGTGCTGACTTTTTACCGTCAGTCGCAATAACTCGTACTGCGTGCTAGCTAGCATGACGTGGTTTCTATACAGCTGGGTGGTGCTATGTTACTGATAGTGAACTTTATTTTATTCATAAGGTTAGTTAGTAGCTGCCAACCGTCCCCTAAAAAACGGAATCGTCTCGTATTCAGAGAAAATATCACGCGTTTCGTATTGAGCTGAAAAGGAACACAGTTTGTCCCGGACTTCAGCTACAATGAAAAAGACACAAAGCTGGAGTTTTTCTCTGTCTTTACGCTGCAGCTGCCTCTTCTTCTCTCATTCAATCCTGAAACTGATCAATGATCAGCTGATTGTCTCTCTTGTTTGTTTATCGCCCACTTTGCGCCAGAAAGAGGAAACCAGCGGATGTCGTGCTAAACAACAGCAGCAGGTTTAAGCTTGATCAGCTGTTGTTAGAATTTATTTAGTATTAATTTCTAGTATCAGCTGATGTTTGCTGGAGCCACAGCTGTAAAGCTGCTGGTCATGATGTCGGTTTGGTTATCTGGTGAGAGGGAAACATGAAGATGAAACCAGGAGATGTCCTTACTGGATCATTAGAGCTGAACAGGTGATGGAGAAACAGGTTTACCTTTTAGGTCACATGAATGAGTTGAAGTTATGAACTGTTTCTGAGAGACAAATAACACCAGGATCCTTTTTTTTACGTAGCTGACAGCTGGTAACTGTGCAGGGGCGGGTCTAGCAAAGTGTTGCCAGGGGGCCAGGTAGGGTATTAACAGGGAGAGGGGGGCACAAAGAAATACTTTTCTTTCTTATTCTCATTTAAAAAGTCTAATTATCTGAATCTTACAACCAAAGTTTTTATCTGATGTACAACGTATAGAAATCATACATATACCAACAAGACAGTGTACACCACTGTCCCAACAGCGTTTGTTTTCATTCAAAGGCTTTATGATTTTTCCTATAATACCTGGGGGACCGGTCTCTAGTCACAATGCCCGGGCCGATTTTTTGTCCCATCATCAACTCATCATCTGAATGCCTCTGTTAAAGACCTCACAGGCATTATATAATAACCTCATATCATTTGGAAAAATGCTTGTGAATGGTCAACAGCATCTGCTGAGAATGAAATTGTCAACAGAAATCTCTTCCTACAACAGCAAATTGGTTATCTAAAAGACTTTAAAACTAGAAAACGTTTGACAAACTCATCCAATAAACTGGAAATTCTTTGCGGCGGGAATGCCAATGACTTATTACCCTGAGGAGGATGCTGTTTGATATTACATTCTGTTAGCTCTCATATATTAATTGACATTAAAGTGTTATAAGAGGAAAGACCGACATAATAATCCACCTCCTGCATTACTTTTCATGCAGTGAAAGCTCCGTGTGCATTGTGTAACTTTAACCAATGCACTTTGACTGGGTTTATACCTGCTCCCTTTCTTCACAGAGGAAGTCTGAATTAAAATAAAGAATATATGAAAAACATTCATCTTTGTTGATGCAGTTTATACTGCAAGGATTCCACAATTAGCAAAGATCCAAATTTGGTTCCCACTTGTAGCATTAAAACAATACTATCAGTTATGAGAGGCATCCTCATTCAGCTAGTCCACTGTGTTCTCTAACCAGACCACAGCCTTTGGCTAAAAAGCTGGGTCTGTTCTGCTCCAAAATGCAGGCGCTTTTCCAACAGCTAATTACTTTGTCTCAACCCCAAAGCTGTCTCTGATAAGAGTTATGAGCTGCTTAGAACTAAAGGAAAACTGAGCAACATACTGGCACATTAAGTGAAGAGATAGGATGAAGAGAGCTGCACGGCATGCCACTGGGACTATGGGTTACAATAATTAAGTATTTACATTTCGATTTATTTAAAATGAATCATTTACTTTTTTTTAAAATTACCCTTAAAATGAGAAACAGCACTTATGACATGCAAATGTAATCCACATCTTAAGAAGTAAAGACAGACAAGTCATTCCAGCCGTCGCTGCCAGTTAATCAAATCAAATCACAAATCAAATCAAATCACTTTTTATTGTCACATCACATGTGCAGGCACACTGGCACAGCACATGCGAGTGAAATTCTTGTGTGCGAGCCCCACAAGCAACAGAGATGTGCAAACACAACAACACAAACGAGCAAAATACAAGAATGGCCAACCTGAAACTAATAAATATATGTACAATATATAATAGTGTATGCATTTCTGGATGTGTATACTAAATATTTTCCTACGTGTGTGTGTGTGTGTGTGTGTGTGTGTGTGTGTGTGTGTATACACATTTTTACAAATTAAATAGTAAAAAAATAAAATAAAATAAAATAATAATAATAATAATAAAATATATAAAATATACAGAGTTGAATATGTGCAAAACAAGTGGCATTTATATACAGTGTGGAGTGCATAATGTTGAATCTATCAAACAAATCGCTCATGCTCAACTCTGACATTTTTTAACATAATCTATAAAAAGATGGCTGCATATGAACTCGAGCAGAATCTGTAGGCAAGGAAAAAGATCTCTAGTCTGCTTGAAGTCCAGATAATATTAACCAATAATGTATGAGCAAGCTCTGGCTTTGTGCATTGAAAACACTCTATGTTGGAAGCAAAAGAGGGATTACATTTTAGAAATAACCTGTGAACCATCAGTTAGAATCAGACTCCAGTATACAAAGCATATAAGAATAACTTTACATAGTATACTTATAATTACAGGCTATTCTGTGGTTTTGTGCCTTTTCTCCACATTAAAAGCCTCAACCAGGGTGGCCTTGTTTAACTCAGAGATTGTTTTTGTCATTAATTATATTTACTAGTACATTTTCATGCTACAGTATTATTTAGGCTGTTTGTGGTTATTGCAAAAATGTAAGTTTACACACTTAATCACAATGGTAATGTTTATAAGTAAAGTAAAAGTGGGTCATTTTAGCCCACTGTTGAGTGGCTGGTAGGCAACGATTGTAATAAGATTTTACTGTTGTAAAACAGTTACAGGATGCTTTCATATAGTGGTTTAGGTCCATTAGCTCATTCCCAGGTGGTTACTATATCTGATAAGAACCTTTAGGGTGCCAAGTCTTTGGGGAGTTTGTGGTCAGGGAAACAAGCAACAGTCAGACAAGGAGTTTGTGTATTATATTAAGATTCAAGATTACCTACCATCAATGAGTAAGAACTTTCAATAGCAGTGATCTCGGCGCCAACTACAGTAATTCTGCTTTTGTCATCAGTCAGAGCCTTATAGGAGATTTTCCTCTGCATTCATTTAAACTTAATGCGTAAGCATAATATACTCTTATTTGATGATAACATATTTTGTTGACAATTATATTCAGGGCCAACATACTGCAACTTCCCACAGATTTATTTATATAACCTAGAAAGGTAAAAACACTGCTTCTCCTAACTTGCAGTGCAAATTCCAGCTTTTGATTCTGTTATTTCATTGCATATATGTTTGATAGTTTTATGTCCTTCTTTCTATACTGAAATCCACCAAGTGAACTCCAGTGCCATTAAACTGAGATCACCAAACAAAATGAGTGTTGATCCATGTAACCGTTCATGCAGTCTGGCACTCTGGACATATGAAGACTCAAAATTCAGACACATTGGTTCGCTCATTATTTTTTCCAAGTTCAAATCTGGTGTATTACCATGAAATGCAAGCTGACCTTGGATAATTCATTCAGGGATTTGGGTTGTTATAAATGTAGCCTCCAACAGCTAGCCTCAAGCAGAGATAAGAAACGGGCTGTGCAGGTCTGGTAAGCACATTTCTTTTTAACTCCACACCCAGAGTTTCTTTTTTTTTCTTTTTCTTATTTTCAGTCTGTAGACATAACCGACACTGCCTCAAGTGACATGACTTGAGGAAGCTTATCAGATTTTACGCAGCTCCCTATAGTGTTAAAGAAGACACTGTTACGTTTTTCACATGCACAGCAGAACTCCTGCTTACAGGCTTTTCTGATCTCTGATGGAATCAAATATTTTCCAACCTGCTTGAACGGGAAAATCAAGCTTGCAATCCTCTCTATCTTCTAAAGAGTCCAGGCAATAAAATGCAACATCGATGCAATCAAACCTGCAACGCTAAATGAAACAGATAAACACTAAGCTTACCTTCTGCTGCTCGATTATAGTCGGTGACTATGTGTGTCTCCACTGGTTCATCTCTTTTTTTGGACTGTTTTAATATGCAACGTCTGTTTCTACCACCTTTAAGGCTGAAGTCTTAAATTCACTTGTGAAAGAATACACAGCAAACACAATCGCTTAGCTCATCACCCACAGTTATGCTCTTGCCCTGATTGTTTTCTACCATGGTAGACTAAACAGAAAACACTCTATTGTCTCTCCTGATGCTCGTGTTCCTTATTCCCAGCATGATGCCAGATCAAGGCTGTCTTGGCTGTCATTGTGTAATTATAATAATAATAAAACATATGATGCCGCTACATGATTCAAGCTCATAATGAGGGCAACTAAATTTCCCTGCTACCTGTTTGCTCAAACACTGAGCATATTGACACTCAGAAGACTGCTCATCTCCTTCTGGCCCAATTGACTGATGGATTTCCAAACTCTGCATCAGCCAAAGCTATTAAGTGGTCTGCTGGAGCGAAATGACTTTACTGTTCCCAGAGTGCAACATTAGGATCAGCAATTCCTGCCTGCTATTGTCTAGGGCCAATGTGACAGGGTTAATTTCTTGCCAGACAAGCACAAACATTTATGCTGACACGTGCAATAAATAACAATAACGGCAAAAAAAAAAAAAAAAAAAAAAAAAGGAACGAGCTTTATTTTCTATTTTTGCTTTTAGCAAAGATTTGGGGAGAGTATAGAGATCCATGCCAAAAGATTTCCACTGAACGAAAGCAAGCTAATAATTTCTCTCCCTTTTATTTTTTTTTACAATAAGCCACTGACCGCAGAATAGGCATAATATAATTAAAACGTTAACAATAGCTGCTGGTAACAGATCACCCTTTTTCCAGAATGTCATATAAGGTTTGCATTACGAAAAAAGTTTGTGGCCAGTGGAAAAAAAAAAAAGGTTTGCAGGACACCTTAAACGTGTTTTTTATATAATATAATTATATTAACATGTCTACATCTTTTCACAAGAACTATAAGACTACAAAATGAAAAAACAATTCTGTAATTAATGAAGGATGGCATGATCATTATCCCTCTACTCCAACTTTAAGTTTTGCTGCCACCATATAAAAAAAAAAGAGAGCATATATTTGTCTGAAGGACATTTGGTATTTTCTTTTTTATTGTTGCTTGATGTAGAATTTTACTGCTCAACAGTTCATTGCCTTACTTTAAAAATCAAAAGCCAAAAAGAGCACGTGACTAGTCTGGACTAGACAGGTGAAGACCAAGAAACTCACTCACAGAGATATGTAGGGGGAAAATAAAATCTTTATTACTTTCTAAATTTCTAAAACCTGTGTCTATTAGTTTTGGATATTTCTACAGAAACGGTGCATTCACAGAAATGCAAGTTATCATGTACATTAATGCACCATTATACACCATAATAGATTCTGGCTTTGAGTCCAACTTCTCTTTTTATCTGCATCAAATATGAAATTACTAAAGACAGGTTTCCAGTTTAACTCAATCCATTGTGAAAAATGTGGGCTCAAAGAAAGTCAGTCACTTTATATTCATAATGCATATGGTTCTCTCTTTGTATAGTAGTGCTTTAACTTACATTTGTGGATACAGCAACACACTGTGTTCACTGACAACGGCTTTCAAAAGCATTCCTGAGCCCGTGCAGTGATTTTCACTACAGAACGGTGTCTGTTTTAAATATAGTGCCGCCTGAGGGTTTGAAGATCACGGCCATTCAATATTGGTTTTCTGCCTTGTCTTCTTGTGTAACGTGATTTCTCCAGATTTTCTGAATTTTTGAAGAAATGTGCTATAGATGATGAAATCCCTAAATTCAAAGCAATTTTACATTGAAAATGTTCATCTTAAATTGCAGTCGTTAACAGACAGGCGAGGCTTGCGAATCCCTTTCCATCTTTCCTTCTGAAAGAATCGAGCACGCTAGGATGCTCATCCTATGTCCAATCATGTTACCGTCCTTCGGCCAATTTACTTTATGCAACACAATATTTTCAGTCTTTTCTAACCCTATTATCATTTTACGCCTGTATGTCACCACAATAGATTTAAAATGAAAGATTCAAGACGAAAATGAATTTGATTCAGTGACGTCAACAAAAATAATAAATAAAGCTTTGTGGAATTATATCCATTTTTGTACACAGATGCATATTTTCAGGGGCTTATATGTAATTGGAGACTGAGTCAGAAGTTGTTCCACTGAAAGGTGTGCACTATTTATTCATTGTTTGTTTGTTTTGTTTTTTCAACAGCTTAGAGAGTTTTTTCCCCTTACCCAAGGAGAAGCATTTGCATTTGGAAGCAGTTTCTGTGTCGAGCAGGCCATATTTAGGCTGCATTAACAAATCAAATTCCCAAAATAATAAGCTTGCAAATCAAGAGTATGGTAGATTGTGACCAAAAAACCCATGAAATGGCTCAAACATACATGAAAGGCATTGGTGGTAACTGCAGGAAGCTTTCAATGATAAAGGGAAACCTTCACAGCATGCAGCAAAGTGGAGAACAGCTTTCAAATCTTCAATAAAGGAAGACGAGATAAAAACGCAGAAGATTCACCACAAAGTGCAAACATTCATCAGATACAACAACAGAAAGGCCAAATTAAACCTTGCCTAATAAACAAATAAACAAAAACACAACACAACAACAATACTGAACATTCTTTGACAGCTTTAAAACATGGCGCAGGTATTGTGGCGCATTGGGTTGTTTCCTGGTTTCCACAGGGTCACTCATTCAGACTTTCAACTTAATTTCTGGTCCCCAGTCCAGCATTTAGACAATAGAAATTGAAATCTGTAAATAAGACGATGCAGAATACACTGCATACTGTTAGACATGACCCAGTGATATCGCCACCAAAATAGTATCACCTGTAGGTGACGTGCTTCCATACTTCCATTCATTTTGTAATACAGAGAGTTTAATCACTGTATTCATCGTCTTCACTACGCGGTAGTAGAGAGCCAAAGAGAACAGTGTCTTTGGCTCTGTTAGATGTGGGTTGCTGAACAAAAGTAAACTGAAGAGTTAATGATTTCTTATTGTAAAAAACAAAGCAACATTCAAACGTTTAAAACTAAATCAGGTGACTATTACGAAGAAAGATTCTTCATTATATGTCAGTAGTGTCACAGTAATTGTATACTTCACATCTAGTTATTATGTGGACCTTTTTGGCCTAGTCGCCTGGGAGAGCAAGTCACTTCCAACACAGGAGTGCCAGTTCTGCATAAAGTCTTGGTGAAGTCTAACTTAGCAATATCCACAATGTTAATTTAGCTAAAACTGACAATGAGAAACTTTAGTTTTGTGTAATGAAAACCTTGAGCTTTAATACTGAATACTAATTCAGAGGCTGAAAGTATAACATCTAAGTGGAGCAAACTGTCAAGGGTTATTAGTCATACATCTTGTTTTCTTTTCTCTATTGTAGTGAGTGGGGTCTAGCTGCAGCGCTTCTTTGTCTGGAGGCCTTATCTGGCTGTGAAGCACCAAGCTCTGTGCTGCTGCCTCTATTGGCATGGCAGTGGAGGCGAGGCCTGCCATCCCAGATAAACCTCCCTCTGTTCTCCCAGCAGCCCAGCAGGCTTCGTGTTTGCTGCAGGTGTCAGAGAAAATGTTCCCATAGCTATTAGACTTTAGCGCTGCTGGTGACATGTTGGCACTTCTGATGGGACTGAAAATGGGTGAAAGTGTTGACAGACAGGAGATGGAAACGGGCCACACACAGAGGCAAAAGTTAGACTGGGATGGCTACCTATTAGAATTGAGTTAAAATGGGAAATAAGTGATAATTAGTATTAGAATTGCATTTCACCTCATAAAAGCATGTCTCACATAATAAGAAAAGTCCACAAAAGTTTACAAAACTCCAAATATGATTCAAACTGGAGAAATTCATCTAATGATTTCTGTATACCATAAAGGAAAAAGAAACTGAGGCAGACAGGTTGTACTAACCACACAGTAACGACGGTTGTTGTTGCTGCTGCTGCTCCAAAACTGTCACCAAGGGAAAACCTTGTTATGCTCAATATTCAGGTGCCATACTGTTTCCAGATGGCAAGCACTGGGTGCAAGGAAATATAATTGAATCCTCTCAAACTGTTTCTTTGAACAATTTCCCAAACACTAGATACAGGTACAGTAGCCTCACAAACTTTCTTTTCAGTTTATCTGACATGAATGAGGAGCAGTTTGCACTGTGAAAAAAGGGAATAAGAGAAAACCTGGTCTTAGGACACGAGAGCAGACCTACACATTTCGCTTTTACAGCTGTACCTCAATGAAATAGCTCATTTTCTTTTTACTATAAACTAAAAAGCTAGGTGAACACAAATGATGTTCTCCTTCAGCCATGTCGTTATGCCTATTTAATAAACAAAATATAAGGTGTCTCTTAAGTAGAGAAAACTTCACAAATATCTCTGAAGCCACCGCTGCATCCCTATACAACAACTAGCCCATCTGTGGGGAATATGGTCTGTGTTAATGTGGGGACAAACAACTGCCACGCAACCTTGCTAGGCAGAGAGCAAGTCTCTGAACTGGCAGATTAGACCACCTGGTCCTGCCAGACTGTCAGCCTATTTATACTCGGGAAAATAATTTACACCAGGACTGCCCAGAAGCATAGAGACGGAGACCAACGGGAGGCAGCTCTGTGACAATTCCAGCGTAAAAAAAGGAAGAAGGAAAAAAAGAGTCACTGTGTCCTGCTGCTGCAGTCTCATTCCTTATAAAGCTTTCCCTGGAGTGAGCAACAGAAAATTTTCCAGCTAAGAGCGAATACTTCTTCAGCCAAGAGAGACACCTCTCAGCATGTGAGAATTAAACAAAGGAACTGCTGTGTTAACATGACCCGAGTGTCCTGTCACCAGTGGAATCAGTGATGTGACTCTATTTTAAGGTTGCAATGATTTATAAGTGGATTTGATTAAAGATGTCACTTGAGAGACCCACAATATTACATGATGCAAGTTTGACATAAAACAAACAAACATCCTTTTGGTGACAGTAATGTGGCCTCCATACAGTAGAAGCTGTACAGAACTGCAATGAAGCCTCTGAACTAATGTCAGAGTTTCAAGCTGTAAAAACTGGTGTCAGTTATCAAAAAAATAGACAAATACATGAATACATATAACACAAGAAGGAAAAAAACTACAAAGGACAAGCAACAGCCTCTGGTCTAAAGTGTGGGCATGAATAAACTTTATGCAAGATCTGCTCTCCAAACTCTGGCAAATTCTGAAAGTAGTAAGGTTTTGCAGTAAACCACACTGCAATTAAATCAGGCAACGAGTCGTTTGAAAGCAAAACTTCCAAAGAGCTCTATTTTTTGCTCCTCCCGCGACTGACATCTTCCCATTAGTGGCACGGACACATAATTTGGTGGCACCAATATTTCATTTCAGAGAGCATTTCACGCAGTAATGAACATGTCACAAAGTGAAATTAATGTGTCACTGTGTTTAACAGATCCAATAAAAGTAAAGAATTTGAATCACTCAGAAATTACATATCAGACCCGTTATCACAGTTCATACAAGACCAGTGACAATTTATTCTACTGGTACTCTACTTAAATGTTCAATGTCATGAACTTAGCAGTCTCACTTGAAGCCACAACACACATTTGATTCTCAGCCACATTATCCTCCTAAGACTGACAGGCACGAGTGTGACATTGTGATTAGAGAAGAAAAGTCCTATTAGTAGAGCATCAGTGGAAGTAAACAAGCAGGAAATGGTGAACGTCTTCAGTTGTGCTGTCAGTCGACAAAAAAGCCCCTTGGTTAAAAAAGAAAGAAAGAAAGGAACTCAAATGTCTCTAAAGTTGTAAATCCCAAATCTGGATGGTGTATGCAACATTTTCAAAACAAATTTTCTTCTCAAATATGCAAGAAGCACCAAGTATGTTTGTTGGGGTGGCTCTAGGTCGGGAGGTAGAGTATGTCATCTAGAAACTGAACCTATGAAGTGCTCAGGTAGAAGAGCACTATATAAGAATCAGTCCATATACTCTATCTAATATTGCAGGGGTCTAAATACAGTTAGAAATTGTGTTGCAAATTCTCTCCATTTATATCCAGAAAAATAAATACTATGAAAACAGAAATATATAGATTGTTTTTGTTTAGGCTTGTTTACATCTTCTTTGTGACAAGAAGATTATCAAGCAAGGCTGTACAGTAAGAAAAGGAAGACGCACTAACCAGCATGGCTCTGCAGTGTTTTGATGTGGAAAAAGAACATTTTCCAACCCCAGCCCAACAGCTGCTCACAAAGCCGGCGATTTGCAGTGACCTGGCAACCAGAGACCATACAAAGTCAATGACGTTATGTGACTTCAACTGATGATGAACACTGGTTGTGCACTGAGTGGATCCCAAGACAAAGAAAGCACCCCACTGAAGGGACTACAGATGTGATCCCATATATAACAGGGTAGAAATAGTGCATTCTAGCTAAATTTGAAATTCGGAATTTCTGAGTTTCTGAGAATATGTTGGAGTGGTGTTTTTAAGTGGGAAAAAAAATAAAATAAAAACAAGCATTGTGTTGTATTGCTTGTGCCATTTTTCCTTACTTTTCCGTCTTTACTATTGGAACACACTCAACTTGGGAGTTGCATCCCTCTCAGCTTCCGAGGCAAATGGACCGCGGCACAAACACTTGAGAGAGTTACCTAGACAACCGGAGCCTGGAAGGTTGCTAGTGACCAGCCGTGAGTTTAAAAGCGATGTGTTACGAGCGACTCACTCCTTGTGTGGACGCAGCTTTACCAAAGGCCTTGGTCAAATGCACTTTGGAGAAATAATTTTAGAAAGAACAGATTCCACTCAATGTACACAGAAATAACTCCTGAGCCACTGTACTGCTTGTTCAACATGGAGATTTATTCAGACTTGCAGGAGTGACAACACTGTCATGTCACTATGTCATTCCCCATAAAAAATGGCTGGATATGACAAGGTACTGAGATTTGAAACACAAAATGTGGCAAAGAAAAAACAACTATGCTGTACAATCACTGCCGACGATGTGCATTATATACTCTACCACGCATGGTTCAAAATGGGCATACTGGGCCAAACTACTAAGTAACTGATGTTTGTCTAATGTGTAAACTTACTCACAAACATTCAGAGAAATATGTCAGAAGTTTATTGTGACTGAGAGTCAGCCAGTCCTAGTATTCCTTCTTCAATTGCTCTCAAGAAAGCAGCTCCAAAACCTTTTGATGACACAGAAAATACGAAAATCACAGATACTGTATGTGCATTAATGTGTTGGTGCGGCAGAGAGTGCTGAAGTGTGTGTGTGTAGGTGCTTCAACAGCCGTTTCAGCCTACTAGAAATTCAACCCCCAGCCTTCTTTGTGAAAATATAAAAGGCTGGAGGCAGAGATGAGTTCAAGATATTGTAATTAGCTACCACCATCACAAAACTGCTGCTGTAGAAAATGTGAGAGAAAAAGACATTAGTGAGTTTCATGATGTGGTCACTGAAACAAAATGGTAATTGTACCATTTTTTAGACTGTATTACTTTGCCCACTTCTGTTTCATAGTTTGTGGTTACAGTATAACAAAAATTGAGGCTGGCACAAGGCAGATAGCAGGTCCTAATGGTGATGAAAACAGATCAACATAGAGGAGTTGCAATCAGTGTGCAAGACACAATACATTGATCTTACATGGAGGAAAAACTGCATACAAACACAAAAGTTTCATCAAGTAGATTCACATTTACCAATTCTGAGAGGCTGTGGATTTCATTACCACGAACAAATGTTATTCTATAAAAATTACTCCGTTAATATTGACGTGAAATTTTGATTATTCTAGCAATAATACCTGTTCTTTTCTCTGTGGGTACAGAGGTGAAAGAAAGCTTAATTCTGCGCCTGGTGGAGCAAAGTTGGTGTGTGTGTGTGTGTGTGTGTGTGTGTGTGTGTGTGTGTGTGTGTGTGTGTGTGTGTGTGTGTGTGTGTGTGTGTGTGTGTGTGTTGTTTGTATCAGAAGAGTCGATGAGACAGACAGAGGGAGATGGAATGAACCAAAGGTGAGAGCTAATATTAGCCTGCTGCTATGAATGGCAAGTTGTTTGGACAAGAAGATAACAACATAACTGCACGCCTGAAAAACACAGCATTTTATTTCTTGATCACCAAGGACAGATTTCTCTCACTAGTGAATTAGAAAAACTAAATACCTAAAAAAACCTCATCTTAATAGACAAGGTAAATCACTGGTGATCACACAAATAGTGTGTGTCTGTATTTAAGATTAATATTGTACTTATTTCAAATGTCCCAGATATGTGTGGTACTGGAACCAGCGTTAACACTGCTAGCACCACCAGCATTCCTTTCTTGGTGGCTGGTTGTGCAAAATGCAGATATGTACTTCTCTGGTTTAAATGCCAGTTTACTCTGACAGCCTAGATCTATCCATCCATTCGCTTCCGCTTATCCTTTTCAGGGTCATGGGGGGCTGGAGCCTAGCCTAGCGGTCTTAGGGCGAGAGGGACAGGTTGCCAGTCTGTCGCAGGGCTAACACATAGACAAAGACAACATTCACGCTCACATTCACACCTGGAGTTTCCAATTAACCTATCCCCACTAAGTACATGTCTTTGGACTGTGGGAGAAAGCCGGAGTACCAGGGGAGAACATGCAAACTCCAAACAGAGAGACCCTTGCCTGATGGTGGAATTGAACTTCTTCCTGTGAGGCAACTAGGGATGGGTACCGGTGTCCGGTGCCATGATGGCACCGGTTCTGACATAAACGGTAGTAACCAGACCGAAAAGCAGCGCACATTTCGGTGCTTTATTTCGGTGCTTTTTTTTCCTGAGATGTCATACACTTCAGATTCTAGCCAATCATTTTACGTTTCCAAGGATAGTAGGCGGGGCCAGGTACGTACGTTCTGTTAGAGCAGAGCTACAGATTAAAAATGTCCAAGGCGAAGCGGTCAAAGTCTGGCTGTACTTCACAGCAAAAGATGCAAACTCAGCAGCAACAAGTGCTTTAAGCTGATACTGTGATACTGTCAAAGGAGGTAACACCTCAAATCTGATGAAACAACTGGTGACGCATAGCGTTTTTTTTTAAAGCCGAGAAATGCGCCGTATTTGATAGCTTGCTGCGAGACCTCACACCGAGCACATCTACTGCGGGTGTGGTGCCTGTAATCGGACCCGGAGTTAGCAACATCCCCCAAAAACCCGAAGAGGAGAGTCCTGGCCCCTAGCCCTGCCAGTGTAGCAGAAATGATGAGGATGATGATGCAGCAGCAGCCGTTCTTCTCTGCGTGAGTAGCTTCATGTTGTTCGAGTGTAATTTACGTTGAGTAGGCTAACCACGTTATTACATTAATGCATGTAAGGTGAACTAGCAAACACTGTCGTAGTTACATGCGGCTGTCTTCTTGTTTGATGGCAGATGCTCCCTTCACCCTGGCCAAAAAGGCTAAAATGACCAAAGAAAAAGTGGAAAACAGTTAAACATGAGAGGTTTAGGACAAAGTTTGTGTTTTTTCCATTGTTTAAGCACTGCTTCCAGCCAAGAGTGATGCCATATATGCCCCATAGCTGCAGAAAAGGCTAACATTGTTATCTTTTTACAAAAAAAACAGCTGAACATGAGAGGTTTTTGGACCAATTTTGTGTTCTCCATTCTTTAAGCACCAGTTTGAGCACCGTTTAAGGACCGGCACCGTTTCAAAAGTACCGGTTTGGCACCGGTATCAGATAAAACCTAAACGATACCCATCCCTAGAGGCAACAGTGCTAACCACTGCCCCAAAGCCTAGATACAACTGCTTATTGTGTATGGTCAACATGCTATAGATGTTGTACTATAGAGCGCTAGTTAACAGAGCTATTGCAGTCTTACTCCTCAGTTGACTTATTTAGAGGTTCCCATCACACAGATGGGAGTAAAAGGTCTGCTGGGCCTGTGTCAGTGCTGGGTGGCAATAAATCAGTTAGAGGTCAACTTTTACAAAAATCTTCTAAATGCAATAATTTGAGAACAAGGTGATCTAGGTGGTGTTTTGAAATTGATACCAAAGATTTATCTGCTAAGAGGGTGATGAGTACCACTCACCCCAGACAGTATTTTATAAGTTGCTATTGGTGCATAAAGGTTAAAGAGGGGTCATTTTAGCCCATTTGGTACATGACTGCCAGGCAACATGATGATCTCATGATATCTGAAAAAACTCCAGGGGCCTAAGATGTGCAGAGATGTGCCAAGTTTTTCTTTTGCTGAACTCCTGATTGTGGAGGAGGAATTTGTGGACAAACAGATAGAGATTAGGTGTATTTCAGTAAGATAAGATTAATATCTGCAGCAACATTTCAAAGTCACTCAACTAGTAGCACATATGCCTTTTTGTCAAGCTACAAATTGTGACCACTATTAAGGTGTGTGAGCAGTATGATACATGTAAAAACAGATGTTCTTAGTGTTCAAAATAAACATAAATGGGAATGTTTTGCTTTGTTAGTGAAATCATTACAAAAGAAAAGCAACCTGTATTGTTCTCCCCCACTGTTGCAAGTCCCAGATAACAGCATAAAGAGATCATAGGGGATTTATCGGTCGCTTTTATTTAAAAGGAAGTGTTATTGTGTCACATGGATTGACACAGCAGTAATCCTCAACTATTACTCCTCCTACTACTTTCACCCGCTTACACTTGAATGTTAAACTGCAGCTATCAGAGCAGGCAGGGAAGGTAAAACAGAAGGACAGTAGGAAAATGCACATAGCACTTGATAGAAAATGGTTCATCAGGATGTTACATTACAAATTTCCAGTAATTTGGCCTGGTCTATAAAATTTCTGCACTAGTAACTCAATAGCAGGTAATATCCTCTCCATTTCAAACACACAGCATCATCTGGGATGCTCTCTATGTCAAATAGCTGTTTAGAGTAATCACCGGCAAGAGGCTGACGAACATTCCTAGGCAAGTATCACTGGCACTGAGTGCATGCGGTCATGTGGCCGGTACTGTGCAGGCTACTCTCAGCAAAAAAATTTGGGACAACAGTGTCAGTACTTTGGAGATGACTCAGATGAAAAAGAACAGAAAAAGCTCAAGTGGGAGTTTTTAGAGACAAGATGACCGGAAATCCAAAAATATCTTGCAGTGACAAAATGATCCCTGGTATGATGCAAAACTACCAAGCATGAAGAAAGTGCTGCTCTCATACAATCTTTCACCTTGAAAGCTTTTCCCAAAGGCCGGAGTGACGGACATTCCTCTGTGCCCAGTTAAAAACAGGAGCTTTGACCCATTTGCTTCCACTTTGGGTATTAAAGTAGGACACTATATTGCCTACTGAGTATCCCATGAAAATATAGTATGTGTAAAATTAGAATGAGGGCTTAAACAGCATCTAGCTAATTCAGCTAGCTAGTTCAGGATCCAATTGCCTTTCTTGGGGGAATGAATACTTCTGAAGCTCTGGTAGGCAGCTCTGTGGGAGATAATGGCAATGCTTGGCTTGGTTGAAAACTCTCTGAAAACTCTTATGTCTCTCTGGACTCAGAAGGCATTACTGACCACCACCACCAATTTAAAGTGAAGCAATGTGACTGAGTGTGTCATGTGGTGTGTCAGGTATAATTTGCTGTGGCTATGGAGACTAATAAATCTCTACTTTTTGAACATACATTATTTAATTACGATAACCTATAAGCAGCCAACACAAACTATAACAAAATGCAATTGTCGCTCCTCCTTTTAGCATCTAGTGGCACTCAGCATGATTATTAATGACAGTAACAGATCATGTTAATGAGTCATGCTTGAAACAGGTAGCTACAAGCATTGTTGAATCCTCTGCAAATGAGTTTGATTGTGTGCTGGATGAGAATTGGCATCCGATGCATGGTCATTAACTGCGCAGTAGTGCAACGATCTTTAATTTCCTTCAAATCTCTTGTGAGTTTGGTGATTTCATTGCCAGAGACAAGACTTTCGGAACATTACAGGCAATGTTTGTGCAATTTTCAAATATATAGATAAACTATTATGATTTAATTTTTTTGGAACTGAATGGAAAGGAGCCAAAGACCACAACAAAACAATCAACAGAAACCAGAGAAAGGTTCACATTTTACACAATCAACTTAACTGGAGCCCCTGTTGCATATTTTATGTAGTCCAAATACATACACCCAACCTAACAACATGCTTTTGAACTGCAACGCAAACTACGCTGACTGGTTGAGATAAAGCTCAGATGTATTTCAAACTGCACTGACGACTGCACAAGAAAGCAGAATATAATCGAGGTTAGATAATTATTCCATGGCCAGAAAAGAAAAAAAAATACACTGCAGTATATTCAAATGAGCGAGGCTCTAATTGCATGTGCCCAAATGCACGCACAGAATCTAGTTCGGGAAAACTGTTTTACATTCAGCCCACATCTTCAGTAGTTAGGAGTTCTTAGGCAACAGGCAATTAGAGGAGATACCACTGCTCTTATCTGCTGCTGAATCTGAAGGCAGATTCCAGTAGTAAAAGCCTGAGAGACAAGCGGCACCTGAGCCTCTGAGACAGCAATGAACAGTATACATCCTGCAAGCAAATTAACGCCAATACCTTTTTAACCGCCAACACCTCATTACAACTAAATTACTAAAAACTAATTTACTGCTTCATATCTACTATGAAACATAAAGGAAGCCAAAACATGAGTACACAACAGGTGTTTGTGTAGGCAGGCTTGGCCAACATCCGTTTACAGTTGCCATGATGTTGAAACTACACCACAAAAAAGTTAACAAAACTGAAATAAAAACAGGATGATTTTGTGAGAATTTAAGATAGAGACATAACTGTTTGTCCAATCCATCCACAACTGGTTTAAGGTGTTAGTTATAAAGTTTAACACTATTTCTAGACAGTAGAAATTAGAGAAGTTAGAGAAAAATAAGATGAGAGGAAGAATTCGAGAGCTTTTCCCCCCAAATGTTAAACTGTTAAATTGTATTGAATTAAATATTTTGAACTGACTGATTTACAGGAACATCTACAAGAGAAACATAATGATAAAAATTCAAGGCTAGTTCACATTAACGCTTCTTTTAGCCTCTTTAGAAATATTTTCAAAATCTGTCAACTGCCCAACTTTTTAAACAGACTTCCATTCTATCACAAGTATCAAGAAACACTGAATCCTAATCTCCACACACAGCTGCGTGCATCGCATGCATCGCATGCATCTCCTATTGTTGCAGCATGATGTAATTTTTTAATGGTACTTATAATGAATGATTAGACTCCCTGTGCTGCTTCAGAGTTTTTGGTATGCAGACATCAACCGCACATTAAATTTGACACACCATTAATAATTTGGTTCATTTCAAAAGTGAAGATGATAAATTAAGAAGTCGAAATAGAAAAAAGAAGTAAAAAACTTTGCATCTAGGGCTAAGTATTGAAGTGGAAGTCAGAGGTTGCGGGCTCTGTGGACTAAACAAAACTAAGTCCTCAGCTATAGTGGGAAAAAGTCCATGTTAATATATTTCACATATTACCAGACAGGGCTTATAACATAAGTACACCAGTGGTGAATTGCTTTCTTAGTCAGTTTGATTGGCATGAGCTCTGCATGCCATGGAGAAAATACCTGCATGCTGCAGCCATTGAACAGCTTCTCTCAAGCACCAGGTCACTTTACCCTGGCCATTAGAATGCTGGAGCAGTTTGGATTCATCTTGTAGTCTGCAAATGAGAGAAAAAACAGTATTAGGCTTACACTGCTAAAATACTTGTATTATCATCTTACTACATGGCTCTAAATCAGTTTTAGAGCTAGGAAACTAAAACAGAAACCACACAGTCCATTCTGATTTAGAGCATTTTACTTTTAGAGTCTAACCTGCAGCCTAAGGCACCTTTCTCTGTAATGATGCTGCATAAAAGCTCATTTCAGTGAGCCACTAGGCCAAAACACAGCAATGTGAAGTCATCTACTTTTCCAGAATGCAGTGTATGGCCATCAGGGAAAACGATAGCAAATCAAATGTGCGCAAACACATATCACGTAGAATAAGTTGAAGCATGGACCTTGAAGCACTGCACTAATTTGCTGTCTGCCTGGTGAGCACCAACAAAGAAGAGAAAGCTATTTCTTTGATTAACTTTCCAGAGGTGTACATTCAGACCTCAAAGGAGTACGAGGACGTAAACCACTGTCTTCGCATGTTAAGCCTTCACCCTGGGCTTGTTTATTTGTATTTCATATTTTTACCTGCACCCTGTGGCAAAATACCTGCACTTACAAAACCCCTTTTATTGTTTTTCCATTGTGCTATTGTCAGTGTCAAGGCCTCCAGTGGAGCACTAAACACTAAATGATTAGCAGACAATGTTGCTGCAATCCCTGAACTTTGGAGTGAGAAAAAAAACCTCACAAAGAATATAGTACTGTGAAAAAGTATTTGTCCCCTTCCTGATTTATTTTCTGCATATTTGTCACACTTATATGCTTCAGATCATCAAACAGCGCCCAAGGGTACCACAAGCAGTAGAGTAGCCAGGGATGGTTCTCCTGAACCATAGCCTCCTGACTAAGAGGTGAACTTGCTGGTGTGTTTCTGATCACTGTCCTGCTGCATAATCCAAACGAACTTGAGAATCAGGGCACAAATTGATGGCCAAACATTCGACTTCAGAATTTTGTGTTAGAGAGCAGAAATCATGGATCCATCAATTATGGCAAGTTGCTGTAGGTCATGAAGCAGCACCAGTAGTCCCAATACCACCACTATGTCGACTCTTGGTAAGACATTCTTTTTAAGAAATGTTGTGTTAGTTTCACACCAAATATAACACAATGTAAACTTTCCAAAAAGTTCAACTTTTTGGCTCGTCAGCCAACAAAACATTTTCTCAAAAGTCTTGGAGCTCATCAAGATGTGTATTGGCAAATGTGAAACAAACTTTTGAGTTCTTTTTGGTCAAGGGTACTTCAGCTTCAGGGTTGTGGGTGTTATAGATGCCACTGACTTTGTTTCTCTTGAGGTTCTATAGATCATGGCATAAGCCATAGTATTTTATATTTTTAGCCTATTCCACTTTGTTAGACAGGTTCTATATAACTGATTTTTTGATTCAACAGGTATGGTAGTAATCAAACCTGGGTGTGGCTAATAAAATTGAACCCAGTGTCAAACACATGTGAATTATTACAGTTAATTTATGATTTTACAAAGGGAAACAAGTACTTTTGGGTAATTTATCCATTAACGAAAATATCCTCATATAAAAATACTGGGGGCTGCCAGTGCTACCCTTCAGTCACCTAGTAACTGCACCTATGATATAAATTTGAAAATCCTTGGCGACTTCCTTCATGAGTTATCGCATTTCCGAGGTTTTCAGAAAATTTGACCTCTGAACTCCACTCTCAGTTCAAGGTCACTAAGATTCAGAACTCATTCAACATTTTTAGCAATACAAAAACTTTCAGTAGATGCGCCTGTGGTATGAATGTGAAAGTCATAGGTGACTTCCTTCTTGAATTGTTGCATTCACAAGGTTTTCAGAAAACTCGACCTCTGAACTTGACCTCTAAGTCAAAGTCACTGAGATTTAAACTTGTCCGAGATTTTTAGTAGCCGTCTCATCTATGGTATCGATTTTAAACTCCTATGTTGCCCAGTTCTCTAGTTTTTTCCCAGTTGGGTAAAAGCAATACCCCAGTTAAAAAAGGGAAATAAGGAGGGGGGAAATACTTTTCAATGCACTGTAGATTTCTTAAGATAAATAAGAATCTGATCAAATCAAGGTTGTTTAAAAATATAGGCAAAGAATTACTACAATGTATACAGCAGCTCTGCAGGTCACTGAAATATGTAGGTATTTCCAGTAGTTTGAAAGTAGGAAAATAAAAGCACCACATACTATTTTGACATGTCTTTTTCATGCCCCCAACTTGCCGTCTCATTACAGTCATGACATCTCCAGACTAAACTACTGAGTTGACGCATAACCACAATGCTAAGCAGCTCCTACAGCAGACTGAATCAAACTAGGGTGTTTTTTGGCTGTTTTGTACGTAAACACAACAAATGTGTGGATGCTGGTGTGTCTGTTCTGCTGAGAGAAACCACATTTGGATTTTGTTTTGACCAATTACATCAGTAGGCTGGTTTAAGAGTAAATCTATGACCCTTTTAGCATTTACACTGCAACAGGAAAACAGTGCCACCATGACCATGAATGTGACAGCAGAAGGTAAAGATTTGGATAGCAGCTCACACGTGTTGAATAAAGGTGAATATAATCGTAAAAATGTTGTTTTTTTTGACCATGAATCGCCTGTACTTCCAGCGAAGCTTAGGAGCTAATCACGACTTAACTCATTGTATTACAAGGAGCCAACGCACTTTCTCAGTACTGCTATAATACGATGACTCTGGCCCTTACCAAATCTCCAACTACACCCAAGTCCACCCACACCCTCTCAACATCCGACTCACACTAGCAAAGAAACCATTAACAGTAATGAGAATCAATGGGGGTGTTAAAAGTATTGGCAGGCTACCCTAGGAGCTGCTCTCTGTGCCATCTTTATTAGTCTGAAAAGAGACCCAGCCTCTAGCCTGCCAGCTCTAAATAGGAGTGCATTGATCAGAAGGTCAGGCCAGGCTGAATCCAACCCTTTAATTGTCTGCGCCACTCCTCATTCTCATTCCAGCAGCTGTCAGTCGACTCCCAGGTAAACCAAGGCCAGCATCACACGTGGTAGTTCTTACAGAAGTGGGCCTTTAAGGCTCAGACAGAATGTAAGCCATAGGTAACAGGAAGAAGAAATGAAAAGTTATTTCTCATGACATATTCATCTTAATCAGTTGAGAGAAAACCACCACTGATCCCACAACACACACAAACATACACAGTATTACATTTACTCTCAGCAGATGAAAGCTACCTTTTAATTCACTTACTTGATGCATTTCTCAAATTCAGCTCAAGAAAGGCTTCCCATCACGCTGTACTTTCCTTTAACACCTTTTTACAAGACATATTATGTTCTTCTTCAAGTGATATAATCTCCTTTACGGACACAGTAACATTAAACCACTTTGTAAGACTGCTATGCCAGGCCCCCACCTCTACATAAACCACACTACAAGTGGCACTACAAGTACAACAGGCTTATAAGGTCATAACCTTCGAGGGATGACGATCTAGTATTAAAGAATCTATGCTATAGTCTTTGAATTAACTGTTAGCCAGTTAAAGGAACCATGGACACATCTTCCAAAATACAAAACAAATACAAGCACCCAGTCAGTGCCGAAAAAGAGATTCTGTGTCTCTCTATGCATTTGCATATTTGTGAAGCAGATAAATTCACTTCCTCATTAAGTTTAATTACCGTTTTAAAATATGGATATGGACTCATCAGCTCCTCCCTGCTAACCTCTATTTATATATTTTTAGATTAAATATATATACAAGTCTGACTCAGAAAATTCCTTTTAAGTTTTAAATATATTTTCATATATTTATAAGATGGATAAAGAAAATGAAAACATGACCACAAACTATCTCCCAAGAAAAAGTTTAAACGCTAACATTAGAAAGTTTATATATCAGATTCTAGCACTTGCCCCGACTGAAAAAAAAGATAGTCAAATCCTTTTGCACCTTAATCCAGATGTCTGGCTGCTTCAGACAGCGCTTTGTCAGAATTGTTTCCTGGCTTTAGAGCTGGAGTCATTTCAGATTTCTTGGCGACTAATCAGATGCCATCATTCATCAAAAAGTTGCAGTGACAGGGCCAATGGGCCTGTCTTTACGAAATCTAGCAGGGTAAGATTGCATTGCAGTTGTACAGTGATTTGAAGCTCTAGTGTGTGTCGAATATGTCTGGCTGTCAGCCTCCTACATATATTTCATTACAGGATGGTAGCAGAGGTAAATAAATAGGTTTACTTAATATGTTGCACTCCATAAATCCCACAAAAAAGCTCAGATAAAACTGAAAAAATTAAGACAAAACCAAGAACACAGGCAAGGCAAGGGCTTGGAAATCTAATTTTCATAGCGTGAAATATGTAGATGTCATTCATACTGCACGGCAGCCCGGATAAAGTATGCAATGATGTTGTGACCACTTTTTTGCTATAATCAAAGTCCTCACAGCTCATCACTACAACTGAAAATTTAGTGCAATCAGTAAGATTATTGCCTATCATCAGCAGTGGCTGATTAAAAATGTGGCTTTCATCTTTATGAAAAACATGGCATTTGTGCAAGTAATTGGTCTGCCCAGAAGGATGGCCCACTCTGAGGTCATCCATAGATGATCAGGTAATCGGTGCAAAACAAAAGTGTTCAGCTCATGAATTACAAAAGTCATGCACGTCTGATATCTGAAAATATATAATCTATATAGAGATATAATAAACACATGACTATTTCCTGTGCTGGATTAACTGTAAAGTACATCCAGCACCTCTCTACTTGTCAATGTCATTGCAGCTTCCAGACTTACTCGGCTATGAAATTAATTTACTTCACACCTTTTGGAGACTTCACATAAGATCAGTATCCACTGAGATGTGATGAGAAGATTTAGCCTAAAGCCGGAATCCATATAGCCTAAATGACTAACCACGGGGAGTGATAAAGTGCATTGTCCTGAGATGGTTATACCAATTTCAACAGCAATGCAGTGTGCCGGAGGAAAGAGGTATTGGCTGTGTACAGCAGGTCTGTGAACTCAGTGGAACCAGTTATCAAGCCATAAGCAATGCAGTGAAAGTAATACCAAAGCATACATTTAACCTGTGTCTGCATTGTATTCCCATTGCTAAATTTGCATTTATCTCCTATGCTACATACCTGTGTAGGCCTACAGCCTATCCCAGGTGGCAGATGGAGTATGGCTGAGGTCACTGCTCTATTTTCAAATCCTCCTGGGAAGCTTACAGCATATGCTCCCATACTGTCATTTAAGCTAGTTTATTTTAGCAGTGAAAAAGTAGGTGATGTTTGAAGTTAAGAAACAGATTTATTTTTAACAGCAATTTGAATGAAGTAGAGCAGACAGCAACACAAGATTGCTACAAGGGAGGTGACTATAATTAAAGTTACCATGCCAACTAAATGTCTTCATCTTTGCCCTCATCATATCCCTGCAGTGCACACAAACTTAAAATCAGAAACAGAACGTCAGTGACGTAGTAGTTCATCCACCTCAATTCAAATGTTTTGTAAAGGTTTTTTTAACCTGTCCCATCCTCACAATGCTTTCACAACTGCTAATGATCTTCTTGTGTATCTGATGTTTTCTCATTTTAATTATTTATTCATTACTTGGGTGTCAAATGCTTCCGTGCTGTCACAGCGTCTGGCACCGTGTAGATAAGTCGATATACATATATGTATATATCAGGGGTGCAACGATACACAAAATTCACGGTTCGGTTTACATACAGACAGACAGATATAGTATATATATAAGATAATATGTTAATTATGACCACAGGACCATTTTCCAGTTTGCCTTAGCTCATCTGGTTTTTAACATTATAGAAAGTGTTCTTTGCACATAAGTTAAAATTAAAAAAACAAACAAACTTTGCTCTCTGCATTAAAATATAGGGTTTCAAGGATTTGTCAGCAACTCCATTTCATTTCAGTTTAGAAGACAAAAAGAGTCTGTATTTTAGATAACTAGCATGTGCTACATATTAAAAATGCACATGGCTAAAGTACATAACTATTTAAATGTGAACTCTGCAGTTCTGTTACATAAGAAAACACAAATAAGTATTTCCCAAGTTCGTTAAACAGAGCAATAAATTTTTTAGCACCTCTTTTCTAAACGTCCGAACTTTATTTGGATTATTTGCTATAATCCAACCTGTTCTTAAAAAAAGTAACCTCGATCAAAATGATTATGCCAATTATAGGCCGATTTCCAAACTTCCCTTCGTGGCTAAAATTCTTGAGAAGGTAGTTCTGCTTCAACTTCAGACCTACCTGGATGAGAATAACATTAATGATAAATATCAATCGGCCTTTAAACAACACCACAGCACTGAATCAGCACTGCTCCGAGTTTTTAATGACCTTTTACTAATGGCTGACAATGGACGCCCCTCTGTCCTAGTGCTATTGGATCTTTCATCGGCATTTGACATGGTTGACCATAACATACTATTGGCGAGACTAGAGCACACTGTAGGCATCAAGGGCGCTGCCTTGGATTGGTTTAAATCTTACCTCTCCGATCGGCTCTCTTCGGTTCACTTGGCCACCTCCTCCTCCTCCGCTGTACCTGTTTGCTGTGGTGTCCCCCAGGGATCTGTGTTAGGCCCTACCCTGTTCTCACTGTATATGCTTCCTTTAAGTGTCATTTTTGAGAAATACCACATTGCCTTTCACTATTATGCCGATGACATCCAGATCTATTTTGAGCTGAATGATGATCTAGCTATGTCCGTGAGTAACTTTCGAGAGTGCATGTGTGAGGTCAAGCAATGGCTTCTGGCAAATTTTCTTATCCTTAACGATAAGAAAACTGAAATTATGATCTTTGGCAGTGACGCTCTTCGTGCCAAACTTCATGATGCTTTTGGTTTTCTCACTAGTTCTTTCCCTGACACTGTTAGAAATTTGGGTGTGCTACTTGACAGCTCATTTAAACTTGATAAACAAGTATCTGCTGTCGTCAGATCTAGTTTCTACCAACTTCGCCTTATTTCCAAGGCCAAACACTACATCCCGCACAATGACTTGGAAAAGCTTATCCATGCCTTTGTAACGTCAAGACTAGATTACTGTAATTCACTTTATTATGGTCTCCACTCTACCCTTTTACATAGATTACAGACAGTCCAGAATGCCGCTGCACGCATTCTAACTAAAACTAAGAAGTTTGCTCACATCACTCCCGTCCTTGCTGATCTGCACTGGTTGCCTGTGAAATTTCGTATTCAATTTAAAATTCTGTTGTTTACTTTTAAAATTACTAATAACACAGGGCCAAGTTATCTTAAGGAACTCTTAAATTCATATCTTCCTACGAGGGCCTTAAGATCTTCCTCACAGTTATTGTTGGTTCAGCCCAGATCTCGCTTGAAGTCTAGAGGTGATCGAGCGTTTGCTCTAGCTGCACCTGAGCTGTGGAACAATCTCCCGATTGGCACCCGGGCGTCTGACTCTATTCAATCTTTTAAATCACGGCTTAAAACATATCTGTTTGAACTTGCTTTTTCTACTAGTTAAATTCTCGCCTCGCTTCTAGTGAGTTATTCTATTAATGTGTCTGGTTGTTTTGCGTTGTCCTGCGCTGTCAATGTTTTCTATCACTGTGTTTGATGGTACAGCTTTACTCTGCTATAGCTGTGTGCTATAGTTTATTCTTATTAGTGGTCTTTACCTGTGAACATAATCTCACACTTATATGACTCTGACGTTATAGTGCTAATTATTTTATTATTTTATTGTTGCGTTGTCTATGTTCTCTATCACTGTGTATGATGGTACAGTTCTACTTTGCTATAGCTGTGTGCTATAGATTATTCCTATTAGTGGTTTTTACCTGTGAACATAATCCCACACTTATATGACTCCGATGTTTTAGTGTAAATCATTTTATTGTTTTATGTAAAGCACTTTGGCATGCCCCTGGCTTTTTAATGTGCTCTATAAATAAAGATTGTTGTTGTTGTTGTTGTTGTTATTTCTGATGCTTGACATTATTTTACTTTGCATACAGAAAAAACAATTATTTCACAAAAAAAAAACCATGATTCTAACAGTCAATTGTGTATCCTTTTTGCTGGATAACGCAGTCGCAGTCATTTGTTGAAGTTTTCAACAATTCTTGCACACATCTCCTGATCAATCCCAGCCCAAATCTTTCAACCTCCTATAGATTTAAAAGTCTTCTGGTATAGACTTTGTAAAGTAAGGGATTACTGTTGCAAAAACGGTAATTAACCGTTACTTTCCCGTAGGAACGCTGCGTTACTGCGTTACTAAAACCGTGATTTTTTTGCGAGAATGTCTCATGACAGTGACGTAAGCGAGCGCGACGTTAGTGACAACAGCTGTGTGCAGATCAACAGTGGATAATATATCGAGTGAAGAGAGAGTATGAGCGTGCAGCGTTTAAAGCGTGGAAGTACTGACCTTACTTTGAGTTTGATTCCATAAAAAGTGACAAAAACATTAGTGTCCGCTGTGCGTGGGAAGAAAACTTCTTTTTACAGCGAAAAAACCCCTAAACTTCCAAACAAGCACCGAGTAGCTACGACGTAATGGGAAACTCACAGAGAAACTCGCGGATTCTTCCGCTGACCGCGGCACACCTGCACCAGGGTAACCCTCCGCCTACCCCACTCCTGCTTTACAGGTGAAAATAGAGCAACAGGACCGCTGAGTCTTTGACTTTATTTATTTTCTGCTGTGTTTTACTTGCATCTATTTGAAAGACTGAGTGTAAACAAAAAATATTTTATTTTATGTGCTGGAATGTGCAGAAAATAGGTTTAAATGTTAAACTAATTTCTTCCAGTCAGAGAATGTTGCATAGAATTAAATTTTTGCTTGATGCATAAAGTTAAAAGATTAAAACTAATAAAACAAGTTTTAAAAAGATGCTTTTCCATTTGATTACATTTTGTATGATGGATTATGCAGAAAAAGTAGAATTGGGCTAAAAGATCTATCGCTTTATCACCTCTTCAGGGTGTAAATCGGGTTTTTAAAAAGTAACTAAGTAACTAATTACTTTTGAAAATAAGTAATCAGTAAAGTAACGGGATTAATTTTTGGGGGAAGTAATCAGTAACTAGTTGCTGATTACTTTTTTCAAGTAACTTGACCAACACTGGCTGTTTACTGCCTAAGGTTTTCTTGAAAAATCCTCACATATTCTTCTTTCGTTGTGTTTTTTCCCTTCATCCCTTCAGCATAATACTCCTACCACCGTGTTTCACTGTGGGGACAATCAGTTGTTTGCCTCTTCCCGCTTTCTCCAAACATCCACTGCCAAAAGTATTCACTCACCCATTCAAATCATCCAGATTTCAATTACTTCTATGGCCACAGGTTTACAAAATAAAGAAAGTAGCTATGCAAACTGCTTCTACAAAAAAAAAAAAAACATGGAGCTTCATGGAATGGGTTTCCATAACCAAGCAGCTACACGCAAGCCTTACATCACCAAGCGCAATACAAAGTCAGATGGTGCTGGTAAAGCACACTGCTAATGGACTGCAACACAGTCGAGACATGTTCTCTTGATTGATGAATAACGCTTCTCTGTCCGTCTTTGGCAGTTGCCAGGAGACGATTAGTTGTCTGACGAGTAGTGTAAACTTTAGAAGAGGGGAGGATTTGGTGTGGGGTTGTTTTTCAGATGTTGGCTTCTGATCTTTCGTTTGAGTAAAAGGAACTCGTAATGGTTCAGCATACCAAGCCATTTTAGACAATTTCATGCTCCCAACTTTGTGGGAACATTTTGGGGATGGCGCCTTCCTGTTCCAACATAACTGCACACCAGTGGACAAAGCAAGATCCATAAAGAATGGCTAACTGAGTGTGATGAGGAAGAACCTGACTGGCCTGCACAGATTCTTGACCTGACCGAACACCTCTGGGATGAATAGGAGCGAGGACTGAGAGCCAGGCTTTCTTGTCCCATGCGTCTGAGGTCAGCGTCTGACCTCACAGGACGATACTGTGAGGAAGGACAGTTTATTTCCCATAAACACACTCTTAAACCTTAAGCCTTTCCAGCAGAATTAAAGTTGAGAACATTTTGATAAAAACTTAAAATTTTATTTGGAGGCAATTAATTTTGTCCTCATCTCTAAATCTCATTCAAGCTTGACAAGAGAAAGACATACACTACCTATACTATGCAAGATATGTACATAGTTAAATTAAACAGTAGTTTAATTTATTATCGTGCTCTTCTATTACCAGTTTTCACTATTTACTCACTTTAGGTATTTCCCAACAGACTGGTACTTTATGCACAGACCCAAAACGCACACAGGTTTATTGATTCGCTGAGATGACGCCTCGTCATCGCCTGCCTCTTCTTATCCAGCTGCCAAATTCGCTTGAGGCTAAATGAAAGATCTCATAATGAGAAATGTCACCTTTTCTCACCCCAAGTGGGACAAAAACAATTTGCTTCAAAACATGGAAAATATTCTCAACATGGTGAGCTAAGTTTAGTATCATGGCCTTGGGCAGAAAAGACTAGTCAGACAGATTTTGCAGATGGAATCAAAATAGTGCTGGGGCACATGGGAGGCTATAAAACAGTGAGGGCACAGTCTTAAATTCTAATAAATAACTAATACCAAATGAAGGCAACACTAGTAAGCCTCATTTAAGTAACATAAGCAGCATTTATGACACCTCTAAGGATATAATGGGAAGATCTGCTGATGTTAGTCAGATGCACAATAGCAAAAATGTTAGCTCGTGAGGTAAGCAAAAGTATTACATGGATATGCAAATAAACTCTTAAACAGTCAATTAATTTACTGGATGTGTAAAAACAAGTGAATCAAAGATATTCATGGTTAAAAGCAGTATACAGCATTTTGCTTCAATGGATATCTAGTCTGCATACAGTTAGAGTCACTGTTACTTTTTTTTTTAAACAGATGACCAAAGATGCTATTAAATAATGTTTAAATGAATTAACACGGTTGTTTCCCTATGAGTAAGGTTAAAACCTTTTTGCTGGGTGCCACAGTGGTTGTTTCTATGCAAAAAAAAAGTGTTTGTGTTAGTCTGGAATTGCAGAGATGTTTGGACAGAATTTCTGACAGCCTCTCTTCTCAGCTTGAACAAAATACTGAAGCTCATTTTCATGTTTTACAACAGCAGAGCTGTGGTGCACTTGTACTGTCTGGTTAGTTTGTGACTGACAGTTGGCTACAAAGCACTCAGACATTTTTTTTCTACAGTTTTACATTTAATCAAATCGCCTGAGGCCATCTAAACCTGTATACCTCATTAATATTCCTAAACAAGCTTTCAGCAACTCTAATGCTGCACACTGATAATCAAGGACATGACACACAGCTCATACGTGGGCTCTGAAAACAGAGGGACTGCCCACCACTCACAGTAATTTCAAGTAATGAAAATATTGACCATATGGTGGAAAGTGGGTGCGCTGTTATGGTAACGCATTTTAATAAAATTAATTAGTGCTGTGGACGGAAATTGCAGACATGTTTTTTTCCATGTGTTCGAAAAGATGGGACATGTAAAACAAGGGTCGTTTTCTTAACCTTCTTGCTATAGGCTGCGGTGTCAAAAAAAAGAGGAAATAAACATCAATATTTTATCCAAGCAAAGTAGAGGCTGTCAGAAATCCTGTCCAAATCTCTCTGCTACAGCAGTTTTAGACAAACACTCCTGTCTTCACAGATATTATACAAGATATGTTTTTATTTTATTTTTTATACAAGATATCTAATGTGAGACACTGGATGTCTTGTAGACATGGTTTTAACTTGTGTGCCAGTTAAATAACCCCACTGTTTAACCCTTATCAGCACAAACACAAAGGCGCACTGTCTAGAACAATATAAATGAAATAGTGCCTGGCAAAAATATAGATATCAACACATTGAATACTACTGAATTCTACTATTAGATATTTCCCTAAATTGAATGAATGGATGCAAAGTTATGACTCTTTTTAAAAAGAGGTAGCTCTAAATCCAAAAGCGGCTCCTGAAAAAAGACCTGGTTTCTGTGCTTCCGTGTGGCCTACCTAAACAGAGCACAAAACACAACACAAAGCACCATTTTTAATCTCTTTTGAAAGTACAAGATCATATTATGAACTGGCAAAGCTTAATCCGCAACTGGAAAACTAACCTACATTTGCATGCAGAACAGGCTTCTGACTTCAAAAGTAAGGTTACAGTATTTTTATTCAAGCTTGCCTCTGTTCCAAGCAGCCAGGGTCACCTTACCTAACATCCAAACATCCAACTTTAACTGAGCTGACAGATCTGAAATGTTGTGCAGACAAAAGCACATTCAGTAAAAAAAGATGACTGTTAGCTTTTTACTTCATTTGTATATATAAAGAAAAAGACCTCGCAAAAACAAAGTCAAATGAAATGCTCCTAGAATATACAGTCACTAAATACATACATCTTGAAATACTGTCTGTATCTGAGACTTTATAATACGAGCTAAAGCAGTGAGTGGCAGGATTTGTTAGATAAGTGTAAGGGAGTTGTAGATGTAATATTATTAGCAAATCTTGCCCTACCTTTTAAAAACCCTGATGTTTCACTTTAGGTTACGCCCAAAACTTCACCTGCCTCTCCACAACCCTTCCCCAATCTTTTGTGTCTGTTTCACTTGCACATAAACAAAAAATGGTGAAGCAGAGAGCACAGGGGAAACAAAAAAATAACATTTTTGCAATCACAATTATGTATAATTTAAAACTAACTTCATCATCCTGTTTTAGCCAGTATTCAGCAATCAGTCATTGCAAATTGTGTACTAAGTTTGTCACAATACTACAATCTAAAACTCAACCCTGTTCATTTTCAACTAATTTTCCTACTTATAGGTTATGTTTACCAAAATAATTATTTAAGCTTAAGTGTAGTGGTTTTATTTGTTTTAGAAATGATTTAGATCCTTTCATCACAGATTGTGAAGGTAAAATATATTTTACTGCCTACTAATAATAGAGATTACAACAATAAATGTTTAATAAACTCCACTTTTCAGACAGCTTTTTTGTTAACGGTGCGGTTAAGATAACAGAAATCTGAAATACTGGAAAATCCAGTGGGCTCAGCTGTTTTTGTGTGTAGCTGGGATTCTGAGCCTGCATCTTTCGCTGGCTTTTCTAATGCTGCATCACATATATCGATGGGAAAGTATGGCACAGTGCAGCGACACCACAGTTTATACTATCTTCATAACAGACAGCATAAAACTGGAATTCCGTGAATGAATCTAAATCATGAGCTTAAATGCAAACTCATCTCTGCTACACTTGATGTAACCTAAATCTGACCATGGGTACCACAGTACCCTGCGCACCAGTCCAACACAGTGGTTTACTGTGAATTCACCACAAACTAACCTGATTAACTGCCCAGTATTTTCATGCAGCATTTGAATAAAACTAGTTTGTATTTATTTATTTGTTTTGCAGGAAGTTTCACAAAATGAAAATACATAATTTATCAAAACACATCATATACAGATAGGGATGGGTATCGTTTAGGTTTTATCTGATACCGGTGCCAAATCGGTACTTTTGAAACAGTGCCGGTGCTCAAACGGTGCTTAAAGAATGGAGAACACAAAATTGGTCCAAAAACCTCTCATGTTCAGCTGTTTTTTGTAAAAAGATAACAATGTTAGCCTTTTCTGCAGCTATGGGGCATATATGGCATCACTCTTGGCTGGAAGCAGTGCTTAAACAATGGAAAAAACACAAACTTTGTCCTAAACCTCTCATGTTTAACTGTTTTCCACTTTTTCTTTGGTCATTTTAGTCTTTTTGGCCAGGGTGAAGGGAGCATCTGCCATCAAACAAGAAGACAGCTGCATGTAGCTATGATGATGTTTGCTAGTTCACCTTACCTGCATTAATGTAATAACGTGGTTAGCCTACTCAACGTAAATTAGCTACTCACGCAGAGAAGAACGGCTGCTGCTGCCATCATCATCCTCATCATTTCTGCTACACTGGCAGGGCTAGGGGCCAGGACTCTCCTCTTCGTGTTTTTGGGGGATGTTGCATAACAGGCAACCCACCCGCAGTAGATGTGCTCGGTGTGAGGTCTCGCAGCAAGCTATCAAATACGGCGCATTTCTGGGCTTTTAAAAAAAACGCTATGCGTCGCCAGGTGTTTCATCGGATTTGAGGTGTTACCTCCTTTGACAGTATCACAGTATCAGCTTAAAGCACTTGTTGCTGCTGAGTTTGCATCTTTTGCTGTGAAGTACAGCCAGACTTTTGACCGCTTCGCCTTGGACATTTTTAATCTGTAGCTCTGCTCTAACAGAACGTACGTACCTGGCCCCGCCTACTATCCTCGGAAACGTAAAATGATTGGCTCGAATCTAAAGTGTATCACAGCTCAGGAAAAAAAAGCACCGAAATAAAGCACCGAAATGTGCGCTGCTTTTCGGTCTGGTTACTACCGTTTATGTCAGAACGACACCGGTACCCATCCCTATATACAGATCAAATATGTGATTAAAATGATGACATTGCATGTGATCTTTAAATTTGCAGTTTATCAAGCATCACTGAGCGGTCCTTACCTTTAAATATAACCCCTCTTCTTCCTCTTTTGTCTTGTCTGTCTTCCTACACCATGCTCCATCTCTGAGTGAAGTTAACTCTCATTCTTTTCTCTACCTGGGAAACAGAGCAGCTGGACTTTAGCTAGAAACACACTGTGTGACAATCTGCACACAAACTCATTGTGTATTTGTTGATGTTTGTTGAGCTGATAGAAATGTTGAATTTGAAATGACCTCACACTAAAAAAAATAAAAAATAAAATAAATAATAATAATAATAAATATTAAAGTACAGATACCTGAAAATTCTACTTAAGTACAGTAACAGAGTATGTGTATGTTGTGACTTCTCTACTAAGAGAAGCCCACCTGGAACATCTAAAATATTTTTAAAGCAAAAATAATTTAGCATGTTGTATGAGTCCAGTCTGGCTAACACTTAATTCCGTTCATTGAGTCACAGCACTTATATCGATCCACCAAATCAACTGTGTATCTCCAAGGAATGAGTTAGGAAGGGATTAGCTCCTGGCCCTTGATTAGCATTTTTTGCTTACACAGCATGACACCATCCATCTCATAGCAGCTGCATTTATACCTATTTAACCTCTAAGAGATGTCTCCTAAGACCAACCCCCTTGACCTCATCTAAGGTCAAATTTCTCCAAAGTCCCCAAGTATTTTCTCAGTTCTTCAACCTTCATTAGTTTGAACAAGTCTATTAGGTCCATCCTGCTGCTACAGTCATATGATATCATGAAATGTAACAAAAGGCCTCCTCCTCAGCTTGGAGAGTTCCCATCACTCTCGTGGACTTGGTGTCCACATAAGTCTCTGTCCTGTGCTTTCAATAACTCACGCAGAAGCCTATCAGCAGAGCGGTAGATCAGGTAACACCAGCGAGGGTGCAGTTCTTATTTGTGCAAACCAAGGTCACTGAACCACATGGATGCTGGATCAATCAGACAGATTAATGAAGCACAACTTGCTGACATGACGAATATTGACACCCTTATTACATCTTGGTCCTGCAGTCCACAACACTGCTTATATAAATCTGGCCCAAGTAGAAGGAGATGGGTAAACTCCTGAACCTAATCCTTCACATGGTAAACACACTACAAGAAGAGCTTAAATAAGGAAATGTGTCTCTCCCTGTAATTTACTAAATCCAAAAATGTCACAGAATTAAAGCTCATGGTGTAAACGCAGGTTGCAAGCAGTTTGAGCTCCAGTATCCTCAAAAACTGATCAATATTTATAAGATGATCAAACAAAAGTGGATTATCAGGAGCAAGACCTAAACATTTAAATACCTAATGACTTTATTTATTGATTATTCAGTCATACTGAACCTAGTTTTTTGGTTATTCCTCAGTCACACCAGACTTGGGAATAACCAGTCAGCTACACACCCTTGCAACCACCAAATTTCCATAAAAACACTCCTAAACCTTGTGGAAAGCCTTTCCAGATGAACTGAAGCTGTCATGCTTGCAAAGGGTGGATCAACATCATATTAAATCCTATGGATTAAGAATGGGATGTCAAGCTCACATGCGTCTGAAGCCAGACAAACAAATACCTTTGGCAATATAGTGTGAAAAAATCCAGTAAAGCTTGTTTGTAGAAAACACAAAATCACAAAGGTAATTTTTCACTATTTTCCAGTATTTAATACTTCAAACAGATAACTAAAAAAACACCTGAAATAATAAGCTAAAAATAAACAGTAGTTATAACCCTGCAGCATTTTCAGCACACCAGATTGTGCTTTTGTTTAAACGTGTGCTATCACTCTTGATTACTAATTTTCCTTTTAATGAAAGAATTACCTAGTTAGTTACTAACTAGTCACTTGGTTTAAGGAACCACCCATTTTCATTTGAAAAGTCCACACAGTATAACAGGAAGTGCATAACGTTCAAAAACAGAATTAAGCCTCTGCAGTAGGTCTAATCCCATGTCACCTTGCTTTTACCTAAATTAACTGGTTTTCTTAAATGCTTAAAGCACCTCAAACGTCACATCTCTTGCCCAGATTCTGGTTGTATTTCTGACAACGGGGCCAGAACAAATGGCATCCTCCAGTTTTAATCAAAGGGAAGATTAACCTTTTCTATCAGCGGTGCCTCTCTTAGCAAAATAGGGAGTCGAGATTTAGGATTATACCTGTGAAGCCATACTTTAGCTCATTATTGGACTTGGATGTTCAGACCTGTATGACACCCCTTATATCACTGGCATTAGGTTACCATTAATGACTCAGTAATCCTTCAAATCTCTCTAAAGAAATGCACCTCAACATGAACCTCTGGAAATTAATGTATTTGTAGAGCCTTCTCAGGTAATGATCCTCCATATTTTTAGAGATAACCTCACCACTTACGAGCAATACCTGGCCACTTAAGATAAATACCACAACGTTGATTCTGATTTTTCATTTCAATCACACAGCAGACATAAAGCTGTTTTGCTGCATAGTGCCCACACTAGTTTCCTTAATTTCTACTAACAAAGAGCAGCTGTTTGCTTTCCACCCATTTTCTATAAGTTCCCTTATAGATCAGTTGCCAAGTTAAACTGTTATTATCCCAAGGCTTTACAGCACAGAGCAACAGCAAAGGAATATAAGGAAATAATACAAAATTTAAAGAGATCATAAGGACTAGTTATGGTCAGAATATAGCCTTTTATAGAAATTTGGCTGCATCACAATTACTGATTATGGATAACCATGGCAATAACACATCTGTAATTCTTCTTTCTGTACAGTTTCATTGGTACAGTTATGGCTACACTCTTTTACCACCTGCTTGCAATGAATGTATTCAATGTATTGCAGAGAGAATACTAACTAGGACTGAAAAGAGAGACCATATTTTCCCGTATTAGCTCCTCTTCATTGGGTCTCTGTTAAATCCAGAACTGAACTTAAAATCTTTCTCCTCACATTCAAAATCTTGATTAATCAGGCCCTACCATACCTCAAAGACTTCAAAGTACCTTATTATTCTAAGAGAGCACTTCACTTTCAGACTGCAGGCTTACTTTTGGGTCATAGTTTTTAAAGGTAGAACAAGAAACAGAGCAGTCAGCCACCCGGCCCCTCTCATGTGAAACCCAGTTTGAATTCAGGAGACAAACACTTTCCTTTATGATAAATCTTATAGCCAGGGCTGGATCAGTTGACTCTGAACCCTCCCTGAGTTATGCTGCATTAGAGTGCTGGAGTGCCTCCCATAATGTATTGAACATTTCTTTAGTCTTCTTTTTTGTTTCACATTTCACTTTCTATGTGTTTATACACCACTGCTGCATTTAATCATTGCTAATTACTAACCTCTGGCCCTCTCTTTGTTTTTTTGTCCTGTCTTTCTCTGCTCTCATCTTTCTCCTCAACCCCAAAACACCCAAAGCAAAGTGGCTGCTCACCCTCTGTCTGGTTCTGCTGAAGGTTTCTTCCTGTTAAAAGGACCCAACTTTAACTGTTCTTCATTTTTTCCCCTTCTCACTGTCACCAAGTGTGTGCTCATAGGGTTGCGTCTGATTGGGGTTTCTGTCACATATTTACCCTACAATATAAAGCACCTTGAGGTGACTGTTCAGAACTGGTGCTATAGAAATAACCCGTAATTGAAACGAATAAAGAACCAAGCAATGTTGGCTAATTTTAGGGCCAAACAAGGATCAGACAAATCTTAATGAAACCTTACTCAAGCAACATGCTAATCAAACTTCCCATGCTTTTCTAAAGCCTGCACTGGCTGCTGCAATAAACTGTTCTCTGCACCCAAAATAACTTCCTGAGCACCGCTGCAAATCACAGTAAATGGTTTTGACTATTACAAGACTATTATTCGCCTCTAGCGTTTATTTGGCGTGGAGAGGAACATTTTTACGGCACACGCTTTGCGTTCAGAACTCAGCAGCAGTATGACTGACTCGTATTTCACTGTGAAACAGACTTAGCGGTTGGACTTCCCGTGCCGATGCTCCAAAGACGCTTTAAAACATTACGCTTCCACACAGCTCGAATAAATACCAAGCCAACCCAGTTCATAAGTGGCAAAGTCAGCCAACTTAATGAGTTTACTCTACCAGTTTGAAACAAAAGCGTGGCTTCAGATAATAAAGTGCTCTGCGCGTTTCAAAACACATTATGTGCTTCGCTGTGAACTTCCAAAACAGAAGCTAACACGAACTACTGATGTCGGAAGTTAGCACCGGTGGAGTGAAAGAGAAAATGAGGGAGAAAGTATAAAGTACCTGTCTAAGGCGGTTGTCCTCTTCCATGCTTTCTGTGTTGTCGAAAAGCTTTCTATAAAGCCATGGAAGGCTTGGAAGTTTCTTTCTTTTGGTGTTGTTGAGTTGGTAACCAGGAAAGCCTCTGGTTAGCAACGAGACCTGTCAAACAATGGCGGAGCCAAGTACGGCAAGCGGGAGGTCGACACGTGCTTTTCGTTGACGTTTAGTGTTTTGGAAGGTTTCGTTTTGCAGCTGAGCGTCAGGGGAGAGTGTCCCGTCAAAATAAGAGCACACCAAAGACTTGAAACTGTTAAAAGGTACCTGCATTGTTATATAATGTTCTTTTGGCGAGTTAAGCTTTCCTCCAAAACTGTTTTTAAAAGTAAAGACGTATTTAGCCTAGATTGTCCTGCAACTGAAGGACAATTTAGGTTTAAAACAAACAAACAAACAAATCAATAAATACTTTTTTTAATCCTTTAAAAATCAGAATTGAGCTTAATAAGTTCCTGACCATTAAGTTAATGATAATTGAATATTTACATTACTGTACAATACCAACTGTCCAATAAAGCAATATAGTAGGAAACAGAAATATATGGACTGTCCATGGATAACAAAAGGTCTGCAAAATGCATGTACAAAGAAAAATGCTCTATACAGAGAGTTCTTAAGAACGAGAACTAAAGATGCTGAAATCAGATACAAAAGATATAAAAATAGGTTAACTAATATACTTAGATTTAGTAAAAAGGAATACTATAAGAAGCAATTAGATATAAATAGAAATAATAATAAAAGATTATGGGAAATCCTGAACAGTGTTATAAAATGTGGGACTGGACAAAAGAACTATCCCAAGTATTTCATTTGTAATGATCATGAAGAATACAATATGGATGTTGTGGCAAATAGTCTCAATGAATTCTTTGTAACTGCTGGACCAAATTTAGCAAGAACAATCACTCATCCTGGGAAACCACAGGAAAAACCCGATACACTGATTGACAGAAATCCATATTCTATGTTTCTCACAGCCGTTGATGAAAATGAAGTTCTTGAAATTGTCAAAAAATGTAAAAATCACAAATCTTTGGATTGTAATGATATTGATATGATAGTGGTTAAAAGAGTCATTGAGGCTATTATAAAACCATTTACATACATCTGTAATTTATCATTTCAAACTGGTCGATTTCCAGACAGAATGAAAATAGCAAAAGTTATACCTCTATACAAATCTGGGAACAAACACCATTTCACAAACTACAGGCCTGTCTCTTTACTACCTCAATTCTCAAAAGTTCTTGAAAAACTGTTTAAAAACAGACTGGAAAAATTTATAGATAAACATAAACTACTCACTGAGAGTCAGTACGGATTCAGATCAAGCAGATCAACATCATCGGCACTATTAGATTCAATAGAATACATCACAAATTCCATAGACAAAAAGCAATATGTGGCTGGGTTATTCATAGACTTGACAAAGGCATTTGACACCATAGATCATGATATATTAATAAGAAAACTGGAACGTTATGGTGTCAGAGGGGTAGTTTTAGATTGGGTCCGGAGTTATTTAAGTGACAGAAAGCAGTATGTGAAAATAAATGGTGGTTGCTCCTTATGTATGGACATTGCTTGTGGTGTACCCCAAGGGTCAGTTTTGGGTCCAAAATTCTTCAACTTGTACATTAACGACATCTGTAAAGTGTCCAAAGTATTAAAAATGGTTCTCTTTGCTGACGATACAAACATTTTTTGCTCTGGTGATGATCTGCAGAATTTATTGGAGGATATGACTAATGAAATAAGTAAAGTGAAGTTCTGGCTTGATAAAAACAAATTATCATTAAATTTGAATAAATCTAAACTGATGTTATTTGGAAATAGTAGTTTAAAGGGGGCAGGGATAGCTCAGTAGGTAAAGTGGTCGCCCCATGATCGGAAGGTCGGCGGTTCGAATCCACTTAACGGCTACCCTGAGGTACCCCTGAGCAAGGTACCGTCCCTACACACTGCTCCCCGGGCGCCTGCTTAGTGGGCTGCCCACTGCTTCACTGAGTGAATGGGTCAAATGCAGAGAAAAACAAGTAATTTCCCCATGGGGATCAATAAAGTATCCATTATTATTATTATTATTAAATGCAAAGATTCAAATAAATGGTGTTGATATTGAAAGAGTCAGTGAAAATAAATTTCTGGGGGTAATAATAGATGAAAAACTTAACTGGAGAGCTCACGTAAGATATATTCATTCCAAAGTATCACGAAGCATTGCAGTACTAAACAAGGCAAAACAGGTATTCGACAGAACATTACTTCATATTCTCTACTGTTCACTGGTTTCACCATACTTAAGCTATTGTGCAGAGGTCTGGGGCAATAACTATAAAACCACATTACATTCACTTTTTACTCTTCAAAAAAAAGCAATTCGAATCATCCACAATGCAGGTTATAGGGAACATACAAACTCACTATTTTTGCAGTCTGAAATATTGAAAATTGACGATATAGTGAAATTCCAAACAGCACAAATTCTATTCAAAGCAAAAAATAAAGAACTGCCAGGTAATATTCAGAGTATGTTTTTTTTTTGAAAGAAGGAAGTTATAATTTAAGGGGTTTTTGTAACTTCAAAACAATGAAGGTAAGTACTACAAGAAAAGGCTTTTGTGTTTCTGTTCATGGAGTGAAACTATGGAACAAACTGAATATGGAATTAAAGCAATGTCCAAACATAAAACTGTTCAAAAAGAGTTTGTCACGGCGGGGTGCGCCGATGTGTGTGGAAACAGGACCCAAAAGCAGATGATGACGAGTAGTTGAAAGTTTGAGCAGAAAAGTGATCCTTTATTAGATGACGGCAGGAGTAAACCAGGGCCCTGTTTCAGGAAGCCGGTTTAGTGGAAAAACTGAGTAAGTATACCCTGAGTTAACGAAAACTCTGGGTTTTCGGTTTCACAAAGCGAGTTCAGCTGCAGCCTGAGTGAGTCACTATGACGACACACTCCGTGAAGCTAACCTGCCCCCTAGCAGGTTTACTACAACTAACCCTGACTGTCTCCGCCCCCTTTGTCGGAAACCTGACAGTAGGAAGTGTCAGACATGGCGTGCCACTTCCTTGAAGAGCCAGTAGATGTTGAAGCCCAAATTCTCCGCAGAGCTCTCCGCCGGGAGAGAGTGATCAGAGCGCGTTTGGACATTTTGTCATTTCCTGATGATTGTCTGTGCGAACGTTACCGTTTCTCAGCACAATCTATAATTTATTTGGATAACATCCTCAGGCCATATATTACGCATGTGACACATCGCGGACATGCTCTCAGTTCTGTACATATTATTTGTATTGCACTTCGGTTTCTTGCAAACGGGAGCTTTCTGTATAATATTGGTGACGCTGAGCACGTTTCCAAGGCTACCGTCTGTCGGGCAGTCAGGAATGTTACAGTTGCACTGAAACGTCTCCTGTACTCATCTGTGGTGTTCCCCGGTCATAGACCCACAAGATTTATCAAAGAGGGATGCCACAAAATTGCAGGTATCAGGATGACCAAAACTTAATGTATGATGTGGTGATACTTGGACTACTACTTAAATTGCACATTTATTTTCAGGGTTCCCAGGCGTGATTGGCTGTACAGATGGCACTCACATTCCAATCATTGCTCCTTCAGTAAATGAAGGAGACTATGTGAACAGGAAGTCTTTCCACAGCATTAATGTACAGGTACATAGTTCCCTGTAGCATGTCAAACTAACAAATTATTTCATTATAGTAATGGATGCTAATTTGTGTTCTCTGCACTGTGAAGATCATATGTGATGCTGCCAACATTATCACAAATGTGGAAGCCAAGTGGCCAGGCTCTGTCCATGACTCACAAATATTCCGTGAATGTACACTGAGCACAAAATTTGGACATGGTGAGTTGAGAATACTTTAAAATATATAAAGACCAATTGCTTCAGGGACATTTGAACTGAAGTGTATCCTTCTGTCTTAGGAGAGTTCACTGGCTACTTGCTTGGTGATAGGGGGTATCCATGTTTACCCTATTTGCTTACCCCTTACCCTGACCCGGGCCCACAGCAGCGATATAATCTGGCTAATTGCAGGACAAGAGCCAGAATTGAAATGACTATCGGAATGCTTAAGGCCCGGTTCCAGTGCCTGCAAAGACTCAGGGTCACCCCAGAAAGGGCATGTGACATTATTGTGGCATGTGTGATTCTTCACAACATTGCCACAATTAGAGGAGAACACTGTCCTTCTGAACCAAACAGCAGTGATCCAAACCATGAACATCCTGACCCTCCCACGGACATACAAGATGGAAGCGCAGTCAGAGACACCATATGTCACAATCATTTCTTTTGACCCATCACCTCAACATGTTGAAAGAAGAATAAACAGATTTTTTGTTCAACTGGCTTTATTGGTCGCCTGTGTTTCCTGTACACAAAGTATTAAAAGATGTAAACCTCATAAAGTGTCTCTGTTGCTTCCTCCTCTGTAACAGCTGTCAATGTTTCTTCATTATTTTCCTGTAGTAAAGAAATAGACAACATTGCTGTTCTACTGTAAACTCATATAATCTGTGGAGTATTACTCACAACTGCATGTTGGTCTGGCTCAACAGGAGGCTGCACCAGATGCAGTACACCACCACCATCAACTGATAGAATATGAGGTTTATACAGGTCACTTATAACTTACAAGGGACCAAATGGCAATTAACAAACATACCAATCACCTTACACTTCATTGTCATTATGCTCTCAAAGACAACCAAGACTGAGGGAAGGCAAAATCAGTAGGAAAATAACTTCACTACAAAATAATCCATTATGGTGAAGAGTTTATCAAATGAATGAGTAGCACTGCAAAGGTGACTGTGGAGAAAGGATGTATGCACATCATGTATTATTTTGAATTTACCCCCTATGTAGGCACTTGTGTCTTGCGGGGTTATTGACTCAGAGGATGTCCCCGCAGAGATGCCTTCAGCCACAGGGCGCCCACTGTTTTGGCTGAGAGCCAACTGCTCAGCCTCTGTGAGTGGTGGTGGTGGAGGACCCCCACCTGTTTTTCGGGCCTCCGCTTTTTTTCTGTTGGCTATAACGGGCCACATTTGAGCATACAGAGTAAGCAAATATGTACTTGTAATGTGCTCAGATAATTTCAATAAGTGCTTACAGAAAGAAAATTAATGTAGCCTCTAACTGCAATTGATTTACATCGGACAAACAGACCAAGCACTATGGCTCATAATACAATTACACCTTACCTGTTTGGACTATATTTTTATATTTCATTTTTACTTGCTGCCAGGAACGTTTGGGGCCTGTTGGGTTGCACCTGCGCTCACATCACATCACAAAATAAAATGTATAAAATAACAAATAAAATAACATATGATAAAATAACGTGTTAAATGGGTGGAAATCCCTCGATCAATGTTTAAATTAACACTCACGCATTGACTGTCGGCTATGTTTTGCCATGCATGCTTTTGCAGCTGTGGCTGTGTTACTTTTTTCCGCGGAATTTGCATGTTATCGGCATATGCTGCCATCAGAATTTCGGCCTCAAGCGCTGTGAAATACATTGACCGCGCCTTCTTTCCCTCCGTCTCCATGGTGACTCGCTTAATCTGTGCTCCGCTTATCAGGGCTTTATGTATCCTCGTCCGCGCGCTTCACTTGGGGTTAAAGCAACTCCGCGTTGACTGAACTAATTGTTATCAGCCTTTCTGAAACGGAATATTCCGAGTTGGACAGTTCGGGGTTACTCAACCGTGAGTATCGTTTTTCACTCTTGAGTTTTCCAAACCGGCTTCCTGAAACAGGGCCCAGGAAACCAAAGTAAACTGACAAAACACTAAGAAACAAAACACTAAACGGTACTGAGACCAAAACCTAAACTATGACTGTGATGGAAAATAACCAGCAAATACTATGACTAAGACTAATGATGAATAACAGATGAAAACCATAACTAAGACCGAGGTCAAAATAAACAGAACCAGGCTAGAACTAGGGCAGAATAAACAGACGACCCGACAATGGCATGAAGAAAACAAAAGGCTTAAATACAGACATGAGGTGATCAGGGGAAGTGGAAACATATGGGGAAACAGCTGACAGCCATAAACCTAATGACAGGACCAGGAGAGAAAAGCTAAATACAATTAACAGAGAACACATGACATTGTCAGAATAAAACAGGAAATACTAAAACTAAACATGACAACACAACTTAACAGACCTAATACGTGATGAATAAATACCAAACCCCAAAACATAGAAAACCCAGGAACAATAACCAATAACTGCCTAAACTAAAGGCAAAATAGGAAATAACACAAAAACTAATAACATATCAAAAAATACAAAGAAAACTCAGAGTGCTGGGTCGGAGACCCAGCCTGTGACAGAGTTATAAAAACATGATCTTCTCGATCTATAAAGAAAAGGAAAATATTTAAATTAAGTGAATGTCTCTATTTAAAAACAAACAAACAAACAAAAAATTCATGATGTGATATTATAGTATATAGTATATCAGAATTCTGTTCACTATTTTTATTACAAATTATATCAGTAAGGAAGCTGACTAAATATTCACTGATAATTTATGGCAAAGGGGTGGGATTAAATAAGTGTATACTTCTTCCCACTCCCTTTCAACATGTAAATTAATCAGAATGTTTTTTTGTATGTAATTTGTATAGTATTTTTTTTCTCTCTTATTTCTTTTCTAAATGTACTTGTATATTGTTCACATGTTGAAATAAATTACCAATCAATCAAATCAATCAATCACTCTCATTCTAAATAGTTATATTAATTTAAACAACTTTGGAAATCTACTTTGATCAACTTTCAGTAATCATACGTGTTTTTAATTTCAGTATTTATTATCAGATGTTTACTCAGATACAATATTCATATGAAAATTTTAAAATAATATCAATAACATTATAGGGCTGCACAAGGCTATGACATAAATGCGTAATATATAATAATATAATAAGATTAATAATATTCCATATGTTCTCAACATGTGTTTGTAATTATTGCTTGCTCCATATACATACATACATACATACATAATAACAAAACCAACCAAAACGTAGATTCATAACGTATTTTAATTTGAAATGCATTTAGTCAAGAATTCGGAACAAGAGAAAAACTGCACTTTTTTTCTTTTAAAAAAATGTATTTATTTGAAATGATATTTTGTAACCACGTTTTCAGCAACTAGGTTTCCATCTTGTTCCATCTTGTCCTGTGATAAGTGCAATTTATCTTAGTATTTTGTGCACAGATTACTTTTCAGATTTATGGGGGGGGGGACAGAAAATGTACTGAAGCTGTAGAATGGGCCTTAGATTTTCACTGCATTTTCTAATTATATTTGCTTGGGAGTTTAACCACCCGAAGAGGAGTTCACATAAGCAGAATTAGAATGCAATCGTATGGCTTTGAATATACATTTATAAAAGCATTAATTGTTGTCTAACAGAATAACACCTGGCAGATTAGAAAATGCTTTAAAGCAACATTTTGACCTCAATAGGACAATCGTCTGTTGTTGCAGACTTTTTTGTTCTTGACTTAATTGTTAAATATGCAAATGAATTATGTAAAAGTACTCATCAAGTGGATTATAATCTTGTTTGTTATTAGATGACAATTCTATTTGTGCTTTAGTTATGTTTTTTGTATTTGTTCAGTAATAGGGGATAAGAATATGCAAATAGCTGGATTCTTATCAATAGGTTATGCCTATTGCATATTGTGCTGTGATCCAGGAGAATCCCATACAGCTTTTTCTTTGTTATATAGAGCTTCAAGCTATCAAAGTCTATATTTATTATATATTTATTATTCAGGCAGTGTTCCCAGAACCTCCAGAAAAGGATTGATGGACTGAATTTTTGTCTTCGTTTTATGTCTTGGATGGATTTTCTTTTAATTAGGCAAAAATATGTATAATTCTAAGCTCCTAAAGTTGGGTCCACAAATCTTTTTTATCTGTTCCTTTTTATTTTAAAGACAGATCTGTCCATCTGGTGCATTTATCAGAAGTCGTTATCATCTCCTTAAGCTGCTGTTATTCATTTGTGGCTACTTAATAGATCCACTTTAAATTCCAATTCAAATTAATACCCAACCATTATGCAGATGGGTTTGATGAAATTTAAAGTTGAATGAGTTATCCTTGCAGAGGCCAGTTATTCTCTGGAATTCGAACGAATATGTGTAGCCACCTCTGCCACATTTACTTATTCAAAAAATCCTGAAGCATACATAAAAGTCTGTTTTTGCAAAAACAAAAACTGGAAGTGAAGTGGTCAAAGTTAGTTATGTGGTACATTAGTTGAGTAATTGCATTTTATTTTTTTCTATTCTACTTTTATAATCAAGCATTTTTAATACAATAAACAAACTTTATTAATTTGAGTTATACCCGTGCTTCACAGTTTCTAAGGGGACTCCTTGTGATGTTTAGGATGTCTTTATGTTTTCATGATTTCTTCCATGTGATTTCACCTTTAAATTTCTATTGTGCAAAGAGGTAACACTGTAAATAAATAAATAACTCATTAGTCCACACACAGAATACAAATGGTGTATAGCAGAACTTTATTGTAATCAGTTATATCATCTTATGACCCTTTAGAGCAGGGGTAGGCAACTCCAACTGGACCCAATATAGGTGTACCTTGTTTTTCACAGGACTGCAAGAGGTCATGAAAACATTTTTTTTCATATGACAGCAGTATGCGTCTCAAACTGAACACTTTGATGTTAAATAGAGTGTTTCTACATAGATGTATTGGCCCTTTTAAGTAAGTCACATCACTATTTTTTCCACCAAATCAAAACTTTCCTCTCTAAGCTACTGTGAATGACAAGCTGGACTCTAAGCATTCTGGTTTGTCACAGGTTTATTTGCTGTCATCATTCGTCATTTTGTCCTTGTGGTATCTGAGCCTGGGATTTGCAAGGCTTACTTTGTCTTCATCCTAATCTTTAACAACAAAAAAGCTCAAACCTGATTCTTGTCACTTGCACACCACTTAAAGTGCGCCCTCATTGAAAGATGACAGAGTTATCTGCTAAATGTCTCGATTTTATCTTCAGAAAGCAGAGAAATGGACGAGTCACTTTAAAGTCTCTAATACCACCTTTCTTTTGATTAAGCAAATTATTTCATTTTGTGTGCAATTTCACTTTGCTCTGAGCTGTATTTCATGCCATCTCCTACTCCACAGCTTATTGTTACTGTTCTAGTGGCTAAGCTCTTTCAGAGATGCTGGGGCATGAACAAAGCCAGTGATATCTAGTGAATTCTCATTACAAGGGGATTATTATATGTGCCAGCATGCATTTCACTCCCACATCATTACGTGTTTTGGACAATTTAATGCCAATTACTCCATTGCTAATGCTTTTTTGCACCCACCCTTTCCCCTTAGGCTCGTGGTGAAATTTGACATGTTTTGACAACTTAGTATGAATTCATCTCGCTTGGTTTGTTTGCATGAGATTGCACTACCTGGTAACCACCATTTGCTCTCCATCTGATGTCTGTTGCTCCAGTGGGATGTGGCATGAATACTTATCATAGCTCTCTATGTCACATATGCGCCAGTTAAAGGGGGGAGTACGGCAAAGTGCAAATACTGATCTGAGGGACCTATTAATGTTTAATGATCCATTAATATTCCCAAATGAGGAATACTCCCTGTTAACATGTCACTCCCAGCTGGAGAGGGGGGCTGTTACCTGGTTCCCAGTAGGTTGGTTCAATTAGACACCACAGCACAGCGTCAGCTGCACAACATAAGGCTGCACTTCCACATATAGCTTAGTTTGTTTTCACTGTACTTTGTGCAGTCACTATTGTAAGTTTGTTGTCTTATTTGTAGACATTTGGGGAGTTGTCCCAAGAGCTTCTTCAGATTTTGTCATATATAAAAAAATTCAAGGATGCCTTACATAAGCTTTTTCTCCTTTTGTTTAGTATTTATTTGACCACATTCATTCATCAGGTCTTGGTGGATTTCAGATTTCGTTAAAAGGTTATAATGCTTTTTGCAGCTTAAGCTACTGAATTTTCATCATTAATCAATATTCTTTTCCTTACACGACAGAAAAAAATGACCCGGTACACAAATTGGCTTTGCTGCTGTTGATTTCAACATGATACACATGGAAATACATTCTCCTTAACACTTTCAGAGGTGAAAGTGGAGGGAAGAAAATAAGTTTATCGTAAATGCTGGAATATTCAGGATCCTGTGAATATTCTAAGCTTCACATCTGCCATGCTACAGCTCTGTGATGGTAAAACATCCGGGCACAAACATGAAAAACGAGATTACCTCCACAATATAAGCTGCTGTTGACCAAAGAAAACATGTCTTTCTCATCAACAGTATATGTGAGAACTTTCAGTATCAGCCCTCCTGCAGGCATCCAATCTCCTTCCAAGCTGCTGTCTGTCGTCCCTCCGCTAGTCTCTTCAGCTTTTCTCATTAGATTTCCTGCTCTTATGCATTCCAAGTATTTTTGAAGTGCATAGTGTGTGGAATGATGCAATGAATTCAAGTGGCAAGCCTGCACAAATCTCATCATGTCCAGGGTAATTCACATATGGAAAGTTTGGTATCCTAGCAACAGTCAATAAAGTCGGGCTTTGATTGGCTATTGCGTATGGCCGTCAAAACTTAAGAGTCAACGGGGCAGTCTTTTTATGAACTAATGAGAATTTGTTTACAAGAAATCAGAGGTTGTTTTGCTCATTCACACCTGCTTGTCGTAAACCAAAGAAATAATGGGTTTCTTGTCTTGAATGAGAGCTGAAGTGCATGAAATCTGCTGTACAGAACTGAAAGTTTTTACAGGAGTGAAGACAAAATGGGTCTAATCAGTTATTTGGGCTGGGTGGTGATTGCTGAATTAAACCATCTGACTGTCTTTCACACTGGAGGGTCACATTCATGGATAGGTTTCATCATGTGCCACTGCAGCTGATTGAGACTTGATTGCCAGTGTTCAGTGTGAGAATGATTTCATGGCAAATGTGAGCCCTCTGTGGATTTATCACACTCTCCACACCGAGACACTGAAATCTTTCAGCTTGGAATATCGAGGGAACTAAATTCATATCGCACCGCATGTCAGCACACATGACAGGATATGATGAGGCTGTAACGTTTGCAGGTAAAAGCCATAAGGAAGATTCTTCTAGCAGCAGTTCTGGCAGAGAGAGAGAGATAAATTAAACATTATTTTTTGTACAGTCAGTTCAGGCTCTGAAGCGTCTGCTGCTTTCTACCTCAAAGGTACTAAAATACATTCCTTATTTTCCAAATAAAATTAAACTTGTCTTCTCCATGTGCTCCTACAGCATCATTGCCAGAGAGAAGAGTGTCCCATGAAGTTTAACTCAAAGTCCCAAGGCCAAGCTTACCATGTTTGCTCAAATTAAGCTCTGTTGTTAGAGTCATACAAGAACTCACAAATTTAAAAAGTTTAATTCCAGCCCACTCCTACAGAAGAGCAACTGAGCAACCATGAAAAAGTTTGACTTGCCAATTAAATCTTTTCCAGCTCCTATCCCCGTGGTATCCTCTGGTAAAAAGCAATCGCAAACCGGCTGGGCTGGTAAACATGTGCTTTGTGGATTTCACACTGAGCTGAATTTCAGCTTTTTTAGAGTTAGCTCTCACTGTCTGCTGGAGCTGCCACTATGCAATATTGCTCCAGTGAGCCAAGATATTTTTTTCAAATTGACTGCATTTCATATAGCAGTCCAAATACCATACTTTCACTATGCACCATCACTTATTTTTATGTAAAGTGTTCAGGAAAATAGGAAATGTCTTTGACAGACAAACCACTTTTTTGAAATATTATTGTTTTAATTTGGTGCAACTTAACCTAACATCAGTTTTCACAACAGAGCTAAAACTTGCAATTCACAAATGTTCGTACTAACCTTAAATTTCTTATTTTTTGCCATTATGTCGCTTTACAAGAAACTATGTACACATCACCACTGTCCAGTATAAGAGTGTGGTCAAATATACGTAAACAAACGCCTTAACGACATTTGTAGTAACTTGCTGGTGGTTTAATCACTTTTCACATTTGCATAGCAATTTAAATATTTAAATGAGGTTTTAACAGCTGACTACGAAAAACACCAACAGATGTAGTTTGCTTTCATTTTGCAATAAAAGGAAGTGTTTTTTAAAATTTTAGTTTCACCATTATTTCCCTACTGTAAAAGCATCCTCTCTGATAAGCCCCATGCTCTCTCCCATTCCTGATCTAAACCACTGAGTAGGGAATCCCTGGCAATGCATTTCTCAGACAGCTTAGCCAACAAACCTTTGTAAAGCATGTGCAGAAGGACCGGCATGGCACAGTGCACACTAATGAGTTGCTATTGCTACGTATTAACACATTATCAAAGAAGCTGTTGCACTTTGCTTTAGAATTAATTGGCGTAACACAAATGGTTCAAAACACCATCAAATATTCTATAAAAAGTTATGAAAACGCCTATATTGTAAAGTAACAGGTAAAGGTAAGTACAAGCATCAAATTTTTACTCACTTCCCATCATTTACTTGTTTGAAGGTCAATAACAGCTGGAAAGAAAACTGTAAAGTCAATGATGAGATTCTTAGAATATCATATTACAATATTTAGCAACCACCTTATTTTCTTACAGTTTAAAATCAGTACTTTGAAGAACAAACAAAACACAACGCTATGTAAAGAGCTAACTCAGTTTGTTCTGTTTTGTGTTCATGAAAGAGAATTATTGAAGAGTATAACATGAAAGTTCACAGCAGCCTCTATTAAGGTCTCTCAGAGATTCAACTCTCAGCAGACTGCGTGCTCTACTTTGCTCTACAGACTCGACATATCAGAAGAATGCCTGTTCTGGTGAAATTTGCCACCATGAATGGAATGACCCATCGCATCATTACATCATTTACAATTGTGTAATTAATTCATTTTGCCCAATGTATCAGGACAAACAAACATTTCTTTGTGCATTTGTTAGGCATAACGTGTGTTTAATTTGAACAAACTAATCATATAAATGGATATGAAAAAAGATCTGTTAGTGTGTCAGATAAAATATTTAATTTTAGAACATAAGAGAATAGACATTTAATGCAAATCAGCACTTGATTTAGCTTATATCTGAAACTCATTCTTGGCCATGCTGATTTGATCATCAACTGATTGGAAATGGTGCAACTGCAGTTCAAAGCTTACACAACTGAATTTAAATGAACTGATAAAAATCAATAGCAGATTTAGTAGTGTATGTATTATTTTGCGGCATGTTCGAAGCAGTGAGTATTTACCATGACAGATTAGATAGTAGCTTGGCAGATATAGTGATACTGTTAAATAAGTGATACGAAAAAAATTATAGAGGACTGAATTGTAGAACCAATTTAAGTCCTTAAGCAGTGTGGCAAACTGTGAATGATGCGCTGATTCTGAGTGAGGGGCTGTAAGTTTCTGAGAATAAAAAAGCTTTTCAAGATGGAACTTCCCCCAATGCCTGAAAGACAAGGCTTTGATGAGGACACCAAGCTGAGAGCTCCTACCTTGACAAAAACACGAGAGATCATTATTTTATATTCAATTATCTGCAAGTGGGCTCTCGTTCCACCTACGCTTTGAAAAGACTTGAGGTTTTACTGGTTTATTAAAACTTAAGCCGGTGAAATAATAAATGGCACGCAGATGTGTAACAATCCAGTGCAGTAATATAATATGTTTTCTCAGGTTAAAATGTACATCGCAACAGTCATTATCATTGTTAAGGAATATGACGAGATTAAGCTGGAACAGCTGCTGCTGTGAAAAGTACGGAAGCAACCAAAATAAGATTCAGATAAGTAAAAATGAGAAACAATTCTTTGACAGAGCAGCTTGAAGATGCTTCAGTTGGTTTTAGCATGACGGAAAAGGAGGGATTTTATTGTAATTTCTGAATTTGAACAAACTATTTAACAATTTTAAAGGGATGTACTATCAGCCAAAGCTTTTTGTAAATGCGTATAAAAAATAATTTACTGTAAGTGAAAAAGATTAAGTAAGAGATTTCATTTTAAACATATAAAAACTGACTTCTTTGCAGTGGTGGTGGGGATTATTCACATCAAAATTCCACCCCAATTTGGGGTCATAGGGTAGATGGGTGGGAGAGCTAATGCATACAATAACCTAAAAAATAGCAAAGGCAGTTAATTTGTTTGATGATCAAGTTTAAAATGTGAACATTTTCACCATTGATTCCCTGATATTCACTCCCAGACATGTTTTTTTGAATCACCCATTTTTTCAAGTAACTTCAAGTACTGGAAAAAAACGTTTTCAACTAAATTAAAGTTAATTCCTGAGCTGGCTATGTTTTTGGATCATTGTCTTTCTGCAGAATTAAGTTCTTCCGAATGAGTTTGGATGCACTTCTACATAAACTGGCAGTCAGTATGTTTTCGTAAATGTATGTGTTCATTATGCTACCACCACTGTGAATTACATCTCAATAAAAATGAATTGAACCTGTTCCACAAGCAGCCCAGTCCATGACAGCTCATCCAACATGCTTCAAAGATGTTTAGAATCACAAGCAGATTCATTCTTTAATCACTCTGAAAAACTATTGTGAGTCATGTTTGTACTTTTGTTTTTCCGATTCAAGATTCTTGATTTCTGATATTTACTGCTGATGAGTGATTTGCATCTTGCACTATGGGCTCTGTATCATTGTTCTCTAAATCTCCTTCAAACATTGTATTGTGATATTTCTTTGGACTCTGTGATATGTCATAGACTGTTATTTCACGGTTTTTCTTTATTTTGTTGGATAACCAGTTAGATACTTATTGCTTTACCTGACATTCCAAATTTTGGTACTGGCTGTGTAAAATGTTTCTGAAACACCTCTGATGGATTTTTCCTGAATGGCATGGTTTTCTACAATAACCAGCTCTCTGGTTTTCATGTTGGTCTGCCCTTCTTAACTTCAAATGAGTCTTCACAGGTGAAAACCAACTGAGTCTAGACATGGCTAAGCAATAACCCTCTCTGGTCAAACCAGCATTACTCACTATCCAAGATGTGCACGTTAACATCACTGAAAGAGTGGTCACTGGCCTATAGGGGTAAATATACTTTGGGGAAGAAGTTGCTTAGATGAGTCATGAAATGTTTCTCCAACTGAAAATGCTACATCCAGATGAAAAGAAACAACTTTCTGGAATCAATCTTGTATCCTCCTGAGACCCAGCCTATTCATTTATGTCCTCTGTAGTGGACAAACAAATCACCAATAAAGTTAAACTGAGAGATACTTCCCCTTGGTTCTTAGAAGGATTTGGCACACCTGGGTGAGAAGAACATCTGTCGGTCAGCACTTCCAATTTGGCTCACTAAAGAAGAAAGGGGTCCTTTATTTATATTTGCTAAGTTGTATACCTCAGAGCAAATACTGGGGAATAGACCTAAAACACTGATCTTTCTTCTCATGTTCATCTTTTGGTCTCATGCTGAAATGTGTTCAGTGCAAAACACAAACAAATTAATTGCTGTTGCCTTGCTGCTCCAATGCTTTTGGAGAACATTCACACTTACACTTACCAACTAACATGCATGTTTAGTGATTAGGAAGTCAGCGTACCTGGAGAGAACCGACAAAGGCACGAAGAGGTCCAGCTCCACTCAGAGTTTAGAGTCAGGAGTTTGAACCCATGACATTCTTGCTGTGAGGCAACGGGTGTTATCCCCAGCACATTGGGCTGCAACAATGAAGAATATAGTATTGTGTATTAATTTAATAAAAAATGAAACAAAATGAAAAAAGGTTATACTCTATAATGACAATTACCAGAATAAGATGGGTCTTTTTTTTTTTGCAGCATGGTTAAAATAAATATGTCACACTACCTCTTGTTCATGTCTAATTGCAATGATCAGTAATTACTCTGGTATTTTTAATGTAATATTTCTATTTTCTCATGATGAAACATCCTACCTTATTCAGGCTGTATGTATTTAGTATCTTCTTTATATTTTATTTATGGAACTAAGCTGGAAAGATGACTTGTATAATAGATATAGAAAAAATTAATTTTCCACTCTCTCTAGAGGGAGAAGTTTTTGTTTTTTCCATTCTTAGTAATCTTCATTGTATGTGTGATGCTCTGTTGCACCAGCTCACAACTTGATTTGCACACTCAGCAAAGGTGTTAATTTAGTCTTTAAGTGTAAAATTCAACCCTATTTTGCCAAAGACTCTATAATTCCTCACCCATCACAATTTATTCCTACCGCTTTCACGTGGTTTTGGATTACTACCCCAGGGCCACATAAGCTCTGTGAGTGAACAAACGCATCAACAACAAATAATCTGCCACTGGGAGATTTGCCATACAGGAAGATGCCGCAATCGAGTATTTCAACTCGCACATCAGTTTGAAAAATGTGTTCATTTCTGACAGACAGAGTAAATCCGATTATAGTTTGCTGTATCATACTCTCTATTAGATATCTGTGTAGAACAAAAGACATTGGTCAACTTATTTTCTGGGGCTATACTCATTTTATTCAATGGGACCCTCAGTGCATTTTCATCTTTTATATCACCAGACTTTTCTTTCTCTTAGAAAATTTTCAGAATGCTTTGTACTCTGTTTAGAGAAAATGTAATACTGACTGAGGTCATTTTTTATCCGTACACTGAGGAAACATTTCAATTAAATTATCTGGGAAGTTTGTGAGACCTCTACATTATGGTTTGTTGAGGAACATGACAAAAACTTTATTAATTTACAAAAACACACAGCTTTTGGCTTATGAATACATTTTTGGCCTGGTTTAAGAAAGTCAGCAGTGGCTTACCAATAGTATAAAAAGTATAGAAGCACAGACAGGGAACAGAGTGCAGATCAAATCCCTTGCCCATCATACATGAATCCCTAAACAACTTTCTACATCCTGTACAAAAGTAAATGGAAATGTCTTTTCCCTAATTGTAATTCAAGCAGCCTGTAACTGAACTGATAAAACAGATTTGTAATATCTATATAAACATAATTTCGAGGATACATTGCTTGTTATTCAACCACTTTAAAAAAATCACAAAGGTTTTTTAAGAGTTCAGGGACAGCTCAAAGCTACATATGTAATCTTTTCTTAACAGACTTTGAAAAGTGATAAAGTTTCTTTTCACTTCCTGAAGCAGCAAAATTATATTGCCAATGACAGGATTTGTTTCATTGGTGATTGCAGCACAGTGACCACAAGATGTTTGAATGTGTCTTGTCAGCAGGCTTTGCTTCATTAATCTGCCTGATTGATTCGGCATAGCTCTGTGACCTTGCTTTGCACTGTGTGACCTACATGCCATTTTCACCTGATCTCCCACTGTAATTGTTAACAAACAAAAGAGACATAGAGTGAAGCGAAGGTTAAATTTCAACTCAAACTGTTAATTATAACCAGGAATGACACTCATCTAAATTAATGAATCCGTTTTAATTTCTATGTGATTGTATTTGCTCAACTGGGTTAATATTTTACATTTATTGTGTTCAGTAATATTATTAAGACTTGATTTGTCCCCTATTTTGTAGCTATTTCCCACCCAAGTTCCTTTTAAAACAACTACCAAAATAAAGTTCACTGCTGAACCAGAAAATAAACCAACATTGTAAGACTGAATAAACATCTAATCTCATAATCACCTCCTCTGGATTACAGATAAACCCCTCTCTGTTTTATTAGGCCCTCGGATTATATCGTGATACTACATAGTAAGAAAATGAGGAACAAGTTAATTAATTTAATATTCAACATGACACCTTGATTATTTGGGCTTACTAAGCCCCAAGTTCCCCTTTTAGACATGAGTGTAGAGTATAAGGAGAATGTGATACAGCAGAAACCTGAAACATAAACATGATATACTGTCAGCATGAGTGATTTGATCTAAATGTAAAGTAAACGTAAATGTGCTTTACATTTCTCTGTAGGCTGCCCGCGGTGCAGCTCATGAGAGAAATCAATGTCAGCTGCTAATGTGTGATCGAGAGGCTTTTAGTGATGCAGAAAGCATGCACAGCACAACTGCTTCTGTAGAGGTGATGCATTATATTCTGAATCTTTGCTCTAAAATGCATTATGTGCAATATGAGTAGATATACAGTGCTTAACAAATTAATTAGCCCAGATTTGGCTTAAACCAACCCAATGGTAGGTTCATGCCACCGCTGCCCTAAATGAAAAGTATTGGTAATTATTGCAATCATTTTTATGTTACTGTAATGGTTGATCTACCAGCATGTGCAAACTATTTAACTGAAACAATATATTTATTACTGAAATACAATTACTGTTTTTATCTGTGAATTTTCAAAGCTAAAAATATAATAAAGCACATAATTCTTTTTTTGATTAAGATACCAAATTATAGTTATTTGCCTGCATTCTTGACTTCTCAGTGAAGTCCAGTGTGCCCTATCAATTTCAAGTATAAAACATTAATTCACACACTTTTAGTTAGTTTAGTTAAAGCAAACACAGCTTTAATGCGACGTACACCCAGAAATTTGTTTTAAAAAATCTGTCTCTTTTATACTACACGCGCGTACACACAGACAAGGTACTCTTTGTTCACATGTATGCCTGTGTAAGACGTCATATGTTAATGAACTTATGCATAGTCATGTAACCACAATAAAGAGCAGTGTTACGGGGGAAGCTGGCTGAGAGCGACTGGGGTTCGAGCAGAAAGAACGGCGCCCGTCACAGTTCTCTCCCTCGTGCACGAGATCAAACAAAGAGCTCTGCTTGGTGTCCAATGCTTTTTGCTGTTGTAATAGAATTATCTCGTTCCAACGGTGGGTCTGTGCCAGACAGAGCCAACAGTATCTATGTGGAGCAGAAGCATTTTTGAGCTGCATGCACACTTAACAACAACTGGATCTGAGGCACTCGAGACACCAAAAGTTGGGTTGACCCCTGAGCCCTATCCTTTGGATGCATTTCAAGCACAAATTAATGGGAGAAGACCAGCCAGGTAGGAGACAAGGGGCAGACCAAGACATGCTGCAGGGGTTACATCTCCGTTTGAGGCCGCCTAGGGAGACGTGAAGGCAGCTTGGTGGGGGCGGTCTGAACTGCTTTGCTTGCACTGCTGCAGCAGCAATCCTGACAAAGATAATAAGTAGGCCTACCCAGAAGATGGTTGGATAAAAAGCTCTCTGTTTTTTTTGTTCAGCAGTCCTTTTGCTTTGTAATTGGTTTCTTTTCAACGTAGCTACTTTCAAAGTCTGAAAGGACTGCATGTGGTAAACATTTATATCACAGGCAGAATAGATAGGCAGACTCTAAATAAAACCCATCACCACAAACTATATTCTGAAAAACAAGCAAAGAGTTGAGTGAACAGTTTATGAGACGATCTCAACAAACAGCCCCTGAACTGAGTGTCACAAGGCCCAAGGCCATTCATTTTTATTATAAATATAAATCTTTAAAAATGGGTCATGAATCATTTTTAAAGGGTGCGTAATCTCCTAAAACAGCTGGGCATTGAGCACTCTAGATTTTACGAGTGTTCCTCTAACTCATGAAAAAAGCATCTACAGAATCAGGTCAGTGTGTCTGCTAAGTCGTCCCACCAAGTATGCAGGACAGATTCACAGACTCATGAGTATAACTGTTTATCAGCTTCATTCATACTTTTTCTGTATTAAAATCTAAAGATCAGTGTCAAGCTTACTGGCTTTGTTGTGATGTTTACTAATTGATAATAAATCAAACTGTAAAGGTTCTTATTTGTTATTTTTGAAGGTGAGTGTTTTGTGTGCGACTGTGTCTTAGTCAATGTTATTGATATAGTTATTCTCATAGTGCCTATTTCTATATTTGCTACCCGCTGTTCCATTTTTCCTCCCAGTTTATAGCAGGCAGGGTTCAGAGATTTGTCAGAGCTGACCTCAGAACATAACATTTCCACTGCCTTAGGCTGTACACACAAATCGCAGCCCTGCAGACAGCATGTGAACGGCAAAGACATTAGTCCCATTTATTACCCATCCTGGCCAAAATAGTTTTTGTTCTTCACAACGAGAGTTCGGCAGGCATTTCCAATTACCAAAGATACTGTGTTGACCCTCGAGGGCATTTGGGAAGATGAAAAAAATGTAGATTTGAGGAGGTTCAATTCTATTCAATCAATATGCTTTTTATAGGCTGTGCAGATCTGTCAGAGGAGCAGCGGTATCTTTACCCTCTGCAAAACATCTCTGACACAGGCTGAATCATGGCATGATGTATGAGGATCAGAGCACATAGCGCAGGTTTCCATTTCTGTAACTTCAAAACCCCGTTTGATTTTCTAACCTCTGACCTGCTTCAGTTTCAAGGTATGATATATTGGTCTGCGACAGCCACTCAGCTCTGACTGTTAATGAAAATCTGCCCAGAAGGGTAAAACCTGGCGTTGGAGATATGTGCATGTCACTCTAATTAGTGTCCCACTGGTTAGTAAGGAGGCCTTTTGATTGGATGATGGAGCGTTGACTGACTAATTGCCTGGAAGGGAAAGCTCTGATCCTTGCAAGCCAGACAAAATACTCAAGTGAGTCCAGGTGAATGATAAAGATTTGTAGAAGCAGACGTCATCAGACTGTCACAGAAAGACTGTTTCACTAAGATAAGAGTGAATGGGAAAAGAAGTAAAATGGAAAATTTCCTCTCACAATAGCATTGTATTTAGCATTATGGGCTCTCCTTCAGCAAATATCAAATTGGTATTCAAATTTATCACAGTCAAATATTTTGCTGTACTGCAGTCACAGTCTGCGTAAGAATGACCCAAGAAGATGTAGACCACAGAGTCTAATGTTCATAAACTGGCTTGATGTACGCAGCTGCATCATGGTTTGGGTTTTTTCTATTAGTTGTTGTAGGTTTGGCTCCCATTTTACTTTATGTTTCTCAGTGTTTACTGTGTCTCCTATTATCCTTCTTTAGACTGGATACAAAGGTTATCCTCTTTAGACTGCATATGAACAATAGTAGTGTGTTGTCACCCAGACTCATACAGTGGAAACAATGAATCCATACACTGAAGCATATGCTGCTTTATTGTAATTTTTACTCCAAATCAAACTATAATCTACTAAATGAATGCAATGTTCAATTTTTTTTTTTTTAAAAAACCCACTTTTGTTTACTGAAGTAAATAAGTTAAATGAGCAGTACTTTAGATTCATCATCTCATAGAGGTCCATCCAGCCAAAGGAGTTGCATCCTATTGGCCATTAGAAATAATGCAGTTAATTATCTTCTGTTTCTGTGTATTTCCCCTTTTGCTTGCCCTGCTTCCTGTTTTTTCACTTTGTTCTCTATATATTTATAGCCTTGTATATCTCTCCCTTACTTTGTTCTGTGCTTGCTTTCTTCGTGCCATTTCTTTAGCCTAGTTTGTTAGCCTTCATCTGCTCCCCTGCTTCTGCTTAATTTGCTAACCTTGTTTTGCAACAGCTTAAGTTAAAGCCTGCTTTTTGTTTTTGTGTTGCCCTAAAATAATCTTGTAGTGTTAGCTGTATACAACTTTTAAGTAATTCTGTGATTTTTCAAATACATTTCTAATACTGTACATAGTCCAATGAAAGCTTAAATAACTCTACTATAACCGAGCAGCTGTTTAACTGAATAACAAGACACTTTCTTGCTTTACACCATAGTTTGATGAACAGACTTTGGAGCAGAGTGTTTTGCCCTTGTAGTGGCTCCTGGCAAAGAAAACACACAGGGCAGTCCACCATAAAAGCCAATCCAGTGTGTGGAATTTCTGCTAATGAGCTTATGGTGATTGGCAGTAAAGTTTTAAATTAAATATGCCACAAATTTTAAAACTAGTTATCTGTTAATACAACTTGACTTCCTGGATCATATACATATACACAGTAATAGCGTACTGTTGTTTTCAGTCTGATTCGCTATACTTTTTTGAGTTGTATTTGTGGCAATTCTTCATATAAATTACTACAAATGATAAAAAAACGGCATCAAGATGATCAACTAGTGTTCAACCTAAAGTTAGTCAAAAATTGTTATAAGAAAGGGTTTTAAATCGCCTGATGACTTACTTTAAGTAAATAAATAATGAAATAAGTAAGGTTCATTTATATAGTTCTTTTCAAGACAAAGATCAAAGATCACTCATAAAAAGCTAGTAGTAAGGTAAAATAAGAATGAAAAGATTTTAAACTGAAGTCTAAAGCTGACAGGAGCTGTTGCAAAAGTGTGGTGATGTGTTGAGATTTATGAGAGTGAACCTTACAGCAGCACTTTAGACAGATTGGAGGCAGTTAATAGATTCTTTACTCAGACAAGAAAACATGCATTATAATAATCTAAATCAGAGGAGATGAAGGCATGGAGAAGCATCTTCATTGCTTTTTGTGCTTTTGTGACACCAATAATTCTTAAATGAAAAACAAGAGTGGTTCAGAGACTTGATGTGAGCATCAAATTTCAAAGACTGATCACAAATGTCCCCAAGTTTCTCAGTGTTAGCTTTTATGTTGGATGAGAAAGAACCCAGTCACTGTCTGATGCAGGCAATAATCCTCTCAGGAGCAATAATTAGATGCCCTGCCTTGTCCGTGTTAAGCTGCAAAAGGTTATTTGCCATCCAAACTTTGATTGCATTCAGAGAGTCATTTAAAATGGATAACTTACCCAGTTTCTGAGGTTTAAACGAGAGGTATAGCTGAATGAAAAGATGATAAGAAATTATTTTAAAACTGCTCATAATGTGACGTAACGGGAAGCTTTACGATGAAAATAGCTGAGGACTTAACCCAGATCCTTGAGGAACGCCGCACAATGGAGCAGCAACACATGACTAAAAATTTACCACCAAAATCAAAAGCAAGGTATGAAGTGAAGCTAACCAATACAGGGCAGAAATCCCAGCCATGCACTTTCACCTATGTGTTAAGATCTGAAGGTGAGATGTTTCAAAGGCTGAGCTGAGGTAAGATTGAACAGTCACACTCATGTGCAGGCATCAAAAGATCATTTGAAACTTTAAGGACAGCTGATACAGTCGAATGTCATTTTCTGAAACCAGACTGGAACTGATCAAAAAGATTAGTTTTTTGTTAATTGCATCCCAAAAACCTTTGCTAATAATTAGCAACAAAAAAGAAACTTTATTATTTACTGGTGGGTAATAATGGGTCTTAGTTTGTTTTTAAAAATTAACAGGGATTGGACAATAGTAGCTTGGGACACAATGAGCAGTCAAAGAGATTAATAGGGTCAAAAACTTTGAGAAACAAAGTTGTGAGTAAAATTAGCCTCCATTGCAAAACTTCTGATCATCACAAGTCACCACATGAATAACATTTGCAGTAGAAAAAAGAAATGGCTACACACAGTCTTACTAGGCATCAACAGTTAACGTGACTCTTAACTTTGCATTAAAAACAGTATCATCAATCCAAAATTCAAGAGATAAAAACTCCAGCAAAACCAGTAAATAACACCTTTGGTTGAAGGGGAAACAGCTTTTAGACGTTACCACGAATTAGTGAACTCATTGCAAAGGCTTCATATAAATAGTTCAGTGTTATTAAATTGTTTCAGTTTAAGAGTCTATTTTTTTATAACCAGGCTATTGACATAAATTTAATGATGCTCAAAAGTAAAGACATTTAAAAATGTAATGAAGTGAGGCTAGGGACATCATCAGCAAAGTAAACTGTATAATATTTTAATAAATACACTGTAATGCACTTAAAAAATAAACTAAAATGCAGATGGTGGCAATTACATTTCAAACTACATAAAGCAATTGACTTTCTTTTCAGGTTTTATTTTTCAGCAGGTATTACAAGTTTGACATTTGTCCACTTATACCTCTTGTATAGTAACACTGATGTAACGTGGCCAACCCAAGTTCTTTTTAAACTGATTATACGATTGAATGCTTGAATCACAAAGTAATAAGAAGCTTCTATATCATCGAGTAGCAAGAGGCATGTTGCTTGTGTTTGTGCTGATCACCATGGTGATCAAATTTACTAATATGTAACAAGTATACAAAATAATCAGTTTTCTGGAAAGATGGAAACATTTACAGATTGAAAAATGTTTGCAATGAAAAAAGAAAAAGAAAAGGCTGTTTAGCATGTAATATTTTAAATGTAACCTTTAACTTTAATTTGCACTTCTTATCCACATAGCTTAGAATTAGCAATCCCATTTTCTTAGCGATCAGCATTTAGCAAAATAACTGCGGTGCATTTCCCTATAAAAAGAAATGCCAAACTTGCATCTTGACACTCACTGACACCCTTTGACGTTGTCACCATCTGTAATTTAAATGCAAACAATGTTAACCAATTTTTAAAGCAGGTCTCTCTTTGTAATGATTGCATTTTGGTTCCTCTCCAGGCCTATTGTACTCAACTGTTGCCCACAACAGCTTATCTGTTTACATCTTGGTTGAGAGGAATCCTTAGAGAGCCATAAATCCTTTATAATTCTTATCAGTCTGCTTGTCTAGATAAAAGCAAACCTAAACCTTATGACATTAAACTTTTTTTTTTTACAGAAACAGGAAAAACACTTTCATTAAGAACCAGAACAACAGCATGTACAGATCATTATTCAAATGAATAAACACATCATGACACACGTTTCTATGCTAATTAACAGGAATAGAATGTGAATATGTGCCTGAAAGACAGATTTTTTGATGTTTGTCTTTCTGTTACTGCTACACATACAGATGCATACCAGCAATATTATGCCTCCCTGTTCCAGAGATGACACAGTAGGCACATCTGATCTTACTAACTGTACAATATTTCTGCCAATATTCCTTTCTCCAGTGAAAAGCTGAGTTTGCTGCAGGCAGCCACATGACTTAAGTCCTCCCATCAGAGCTGAATGGCCACTGATTTAAGATTAAGTCTGAGAAGAGGTGTGGAGCAAAGGAATTTCATACACCAGTAGGCCTGAAAACTCGGTTCTGACTGAGCAGTCAATGTGATTGAGGTTGACATGTGGTTAACTGTGCTATGCTAATCATGCGCAGCAAAAAGGTGTATTGCTGCGTCACCGTATGTACACCTGTTTGAATTCACTGAACATGGATGTCCACGAGCAGAGACACTCTGTGCTGTTCTTTTCTCTTGACAAATTTTCTGTACTTGACCTAAAAGCTGTGAGCAATTTAGCTCACTTTCTTTTCACCATAACGACGGAACTTACTGGCCTCTCTCTGTCTCATAAACACTATATTTTTCAAGCAGACAGCTGGTCAATGTTGGCTCTGATTGTATTTTTGCTGCTGGAATTGAGCCATCAGTGGCAGCGGTGATGAAGCATGAGCTGTTTGACATAAACTAGTAAAAGTGACAAGAAGATCATTACTGTGTCTTACCTTGGTCAGTTGCTGCTCGTAAATAAGCTGAAGGGCATTCTTTCAGCTCAGGCTAATGTCAGCCACACAGGAGGGGATCTGTCGCAATCTTTTAACATGATCACAGTCTCACTTGTGCCCCAGTAAAGTGAATCCTTTGTTGCTTACACTATCTCATGCTGGCATTACTTTTTTTTTTTTTTTTTTGTATTATCACAGGCGGACTAACCTGTGGTTCTCATGGGCTTGTGTCACTCCCCTTGGGGGTGGTACAGATGGTGCTTATCCACCCCCACCAGTCCGAAACCTGGTTTTCTCAGCTAGTTTTTGATTACAAATTAATCTAAATCATCTGCAAAAATCCACCCTTACCCCAACCAACCCACTCATCCACCAACACAGTGGTTTGAAAAATCCAGGAGCTCTGTAACATATTTTAACTGGTGTTTACACAGTACATTTCACACTGTTATGTTTTCAGAATATGAGTTACATCCACAGCGTCATCCATAAATGTAGAAGTAGCTGTAGTCTGTTTCACATTATTCAAATTTCTTTTTAAAAACAGACATTTTTCTCATTATCACCCATTACTACATTTGTACACACTTACTGCCACTTTGATAGGTACATCATGCTCTGCCTTCATTCTAAATGGCAAGGTAATTTAATCAATCCTCAGAGACTTTAGTCCGTATTAACTACACCGTTGCTATAGATTTGGTGATTGCATCATGTGAATCATTTTACATCCCAATGGTGGATTAAGATCTGGTGACTGTGTGTGTCATTTGAGTATAGTGATCTCATCACCATGTTCGGGAACCAGTTTTAGATTATATTTGATTATATTTGAGCCCCCAAGAATTGCTGCTTACTGACTATTCTTTCCTTTTTGGACTATTTTCTGTAAAACCAGGAAAATCCCTGTAGATCATCAGTTTCTGAAATACCCGGGCCAAGCCATCTGGCATCAACAGCATGTTTAAAGACACTGAAATCACATTTTTTTCTATTCTGATGCTGGCCACCTTGTCCATGTCTACATGGCTTTATTCTGTGCATTGGTGTCATGTAGTTGGCTGATCAGAGATTTGCGTTAACAAGCAATTGAACTGAAGTTTTTCATTTTTCCAAATGTAGGAGTGGATCGTTCCTAACAATGCTCCAGTTTAAGGATCATGGGTGATGTTATGTTAAAAATCATGTACTGGATTTAAAGATTATATACAAATGTTTCTATACCATCACTTGTAACACTTCCCTGTAGGACAAAAAATGTTTCATTTCCATTCTGATCAAATGTCACTTTAACCATGAGCAATGACGATTACATTTATAAAACACTGAAATGTTGAAACTCTTATATTTACTTTGCTCAACAAATATAGTCTTAAAAACTCTTGTTTTAAAAACCATGCTCTTAATATCTCCAGCTACAGGGGATTAACTTACACATTCCTTTATATGACTCACAGAGGATTTGTTGCTGCGAATGACCAAGCCCAAGGTTTATTTTCCATCTAAATAAGTCAAACACTCCACTACAGCTTGTTCTTAACCTACAACATTGCACATCTCCTAACAGACCTTACATCATATTTGCAGTTTATTTAATCTGTCTTTAACCGTTTACCGCAAATACTATCTGCTAGTACCATCTTCAAAATATCAATGTTAAATTAGGCAGAACTCATGTTAGCTAATGTGTTGGGTTATACTCCTCATTTGTTCATCATTGACACACTGTCTGAGCATTCAAAGACAATCAGGACAGAAAAATTATCCTCCCTGTATCAAGAGACAGAGTTAGAGCTGATCATCCAATGTGCCATCTGAATTCCATAAAGCTCCAATCCTCATTTCAGTCAGCATGACTCAGATAAGCAAAGACACAGAGGGGGGCTTGAGAAATGTCAGAGAATGACAATGAGGCTTTTGAAATTGCAGCCAGCCATCTGGATTAATGTGCAGAAGGGTTCGACCTGTTTTCCTCGCTCTTTGAGAGAGGGATGTAGAGGCTATAGCTGAGAGATTGACACATCACTGACTGTCATCTGTCTCTCATCCACTGTGAAAAGGACGAACACGCGAGACTGTCATGACCAACAGGAAACTCTCAATGTTCACCTTTCTCTGTGTAAACACTTGGAGCACATTAGACACAGCTGAATGTCCCTGAGCCCTCAGGCTCAGCATGCCAACAGGCCCCCTGCAGAGGAGGAAAAACATGAGACGGGAGCATTGCAAAGCGAGCATGTGATCAATGGAACACATTTTGTCTAGGTTATGTATGCACAGTGTTTATCAAGCTAACATCTTGGCTGCTATGTCTAGATGATTCTCTGTGAGCAATATGGGTTAAGCAAAATTATGTTGCTTTGTGATGCTGATCCTTGAATTAAGGAAGCTTCTTCAAGCGGCATAACTAAATTTTGGGTTATAATTTTAAAATTTCCACCTAATAACTTGTATTTTCGATGGTGGCGTGAACAACCTTCCATATGGAATCCATCCTTCACTTATCTCTGTTGCTTCTGCTGGATCTGTCAGCCAGTGCAGATAAAAGTGTTCTTCTTTATGCTACCACTAGACATCAGTTTACTCTGCTAAATATATTTAACAATAGAAACCAGTGAAACAACTATTAGCTTTATTAGTTTGTTGAAAACATTTGAATTATTCCAGCGGATTCATTTTAAATCCAAATCTTATCAAATGTTTCCTTTGTGCGTACACAGCACATGATATTTGTTTAGTATCGAGGGTCAAGGCCTGCTTCAGGCAGGCTTCCAAAGATGAATGAATAAATGTACAATTGCCTAGCAGGCTGATACAATGTATGCAGAATTTGATTTACATTTATCACATATTTGTGACACAGGAGAGTAAAATATATGCAACATCACCTCAGAATAATGAAAACAGCATTCTTTTAAGCAAATCTGATATTTATTGAACAACTAAGAATACGGCCCATAGTTCTCCATATTCTATCAGGCAATATCTTTTCTTTTCTTTTTCCTCTGGGCTTGATAACAAACCGTCTCCTCACAGAAACTCGGATGTCTTCAAACAGCTGAAAAAATATATAAGAGTGGCGACGAGGATGAGTGCATCAGTTCCGAGTCCACCATCTTTTCTTCCACATGTGGGTGAGCCGCCGATTCCATTTACTGCATGGCGGAAAATATTCGACAATTACATGCTAGTAATCAATGCCACGGGAGACGCATGGCCGGATGCTAGGAAACGCGCTGTTTTGCTACACTGGTTGGGCCCGGAGGGACAGCGGTTATTCTACACGTTACCGGAGCAAGGTGATACATATGCTGACGCCATGAGCACACTGGAGAAGCACTTTGTTTTTTTTTTTTCTTTTCTTTTTTTTCTAAATGACATCAGAAACAGCAGTATGCGACATTACGTGATGGCAGAGCTTCAGTTCATCCTTTGTCATTTTTTTTTTTTTTTTTTTAATAAATAGGACAGGGGGAATGAATGAGAGAAAGAGGGGGAGAGAAAGAAAGAAAACCAAAGGGGAGAAGAGACGGTGAGAAGGGGGGGGAAGAGAGAGAAAAAAAAAAAAACTCCTGGGTCACCTGTATGGAGAAAAAAAAACAAACAAACAAACAAAAAAAACAAACAGAGGAGACAGCAAACAACAAAGAGCAACATAATAATAGAGAAAACAAAGCACCATCACAATAAACTAGCTAGTCATAGATATCAATATTTACTAAATAATAAACGATATTGTGCAGCACGCAAGATAGACAGCGCACAGTGTGCTTTGAGGCAGCAGCCAAGAAAGCTTTAGTCCGCGTCTGTGAATACCCATGTGTGCATACCTGTGTGGATCAGCATGCTTGCATTCCAAAGGTTTCTCCATGTAATGATCTGCTAGGGAGTGTGGGGGGGCCACAGCCCCGTCCTCCAGGGTGTGAAGCGGGTATGGAGGAGATCAAAACTCCAGACATCCAGAGGCCCCCAGAACACAAGAGACCAAGGAAGACCAACAGAGGGGCAGCCGCGCCACTGTTCCAGTAAGAGCTGAGGAGAGTCCCAGATGAGGGCTCGCCCAGCAGCCGCGGAGCAGAAGTCAGGGGGAGTTGCAGTGACGCGCCCGTGAGCTCCGCCGGCCCCCAGCTGCGCCTGAGTGACCGAGCCCTAGGCCGAGAGGCCGGGGGCACCCCACCTCCAAAGGGGCCCGAGCGAGCCCCAGGCCCCAGGCCCCGACAAGCGGCCGCCAAGGAGTGAGCCGGTGTGTACCCGGACGCCCACCCCCAGACACAAAGAACCACCAACACACCGACACCTGAGGGAGTCCGCCACCGGCAGGGGAAGTGGTGGTGGGTGGAGATAGGCCTCCAAACCTTGGAGGGCCTGAGGTGTCCCCAGAGAGGTGGCGTCTGATACCCAACCTGACATATAGACACAGACATACAGGCACACACAGACACAAACATCCATTCCCACCCTCATGCTCTCATATGCACTCACTCCACACTCAACCAACGTGGAGACAGACATAAAGAGACGCTGTACACACAATCACACTCCCCAAGCGTACTCTACAAACCGGGTCTAGGTACCCTTGCCCCTGGAGGGGGGAATTGCACCCAGACCCAGGTGGTGTTACCCTTTTCCCTGCGGTGGGGAGAGGCAGACCACCCCGACTCCGCAGCAGCAGGGAGGCCCCACACCCCAGACCGCAGTCGGACGGCCAACTCCTCCTACTAGCCCTCCCGCTCCAGCAGGCCGCAGAGAATGTGCCGAAAGTGAATGTCGTGGCGTGCCGTCATACATTCAGACAGCGTATGCAACGAGCGGATGAGACTGTTTCTCAGTATGTGGTGGCTCTGAGAGCATTAGCTTCATCTTGTAACTTTGGACAAATGGAAAGTGAAATGATAAGAGATCAGTTGATCTCCAATGCTCATCTCAGCGCTGTGAAAGACAAACTGTTACTGGAGGATGAACTCACACTGGATAAGGCTCTAACTATTGCGAGCCAGGTAGAAGCAGCAGTCAAAAACGCTACTCTACTCTCCACACCCGGCTCGTGTCCGACCGCGCCTGTTCAGACAGTCGACGCGGCAAATTCCCACTCTCACCAGAGGAGAGGACCTCGCTGTGATTTATTTGTGAGTTTTGTGACTTAAGGTTGTTAAGTTACTACAGTAACCTTAACGGTACAAGTATTCATTATAAAGGACTATTTAGGCACCATAACAAGATTGTATGTTAAGATCACGGGTATAGTTCAAACACCCAGTAATGTTATAAGTGAAATAGGTATTGAAAATGCTGTCTGGTTGCAAAGTTTACTACTGATAATGTTCTGTGCAAATAGTAATGTTGCCATGCTAAGTAAGTAATACTGAGGTAGTAGAATTCTGTGAGAATGAGGAGAGATGTTGTGTTTACATACACTGCTAAGATGGTGAAGGGTTGCTTACAAGGGGGACTAAATATGAACATATACTCAGTTACCAGTAGGGGGCTCTGTGACTAAGGATGATGGAAGGAGAGAAGAAGTGAAGTGTATGGTGAGATGTAAAATGGCGAACTACTGCTGAATATATACGTTCCATTACAAACCAAGCCGTCTCCGTTCTTCTGTCGAAACACCACAAGTGGAAAACACCGTCTGCAACAAGCTTTAAATATGGCTGCATGCAATTCAACAATTTAAAATGCTCACACAAATAAATGAGGTGAATGTTGTGGTGTGTTTTGTATTGCTTGGACTAAACGTGATTGCATATGTGTGTGCAAATCAACAGTCATGATTAGTTCTTTTCTCTAGTTGCGTGCTGTTTTCCATGTTTGGGGTTGTATTTAATGATGTGGATGGCTCCTGCATGCGAGTATGAATAATTAATCTTTTTACAGTTTCTTCTTTTTCTTTCCACAGATATATGTGTGCAAGCTTAAGTTGGTCTTCTGGACACGGATTGTTGTTGTTACTGTTTAATTGTTAACTAGATGTGTCAATCTTCTTGTTAATTAAAAAAAAGTCAGCGTCCTCATCAGCTGAAAATACATGGAAATAAAGAAAAATGGATGTTTTTTGTATAGCTGTCTACAGAAGTGACACGCTGTATATATTTAGTTTGTTTTTGTTCTTAACTTTACAGGAGAAATCATCTCAGAAAAGACAAATACTCAGGGAGAAATACACAATGGATGCAAAAGTCATTCTTAAATGGGCTTCTTTTAATATAAAGAACACAAACTAAAGATCTGAAAATGCCAAGCAGACTAATACCTGTTGTTTGCACAGGTATGGCAAAAAAAATGCTCATCTTATGACCAATGATTACAACTAATAGGACTGCAGAGTTTGTGCTGGAGGTGATCAAATGTTTAGCTGTTTTAAGGCTGTTTTTGACTTCCTAAAAAGCTGTTTTCTATTTTTTACCAATCTGGATAGGCACTATTTTCCTTTGTGCACCGTCTCTTAAACACTAGTACTAAATTGCCATGATTGTACCTGAACTCAGTTACCAGTAGAATAATTTACAGCTGTTGAAGTGAGAACGTGGAGTGGCACAGTAAATTAGACAGCTGAATCCAATTGGAGCTGGTAGACTGAAAACCTGTGCTTTATTTTCAGGGTTGCAGAGGGGACACAGTGTGTTGCTTCTGGGCTGAGCTATCAATAGCTTTTACACCCACACCAATTTTTTTTCACTGCTGGCGGTGGCGAGTATTTATTTTAACTTCCTCTTTTGGTGCAGGACGGGCTGGCAAACTTGAATTTAGTTGTGAATTGCACTAGACATCTGCTGTTAAAACAGGGTATTTCTTTGCTTTAGCTTCTGAATACTCAGCTCCTGGACAGCAACATACAAAATAGGGCTTCAAACAAGAGGCCGAGTTTGTGACAGTGGTTATTACGTCATAGTGATTAGGACACAGCCTGGATTTGCACATATGTACTAATATCCAAACAAATCCCTTATCTCCCTTGGCATAGATGTTGCCAATATCAGTTGATTTCTAAAAGGAAGATAAATTAAGGAGCACCCTCTTTAAATCCACTGCAATTACTCTTCCCTACTTGTAATATGCTGTAGCTCTCCTTCCTTAATGTAAAACATAGCTCTATGTAATTCACTGAGCTTTGGAGCTGCATGTTTCATCCCCCCCCCTTTGGCTGTGATTAGTGACTAGTTAAAAGAGTGGAACATTGTTACTTTGGGGGGGATGTCGTACTTCTATCTTGAGTTTATGGTGGATAATACACAGTTGCTTGTATGATCGCTGAGTCCTGGGATTACAGCATCATCTCCTATTCATGGTCAAGGCTGACGTGCTGTTTAGTGTGGACACAGCTGGGCCATACTGATGAGTGACGTGTTTGCTGAAGGGATCTGGTTGATTGATGGTTGTCGAGCTGTTCTTTGTTTTGTAATGGGATCATGACGTTATTGGCAGATCCCTCTGTTCTAATGCATGCTGCCTAACTTCCATCCAAATTGTCTGGATGTGTGCCTGTCAGGCTGATCTTCGACAGTTTGGATTCGATTAGCCTTTATTGTCTTGGAATAATTTCTCACAAGGGATCAAAGACTGCAGGCCTTTCTCCTTAGCGTAACACTTGCAGTACATAATACTAATTTGAAACAGCAGCAATGTTTAAAAAAAACAAAACAAATCCAAGTAAACAAGTAACACGGGACAAAGTATATTGTGTGCCATACTAAGATGATCACAGATATGACTTTCCATTGTTTGAGATTTGTCTCATCTTAAGCATGATTTCTTTATATTTTGGTTGGTTTGCAGCGATTTATTAAAACATGTGCAAGCACACATGGAAACACAGTTTATAAGGCAAAAAGAACTTAGTTTGCAACTGTAAATGAGTCTCAAAGTCAATATTTGGTTTGACCAAATTGTTATTTCTTCAACACGGCCTGAGCTCTCTTAGACAAGCTTTGTTTTCAGGAAGACCGGCTTCTTAAAGGACATTCAAAACTCTTCTTTGGATGTTGGCTGCCTTTTGTTTAGTCCTCTGTCAAAATTCAACATGTTCCTACACGGCTTCAATAATGTTGAGGCCCAGGTTCAATCCATGATTGACAGTCTTCAAATGTGTGTTTTCTGTCAGGTAGACTTTTACCACATTTTGCCCACAGGTTTGGGATCACCGTCGTGCTGAAAAATGACCTCTGTCCTCTTCCATACATACATGGGGAGTCGTCACTCCATAAGACCTGTTGCCACTGATTTTCAGTTCAGGTTTTGTGTATTTGGCTTACCTCATCCTTTCCCCCGTTTCCCTTTCTTAAGAATAGCTTCTTCACAGCCACCCTTCCACTGATATCTTCCTGATTCTTAAGGACACAACTTTCAGATACTCATCATTTGTTGTACACTTGTCCTCTTTACTTGCAATTTTTAAGGACACATTTTACACCATGCCAGGATATACCAACTTTTTGGCATAATGTTATGGAGCTTATCTAGTTGTTAATTTAAAAATACAATTTTATGCCTGCCAAATTTAATTACATTTCATGGATTCAATTAAAGAACAAATTATGTTCCAATCATAAAACAGGTGACTAGCAACAAAGTTCCTTAAGACACAATTTAAAATCGATTCTTTGCTAAGTTGTTTGCTATTCCTTGAGTTAGGTGCCTTTTTTTTTGTAGTTGAATCATTATAATCATTACAAGATCTTCAGAAAACCTGAAGAACTCAAGGACATTTTGGAAAAAAAATACCAGAAAGTCTCGCTACTGGGAAGCAAAATGTAAAGAAATAAGGGCTGATGATTTTTTTCTTACCTTTTATTATATAACAATGAAAAAATGCAATAAAGAAAAGTAATAACTCAGACAGTATTTACAGCACAGACAAAAAGACTGTTAGTGTGTTTAAAATGACACATTTTTTTTGATCACTCCACAGTACATGTACCCAAAGTTTTACATCTGCTGACAACACTAAGACTGGTGCCCTCCTCACAGGTTATCATCAAGTACATGAGTCATTACTGTTGCCTCTGAGGCTGATGTAACAGGAATGCATTTTCAGTGAGATTCAGCTGAAACTCTGGCTACACTATCTCCATTAATTTCCCGTCTTTGAACCACACTACGGATGATGCCAACCATGCTCAACAGTATCCTTAAACTCTACGTTACCTTTCATCACTTTCATCACCAAAACAATATATATGTCTTTTGGATGTTAATAGATTTTATGCTAACTGTAATTCTTACTTACTTACAATTTCGATTTTCATCACCTCAAAGTAATTTTTTTTTATTAATTCCATTTTTGATTCCCATCCTATTGTTGCGCGCTGTTATTAGCTGGAGATTTTGGGGCCCCTCATAGTGACATGTGTTCATTATTCTAACACTGTCTGCAGATGTAGTTTTGTACTGATGTGACACCCACATGAGCATCATGTTTAGTCTCACCATTGTTTTAAGAAAACTCGCTTGTACTTTCTAGTTTCTAAAGTGGTCACTGTAACTTTCAAATTTTAACTTGTCTTTTGACCTACAAATATCAGCTCTAACATGTGTGTCAACTTTTTGGAGCCACTAGTGCAAGCTAACTTTGTTAACCTTCTAAATTATAAAAAAATCAATTTGCATGAATAAGTTCTGATTTGTATAATTTTTCTAAACATTTGGTTTATGTTGAACAAACAAAAACATATAAGGGGCTTCGGGTTGGGGTTAAAAAAAAAAATCACACTGATGTTGTGGACGTTTCAAAATCGCATGTATTACATATGATACAAATGGCATTCAAGAGTACCAGTAAAAACAGAAAAAAAGAAAAGCCATTAATTTGAGTAAAAACAACTAATAAAATCAGCTCCCAAAAATCAAAAGTGACAACATCGCCTCGTTCTCTGGACAACATCCAAAAAGCGAGGCCATCACAAGCTGAACTCCTAAAAATAGATAAAGAGGGAATTATCACTTTACTCTGTTTAAAGATCGACAAACACGGTAAAGCTACATTATTAAAATGAAACTGCATTGAAACAACAGCAGCCGGTGTTTGTACTGGGCTGTAAAATGAATTTGCAATATGGGAACATTTCATAGCATGCACCACTTGACTAAATTACTTTTTCCCTCCAGGTTTTCATTCTGCAATAAACGTTTAGGCAGACTCACTTCATTATTGTAAAAGTACCTGGAGGTGTTTGTACCTCTTTATTACCCTAACACAATATTAAATGTTATTAAAAATAATAATTAAAAAAAATACTACAAATGTTAAAGAACATTGGTCGAAAGGTTCGGTTTACCAGAGCTGCGGATATAAAGAGGACTAAACATCAGTGTGGACACAACAAACAAACTAGATAGAGTGTGAAGACTTCTGGCCACAAGCTATTATTGTAGCTGTTATTTTGTATAAGAAGACACGACACTGTATGACAGCAAATGGTATTTCCCTAAAAACGAGTGCTAGAACAGAAAAAACAACAAAAACAAAAATACAGTTTCCTGTCTCTCTGAAACACTAAGGATTACTCGTCCATCCATTAAAGCCAGCTTGTTATACACTTTAAATTGATGTTAAGTTCATAGTTTGCTTTAGACAGTTATGAGGAAATTCTTGCCTTGTTATTATGGAGAATATGAATATGAATATGCAAGGGTTAAAAGAACGTCTAGAGTATATAAAGGATTAATGTTGACCATACTGCTTTAGAGCCTGGTTTCTGGGTTCCTCCCCTACTTCTTACTGGCTCTTGAGGTCACTGGCTGAGGTCTGAGTCCTGCAGCCTGTGGATGCCCTCCAGGGCCTGTATAAGCTGGTTGAAGCTGCACTTTTGGTTCGTTAGAGCACCATGTGTTTTGAGAGCATTCTGTTAGGTTAGGTTTCTTATGGTCCTTGTTAGCTTGTTTGTCCTTGTTACACGTGATTTATTCTTTGTTGCAGTGTTTACATTGCCAGTGTAAGCCTGTTTTTTCCTCTTTTCTTTCTCCTGTTTTTCCTTGTCATGTTAAAAAGTTGAGATAAAGGCTTGTAACTTTTCTTTTGACTAAGTTAATTGATGCAATTTCATTTTCGGTTAGGGCGGTTTTATTTGTTATGCTGGCCTTGGCTCTGCCTGAAGTAAATCAATGCTTTCTTTTTAACATCCAGACAAACAAAGCTTTAAACTAATCCAAACAGTGTTTCTCCATCTCATTTTATGCCCTTCCCCTTACTCCTAGACCAACCTGGGGACATGACAATGACTTTAAAGGATAGTCAGAGTAGTTTTGTGAGGTCTAAATCAGCCGTCAGGATGATTGGATTGTTGTTGTCTTTGTGGTGGTGTTTCTGAAAGCCCTCTGCTGCCTTCTCATCTACTTATCTTACATACTGTCTCAGTGACACTGCTGCTAAGATGACAGAGACGAGCAGGCCTCTCCATGATGAAAGGGGTGCAGAAAGGGTGGTTTCAACCCCAGCAGGGTGGAGAAAGTGTATGATGTGTCGTCATTACTGCTGCGGGATTTCTGGTGGACATGGTGCGATCATTTGGAAGTCAATCCCTGAGCAGCCGGCAGGGCTGAGTTGCTTCTCTGCAGTTGGCCCAAATGGCTTGTCACTCACAACAAACTAATGTAGAGTCGACAAGTTGCTCTAATGTCAGACGGCCATAACCAGAAAATTAAAAGTGACACGAAATCCTAAAAAAATGACTGATCAGACTAAACCAATTAAAAATCGTCATTTAGCAAATTAAATAGTTGAGCAAAAAGAAATTATAGAACTTTAAGCTTCTTTATTTTTCATTCAATTAAGCCACGGGTGATGTGTTTTCACTGAAATTACATATATTTTAATGTGATTTGTCAAAAATGGCATTGGCCTGATGATAAATGAGTTAGTGGATTAATTATTGTTTATGTATTTTTAAGAAAAGCAAGTTGATGAAGCCAATCAAATCATCAAAAGCTCCCTCAATAACACATTACAGCTTGCTTTTACTTGCAACCAAATTTTTGTGGGTTAAATCAAAAAGATACCATATGTCAGTCTTCCAAACTAATTCTCAACATTAAATATAAGCATATTATGCAAAATGGTGAACTTTATCTTCAACAGGAAAACTGACTGAAGGTTAAATTGAGTGCTTCTTTGCAAGATGACTGCTTGGCTTCCCTTGTAAGTCACTTCTTGAATCTTTGAGGGGCCAGTCATTTGTCTGCTCTTAAAAACAGAGAGAGGAACAAAGGAGGAGATCTGGGGAAATGCATGTCCTGTCTTTTTTGAATGTCAGTTAGAAACACAAGTCCCCTATTGCAACTCCAGAGCCCGTTCTGCAGACTAATAGTAACACTCAAAACATATCACTGCTCTCATGTGCATAAGCATACTTCTTGTTTTAACCTTGTAGTGTGTCAGTTAAGAAATGAGACATTAACTGAGCATGGTGGTGAAACTATGTTTCTTTGATGGTGGCTGAATGAAATTGAAATGGCTATGAAATTAGTGAATTATTAGCTAGAAGTATAGCTTCGCTTCTCTATTACAGCAGTTTTGATCGATACTAATCGTCTTACATGAGATGAGCAAGGTTTCAGCTGCACTATTGGCCTGATGGACACAAAATAGCAGGAAAAATAAAGCAGATATAGATTCAAAATGGATGACACATGCGTTCATTGCTTGTACTTTCTAGTGATACCCTACACTTGAGTGAAAGGTATCATCTCTGTGTTTCTCCATGGATAAACACTGACCTGTGTCTCCAGTGACAGTAGAATGGCTAGAGCTTCTTGATGAGTCACAGAGGCTGCCGTTTAAGAAACAGAGTGGGCGTCTTTGCTTGACTGATTACAAAATGGAAAGTCCAATTGAAATGATTCCCAGAGGCAGATTGTTTTATATTGCTGCGTGATCTCTGTAAACAAGGATTTTTGTTTTTGAATTCGTTTTGGCACGAGCTTCCTTTGTGTGATTAGCGTAAAGGATCCAATTGCTGAGAGCTGTTGTGGTTTTATGAGTGCTTCTGTACCCTTGGGTGATAGCTCAACCACAACATGCAAACTGTACAACAAATTAATAGGAAATGGCTGATTTAAAGCCTGAAAACTGGCAAACTTGTTCATATGAGTGAATGTCATTCAGGCGCATCCAGTAGTTCGAGACATGGATTTCACATTACAGCTGCAGAGCAAGGAAACAGGATTAAGGAAAGAAAAAAAACATTTTAGATTAAAAACAGTAAAGTACAAATCAAGATTTACACAGTAATGAAAAACAGGATTATGGATTTGTCACACAAGAAAGCGGTACAGTCTGTATCTAGTGGAACACTGTTCAAATACTTACGGCGTGTTATCAGTTGATGTCGTATAATAAGTGCATGTTTGTAGCTCTTTTCCCTTCTGCTCTTGGTTGTAAACAATGCTTTTGACAGAAAGCTTTTCCCACATGGCAGCCGATTCCCAGAGCCAGCCAACCAGGATGTATTACAATTATGATTATATTTATTTAAATGACAAACAACCAAACTTGTTCCTCTTTGTCCTGTAGAACAAAACACAGCACTTTTTAAAACACAGGACAACGTTGTTTGTGCATTTTCCGTTCAAGGGATAAGGGTGAGGCTGACAAAGATTAGGTTTGGATTAGGTACAAAAAAAAGGCAATTTCATATTCACAGGAGAACCTCATTAAAATTAACCATATGTTTATGAAGGAATATCTACAAAATGATTTACAGAAACCGCCTCAATATTACAGTAAATAGAAAATGAGCTTCGTACGTCAGACTTCTTGTGTGAACACATTTATGTCCTCTTCTTTTGCCGGGCAAAAGAATGATAGAGGGAAAAACAGGCTATAAATGTTACTTAACATTTACAAAGTTGCAACAACAACACAATGTGACATGATTAATGTATAGTTTAGACAAAGTGCTGAAGCATTTTTGTAACACTTTATAATACAGCCTGTGACTAAGGGTCTAATTTCCCTGTAATTACATGGAATTTCAAAGCATTTTATTTGAAAGTATAATTGAACTATATTTACCTACAAATACTTAAAGATTGGTTCCTGTAAAAAACTGGCTTACCTAAGAAATAATTATAGTGTATGTACATTTAAGTATTATCTAAGTAAATTTAAGTAAAGTGGAATTTCATTGTAATTTTGCAGAAAAACAGATAATATATCCATGTATTGCGTCATAAATGGATTAATCTGGCCTTTTTACCTCTTTTACATCAAGACAAGCCAAAAAAATTCATTATTGCCATTAATTTTGTGACAAATACTCATCGTACCAAATGCCCTTTTTAAAGTTAATAAATACAAACTTTTATTGCATTTTATGCTGGGATGCACTGCTCTTGTTCCTCTTGTCTGTCACTCTTCCTTCACCAAAAACTACTATTCAAGAGGCATTGTGGCATACTTTGAGTGCCCTAGATAGGGTTTTGGAATTCTTACTATGCACTTAGATCAGACTAACAAAAGGTGAATACGCTCATCGACTATTTTGTTACATACATCTGTTTAAGTTTTATTTACACAAATCTTTAATCAATCACATGCTAGCAACTCATTGTTTTTGTAGAACTGGTCAAAACAAGCTGCTGAATCTTAAACCCAGCACTGGAATGTGGAAGAAAGGGGATTTCAGTGACTTTGAAGGTGGCATGGTTGTTTGTATTTCAGAAACTGCTGATCTGCTGAGAATTTTCCACACACCCATCTCCAGAGTTTACAGAAAAAAGGTCTGAAAACGCTTAAATATTCAGTGAGCAGCAGTTCTCTAGGTGAAAAGGCCGTGTTGATGTCAGAGGTTAGAGGAGAGTGCTCCACGCTGCTTCAAGCTGATAGGAAGGCAACAGTAACTCAAATAACGACTTGTTAGAACCAAGGTACACAGAAGAACATCTCTGATTACACAACACATTGAATCTGTAAGCACTGGGCTACAACAGTGCAGGACCACACCAAGAACATGAAACTGAGGCTACAATTGACATGGACTCACCTAAATTGGATTATAGGAGATCGGATAATCACTGGCTGGTCTGATCAGTGTCAATATCTGCTGCAAGATTCAGGTGGTAGGGTCAGAATTTGGCATTAACAATATTAAAGCACAAATCTATCGTACGTTGGATCAACAGTTCAGACTGCTGGTGTTGGTGTAGCACTGTGGGGCATATTTCACACTCCTGGCACCACTGGACTTCATTTAAATGAAACAGCCTACCTGAATATTCTTGATGAATCAGCTCAAACTTTCTTGAACATGAGAATGAGCTCATGTGGAGGCTGGAGACTGCCCTCCACAGTCTCCAGAACTCAGTTTAGTGACTCAGTATCAATAGAGCGAGGAGACTTGCATCATGAATGTCCAGCCAACAAATCTGTCAATATGGAATCATATTAATATGGACCAAAGAACGACATTTCCAGAACCTCGTTGAATTAATGACGCAACGAATTAAAGTAGTTCTGAAGCCAAAAGGGCATTCAGCCCAATGCTAGCAAGGCATAATAAAGTGTCTGGTGAGAGTATATCATATTACAGTATATGCTCAGCACTGAAAGATTTCTGATACAGCTAGATCAACTCACACTGTTAAACCAATTTTTATATTGTCTCTCTTTGGCAGATCAGATATTTAGTTTTCCTAAAAAGCAGACGCTTCTTTTTAGTGAATCTAATATAACAGGTGAAAACATATAATAAATATTTTTGATAAAAAGGTTCTATCTCCATTAGCATTTAAAAAAATGGAATAAAAGGAATAACGTATCAGAAGAATCATTTGAATCAGTTCCACTATGGGAAGTTTTGGCAGTGAGTGAAGCGTAGAACACAAAAACACAGAAAAGACAAAAAGAAAAGCAAATTAAAGTTAAGTGCTTGAAATAATGGTGATGTTAGAACACAGCAATAGACCATAATACCATATGAGATATGCTGAGAACCGAAGTGCAGACTTGAAGTGCTTATTTAAAGTATGAGTCTGGAGCAGAGTGCGATCGCTACGGGTCCAACGGTTCCAGGGTCACTATCAGTAGTTGAAGAGAGATAGAGGAGAGCTCATCATTCAAAACCCAGTCATCCATCTCTTCCTACTGCAATCCCTCAGAATCTATCCATACCTGCTTCTCTCCCCCTCTCTTTCTCTTTCTGTGGCATTGCCAGGTCCTGCTGAGGCAAGAGACAGCGTTGTGTATTTGGGGGCTTCGAGCCAAGAGGCCTCCTAGGGAAATTACCTAGAGCTTGCTGGGCATTTAATGAGGTTCACAATGATTTATGGTGCCTTATGTACCGAAAACAGAATCAGGGACCTGCATATTGGCTTGTTACTGATTAATTTCACACTCTAAGTTTACCCTGGATACATTTCAATATCATATTGACATCACTGTGATGTCTTCTACTTATTGCTTTACAAGAAGGGAAATTAAAGTTCTATTAAATTAAACTCATGGATGCCTGTTTGAATGTTTTGCCGTTGTTTATTTTGTTTATGTTTTGTTATATTGAACATAGAGGTGAAAAGATTTGGGATCAGATAAACACCAATCCTATATCTGCCATGCTCAGCTTTATTCTGCCTCCCTTTACATCGTTTTTTTTTTCTCTTATGTATCATCATAAGTCAATATAGTCTAACAAGGCTTACTGACCACTTACCTCTCACATACACGAGTAAATAATTCAACAGAATAATTCATATTGACACAACTCTGCCCTTACTCTCAAGTAACAGTATTTCCTAAAAGTGTGTTTACATGCATTCAGCCATCAACAACTTCTCAAGAAACCACTGTTTCTTTTTTCCTTGTTTCTTCACCATGAAACCAAGACAAGTTCCTTGTTTGTGTACAAACTTGGCAACAAACTTAATTCTTAATTCAACATGCAACATTACCATAATGATTATGGTCATTATGGTAACGTTGCATGTTGTGGCATTGAATTGTCAGTTGTTTGCATAGATAGCTCAGTAGGTAGAGTGGTGACCCCATGATTGGGTAGGTCAGGAGTTTAAATCCACTGAACTCCTGACCTTCCGGGGGTTTGAGTCCACTGAACGGCTACCCTGAGGTACCCCCGAGCAAGGTACCATTCCTACACACTGCTCCCCGGGCACTAGATTGGTGGCTGCCCACTGCTTCACTGAGTGAATGGGTTAAATGCAGAGAGGAATTTCCCCACAAGGATCAGTAAAGTATACATTAGTATACATCCTCAGCCTATAGTGGTTAATTGTTTGATGTCATTTGCACATTGCTTGAGAGTTGTCCCCTATTTGGACATGATAAAAGCATTGGTTTTGAAGGAAAAGTATATATTTCCAAAATGGTTGGTGAGTGGTTCCTAGAAGTTGCAAACTATCTCCAGTTGAAATTGGCCACAAAGAGGTTGCTGGACCAAAAACCGCATTGCCACTGTCGTCTGTAGTTCGCATAGATGATGCCGATGCTAACTATTAGCCAAGCAATAGCAAAACTTGAAAAAGTGCAAACTGGTAGCTGAGAGCTTTAGCTTACAACCAACATGATTCATAAATACATACTCTACTACTCTACTTTGTGCTCTCTTTCCATTTTGTGCAAATTTTTCAGTTTCACTACCATTCAGAGAGAAGATATTGAATATTTGTAGATAGGTCAATGAGTTCTATGCAAACTACAGATGACCGCAGCAATCTGCTGGCAACCAAAGCGACTGCAAGGAGATTTTTGCCAGAAGGAGTGGGGGTGGACCCATTTTTGCCTTGCAACTGTTTGCTGCCTGTGTGACTGGGGCTTTAGCAACCAGTTTCCCAGCAAACACCAGCAGTCACTTCATCGAGGGTAGCGCATTTTCGCTTACCGGTCTCTAGGTCTGTGTGACTGGGGCCTCATTCACTTGCCCTTACACTGTCACCATGATTGTCACATGCCCAAATGGCAGATAAGATAACATCTATGAGGTTAGCGGTGACGCGCCTGCAAAACTTCAATAGCCAGTCAAATTGTTTCATATCTAGCTAGTGTGTGGTTGTCACTGGTGCAGCTTTGTATTCTACATCACAATGGATGAGAAGTTGATTAATGCAATGAGTACCAACCTTGCTTCACATCAACAAAGTCACAGGTAGCTAGCTAAGCACATTGCAACTGCTAATGCAAGCTCTGATAGATTACCTTGTGAGTGAAAGCACCAGCAGATAACTCCAGCAAATGATGGGTGGGCCAAACATCAAATGTAACAAAACACATTGTGTGTATCTCTGCTTTAGAACGCTATATAACTTGCTGTCCATTTTTATTCTGTTAAGGTTGTCAAGTAATTAGTGTATGTTCTTTGAGAAAGAGCATTTTTCAAGTTTTATCTCCAGCTGCTATGTCATTCAGACCGATGACACAAGGGTCACTGGCTATATTCGAGCTGCAAATGAAACCAGGCAGTCAGTCTTGTGTCCAGGGGGAACAATGGATTATCTAACATCAGGCCTGCTCCTTTCCCTCTCAATCTAAACGCTAACAAGTCTATCTTCGGATCAGTTAATAACAAGGCACTTCTCTGTTGGCCAGATCTTTTGGTCTCTTTCAATTAGAGTTCCTCTTATTGACCCCAGATTTGAAAGGGAGTCTCCCTTGTGGTAAATCCAAGCCAGCAAGTCTTTCATAGCAGGCGAGGGTTTGTTGACTAAGATTATCAGTAATGTCTGCTGTGTGGCAGACTGGAGGGAAAAAAAGCATCATTTTAAGAGTTGAGGAATTTAACGATGAGAAGTAATTTTAAGTCAAAATTATAGCACTGACTGAAAAGATGTAAGAGTGGCTCTGTGAGTAAAGAAAATAATAATTTCATCAGCATCTTGTGCCTGTCGCCATATCCTTTCCTCTAATTCTCCTTTCCAAAAAACAAGCAGACAGATCTCAGTATGGCTTGTGCAAATATTCTCACAAGCTGTTGTCAATAAATGTTTGTTGATGGTTCTTTTTTTGTTCACAAAATCATAAAACTAACAAGGAAAAAAACAGATTTGTATGAACAGCCACAACATTAAAACCAGTGACAGATGAAGGGAATAATATTATCCAGCGTTCTACTGGGAAGCTGTGAGACTTTCTCATGACGCATATTTCTGAAAATGTCAAACTCTTCCTTTAAGGATTTATGTTCTGATTTATAGTTTAGGGTCATAGGTATCTTGATTTGCAGGGTGAAAATCATTAAACTACCACAATGAAAATCCTTTGGGTGGCCCATGAACACACTTGTGCTATAAATACTAGCTGTCAAAGGACCTGCCACAAGTATATCTCTAACTCTTACTTTTCAGCCACCCTGGATCCTCTGCTATGCTTTCCTGTGATCGCTGTCCAGCACTGAGCCAGAGGGAAAACAGAGACTGTACAAGTGTCCAAGTTTCAGGCATTAGTCTTGTGCACTCTGCCAACACGGCATATCTCTCTCCTTTGCCCTTGTGCACCTCTGGGACCCGTAAACAAATACATCAGCATGCACAAACACACGAGCTGGGTGCATAAACATGTGCACATGCACAAATGCATGCAAGCCTCCCACCTGTTCTGACTGCTCAACAACGCTGAGCTCCTGTTTCCTGCTCTGCTTAACAGACGTGACTGCCAAAATGTTCTCATAACCACACTGCTGCTTCACTCTGTCCAATATTGCAGGTATTTAGATTCACTTAGCTCACATATGCTGCTCTTTACTGGATCATATTTATAAGACTTTTGAGTCTTGTGAGATTTTATTTGACAGGGGTGACAACTTTTTTTGGTGTTATTTCCGTTTCAGCGAAAAAAAGCCCTTTTACACAAGAAGAAAACTATCGATTTATTATCATTAAGGTATATTCTGTGTTTTCATTGATCTAAAGGTTACGCTCCGTCTTCCACATTTGAACTTGAGAATGTTGCTGATGGACAGCCAAAGCCAGACAGCCTGACACTATCTAAAACTGCCATGGGTGTCTCGAGAGGTGACAGAAAGTAAATAGACTCGTGTCGCCCACCCAATAAAATCTCATGTAGCACCGACACTGCCCACTGCAGCAGGCACCCGACTCACTCAATAACTAATTACACTGTCTTTAGCCTGTTTTCCCTCCTTGCTACCTCCAGCCTTTCGTTTTTTCAAAGGAGAGCCAAGGAACAGGATGTCTATTAATTAAAAAGTCTGAGTAATGGTGGCTCCAGCAAATACACTTTATTTCACTCTGAGGCTGTGGTTAAGGATTTTAAATGAACTTGTGTACACCACATGGGTTCAGTTTATTTCACTGAAACACATACAAATGATTCCCATATTCAATTCAAGTCTAATTTAAAATCTTTTATTATGACTTTTATTTATTAATATGCTAATAACTTACATAACATGACACGCAGATTTAAAGTGGACGTTTTAATGCTTTGACTTATTTTCTGGGCTAGTAAAGTCAGGGTGGATGGCCCGATGGGATTTTCTTCTATTAATTCAGCACATGGAGAAAAAATAAAACCCACTGAGTTAGATTTATTGTCAGTGGGTCGCTATGTTGCTTTGGAGCTATCGTATTAGTCATAATAAAGTCTCTAGACCATAAAAATTATGGATTCACTGTATAATGTGTTATATACTGAGGACATTTGTTTTTAATAATATATCTACAAACTAATACTGTTATTCATTTATCTTAAGTTCCAAATTTGGATTTGGAAATGCTTTCACAGGCCTTACATTACTGATAAGCAAGCTAATTTTTAATCAACAGTGTTGTATTAGGGCTAATGTAGCTAACATTTCACATCAAAAGAAACAAATAAGCATTCATTATGACATATTTCATAAACCCACTTTCTTCCACTTATCTGGGGCTGGGTCGTGGGGTCAACAGCCTATGCTGAGGTGGCCAGGGAAATGGAGGTCTGGGCTGGTCTGCATAGGCTGCTGTTCCCAGGACCCGGCCCCTAATCAGCTTGTCTGGGGGAACACCAAGACATTCCCAGGCCAGCCGAGCAATATAATATCTCCAGTATGTTTCCCGGGGGCTCCTCCTGTGGGACGTGCCGGGAACACCTCATCCTTGAGGCGCCCAGGAAGCATCCTTGCCCGAACCACTTACACTGGCTGCTTTCGATGTGGAGGAGAGGCGGCTCTCCTCGGAGCCACTCCCGGATGGCAGAACTCCTCACCCTATCTCTAAGGGAGAGGCCAGCCACCCTTCGGAGAAAGGTGATCTTGTTCTGTTCATTACTACCCAAAGGCTGTGACCATAAGTGAGCACCCACTGGATTCACCAGTAAATCAAGAGCGTCGCTTTTACGTTCCACTCTCTTTTCACCACGACGGACCGGTACAGCATCCGCATCACTGCAGCTGCAGCACCAATTTGTCTATCGCTCTCCCACTCCGCTCTCCCCTCACTTTTGAACAAGTAAGGAGAGAGCGAGATAACCCCCGAGATACGCCCTGGGATACTTAAACTCCTCCACTTGGGGCAGTTATCTCTCCAGTGTGCTGTAGACCGTCAACTGGTTGAAGCCAACAGAACCACATCATCTGTGAAAAACAGAGACGAGATTCCACCCAAGTGGAAGCCTTCTCACTTGGTCATGCCCAGAAATTCTGTCCATAACAATTCTGAACAGAATCAGTGACAAAGGGCAGCGCTGGCGGAGTCCAACACCCAGAGGAAACGAGTCCGACTTATTGCCGACTATGTGGACTAAGCTTTTGCAACAGTTGTATAAGGGTCGAATGGCTTGTAGCAACGGGCCAGGCACCCCATACTCCCGAAGCACCTCGAACAGAATGCTCCGAGGGACACGATCGAATGCCTTCTCCAAGTCAAAAAAAAAAAACACACGTAGACTGGTTGGGCAAACTCCCATGCAACCTTGCGTATCTTCGAGAGGGTAAAGAGCTGGTCCAGAGTTCCACGACCAGGAAGAAAACTGCATTGTTCCTCCTGTATCTGAGGTTTGACTTTGAGGGTGCTCCCAGGTGGAGCACCCTCAAGCACCCCACCCAGGGACTCCAAGAAGGCCGGGTACTCTAAACTGTCATTTGGCAAACCGACAACAGTCAGGACCTGTTCCCCGTCCAGAAGGTGCAGGGAAAAAAATCGACCTCTCAACCTCACACACTAGCTCAGGCTCCTTACCCACTAGAGAGGTGATGTTCCATGTCCCAGTTGCTAGTCGTTGTAGCCATGGATTAGTTCGGCAGGGTCTCTGCCCCTGGCTGCTGCCCAGCAGCCACTGCACCGATCCCTATGCCGCCTTGTGAGGTTGGTGGGCCGACAGGAGGGCGGGTCCGTGGCCCCTCTTTGGGCTGTACCCCCGTGACCCCATGGACTGAGGTCCGGCTACCAAGCGCTCACCCTCAGGCACCCTCCCCGTGCCTGGCTCCAGGGCTGGGCCCCAGTAACCCTATCTCAGGGTCCACTGTTCACACTCATAAGGGTTTTTGAATTGGACTTTGTCTGGTCCCTCACACAGGATCAATTTGCAATGGGTGACCCTACCAGGGTGCAAACCTAAATAACAAATGTAAAATAAATTGTCAAAGATTTTGTTATGATCACACTAGATTTGTCATCTTATAGCTGGCTATAGGCATTGATATGGGGGAATACTTGATTTATGTGCTTTTGGACAATAGGAACCTTTTCACAAATCTTTCAGGAACATGGAACTATCATCTTTTTGGGGGAAATTTCTAAGCTCTTCGACTAGGGGCACAAGAAAACCTTTTAAGTGACATAAATGTATAGTAATTGGTGAATATGTAAGATGTTGCTCTGGCACTGGCAACTGAATTAAAAATAATTAAATCGATGTAACCGTAATTTATTAAATCAACATTAAGCTCTGAAAATGGAACATAACATTGAGAAATGGACTGATACTGTGACGACCACTGCACCTGCCTTCGTTTTGCCTACTTGGGTCTTGTTTGCAGGCATTGGAGAGGCGGAGTTCCTGTTCACAATTAGTGACACTGGCAACACCTGGGCCCAGTGTGCCAGGGTTCCATAAAAAGCGTTTAGAGCCTAGTTGTGCCACTAGCTCAGGGGTGTCGAACTCCAGGCCTCAAGAGCCGGTGTCCTGCAGGTTTTAGATCTCACCCTGGGTCAGCATACCTGAATCACATGATTACTTCATTACCAGGCTTCTGGAGAACTTCAAGACATGTCGAAGAGGTAATTTAGCCATTTGAATCAGCTGTGTTGGATCAAAAACACATCTAAAACCTGCAGGACACCAGCCCTCGAGGCCTGGAGTTCAACACCTGTGCACTAGCTCATCCCCCTGCGACACCCTGTTGGACTCTGGTGCTGTTGGTTTGGTTCTTGCATTTAACAACATTACATACTCCATTTTCCCACCCTTTACACCACTGATGGTACTGACTACACACACCATAGTTTGTGACAACAGGTTTCTTTTTTCGGTTTTATTTACTTAAAATAAAATAGTTTGAAAGACATTCCTATGCATCTCTGGGTTTTTGTCATGGCTGTGTGGCCTGATTAGTGACAATACTGGGCTTATCAGAATTTATATTAGACAAAGGGAGTGCCACACAGTTATGACTAGATGAAGTGAAACTGAAAAAGAAATGAAAATGAAAATACATGAAGGTAAAAGACCATATCTAATGTGTTTGTGAAGAGCTGCACTAATACAACACAGGTGTTCCATCTATGAAATGCGCATTTGAGGTACAATGGTGCACAGCTCATCAAGCTGTCATCAACTTTTAAACAGGCTTTTGATAAGAAGCCTGAAATAAAGTCTTTGGTTAAACACAACTGTTGTACATCCTCAGATTGTTATAAAACAACATACATAAGAAAAAATCTCAACACATGTCAATGTCAACACTTTGGATTTCAGCTTCAGAAACTATTTTGTGAAGATCACCTTGCTGAGCAAACTATGTAATGTTATCCATCCATTCATTTCAGGGTTGTGTGGGGGGCCGGAGTCTATCCTGGCTGTCATAAAGGGGACGTCAGGTACATCCTGGACAGGCTGCCACGGTGCCAGAAGGGGTAACAGAACAAACAGCTATTTCATTCACAGTGTTGGAGGTCACACAGGCACAAGAAGAAGACGCAAACACAGAAAGGGCCCACCTGGCTGGTGGTTTCAAACTCTGCACCCTCTTTCTGTGCTTGAAAAGATCATCCCGTTCTCTCCTGCTTTAGGATTATTTTTAAGGAAAGTGAGGAGTTACTGACTTCTGGACTGACCTAAAGAAATTTTACCCCTGTTCTCAGCTGCATTAGTGAAGGGATAATTTAAGTTTTATATTGAAAATATAACTTTCAGTGAAACGTTTTTAATTTTGTCCTAATTACAACAGATTAGACTGTTACATGGTACAGTATAAATAGTAGTGTATTTTACCCAAGAAGATGCATATCCCATAATAATAAATTCCAACGCATCTTTTCTTTCAAGCCAAATGTGAGCAAAGTTTTAGCCAGCACTTCTGCCCAGAGTGCAGCTCACGTCATTAATGTTTCTCCTCTTGTAGATGTGGTGACAGCAGGCAGAGAAGAAAATGCTGTCACTGCTTTTCTCCTCTGGGAAAGCCTCACAGGGAAAAGATGGCAGAAGGTTATCAGAATCCACATTAGATTGCTTTTTCCTTCACCATAGTAACCTCATACAGAGCCCCCCCCCTCCCGGATCTCCTTGTCAGTGGTGTTGAGGAGTTCTGGTGCAAATTATTGTCTTGGGTATAAATAGGCTGACAGTCTGGCAGGGCCAGGTGGTCTGATCTGCCAGTTCAGTGTCCTCCTCACTGCCTGGCACAGCACTGTGGCTCTGAAGTGGATGTTTACCCCACATTCACAGTGACCTCAGTTTGTCCGCAAATGGCACAGTTCCTTGGCAAGCTACGATGATGCAGGTCTTTTGATGAATAAATGACTCCAGTGTGTCCGAATATGCATTCCTTCTCAGAATAAATTAGTTTTGTGACATAGAAAAATAACTATAAGTGTAAAGTAGGTAAACTTTCTAACTCAAAGTTTGAAGGGCTTTAAAAAATGTAAATAAATTAGTTTTTCAATTTTTCTAAGAAAAATAGCACCTTATGATTAGCAATAGTAATTTAATGTAATTTTAATCTTGTTTATGTCAAAGATTGTTGTTCAGCCTGACCTTTTTTGATTACCCTCATGATTGCACAAATAATCCAAAAAGGTCATATTTTGATGAAGAGAGACTGTCTATTTTTAAAATTCCCTTTCAGGTGCAGCTAGTTTCCTGTTTATTAATAGCATTAACACTTGTCTGGTGCACACGTGTTTGTCTGCATGATTCTTACTTTTGGATTTGTGGTTTAGAGTCATGCTTAAGTACTCAGCAAGTGGACAAAAACAGCAGGAAACAGAAGCCAATGAATAATGAAAAACTGCCCTCTGGTGAATGTGGATCAGTGTGTTGTTGCAAGGAAGATAAAATTACAAAGTCTTATGAAATTGATTAGGGTTTCCTGTCTGGTCCTTCTTCTCTGTTCTGTCCTGTTTCCTAAACTCTGGTTGTGGCTTCAGTCGTCCTCCTTTATTGTTTGTCTCACCTCAGTTTGTCTTTCATCATTTCATTACACAGTGTATCTGCTATAACTTTGTGTAATCTTAAAATACTGTTTCCTACATAACTCAATTCTGTCATCTGAATGGGAAAAATACAATTACAGCCCAGCTATTATTTCCACATGGGGACATTTTCAAAGCTGAGATAATGCACTTCCAACCAGCAGTAGTTGACTGCAGATCCACAGTTCTAGAGAAAAGATTCAGAGCTACAAGCGGAGCACTGAAAGCATTTCAACGAGGGGAGATTACAATGCCTCCAGCAGGAAGAACAGGGGGAGGGTTTATCTGGGAAGACAGGCCCTCCCTCTATCAACATGCCAATAGAGACAGCAGCACAGAGCCCAGTGCTCCACAGCCAGATAAGGCCCCCAGACAGAGCAGCACTGCAGCTAGACCCCACTCACTACAATGGATGGGGCAGAGCAGAGACAGTACGTGACCAACAGCTCTGACAATCCTCGACAATCCTCCCCTCTTCTCACCGCCCGTGCTGTCATACAACTCCTGGTAAATCAGTTTTAATTTCCCCAAAGACCTGAGCTATTTCACAAAGTGCTCATTATTATTGGATAATGCACAGGTTTTTTTTAAAAAAGGTATTGCATCATTGATCATAATTCTCACCCTGTGTGGATGAAGATCATAGAACTTACTGACCAACCAAAGCAGTTTAAATGAGTGAGTTTATTAACCTTTTTCCGATCTAGGATATATTTAACAACACTCTACGGAAAAATGATATTAGAATTGTGTTTCTATGTTTAGCATTATAAATGTGTCAACTGTTGTAAACAAGCTGCAAATGATCTTTACAAAACTGATGCTTTAACATATTTGCAAAACCTGGCTTAACACATTCAGCAATCAGTGAGCAAGACTTGTACTGACTTGCTGTGATGTCCTTGTCTAGTTATTTTCTGGCTTTAGTTCTGGTTTGGCATTCCTGGTGAAATACCTTCCTAGTTACTTACTCAACAAACTGCTGTGATGAGTAAGTGATGAGTCATGTTACAGTAAACAGTACCAGCAGAATGAGCACATGCCATCTACTGAAACCTGTCTTTGGTGGAGTTCCTGCAAAAGTAGGGGTCTTTATTGTATTAGTGTAAAGTCTAACTTACAATATAAAGCGCTTTGAGATGACTGTTGTTGTGATTTGGTGCTGGATAGGCTAAATAAATCGAATTGCAAGATTTTCTTTAAGTTAGTTGAGAAAACCTAAAACCCTCAGTCAGATATGAGGTTATGATGATGGTGTTTATCAAATTTCTCCTTCATGCTCTGTGTGCACCCACATAAAAGGCAGAGAATCGTCATCCTTCTGAATGCATGAGTTAGTATATTTATTTGACTGAATATTCTGTGTAGGGGTGCAGATGTTCGAACCCAGAACCTTCCTGCTGTGAAGTGTTAACTTTCTGCTTGATGGTAGCTTTTCTGAAGAGCTGCATCTGTCACTTAAAATTGGCAGATGATGTGTATGTGAGAGTGAATAGTTTTTGTTTTTTTTAGACCTTTTTAAGGTGGATGCTGCTTCTTACCCGCTGACATCTCTAGAGTCCTTTATGCTAAGTTTGAATGAGAACTAAACATAAATGTACATATAATTGCTTATTTTCTATAAAGTACACTGGATGCATGTTAATTCACAGGGTGTACAACCCGTGCTACTGTAACTTCACAGCTTTGTTTATTAAAGCTATGCAGGACAAAAAAATCATAGAAAATATCAATAACAAATGGTCCCTTTGTGGTTACTATTACAGATGATTTTAAACTGAAACATACAGGAGCCTGCTCCTGAGAGTGTTACCATGGTGATCTAGCTACGATAAAAGACGGCCACCTTCATGACTTTGAGCTTCAGGCTCAACAAACCTGGCTAACCTATTAACCTCCCTTCATAGCGCACCTCACAGGACCACAATTTGCCATGGTGACACACACAGACACGCACACAAGGTAAAACTATCCTAACCATGGTGCTGAGGCTGGTGATGGGCTGAATAGTGCTAAAAATTAGTCACAGAGCTGAGGGCAACTGCAAAGTGAAGTCTTAGTTCAGTAGATTTTTAACTACAATTTCTTCCATACTGTATTGCAATATTCTGCCCTTTCTCAATATTTTTTTCCAATAAATTGGATTATTGCAGTTTTAAAGTTACACACATTTTGTGGCTTAGGTTTAACTCAAGGTAATTATTCCACTACTTAATCCTAATCATGGTGTTTCAATTAAATCGATGAAAACTAGACAAATTAAATCACGATAATTTTACCCTATTTTGGTTCTTCCTTTCTTGTAAGGAAACAAATTAAATATATTGAACATTTATCCTTCACTATCAGATGTCCAGCTTTAGTATTTCCTCTTTGTTTTAAAAATACCAACCTGACACAGAAGATGTCCAGCCACCCCGGACCACCAAGGCAGTGTGTCGTGATCAGGCTGTGCACAGGCAGGATGAGGACCAAAACGCAAACTCACGGGAAAACAGGACTGAACCCAAAATACAGCTTTATTGCTGACAAAAGATAACAGCGATACAAAATAATATGAACCTGAACTGGGAAGTACTAAGGAACTGACTTACGAGGAAACACACGGAGGGCCACACAGTCATGAGGGAGAACGCGACACTGAACTGTGGGAGACGTGGACATAAATGCACAGAGGGTAAACGAGGGAAGTGGGAGCACACGGGGAACACAGCTGACACAGATAATCGTAACGAGACAGGGCAGGGGTGAACACAACATGACGCATACTGACGAGAGACTGTCAAAGTAAAACAGGAAGTACACAGAGGTTCAGACAGGAGGAGAAAGCACGGACATAACGGAAAACATGGAATAAAACACAAGGAGGGGAAACAAGGGTTCAGATACATAAAGGGGCACACAGGAGGTAACCAAATAAGGAACATCTTAACTAAACAACCTAGGAACCAAGGCATAAATAGAGAACAAAATACAAAACACACAAAAACTAAGAATACTGGGCCAACATGGCCCAGGACCATGACAGAGTGGGTCAACGACCACGCCAGAACATCCAGCCATCCACCCTGGAACCAACAAGCAGCATTTATAGATATTTCTAAGGGTCCCTCTTTTTTGCTCTAATCTGTTTCTGTTTCCTAAAGTCTGGAAGTTCTATCTTTTGGTCTCTGTAATTCTTTGGTTCACCTCAATTTGTCTTTCCTCATTACATTACACAGTGTATTGGCCATAACATGCTGTTTCTTGCATAACTCAATTCTGTCATTTGAATGGGAAAATTACAATTATAGTCCAACTATTATTTCCAGTTGAGGACATTTTGAAAGCTGAGATAATGCACTTCCAAACAGCAGTCTGTCTGACTGCAGCTCCACAAGTGGAGCACTGAAAGCAAATTATTGATTCAGGATCACTTTTAAGAAGAAGAATCATTAGCGTTGGCATTTGCAGGTCTGAAAAGCATACGATACCTCACAAAACATGTGCTTTTAAGGCATGTTTATGGAGTTATCAAGTATTCTGATTCACTGGGAGACTGATTACACCCACAGATGGGTCACAGTGTGTTAGATGCAACCCCATCAGTGTTATTTGACCTAGATTCTGCAAGTCTTTGAACCTCCACTGGATGATTTTGCAAAGAGAAACTTTCTTGTTCTAGTTCACGGTGGACACCATTTGTTTGTTGGAATATGGTGTTGATTTTGAGTTTTCTTTTCAGTGATTCAGTTAATGTTGCCGTGTTCTCCTAAAGTGGAGTACTGAAAGCAATTTATTGATTTAGTATCATATTTAAGAAGATGAATCATTGGTGTTAGCGTTGTATGTGTATGTGACACAACTTGCCCTTTTATGTCTGAAAAACCTTGCCTATGATTTGAAGAACTGGTATATAAATTCACCTATGAATCACTGATCCACTTTCAGAAAACAGACAGACCACAGATGGGCCCCAGTGTGTTAAACGGAACCACTTCAGTGCTATTTGGCGCACACCCTGCAAGTATAGGCCTCCACTGGAAGATAAAAACTATTTACAAAAAATGGTAGAAGTCAATGTGTTGTAAAGCACTAACATTTGATATATATTTCACTCCCAGCAATTCCTTTAATGTTTAACTTCGTCAGGTTTTTCCTTGCCTTTCACCTTTCTGTTTCAGATCACACGCTGCACAAATTAAACAATTTGGTTAAGTTAGAAGGTGGTTTAGTGTTTTCATTAAGACATTTTTGTCCGCTTGCAATGGAAAGGCCTACAAACACCAGCCTCACATATTATCAGCTTATAATTATGTTATACATGCTTCCCTTAGACAATATTGTTGGAAAATACTGAATATATTTTCATTGCTATGCAGATGACACCAACTTCAATGCAGTCACATAAGACAAGTCAGTTAAACTACAGGCCTGGATGACCTCTAATTTCCCACTTCTAAATTAAAAACAAAAACACGAGGTTACTGTACTTTGCTTTAAAAATGTATTTCCTCTGGATGGCATTACCTTGGCTTCCACTAACACTGTGAGGAATTTGAGAATAAGTTTTGATCATATATGTCCTTCACCATGCATGACTATGTTCTTTCATCTGCACAATATTACCAAAGTTGATTTCTGTTTCAGAGTAATGCTGAAACAGAAAAACTAGTCCATACATATGTAACTTCAAGGCTGGACCATGGCAAATTATTATTATCAGGCTATTTTAAAATCTCCCTGAAAAGCCTTTAGTTGATCCAAAACGCTACAGTGAGAGTACTGACAGGGAATTAAAACTTACAACAACTTTCCCATGTTGCTGTCTGTGTTTATTGTGCTATGGTGTGTTGATATCTGTGCATTCCTGTATTATCCTTTTGTGTTGCACATTTCGATGTTTTTTTCCTCGCTACCTGGCCTGACCTGTCTCCCCAATGTGATGTTTGTGTTGTATGTACGGTCGGCAAGGTCTGTCATCTCGGTTGTGGGCAAAAGACCTGCAACTGACAAATAAAGGCTATCTCACCATCATCTCAAAAAGACAGAGCATATTTCCTCTATATTCCGCTCTTTTCATTGGCTCCCTGTTAAATCTAGAATTCATTAAAAAATATGCTCCTCACATACAAAGAGTTGAATAATCAGGCCCTGTCATGTCTTAAATATCATTGCACCGTATTATCTCAACAGAGCACCTTGCTGTCAGACTGAAGGCTTGTGGTTACTAGAATTTTCAGAACAAGAGCCTCAACGTTCAGGCCCCTCTACTATGGAAGGAGCTTCCAATCTGGATTCAGGAAATGGAAACCCTCTCTACTTTTAAGATTATGCTTAAAACATTTATTTTAACAAAGCTTAAAGCTAGAACTGGATCAGGTGACCCTGAACACCCCCTTAGTTCTGCTGCTATAGTCTCAGGGTGCTCAGTGGCTTCCTGTTATATACAACAGATTTCTTCTCCACACTACGGAAGAGGATTAGAGCCACTGGAAAAAACAGTGGCCACGTCTTTTTTTCTTTTTCTTTTCCAGAATTCTGAGAAAATAGTCAGAATTCTGACTTTTTCCTCAGAATTCTGACTTTCCCCCCAGAATTATGGAAAAGAAGAAGAAAAAAAGAAGTCCTCTTCCATACAACACCCATCTTTTCATTCCCCATGTCTTTATAGACCTCTGTTTCATGTTATTAAGCAATATTCAAAAGCAGTTGGTATTCTGTAAAAAGTGAAAAAGTGATGCTGTGAAAAATGTAAATACAAACAAATACAATGATTTGCAAATCTCATAAACCCACATTTTATTCAGAAAAGAACATGGAAAACATTTCAAATTATTAAACTGACACATTTTACTATCTCATGAAAAACACATTTTGAATTTGATGGGAGCAACAAATCTAAAAAAAGTTGGGCTATGATTAACTAACACATTAACTAACAAAGATGCTGAGTGTTACCACAGTGTACCATCCACTCTTCGTTTAACAATAGTCCTTAAATGTCTGAGTAGAATGGCTGCTAGACTTTAAAATAAGAAACATTGTCCCTTGGACCCATTCTTGTCGAATATAGCAGCTGCTCAACAGTAATGAGTCCTCTTTGTTGTATTTTATTTTGATTTTTCAAAAATATTTAAAAATGATTTTTTTTTTTAAATCAGCTGAGTTAAAAAGCAGTGTGTGACATGGTTAACAATATCCAGAGGGGGAGATTAAAATATGAATAAAAAATGAAGGTGGAATGTTGGCAAAACTGCTGGATAAGCTTATTACATTCAGTCATTCTCATAGATGCTAATGTAAAAGTGCTGCTGAGCCTGCAACTGCTCAACTTACCAGTTTTATTAGACTGGACATGGTCAGAGTTGCTGTCCTCTTTCCATCATGGTCACAGGTTTCTGTTAAGGTTCACAATTGAGGAGGGAGAGTACAAACCACCCATGGTCCAGAAGGTCTTGGTCAAACAATGATTTTAATGAACACACGTGTGGGAAGATACTCTGTACGCCGACAGCAAGTGATCTCCGACTTAATCAAAGCATAAACAGATATTTTATAGCATCAGGGTTTGATTTACTGACGCCCCTTCATGCGTCACAGATACATTTTATACATAGATCAGATCAACACCACAATAGCTTTTCACCCAGAAGATCATCTTCTATTTTCATGGCTGGTACTTTCCGTTCTTGTCTTAAAGTGAATTGTTCCTCTTTCTTGCCGAGACACGACTAATCTCTCCTCTAAATAAATCTAACTCATGTGTGTGTGTATGTGTTGACCTCACATGCTCTTTGTGTCACCTCTTCACCTACTGTCTGTGTCTCGTCCTCAAATGCTCTTTCTCAATTCACCTGTTGCACTTCTGACCTTTCACTAGACCAGAAGCTCACTGAGACTATGTGTATGTCTTCTACTAAATAAATGTTTTAACCAAGAACTTCTACTAAAACCTTAATATGAAATGACCTGATATATAAGTGTTTTGTAAGCATGTACTGCAATTCCTTCTATGTTCTAGTTTTCCCTCAGCATGGATCACCTAGACACTCTCACTAGATGAAGCTTAAGACCATTAATGAACCTGAACATCAACTCAAATAAGCACAGATATGCATTGTGTATAAAATAGTCATAACTGCTTAAGGCCTTCTTAAAGCTATCTGTTACATTGTTAAAGCCTCGTCTTAGCCTGCTGCTCAAAATAACTTCCACTTCTGCAAAACTCTCCAAGCCTGTTTCCTGTCCTGTTACTTTTAGCCTTTCTGAAAGACACACTGTTCAACCCCTGAATGCAATATAAACTCCAGATTATATTATTAATGCAATGGTAATGATGACAATTATTTAACAATAGCAGTAAAATAATTTCCCTGCTCCACACTCCCTCTCTCGACCTCTGGAACACCAGAGGTCGCAATACATTGTGTCCTCGCTCAGACCCCCTCTAGCCGTCCTCTGGCTCAACCAGCTCCCATTCGAGAACACTCCATGTGTAAGCTTTGGTTTTCTCGGTCCCTCTCTGGTGGTTCAGCAGGCCTCGAGATCTCCAGGATCCTCGCCCCTCCTGTGGTCGCCGAAATCGATCTTCTGCAAAGGAAACAAAACACCTTTTCCTGCCTCTCCCTAACTTATCCTTTTTGGGACTCTGTAATCAAAAGCATGATCCTAATTATGTTCTTAACTTATTGACTTGTATTTATATATATTCTTCAACGTCCTATGTGTTAACTTCATTTTAACCTCACATTTCCTATGTTATCACCTGTTTTTGGTATAGCCTTTTATTTCATTTTGCTCATTTTAATGTAACAATACCTTCTAATTCTAATTTATCAGACTTAACCAAAATATATGCTTTCCTTCCTCTTTGGTCCTTCTTTAAGTTCAGTCAAAAAGCTAAATGAATTTGAGGCCTTTTGCCTGGACTCAATACTGTCATGTGTGTTTATGGACTCTGTGTCTGTAAGCGTGTGCAATCCTTCAATAACTTCAATAACTCATATCAAAAAATGCAATATGTATAAAAATCATTTCTATTTACAAGCTCTCCCCTTTATCCTAAAAATACCTCCTATGTTATATCTGTATGTGTAAGCCTACATTATAACCACTACTTCTAGAAATCAAAAAGAAATCAAAGCTGTTCTACTCCTTCAACCCTCACTAATTTTCCCTCTAAGAATTATTCACAGCTTTGAAAAACCGGCATTGTATCTTCTAAACAGGATTCAGTTCTGTCATGGTCCTGGGCCATGTTGGCCCAGTATTCTTGGTTCCTTGTATTTTTGCTCCTTATTTAGGCCAGGTTTTCTGAGGTGTCCTGTTGTGGTGTTCCCCAAGTGTTTTTTCCCTTTGTGACTCTTACCCCCTTGTGCCCCTCCTGTCTGAACCTCTGTGTACTTCCTGTTTTACTTTGACAGTCTCTCGTCAGTATGCGTAATGTTGTGTTCACTCCTGCCCTGTCTCGTTATGTTTATCAGTGTCACCTGTGTTCCCCACCTGTGTGTAATCTCCCTGTGTTCTTTGGGTGTATTTAAGTTGTGTCTTCTGTTATGGTAGTTGCTGGTTCGTCTGTGTTGTTTCCCTTCGGTCTCCCTGCGTCTCTTGTGTATTTCCCCGGACCTCCCTGCATCCTCGTTTCTGGTTTGTGTTATTAGCTTACCCAGTTTAGGTTTCCGGTTTCTTGTTTTTCCACCAGTGCTGTTTTGTGCCCACCGTTGTAAATAAATATTCACCTGCACCAGAGCTGCCGCCTTTTGGGTCCTTTTCTACAACTCCACACGGCTTGCCCCGCAAACCGTGACAAGTTCACTTTAATCCTTTAACCTTAACTTAAAAATAACAGTTTCAGTTTTACCATATCCAAATGATCAAAAACCCCAAAAGTCCTAAAATGATCCTAAATTATTAAACAATTAAATTAATACACCCTAAACCCCCCTTTATCTTGATACATTTCATGTGTCAAGATACTATACAAAACTTAAAAATGCTCAGTATTGCCCACTCATGTTCCAATCTATATCTTACAAATAAACTTAAAACAGAACAATTATCAGTCATGTGTTTCTACAATTAATGGTAACTGAGTTACATCAAAATGTTTCCCCTTTAACATTTGGCATTCTCCCAACAATATACTATAATCCCATAATCTAACCCCAGTCAACAAAACAAAACAGAAATTTTCTCTGGTAAAAGCAAATTTGTCTGTCCACATGTATTCATCCACACCTTCATCCAGTCACACATTCACATGCAGTCACACCATATATTTGCTAATAGTGGAGCGTCCCGCGCCAGATTCTCCACCCTCAGCAAAATGAGCTCAGTCATTTTTTATTTTCCATAGGAAAATATTTCTTTATGCTTTTGGACTGGATTGACTCGCATAAAATCCTTTTTCCAGGGACTTACGACCTGAATAGTCCCCAGGTAGCTTTCTCCTCAGCCAATTGTAATCTGGAAAGCCCCCTTATATTTGCTCCTCCCGAGAATTTTCAGCGCCGTTATTCACTGTTGCAGGCCTGCTTAAAACAGAAATGAAAAAAAAAATAGAGCTGATTGTTAGCTCATAAAAACAAAACAAAATCACCTGGCAGGTTTTCTTTAAGTGCACTGTTACAAAATAATGGGCCCAATTTTTAGACATGTCCATGTTTCCTAAAACTCCCTCTATTAAAAACAAAAACAACAACAACCCGAACCTTAAACACACAAAAGTTTTGCCACCACATAATTTCACCTCCTCAATACACCGAAAGTCTCATTAAAACCACACAATTTGCACACAAAAACCACCCCCTTATGCTCTTTAACATACTTAAATTCAGCATAAGACCCCCTTACAACAACATATCACTAAACTATAAATTATTTCCTACCCAAGTCTGCACTCCTCTTGTCTGCCGTGCTTCCTCTCCTGAAAGTCACTTCCTCAGTCACACACACACACAGGAAGTTCCTTCGTCACCACTCACTCCAACTAATTTGCATACTGAGTCATCTCTCAATGAGTTGCTGTAACAACAGAAACATATGTTTAAACATTCCCAACTCATTAAATCATTTTATTTCTTTCTACAGTGATCACTGGTTTTGATCACTCAGTACGAGAGAGCACTCCTAAGTCACTCTTTTTAAAACTACTTTAATCACTTTTTTGTTTTCATAACTCCCTTTGTCATATGGCTTCTTCTATTCCTCAATTACAAACTCAAATGCATTTTATTAAACATTCACACCATTGTATCATTCATACAAAATAGCAAGCTGTTCTTCATTGCATATGTTTGTGTTCTTAGCCAGGTTTAATCAGTGTCTATGCATTAAACTCCATGAGCTTGTCTTGTCTTTATAAGGTTAATGCATTTTCTGTTTGTGTGTGTGAATTTGCATATGTTGCTTTTGCAGTGTGTCAGACTCCTGCACAATTCTCCACTCAAGCCGTCAGTTGTCTTTCCCAAATTTGCTAACCCAAATTTTAAGTTCCCACCTTATTAACAGCATTCCTGCTCCTCAGCCAGAAGTTAGGGCCCACTTGTCAGGTTTGTGGAGACATGGCGCTGTGAACAATTCAACCAGAAACTTGCCTTGGCATGTCCAGTCAAGTTAACCTACAGGTTTCTTCCGACCGCTGCATGGGGAGAATTGATCCAGGTCTCTTTCGCCCCTAAAGAAACACAACTGAGATATTTTCATTATTATCATAAGTACTTAAACTACCCGTTTCCCTCTCTCTGGTCAGAAATCCCAACTTATGTCATGTATATACGTGTAAGCAGGTCTTCATTGCTTTTCCTATGTATTTTGTTAATGTTCAGTGAGTGTAAGCTGCTTTCTTCATTGCCTCTATATGTTATAGTCAGGTTTAATTCATGCATCTTTTCCCTGATTTCTTAATTCAAAATTATCTCACTTCTGATTCTTTCCAAAAATAATTTCACATGTAACACTTTGTGTATGTGTGTTTTCTATTGTTGGTTACCTCTTTGTTTGTGACGGTGGACATCTCTAAACCATCATGAGTTCAGGGTTTCATTTCAATCCTAATTACACCCTGTATTCTCACAGTCGAACTCGTCCGGCTTCACCTTTCACTGGTCACTGTCCTCTTCTCTCAGTGTCCTTTTGTTGTCTTGAATTCCAGCAAACACAGTCTGTTTCTTCTCTGTTTCTCTTCAGTATTTTCCTTTTGGATCAAGTCCCAGCCTGGCAAAATACCACATTCAGTGCCTTTAAACAGTCATGTCACACTGTTCTTACCAGCCTGCTGTCCACCGTGCATGTTTCATCACGTGGTTTCTTCTTTTCTGTCGATCCTCTCAGTCATCTCTTTCAAGATTACTCCAAGCATGGCAAATCTGACAATCAGTGTCCAGTGCTTTACCACCGTTCATTATCCCACTGTTCAACTGCCCAGCCTGTAATTTACAGTACATGTTTCCACCTCGTGGTTCCTTACATGCTGCTGCTGGTGTCGTCAGTGTGGTTTCCGTTGCACTGTCTTTTGCCTGCTATTAATTCTTCTCAAGTCCACGATGTTCTGTCGGTCTTCATCAGGAGATTAACTGTCCTTTGAGCTTCTTCTCAGGATGGGGACAAGTGCGAGGTCAAGCTGTAAAATTTTAAGCCAAAATCTGGCCTGTTTTCTCCCAATTATGCTACTCTAGTGGTTTTGGCGCCGTACTCAAAATTCCAGGTTGAGAGAAGTCCACCTTTATTTATCTGTAATCTGTGTTGACACACTAAAACATACAATTAATATCCTTTTCATTTCTTTTCTCAAAACCTCCATTCGCTTTATCTGCCTAGAGTTTAACTCATCTGTTTCTCTCTCTGGGTGCTCACTCGTCACAGTCACTTCCTTTTATGCGCATGTAACTTCCTGTCACACACACACAGCTTCTCAGAGCAGCTCAAGCTGCTTTTCTGTTTCTGCAGGCTAATCAAACTTATTTTGTATTTACAATCTACAAACCCTCTGTAATTCTACTAACTTTTGATCTAAAATGTAGCATCATTCACACAATGATTTCATAATCCTCTCACACACACCTTTTAAATAAACTAAACTCTTATAACATCACTCATGCATCTCTTAAATTAAAAACACTTTCAAACTTTAAAACATCCTACTTTACATCACCAAAGAAATACCTCTCACACCTTTATTCATCATTCAAAACCTTCTAGTCACCGCCTTCACACACTTAAAGTGTGACCAGAGTTGAGGAATATAACTCAAAACACACTTTCCTAAGAGTATTTTAGACATGCTTGTCATAATCAAAAAGAGCAAGTCAAAAACAAAAAACAAACGAAAAATTGGAACCTCCATTAATTCTCACCGCACACACAAGAAATTAAAAATAAAACACACCAGCAACTAATGCTGGAGAAAAGTTACTACTGAAAGTGATGTGTTAGTCTTAAGTATATACAGTGCACTCAATATATTTATATATCTACATCCAAACTCAGTCAATTACTATACATCCACTACGGCAACTCAAAACTTTATTTATAGTCCTCTAATAAACATAAATGGCATTTTAAACACACACTCAACAATGTTTGCAGCAGTATTTGTAAAACCAACTGTGGCTTAAACAGTTCACTGCTTACTCATTTGCATTTTCACTCACACACACACCGTCTAAAAATAGCTCCAGCATTGCCTCAGACTCCTTTCACACAGAGATCTATTATTTTATATTACAAAGACATCTTATATTTACAACCACTGTCAGATCTGTCAGCTTTAGCGCCTACACAATTTCGACAAATTTAAAATAACCGCCCAGCGGATAAACTCCCTGAGTTTTTTGCGACCAATTAACCAGTATCAAGACTTTAACTGTTTCTGGCCTCATCTCTAAAATCCCTAACCCAATTTAAAAGCGTCAACCAACCCAAACTTTGCCTGAAGCTCTAATTTTGGCGTTTCACAGCCAAGGCTTACCCCAAAGTGTTAAGTTAAAGTTACACGCCCGAAGTCCAACTTCTCCTGTCCAAAAAAGCGCAGACTACCGTTCCAAACGGTAAGGAGACTCTAACTCCTAGTTATTCTGGAGTGCCCCAAGCTCCACAGTGACCAACTGACTATCCCTCTTCGAGGACAATGCCTAAGCGTCCTTGGCATTGGCAAGCGTTACCTCTGAGCACTGCGCTTCCTAGCAGACTCGAACTGCCGTTCTAGAATAATTTATAATACTTTGAAACAACAATCAACACCCAAAACAAGTGTATAACTGAGGCAGATCGACCCTGATGGACAATGGGGACTCTAACCCACAAATTGACCAACAAAGGTCTGACCTAATGACCAACCAGGACTTTAACCCACAAAATGACCAAATACCCTACCAAACTACTTGAGACTCTAACTCAATTTCTTTGGGACTTCAACCCAGTATTTAACTACTTGAGACTCTAACTCAATTTCTTTGGGACTTCAACCCAGTATTTAAACTTTTCCTGGCAGACTCTAACTGCTTTAGCAGACTTTACTGCTTTCATTTCTTCTTTCTTCTTAGCAGAACTCTAACTGCTTCAACTCATGAGATTTTCATCAAAATCAAAACAGACATCCACCAGTAACTTCAGTGAGTAGACTTAAATCTTATCATGTCCAATTTGGCACACTTTGGAAATAATTCAACAGGTAGTGCCTTACCTTTTGGATAAGCCGGCTTATGCCCACTCACTTCGACCACTGGAATTCATGTCTGCCCGTCAGACCACCTCAGAGACCACCAAATTTCTCCATCTAAACCTCCAATCCTCCCTCCTCAACCACCGGACGAGCCCCCAAATGTTAAGGTTCACAATTGAGGAGGGAGAGTACAAACCACCCATGGTCCAGAAGGTCTTGGTCAAACAATGATTTTAATGAACACACGTGTGGGAAGATACTCTGTACGCCGACAGCAAGTGATCTCTGACTTAATCAAAGCATAAACAGATATTTTATAGCATCAGGGTTTGATTTACTGACGCCCCTTCATGCGTCACAGATACATTTTATACATAGATCAGATCAACACCACAATAGCTTTTCACCCAGAAGATCATCTTCTATTTTCATGGCTGGTACTTTCCGTTCTTGTCTTAAAGTGAATTGTTCCTCTTTCTTGCCGAGACATGACTAATCTCTCCTCTAAATAAATCTAACTCATGTGTGTGTATGTGTTGACCTCACATGCTCTTTGTGTCACCTCTTCACCTACTGTCTGTGTCTCGTCCTCAAATGCTCTTTCTCAATTCACCTGTTGCACTTCTGACCTTTCACTAGACCAGAAGCTCACTGAGACTATGTGTATGTCTTCTACTAAATAAATGTTTTAACCAAGAACTTCTACTAAAACCTTAATATGAAATGACCTGATATATAAGTGTTTTGTAAGCATGTACTGCAATTCCTTCTATGTTCTAGTTTTCCCTCAGCATGGATCACCTAGACACTCACTAGATGAAGCTTAAGACCATTAATGAACCTGAACATTAACTCAAATAAGCACAGATATGCATTGTGTATAAAATAGTCATAACTGCTTAAGGCCTTCTTAAAGCTATCTGTTACATTGTTAAAGCCTCGTCTTAGCCTGCTGCTCAAAATAACTTCCACTTCTGCAAAACTCTCCAAGCCTGTTTCCTGTCCTGTTACTTTTAGCCTTTCTGAAAGACACACTGTTCAACCCCTGAATGCAATATAAACTCCAGATTATATTATTAATGCAATGGTAATGATGACAATTATTTAACAATAGCAGTAAAATAATTTCCCTGCTCCACATTTCCTTGCTGATCTACTAAATGACTTATTAACAAGCTTTTCCACCATCCATCCTCTCTACATCACACATAGTGGTCAAGCTGATTACCAAGAGGAAACTCTTTTGTTATCATGCTAATTTAGCGAATCTCATTTTCTTCCTAGTGCTAGCTGTGTTTCCATATGAAGCGTGGGTTATAACTGATCTCGGAGCAGTGAAAGCAGACCAGCAGCAGCTCTCTGATCTCCCTCAGTTTACTGTCTAGAGCAGGGGTGTCAAACTCAAACACACAGTGGGCCAAAATTCAAAACTGGAACAAAGTCGCGGGCTAACGTTAATATTTATTGAAATATATTTATTCCTCCAGATATAAGAATGAATTTTTTCTTATGGACTCAAACACGTTTTGCTGAAAAACTGAATATGGAACAAGCAAAGCTTAATACTAAACAATATATATATATTAGCTGTATAATACCAGTAGGCCAGCTCTGATAGTAATTTGGTATGGCTTCGCAGGCCAAATGTAATTAGGCTGCGGGCCAAATTTGGCCTGCGGGCCAGAGTTTGACACCTATGGTCTAGAGGTTCATCCACAATTCGCAGACCACCAGAAACAAGCGGCTGGCCTCTCAGCTTGCCCAGCTCCAGTCATTACGAATGGGAGATGGACACGTCCTCAGAGGCAAAAACAACTTTTCTGTGCTATGAGATAAAGTAAGCACAACAATGAATAACCTGGGCATAACATAAGGTGCAACAACCCCACACTAACCACACCCAAAGAAATGGTCAGCAACACAGGAACTGAAAGTGCTACATAGCAGCTTATTAGCTTCGGTAGTGAGCAATGCCAAAACAACAAACAAAAGTCTCTATTGTTCCCTACTTCCCTATCCAAAAAATAAAGAATAAATAAAAAGCAAACAAAAGACAACTTTCTAACCTAAGCTCCTAACCAATAAACAAGAGAAGGGACTCAAAAGAGGCTTCTCACTCCTACTACTGCAGCAGTGCTCAATTTATGCAGTGTAATATTCACAACAACAAACTGGTGGCCTGCAGTAATACAAAGCACACAACTTAGTCCGTGTTACTCACTCGCAGTCTTTCTGATCACAGATACAAACAGAACGACTAACAAAGACGCTGAGTGGTTCTTGGCTTTGGAGGAAGGAGAGGGCCAAGCTGGCTGTCAGGTGGTGGTTATGAGGCTGCTGTCCATCTAATCATCCAATCCAGATGCAGGAAACCCATTCAAATCAACCACTCAGCAATCAACTGTCTCAGCCAACACACACCTTGGAGGGAGGAGAGAGAAAAGCACACATGGACACACACTCTGATGGGAGTAGCCAAACACAAAAACAACAGACATGATTCTGGTTTATAACAAGGAGCATTTTTCTGACATTGTTTCACAATTTGTGGATGTCGTGTTTTGGTTGGTAAACCAATTAGTAAACTTCTGCACATCTTTACTTTTGAGACATTTTGGTTCTCTAAGATGCTTTTTTCATAAACGTGACTGACATGTTGCCAATTAACTAAACGAGTTGCAGAATATTCCCGCAGCTGTTTATTTTTAGTTCCACTTGTCTTTCCAGTGTTTTGTTGCAACCTTCTTTGATTTTTGCTTAAATAGTACAGACTTATTTAAAACATTTGGTATGTTTTCTATATCCTATTGAGAACAAAACATGTCTTTATTAGATTTGCAAATCATTGTTTGGTTTTCTTTTATTGCCTTTCTTTTCTTCGTATTTCACTCATTGCAAACTCTATTTTGCTAGATATAGTGTATTTCAAGTTGTTTTCTCAGTTTTTCTTCTGTCTTATTACTTTTGAAGTAGGCCCCTTGACTGTGGACGAGGTCTTATGGGAAATATCTCTATTCAGTGTTGGTAAATTCAGTTCTGTGTTTGCCCAACCATGTCAGGGACTTAAAACACAAAGGGCCTGAATTCCTTTGGGGCCATCCCCGCCTGTCACTATAAATACATAAATGTAAAGACAGACTTTAACTCCTACATCCTACTATGACCATGAATGATGTAGAAGCAGGTAGAGCAAGTACTGATGAAGGATCAGAGCAGTGTTACATTTTCCATGTGCCTTTGATATTGAGCCAATGGCACGATGCCACAGAATCATCAAATCTGATTTACTGCTATCATCTCGAAGTAGGAAGAGAATACAGTAATCCAAAAATCTGCAAAAAAACCCAGCATGAGCTTACAGATTTCAAACATGATAGATTAGGCCTGTAGCAGATTCATAATAAAAGAAACTGTTACAGCAGCAGCAGAAGAAGATGACAAAAAGCTCCTCTGAGTGGAATTCATTCAGTTTTGGTCACTTCTTCCATCTGAATTCTGTGCTGATAATGAGGGGGAACAAAAGACGTTGTTAGGAATGGGATTCGTTGCATTTCTTCCTTGTTATTTGTTATGTGTGTCAGCATATACGTGTTTGTGCTTGTCTGGCAAGAAATTAACTTAGTCACAGAGGTCTGAGACAATAGCAGGCAGGAATTGCTGAGCCAATTGCAGCACCTCAGCAACGGTAAAGCCATTTCGCTCCAGCAGACCACTTAATAGCTTTGGCTGATGCAGAGTTTGGAAATCCATCAGTCAACTGGGCCAGACGGAGATGAGCAGCATGCTCAGCTACACAACTAGTAGGAAAGGAAACAATAGGCCAGTACTCATCGTGAGTGCAGGTCTCTCAGTGTCAAGACCTCTCACACAAATTTTGAGATCTCAGATTGCAGCAGGGAGACAGATTTCTGCAGAATCTCTGCATACATGAGCACCAACTCTGAAATTCATTCAAGAGGAGGAAATGAAAAAGCATTTTACCTTCTCTGAATGTGTAAAATGTAAGTTCTTTTTCTATCAAACTACTGCACTGTACTTGAGATGACTGAGCACTATACCTGCTGACTTTTGAAACATAGTTGATGCATGAGACTAAAGTCATTCTCGTTTTGTGAAGTTTGGAAGTTAACATTAAAGTGAATATAATATGATTTTCCTGAACTGTGATACAGTATTGGTAATACAATTTTAAAAGTTCACACTAAACTAAATAAATCAAATGAGGTAAATGTTAAACCTCTGAGCTAAAAGTATTTATTTCAGTTTCTTAATTACCTGAGGTCATCTTGGAAAAACATTTCTTTACAAGGTTATCTGCTCCAGGCAGTGCATGCACATGAATACAGTTTCCTCAGTAAATGTATCTACATATTCTTAAAACAAGGTCTACTTGATTTTATAGGCATTTAATGTATTCCAGGAAATAAAGCAACAGTGCAGGCAGATGGAGTTTAGCAATGGCAGAAATTGGCACCTGAAAGCATTTCCCACATGTATCCGTATTAAAAGAGTCATAAAGAAAAACACTGCACATGCATTAAAGGAAGTAAGTGCAAATGGGGTCATAGACATAACTGCCAATAGTTAAATCTTCATAGCTCTTTATCGCAACCCCCCCCCCTCCCCTCCCCAAAAACAAATAAAAAAAACATATTTAAATGAATATTTTAGGAGGTTTTGCTGCTTATAATTATGGTGTAACAATATGGGAACACTTGTTTAATGGCTACATTGTTTTATTAAATAGGAATTATATAATTTGAAAACAAATTTGATTTTGAGTTAAGATGTCTTCATGCATGCTTCATGTCCAGTCAAGTAAATCCCAAAAGGTTGATTCTGTTCAAATGTTTTGACAGTCATCCAAGGATTTTCTTCAGACTTCTTCCCCAACCTTATAAACAGTACATTGCAAAATGTTACTGTGCAGGTAATATTTTGGTAGACATATATATGTATATACAGAGAGGTCTTAATTAATGGCCTTTGATCTCCTGTAAAAACAAGTGCTGGGACACTTGTTGTCCCTTTTGCTGACAGAGCTAATGCCTGAGGTGGAGTATATATGCGTGTCTTTGCTTCTGCTTGAGCTATTTGTGCTGATACAGGAAGAAATGCATATTGCACAAGGGAGAGCCAGATCTGCGTTATTGTATCCTGCTGGTATTGAGTAATGTCTGAGTAGTCTGTCATGTCAACATGCTGAAAAAATAGGTTATCATCTTGTCATTGTATAGACATAAAGACATGTAGGACTAGAAAAGGAAAACAAAAGGCTTTGGGTATAAAAAGCATCATAACACTGGGTAGATTTATGTGCTTCTAAATGGCAAATGGCGTGACAAATGACTTTCTTTGCTTCCATTTACAACTCACTGAGAGTGCAGATTTTGGTGCACAACTTAAAGTGGTCATTAATCTGACAGAAGTGTTGCTTTGAAATACGGAGTCTTCTTCTTTCAGTTTGGAGATGCTCTATTTGTTATGTGTCTATAGTCCCATAAAGTAAGAAGTCAAAATAATAAGTAGAAAGTTGCATGCATGTTGAAAAACAAAAAAACAATTAATAAAGAAACTCTATTGTATATTTAGACTTAGAGGCACATTTCATTTTCATCTCTGGTACAATTTGCTGTCCAAACCACACTTCTCACAGAGTAAACAAAACAAGTTTCAGATGTGTAGTATGTGACATACAGCTTTGCTTCCTTCAAATGGCAGGAATCAGTTATTACTCATGCTTTGTCTAGTAAACTAGCAAATTACTTTGAGGCTTTTTGAAAGTTTTCCAATTGACTTTGAGATCACTGGAGAGGAACCTCACAGTCTGTGAGAATAAAAGACTGTATATGCCATTCTTTGTATTCTTTGTCTATGTATTACTTTCTTCCTTGGCCCAGTCTTCAATTAAATCTTGAAAACAATTTGAAAATGTCACTGTTACTTTTAATAGTTGTCATACTTTCTGGAGTTTGAATTTCTAAGTCGACGTGGCCATTCAGCAAAATGTTAGATTTTGCTTTGTATAAAAGGGGTGATGGTACAGTTCGTGTGCAGGTTTCAGTTGTTGTTATATGAAGCAGATTAAAAGTTATCTGAGTGTCAAATGTCAACGGAGGTCAGATAGATGCTGACCAAGTGAAGATGATATGTTCTTTCGATGGTAAGCAGACTGGAAAGTGTCAAAAGGTAATGTAAAACCACCTGCGAGCATTGCAAAAACACTTAAAAAATAAATTTATTGATTTCTGACTCATACATCATTATACTGCTCCAATGACTCAGCTCTGTATCCTCAAACTTCCCAGCTAATATTGAAAAGTGCAGGTCAAATACATTAACCTCTTCGGTAGTTATGACTAGGAAAGAATGATAAAACAATGATTAACAACTTGCATAAAGACTGAAGGTAATTATTTGAAGAATTAGGCTGTGCAAGTTATGTGTGAACAGTTCTGAAGCAATTTAAAAGTGGGAGACTTTCTTCATATGCCACCCCATGCTCTAGAAAAAGAAGAAAGTTCAGAGAAATAAAAGTTGTTTTGGTGGAAAAAGAGTTTAAAATTTTTAAAAATATGCATATTGTTGCAAAAAGTGGCACTACATGATAGATTTTTCCTTATAAACGCTCTAATTGAATCAGTGCAACACAAAAACCGAAATGATTAGCCAAACATCCAACAGGCCAAAAGCCAGCTAAACAGCATAACAAACATCATGACTTACACTGGCTATAGCTCAGAGAAACACAAAATAAAAGATGACAATAAGCAGGACTCCCTTGTTTAGGAGAAGTATAAATAAAAAGCCAGTATCGATGTGCAGCGCCAGTACCAAACAAAGCTGCTATACACAGTCACTCAAATGAGAAAAAAGTTCATGGCCTCAGCATCAGTTCAAAATCAGGATAGATGGTCATTAGTACAGCTCCACTCAGCTGTTGTCATAGTTGTGCTCACACATCATAAACAGCTGTAGTGTTGCTCAGTGCTAGCAGAAGATATTAGCATCGTTAGTAAAAGATCAGATGCCACAAATGGCAGCACCCAGCTTTAGTTCCTCATCATAATGATAGTGGCACTAACTTTTGCAGACCTTTAACAGATTCTTCTTTGGTTAGAACAAAAATATTCTATATAAAGAAAGATTATGTTTTCTGATTTCAGTTTAACATAACACTAGAGACAGGGCAGTGACCCTGTGACAACATCTAGAGACAAATGTGTAGTCCTGGACTAGTTGCTGGCAGTCACTAAGTGACATTTGTCTACAGTTTAAAAACAGGGTGCTGCACCAAAAAACCGTTTACTAGCAGATTGCCATGGTCATCCATATTACATGAAAGATACTCACTTTTCTACATATGTTCTCTGTTTGCTCTCCAAGCTGCTGTGAAACTTGAAAAAGTGTGAGGCAAACAGAGTAAAGGCGGGGTTTACTCCTGCAATCAACACACCTCATCAGACCGTGACCTGCACTAACAGGTCTCTGAGCCTGTGTGAATGGGGCTTTAGTGTCACAGCAACTGCCAGCAACCTCTAAAGGCCCCTTGCCGCACAAACACACTGGTGGTTCCCAGTTCGACTGAGGCCTTAAATATTGTGGTACATGATGTTACTTAATCAATATAAAAAGATAAATAAAAAATTACAATTTGCACTAAATCAGTCACTGTCATGGTTTACCCAGGTCTTTGGATCTTTTTGAATCTGCTTTTCCTGGTTTGTTTTCAGTTTATATTGTATATCTTGAGTTTCTACATATTCCTGTATCCTTTCTGTTTGGCTTGTCTCTCTGTGTCCTGTCCCTGTGGTTGTCTGGTTTTCCCATTTAGTTATGTCTAGTTACTCTTGTCTCCGTATTTGTTTATCTTTCTGTTTGTCTCAGTGTTTGTTACTTCTTGTCTTATTTTGATAGTCCCTAATCTCGTATGTATTATGGTCTGTTCAGCTGTGTTCACCAGGTGTGTCTACTCTGCCCTAATCTTCTCAGTGTCTAAACCATAGGTGGGGATCTCCAGGCTTCAAGGGACAGTGTCCTGCAAGTTTTAAATATCACCCTGGGTCAACACACCTGAATCAGATTAGCCTCTGGAGAACTTCAAGACATGTTGAGGAGGCAATTTAGCCATTTAAATTAGCTGTGTTCGATCAAGAACCCATCTAAAACCTGCAGGACACCGGCCCTTAAAGGCTAGAGTTGGACAGCCCTGGTCTAAACCCTCGGCTTGCTTCTGTTCTTTGTTGCATTGGGGTCCTCTTCCTGCCTGCCACAAAACGGTTGCATGACATTCCCACTGATAAACATCTTTGAGTTTACACTGGTAACCAGCAACTGAACATAGTGAAATACTAAGCACTAGGGGTGCAACGATACACAAAATTCACGGTTCGGTTCAATACTTTGGTGTCACGGTTCGATATTTTCTTGATACAAAAAAATGTTCATGCTTTTTTAATTTGTCATTTATTAAAATTATAAATATATATTTTATCTCAAAAGTACAGTTTTTAAATTTAATGTTGCTGAAACAACAAAAGAAAAAGAAAAATCTATCTGATGGAGAAATCCCTCATCTTTGGAAAAGAGAGTTTATTACAGAGAAATGTCTCTTTCCAAAATAAAAGCTCTACTATACGCTTCTTCTGGGCTATATTCTCAGCAGCATATTAAACATATCAGGTCCCCCTAAGGAGAATCCTGTGCTAACGGCTGTCTAAATGACTCGGGTAAAGTTTGTAGCATGCGTGCTTGTTGTTTTTGTCTGCTTCCACTTGTCTTTGCACGAGGATGATGTCGGAGTAAATGTGCAGTCATATTTGTTGTGTTCCCACTAGTGCTGTCAGCGTTAATCTGAAATGACGTTAAAGCCACAACACGGCAAATCTCCGTTAACGAGCTACCGCGGATCGCCCCGTGCTTGGTAGCTGGACGGCCAACACGTTAACGAGCTAACTGCGCTAACGCAGTAGTTCCCACCAGGTTCAATTTGCCATGTTGCAACGAGCTTAGCTTCTGTCTTGCTAGCTTGTGCTGCGCTCAGTGGATCTGCGCTCGACAGTGCAGCCTAGGCGGAGTAGTCGAACGCAGATCCACTGAGCGCTCAACACAGACAGCATCGTCAGAAGGAAAGTTGATAAAATAAATTAAAAATTTTGTATTGTTCGATACATATGCGTACCGAACCGAAAGCACTGTATCGAACGGTTCAATATCGATACGAGTATCGTTGCACCCCTACTAAGCACCTACAAAGCCAGACACTTACTACAAATGGTATTAAATGCTATTTCAGAAACCCAATCAGAGAGAATATTTGACTTATTTTATTCAGTTGATCTGAAACAGGGCTCTAAGTTACTGCTTATATTGCTGTATGTCAGCTCAATTGGTAATTGGTAATTATAGTAATCACATCCATTGTGTCAACTTTGTGAGGTGAGGACATGTTAGTATTAGTAAAAACAAATCTATTTTAGATTGTCACTTATTTGCAGTACCACTGTATTAACATTACTACTCCAATGCAAAGGTGCAGTCACACACACAGAGTAGAAAATAAGAAGGTTTGTTATTTCCATTTACGGGTTTGTTCCCAGGAATGAATTTTAAGAGCTTAATGAAATTAGAGTTATTTGTTACAATAATTTCTTTGGGTATAATCTACATTTGTTCCTCTTTCCACTCAGTGAACTTGTAAATTCACAGACAAAACACATAACCACATAATTTCCGTAGGGATTAATAAAGTATTCTGATTCTGATTCTGAAAGTGGGCTGGGGAATTATGAATCTCTACAAATCCAGCAGCCAATTTGAACTGTGTCCATGCATGTCAAGTTGCCCTGGGGGTCCATTATACTGCTTGCTGGTATTCAGACCAACAGTCTGTAATTACATTTAACAATACCATCTCATGGCCCAGCTTCTGTGACTGCCCTCATAAAATGCCAATTCTATCTAGTGACAGATCTCAAATTCACTTCTAGCAGAGACCCGGGAGTTTAAAATATATAACCATCAGCATATATTGCACCAACTTGTTTGACTTTACCATGATAAAGAAATTCAACTGTTTTAACACATTGTGTTCATTTACTTTAAATGCAGTGTTTGTTTCCCTTTTCTTTTTTTGACGAACGCTTGTGTCAGCAGTTCAAACTGACTGCTTAGTATTGCAGACATATTGCTACCGATAACACTGATGACCTCAGGTTGAGCAATCAGCCTTGATGATAGTGCAGGGCAATATGAAAGAATTGGTATTCATTGTGTCCATTTCAATGAATTATTTATGGTTTGCTTGAAGCTACGGCTGGTGTGGAGAGGAATGACTGCAGCAGGTTGAGAGGAAAACACAAGAATGTTAAAGGGAATCCTTAACTTCTTGCCTCTCATTCTCATGTTAGGCTCGTTGGGCAAATATTGAAGCAATGTGACTGCACTGGGTTATCTCAATTACTGTTCTGACTAACTGACAATGACCAGACAAGTTTTAAGCCAATAACCTTCATCAGAGCATATGGTGTGATGTGTAGTCTCTTAAAAGTGAACTGCATAAATTAGAAAGTTTTAAGCCCAATTTAATATTAATTGAGATTTAAACAGTGCACATTACTCAGTAGATGACACAGATGCACTTTAATATGCATTTAAGCTCAAAATAATGATTATGCTACAAGAAGGCTCATAGTCATTAAAAAAAAACATGCTTACGTTATAATACCCATGAGTTTAATAGTGCAAAAAGTCTGAAGGAATCTAATCATTATCGTCATGCAGCTTGCACCAGAGGTTAGAAGACATGTTAGCTAGCTGGAATATATTTTAATGGCATTTGATTTAGATTCACACAGACAACACAGGACACAGTTGTGACTATATTTACAGCGATTATCAGTATGATACCTCTTCTGATCTGATTTAACCAAAATCTTCATATTCTAATAATCTTTATTATAGGTATAGTTAACCCTACAAATGCATAATAACGAGACCTTAACTGACAACAGCATACATTGTCTTCTTTTATCTGATTGGCTGCCCCTCATAAACAGAAGGTTTCAATAGCAGAGAGGTGGGGCTTCCTTGCTCTCCTCTTACTGACATCATGTAGAGTTAAAATATTAGAATAGTCTATAGATGTAGCTTTGGTTCACAGGGGTTACTTGAAAAATGTCATGTGAAAAAATAAAACTTTCACAGGAATAAAGAGAGTAAGTAATCAAATGCACTTGATCAACTGATCATTAGCAAGTGTAAATAACTCTATAAGCGCAGATGTTTTGGCATATCTAGAGCTTTCAGGAGTATGCTGGCACAATGCCTAGAAAGAAAGATATCAGCAATGATTTTAAAAGGCAAAACTGTTGCTGCTCATCAGCCAGGAATGGTTATTTGGAAGCCCATGAATCTACATTGAGAAAAGTGGAAAACACTCACTCTCCCTAAAGGGTGAAAATTAACCACAAGGTCTGACCACAGCAAAACAGCCAAGAGCTACATCTTAGACTCTCCATGTCTTAGTTAACATCCTAAATGTTAAAGTTTATAACACAACATGTGTTATAAACAAAAACAAGTATGGTTTGATTGGAAGGGTTACCTGGAGAAAGCCTCTTCTCTCTAAAATGAACATGAAGAACATGGCAGCACATCTTACGTTTGCAAATGTGAACAATCCAGAGGCATTCTGGAACAGTGTTGTTTGCACAGATGAGAGCAGAGTGGGGATGTTTGACCAGAATGTAAAGTGTCAAACACTTTGTGTGTCACGGGTAAAGATATGAGGTCAATCTCAGTCCATACGTCCATGTGCAAGCACATTTCTCCCATACTCTGCAGAGGGCAGTGACGCATACTTGTGACATCACTAAACATTAACTTAGGTTGTCTTAAAGAGACACCACACAACTGTGACTGTTACAGTATCTTGAAGTCACTGAATGTACCAGGAAGTCCTCTGTATATTAAAGTATTCTGGAGTCAAATGTGAGCTGTCCAACAGCTAAAGCTTTTCCAAATTGTGTCATGCAACAGGACAATGATTCCCCTCAGGCAGCTCTACAACAGAATGGCTGAAAAACAAAAGAATCAATGCGTTGCATTGGCCCAGTCAACGTCCAGACATAACCTGATTGTAATGCTTGCTAGGAGCTTAGGACAGTCATGTACAGAAGAATGCATGCAAACCTCAATTATCTGAGGCAACAGTGGTAAAGAGTAGGGGACCAAAACGTATTGCTGCTAAAGGTGGTTCTACAAACTGCTGAATTAAGGGTTGCACTCAGTATCTGTATGTACTATATATGAAAAAGAATAAGAAAAGTTCAATTTGAAGAACATTTTCTATTCATTTAGTTTTCACCTGTCTAACATTTATAAATGGTTACATTTATAAATGGTTACATTTATAAATGGTTACATTTAGGGACTTTAGTACCGACGTCACAGTAGAAATGTCCATTTTAAATACACAGTTTATAGTTTTAACCAGTGTTAATCTACAACATTATCTATTTATATTACATAACTCAGAAAGAATTTCATGCAGCACCATATTACTTACTATAACATTAGTTGTGTAATCAGACTCCTGATTGTTTTTGAGTGGAAACTGTCACAACTTGTGAAAATAGCAAGCTCAGAGAGAGAGAAAATTTTGGTCCCTGGTCTCACAGGATATTGTGATCAAGAACTTGGCGGGAGAGTGCATGACTAAAATGTACAAAAGATGAATGTCATCTAAATTCAAGATTTATTTGAAAGAATTTGTTTAACTCGATGAAAGCTTCAAGGTTGAAAATGAACTCATGACTTCAGCAAATTTATCTGAGGTAACATCAACAGCCGCACTCAGAGCAAGAGAGATATTAAACATGGTACACAGACCATTCTGTAGATGCAAAATTTCATTATCCTCTCAGCTGCCACCTCACTGTCTCGCTCGTGCAAGTAATAGCACAGGTGTAACTTAAATGTAAAAGTACGTCCGGTTGTTCTCATTAACATCTGGTTCTGGTACCTGTTTTATACACTATTTTAGTACGTTTAGTGCAGAACATTTTATATTTAATAGGTTTCTGAATTTAAATATTTTCTGATAGCTCTGAGTTAACCCAGAAATGTGTTGAAATTGTTTTAACAAACAGGTCAAGAGCACAGTATCAGGTTCCAGAGTTAAGGCATTTTAATTAATTCAGTGTGAATTTGCTTTTGAAACTCTTGTTGGTAAAGATATGTTTGCCTCTTAGATGGTTTATGTCTTTATTTTTGTTCAACAAAACGCCCACGATTAGCCTCAAAAGAAGCCTTGTGCTTCTTATTCAGAGCAAGTAAAAGTAAATTAGTTTACATTTATTGAATTCAGGGTAGATTTAATTGTTTTTCTGCGTTACACCTAATATCACTTACATTATGCACTGCTATGAATAAATTAATGAATAAATAAAGGAATGAAAAAATAAATTAAAGCAAGAAATGCAATCTATAACCCACCTGTAAAGCTCCATCCATCTATTTGCTGCTGCTGCTGCTGCTGCTGGTTTGGTGGTATGCAGTCTAAGTAGAGTCCCCCTGAGCTTTCTCTCCCCAGCCAGCACCTCTAGCTTTTTTGAGGGTGTTGAAGAGGAGAGAGGGAACTCAGACAATCCCAAGCCAGTCGAGAAACATTCATCTCCACTCTGTCCTGGGTCTGCCCCAGGTCTCCTCCCACTTGGACATGCTGAAGAACATTAATTAAGAGGCATCCAGGAGGCATCGTAACCTAATGCCTAAACCACCTCAACTGGCTCCTTTCGATGCAGAAGGGCAGAGGATCCACTCTCCCCCCTACTAAATGACTGAGCTCCTCACCTTATCTCTCATCTCTCAGAGAGAGCCCGGACACCCCTTGGAGGATGCTCATTATCTTATCCTTTTTGTCAATACCCACATCACCTATTCAGAGATGATTGTAGGAACAGTCTTGCTTTTAGGTGGCTCGGGTGGCTGTAGCTCAGGAAGTAGAGCAGGTCATCTACTAATCGGAGAGTTGGAGGCTCGATCCCTGACTGCTTCACTCTGCATGCCAAGATATTAACCCCAAGTTGCTCTCTGTTGCATCCACTGGAGTATGACTGTGTGCGAATGTTAGACAGAAAACACTTGTGGAGAAAAAGCAAAGAAAAAAGTGCTTGTGTAAATGGGTGAACAAGGCAAGTTATATGAAGCTACTCAGGTAGAGTAGAAAAGTGCTACATAGGAACCAGTCTGTTTGCCATTTCAGTCATAAAGCCTTTTTGATTTTGATTTGCGAATAATATTGTATTTGCTAAATGATTATTGAAAATGTTTTCCCCTTTTTTTTTGCATGTGTATGGTAATTCCTTAAAAACTGTCAAATCTTTCCTATAACGTACTTGTCACTTCAGAGACACAACCCAATTCCCTTCCACCTTCTAAAATGTCCTTAGGTCCACGGGTCTGTGGCTGCCGGTGAGTGTATGCATTAAAAAGAACACAGTGAAGCACTGTGTAGAACTTCTAAGGTAAATAGGTTCTGTAAGTGCAAACTATTTGGGAAGATTCAAAATGTTTAGCAGCTCTGGATTTAAGCACTCGAATCGAATAAAGAAAATGCATGATGTGAGTGCTTTAACACTCATTTATGGAGACATTTTACTTTTCTAAAACCAAGATATATTTTCTTATCTCAACAAATCTTACCAAATGAAATTGTAGGAGATTAGAGAACTAATAAAGAGAAATAAAAACCACATGAGGATAAAAATGAAAATTATTTGCCAGTTATATAACATCGTTTCTCTCTCATTTTGCCTCTCTTTTGGTTTTGCACAGTGTTTAGTCACTGCAAGCTATCTAAAGTAATTGGCAGGCACAGGTGTGAGCTAGATTCAGCACAAGCCTGCTTGCAACTCCACTGTCCAGAACAGCAACTATTGTGTTGATACTGGTGTAAGCAATCACTCACATAGTAATGTTAAGGTAGTAGTGGCCCTTTAAGCACCTCCTTTCAACAATATCACTGGCTTACAGCTGCAGTTATATGGAAAGGAGGTTTCAGCATTTAATGAAAAGAAGTAATGATTCATTGTCCAGAACAGTCAATGTCAGAGAAGGCTAATTGCTTCTCAAGTTAATGGCAGCTTTCAGGTGAGGGCCCCTAAATGAAAAAACTGGTTAAAAGCACACTCCACCATGGATATGAGGCCAATTTCCTCTTGACTCTGATGTCAGGACAGGGCGGTCCTTCATTTTCTTGCAAATGAAGTTGGAAGCCAACCAGCTTTACTGCATATGAAAGATTAAAAGTTTACTTGATTTTCTTTCCCTCTAAGCAATCACGCTGCAATGCTGCACCAATACTTCTGAAACCAAAGCTGTCAAGCAGTGCTTCATTTTTCCCTTTCTTCTTAAGTTGGTGACAATTATTTATTTTCTACCCTTTTCTACTCTGTTACTGCGGGGAATTCAGGCAGGTGCTGCTACACTGCATACTTTTCTGAGATGCTGTGTAATGTATGTTTATATGCCTGTGTGAAAATGAGAAAAGCCTTGGAATGATTTCCCCATCTTACTGCCTGGAAATAGATGCAAACAGAACACATGGCTATAGGCTGTTAAACAAGGTGAATTGGCTTTGCAGCATTCTCATAAATAATGGGAGAGAAGTGCTTTTCTTGACTGCAGGGGAGCTGTTTGGTCCTGGATGTTGAGATTTGCATCCTTAGCAGCGACTCCCAGCTGTGGTGTTGACATCAGACTTTGTACAAGGCTTACATTTGACAATTTTAAATCATTGTTCTGACTAGTCTTCAATATCTGTAAAGGAAAGATGGAATTTTTAACATTTAATCTGAGAATGCCACAACTTTAAATTCAATATTACAATAATTGGTTAATAAGCACTGACTCAAATGATCAAACAGGACTTTTTCAGGCCATCACATGTTTGCAAAATGTTGCATCCACTGGTTCTGTTCGTTAAATAGAAATACAGAAAATACATTTGTTTGTTAGTATAATTATGGTGTGGTATTTGTATTTTCTTTTCTTACAATCTTGCTCCCAAACATGGTTTACAATTCATTTTGGCCAGCAATCAATTTTTGTTGATTATTGTTGCAATCTGAGCCAACTCTCCTCTTTCTCCTTTATATCATTTAGCATATAAACAAGAAGTGAGTTTACACTTTGGAATGGGTTTCCTGGTCACAAAGACTGAGCTTTCTACCCATTAAATACTGAAATTTCTTGAGTTGCCATCAAACTCTAATTTTATTCCTCAAACAATTTCAGCCTTTGTTATTCTGTTTTTGATGGGATCCATTTGTTATGTCTGGGCATCTGCTTTGCAGCATGGAATCTTTGCCAGCTTTCAGACAGACGTCTGCTTCTGGCACCGGGCTGTTGGTTCCTTGTGTGTATGAAAGCATGACAGTGCCTGTCATGTCTTAACTGTGTCAGCGGGGACTCATTAACTAAACAAATCTGTGCCACCGCCCTGCAGTCCAGCAAGAGTTCCAGTCTCAGTGAATGAAAGGAACTGTAAACAAACACCAACTGGTGTCATTAAGTACTCTTTACTAACAAAAGATTAAATATTGCCTTTGACTTCTCTTGGCCAATCGTCAATGGATCAAATGCTTATTAATCAGAGCATAGGTATAATGTGATGGTGCACAGAGACCTATGATTGAAAAAAATATTCAGCTCTTTTTGTAAAGTAAATAGTCAAATTGCATTTGTCCACTTCTGGTAATCAGTCAGTATCCCCACAACTTAATGTTGGAGCGTATTCCTGTTTAAAAGTGCATAATAGTGGAAAAGGAATGGCAATTTACACAAATCGACACTGCACAGAAGAAAGGGACAGACCATCCTGAGTTGGTAATGAAAGATTACCCTCTTTCAGTTATATATATAAAAAAGCATCTGATCCATTACAATCTTTAAATTAGGTAAAAATGATGTTAAATGAAGAACAACACATAGCATGTCACACTGTGTTATTACATATTTAACAAAAACCAGGACCAAAATACTTTTATAAAAAGCAATACAATCCAGAGGAGGAAGGACATCAGCAATTACATTAGAAAGCAACTGTTGCTGCTCACCAAAATGGGAGGGGTTATAAGCTAATTTCCAAACAATCTGAAGTCGATCATTTTACAGTGAGAAAGATGTGAGAAAGGTCAGTGTATTCAATTTTCAGAGAAATTTAAAAAAACAACAAAGAGATACATCTCAGACTCTGAAGGCCTCAGTTGTTCATGACAGCACAATTAGACAAAGACTGAGCAAGTATAGCTGGTTTGGAAAGGTTTCCTGCCTTTTCTTACTAAAGAAACATGGCAGCACAGCATAGTTTTGCAAAATTGCATCTGAAGAGCCTAAATACTTCTGGAACAATGTGGTGAAAACCAACACAACATATTAGCACAAACACCTCATAGCAACGGTCAACGATTGATTTGGGCATCTTCTGCAACCACTGAACCTGTGACTCTGCAGTCTCTGAGCCAATCACAAAGTTGTCTGTGTACCCACATGGCAGACAGGTCTGGTGTCAAGCCGGCACTGCTGGTTGACTTCTGGCATGGTAAGTGGTATGTCATCTCGATTTGGGCCAGGCCTGGTGTAGATGGCACTGTTTATGTATTTGGCACATTGTGGTTTGGTTTATGTGGTCCAGGCTCATAGAAAACAAGTCTGGCCCGGATCCTGACTGGTGTCATGGTAGGGTGTATGTCAACCATGTGGGCCAGGTCTGGCAACGATGGCACTATTTATGTTCCTATTTTCCTATTTTAGTTAGAAGACCCAAATGCCATGTTGCAATACTATACTGCTATGGTAGCCAACCTTTCAAATGCAGGTTTCACAGGTTTGTGAGTGTGCACTTTATCCAAAACCTAGTGAGGGTTTACTCATGTTCACCAATGGGAGGCTGTAACTCAGGAGGTGGAGCAGGTCACCTACTGATTGGAAGGTTAGTGGTTCGATCCCTGGCTCCTCCAGTCTGCATGTCAAGAGTGTGAATGTGTATGAATGTAGTTAGGAAGCACTCAGTTTAGAGAAAGTGTGTGGTTGGGTGAATGTTGTATAGAATGCTTTGAGTAATCCAGGAGAGTAGAAAAGCGCTTTATAAGAATCAGTCCATTCACTGTCTGAACAAAGTTCCGGCAGGTTACTTTTGCACTATTATTCTTGATTAAGGTACACATTAGGCTGACATCTGGGGCCAGAGCTGAAACGGTTCTGGGCCAGCACAGGACCAGCAGTGTGTCTGCAACTGGCCCGTGGTTGCACACAACTTACACATGGCCCACATACCGCAAAGAATGACGGCCCTTTGGTGGCCCAGATCAGGTTTGCCAGAGGTAATCCATACATGGGCCAGCACAGGGCCACCAGTGTTACTTGCACAAAGAATAACAGAACTGGTAGGTCCACTACTGTTGCCCTGTACTTTTATCATATAAGAGCAGATTAAAATCCTTGGACCCATTGTCACTGGTGCAGTGGGTCCTGGGTTCCTCCTTGTGTATGACAACACCTGACCTCATGTGATGAAAGTATGAAAGTAGTATCCTGGAGGATGAAGGACTTGATACCACTGACTGGCCCATCTAAATCCAACAGAACACCTCTGTACCTCAGAATGCCCAGGAGCTCAGAGATGCCCTGGTCCAATTCTGGGAGGAGATCCCCCAGGATACCATCCGTTGTCTCATCAGGGACATGCCCTGATACAGTCAGGCATGCATAAAGCATGTGGGGTGCATACAAACTCAAACTACTGAGTACCATTTCGGGCTGATGAAGTTCATTTTCCCAAAAGTCATATTTTTTATCACTTTGATTGTTTATGGTGTATTTGAATTTAGCCCTCCATAGGTTAATCATTTGCCATTTCCACATCAAATGATGTGGCATCCTTTCATCCATAACATATTGCTCAGTACATATCGCTATAGATTTCCAGTGTAGTTTTCCCAGTGAGGTCTGATGCTTTTTCAAAGTGTTAATGTTAAGGTGGAGCAGTATATAATGATAGCAGAGCTTTACAGATAGATGCAGGTCCAGTATACTGCAACTTTGTTCAAGTTGCTAATAACTGTGATCGTTTTTAACATATGGCATTCATATTCTTTAACTTATTGCTGAAATGCATATGTTGATTTTTATCAAAATTCATTGATATCAAAGCCGAAATAAGAAATGGCTAGTGTCTGCTTTTCACTTTAAGCAAATAAGATTAAATGCAGGCTCATTTTCTTTGTAGTCAGTACAAAGAAAATGAGTTTGAGTCAGTTTGTACAGTAAACACCTCCCAAAACTCCAAAGCCATTTGCGACAGGCGAATATCCCTCCAAGGAGGACTTTTTAGCTTGCTGTTCACTAGGCAGAAAGCTAGCTCATGTGGTAAGGTTAAAAAATGCTCAATCACCTTATTGTGTTTTTCTGATGTTATTGTTAGTGATTGCCTCCATCGCATTTGTTCCCCCGAATATTCAGCCAACGTCTACCCAGCGGGAATTCTTATAAAAACGTAGTTTTGCTTAATAACCATTACTTTGGTGAAAACAGAAGATGATCAGAGTTGAACATTTTGCCCAAGTATGCCTTTCCTTTGCTCTCAGTAGGAAGTAAATAAGAATTTTTGTCTTGCTTCCCAGTGAAAGGGATGAGGTACTACATCACAAAGATACCCCAAGAATACAGACTGCAGCATTGCTATAGGATAAGAAAGCAGTGTGTCGCTTGTGAGGTATGGATTAGTTCTGGTAAAGTTATTATGATTAGTCCAATGCTGGGGAGCTGATGCAAAGCTGGTGTGAAGTTGCTCTGTGCTTCACTGGGCTGCTGTTTCTGTGCAATGGAGCAAGAGGAATGGACTCAGAGTTGTGGTGTTTTGTCGCCCTCCTCCATTACAGCACTCATGCTGATTTTCTGTAGTAATTTTGTGTTCATCAAGGTGGGTCTTCATATCAGTGCTTGAAAGGATTTCTGGCCTTTGCACTTGATATTTAGGACTCATCTATGATTCATCTGTTTGATTACATGAAAGGACTCAAGAGCCACTCCAAGAGGTTTTGTGTAAATACTCTAAGATTGAGAAAAACTTGCATTTATCATGGCTTTTCATCACATTCTCTGCTTTGTGCTTGATTTACCTGGAATAAAATTATATAAACTGTCAGAATATGCTTTAATCTTTAACACATTTCAATATGGCTCACTTCCTGCCGTGCAAATTTCCTGTGAAATGAACAGATCATATAATCTCTTGATGTTGCGTTATACTAGAGAACAAAACCCCAAGAACATACATGTTACTCATTTGCATCCCTCTTTTCTGTTATGTTCGTTTTCAAAGCACAGTAAATGCAAAATCTTTGCCTTTCAAGAAAAAAGTCAAATCCTCTTCTTATATTTATGGAATATCGTCTTAGAAAGAGTGCTGCACATTTCCTATTTGAGCTACCACTTCCATGTATAGGCTTAAATCTGAGGCAGCTATAGTCATAGATAACAGAAGCACATAGTCATTCTGGAATTTTCTTTTCATAGACCCCGAGGCATTAATAACCATTACACATTTGTTACTTCAAGCTTGTTAGGTGTTGTTTAAAGGAACATTTGGATGTAAGACCCAATGGGATATCTCAGTTGTACATACATAAATGTATGTTTCAGCTGTGATGAGTGGATGCTGCAGATGTGGTGTTTATGTGGGCTTCCATCAATGCGCTCTGCTTTTAGCGAAGTGCCTTTTACATCTGCCAGAACAGCTGATTTTTAGATAATGTGTGCGTGTGTGTGTTTATCATATGGATCAACATTGTTCACACTACATAATGGAAGTTCATACAAACTCCACTATTAAAGACCACCTTGTCTTTAATAGTGCAGGGAGACAATGATAACATACCCACACAATTGTGGTGATATGGCGACTGAGAGCTTGGAAGCTTCAAGTGTAAAGAGGAAAGACCAGCAATAGCACCCTGGGAGTACTTATGTCAAAACTAGAACAATCCCCAAGAAGGCATTCAGATCTGTTATACGCCAAACAGAGCCGTGATTAAAATGATCAAGAATTTGTTTTATTGGCAATTATTAAAAACAAGACATTAAATATAAGAGCCATTAATTTAATCACACATACTGTTACCATCAACTCAGAGCGGCACTTATCACTACGCAAATGAACTGGCAGATACACCAGTTCACATGTGCTTCTTAACCTCTGCACACACCGAGCTTAAACTGGAAGTGCAGAAATAACCACAGCACATGGAAGATGATCCCACCACCACATCAAATGGTAAAAGCGCTTTACACTACATTCAGTCATTTGTGTGTGGCAAGCTACATTGTAGCCACAGCCACCCTGGGGCGCACTGACAGAGGCGAGGCTGCCAGACACTGGCGCCACTGGGCCCTCTGACCACCACCAGTAGGCAACAGGTGAAGTGTTTTGCCCAAGGACACAACAATTGAGACTGTCGGAGCCGGGGCTCGAACCGGCAACCTTCCAATTACAAGACAAACTGCCAACTCTTGAGCCACAATCGCCCAGCAAAACAGAAAGGAAGGAGGTTTAGAGCTATGATTAAAATAATATTTACAGCCTTTCATAAATCTCACATTCAAAACAGTCATACAACTTTAAAGTAGGCCGAAGACCTGACACATTACACAAAGTATAAGAAAACTTTCTGGATCACCACAGAACATCCAAGTTAGTTCTGGTTGAGACAAAGCAGGTTGTTAACTAGTGCCCAACCAGTTATTGAAATGGACACAATTCTTTTTCAGACATGACCCAGAAAGTAACAGGGAAACATCAAAAACAACATCAAAAGGAAGAAAAGCAAAAAGGCGACGCAGCAGCACTTCTGTAGCCTAGGACAAAGTAGCAGTGATGCCCCACTGTAAGTCTACTGGCCACCCACCAAGGCCCAAACATCCTGTGATGCACAGTAAAAGTAGTGTTAATATTAAAGATGATGATAACAGGAATAAAGGTTGTTATCAGCTAGAGTAACATACTGATCAAATGTTAGGTACAAGCAGCCAATACAGGGCTCCCCCAGCTATGACCTATAATCAAAACACATGCTTATCACCAAGTGAAATAATTACACTTGCACCTCAAAAGAATAAATAAATCATATACCAGCAATAATCTGTAAAAGGAAGTCTTTCAGTAAAATAGGAATCCACAGGCAATTTCTAGAAAAACGCACGATCAGCAACAATGTAACCCATTCAAACCGAGGCAGCAGCTGCATAAACGACACTACCTGCGACAGCTATAGGTGGCATCGGGTGAGTGAAAACCCGGATGCGTACAGTAACAGGAGAGCAAGAGAAAGAGAAGTTCAGATAGCGGCTATTATTTATAACATGACCACACAATGCAATTGGCCAGCAAACAAGCAATTAAGCAGTGCAACACTGAACCAAATATTCATTCAGAATGCTGAATTTAACTGAACTGATTTGAATATCTTGTTATTATCTCCTCCACTGTCCTCCAGTCAACAATGAAATAATGTTTCTCCTAAATATGTATATAAATAATTATCCCATCACCAGAGGAGACACTCTACCATTTCATCCAACCTACTTCAGAATTCCTTCTAACAGACCTGTTGTGGTCAGCTAGAAATGAAACAGCCACACATCTCGCTGAAGGATAATCTAAATGTATTTTGTATAAGGTAAGCAGTCAAGCGAAGATTGTGCTGCTGGTGATGTATGTGGGTGGAAGAAGGTTCAGCGAAGGAGGACATTCACTGCAGTGCAATTCAATTCAGATCTATTTATATAGCACCAAATCACAACAACAGTTGCCTCAATGTGCTTTATAGTGTATGGTAAAGACCCTAAAATAATACATAGAACCCCCCCCCCCCAAATCAGATGGACCCCTATTAGCAAGACAGTGGAGACAGTGGGAAGGAAAAACTCCCTTTTAACAAGAAGAAACCTCCAGGAGAACCAGGCTCAGGGAGGGGCGGCCATCTGCAGGGGCCAGTTTGGAGGGGGTGAGGGGAAGAAGACAGTGCCAATGCATAATGTAAGAGAGCAAGAGATTAATAATAACCAATTATCAAATGCAGAGTGGAGAATAAACATCGACATGCAAAAAGTTGGCGTGACAGAGGAGGATGCTAGGCATAGGATGAAATGGAAGCAGGTGATTCTGTGTTGACCCAGTAAAGACAGCAACCAAGACCACAACCAAGCTAATGGTTTAGAAGCTGACAACAACAGTTTTTATAATTAATGTGGTAATAAAGTCAAATGGCTATGTTATGGGTGTGCAGGTTGCAGCCCCAAATGCATACAGACTTCTTCAACAATTAAACGAAAATAATTAAACTCAATTACAAATAGCAGCAACAAAACTAAGCACTAGAGATAAATACTGAGAAAATACACAAAGATAAAAAAAATTCTAATCAACAAACATACAAGAAATCCAACAGATTATTTTCTATAATAAGTTTAATAACTCAGCAACCCTGTGTCTAAGACCCATGACAGCTATTGAAATGTGAAATTGCAGAACAGATCAGACTCTGAACAAAAATCCCAAAACAGAACGTCATTTTTATAAAGCACCAAAGAATTCTAAAGCTGCCTACAAATTCACTACTGTAAAAGTAATAATTTACTATGCCTTTATATCTTTTCTTCTAATAACAGAAGCAGTTTACATTTTTTCTGGCGTAATTAAAGGCTCAAGTGTTCTTCTCTTATTCAAGGAGAGGAACGCTTTAAAGTGCTGTTTTCACATGATTTTTTTTTAGTTTTCCCTCAATAAATTAAATAAACTATTTTTAAGAACCGCAGTCACTGTTAAAAGCAACAACACTGAAACTTTTCCACATAAATGCCAGACCATAAAAAAATCGTGGCTGGGACGCTGTCACTCACACGTGTCTGAGCAGTAACTCACATAAAGGAAAGTTGTTTAGTGTCAGGACTTGACAAGACTGCTTGTGCTCCTCTCCCGTTGGTCATTATTCACTCTGACAAATAAGCTACGTGTAATGAACAACTTTGGTCCGGTGTTGGAGCTGAAGCTAAGCCTGTCCTAATTTGAGATAAAGACAGGTTATTGATCAATGGTCTTAAACAATTAGTTCTCTGTCTGGAATTCTGGTATGCAACAAATACATTAGGCAGTATGCTGAGGCTGCAAGAAGAAAGGCAGAGGCAAGGTGTAGATAAAGTGGACAGGTTGGCTGCTCAGCAGAAACAAATAGCTGGGCTATTTTTGCACACTTACACTTTATGTAGTCCTGTGCTGGTTGTCTGTTATACGTTACATGTAGCACCATCTTGGAGGAACGACTTATTTTTTTTTGTGCAAAAGGACCTGCTGGCCTTTATAAAGAATTTAGGTTGGCTTTACTCTTCTGTCCATTTTAAATCCTAATAATTGTTAATTTGCTTTGAACAAGCAGTATAGCTCGAAGGTTTCAGGTATTTGTATGTTTAAAAGCTCAGTAAGAGGAACCAAATAAAGTACAAAATACTTAGCATAACAAAAACACTATGAAAATAGTTGCGATATCTTCAGAGTGCCTATGGTTTAAGGCAGCTCACTGTGTAAGTGTCTGGATGAAGCAAATGTTAGTGCTTTGATAAGTGAAACTATATAATTCACATAATCGTCTCAATAATCTCTATGGATATTTAAATTTGGACCAACGTGCTGAAGCAACATTTTTATCCGCGAGTCTCACTCACTACTTGAATAATCACAAACAACAGTCATACAACAAACTTGATATTCTTTAAACCTTAATACACATACATCTTTATCAAAAATCAAGAAAAGACTACTTGAAATCTGCCACAGAAAAAAACAAGCAACAAAAAACCCTAAAAAAGCAAATGTCACTCATAAATCCCGTCACGTTGTTTTCTCACAGTGAGGCCACATGATTGATGGGCAACATCTCTGCAAAGACAACTAAACTCCTTTTTCTGAAAACGCACTTGTGATGAGATGTCGCAATCTTTTTTTGGCTGTTGAACTTTCATTGACAGCTTTCATTCATGCAAGAAAAATAACCTCTCTGCTGTTTCTGTGATTTTAAAAGAAAACACGATTTCTCTGCTGATGAAAACAAGCAGGCTTAAAATGGTGTGAGACTCTGCTTTGGGTGCTGCAGTATATTAGCAGTGAGTGAATGATGCAGATTATAATAACATGAGATATCTAATAATTCTCATCAATAAAAGACCTTCAGGACTGTTCTTGCACTGCTCTTTCAGTCTGCCTCTGGTAGCGTACATCTGGTAATTTCTTTTAGTTTAAGTGTGAATATTAAAGATTCATTGCCCCCTTTGAGCTTTGAAACTGTCTCTGGTCCAAGAAACCTTTCACCACACTAAGGACTAAGGTTGTACTTACCGGTGTAGCAGATGAAACACTTAAAAAAATCGTTTGTTTTTCTTTTCTTCGTGGTTAAGAATAAAACAGCGACCCTTATTAACCACTTGTCTCAAAATCCTTGAACTTGTGGCGGTGTAGATAAATGGGACCTCTGGGGTCCATATGTTGTGTAGATGGGTTTAAGAGAGAAGTGGCGAGAGAGAGGAGAGCTGTGTGTGCTTTTGTATGTAGCGTTTGTACTTAACACCTTGAAACGCTGGGATCCACCACACCAGTGGCAAGTTCCTCAATGACAGGAGGGTTGTCCAGATTTTAAAGCACAAAGAGGATTTTTGCTGGCAACAGCTCTACTTCACACCTGATAACGGTGTCATTGTCTCCTGTGAAGAGGTCTTTCCTCACATATGAGAAGAGCTTCCTCTAATCTGAGTAAACCCCGGGAGTTCCAACTTTCAGCCATTTTTTTCTGCACTACCCTGGAAGACTTTAATCAGTAGTCCTGTTCAGACATTAAGGAGTAGGTGCTTCACTCGGTTGTTTTTGGCTGTCAATCTAATATGAGCTGCGGTCTTATCAAAGAATAACAGCATGTAGCACCAGATAATTAACTATAAAAGGAGTATACACACACCTTTCCTCTGTGGCTCATATCACACAAAAATGAAAGTCCTTTTCATTTTGGTAAAGATAGCTATGCAAATAAATGCAGTCTGGTTTTTTGTTTGAAGGCCAGCAGTCCAGAGATCAAAATGTGAGAGCACAAGCTGAGCATGCCTTTATTTCATTCCTCCAAAACTACAGGTTTACAAAAGTGAGTGGAAAATTACAGGTTGTTAAGAACGTTAACATTTCGCTTAGGGTGAATCTGTGTATGACATTCACCAGAACAATAACAGGCGCGGGATGCGTGGGCACGGCAGAGATTAAGGGAGACTGCGAGAGAGGGGGGAAAATGGAGGCATAGAGGAGACGGTTGGTGAGAGACGGGGTTGCAATAAAGATCAAACATGTAATGATAAAGGGGGGCTGATAAGGAGGGAATCAAATTTCTTGAGAGAAATTCTTGAGAGTGATTAGGGCACATACAAATTCATGAGTATCCATATTTTTTAGCTGCATTTAACCTCATAGCTCTCATCACGTTTTCATCAGCATATCCCCTCCCATCCTTCACCCCTCTTTCCCCACCATAGACTTTTTTGTTCACTACTAACAGCTGAAGTGCCCACGTGGCTCTCTCTGATGGATTCTGGCATGTGTGCGCATGACGTCATTCATCGCCCTCTGTCTCTGTCGACTAATTGGACCCTGTCCTTTTTGTGGCCTTTAGAGACTCAGACATAATTAAAGCAGAGAGACGGGAAGTGTCAAGTTCAGGGCTGCTAACCACACCCTCCTAATTGGTGAGAGTGAGAGGTGGAGGTCAGGGCACTGAGTTGTAGGAATGGTTGGATTTGGATGCCTCTGTGGTTTTCTCTATCAGTTGTGACTGGCACTTAAATGTTACGGGGAGAGAATAGTGATGGTAATGAACCTGGAGTGTGTCTGATGCATAATTATCAAAGACTGAACATGCACAGTCATAAGCAATGAGATGATGTGGGTTTAAATGAGCTCATGTTCACAATAGTTACGCTTTTGTATTACTCGGGTCTTATTTTCTATAGCTCTGGGTGTCGTTTTTATCACCACTGATAACATTGCGTATTCCAAAAAATCTGCGTTAGGTTTTAAACATGCTTGGTGTGGCTTCATTTGAATAATTCCTCCAATATCATGAGAGCTGTTGTATTTTTGATGCCCTCATAAAATGGCACTGTTAAGTTAACATCATGAGATGTGTTACAAAGTACTCTCCCATTCCTATTTATATGTTTCGAGATCTTCCAGCCTTCTGCATGCAGTCACTTACCAAGTGATGCCAATCAAGTCTTTGCGGGTTTAGTGCTAAGGCTTAAGGGTGAAAACTGGGATCCAGCAAACATAAAAAGACACAAAGACAGAAAAACAAGAAAAACATAGAGCAGAAAATCAGCAGAAACACATTGGAAAGGCAGGAAGCTGTGGCACAAAGCCTCCTGAATCTGTAGAGCATATTAAGTCATCTATCTGTAGACGGTCTTTAATCCCCCCCAGAGAGAAACATCTTTCAGTTAGTCTGATTATGCCCATGCTTGGTAACATTGCACATTGTTTCCTTTTTATGTAGTGTGCTTAGGAAATGATGGGAAAGGAGGGTCCCAAGCCCCGACAATTAAGCTTTGCAGTCTACATCTCAGCCCTTCATATGGTGTTGTATTTAGACTGTCACCTTCTCTGCTCACTCCTTTACTGCGTAGCTGCAACCACATTTGCAGCAGAAACACCTTTTGCCATCATGAGAAACAGTTGCTGTACCCATACCATTTCAAAAGCCCCTTTTTAGAGAAGGAAAGTGGAAAGCTTGGTCCTTACCTTTAAAGTAAGCTGCTCTGTAGCCAGATCTCAGCGATTGACCTGTTACTGCCGAATTGGCGAATCGGCACCATGAGCTGTAATGAACCAGAATTACTCTTCAAACACAATCATCCTCTCCTATTTTAATGCTATGTTTTTTCACTCTCAGCCCCATCCTTGGTGTCAGTAAACACCGGCTCTGTCAGCCTTGCTTTAATGTTGTGTATGAGCCAATGCATGTGATGCTTATCTGCACAGATGGCACATTTGGTGCCAGATATCATGACCAGCTAGCTGCATAACACAGCTGCCAAAGTGTATTACAATGCCCACTCACTGTCATGGACATGTTGTGTTGCAGAACAGGGTCCTTGTCGCATTTTAATGGGAACTGGGACTCCCTTGAGATGAAAACAAATAATTTAGCCTGCTCTCATTCGTCTATTGATCTTGTTTATGTTTAAGCAAGCTCAGGTGATGGGCTGAGGCCCTTGCTGTTGACAGGGATTCAGAGATAAAGAGAGGTTAAGAGCTTTTATTTTGCACTCTGCATGGTATTCAGGCTGGGGAGAAACCCTCTTGAGACCGACTGGCCTCCATGTGGATTTAATCCAATTTACAGAATGCTGCCACTGACTAAGCACCAATCTCTTTCCTTTCACTCTTACAAAATAAGCGACCTCAAAACAAGGTTCCTGGAACATAAAACACCTAGGCGCCGTGTCTTTTGCTTTCACCAGTGCATTACATCACTCGGACTGGTAAATCCCTGGATTTTTACTGGAAGCTCGTTTAATGAGGTGTAGCTTTGATGGGCTAGAGAATGACTTCAATCTCCAAGGTCTAAGATCACCTACTAATCACTATTGAATCAAATCAAATCAAATCACTTTTATTGTCACATCACATGTGCAGGCACACTGGCACAGCACATGCGAGTGAAATTCTTGTGTGCGAGCCCCACAAGCAACAGAGATGTGCAAACACAACAACACAAACGAGCAAAATACAAGAATGGCCAACCTGAAACTAATAAATATATGTACAATATATAATAGTGTATGCATTTCTGGATGTGTATACTAAATATTTTCCTACGTGTGTGTGTGTGTGTGTGTGTGTGTGTGTGTGTGTGTGTGTGTGTGTGTATACACATTTTTACAAATTAAAATAGTAAAAAAATAAAATAATAATAATAATAATAATAATAATAATAATAAAATATATAAAATATACAGAGTTGAATATGTGCAAAACAAGTGGCATTTATATACAGTATGGAGTGCATAATGTTAAAGTTCCAGTAGTGAAGCTGAGGTGTCTATGACGTGTTCAGCAGTCTGATGGCCTGATGGAAGAAGCTGTCTCTCAGTCTGCTGGTACGGGACCGGATGCTGCAGAACCTCCTTCCTGATGGAAGCAGTCTGAACAGTTTATGGCTGGGGTGACTGGAGTCCTTGATGATCCTCCCCGCTTTCCTCAGGCAGCGCTTCCTGTAGATGTCTTGGAGGGAGGGAAGCTCACCTCCAATTATCCGTTCAGAGCACCGCACTACTCGCTGGAGAGCTTTGCAGTTGTAGGCGGTGCTGTTGCCATACCAGGTGGTGATGCATCCAGTGAGGATGCTCTCAATGGCACAGTGATAGAAGGTCCTGAGGATGCGGGGGCTCATGCCGAATCTTTTCAGTCTCCTGAGAAAGAAGAGGCGCTGCTGCGCCTTCTTCACTGTTTTGTTTGTGTGTACTGACCACGTAAGATCCTCAGCCAGATGTACACCAAGGAACCGGAAGCTGCTCACTCTCTCCACAGCAGCGCCGTTGATGGTGATGGGGGTGTGTACTTCTCTGCACCTCCGGAAGTCCACTATCAACTCCTTTGTCTTTGCGACGTTGAGGGTGAGATGGTTGTCTTGACACCAGTGGGTCAGGGCGCTGACCTCCTCCCTGTAAGCCGTCTCATCACCGTTGGTGATAAGACCCACCACTGTAGTGTCGTCCGCAAACTTCACAATGATGTTGGAGCTGTTAGTGGCTGTGCAGTCGTAGGTGTAGAGTGAGTACAGGAGAGGGCTCAGTACACACCCCTGTGGAGCACCAGTGTTCAGTGTGATGGGGGATGAGGTGATGCTGCCCAGTCTGACCACCTGGCGTCTGTCAGACAGGAAGCTAAGGATCCAGCTGCAGAGGGAGCTGCTCAGTCCTAGATCCTGCAGTTTCCTGTCCAGCTTCGAGGGAACGATGGTATTGAATGCTGAGCTGTAATCTACAAACAGCATCCTCACATACGTGTCTCTCTTCTCCAGGTGTGACAGGGCAGTGTGTAGTGTCAGGGCTATGGCATCATCAGTGGACCTGTTGTGGCGGTATGCAAACTGTAGAGGGTCCAGTGAGTCGGGTAGTGCAGAGCAGATGAAGTCCCTGACCAGCTTCTCGAAGCATTTGCTTACGATGGGGGTCAGGGCTACAGGTCGCCAGTCGTTCAATGAGGAGATGGTGGAGGATTTGGGTACAGGGACGATGGTGGCCATTTTGAAGCAGGCTGGGACTACAGACAGAGAAAGGGAAAGGTTGAAGATGTGCGTGAACACTCCAGGCAGCTGAGCCGCGCATGACCTGAGGACGCGGCCGGGAATCCCGTCCCGACCAGTAGCTTTGCGTGCGTTCACCTTCCTGAAGCACTTCCGCAACGAGAAGGTATGGAGAGAAGTCATAGAACAGATGATGGGAAATAATGAGAATTATGATGATAATTCATGAAGGACGAAGACACAGAATTGAGAGTGGGAAAAGGCGAACAAGAGGACCACGCTGAAACTGAAAGGGAGTAAAAGGAAAAAGGAAGAAAAGATAAGTGGCATAAACTTACAAAAGAATGATTTGCCTTGTGATCTTTATTCAACAGAGGCCGGTGAATTTAATGAAAAAATGTTAGCCTTTAGATCCATTCAGAAACAAAGATACAGAGCAGAAGTAGTTAAAAGGCACTTTATTAAATTAAACAAAAACTACTTAAAATAAAATAAGTTTTATGAAAAATTAGAAATTAAAAAAAAACCCAACTCAAGGCCACTGTCTGCCTGAGAGAGGCTCAACTGAAGAGCCCAGATACCACCTTTAGTAATAAGTCAGGAGTTGTTAACCATTAGCAGGGTCTCAAGTAGCAGTCGCGCTTGTAGGGAGTTAGTAGATTTTAGAGGAGTCAGGCTGAAGTCAGACTCTTTAATGCTTTGAAAAACAAGAAGAATTATTCTAAATCTCACAGGAGGCCAAAGAAGGTGTAATGTGGTCTCCTCTCTTACTATTAGTACAAAGTCTGGCAGCAGAATTCTGAGTTAAATATCGCCTATGTACATGCTTTGCCTGCTAATACCAGAGTTAGATCAGATGATTTATGGCTTTACTGCATGCACATCATATATGAATTTACAAAAAGTAGTCAGTTTGCTTAGCATAAAAACATGAAGAAATGGTGAGTAATTCAAAATAGGCTATAATTGGCCATTTTACCATGTCTGGTTTCAGATGTATGAAATAAATTAGTTTTTCTGCTGCTGCAGGCACAAGCGTTAATCTTGTCATCTAAGATATATAGCTAATGAGCATCACAAGGACCTATAAGCATGGCACAAAAGACAATACTAGAAAGCAAATATCAGGCTTCACAGACCTGTCAACCTGGCAGGCGAACAAAAACAAGAAGCAACCGGGAGAAGCAGAATCTACGTATCAGGTGAGGTTAAAAAAAAGGCAAGATAGAAACAGATTGCTGGAGACCATGGCATAAACACAGGTGAGCTTAGCATACTGACCCTGAGAACACACTCGGCATCTGATGGGGCTGTGGAGTTAATCGCATCCACTCAAGATGAGCTTTTCCACCAGATGCTGGCTAGCTACTCAACAACCCCACAGACACATGTTGAGTGTGTGTTTTAAAGAAAGCCCTTGAACAGATAAGAAGAGCAGGAAATTGAGCATAAAGTATCTGATACATTTTCAAAATAAAATACAACCTGTTCAGGCTTCATTGTCAGCTTGTGAAACGCTACTTTCAGCTGCTCCCTTAGTGCATGCCACAGCAGGAAGATTTTTCCACCAACCCCAAAGAGGTTCCTGGAATCAAACCAGGAATCTTTCACTTCTTAGGCAGTTACTGACTGTCATTAGTATAATGGTTGGAGGTGAGCGGCACTGGTAGGTGGAGCAAGGTTCGGATGCTAAAGTGTCCAATAGCTTTATTTAAGGAGACAACTTTTCCTGAAGAGTTTTTCTTTGCCTTCAAAATGCCAGAGTATTGAACCCTGCGCATTAGCCTGGAGAGTGCAGTGGACTACACTGTTTACTTTGCAAAGCACTTTGGGCATGTGGGGCAACACACATTTCCTCCTAAATACAGAAGCACAGCAGAAGACAAACCCCGAGTGTGTGTTGTGCTGAGAGAGGGAAGCTGAAACTGTGATTTAAAGCTCTGTGAAACTATAGCAAGAACTTTATTTCATGTGGACAACATTCATGGAAAACATCTAAAACTACGATATCTTTTATGAATAAATGGTCATAACGATACCGCCTCCGAAGGGTGTTAGGATCATCATTATCAAGATGTGAGTGGAATCTCAGTGACATTTGAAAATCAATTTTCCTTAACTTTATTATTAGATGGGTTTTCGGAAATGATCAGCTGATGAGTACATTTTGCCTTAGGTTTGAGTGTGCTGGGTCAGATTTGTGCCTCTTGACTGAGAAAATGGTTATTCTGAAGTTCTTCATCTGAGATGGTAAAGATTTTTCCTCATTTCTGAGGGAAGTGGAAATGTTCTGGCAGGAATTACTTTGATTTATTACAGCCCCACTTTCCATCCATTCAGTTCAATCTGCTGAGGAGGACTGTTGTGCTTTTAACTAACAGTGCTATCTGTAAAAGCCACAGGTCTCCTACATCTGTTAGGTTTTATGTCAAATTAGCATTTGATTAAATGAATTTTCTGGCTAAGAAAACCACAGAGAGAAAACCATTGTCTGAAAATTGAAGAAATGTAAACGTCATCCCTCAGGGACATTGGGACATTGGGTGACAGAGGTAATTGAATTTGGGCTGGAAACCATTAAGATTATTTATGACTGCCTTTCTTTAGAGAAAACACGAACATTGAAAGAGAGCCCGTTTGGCTGTATATTCCTGCACGACCAGTAAAGGCCATGAAGCATATTCTGCTCACCCAGTGGGTGATTTTAAATCTCTTTTCCTGCTTTTTGTGTAAAAATAGAGAGTCTTAGGTTTTAAAACATACAGAAAAATAGGCGCTCTGATCTACTTAGCGTTTGAATTCAGTTACATGTTCCTGTCAAGCCAGCCAAATCCCACCTGGCCTTCAGCATCAAATGATCAATACAGGAGTTTAAATTTAGCTCATTCAACACTTTCACGGTGACTTCATTAAGCTCTCACACACACAGCACACTGAATTTCTGGCCTCATAGGTGCTGTACTTCACCACACAGGTAATTTGAGGTAATTGTACTTTCATTAAGTTCTTCCATTATATACACTTTACTGTTCAAGGCCTCTGTATTTGTACAGGAAGTCCTGTTCCACCATTTCCACCAGATCTATCGCAGGAGTGTATTTTTGAATCATTTTTCAAATTAAGATTTTATATTTTGTGAAAAAAACAACAACAGATAAAACAGATGACCCAAACTATAAATTATGTCTTTACCCATGCTCAACTTCATGAAATACCACTTATTTTTCTCTCAGTTTCCTGACTACAACAGTTTCACACTAACTAGGGGCCATTTTTCTTCATTAAATCCTCTTCTAATTTTTGGATAGTGTTAGTACTCATATGCTATTTTCAGATATCAACTGAAACCCTGAACGTTTCTTTACTTTAGCCTACAGAATGTCTGATGCAGTCCTATCAGACCTGCCAGCTCTGTATCATGCTGTATAGCACCCATATATGAATACTGCAGGTAGCAAGTGTGTGGGTGGCATTGTGGTGCAGTTGTTAGCACTGTTGCCTCACAGCAAGAGACTACAAATCTTCTGGTTTCTGGGGCCTTTCTGTGTGGGCTTTGACTGTGTGGGCTATGTGGCGTCCTCCCACATTCCACAGACATGCATGTCAGGTTAATTGGTGATTTTAAATTGGCCGGGGATATGAGGTAGATAAAGCACTATGGAAATGTGTGGCTTAACACTGGGATTCTTAGGCTTCTACCGTTCTACCTTTAAAAGCCGGAGAGCAGTCAAATGCTGGAAGTGGAAGCTAAATTGGCTAGTCATTCATATGTATATTAGGTCGTTACCTAGGAATTCTGGAGGGAGGGGAGTGGGGGTGAGTGATTGAGGGGGTGGGGGAGTGGAGTGTTTCAGTTTGCCATCTTAGGGAGAAATCAACACATGTCCTTTGTATGTCCTTTGTTGCTGACATTTATTGATGAAAACAGTACAAAAAACCAACCATTTGTACACATATTTACAAATAATGATAAAAAGTGAGTGAGTACATTTCAACATTTTCAGCAATCACTCACAATCCTGGCACTGCCACGGTATCTGTCGTCTGCATTTACCACATGTGTACCTGTAGCAGTGAACACATCGCACAGTGGCCTGATTTTTTTTGCATCTGTGTTTGACCTGACACGTGGCCCTTTTTCCAGGGCTCGGTGTGGAGTGGCATACCTGAGTGGTGAATTCATTGCAATCTGTCTGTCTAGTGGATTGAGGAATTTCCCTGCGAATCTTGTTGACTGTGCCGAGGATGGTGGTTTTCCGTCCAAGAAGTTTTTGCGCAAGTGAAAGCGATGTGAAGAAATTGTCCGTGGTAACATTTCTGCCCTTGTCTAGGAATGGTTCCATCAGCCTCATTACTACATTTTCAGAAAGTCTCTCCCCAGTGGGACAATTGGGGTCCTTGCCAAGATATGGGAAGACATTGCAAATGTACTTGGATTTTAGGTCGCAGGCCACCCAAAACTTGATCCCAAACTTGTCCGGTTTACTTGCAATATACTGCAGGAAACAGCACCGAGTCTTTGATGGGAAAAGCTGTTCATCAACGGTGATATGTAGACCAGGGTTGTAGCACGTGATGCAGTTGGTGACAAATGATCCCCACACACTGGAAATTGCAGCGAACTTGTCAGTCTTTGCTCGATCACAGCGGGTGGACTTGTCATCAAAGCGTAGGTGTTGCATGATGTCTTGGAAGCGGTTTCGTGCCATACAGGGAGTGCAGAATTATTAGGCAAATGAGTATTTTGTCCACATCATCCTCTTCATGCATGTTGTCTTACTCCAAGCTGTATAGGCTCGAAAGCCTACTACCAACTAAGCATATTAGGTGATGTGCATCTCTGTAATGAGAAGGGGATGCAGAGGGATGCAGCAGTCTCAAAATTGCAAAGCTTCTGAAGCGTGATCATCGAACAATCAAGCGTTTCATTCAAAATAGTCAACAGGGTCGCAAGAAGCGTGTGGAAAAACCAAGGCGCAAAATAACTGCCCACGAACCGAGAAAAGTCAAGCGTGCAGCTGCCAAGATGCCACTTGCCACCAGTTTGGCCATATTTCAGAGCTGGAAGAAGTCTGCATCCTTCAAGAAAAACATGATTTTCATGCAGGACAATGCTCCATCACACGCGTCCAAGTACTCCACAGCGTGGCTGCAAGAAAGGGTATAAAAGAAGAAAAACTAATGACATGGCCGCCTTGTTCACCTGATCTGAACCCCATTGAGAACCTGTGGTCCATCATCAAATGTGAGATTTACAAGGAGGGAAAACAGTACACCTCTCTGAACAGTGTCTGGGAGGCTGTGGTTGCTGCTGCACGCAATGTTGATGGTGAACAGATCAAAACACTGACAGGATCCATGGATGGCAGGCTTTTGAGTGTCCTTGCAAAGAAAGGTGGCTATATTGGTCGCTGATTCGTTTTTGTTTTGTTTTTGAATGTCAGAAATGTATATTTGTGAATGTGGAGATGTTATATTGGTGTCACTGGTAAAAATAAATAATTGAAATGGGTATATATTTGTTTTTTGTTAAGTTGCCTAATAATTATGCACAGTAATAGTCACCTGCACACACAGATATCCCCCTAAAATAGCTAAAACTAAAAACAAACTAAAAACTGCTTCCAAAAACATTCAGCTTTGATATTAATGAGTTTTTTGGGTTCATTGAGAACATGGTTGTTGTTCAATAATAAAATTATTCCTCAGAAATACAACTTGCCTAATAATTCTGCACTCCCTGTAGTTCCAATTATCTGTGGGTTTCCCAGGTTTGCTGACCAGCAGTCATTTACACTACCTTTCACCCCAATAGAAGCGTACGCTGCAGATGGAGAGCCAACGGCTAAGGCCAGGAGAAGTATCTCGAGTCGCCTTCAGAGCTTCCTGTGTTTCATCACTCTTGACATGCTTCATAGCATTCAAGAATGGACTATTCAACATGCACAGCAAACGGAGCATGTTCATTGGTTCATGGACCTCCCTGAACTAATGGCATTTATTGCAATTGTCATCTTGCGGGGGGTTTACAGGGTTCCATCGGTAAATGACTGCTGGTCAGCAAACCTGGGAAACCCACAGATAATTGGAACTATGGCACGAAACCGCTTCCAAGACATCATGCAACACCTACGCTTTGATGACAAGTCCACCCGCTGTGATCGAGCAAAGACTGACAAGTTCGCTGCAATTTCCAGTGTGTGGGGATCATTTGTCACCAACTGCATCACGTGCTACAACCCTGGTCTACATATCACCGTTGATGAACAGCTTTTCCCATCAAAGACTCGGTGCTGTTTCCTGCAGTATATTGCAAGTAAACCTGACAAGTTTGGGATCAAGTTTTGGGTGGCCTGCGACCTAAAATCCAAGTACATTTGCAATGTCTTCCCATATCTTGGCAAGGACCCCAATCGTCCCACTGGGGAGAGACTTTCTGAAAATGTAGTAATGAGGGTGATGGAACCATTCCTAGACAAGGGCAGAAATGTTACCACGGACAATTTCTTCACATCGCTTTCACTTGCGCAAAAACTTCTTGGACGGAAAACCACCATCCTCGGCACAGTCAACAAGATTCGCAGGGAAATTCCTCAATCCACTAGACAGACAGATCGCAATGAATTCACCACTCAGGTATGCCACTCCACACCGAGCCCTGGAAAAAGGGCCACGTGTCAGGTCAAACACAGATGCAAAAAAAATCAGGCCACTGTGCGATGTGTTCACTGCTACAGGTACACATGTGGTAAATGCAGACGACAGATACCGTGGCAGTGCCAGGATTGTGAGTGATTGCTGAAAATGTTGAAATGTACTCACTCACTTTTTATCATTATTTGTAAATATGTGTACAAATGGTTGGTTTTTTGTACTGTTTTCATCAATAAATGTCAGCAACAAAGGACATACAAAGGACATGTGTTGATTTCTCCCTAAGATGGCAAACTGAAACACTCCACTCCCCCACCCCCTCAATCACTCACCCCCACTCCCCTCCCTCCAGAATTCCTAGGTAACGACCTAATATACATATGAATGACTCCAGCATTTGACTGACTGCTCTCCGGCTTTTAAAGGTAGAAACGCAAAATGATGACTCCGCGGGGGTCTAAGGTAGAAAACCAAAATGACTGCTCTCCGGGGGTCTAAGTGTTTAATGTGGCTCTAAAGCCCTTTGAGTTCTCAGTAAGATCAGAAAAGCTCTATATAACACACTATCCTGGCAGCTTGCTCACCTAGACCAAACGTATTATGTCCTGCTCTGTGCTACATGTGAAAGCTTATTCCCAGGAAAATGGCTATAGTGTCAAGATATTTTTAAGAACTTACCTGAAAAGTTTGCTGCTCCTTAGACCTGAAACAGACAGATAATGTTTGGTGCAAATCTAGGTAAAAATATAATACTTATCAGAAACATTTACTAAAACTGCAGGAAATAGTTTTTGGGCATCCTGCAAGTACACATTTTTATTTATCAGAAAATTCAGAGTCAAATTTACTCAAGTAACACCTGTCATACGAATAGCAGCTGTGGCTGTGTGTGTCAGCATCTAGCTATATGCCAAAGCTGCCATGCACTTTATCAACATGACTTCAATACAAAATAAATGGCTGAGTTATAAATTCTCTCCTTGCACATTTGTCTTTAGGAGTAAAGGCTGTAACCATGCTGTAAAGCTGAGCAGTTTAAATTCCCAGGAGGAGACACAAATCCCTTTGGGACTGCATCAGGAAGGGCTTCTGGTTTAAAAATCTACCAAATAAAACATGCAGCACTACCTGCTTTGGCAACCTCTTGTGAATAAGGGCACAGCCGAAACTTGCAGTTATTTAAACATGGGGGTCACAGAGGAATGGTGAAGGGTTTCCTCAAGTAACCCAGAAGGTTAGGAGGAACTGCGTCACAATTAGCAGATAAAAGTATGTCAAGTAACATTTTCGCCTCAGGACTTTTACTTGTAAGGTTCTGTATTTCTGTGATATTGATATGGCGAGCACTTCTTACATCACTGAATAATTGATGCTCGGACAGACAGACAAGTCATTTCAGAATACAGAGAGTTTAATTTACTTGATATCTGTCTCTCTTCAGGGAATCCTTTGTTGTAAGTACTAAGCAGTGTTTGTAGTTAAAATAAAACCCTACATAGTGGATCAGCTCTAATATAATTGGCAAATAAAGTAATTTAGCTATTTGTGGATGTATTCCTTTATCCGTGATGTGCACAACTCTATTTGAAGCCACAGGAGATTCTCTCATTCTATTTTGCCTCCTATGAAACTGGCAGCACATACTCGAAGGCAAACTCTAGCTTAAGCTACATCATTCTGGGGCAGTTAATACATGACTTTCCCTGTTTCTCTAATAAACTAAATTAAAGACTTCATTAATTCGTGCACCGGGTTCTTTTACTTTAATCCATTTCATATGCAGCGTTGCTCTGACATATGTATAAATGCCACAGCTGGAAATATGCAATTTCCATTTCTGGAAAATGGCTGTGCAGACTGAGAAATCAACATCATCCTTCCTTCAAAAGCTGATGCCTCATTTATTTCTGTAATTACATGAATGGTGTTTAAGAATCAGTGCTGGAAACACGTTCCAGTATGATGGATATACCATTTGCCTACTTCTTGTCCTCTTGCGGGAATGTCTGACATGTTTATCTCTGACCTCTTTCTAGTTCTAGGGTGAAAGGACAGTAATTCAAAATCATTTTTCAAGGAGACATTGGTGTCTCCTGATAAATACAGAATGTCACCTTGAACCAAAAGCACAATTTCAGACAGGGAAAATCACGGCCATCTGTTGCCCAAGCATTTTTCTAACTATTCACTTTGAAAGGCTTTTTATATCATTTCACCGACCTGCCATTGTTTGTAAATGGTCTGTAATATGCCAGAGTACAATATAAACCGACACAACCACTCCACTGCCTTCAAATATACAGCAATCACCATTGCTGAAACATCTGTCACAGGAGAATAGTACCTGCCAAAAAGGATTGCTAGTCCCTTTCTAGATGTTTTCTTTACATCTTTATGGTAAATATGAAATATGCTACAATAATGCAATTGATAGCATCAGAGCTTTGGCAGATTTTTGGAAAGCATCACATTTTCAAGAACAATCTGGATCCGTTTTTATCTCTCTTGACAGTACTCATGCTGCAGATTAGCTACATATAAATATACATGATACAAATGACACAAGGGGCAAATGATTTTCAACTAACTTGAAAGGAGATTAAAAAAATGGATAACATGTGTTGCTCAGGTGCTGGGCAAAATGTTTCCCTGCTTAGAAGACGTTGCAGTGATATTAGGCAAAGCGCCAACCAGACGTTGGGAGTGGAGCACAGGGACAGCTTGGGTTCAGGAGGAGTGCTTCCTCCAGCCAGGATTCAGAGTATGAAACTATGCAGCCACTCAGTGAATATAAAAGAAAATGCTGTCTTGATTTTGCTCTGTTCAAGTCTTTGAAAAATCCTTGAGCACATCCCGCATGCATTTCTCTCCAATTTACCAACAGACGAGAAGTCATCTCAATACAAAGATGACACGCGATACGTGTACTCATCAAGTGAAAACACAACATTAGATGCTACTAGTTTCTTTGTACTGTCACACCAAAAAGTTCCCTTCAAATCTTTCGGTCTTGGTTTGATCTATAGGCATAATAATGAAGACGGAAGAAACAACCAGGTTACCCACAGCAGCATATTTGACACACATAGTATGCTGTTGTATTGTCGTTCTTTGGGAGTTCTCAATTGTACTGAGCAGTATTTAAAGTATAGTAATTTAATAGTATTGACTATTTACTTATTTATTTAACTCGCATGATTTATTTTTAGATAAATCTGAGCAACTGGCCATCCACTGTGGAATATTGGAACTTGCACGTAAAAATAAGCAGTTTTGCATTAACTCAATTCTTCAATTTATCATTTCAATGGTAAAGTTTATTTAATCGGTCTCTACAGCCATACCATAATACTTTCTTCAGGAATTTCATTTCTTAGGAACTTGGAAAGAAAAGCGTCTGGACTTCTTTAAGTTGCTTGAAGATGTTTCACCTCTCATCAAAGAAGCTTCTTCAGTTCTAGAGTCAAATGGTGAAACCTGGCCCCACCCTATCATGTGATTTCCTGAGGTCAGATGGCCCAGGATGCAGGATGTGAGTGGGCATTAAGGCATCTAGGAAGGGATCTCAGAACTGGATTATAGATGGCAGACAGTTGGTGTCGTAAGCCCACGCTTCTGTTCAAAGATGGTCGCTCACAGTGGACATAGATGGCTTCTTTCACTCCTCTTTCAAACCATCTGTCCTCTCTGTCCAAAATGTGAACATTGGCATCCTCTAAAGAGTGACCTTTGTCTTTTAAAAGCAGATGGACTGCCGAGTCTTGTCCCATGGAGGTGGCTCTTCTATGTTGTGCCATATGTTTGTAAAGTGGCTGTTTGGGCTCTCCAATGTAGAGGTCTGGGCATTCCTCGCTACACTGACTGAGAACCTTCACAGGCATTTGCCTTTCTTCTTCTTCTTCAATATATATATATATATATATATATATATATATATATATATATATATATATATATAAATTTTATTTATGAGTTATATAAAAAACAAACATATTTGGGTCAGACAAGGTCAAAAAAGCTATTCAGAAGTACAGAGGTTTCCTTTCTCCAAAGCAGTAGCACTTATTATGATATGATTCTTACAAATCAAATCTAGTTTGTTGCAATGTGATAAAACAGAGTACATTAATGTCACCAGAGGCTTTAATGCAGAAGTCATAACAGGACATTTGTTTAAATTTTGTTACCAACTTTTATTAAGGTGGGACTGTTTAATCTCAAAACACAAGACAAAGGACAGAGTTTCTCCATACATGACATCACAGCATCACCTGACAATTTGGGTTTGGGGCTCCATTTTGCCTTCAGAACTCAAGGGTTATTTGTGGCACAGATTCAACAAGGTGCTGGACCAAAAGATTTGGTCCATATTTATCACACAGCGGATTTGTCAGCCGTGCATGCACGATGGAAATCTGCTGTTCTATTTCTTACCCAAGGTGTCATTGTCCTTGGATCTTTGACCCTAGGTTTTTGCATTTTTTGTCAGTTCTTGATTCCTTCTGGTTTTGACCATGATCCTTAGTCTTTGGGTTGAGTTAGTTCTTAGTTTTCTATTTGTAAAGTTCTTGCTTTAGGTTAGTTACTTGTTTATTTCATGATGCTCTTCATGGTTTTCTAATTAGGCTTATTGTGTTCCTCTTCATGTTGTTTAGTTTGTTCCTTTTGTGTTTTCATTCTCTTCCTTCTATCTTCTCTCTGGGTTGTATTTTGTCTTCCTACGTTCCCAGTGTCAGGTTATCTAATTCCAGATTATTTGTATCTTACTTTTAATTTGTCAGAGTTTTATTTCCTCTGGTCTCATGATGTTGTCTTCAGCTGTGTTCCCCACCCATTTCCACATCTCTTATTATCTCCTGTATATATTATCTCAGCTTTCCTTTGTCCCTTGTTGTGTTGTCCATGAAGCTGTACGTCACATTCTTAGTGGTTTGTGGTGTTTGTCTTCCTTCACCTTTTTCTTTATTTGGTTTATTTTCTGGAATATTGGTATTGAAAACCTGCTTTCCATTTGGATATACTGTATTCAGTCATTGTCATTTTCAAGAAATACTATGTTAAAAGGTGCCTTTTCCTGTTGGATTCGGGCATCAGACAGTGGGCACACTGTGGTCATAAAGCAATAGACATGGTTAGAAACAATACTCAGGGAACAATGTTCAGTTCGTACCAAGGGGCTCGCACCAAAACAAGAAAATATCCCCCTCACCCTTACACCACCACCAGCAACAGTCTGAACTGTCTATTCAAGGCAGGATGAATCCATGCTTTCATCTTGTTTATGGCAAATTTTTACCCTACCATCTGAATGTTGAAGCAGAAATCAAGATTCATCAAATCAGGCAAGGCTTGTCAAATCATCTGTTGTCCATTTTTGGTGAGCACATGCAAATTGTAGCCTCTGAAGTCAAAATTTTCACCCAGAGAAATGCCACTAACTGGATGTTTCAGTGTAAAACCTTGAGATAGCTGTGTGGGAACAGCTGAGTAGACCAGGTCGTCTGGTACAAAGAACCGTGCTATGTTCAAAGTCACTTAAAATCGCCTTTCTTCCACATTCTGATGCTCAGGTTGAACTGAACATATCTACTCACCTACATGCTTTGGGTTGGTGCCCTGTGATTGGCTGATTAGATATTTGCTTAACGAGCAGTTGAATAGGTAATGCTAAAAAAGTAGCTGGTGAGTGTACGGTTCTGTGAAAAAGTTTTTGCCCCTTTCCTAATTTCTTAGTTCTTTAAGTATTTGTCATACTCACATATTTCAGACCATCAAATACATTTTAACATTTGACAAAGACCAGCTGAGTAAATGCAAAATTCTGTTTTTAAATGATGATTTCATTTGTCAAGGGAAAAAAGCCCTCTGAAGCCACACAGCCTTGTATGAAAGTGTAACTGCCCTGCTAACCCTAATAACTGGTTGTGGCACACTTAGCAGCAAAAGCTGCAATTAAGCATTTGTGATAACTGCCAGTGAGTCGTTTACATTGCTGTGGAGGAATTATAGCCCACTCTTCTCTTCAGAATCGTTTAAAGTCACCATTCCAAGCAGTTTTCAAGCATGAGTGGCCTTATTAAGTCTTTTTTTTTTTTTTGAGCAACTGGGAGTTGGACAGTGTATTCCTGATTATTGTCCTGTTGCGTTACCTTTAAGCCAGATGTAATGGGAAAGAATTTTCCAAAAAGTTCTGGCGACTATTAGACAAGCCTTGAAACTCTTCCATGGATGCCATTTTTGCCCAGTCTGTTTCTTACTGCTTAACTATGAACGCAGATCCTAAGCGACGCGAATAAGGCCTGCAGTTCTTTAGATGTTGTTCTGGGTTCTTTTGTGACAGGGAGCATGTGGTGTTGATGTGCTCTTGGAATCATTTTGGTAGGACAGCCTGGGTGGAAGGCCTGGGAAGGTTCACCACCGTTCACCACAATTACTAAATCATTATTTAAAACAGCATTGTGTATTTACTGAGGTTATTTTGGTCTGACATTAAAACTTTATTTTCCATTTTCCATGGCAGTGTATATTTTTGATATGGAGAATGCATTTAAAGTGTGTTAGTATCAAGTAAGTCATTTGTGTAGGTTCTCAGACATCCAGCTCAAATCAAAGGAACTTGGCAAGGAAGTCCAGTCACTGTCTTTCCAAGCTCCTTTAACTTTCCTTTAAGTTAGTTCTTAAAGACACGTTTTGTGGTGTTCTTAAGTTAATCATGCTGGTGTGGTCCTCATTGTTTGGTATGTCTACAATATGCATACATTTATAGAAGTAACATTTCCTCTGCTCGGAATCGATAGGACTACATCTTCCTATAGGAAAAGTTATGTTTCCATACTGCATGAAAGTTTCTGTCCCCCACAAACTTCATTACAGGATTAGTTTACTTCATTCGTAATGAAATGCAGCGTTCTCATTTGACTTTCTAATGTTGTTTATCCCTTGTTTTTTCATTTCCTGTTTTTTTTTATCCTGTCAGCAATAGGGAAGCGTGAACCAAGTGTTGAAAAATCATTTGATTTGGCTTGGATAGGGATAAACAACTTTATCATACTCTCCAGCCACAGATCTGATATGCATGCATGGCTGGAGGATCTCAAATCCTTCCCTCTTTGTGGGTTACTCAGTCAACTGTCATAATAATCTATGTAAAGAATATCCAGTATACTGCAAGATAGCATCAGACTGGCCAACTCTTATTCACCACAGAGAAATGTCAATAAATCTGCTATCTTTGTGCTTTTACTTATTAACCTCTTGGGCTTATCAATGAAAAGATAAAGAATAGTAAATCAAATCGATGCATTTTTTATTTCTTGCTGTTCTGGGATGACGATTCTTGGACTTCACTGAGCTATATGAGCTAAGCCTATATCTGTTGAATTAAGGTAAAAAATAAAATAAATCTGAATACATGTCAAGTGTATTCTTGTCAATAAGCATTTGAGGTTTCATTCAGCCCCGTCAGATCTTACTTCATCTGTCTCTCACTGCCAGTACTCGATCAGTGCTCTTAATTTGATTGGTTCCCCCAGTACCCGAGTGCGGAGCCAGCCAAATGCTGAGATTATGCAAGTGAGGGGAGGATCTCTGTGCACACAGCTGTGCAGTTTGGTCAGCCATGCTGCGTACATGCTGTAAACTGTTAGTTGACTTAATACTGACAGATGTTGCATTATGACATAAAAATCACAATAAAACTTAGTAACAGTGAAGCACAGCAAACATGCCTCCATAGGGGCTATGTGAGGACACTGTGCGCAGATCCACATGGCCTACATTGGGCTACCCACATGTACCCTTTACTGACACCAGTTTGGAGTTTGGACCAGAATGTTGCTCAAAAAAAGAGGAAAAAAAGAAGCTATTTTTAACTATTGCCTGATTCACAAAATGTTACCACATAATTGATTTTTGCATGAGATGCCCTTCGTGACACAACCCTTGAATCATTTTTGTTTCCTGCATAGTTCAAACCATTTTCTCAGGGCAAGCCAACTGTGGTTTCCCCACAGAAAACCCTCACAGGGACCCAGAAGGGCAACGTTTTTATGGGTCCCACATCGACTAGCCAACATGTGTCACGGTCTTTGAAACGCTGTTATTTAACATTTTCTGTTTGACTCTTAGTTAGTTTATTGTTTATGGCATTTTGACCTTTGTAGTCTTCATATCTCCTGGTTAGTTTGCTTATGTTATATTCTCGGGCCGCCTTAGTTTTAGTTTTGCTTTGTTTTTGCTTTGCTTCTTTCCAGTTGATCCCTGCCGTCCCGTGTTCCACGTTAAGTCTGTCTGTGTTAGATGTTCATTTGTTATGTTGAGTTAGTTACTTCCTGTTTTGATAGGCTTTTGGATCTTGTACTTTGTATTTAGCTTTACATCCCTCTGTCATCTCACCGGTTAGTTTCACCCACCTCAACTTCAGTTTGGCTTAGTTCCTTATTGCACTGCTTATTTAGTGTTTTTTTTAGTCCGTGTGATCCCAACGGTGGGTCCACGCAGACATATTTTCTGGGAGCATCCTCATCAATTGATGCTACTAACAAGAATTTTAATGATCATTTAATGTTTTTATCATATTTTTGGAAATATGTAGTCTTTTTTTTTTTTTTTTCTTTTTTTTTGCCTGTCCCGTTTGGCTCTTTTGCCATCAGAATTGTTGTCTAAAGGCAAAGAAAGATGCCCAACGGATTTACTTTACCAAACTGACCATCCCAGCCTTGCCGTAATGGTCCATTTGATTCACCTTTTATTGTTTATTTTATTTTCACTTACTGAATACGGGACAGACTTGACTGGGGGAAAGAAAGAGGAGAAAGAAAGAGGGAAAGAGAAACAGCTGAGAAGAGGGACGGGGGAGAAGGGCAAAAGACAAAAACCAACAGAACGGGCAGAGAAAAAAAAATGCATATATCAATCACCTGGATCACCTGCTGAGAAAGAAAAAAGAAAGCAAGCAGAAGAGAACAAGAGTAATAGAATAAACAACATCACAATGATATATGGGAATATGACAGTAAATACTAAATGTTAAACATTATTGTGCAGCACATAAGATCAACAGAACACAGTGTGCTTTGAGGTAGGAGCCAAAAAGGGTGTAGTTTGTGGGTGTGATCACCCGTGTGTACACCTGTGAGCATGGACGCGCTTGTTTTTTGTTTTTTAAAAGGTTCCTTCATGTAATAATCTGCTAGAGGGTGTGGGGGGGCCACAGCCCCGTCCTCCAGGGCGTGAAGCAGGTGTGGAGGAGATCAAAACTCCAGACATCCAGAGGCCCCCAGAACACAAGAGACCAAGGAAGACCAACAGAGGGGCAGCCGCGCCACTGTCCCGGAAAGAGCTGAGGAGAGTCCCAGATGAGGGCTCACTCAGCAGCCGCGGAGCAGAAGCCAGGGGGAGTTGCAGTGACGCGCCCGTGAGCTCCGCCGGCAGCCAGCTGCGCCTGAGTGACCGAGCCCCAGGCCGAGAGGCCGGGGGCACCCCACCTCCGAAGTGGCCCGAGCGAGCCCCAGGCTCCAGGCCCCGATAAGCGGCCGCCAAGGAGTGAGCCGGTGTGTACCCGGACGCCCACCCCCAGACACAAAGAACCACCAACGCACCGATGTCTGAGGGGGTCCGCCACTGGCAGGGGAAGTGGTGGTAGGGGGAGATAGGCCTCCAAACCTTGGAGGGCCTGAGATGTCCCCAGAGAGGTGGCGCCTGATACCCAACCTGACATATAGACACAGACATACAGGCACACACAGACACAAACATCCATTCCCACCCTCATGCTCTCATATGCACTTACTCCACACTCAACCAACGTGGAGACAGACATAAAGAGACGTTGTACACATGATCACACTCCCCAAGCGTACTCTACAAACCAGGTCTAGGTGCCCCCGCCCCTGGAGGGGGAACTGCACCCAGACCCAGGTGGTGTTACCCTTTTCCCTGCGGTGGGGGGGAGGCAGACCGCCCCGACTCCGCAGCAGCAGGAAGGCTCCACACTCCAGACCGCAGTCGGACGGCCAACTCCTCCTCCTAGTCCTAGCCCCCCTGCTCCAGCAGGTCGCAGAGAATGGGGGTGAGAGAAGACTCCAAACCTCCCTCCACCCGCTCATTGTAATGTTGATGCATGTGTGTTCTAAGGTGCATTTAAAACCCAGGAGGGCATGGAGCTACCTGCCAGAGAGCAGCAGGTAAGCGCATGGTCCCTCCTGCTAGCCCTCAATGTCTACGTGTATTTAACATTGAGAGGTGGGCAACGATGCCAGGGGTGGGGTGTACACCCTGATGGTACTTTGGACTCCGTGTATCGTGCCCACCCCCAAGATCCTATATGTATGTGTAATGAGAGTGTGAGTAATGTGAATGTCTAAGTTGTGGGATAAAATTGAGGCAGAGGCAGCCAGAAGGGGACAGAGGGGGGGGTAGCCTCCTCTGCACCCTGGTGACATACCCCTACTCCAAGGCCCTGCATGTGTGGGTGGTTGTGGTGGAGCGGGAAGAGGGAGGCAGCTGGAGATGGGGAGGGAAGGAAGGGAGGGGCAAGTGACCCCTCCCTGGGGCCAGCTCCCCCGCTGACCCCAGTAGGCACCCCCATACTCCGCGACCCGCCAGGGAAAGGGGGCCCAGGCCCATCCAGACCGGGCCCAGTGCAGCAGCGCCGCCCGGCCCCACAGAGCCCGGGACAGTCCACCCAACCCCACCACAGAGAAAACTGCACCCACCCCACCATCCACTCATCTTCCAGACTACATAAGACAATAAACACCCAGGCTGAGATCTTCCTCCACCTCTCCTGTATCTCCCCCTCCTGCAGAGGGAGCTCCTGAGGAGAGGAAAGCTCCTGCAAGATGTGACAATCTCGCCCACCAGTTGAAGAGCCCCCCAGGTGGCTCGACGCACCGGCGGCACCCTGCTCCAGGGCTGGGCCCCCATGCACCCACCCGCCCACAACCCCGGCAACACACCAACCAGGACCCAAGCTCCTTTAACTTTCCTTTAAGTTAGTTCTTAAAGACACGTTTTGTGGTGTTCTTAAGTTAATCATGCTGGTGTGGTCCTCATTGTTTGGTATGTCTACAATATGCATACATTTATAGAAGTAACATTTCCTCTGCTCGGAATCGATAGGACTACATCTTCCTATAGGAAAAGTTATGTTTCCATACTGCATGAAAGTTTCTGTCCCCCACAAACTTCATTACAGGATTAGTTTACTTCATTCGTAATGAAATGCAGCGTTCTCATTTGACTTTCTAATGTTGTTTATCCCTTGTTTTTTCATTTCCTGTTTTTTTTTATCCTGTCAGCAATAGGGAAGCGTGAACCAAGTGTTGAAAAATCATTTGATTTGGCTTGGATAGGGATAAACAACTTTATCATACTCTCCAGCCACAGATCTGATATGCATGCATGGCTGGAGGATCTCAAATCCTTCCCTCTTTGTGGGTTACTCAGTCAACTGTCATAATAATCTATGTAAAGAATATCCAGTATACTGCAAGATAGCATCAGACTGGCCAACTCTTATTCACCACAGAGAAATGTCAATAAATCTGCTATCTTTGTGCTTTTACTCATTAACCTCTTGGGCTTATCAATGAAAAGATAAAGAATAGTAAATCAAATCGATGCATTTTTTATTTCTTGCTGTTCTGGGATGACGATTCTTGGACTTCACTGAGCTATATGAGCTAAGCCTATATCTGTTGAATTAAGGTAAAAAATAAAATAAATCTGAATACATGTCAAGTGTATTCTTGTCAATAAGCATTTGAGGTTTCATTCAGCCCTGTCAGATCTTACTTCATCTGTCTCTCACTGCCAGTACTCGATCAGTGCTCTTAATTTGATTGGTTCCCCCAGTACCCGAGTGCGGAGCCAGCCAAATGCTGAGATTATGCAAGTGAGGGGAGGATCTCTGTGCACACAGCTGTGCAGTTTGGTCAGCCATGCTGCGTACATGCTGTAAACTGTTAGTTGACTTAATACTGACAGATGTTGCATTATGACATAAAAATCACAATAAAACTTAGTAACAGTGAAGCACAGCAAACATGCCTCCATAGGGGCTATGTGAGGACACTGTGCGCAGATCCACATGGCCTACATTGGGCTACCCACATGTACCCTTTACTGACACCAGTTTGGAGTTTGGACCAGAATGTTGCTCAAAAAAAGAGGAAAAAAAGAAGCTATTTTTAACTATTGCCTGATTCACAAAATGTTACCACATAATTGATTTTTGCATGAGATGCCCTTCGTGACACAACCCTTGAATCATTTTTGTTTCCTGCATAGTTCAAACCATTTTCTCAGGGCAAGCCAACTGTGGTTTCCCCACAGAAAACCCTCACAGGGACCCAGAAGGGCAACGTTTTTATGGGTCCCACATCGACTAGCCAACATGTGTCACGGTCTTTGAAACGCTGTTATTTAACATTTTCTGTTTGACTCTTAGTTAGTTTATTGTTTATGGCATTTTGACCTTTGTAGTCTTCATATCTCCTGGTTAGTTTGCTTATGTTATATTCTCGGGCCGCCTTAGTTTTAGTTTTGCTTTGTTTTTGCTTTGCTTCTTTCCAGTTGATCCCTGCCGTCCCGTGTTCCACGTTAAGTCTGTCTGTGTTAGATGTTCATTTGTTATGTTGAGTTAGTTACTTCCTGTTTTGATAGGCTTTTGGATCTTGTACTTTGTATTTAGCTTTACATCCCTCTGTCATCTCACCGGTTAGTTTCACCCACCTCAACTTCAGTTTGGCTTAGTTCCTTATTGCACTGCTTATTTAGTGTTTTTTTTAGTCCGTGTGATCCCAACGGTGGGTCCACGCAGACATATTTTCTGGGAGCATCCTCATCAATTGATGCTACTAACAAGAATTTTAATGATCATTTAATGTTTTTATCATATTTTTGGAAATATGTAGTCTGCTCTCAATGTCTTAGCAACAATTCATCACTGTTTGTTTTTTTCTCTTTGTAGTTCAAGCTGAGTAAATTCATTCTAATTCAAATGTAAATTGAAATAATAAGATTTGTTTCTTTGTATTAATATTATTCTTTTATTATATTAATATAGCAAGTGGAGATTCAGTTTGCTTTGTACAAAAATTGCTGGTAGAAAGCGTCCTCCAAAGAGCCACTTTTTCACACTGTTCACACTTATTATGTGCTGTAATAAATGAATAATGGCTTTCTGGAGTTGTACATTGCCACGTGCCATGTGCAAGTCTTTGGAAACCTGTGTTGGCCTGCTGCCCCCCACCCCAAACAGAAAATCAGGAAATTAGTCAGGAAAGTAATAAATAGTTGGACCATACTGACATTGGTAGCAATAAAATGTCTGGCCTTTGCAAGTACCACAACCTTTTGGACACATAATACTGAAGTAGATGTGGCTTTGAATCAGAGAAGTGTGTGTCTGTGTGTGTTCAGCTGTTCCAAACCTCATGACATACAGTTGATTTAGAAAGAAGCACATCACATTTTCAAATTTTAAAATCTGGAACCAGTGATGTACTTTGAATATTTGCTTGAAAAATTGCTTAAATGATGAATCACTTGGCAAATGTATTCTCTACTCATTTTCTGCACATCACTGAAAACAGAATTTGAACTAAAGGTTGACTTTAAAGCCGTGTTATGTTTAATTTGACCGTGTCATCAGTTCACGTCTGTAAAAAGAAGATGAATTGATTTCTAAAACTGATGTTTTATGTTAATGTTTCTTCACTCCTCCAGCAATGAAGCAAACTATTCCCCTCTCTCAAGAATGTGATGGGCCACATCCTTGCATCCATCACCATAAGTGGAGCCTGAGTGGCCTCAGGAGCAACCATGGTTGAGTTAAGGTCTATCATTCCTTGTGACAGCCATTTACCTCCACACTGCACCGACTCTCTCTCTGATCAATGAGCAAGACATTGTTGGATAGCCTATAGGAGGGAGGGGCTGTCAGAATGGGATGTCAGAAATACAGAGAGATTTGGGGACTGAGAGAACGAGAGAGAAACTGCTGGATATCTGCTTTGTTTTGAGTTTTCAGTGGCCCCAGGATAATGGTGCTGCTAAAGCTAAATTAAAGCAAAACTGAATTCAAAGTGAAATATCGCAGTATGAAGAGATTTGTCAGCTTTGGAAAAATTTCCCTTTTAAATGAGGAAACGTAAGCTCAGTTTTGCTAACAGTTCTGCAGTAAGTGCGCGTCTTGTAACAATGGCTATGGGGAAAAGAGGCAGCATAATAAAATGTGAAAATAAGAGTTGGAGATAAAGGGCTCTTGCTCTGTTAGCACCACTGGCAATATCACTGTTGGGGAATGGAGGGCTTGCAGCTGAAAAGCTGACATTCCCTGCTCCTGGTGGTAACCTGGTTATGGATCATTCTGCAGGGCCCCGAAGGCCTGGGAAGACATAGCGTCCCCAGGCTTTGTAAGTCATGACCTGTTTTCTTTTCTTTTTTTCGTTTTGTTGTTGTTATGAGTTCTTCTTTGTTTTGCTGTGGTCCAAATAGTTTCACTGGGGCTGTTATCAGAAACCAAAGGGTGAGGCTAAATAAACAGTCGTGGCAACAGCTATGTGTATTGTGAATTATGATCCACTAGATCAAGTTCTAGGCTAAGGAAAGGTTATGATTAAGATAAATGAGTTTATTATGGCTCGGTGCATTAATACTTGTGTTTTTATGCCACATAAGCAGTATTAAATTAACTGACAGATGCCTGTCATCATTCATTTATCATACCTGACAGTTTCTCTATTACAAACCTGTGCTTTGAGCCAAACATTTAGTATATCCTTGACACACTAGAGTAAGTAGAGAACATGTTAATATAATCTAATATCACTGTAAGCCCATGCGGAGAGAATTAACAACAAAAACATGTGTAGAGTGCTGCCATTAGGGTTGTTGTGGATTATGCAGTCGGGATAGCTGTACTATAATGTGGTTAAAATATATAGGTTAGTCTTATTCCTGTGGGAATATGGTAGATTATATGGTGTTTACACAGGCTCCATCTCACAGGGATTTCACACAAAAGTTGAACTTTGATGCTGCACATAGGAAGGGGGCATTATTTCCAATAGAGTGAGCAGCATGAGCTGCAGTTGTGAGGAACTTCTGATTTTCTCCCTGGTTGTGTGACTAAATTCATTTCATTTAAAGCTGACCTTCACAATCCATCCAGTGGGGTTTGGTTCTCAGTGGAAGCAAGGCTGCTGCAAACAAAAAGAGGAAATACATGTACACAGAGCTGGGTATTTAAATTGAGATTTACGTTAAAGTTTGATATTCTCTTAGATAACAGACATGCAATTAGTTGGGTTGGGTTAGGTTCTGGATTGCCCACACATGTAGGTATGAATGTTAGTGTGAATGGTTGTCTGTTTCTCTGTCTGATCTGTCCAGGTCTGTGCCTCTGTGCACCCCACCTCTCGCCCTATGGCAGCTGGGAAAAGCTCCAGCCCCCCCGCGCCCCTTATAAGGATAAGCAGACGAGAAAGGATGGATGGATACCATAATGCACTTACTCATTTTGTGTGTTTTATAAAACCTGAGCACCTTTTCCCTTTACAGCACTGTACTCTTGCCTCTCCATAAAAACTAAAACATCCAAATGTTGGATTATTCAAACACCAGTGTTGAACATGAGCAGGGAGTACAAGTTCACAAGACAGGCTGGTGCTACCCTACTGATGATGTTTTGTTGTAATAGTAATGCTGCTGAGTATGAGAGGAACTAAAGGTTCAGACATTTGATGCAAAAAATCAGGTCTAGATGTGCCAGCACTGTAGTTATTGATGGATATTTGGCATGGGCCATTACGACCACGACAAGGCTAGACTAAATCTAGATGGTCTAATATTGTATGGATGTATGCTGAGAAAAAGGCTCAAACTTTCTGATTACATAGTTGTTGTTTTTTTTACATAGCTTCTAGATATATTTTTCATTTAACCAATATTCAGAATTTAAAGGTTCAGTAAATCATCAAACTGAACAGTGAAAGAAACCCAGGCAAATAATATTCTGATCAAATGGAGTCAAGTGTAGTCCTTAGGAGTTACTACTTTTTACTGCCCTTTGATGCATTAATAAGCTGCTTTTGTGACTTTAATGTGAAATCTGTCACTTGCCTTACTTTTTATTATTTTATTATTGGTGTGCACGTAATATCTGTTTTGTAAAAAAGAAGGCTTTTGTAACATGAGACCTTTTTGGTGGCTTCAGATTTTACATAAGCCTGGAAAGCAGATGAGAATACATCCCGTACAATTCCAGTTCAGTCGCTTCTATGACATTAAACTACATATTTGCACAATTTCTGTATAATTCAAGGCCGGAAGACACACTGAGAATGTAAAATTTAATACAAAAGGGTGGATGACAAGCTATGATTTTGACTCTAAAACACACTGTTTACAGCAGATTTCTGATTTTAACTCTACATGTTGATTACGGCTGTCATAACATTACAATATTCCACAACATGTTATTGAGGCCAAAAGCTATACTTAAAGATATTATTGTAAATATTTATATAGAAACAGGGGGAAGAACAATAGCATCAAATTACTTTAAATGTTGTTTACTGTGTGTTTTTTGGCTTGTTTTGTTCTTAAGGGAAAAAGGTCCTGATTTTTCTGACTTTTTTTCACTTTCAGAAACTCACTAGGAGCACACCAATCATAGCAAAATTACCCTACACTTAAAAACAGGAGAGTCAACACTTCAAGCGTCACGCTAAAGTACAAAAAAAACTTCCCACACATACATTCACTGAAATTTAATGTAATAGAACAATACAAAAAGACTATGCATTTAGCCATTTTGTATTATATATAACTAGTCATAGATGCAGTTAATTCTAATGCTTATTCAGCTGCATGTCTCTGTTGTATCAGCTCTCGAGATTGCAATTGGCTTCTCTGGCCACTGATAGCAAAACAAAATGGATAAAGTCTCTGTGCCTAGAGAGACAAAGCTCACACTGCTCACTTCCTGCAATGGGAGTGTGTTGATATGTGCTCAGGCTTTCTTGCTGAAATTTTACCTGGTGTGGGGTCAGAATAAAGGTGTTGTTTTTCTGATAATTTCTTTAACTTGAAGAGAGTGTTACAAAGTGACTCACTTCAACTTTCTTTTCTGCAGCAAGTAACTCTCAACTCTCAGTTTCACCCTCCAGGCGAAGGGTAACTATTCGAAGCCAGATGCGAGCAATATCTTAGAACTCAAAAGACTTAAGAAGAAAGCATAGCCATCTTAAATTTGGTTTTGAGGATTTATTTTAATGATGCATTTTATCCATTTTGAAGAAGCTTTGAGAAATGGAGTCTAAAGGCTTTTGGATCTCTTTAATGACAGTCGTCAGCTTTTTGGTTTTTTTTGTAGATTCCTGACAAGCAGCTTAATTGAGTCCCAGAGCAGCTCTTCTGAGATTGTTAAGTCTTAATTTCAGAGTGACCATGACAGAAACATTAGTGTGACATATGTGCAAAGAGTTTAGAGTACTCATTCACATGCGCCTTTATGCTAAAACAGGTGAAAGAAAATGTGGCTTTTGGTTTAGACAGTGAGACATACTCATGGGGTTTGTAATTTTCATTACGCCCCACTTGTATTTGAGCACCTCACCCAAGGCTGATGTATTGCTGTTACAAAAGCAATTGTTTGGAAAATTGTTTTTTTTCCTTCCTTTTTTTCAGCTTGAAAGGAAATACGAGAAATGTTTCTGTTTCACTAAGAGACACACTTTTACATCAGAATTTGGTGCATAATGGTCCTTTTCCCCAATTACTACCACTGCAGCGGAAAGCAGCACTGCTGAGTGCTGTCAACATCCGTGTTTGAAGCATTCACACTGATGGCAACTTTGTTGAAGCTTGCTCTTTCCTGGCTGATTGTGGGTGGTGCCAGAGGCTCTGATTGCATCTCCTTAGTGGTCTCATGTAGCTACAAAGTTTTTAACAAATACTCTACCTCTTAAAAAAAGAAAAACAACAACTTTCTTTAGTACATTGCAACAGCTTACAGTGATGCTAATTACAATGGATTACTGAACTAAAATGTCCAGTTATTAATGGAGGTAATTAGGCAACCATTCCCCACCTATTGTTTTAACACCTGTAGTCTTTTGAAATCCAAATAACAGGGTAGCAGAAAGCTTTGATAGGCTATAATCAAGTTTTAAAAAAATAGCCACAGAAGCGAGGTGCGCACATCGACTGATTGCTGATTGTAAAAAAGCAACATATGGACAACCTTTCTGTGCCAACAGTTAAGCCAAGTGCCTGGGCTAAAGGCAGGCTAAACGAGACAAAGACAATAATTGTCAGTATTTAGTTCATTATAAGGCATATAATTATAATGGAATATAATAGAGCTTTTCTACTTTGCATGTAAGTAGTTGAGCAGATGAAAGGCTCTTTTACTTTCAGCAACACAGCTTGTCATTTGAAGCAGCTGTTGGCGAAAAAAGAAAAGTCTTTACACTTCACATATTGTTGTGGTCTCCACGAGGAAAGTAAATGCAATGCAGTGACAGTGCAATGAATGATGACTATACAATTAGCTGCAGCAATTTTCTGGTGTGAAATGTAATTTTACAATCCTTTGGAGAGTGAACAAATAGGACAGGACCTTTTATTTGCAAAAGTTGGCTCACCAGAAATGTGATATATGGGTTATAGATGATGCAAGAACACATGAGTTGTCAAGCAAAGCGATTAAATAAGAACATATGATGAAAGTGTAACACTTCTGGAGTCGTTACAGTATACTAGGACCAGTTAGGTTCGACTACTAGAGCAGTAATGAGCGTAGCATGTAATAAAGACCACAGACCAGTAAATACGTTTAAATTGCCGGCTTATTATTTTGTGAAGACAGAGAATAGACAGTTATAGACACATTACATAAAACATTCAACATCACACATTTAAGGAAAACAAGATGTTTTCTTTCCCCTTCTTAGTTCAGTATGTTCTGTTAGTTCATCCTATTTATCTCAAAACCTTTTATTTGGCTTTAGAAGGATGTTATTCTCAACCTAGGTTATTGTTTTATTTATTTCAAGTTCTAAGTTCAAGTTTATCCTTTGATCTATTTGCATTAACACTGTGTTATTTTAAATCAAGTTCAGTTCTTTAGGCCCAAGATTTAATTTAATCTTGGTGTAGGTTCACCTTTAAATTCTCAACCAGTTCTTATTTTGTTTTAACCCAACAAAATTATTTACATTTCCATTAACACCATTACAGCATTAAAATGTAAGGTTGACCAAAATAAATTACAAAAATAAATAAATAAATGTAAAACTGAAAACAATTCAGCAAAAGGCTGAATAAATCCCTTAAACAAACAAATAAACAAAAGAAAGTTGTCTTTGTGTCCTTTAACTATTAATCCTGGAATTACTCCGAATGATTATCCAGTGCTTTGAAAAGTCCGCTGTTCTTTTGCAGAGGTGTATGGATTAATCCTACCAGTTTTATCAGCGAAAGAGCTCAACGTCCAGCAGGGGGCGTTTTCCTTTTTCCTGCTCGGTACAGTTCAATGGGTCCGTGGGTGGCTCGCCATCTTGTTTCTCGCTCAGCGGATCAAACTCCGATTCTAGCTCAGCATTTCCCGATCCAAACCTTAATGGCCTACCATAACAACAAAATAAAGTGCATAAACATTCGAAAATAACACACGGGTAGCCCTTAAATAACAGTAAAAGTCCGTTTTTTCCAGCTTATTTAGCCGTAAATGAGGTGACGCCAATATGGCGCGCTGAAACACCGTCAAAGGCCTTTGAACTGCAGCCTGTGTGTCGTTTAAGCACGAATCCACCGTTTTTAACATAAAACAACATAAATCTGCTACCTTGGCTCTCCATTTGCATGAAATGAGCAATATAATACAACAAAAATTTCTTGCATGAAATAAAAGACAATTTCTGAACTCACCAAGTCCCGTTCGGTTATGTTCACAACGTCACCAAGGCAAGGACAGGTCGGAAAAACAAAAATACATTCTCCAGAGTACAAAAATGGCTTTAAGTAGATTTTTGGCTTATTTTTACTATTTTTTCAGTCATTTAAGCAGCAGCTCTGCAAGGACTGTCTGCATTTCTCCCTCTCGAGCATCAAAAAGAAGGAACAACCCGATTGGGTGTGGCTAATCACAGGAGTCACGCTGCAGCGTGCCCTTTCACAATAAGAGTCTCAACACATATTTTAGCCATTTTACCTGAATTAACATAAAACACCATGAATTAGCAAGTTCTGTACCCTTTTAACATGTTTTTAAACACAAATGAAATCCTATACCATGAATTATATCATTGCTGATGTTTTTAATGAATTTTCTAACCATTATGATCTATTTATTGACTATTTATCACCTGTAATATATTTCTTATGACTGTTTTTACTAACAGGCTTTTATTTGTTGTTAGCTATGTTAACCAGGGTTACAAAAGCAATAACGAGCTGTGAAATGTCCAGATGAATAGCCCTGAGGGGGCTCAAAGGCAACAACAGTAGTTGCTTTCCCAGCTCATTATTCTTTTTATAATTTGAGGCAACACAATGATGGAGTCATACATTTTTTAAAAACCGTTTTCATTTTTTTTCTTTTATATTAGTCTGCACTTCCACATAAATCTCAATATAATAAATACTTCCTCTGCAAAACACAATTTTTAAATGTTCTCCTTGTTATTTTTAAAAAGTATTAATTACATATCGTGACCATTTTAAGAATGTAGTTCATTCTACCGTGTTGTGTAATAAAAGCAGTTTTATAGATCTGCTTACTTTTAAAAATATACATTTCCTAAACTGTTTTAGTAGCCACTAGTGACACTTTTGTGTCAAGTGAAAAGGAAATTGGTTGGATGGCACTATTGTTCAAACGAGGCAAAACAAAACAAAAATAACCCCCTCTGTCCAAGCAGAAATCATCCAGCATGAACATATTACACTAATAAAGTAAAACAAATTAAACATTTCCCCTGGGGACCAATCCTCTAAAAATTTGAAGTATATTGGTATTTATACCCCCCGCCTGTATTTTCCTTGCCATTGTCCGTGCAGTGACCACAGTGATCCACCTCAAACTCAGAGATAACTGATGGAGTTCATTCTTACTATTGGTTTGACTTTCATTATTCAGCTATGGATCTGGAGAGACTTTATCTAATCTCTCTCTTCATGACTCTGTTTCACCCTGTGTTTTTGATAAACGAGCCAATGTGTGTGTGCATCTAGTGTAGCACATATGTGAGGATAATATTACTCAAGGTGACTAAACATGTCACATTTTTGCAGGTGTTTCCTACCAGCATGCAGTCTGTCAAATGCTAAAGCACTCAGTGAAGGAGAACTATCCGATTAGGTATTGGAGAGACAAAAGACTTGAAGAAGATTGTCTAATCTGCCATCTACAATCCCAAATTCAGAAAGAATGGCATGATGTGTAAAATGTAAACAGGATCAGAATCCAATGACCTGCAAAGCACTTAAACCCATATTCATGGCAGCAATATGCCTCACAAATGCTTACCACTGTAGATGCACTCTTCTTCTAACAACAGCCTTTAAGGGTCTGAGAACTGAAGGGACTGTTTGTTAGACTTTTAGGAGCTCTGGCCATATTTATAGTTCTAGCTGTTCATCAATGCTTGGTCCTCTTTGTCGTAGTTTTCATTTCATGATGATTATTTGGATAGTTTCTAGTGGGTAGTAATGCTTTTTGAATATACTGTCATACTTGCTTTTCTCTCCTTCAGGCCTGGTATGCCAAGCAACCATTCGCTCTGGAGCCTGACCACCTGTATGCCATCAACATCAGTGTTAAAAGGACCGTCTTCAGCACACATTCTCCGCTACATGGTCTGACTCTTAAGTGTGGTAGTCAGGATAAACCTTGACTTCTCATAAACCCCTAGTTTTTTGTGCTAACAACTTTTCCACCGTCCTCAGTGTTCTCCAATTTCTCACCTTGTTTAACAACCAGTTTCTGCAAGCTGGCCCTTTCCTTCTAAGCCACCTCTGGATTATCCACCACCTGTTCCTCATCTTTGTCTCTTCCAGTTGTGCAAGCTGTTAATTCCATAGGCACTGATGCACACTCATACCACCAGAGATGCAGGATTTTGAACTCAATGCTGATAACAAATTAGATGGTCTCTCCTTTTCCATTCAGAGTATGCTGCATCCATGTTTTCCAAAAACAATTTATAATTTTGTGTCTTTTGACCACTTAACAGGTTTCCGCTTAGCTTCAGTCCATTTCAAATGAGCTTGGAGTCATTATTATTTATTATAAGGAGCACTGTTCTAAAATTGTTTCATTTTGTTTCATAACATCTTGTTTTTTGCAGATTAGTGATCCTCTGCCCATCTTTACTTCTGAAAAACTCTGCCTCTCTAAGATAGTCTTTTATAGTCAATCCTGTTATTGATCTGCTACCAACTAACCTAATTAACTTGAAAATGTTAGTCTAGCTGTTTCTTTTTAGCACCACTTACTTTTCCAGCTTTTTGTTTGATGTTCAAACATTTGAACATTTTCTATCTTTTATTATGGATAAAAAATCTGTCAGACAGATCATTCTGTTTTATTTAAAATTTGCACAATATCCCAATTTTCATGGAATCAGGATTAGTCAAATGAAATCAGTACAAGTTTAGTCTATTTTCCAATTAATGGATACAGTTTTAGAGGTTTATTTCTCTGATGTGCATTTTTGAATATCCATTAGGATCTATTTGATTGTTTTTGCTGAAAGTCCTTGTCATGTGGGTGAGGTGAGACATTCCTGGCATTTGTAAATGCCTACAAATTACTTAGCCTCAGCAGATTCAGCAGAGTCCCAGCAGCCTCAAGGTGATCTGCTCTGTTACTCTCTACACCTCTACCACCAGACTGATAGAGGTGTTTATTTCTAATCACTTCAGAGATAAAGTCTCAGGCAATGAACGCTGAACCTGGAACTAAAGACACTAAGACTATAGCTATAGTTTGTGCGGCAACCTAATCTTCAGATTGTGTCTTTGTTTTGAACTCATGCTCTCCCTGTGGCTTTTTGACGGGAACAGCTGTTTAAGCTTGCCAGTAATGTCTGAACTGGCCAGAAACTCCATTTAGGCTGGTGTGATTGTTCAGCTTTGTGATCTTTGGGGGGTTTGCAAAGCTGAGCAATCAGTATTATGAAGTGAATTATCTAAATCAGTCGATAAGTCCATTTGAGTAATGCTGGTATCAATTCACTTCCAGAGTTTGCGTAAAAAGCCTAAATCAATATGTGGAGAGATTGGGCAATGTCATGTGTGCAAACAGCAGTTGTTAATTCAAATGGGTCAGACTGAAAACAGTGAAAGAAGATTAAATAGAAAAGGCTAACTTATGATAAGACGAAGGTGGAAATAGAAAAATGAGAAGGTGCTGCAAGTGCAGAAAGAAGAAACTGCTGTAAAGGGAAGTGGTTCATTGTTTACACTGCAGAAGATTTCTTTCCTGTCTATTCTCATATATCACCTAAAAAACCACAGGGACGGACCAAATGTTAGCGGGACTATTAAAGTCCACCTTCTATGAGTCTGTGGTGGCCAGTGCGATCCTCTATGCTGTTGCATGCTGGGGGAGCAGGCTGAGGGTCGCAGATGCCAACAGACTTAATAAACTGATCCGTAAGGCCAGCAATGTTGTGGGGATGGAGCTGGACTCCCTCAAGGTGGTGTCGGAGAGGCGGATGCTGTCCAAGATAAAGACAATGTTGGATAACACCTCCCACCCACTCCATGACATGTTGGTCAGTCACAGGAGCTCGTTCAGTGAGAGACTGAGATTACCGAAAAGCACCACTGAACGACACAGGAAATCATTCCTGCCTGTGGCCATCTCCCTGTACAACGCATCCACTTAACACACTGTTTGCTGCTACAGCTACACATGTTTCTTTTCCAAATATTTATTTATAAGTGACTTATGTATGTATGTATGTATGTATGTATGTATGTATGTATGTATGTATGTATATATATGTATATATTGTACTATTCTTAGTTAGCGTATTGTCTGTCTTGTCTTAATGTTGGTTTAAAATGGAGCACTGTAACAAAAAATAATTTCCCCCAGGGATCAATAAAGTATTCTGATTCTGATTCTGATTCTGATTCTTAAATGTAAGAGTATAATTTTGGCATTCTAGTTAGTAGACTGTGCTATTTAAAAAAAGAAAGCGCCTGAATAAAAATGCAGGCTGTCCCCCTTCCCCCAGCTGTGATTCTGGCATTTTTCTCTTTCCTGCAATGCCAGGATAAGCAAGTGGAAATAGCACAACACTGGTTATGATGAATGGCTGTAAGGATATAGCACAGTACATCAGAATGTGTCTTCTGCTGCAGCTGCTGCACAGTTCATCAGGACTGCATCATGCACGGGCACAAGGAGCTAGCTTAAACTGTATGCAAACTAACCAGATTTACTTAATATTGTTGAATATTCTGAAGTAATGCTTTTAAGGTGGATACTGCCAGTTGTTTATGTTTCAGCAATTTGATATTGCTTTTCTTTTACAAAAACAAAAAATACATATTTTTTGGGAAACAATTGTTGGGATATTTTTTATTGTCTGCTTTAGTGGCGACGTTGTGTATTTTGTATTCTGTATATTTGCTCAGTTATCTCTTGTCTCTGATCACTCTTACTCTAACACGTACTTCAGTCTATTTCTCTCGAGTCTCCAGCAGTTATCCAGAGTTTCCCTCCATGAAATTGGTGAGCATAGATGTTAAGCGGTGATAGATTGTCTCTTAAACGAACTTCTACTTAATGCAGACTCAACTGGATAATGTTTAACGCCATAAGCCAGAGACTTCTTTAAAAAAATAAAAATCTACAAATTTGTTCTTGTAATGGCTGCGACACTGCAAGGTTAAAACAAAAAGCTGATCACGTGTTCTGTGAGATACTTGAGAGAGAAACTCCAACAAACAACAATTTTACTAAAAATAAGAGTAAATAAAAGCCATTTAGCAATGAGTCATTGAAGTTATCCTAAAATTCTCTAGCGAAAATTTGATGCTACATAAACGAAGCACAACAAATTACACACACGTTTTAGTCACAGCAGCATCAGGTGGCTCCTTTGGTGAATGTGCCATGCCTGGCAACCTTTGAAAAATGGCACCAGATGCGTTCTTTTAACAAACATGGCCTAGACCCAGATCAGGGTGCTCAATAGAAAAAGAGGTTAAAATCTCAGGGGCCAGTCGGTTCTATGGGGCAATCCTCACGGCCAGTATTTGTCTACCTGTTACTGGTGACTTGCCCTTTGAAACCACTTTTCCGCTCTCAGCTTTGGAATTGTGGTGTGTGTAAACATCTGATTGTAAAGGGTGTTTTAAATAAGTGCACTTATCTTGAGCTTGAAACCGCCACACTCCAGCTCATTCAATTGTTAACAAAACTCCAGTTAGAAGACAAGTTTATAAGAAGAAGCAGAAAATATACTGATCCCACTGAAATTTGTACCACTGCAGAAAATTATACTGAATGTCTTCCATCAATCAGTCATTCTAGGAGCTTGTTTAAATCCTGCCGACAGCATCCTAAAGCTATGCCCCTCCACTCTGTTTAAATGCTATACATTATTAATGTAAACTCCACTGTTATGGGTCAGTATGCACTCTCCAGCTTATTTAACTGGATTTCCATTCGCCAGATTAATGCACGCTGCCCAGTAGTTATTTAATTAGTAATCAGTGAGCCCCTAAACTGTGATATTGATAGATTTACAGATGATTCTGCTCTCAAAAATCCCATTTTTTCAGATGTTTGCTGACCATTTTCTTCAGTAAAAACAACACTGCAACCTGTGGCCAAAGAAAAAACAGCTTGCTAGTCTGAAAAGCAGCCATGTTTCCAGCATAATGGATCTGGGAAGCTTTGGGGGTGCTGGTGGCAGCTGAAGGATAATAAACGGGGACATGAACACATGCATGACATAAAAAAGTCAAAAAGAAAAAATACACATAAAGCCAAATTGTGAACAAGGGGATGCAGACTTTGGAGCCAAGCACATCATCAATAGTGCAGGTAAAGCTGTCTATAGTGGTTGTTTTTCTCTCCTTGGGGCCAGTCTGGCACTGACTGAAGGACATCCCTGTACACTCGAGTGAACTAGAGGAGTGTTTTTATTTTCTGCTGAAAGGGAAGGGTTGTTTGTGGAATCAGAGCAACTTCATATGTGGCTTTATTTTACTGAAATACAGAGAAGCCTCATGGCAGCTTGGTAATTTTCCATTTACCCGAGAAGGCTTCTGGGAATCATATATTGGAATTTTTTTGCGCTGTTTGCTGTAAACATGCCCACTCTGACAGACCCTCACTGTGCAGACCCCTTGAAAAACACAGGAGGAGCTCTATCTACTGTGTCTCAGAGTGGCGATGAAGGATTCACTGTGTGGACTCAAAAGGAGTCCTGTACCTGAGTGTTTACTGCACCGAGCATGGTCTAAATCAGACTCCTGCTGTTTGGATAACTCTGTGGATTTTGTGCTTTCAGCAACTTAACTGACCAAAATGTGTTCACTTGCTTTTTTAAGTCTTCTTGTGTAATGGACTGTGGTCAGCATTTACATGACTGGTGTAAGATTTCAAGAGAAAAGGAAGCCAGCTTTCCTTTGAGATGTTAATGTGGTCTGTCCTTTTCTGGCTGGTAAAGCCTAAAGTCAGCAGCATGTTTACGCCTCACTCACCAAGGCTGTCTTTTTCATGGCCGCTAAATAAATTCTAAATTTCCTCTGTCTGTGTAATTACTTTCACTTTCCTTTGCTGTTCTTGTAAATCATATTGTCTTTGTGCTGTTGGTCCATCAGGACGAGTGTAAGCAAAGCAAATTCACCACAATGAGGACTTGTTTAATTTCTCTGGAGTTTGCTTCAGCAGTAATGTTGTGTGTATTCAGCGTATAGACTTACTTCTTTATCTCTGTTTATGATCGTTTACACACAAACTGAAGTCAATTTCCCTAAAGTCTCTACTTACTCAGTTTCCACTCACAAAAAATGATGAACAAAGGAACTAAGTAGCTCTTTGTGTTTGAAATAAGATATATGCTTTAAATCTTCACCCTGGCAGAGGAGGGCTGAACGCACCTGATTCTGAGTGAATGAGCATCTATCAGAATTACAAAGGAGCCTTCAGTCTATTATGGTTAAACTGCGATACCTTCTTTATCCATATATGCGTGGTTTAAACTCAAACAGTAAGTTGCATGTTTATTACTGATGTGTCTCCAACTACTAAGAGATGCAGTCTCTGTTAACAGCGAGACGCAGAGTGAGAGCTGCCTCGTGAGTGGGTGTAATGTGGGCTCGACGTGGACTGCGCCATATATGCTTTTTAAAAGCGGTATTACCTACCTGTGATTCCCCAAGTGTTTTCTGGCGTATTGTTACACAATATTCTTAAAAATTATAACAAAGATGGAAGAGACAAAAATTCAGTGGAAGACATCAGCTCCTGTGGTTCCTGTCAGGGCTCATTTATTCACCTCTCATGCTTATGTGAGTCCTTGCCATCTTCTCACCATATGAATACTCATCTACATTCACATCCCTCCTCTGCCTGTGGCTCTGCATCCAAACACCTTCCCAATGGGGTTTGCTGTCTGCATTTCACTGCATCCCTCATTGATTTGGCCTCGTCTGTGAGTTGAAGAGACCTCCACCTGGGTCAGCCCAATCTGAATCCCTCTTTAGGCTGCAGACTTAAGGTCTCAAACAGTTCAGATGCCCCCTTTGATTATATTTTGAGCCCTAGGATATGAAAACAAGGTGGAAAAATAAAATTACTTTTCCCCCCCTTTTTGCTGTATGTGCTGAAAACTCTCACTGTGCATTTGCCCTTTTCCTTAAGACTGGCAGTAAAACAGAAGGAAGTAAAATGGATAAAAACATCAAAATCAAAGGCCTGATATCAGGTTACACACAAACCATGATAAAAATACTTCACGCCGTTTCTTATATTGGGCCATGATTTAATTAGATGAACTATGACAGACTGAAATAGAGCTAAAAATAATTCATTCGACATTACCCAGAGGCAGGAAGAAAACTGTCGGCAAGACAAGACAGGAGGAAAACTAACAATGACACATACATAGCAGGAGTTTGTCCTTTCTCTGCATTTGTCCCACCACCCCTCCCTCCTGCATTCAGTCTTTTATTTCACCACATTGAGCATTTAACATCAAACTGGCCTGACCATGGCCTCCTGTTGATGATAGATACCCGTGGGACCTGAGTCATCAGACTTGCATTCCTGCATGTCATTCCACCAGTCCTTTGATGGATGTGCTCTGTTTCTCTATGCCTTTCAGTGAATCATGTACAAGAGTACAATTTCCTCCTTAATTTTCACTGTATTGGTTAAAGTCTCTCTAGTCAGACCTTTTCCTTGCTCCCCTAGCAACATTACAGCTGCAGTGGACAGCTCCCGCTGCGCTGCAGCTCCAGTGGAGATAATCTCCCTGTCAGCATCCCGACTCTCTTTCAGATGTCAACTGATGCCAACACTTGTATACCCTCAGATTGCACTTCCACAGTGCTGCTAGCAAATACTCATCTCACCTTTTTGTGCTACTACTTTTTATATACCATCACATCATTTTGATAGAATCAGGCATGCTATCATATACTTACACACTCATAGTTGCTTCACTTTAACCTGGTAAACTCCTGTAGTCACTTTGAGTTGATGAATATCATTAATTTTCTGTGTGTGACTGCAGGAATGCGTGAATATGTTTAATGGCCTATAATAGTTTGTGTTCCAGCTTAATATGAATAAATTCAATTCTGAAACTGTGTGAAGTAAACTGTGATTAAAAAGAACCAAAGGAGGAAATCTTCAGTCAACGCATACTCAAGATTCTCAACTACTGCAGGTACTTTTTAACTACACATGTACAGCCATGCAAACCGGAGGTGTGGCTTTAGTGTAATTAGCTTAATTATGCCGTCTGTCTTCTTACTCACAATGACTGAAATGAGTCATTTTGGACTAATCCCAAAGTAAAACTAATGAATGACTGATGAGAATGTTGCCAATTTGCATTCACATAGCCTTACATTTTGAAATATTTATTTATTTATTTTAACTGATCACGGTATTAGATCAAAAACCACAAATACGTCAAGGGATTTTCGAACATCTTCTTCTGGAGTGATGAATATCTGTACAATCCACAGAGTCAGTATTGATTTATTTCGAAGAATGCCTGAAAACGTTGTCTGGCTTATGATCAGCTTATGTATCTGATGCCCTAATTGATCGTTTCCAGTCGTGCTACTGGCTGTGGGGCAGAAGAGGGGAAAACGCCATTTAAACATGGCATAAAAGTTCCTGTCTGACGTACATTGTGTGGAGATTCCTCTCCCTCACCCTGCCTACAACAAGAAAGCACACAAAGGTTTTCTGTATTTTTGATGTGGTAGCTTGACAGTATTTCACTTTTCATTGATAAAGCAAAGGTGAGAACTTATTAGCAGCTGTCAGCTAACTACCTAACACTGATCCTTAGTTTCCCAGGTTATTGCTGTCGATGCTCCAGGGGCATTAGTGACATGGCAGTAATATGTTAATTAAGTTATATCAGATAAATCTAACCAAAACATTCCAGTATCACTTTAAATGACCCACTACTGGCAACCTAAGCTGCTGTGGAGAAAGATGGATGGGTGCAATATTGGCTCCTGTACTCGTATGATTAGCTTGGGAGAAGAGGGTTCACATACAGTGCCAGACGCTACACTTTGCTGGCAGCTTGGGAACAAATTGAAAGGCTCATTAGTGTTTATTTTGGTTAAATATTCCAGGAATGAATAAGTGTCAGGTAGCAGAGAAAAGTCTTGTTTTGCCTTACAGGTAGAGGTTTCCTTAATTACAATGATAAACTCGCTAGATCTTTAATGTGCCGCTGTAAAGTTTATATTATGCGTCCTGGTAGCTGTATGTCATTCTCACAGAAAGCTGAATGTTTGTTGACAGATGCCAGCAGCAGCTGACTTACATCATTGCACTGAACACACCCATTACTGAGGGAAAGGTAATTGGATTCACAAATCAGCTGACAGCTCCAGGTTTATAGTGGCATTGGGCTTTATGGGCAATATTTCAAGGGCTGTTGGGCAGTTTGTCAGAGGTAGTTTGTAGGTAGCATGGAACCGGCACACATGAAAGCACCAGGGGAGCATCAGCATGCATTTCCTTTTACTGAGGAACCCACTTGCGAGCCATGAGTCACCGTGATTTCAGTCAGCACCAAAACTAAGCCCTGGATCCTTGTAAGGAGGAATACATTTTTTTTAAAGATAAATACTTGACTTATTGTCTGAAATGAAGCCCAGGCTACATCTTTTATCTTATATCAAAGAGCATTCAGAACTGCACTAACTGACCCATTTGCTTGGATCAAATAACAAGCATGCTACAGGATCTTATGAGTCATTTTTCTATCAAAGCAACTACAGGGTCTGTCCATTGAGAAGGTCTGATCTGGGAAGATGAAAGGCATTTTGTACTTCTCAAAGTTTGAACTGAACTGAATGAAGAGGTCAGAGCATATGGCATGGTGCAGTATGAGACGACCCCTTTTTCATTCCATCTGTATCTTGTGCTCTTTATTTCAGCAGAATGGGCAGTATGGTTGAGCTGTGAGAGACATACTGGTATGGCTTCTCCTGGGTCACAAGAGAAGAAAATGTCGAGATGGCCAAAGCAGACTCCAGCTGAATCTTTTCAGATTTTCTCCCTGATCCTTCATCTGCCTGTTCTGCTGACACTGGTCCAAACAAGAGCCACTAAGGCAGGGAGGCTTGAGGATTAATTGTTTTCTGCAGGTACAGAGGGCAATGCCAGCGGTCTGCTTTATAGAGCCCCCATTGAGATTCCATATGTTGGGTTAAATCTGTTCCCTTTTTTCCCCAAAGAATTGGCTTGTGTGTGTTTGTCTGCACTCTGGACTGACAAAGAGGTCCAGAGCAGCATGTTGTGGCTCGCTTACCAGCAGAACGATTCCCAAACCAGAAATCATGCCAGCCACTTGGCCTAATGACATCTGCTAACATCTCATTAAAGTATTAAATAGCAGTGAAACTGTTGCCTTTGGAGTTGTGGGAGGCATCAAGTCTTTTCTACCTGAGGCTACAATCGTGTGAGTGCGACCTTTCTTTCAAGAACATCCTTCGTTTCGTAGGTACTTGGAGTAAATTCGCTGAAAAGGTATACATTCATGTCAACTGAAGATACCTGTATCCTTCACTGCTGATGAAAAGATAGAAAACACAAGAATTTCTAATTGCATCTGATATAGGAAATACTTAATTGATTATTAATCACACAAATCAGCCGCAGCATTAAAGCCGCGGACAGATGAAGTGGATAACCTTGATGACCACATTATGATGCAAATTTCTAGCAGGAATCCTTGGGTTTTGGCTTTCAGTTTTTTCTACTTCTTTTCCATATGGGTACAGTGAGACCTTGAGGGCACTGCTTTGCTTACTTGGTCACCTTGCTACTGTAGTTTCCATTCTATAATTTGTGCTTGTCCTTGTTGTGAAGATTGGTTTGTGACAGTTCTAAGATAAATGGCTTATGTCCTGTGGAACATATTTTATTTTGCTATGTCCAGTATATCATGCCAATAAATCAACACTTATGTGTCTAACCTCCCCCGCCGTTGCCAGGACAGCTCGTGGTGTGCCAGATTTGGTCAACAGCTGAATGATAAATTCCCTTTCTGAAGGCCACAGGAATATGCCAATGTTGCTGGGCTGATTTATTAAAGACAAAACAGAATGTGAGTGTGGGAGTTTTGTTACCGATGGGATCGTGAATGATCTCTGCTGCTGCCACCGGCCAATATGGAGGGGATGATGCCACAGTAGGTGTACACAGAATTATCTCTTTGGATGCACTGTCGAAGAAATGAAGCGAATATATACAGCAACCAAATCGCTCCCTCCACAGGGATTTGCAACGTAAAAGCATTTTGCATCAATAAACAGAGTGAAACAGTCCCGTCATCCATACTAATTTTTCTTTATCAGTGTTGTACTGTAACAGCGCTGGATAAAGGCTTAAATCCTGCGATGACTGTTTTTGTATCCTTGCCAACATTCGTTCAGTTCCCTACGTTATGTTGAAGATGAAGGTAATATATAGTACAAACATAAGTAGATGAATTTTCTGCTATGACCCTAACTTTTTCTCAGCCAGTAAAATATTTAAAGCCACAGATTGTTTGAGCTCAGCTTATCCATGTAATGTTGTCTCTTGCCTTCACATCGAAGTGCTCATTAGTGAAACTACTCGTATCTCTGCATGATGTACTGCATGGGAATGTCTTTAGGGTTCCTGCATATACAGAGAACAGCAAATCGTTTCATCATATGACCACATTTGGTTGTGACTACTGTGGGCCCTGTCAACTACAGCACACAATAAATCCCTGCAATGCAGGCAGCAGATGTGAATGTGCATCAAGCTACTGTATGAATGTGAAACTGCAGTGCTCTGTAATGCTTTTTCTTAGATACAGAGACATGAGTTCAATTTAAAGGGGTTTTACATGAATGCCAATTTCCTTAATGCAGACACAAAAGACCCACTACAGTGTTTGTCTCCCTGCTTATGTCCTTGTCTACTCTCGTGTCTTTTTTGTATTACTTTCCCTGGAACACTCTCTCACAGTCTGTGTCTAAAACCTAAAGATAATTATTGATTTGATCAACTGGTCTCTGAATGCTATTGACTCCCTTTTCTCAACGAGAAGTCTGCTCTCGGGAGAGCCCGAGTGCCCTGGAGGGACTTTCCCTGCCGGATACACGATGGACGGGTGGCAGAAATGGAGGGTCATGTGCCTGGCGGGACTGTCGATCGAGGGCGCTGAAGATATCTACCTATTTGGAACCATGATAACAGGGTTCTTGCTGATCGGAGCTGGCTTGGCCCTGGCTTATCGGAGAATTAAGACAGCGGAACCAGCTGTTCAAACCCCCCCAAGGCTGCCCGCTGGGATTGGAACGATGGGACGAGGCGCGACTTCTCAGAACGGGCTCGAAAGCAGAATGGTTAAGACCTTGGAGACGCTTACAGCTGCCGTGAATACTCAGAATAACACCTCTGAACGTATATTAGAATACATCAAGGAGAGGCCTGCTCAAAATGACACCCTTGAGCGAAAGTTGGATTGCATCGCGGAACAGCTCACTGCAGTCGTGAGTTCTCAGAATTGGCTATCTGAGCAAAAGAATGAAAACACCAGCAAGTTTGATACCATCATGGAGAAGCTCGCGGTTCTCCGAGACCAGTGTCGGAGTGTTAAAGAACAGCTTTGAAATTCTCATGAGTTGTCGCAAAGAAAAAACACCATCATAATCCGGCTACCCCTTCGACGCCAGCTGTGGGCTCAAGGCTGGAGCTGAACATCGGGTCAGCTGGAGGCGCAGTCGAAAGATTGCAGCGGTCCCAGATCAGATGTACACACTGGGACTCTTTCCCATGTTGCTGTCTGTGTTTATTGTGCTATGGTGTGTTGATATCTGTGCATTCCTGTATTATCCTTTTGTGTTGCACATTTCGATGTTTTTTTCCTCGCTACCTGGCCTGACCTGTCTCCCCAATGTGATGTTTGTATTGTATGTACGGTCGGCAAGGTCTGTCATCTCGGTTGTGGGCAAAAGACCTGCAACTGACAAATAAAGGCTATCTCATCTCTCATTGTCTCTGACAGAAAAGGGAAGAAAGAAGAAGAACGAAAACCATCAAGCCCGACTGTCAGATGAACATGACAGAGCTGGGCTTGTCTTTTAATACATATTTTCACTCTCAACTTGAAATCGCATCTAATATTGAAGCATCGCATCTGTTACTCTCTGGGGTTCATCAGTATTCACAGCTCCTTACATTCAATTAGCTGAGTGTTCGCTATACACACACACACACCACATCACATACACACTCCTGCGGATGACCTTCATCTTTTTATATGCCTGGATGAATAATAATAAGAACTGTATTTTAAAGTACACCAATCAGCCACAGCATTAAATCCACTGACAAATGAACAATATTGATTATCTTACAACAGTGAAAACTGTGAAATAGTGGGATAGAATAGGCAGCAAGTGAAAAGTCTGATTTTCAGTGTCTTAGAAGCAGAAAGAATTGGCAGGTCGAGTATCTGAGCGACTTTTACGAGGGCCACACTGTGATGATGGATGGGTCATAGCTTCTCCAAAAGCACAGGTCTCGTGGGATGTTCCTGGTATGCAGTGATTAGTACCTACCAAAAACGGTTCAAGGAAGGCCACCAGCTGAACATAAAAAAGGGTCATGATTGCACAAGGTGCTCTGAGAAGCTAGGCTGGCCCATGTAATTCAATCCCTCAAAAGAAGCTCTGGATCACAAATTGCTGAAAGTCGAAGTGCTCGCTGTGTCACAAAGGCGTCAGAACACACAGCTTGCTGCCTGTGGGGGTTACGTTGGCAGAAGCAGAACGGTCAGAGTGCCTATGCTGATTCTGAAACATCAGAAGTAGATCAGGGAGCAAGCAGTGGAAGGATGGTTGGATAAATCACCTTTTCTTTTTCATGCGGGTGGTCGGGTGTCTCTGCATGTTGTTTACCAGGGGAAAAGATGGCAGAAAAATGCCGAATGGAGGAGCTGGCTAAAAACATTAAGTACTGGCAATCGAGTCAAAGTTACTCTGACACATAAAACGTACCTAAATAACACTGCTGGAGATCATGTGCAGCACACTGCTCAATAGCAATCGTTGTCCTTGATTGAAGTGGCTTCACTTGAAACACTGATCAGGACTGGTTTGAGAAATATAACAAATAGTTAAAGGTGTTGATGCTGGTATATTCACCATTCATAATATATAATATTAATATGATATGCTGGAAAAACAAGCCTGATCCATTGAGGCCCCACTTGGAGCCTACTTGACTCCTACTTGTAGGAGTAGCGGTTGTTGATACAAGGCCATGTAAGAGGTCAAGTGACACCTTGAATGGTCAAAGCTATTTTAGTGAGATGACAGGCACTTCAAAGTACGAGCAGGGTAGTTTAAATTCTGAAAAATAAACATTTGCATTAAAAATGAACGAGAAAAGAACAAAGCTCTAACGGGAGCAATTGAAACAGAACATAATTAGGAGCACTACCTCCAGAGCATTAGTGTTTAGAGACTTAGCAGAAGCATGGTGATTTAAAAATAATAAAAGTTTCCTGTGTTTTAAGGTCATTTGCCCACTTTGGCTGATAAAGATGGCTTCTAACAAATTGCACATAGCTTACACTGATGGTAGGTATCAATAATGAAAGACGTTTACTGTTGCTTATTAAAAAGGCTGGAAAAATTTCATACAATTTCTGACAGTGATTGATGCAATTCGCTGTGTTGCACTCACATTACGTTCTTCGCTGCGTTGAAGACAGATGAGATGACTTTGAAGATCTTTACAAAGCCTCAATGTGATGAAACGCTAACATATCAATAGAAAGTCTGCCTACTGTGCCTTAATGCTGCGACAATGTGCCTTAAAGGCTGTGATAACCCCTTTCTTTGACACTCTCTACACCAGGGGTATCCAACTGTTTTTGAAACAAGATCTACTTTTAAAATTGCCCGTCTGTAGAGGTGTACCAGTCTGAATAGTGATCAGCCTGTACTAACAGTGCATCTGCATATATACATATAAACAGAACAAAGAAAAAAGTAATCAGCAGGAGACTTATTGTCAGAAGCAGCGGGATGTTTACCAGTGGCCTGAGGGTCAGTTTGCCCTGCATGGCCTACACACACACACATGCACACTTTGATTAGTTATATTGTTGCAGCTTATTTGAGTTTCATTGAATAGTACAAAGAGAGTCATTGAAATATTTGAGCCAAGTCTGTCTTTTTTTCACTATGTATTTCAAAAGTGTAATTTTTTGAGAAAGAGAGAGCATTTAAAATGTGTAGCTTTCTCAGGCTACTCGCTTGAAATAACCTATTCTGAAAGTTCATTGTTCAGATTTTTATATTTGTAATGTGGGTTAGGTTTCTCACAAATTCCCAGCTCAAGTTATTGTTTCAGTCCAAAACTGTTCCAGATATATTGTAACAAATTTTTACAAGTCGGCTGGTGGAAATAATTTTACTTCTCTACTTTTATGAGGTAAAGCTGACAACTTGAAATTATACAGAGCAGGTCAGGAACGCAAAAACCTGTAACTGTAAAAAGTTGTATAAAGTTACAGTGAGTGCTACAGTCATCTGTGAAACATAGTGGAGCCTCTGTCATGGTTCGGGGCTGCATTTCAGTCAGTGGATCTTATCAAAATTACAAAAAACAAAAAAAACAATTGATGGACAATGATCTCAAACATGCTGGCAATGTAGTTAAACACACACACACACACAGTGGAACACTATTAGTCATGAACTGGCCTTCCCAGAGTCTGGACCTCAGCATTATTCGATTCAGATTTATTTATAATATAGTAAAAACAGAGAGAAAACCCCAACAATCGGACAACACCATATGAGCACGCAGCTGGCGTCAGTAGGAAGGAAAACTCCCTTTTAACAGGAAGAAAACGCTGACGGAACCAGGCAAAGCCCCTTGCAACCAGTTGGAGGTTAGGGGAGGGAGACAAGACAAAAATATCACTGTGAAAATGCAGAGTGGTGAATAAACACAGTATGAACAAAAGTGAATGAAGAAGAAAAATGATTGATCATTGCTGAAGCAGTATGTGATCGTTCTGACAGAGACCAGAAAAAAAGACATCCAACAACCAAAGAAGAGCTTTGGAGAGTCCTTACAGGAGCCTGGAAAACGTTTCCTGAAGACAACCTGAAGGAATGACACAAACTTCCCTAAGAGAGTTCAGACACAGTTGAAAAGCAACAATGTTCATGACTGGGACGGTATTAGACAATTTTTTTCCAAGTCTTTCTACGTCAAAGTATTTTTAAAGGAATTTTATAAATAGGTTCCACTGAGAAAGGATCTCCATGTCTGAAAAGTTCAACAGAAAATAATTTATATTGTTTTGTTTCAACAGATAGTTGCATTAAGAAAGGTTTAGTCACAGAGGGAAAAAAGATTACAAATTGTTTATCCCAAAGGCAATCAAGTCACATTGTTTAAGGTGTGGCAGCTCATTCTGGCATGCACAGACATCCAACAAAGGCGTTCCATTGTAGTGATAATTCAAGTAATCCCCCTTTTTTATTACTTGCAGCACTCAGAGCAGCTTCAGCTGATGTGGTTTTCAAACTCTTGGTAGATAACGGACACTCCCTCCTCCAGGCTGCATATCTGTTAGCAATAACTTTTCCACTGGGATTCCTATTTTTGTTTGTGCTGGCTTCGCTTGTGTCGAATGTGTCTCATGCATTGAAAGCTCCCACCCAAAACTCTTAGTCAGTTGGATTAAAAGCACTGACATCCCAGCAGTGGAAAAGTTTCACCATGTTCACTGAACAATAATAATTACATACAGAAATGAATGACCGAAGAAGTTTAGTCATGTTGTAGCTTTGTAAGGAATGCCTATTTAATTAAAAAGTCAGCAGTCCTCCGGGCAGTAGATGCTGGCGTATGGCTTGTTGTTTTCTCTCATCTAATCTCTCTGTAAAACCAGATAATTAATGGTGCTGTGGCAGGGGAGCCTGCAGCCATTAATGGAATGGATTCAACTTGTTTATCCAACTTACTCCTTGTCCTGTACTTTACTAATGAGGATGTGTGCCAGGGCAAGCCATCACTATGGTTATCCTACATTTGGGGCTTGACATCAGTCAGTTCCTTGTGCATGAGGCTCTAGAGAGGGATCGTGAATTCGACAAAATCTTCATTATTATTAAACATATATCACTCCTGGTGAAGAACTACCTCCAGAAGACCAAAATGATCTTTTTTGATTGGGCTGCACAAAGCCCTGACTGTAAAATCTGTGTGATGAACTGAAGACCAAAGTCCAGAAGATCGTCAGAATTAAAGCGATTGAAGCCTTGAAGTATTTGGAAGTCTTCTGAATTGTAAACCAAGGAAACAACTATTGTTTTCCACTTGAAAATTATGTTCATAGAAAGGTGAAGAGCGTGGGAGGCTTTGGATACTGGAACCAATCCCACTTATAGGGTGAAAGACAGGGTACACCCTGGTCAGGTTGCTAGCCTGACTGAATTGTAATGAATTTTAAATTGTGGTAAATTGTTAACCAACTGTGAAAATATATGTGTAGAAAAAAAAGAGGATCCACTTTACTGTCTCCAAGAGTCACTCTAAACTGTATGAAGCCAAGTCGGTTGAAAAGTAGGGCAACAAAACCGAAACCACTTAATATCCAAATAATATCATGTGGTGGTTACAGTTGAGTAATATAACACTAAAATTTATGGAATTGGATAATAAGGGCCCAAAAGCTGGTGACAAAAATGTGGAAATACACCTTGGTAATAAAATGGTAACAGAAAGGTAACAAAGAAGAAACAAGAACATAATAATGTGGTCATTTCTAAGTAAGTACCAATAAATTACCTGTGGGAGTTTTTGTGTAATAAGCAAAAAAACAGCGATGCAAAACTGCCACTAATATTTATTTATTATTTTTTTTTATTAAATAGAAACAAGTAGTTTTGCATTTTTCAGCTCTGTTTCTTGCCACTACCACAGTTGTTTCCAGGTATTAATCACACAGTTTAAGTTTGCTTTAATAGGTTATTAATATGTTATTAAATAGAAACAAGCAGTTAATATTTAATTAATTATTTTTTATTTCATCAGACAGTTTAATAAACACAAAATTTTCAACCTCCAACACACACACAATTTCCAACAATTGCTTCATGCAATTCAGGCTTTAAACGGCTAAGATGTGAATACGAAAGCTTTGTTTGCCCGTGTAATTGCTCTCTGAGTTGCAGTAGGAGAGAGTAAATGTGCTGGGCAGATCCTAGCTGTGAATACCTAAACTACATAGCTTTACCCATTGTTTTATGAGTTTTATCAAATTATACAAAATATATTTGTTTTTTACATGGTGTAACAAAAACTGTATTGCATGGTTTTCTGCACTTATATAAAAGGTTAAAGAAGCTTTTAATCTTTGCTTTGGAGTATTTTGGATATTTACAAAAATTTATCTGTAAGCTGTGACCTTTCAAAACTAATCTTCTGCACTATCTCTAATACCTTCACATTTTTTGTGGCCACAAACTGGATTCAGATTCTACCAAATCATTTTTTTCTATTTTTCAGTGGATCCTAAACAACGTTCCTCTGTTGCTGCGGTAGCGTGCACTGGCCTGTGTAAAGTCAGGTGGTGTTTAGATCTTGGACTGACTGGCACAAATACAGAATGAGACACTTCATTTGCTTCCATGTTTATTGTTGCAGCGTGTGCCTAGCAGCAACCTCTCATCAGTAGCCTCTTTAATTGGTTGCGACATTTGCCTCTTTTCCCCTCATTTTAAATGTGTTATGTTGGCACTGGTCAGAAGCTCTCGCACTGAGTTGCCTCTGGCATTGGCTTGATTTGACTGCCTCATCAAGTGAGGAGTGTGATTGGAGAGAAAGAGTCTGTAAGGCAACTAAGCTCAGACCTGACAAGCCTCCATGCCAAGTCTTTATTTAGATGACTTTTGTCACTGTTAATTATCTTGCTCTCTTGCTGCAGTGCCACCCCAAGAAAAAAATAATAAGCAGGGGTGTAATGCCAACTGCTGCTCTTCTCTTCGTTGGTCACGACAGCCTGAAGGGCTCAATGAACAATTTTAGAGAAAACCAGGTCAGTGTACTACGATTACCTCTAAGGAGCTGAAACGAGAGGTTAATTATTTATTTATTTGACAAATTTTGACATAAAGCATTTCCTTTGGCTTTATTCAGTAGCAGTACTATGAACTTCATATCATTTGCTGCCCCGTCATTGGAGAGTTTTAATGCCAGCTCTTCGCCTCGTGTGTTGGCAGAGCTCCTTTGCTTCTGTGGTTGGTGTTTCCTTTCATTTTGATGATTTTAACTACATGAAAATGAATAGTCAAGCTGATGAAAACCACAGGTTCATTAGCCCATGCCATGAATCATTTAGCTCCCAGTGTCTTCATTTCATTTGTTTTTAAATTGTTTTTTTCTCCCACTGTTAACAAACTGTTGTGCCACCCACACCAGTTTAAAGTGGAATAAACAGGAACATTTTTCATTTGTAACTTCCCAGCACCAAATAGGAATAATTAATACAGTAAAATACATGGTATACAAAGAGATATAAAAGTTAGGGATAGAAAGTGTGAACACTGAAAGGTTGTGGAGGCACATTTAAGATTACATGCAGCTTACATCTCTTACACTAACATGGATAACAGGCTTTGGTTTACAGCAGCTTCTCAATGACACAAAGGACACCTGTTGGGAGGCTTTCAAGAATCCTTTGTAATCAGTAATTTGCATTGGGCGTAACTCCATTGGGCCATTTCACATATTCGCTAAAGGAAATGACCTTGATGCCTATTGTAATGCAGTTCAGAGGATCACTTCCATTTGAAAGTTCTCGAAAGTACTCTACACAAACATAATGTGGCTCTGGCTTTTTAAAAAAACTTTAAAGGCGTTTTTTGTAATATATGTATATAGTTATTCCAGTCTTTTTCAAATAATCATCTGCATGACTCATGTCCCAGGGTGATCTTTTCTGAGAGAAAAGAGGTTAAGCTGCTTAAGCTCTCTTTATATATCAACACTCTTCTATTATTGTAGTTTGGATAAGATGAGAAATATGCCTCCAGTAATCCTGCAAATAATTAAAACTGTACAACACAGATTGCTTAGTTGAAGTAGTGTGACTTTCAAGATACCGAGTGGCAGATTTTCTCACTACTGTAAATTGCGTTTTAATGAAAAATAAGGCATTATTAGAAAGAAAAAGGTACATCTACAATGCAAGGATTAGAGCCAATTATTTTTTTATGTGTGTTTTAAAATGATCCAGTATATAAGTTCAACAGCTGGTTTATGCCAGCGTCACCAATAATCATTTCCATTTTCTGTCCTGCAAAAGTTCAATTTAATCATCAAACATCAGTTGGATGCTCCAGATTTGAGTCTGCATCAATATTGTTTTATTAAACACATTAAGGGACTGCATTGACTTGACAGATAAAAAAGTTCTCTGTATAAGATTATTTGTTTCTAGTTACACTCATTCAGTTCAGTGCGGGTATATAAATGTCGGGCTAATGAACAACACAGACCATATGTACTGTGAGGATTTGTAGAGTACCTTTTATTAATCAGAGACGGATTAATAAAAGGCACACAATTTTACTAAGGACAATAAACTTAAACAAATCCAAACAGCCACAAGGCACATCGACACAGAGTAAACTAAAGGATAAAGAGTGAGGCAGAGCTATTTATATATCGAATGTTGAATAAGAATGAGATGTAATTAGGACAAGCACAAAAAAGGAAATAAATCTAAGATAAGACATGAAAGAAAAACAACCTTCAAAATAAAACAGGAAATAACCTAAAGACAATTGTTAAACAGAGAGAGTTTTACAAAGACAGCAGTGGAACAGTGGAGGAAGATGGCATGAACACAGAAGGATGAGATAGGAAGGAAGACATAGGGACACATACAGAGAAATAAACACACAAGAAACAACTTAAAATAGAAACTGAAGCTGAATAAATGCCAACAGTTCACAGTTGCTACAATTAAGTTGTCCTAACAAAGTTAAGTAAGCTTTACTTAGTTTTTTTCAGGCAACAAGTTTTTATAATTAGACAGGAATCAGAACTTAAGACTAGATCTCAACATACTAACATAATATTAAAATTATGATCCACAACACATGACCTCAAAACAAACTTCTGATGGGAAAAAATCCCCGACAATATCACAAGAAGCCAAACTAAATTGTGAGCTCAAATGCCTAGAAATAATAATACTCAAAATTTCAAGCATGATAATGAAATCTATTTAATTTTATTTATATAGCGTCAAAATACAACAGTTGCCTCAAGGTGCTATTCAGGAATCAGAACCTCAACCTAATAATATTTAAATGCCCTAAAACAACAGTGAAAATAAAAAGAATATTTTTTTTATCAAGAACTCCAAAGCAACTCAAAGCCCACAAACACCAGGGACAGTGACATTTATATGGTATACATGTTAAATATAGCAATAAACTACATTATTACCCAGCTACCCCAGACAGGTCGCCAGTCTCTCGCCAACGCATACAGACAACCATTCACACCTGTGGGCAATTTAGAATTAGAGCATGCAAACTCCACAGAGAAATCCTTGTCCATGTGCTGGAATCAAATCCAGGCCCTTCTTGCTGTTAGATAACAGTGCTAACTACTGTGCCACCATGCTGCCCACTCGCCCTATGATAGTTGGGATAGTCCATTAATTTTTTAAAAATTAACCCTTGTTTGGCCTTTTCTGCATAACATATACATTTTTTTTTTACATTAATATTGATTTTACAGAAATTGCTTCAGGTAATGCTTTGGCTTGTCCCCAATCTTTCTTATTCAGTCTATAAATTAAGCTACTGTGAACTATTATTGTGAAAGACATTTTATATAAATTAATGCATTATTCTGGTGATAGGATAGTTGAAATAAGGAGTACTCATTTAAGCTAAAGTTTGCAAAATGATGTTGTGATAGAAAGAGTCAAATCTGTGCAAGCGTATTTCCAGATAATTTAGTAGTGATTTGTAACAGATGCAAAGTTTTTCCTTCTCATGAACAATGTTTTTTATCCTACTTTTACTAGATGGGAATGTTTGTCTTGACTTATACCAACCAAATGCATTTTGTGCTTCTGAAAGCTTTTGTAAATCTGACTTTAATGTTTAATAGTTTATGAATCTCTGCCTTCAAACACATTTATTTTCATTCAGTAAATACATTCTGCCCTATCTGAACACCTGGTACCAGCCATCTTTAATTTAAAAGGAATAAGATGTGAATTTGTTCATTTACTTCATAGAACCGATTTTTATGACACTGTTGGTATTTTGTAAGGTTAGGAAATGTTTCTTTGGTGATACATTTATTAACGAAGGCCAGAATGTAAATGTGGCTGTTGCAGCTGACTGTGATACTGCTTTGAGTCTTTGCATTTGTGACTGGAGGTCATATCGACTTTATCAGTGGGTTTGAAATGTAGACTGTGTGAACAACCTTCTTTATGTCACATACAGGAAAAGCCTACTGCTGCTGTGGGACTGATGAGTTGCAGGAGCCTTTTGAGATATTTAGACAGGTGAACATGTTTCGCTGACCCTCATTAGGAAAATATTTCTGCAATGTTTCAGAAACATTATCCTCTCATAGTACAAAAACCTTGGTTACTGTAAAAATATGAGGTTGTTATGTAAATTATTAAAAAGACTTTAGCAGATTTATTTGCAAGGTTTTTTTTAAACTATCCTTGGAATAAATAATAAATAAACAACTGAATATGCAATGAAAGTCACGTCTTTCCTTGGTGACAGGTTGGGAGACCCGAGGTTAAGTTCGGGATATCAAAGGTGCAGAATCTCGGTGTTGGAAGATGCTTTTTGTTGATAGCTATATATATTTATTTATAGCATATTTATTAATTTTTTTCTCTGTCATTAAATTGTCCTTTGACGTCTAAAAAGGGCGATCATCTTCATGCCATTTTGCTGATCTGGCCATCAATGCAAATGCCATTTTGATTAGTTTTGTGGTGGTAGTAAATTTGCACCTATAAGGTTTATTTTAATCCTTTCCTGTCCATCTTTACATTCTTTTAAGTAGACCAAAAAGAACTCAGCCACCACCAACCGGTCAAAACAACAGCAGAGATAAATACAGAGGGAAAAAAAATCCAAATCCAGTTTATTTCTATAGCACGTTTAAAAACAAAAGGTTTGCCCAAAGTGCTGTACAGAAACACAGGATACAACCACTGACACTCACATAAAACACAATAAAACACATAAAAAACATATCAACCCATGCCAGTCTGAACGCTATCGAAAAAAGGTGTGTTTTTAAAAGCATTTTAAAAACAGGAAACGAAGATGCCTGTCTAATATCTAAAGGCAGCGTATTCCAAAGTTTTGGGGCCATAACTGAAAAGGCTCATTCTCCTCTACGTTTGAGCCTTGATTTTTGGACAACCAACAGCAGCTGGTCAGCTGATCTGAGGGTCCGTGAAGGAATATAAGGCTGAAGTAACTCGGAAAGGTATGGGGGAGCAAGACCATTAAGGCATTTATAAACCAGTGTTAGGACTTTGAAATTAATTCTGTGATGAACAGGAAGCCAGTGAAGAGAAGACAGGACAGGCGTTACATGTTCATAGCTGTGGGTAACAGTTAAGAGGCGGGCAGCAGCATTTTGAATGAGCTGAGGACGAGCAAGAGATCCTTGGCTGACTCCAACCTTGGCCAACCAGGTGTTTCAAATGAGAGATAAGAATATTGTGGTCAACAGTGTCAAACGCTGCAGTAAGATCTAAAAGCACAAGGATCACAGAACTTCCACAATCAGTAGCTAAAAAGATATCGTTAAAAACACGTAAAAGTGCTGTTTCAGTGGAGTGTAGATGTTTAAAACCAGACTGAAAAGGTTCTATGATGCCATTAGCATCAATTATATTCAGTTGGGTAAAAACTAGTTTTTCCAATAACTTTGAAAGGAATGGAAGTCTTGAAATAAGTCTAAAATTTGAGCTAACTAAAGGGTCAAGGCCAGTTTTTTTTAATAAAGGGTTTACAATTGCGTGGGGCAGCACGGTGGCACGGTGGTTAGCACTGTTGCCTCACAGCAAGAAGGTCCTGAGTTCAATTCCACCATCAGGTCTTTCTGTGTGGAGTTTGCATGTTCTCCCCGTGTTTGTGTGGGTTCTCTCCAGGTACTCCGGCTTCCTCCCACCGTCCAAAGACATGCAGCTTGTGGGGATAGGTTAATTGGATAATCCAAATTGCCACTAGGTGTGAATGTGAGTGTGAATGGTTGTCTGTCCCTGTGTGTTGGCCCTGCGACAGACTGGCGACCTGTCCAGGGTGTACCCCGCCTTTCGCCCTATGACAGCTGGGATAGGCTCCAGCGCCCCCCGCGACCCTGAAAAGGATAAGCGGAAGCGAATGGATGGATGGATGGTTTACAATTGCATGTTAAAACCATAAGGAACCACACTGGAAGTAATACTGCTATTTATAATAGCAAGGACTAAGGTTCCAATTGAAGGGAAAACCTCTTTAAAGAGCCATGCAGGGATCACATCCACGGGAGAACCAGAAGCTTTAATTTGTCTAACCATCTCGTTAAGAAGTGTAATTGAGATGGGTTCAAACTGGTATAAGGCAGCTGACCAGGGACTAAACGTGGATGGGTCATATGTGGGAGGTACTATTGCTGACCTGACGGACTCAACCTTGTTTACAAAAAAAGAAAGAAACTGATTACATCTATTAGCAGAGCCTTCCAGGGTGGCAGATTGGGGCACATTTAAAATAGAACTAATGGTCTTATAAAGTGCGCGGGGATTATGACAATTTGATGCAGTCACCTGAGAAAAATGGCTGTTTTTCTCATTTTTCACTGTATTTTGATAGCATTTCCAACAGTCCTTTAACAAGTAGACACTCTGCAGCTGAGGACAAGACTGGGAAATCATGAAGTCAAACAAAGCCAAGAAGTCAAATCAATCACCTGTTTACTTGGGAGAAGTGTCCACTAGTGTAGCACAGGGAGCCTGTGCTGAATTTTAGAGCGTCATCTAAAGTGTAGTAGCAAACACTCTGACTGTGGCTGACTTATGCATTATACAGTCTGGCCTGTGCTCCCAAGTTGTAGAGGCCATGGGGTATGTGTGAAATCTTAAAAGTGGATTATGAAAAAAGTCAGGACAAACATTTCAGCAAGGAAGCCATTTGTCTGACCAGCACCAAAACTGAATAACTGTGCAGCACAGCAAATATGGAACAGTGCATCTGCATAATCTTCTTTTCCTTTTGTTTCAGCTAATAATAAATTACTTTGCCTTCATTTCTCGGTGTCAACTAACAGTCACCACTTTGCTTCAGCACAGACAAAAGCCTCAAACCAACCATATTTTTGCTTGCATGGAGCTGAACGTTTTTGAAATTCTTTAAAGTGGTCTTGAGAAATAATTCTCCAAGCTTTCTGAAGGTTTTCCAAAGAATTTCTTTAGACATTGACTGCTTTAAACTAGACTAGACTGGTGAACCACTTAACACTGACTTATGAATCATTTAAGCATAAAAAGCTCACCAAACTCAATGGACACAAGTGTTGCATCTACATATAACAGACAAATGAGCTAAAAACTGATTTCAAATTGTATATTTAGGCACATTGTTACAATCAGTTGGTCACAAAAGAAAAACCATTTGCTCACATTTGTCTAATTCAATCTATGAAAACCAGAAAAACAAGAAATCATAGTTTGGCAGGCATAACATAGTATTTGATTATTTAAGACCTTGTATGTGAGGAGCAGGATTTTGAATTCAATTCTGGATTTAACAGGAAGCCAATGAAGGGAAGCCAAAACAGGAGAAACATGCTCTCTCTTTCTAGTCCCTGTCAGGACTCTTGCTGCAGCATTTTGGATTAGCTGAAGGCTTTTCAGCGAGTTTTTTGGACTTCCTGATAATAATGAGTTACAGTCGTCCAGCCTGGAAGTAATAAATGCATGAACTAGTTTTTCAGCGTCACTCTGAGACAGGATATTTCTAACATTAGAGATGTTGCGCAAATGGAAGAAAGCAGTCTTACATATTTGTTTAATATGTGCATTGAAGGACATGTCCTGGTCAAAAATGACTCCAAGGTTCCTCACAGCGTTACTGGAGGCCAAGGTAATGCCATCCAGAGTAAGAATCTGGTTAGATACCATATTTCTAAGATTTTCAGGGCCGAGTACAATAACCTCAGTTTGATCTGAATTAAGAAGCAGAAAGTTAGCGGCCATCCAGGTCTTTATGTCTTTAAGACATTCCTGCAGTTTAACTCATTGGTGTGTGCTATCTGGCTTCATGGACAGATAGAGCTGGGTGTCATCGGCATAACAGTGTAAATGTATGCTATGTCTTCTAATGATGCTGCCTAAGGGAAGCATGTATAATGTAAACAGAACTGGTCCTAGCACTGAACCCTGTGGAACTCCATAATTAACCTCAGTGTGTGAAGAGGACTCTCCATTTACATGCACAAATTGGAGTCTATTAGATAGATATGATACAAACCACTGCAGCACAGTACCTGTAATACCTACAGCATGTTCTAATCGCTCTAATAGGATATTACTGCAGAATTTACTGTTCTGCTTCATCAGAAATCGTCTCAGTGGAGGGATGGCAATGCACCTTATAGAGTGTGGAATTTTTTGATTGTCTGTACGGACTTTGGAAAAGCTCACGAGGTCCACCACCAAGTGTAACATGGTGGAGGCTCTGTCATGGCTCCAGTCAGTGATGTTAGGCATATTCTCAAAACTGATGGAACGATGAATGCAGAAAAGTAGCATCAGGTAAGATTTTGATCCACCATGTAATACCATCATTTTTCAGCATGAAAATGATCCCAAACATGCAGCCAGTAGACCTCAACAATATAGAAGCAGCGTGGGATCATTTTGACAGTGAATGAAAAAAAAAAGGCATCTTACATCTAAACATCGAAAGAAGAAAAGTCGCAAGAACTATTCCTGAAGACGACTTAAAAACTTTACAAGAAAGCTTGGCTAATAGAGTTCAAGCTGTGTTGAAAAAAAAAAGTTGGTCATATCAAAACTTGAATTAAAATTTTTGCCTTATATTCTGTAGTTCCATGTTTTGACATGCTTCAATAAATCAATCCACCCATTTCCTGTTTTCCTAGCAAAAATATAAAGAAATGAGAGGTTTTGCACAGTAAATCTAAGTCACCGTTGTTTTATTGTCTGTCCAAATGTAACACAAGTCATATAAATTATATGTCAACATATAATTTATAAATAGGAACTGTTGAATTTATGGAGGAAAAAATGTTACTTTTCATTATATTTTTTAAAGTTGCACCAATGCTCCATCTGAAATGTCAGGATGTGGTTTAACTTTTTTTTCTTTAAAGTCATGAATAGCAAGCAATGTCAAGCATTGACTGGAGAAGCCCTTCTTCACATGCAGCACACAAGAGGAGATTTTCTGCATCAGATGTGTTCTCACAACTGGAAATACTCAATTTGGTTTAGATGAGAGTGCTGTCTCAGCAGAGCATGCAAGGGGCAGGACTCAATTCTCCAACCGTTCCCTGCTCTATTCATATCCTAGTTCAAATGGGCATTAAACCAAAGTCCAATTTATGGCTAGTCTGTTTTATTTAGATGCTTGTTCTTACAGCATTTCCATTGTTTAATCACTAGACAGCTCTAGGGATGCAGTGCACTTGAAAAGTTTGAACTTGTTGAATTACGTGTGGGACTAATAAAGGTTATCTTATCTTATCTTATCTTAATTATTTAAAGTCTTTATCAGAAATGCAAAAATCCAGTTATGTGTGACACACCAGCATTTAAGATATACCTGAGTGTGACACTTAAATTTTCCTGTGCTTAACAAGTGTACTGGATATTTTACTCTACCCAAGGTCTGATAGTGCACACATACTCCGGATGCAGAACAAGCTGTATTAGAAGCATTTTCTACAGCAGTAAAAAGCAGGTTGGACACAAGTGAAACAAGGTGGGGGAAAAAAAAACAATCTAAAAGCCTTACAGAGGCACAAGCCAAAAGACAAGCAGGCTATGATCAGAACAGGTATATTCAGGCAGAACACAATAACGAGAAAAAGGCTTCAGAGATGGCAGTGAGTGATAGCAGTGCTGTATGCAGAATATACTGAACATACAGAGCAGCTGTTAGTGTGACAAGAGCCGAAATAAGCATCTGTCCAAAGAAGGAAGATTAGTGTGGGCCTGCAATGATGTGATTTATTAAAACTAAGTAAAAAAATATTGATATATACAGTACAGCCCATATGGAGAAGATGTATATAAATCTTATAAAGTTTGTATCTGTCTTGTGTGAAACTTTCGTATGAAAAGCACACAAGAGTGAAAACAGATATAAGATCCCTTGAAATAAATGAATCTTGTATGTTTTGGATACTAAAACAATATATGAAAGTAATGAGAAAGTGGCCACTTTCATGAGTAAATCATATAAGCCTTGTATGATTCAGTATATGAAGTAGGCCACATCTTATGCAAGTCTCTTATAAGTTGTTTCTATTTCTTTTCTATATGGGAGTACAGTGCAGTAGGTATGGCAAATAGAAAAAGTCACATAAAATATGAACATTTCTGTTCAGTGAACTGGGCTCTATTCTTCTATTTCACTGTCTTCATTTTTTGTTATTGTGTTTTGTTACAAGGTAGTATTAGGGCCACATTAAGAAAAAAATGTATATCATTGATCATTTTGAGAATAAAGTTGAAATGTGGATTTTAAAGCCATCTACAAAATTCCTTGCGTAGAGTTGGTGAAATCATACTTCACAATTGGTTTTAGTTACACGGAAATGATTTCTCTTTTAGGACAGAAAACCAGTGTGGTGATAGAGATGTGGCTGGTGAAGACATGGTGCAGAAAGCTGCATCTGGTCAGAAGGAAAAAACACTAATCTGGAAGAGTTGGCCAGATTTGTGGAAAATGAAATGGCTGTCAATGGACAGACGCAAGGATACCGATGGTTACACCCTCGTGTAATTAAGTCGATGTTGTATCAAAGACACAATCATGCTGATCAAGCTGTTTCCCTCATCTACACTCTAGGCATTTTGTAAAGGGTAGTTGTTAGGCTTGAAATCCCATCTGTAATCTGCACATTTTGGCTTTAATCTCAAAATTCAACATTTTTAATTTAATTTCAAAGGTTCAACTTAACTTAATATCAAAACCAATATTGCGTGCTGCACAATATCGTTTATTACTTAGTAAATACTGATATCTATGACTAGCTAGTTTATTGTGATGGTGCTTTGTTTTCTCTATTATTATGTTGCTCTTTGTTATTTGCTGTCTCCTCTGTTTGTTTTTGTTTGTTTGTTTGTTTGTTTTTTTTTCTCCATACAGGTGACCCAGGAGTTTTTTTTTTTCTCTCTCTCTTCCCCCCCCTTCTCACCGTCTCTTCTCCCCTTTGGTTTTCTTTCTTTCTCTCCCCCTCTCTCTCTCATTCATTCCCCCTGTCCTATTTATTAAAAAAAAAAAAAAAAAAAAAAGACAAAGGATGAACTGAAGCTCTGCCATCACGTAATGTCGCATACTGCTGTTTCTGATGTCATTTAGAAAAAAAAAAAAAAAACTTAATATCAAAACCAACACTATTTTTTTTCTTAATGTGACCTACTCTAACTGCTTATCTTCATTTTCCCCATCAGTCAATTAACATATAAAATATTTTGTTATTATTGGGAGGTATCTCCCACCAGAAGGAAGGAATTCAGTGTGAATTCTTGTTTTAAATGTGATTTCTTGCCACTTTTGATTTTCAATGTATTATTTTTGTAATGATACCCCCCCCCCCTCCCCAAAAAAAAAAAAAAAAAAAAAAATCACGACATGATTGCCAAACAGGTGGTCTTGTAAAATTATAACACATTTGAATTTGAAATGTCATACCGTCCCTGTTACGTTTGCAGAGCTGAAAGCTCAAAGACTCACAGGAAATGACAAGCAGCCATCTGTCTATCCTTCTCCCCGAGCTTATTCACTAACTGCAAACTGGAAAAGCTTTAAAGAAGAAAGCCTCTCCTTTTGAAAGAAGCCTTTGGCACTGAAACTCTCCCTTGTGTCATTGCTCAGGGGTTATAATTCATCCTGAATCAGATTTCATCATACGCAATCATCACACTCATTTGGGGGAAAAAAAAAGTTAAGCTTGTTGTCCTTCCTGCTTGATTGAAGAGAAATTCCTCAGAGAGAGAAATGCATCAGATGTGGATTAGTACTCAAACCACAACAGTGAATGTGCTAGTGGTATGCTGCAGGGTTGTTATGTGAAGAGGAAAACCTTCGGGTTTTGGTGAAGTAGGCACTAGTGAAATTGCACTAGTAGTATGGCATTTCCCAAGTTGACTTGAGTGCTCCTTTAACATGTGTCACAGTTAGGCAGGAGGGACCCAAATACAGAACTCACAGACCAACGAAAAAGTAAACTAAAAAACAACATTTTATTCGGTGGAGAGTTGAAGTACAACAAAATATTTAAAGTCCAGAGCATAAAGCAAACAAAAGAATTCAAAATTGTTAACAAATGCAAACGTGAAGGTTAGTGAACAGACATTCTGACAAAGTGACCTGAAACATATTTTTTCATATTCACCATTTAGCAATATAAACCTGTAGGCAATACTCCCACATCACACTTCCCTGTCCTAATGAGAAAACACATTTAATCTTTCTCTTAGTGTTAATGTATGAATTAAAAATCTAAAGATATCTGAGCAGCATAATACAGTGGTTTCTTTCTTGTTTCTATCCTGAATACAGTTTGCACTTCACCAATGTGCTTTGATCAGAAAAAATAAAAGTAATATCCATATGAAATCAGCTGATTGTAAGTGGAACCGACAAGCAGAAATAATGGCCAAAAATTTGGATTTGTTACCCATATAAAAAACCTTCTTGTTGGTAAGCTCTGCTGATTTGGTTTCTGTTAGCAATTGCTAATTGGTGTTAGCGAACCTTTTTTTGAAATGGCTCAAAAATCACTGGACTCGCACGCTTCACAAATAAAATCTTATATGATGTCAGACTGTAATCAAACTTTATCAAAGTGTAATTTTAGGTCACTTAACATTAGCTAGCATAATTCTAACTTATAACCAGCTGTTGCTATTGTTTAGCTGGCTCATTGTCAATAAGTAATTGCAACAATATCAGGAATAAATAACCGTTCTTATTTATGTTTTTGTGTGCCAGAGAACTAACTTCAGTTTAGGATATGAAGCTTGAAGTGTGGAGGAAAAGGGTGAGGTGGAAATGAAGGAAGAGAGAGCAGTGATAGAGGAAGATAAAGACATAATGCTAAATGACATCATCACCTAATTTGTATAATTGGTCGAGCGGAGAGAAATAACATCGTGGAAGAGACATAAAGTAAAAAACACCCTAAATGCATTTAGAACTACAAATTAAATTTCTTTTAGCAATTATTTTTTTGTTGTTTTTTTTAATGTCACTATTCCAACCCTCCTCTGGCGTAGTTACTTTTTTTGTTTTTAAGTGGTTTTAAACCTTTAAACCACAAAAAGTGAGAGTAAAAGAAGAACTGACTGCGTTACAGTCAGGGCGGGAGCAGCGGCTTCGCTCATGCGCTATTCGTTTGCAGTTTGGACGCGTAGGTGTGAACATCTCCTGCTCTGACAGCAGCTCGGGGCGACTGCTGCATGAGGAATATCTGCCGCCTGTGAGCGCTTTGGCACGGGTGAGGTGCCCACAGCAGCACCTGCTGCTTTTTGAGAGTACGAGCGATACGTGCTTTCACGTCAAAAAGTCGACATAAGTCTCAAATAACACCAGCTGAAGTCAGCAAATTTGTCGCTAGTCGCTTGTTAGAAAAAAAGTTGCTAAGGGGGTCTGAAAACTTGCTAAATATAGCAACAAAGCTGCTAAGTTCGCAACACTGCCCACTTCTATATATTGTTAACGCATTAATTTATGACAAAGCATCAATTTGTGAGACCTTTTTTATCATTAAAGAAAAAAAGGACTACATTAAACAAACAAACCAAAAAAATCCACAAAATATAAATAAGTTAAGTTAAGCAAATCTCCTCTAAAGTCTAGTTTCCTTGTAGGACCTGGTCAGGTGCACATTAATTAGTAGACATTAGTCTCTTGTAAAATGTGAAGAGGCTCAAACAGACATTCATTTTCCCAGAAAAGTGATGCAAAATGTTCAAAATAAGAGAAAGTGATACCATTCCCCTTTTAGATGTTGAAAATGCCACACTTATCTGGCTGATGTGACAGAAACTGATGCAAGAGAAAATAGTGGACGCAGCAATGAGGAAAAAAAGCAAAATCTCTGAGGCAGTGTTACACGTAAGATTGGTAATATGAGAGACGTGGTAACTCTGTTTTGTGCTAGCATAGCTTTATTCGATCTCTGAAGCTACATTTCAAAGTGCGTATTTCATATCTTTAGGTGACGTTTTGTTTTGTGGTAAATTTGAGACTCTTATAGATTGCGCTACATTTTCAAAAGCTTGGAATATAAGTTAAAGCCATGGAATTTAAAAATGAGACACTCCGCTCAGAAAATCTATACCTTCATTTTTTAAAAAAACAAACCCTATAACCTTCTTGCTGCAAGGCGACGGTGTCGATCACTTCACCACTGTTTCACCCACAGAAAATGCTATATCTAAGTGATGATATATTCTAAATTGCAAGCTTTTTCCCCCAACAAATGTGTTCTTTTCTCAGTAAGAGACTGCAAGACTTCCATTGTAAAGTGGCCTTGACTTCTCTTTCTTTTCTTCTGCATCATTATCATGGATGAGAGCCTGAAACAATGGAGTCCAATGCAAACAGAGAGTAAGTACTATTCTAGAAGCCGTGTTTGCCCTTGTCTGAATAGATATATGCGGTGTATATTCACACACTGACTTCTTATTTACTTGTTAAATTAAATATTACAGAATTACAAACTAAGCCCATTACTGTTACTTGACCTAAAAAATAGTCCTTGTTTTTCTAAACTACTCTGACATGATTGTGGACAAGTGGATTCATATGCTATGGCTCTGCCCTGAAGTCAAGTCCTCTTGAAAAGAAATGGTTTATAGAGTTTCAGAATTAATGAAGAAGAATATGAAATGAGTCTTTCTGTCTTCTTGGCTTGTTAGGGGATAGTTGTGCAGCTATGGTCAACAAAAGAAGGGAAATTGCACTAGTTTTTGGCAGTAGAATTAATTTGCTAAATTGGCAGATTTGCAAGTCAAAGTTTCTCAGTAGAGACTCTAAAGTTTCCCTTAACCTTTATACCTCTTTAGTACGGAACAAAAGCCGATATGATTAGTGAGACAAAACGATTCATGACTCATTTGATTTGGTGTGGTTTTTGGATGTGGCGTAACAAGGATTGAATGCATACGGTGGACAAGACCATGTTACTAATTTAGGAAGTGCTCACAGAATTATTAAAAGCAGCGTTTTACCCTGATGATTAAAAGAATGGATGTGCAACATGCTTCTATCCACTGATTCTTTTTTGTTGAACCAACTTTTAAAAATTACTCTAGTTGTTACAGCTAAATGTATTCGTTTAACAGGACTTCTGATTTGATTTGAACTGTAAATTTCTGTTTAAAATAACTCAAATATTTATTTTTTCAGAATCATAAATGTACAATGAAACAAACCAAAAAGAATTTTTTTTCCAAAGACCTTAAACCTTCTTTTCACTTTGGTACACCTCAACTTTTCTCTTAAGTAAAACTCGATTTTTCACTTTGGTAAAACCTGATATTTTGAGTGAATTCCAAGTACATTTGTTCTTTGGACTTTTGGACTTTCAATTCTAACTTTGTTATATGCAGTTCTTTCAACTTATACTTTTTTATTCAGTGTAATAAAATACAATTTTTACTTATACATAATTGAAAATTGGTATCTTATGTTCTCATTCAAAATGTTCATTAATAAAGCTTCACAAAAACCTATTTTATTCCTTAAAATTCACCACAAACCAAGATTTTGTCACAATCAACTTGCTAGAAATAAAGATAAATTCTCCTCTCAAGGACCAAAATTTATTATGGTGCAGTTTTAAAACAAAGGCTCTCTTTTATGAACAAAAAATACAATAAACAAATTACAAAATAAAGGACTGAAGTCTTTAGTGCTATTTGCACAAAGCTGCTAAAGGAAAAAAACTAAACACACACCAGAAAACATTAGGCAAAATGATTCCCCTTCCCAACCCACACTCACCCTCACCAAACCTCCCCTTTTTAAACTCTCTCAAAAAAATATGCTAAGGCAGTTTCTGCAGTGCATCAAAGATGTATTTGAGCTTAGTAGGATACCTCAAGTTTAGAGTATCGAGGAAGCCAAATGAAATTAATAAGTGAAATGAACAGTTTCAAACCAGAAATCCTAATTTTCCACTGCACCAATAGAAAATTTTAATACAACTAAATGACACAGACATTTCACTTTTTTTAGTGTTGGCCCAAATTTAAAACTTTGTACAACTAAATAAATCAATTGAGAGTGAGGATTTATCGTGTTATGGGTGCAATCTGGTTGTTTCAGTTTTGGGGCTGTTTTTCCCCTTTAATTGAGTACATTTTATTTACTACTACTATTACTACCACCACCAATACTACAACTAATAATAATAATTATCATTACTATCATTACACTTTTGCAATTTTGTAAAGAAGGCAGCTGGACTCATTGAAATTTCGAATCTCATCAAAGAGGCTTTTTCGGTTCAAAGCAGCCTCTGGTAATAAACCCTTAGTGGGGCTGTCCCCTTTGTAGGTGGACTTGAGTATCATTAACCCACTGTTGATCATGCCATTGTCACATTAGCCAAGATGTGAAAAAGGGGTGGGTCATTACCTTCGCTGGGGCCGATGGGTGAAACGTCAGACATTGAGGCCACTTGATGGGGGTTGAAACACCTGAGAAGTGATCTCCGGACTGCATCGTAGGTGGTAGCTGGTGTCATAAGCAGCCACCTCTGTTCAGTGATGGTTGTTCACAGTGGACATGCCTTTACTCCTCTTTCAAACATCCGCCTTCTCAGTCAGAAAGGTAAGCGCCTGAATCCTTGAGTGACCATTGTCCTTTAGGTGCACGTGCACTGCTGGGTCTTGTCCTGTGATGAGGTGACTCTTCTATATTGTGCCATTTGTTTGGTGGCTGTTTGGTTTCCTGTGTAGAGGTCCGGGTGCTCTGCACCACATACACTATGTTGTTTAGCTTCTATTTTTGTGTTTTGTCCTCGGGATGAACCAGATTTTCTCTGGACCTGTTTCTAGATCTAAATTGCAATTTATCAAACCCATTTTAAATGTTGCTGGTTTGTGCAGGCAGTCAGAAATATATACTGTGACCAATATTATTTGGCCAATCATAGCTTACTTACAGAGCCTCTACAAATGCAGAGAGGTAGGTGGTGAAGAAATGCTTATGTATGTAAAAACACTGTTCTGATAATGAGCATGAACCTAGACCCATTCACTGTCGCTCTTTACTGAAGTTCTGCCTTCTTCCTTCACAGCTTATTTAAAGATGCTGAGTTTGTGGATGGTATGCATTTTCTTCCTTATAAAACATTTGCATAGCCAGCTGTTTCAAATTCTACAGTGTAAGATGTTTGTTACCACCTCGTGGCCCCCTCCTTTCTTTCCTTTTTGGCGTGTTGCTACATTTCATTAGTGTCACATAAGTTATACATGTCTTCAAATGTGGGGTAAGACGACGATTCCAAAAGGCTCATCTTTTTTTCATAAGGCGTCCCAAATGTTATATCATTTGCCTTTTTCCAGTGACAGAAAACACGTAATGTAAGAAGCAATTGTCACAGCTGACAGTTAGTTTTGTCTTCTCGGGTATGTGGAACTTTATCAGGCTGGTATTGTCTCATTTGAATTTTACTTGTGTGTAACATATCACAGCACCACAGCACACACTGTATAGTGACCCTCTTTTTTAGTGTTGACACTTCAGAGTCGGCTTTTTGCTCATAACTCTGTGGCTCTTCCAGCCCTCTTATTAAAAAAATCCTCTTAAGCACAAAAACCCCACACTGACATCAATGAGAATTCTCTTCAGAAGACTCCAAATGGCTTCACCCACTGTTCAACCAACAGCCGAGCTTTTTAGCAGTCATTACTATAACAGCATCTGTGTAACCCTGACATGACATGCTGTAATAATGATACAGCATTTGTCCATATAGCCAAGGTCCCCTTGTAGCTCAGACTGATCATTGCCATCCTGACCAGAGAGGTATGACCCGATAAAAACAGGAGAGAGGCCAAATGGGAAATTGTGTTTAAGACCACAAGCTTAGAATTTACAGGGCCTTTGAGACACTAGAGCAGCACAGGGCTCTGAGAAGGTTCAGCCTTTTGATTTTACTGCCCCCCACTAGGAGCCCCACTTAGATTAATTCTATGAGGCTTTTTGGCAGCGTTGAAAGGGCAGACGTCTGCACATAGACACATGACATCTACTAAATTTAATGTGACCTCATAACTACTTGTGTTGTTGTTGAGCGCACATCCACAAGCATACATGCAAAATTTAGCTGAGGCTTGGGCCTTTCACACTGGAAAACAGATTACATGGCAAAGTAAAGATTTATTAGTAGAGTTTAATGGAATAGAGATGAGTGGATGGGGGATTTAAATAAATTAACCTTCAGTGGATTCCCTGAGGCCTGGGGGAATGACAGAAGGGGGCTGAAAAGGGATCGTTTCTTTCCTTGTCACTACTATAATGGATACTGATGACGTGATTTTGGCATGAATGCACTCTGATTATGTTCATATGAGCGTGTGCTGAATGATATTTTCAGAATGGCATTTAGGCATACTTGACAACATGTTTACATCTGTTAAACATACCTAAATACACATGTATTTGCATTTTTGTTGCATGTCTTGACAAGATATTTACCTCATAAAATGGATGCAAACTATGTTGCACTAGAGTGGAGTGAAAAATGAATAGACGGGTTGTACTGAGGTGGCCTCGTGGTTAATTCACTGAAACAGCTTTTCACAGTGTGAATGAGTGAAGTAAGACATTTGGAAAACCTCTATGTGGTAATGTAAAATATCAGAGTGACCTTATAAATTTCAAATGTCAGTAGGGAACCACTCATATGAGCAACCAAAAATATTTTGGGTATCTGGGTAATAGTGAAAGTTGTAAATTATGCCCTAAGAAGAAAAAAATCCCACTCAGGGTGCAGAGATGTGAAAGAAACCTCATTTTTTAAATGGCACTATCTCAGCTGGGAAACTGACAAATCTCTCTAAAACAAAATGTATGAATCAAAATAACAGTTTTCAGTTTTTACATATTTATTGAGCTTGGAAACATTTATACATTATATTCTCATCTCAGGCCATCAAATTGTGCAGTTTTGTCTTGCATATTTGGATCCTAAGAATTTATTTTGCACATTGTTATGCATTTTTTTCACTCACTGCATTTAGGATTTAAAAACATACTTGTTGTGATTTATGCACTAAAAGGTTTAGGAAAAAATTGGGGTTTGAGTTAACATCTGAGCTTTCACAGCATTAACCTTGGATGCTGAAGTGCGTTTAAATGTGATGGCAGTAGATCTGTTACTAGCATTCATTTGTAATGAGTTGGAATTGCCAGGAATTTCTGAACTCAGTGCATCTGAAGCACAAAGGACAAAAGGATGCCTTGTGTGTTACTGTGAGACGCTAGCAGCATTACTAGAACTACAGCATTTGATGCCCTGGGAACGTGAATGCGCTGGTTTATCCACCCTTTTAAATACAACATTTTAATAGCATAGAACAGTTGGTAGATTATGTTGTCAGTCTGAACAGCAGCCCTTTCAGCGTTTTCTAGATTTCCCTTCCTTTTTTAAAGGAAAGGTGTCCATTTGATAAGTTATTATTACTGGCATAGAAGATCTGCTTCACTGCTGCATACAAAAGTACATGTGGCTGAGTGTGATACAGACACAACAAAGAGAGCGTGTAGGCATGTGTCTTTGTTTATGTATGCCCGTGTGCACTTATTTGGCTCACTATGCTTGGTTGCATGCTCAAGTGTGTGTATATCTTTGTGTTTCAAAGTGACTGTGTGTGAAATGTTTCTTGCTGCCTCCCCGGGTGTACAACATGGAGCTGACAGCTGGCACAGCTGAGATCTTCACGTTTTTTTCCCCTGCATTCAGATCTCTATGGAAACAGTCAAACTGAACAGTAGCAGCTGGTACAACTGCCAACACATACCTGTCACTAAGGGTTATGGTGTCACCATGGATACCCCACTCTGCATAACCAATTTGTGTAAACCTTTATTGCGTTATGCACCCTTTTCACCATGACTCAGTTTTCAGCAAACTTAATATTCATTAAAGTTTGTTGCTTCATTGTAACGTAAGAGTGGGTAAATGGACGAATATATCAGTCAACTGACTTTTTCTTTGTTGCAGAACAAATTTTGCATTTGAGATTACTAGTTAGCAAACCATTGACTGTTAAACTGCATTTTGCATAATATAAATGTGGAGATGCACATTTCCATGTCCCCACAATTTTTAAATGAACGTATCCTGGGGGTCCCATGCAAGGTAAGCTAGCTGCACATTATTAGATTATTTCAACTTGATTGTTATGATGACACAATTGTTATGAATCTCAGTTTCTTCAATCAATAGCAAAAATGTTCAAGGTCAGAAATCATACAAAGAGTGCAGCACTAATCTCAAAGTCAACTCTTTCTACCATATCATACGCTCATTTTCAGGTTGATGCAGCAGTTTTGATATGTTTCACTGCATCATATCAATGTAACGAGTTTCCGTCATGTTTGGTTGTAATATGCCTAGAATTTCCTGACTGTACAGGTCTTTCATGTCTTCATTTGAGGCAGATGTTGCGTGGGCAGACTGAGAAACTATTGATGAATGTTCTCTCACATGTTCTCTTTGGTCCTGGCACACAGTGAGGAGCCCACTGCTGAGATTGACTGGATGACTGCTGTCTGTCTGGTGGCATTTGTACATCTGGAGCCCTAAAATCTGATGGATTTATTTGATGCATGTTGTTTATGCACCCTACTTTAGCTGTGACTGTGAGGACATGAATTCATGGAGCACAGAAGTTTTTTTTATGCAAAATGAAAACATAAAACATAACTGTATAGTTTACCTTTTTGCCAGTGCAAAAGTTTGTCCTCTTATGTTTATTTTTTCTGGAGCTAAAAAAATACTAGTGGATCTATTAAAAGCCAGTTTAATATCTGCCTGAGGATGCTGGATGTTCTCTGTGTGCCAAACCAGACAATGCTAGGCCAATTCAACACCGTATTCTTTTTTGGGGTCACTTGTCTCTTACCATAGTCCGCTACTTTTATGAGCATCTTGATTTTGCAGCAATGGACCTGAAACCTTCATTATTACTGTGCCAGCAGCATCCTGCAATGAATTGAATCATGACTCATATTGACTCATACCAGTGGTTGACCTGTCAGTAGCTCTCCTCACCTACAGAGTCATAGGCAGCCTAATGTCTGGGTTTCATGTGCAGAAATGGGAACGTAGCTGACAGTGGTATCGGGAAGCTAATATTAGAGCTATCAACAGAGTAGACCCAAGCAGAAATGTATCACTTGAATATGAGCAATAGCAGGGTAACCTGGAATTGGGTTATCAGCATGTAGATTAATGCATGTGACGGCACTTGCATGTGCACTTGACCCCTCTTCTACGACTGGGTGTGAATTACGGCCTCAGCGACCGATATAATTTCTGCAAAAATCATGAGTGTCATTAAAAATCACGACTGTCATTTGCTCTGTCGTCCTCTGCCTGGATATATTGTTTTGGTGGGGAGAAAGCATGTAATTCAAGCAATGACAGAAAGGTCATACATGGCTAGATTTGACTTTAAGTTGTTGAAGGTTAAAATCCGACAGAAGAACTTGTAAGAAAATAGTCTTCAGACAATTTTGTTATTGACTGTAACTCTGAAAGCGTTTCTTTTGCACATTTTTTTGTCTAGAACGTTAATGATCTGGTATGACCCTGTGGTGTTAAGTTGTATACAGAGAAATTCCCCGTCACAAAGTTTAAGTCATATGCTTAATAAGGTGTTTTTTCTTTTGCTGTCATATCTGCACTCATGGGTCTAATGTTGGAGCATACCCAACCCATTCTTTTATCCCGGGGTGTATTTTGTCAAGATGTCCTTGACAGTGTTGTGTGACACACCAGGTTCTGGCATCATTTTAATTGGTGTCATTTAACCAAAACAACCTTTTTCCAGTCATGTTTGAATAGTTTTTATTGCATTGATCTAGCCAAGCACGTTTTGGTGTGCACACATAATCAAGTATTTTAGGTTCTTTAAACCTTCCACTTCTGCAGTTTTTTCCTGTGGGCTTTGTCCTGTTTTAGAGACATACAATATCTCATAATGGTTAGTATTGCACCAACATCAAAATACACCTTGGCTCATGAGGCAACAGGACGAAACCACTGCCAGACCAGAATTCATGGCCTCTTTATGTTTTCATATTAGTAATTCTCATAACATGAGAATTGAAGACATAATTGCTAATAATAAATAAGGCCATGATACCTGCACTTAAAAATGTGAACAAAACACTTCCTGCCCTCTGCTCTGGCCCTGTGTTTACAATATTAACTTGAATGTATGGAATTAGGGCTGCTCGATTATGGCAAAAATGAAAATCACGATTATTTTCACTGAAGTTGAGATCTCGATTGTTTGACAATATTTATTTAACAATAACAATGTATTGAATAATGACTTTAAAGATTGTCAAAAAATAATATAAAATAGTGTGCAAATACTGATAACAGTGCAAATGTTTGCAATATAAAAAATAAATGAAAAATGTAAACATCTGTGTTTAGTGAACTTTGCAGTGTTGCTCTGTGGTGCAGCTACACTGTAGCAAAGTTTACACACTGTGTCTACTTGATCCACGTCTGACTGAACCCATAATGTTTCCACACCACTGAAGTTTTTTTACCTCTCTTTTCAACCAACAGCAGTCACTCTCCTCTCCAAATAACTTCTGCTTAGCTTTCCGAGCTTCCCTCGGGTCCTCTTAATCAGCGGTCCCCAACCCCCGGGCCTCGGACTGGTACCGGTCCGTGAGTTGTTAGGTACCGGGCCGCGAGAGTTGAGGCTCAGGTGTGAAATGTCTGGTTTTCAGGGTTTTTATCGGTTTCCAGCGTTATTTTGTTATCGTTTTTATCGTTTACTCGGTTTTCCTGGGTCTTTTCACGTGTGTTGTGAATAAATCTTTTTTTCGGTACCGGTACTAGTTTTATTTTGTTGTATTTATCTGCGACACCTTAAAGGCTGGTCCGTGAAAATAATGTCGGTCCGTGGCGCAAAAAAGGTTGGAGACCGCTGCTCTTAATTGTTGTGACGCGTGTTCGAAACGCAGAGAGGTGCGCTCGATTTGCCACACGGAGCAGCGCGAGAGTAAAGCACGAGGGAGGGGCTAATAATTGGCTCAGTCATTTTTAATGATCGTTGAAAGCCCAGATCATAATCGAGATTAAAATTCGATTAATTGAGCAGCCCTATATGGAATGCAAAGGCCAAGTGTGAGCTATAACCTTACAAATACAAATAACTCATTTGAGAATAGTATAGAAAGCGTATTTGATGTAGTTCAGAAGAGCCATCAACTGTGTGTTATTGAATTTATTCATTATAAAAATGGTATAAAATGAAGGTTTGGAGCTTTGAAGTTAATTTCTGTTGACAGCTCTTTCCTCCTTGCATCCCCTCCTGATACGTGCCTCTATAGTAAAACATATAATTATCTTTGAGCCTACATTACCATCAGAATGTATGTTGTGACTGAATTGCATTTAAATGAATTCATGGTGTATATTTATGAGCACTGCAGCTGCATAAAACACTGGAGCAGAGAAGATTCAGTCCATGCCTTAATTCAAATGTTTTTCATTGCCCTTGATATTTTTACTGTCATAGCAGTCAAATCCCATAAACTGCATGGAGAAATAATCACCGAGATTCTGAAAGTTATGTAAAAATAAAAAAAAATTGACTTGCTCACTGATGTGTTGATGTTTTATGTCTCTGAACGGATCTTTATCTGCTTCAGTTGGATGGACACAAGGTGATCTAAGTGTGTTTTTTCATAGATGACTGAGACGGTTTGGCTATTCTGCCTGCGAAGACTAATTTTCTCTTGAAACACTCTTTCAGATGCACATGAGTTCACCTGTGTCCCGATTTTCTGCTGTTAAACATAGTCATATCTTTATAACGAGCTCTAATGATCTATGCATTTACACGGTGTTAAGATTCAAGAATTGAGAAAGGGTACAAGAGGTGATCGAAAAATAACCACACTGGTCCGGCCGGGTGAAGTCAAACGAAGATTTTAATTCGCACGTGGGAAGATCACTGGACACAGCAATTGATCTTCGACTTACTAAGGCACAAACAATTATTTTATAACATCAGGGTTTGTTTACTGACGCCCCTTCATGCGTCACCGGTACATTTTATACATAGATCAGATCAACATCATCATGACTTTTCACCCAGAAAATCATCTTCTATTTTCATGGCTTGGTACTTTCCGTTCTTGTCTCAAAGTGAATTGTTCCTCTTTCTTGTCGAGACATAACTTAATCTCTCCTCTAAATAAATCTAACTAATATGTGTGTATGTGTTGACCTCACATGCTCTTTGTGTCACCTCTTCACCTCCTACTGTCTGTGTCTCGTCCTCAAATGCTCTTTCTCAATTCACCTGTTGCACTTCTGACCTTTCACTAGACCAGAAGCTCACTGAGACTATGTGTATGTCTTCTACTAAATAAATGTTTTAACCAAGAACCTCTACTAAAACCTTAATATAAAATGACCTGATATAAGTGTTTTGTAAGCATGTATTGCAATTCCTTCTATGTTCTAGTTTTCCCTCAGCATGTATCACCTAGACACTCTCACTAGATGAAGCTCAAAACCATTAATGAACCTGAACATCAACTCAAATAAGCACAGATATGCAATATGTATAAAATAGTTATAACTGCACCTGAAATACAAAGTTAATATCATCATAAACATCTTAAGGCCATCTTAAAGCTATCTGTTACATTGTTAAAGCAATGATCATACTGCAGATTATATTATGCTGGTAAAATACTTTTCTGTTCATCCCCACAACGGCTAATTTACTTCAAACGAAAAAGTTCTATGGAGCAGACAAATTGTGCAATAGAAAATATGGTGCAACGCAGAATTATCAATCATTTTAACAGGCGGACTGGAGAAAACGGATTGTAATACGATAATGAAGTGACACTGGTTCCTTTAACATCAACATGCTAATTTGGTCTAGCTGATGCTACAAAACAACCCCAGCATTTAATTTCAGGATTCAGAAGGATGGAAAACACCACTTCAGACATAATGACAGAGTTTTGACATTGTGAAATGAATGGAATGGGATTTGTGTCTGAAATTATGCATCAGGGTATGTTTTTGTTTCTTCGTTAGATGTGATGCAATGACAATACTTCATGATACCTCCTTTTTTATGAAATTTTAAGAAGTTAAGTAAATACCATCACAATTTTCCAAAGCTTCTAAATTGCAATAAGTATTTTTTGTCATTCACTCAAGAAAAACATAACTATGAATTCCTGCAAAGTTTAATTTACAATGACAAAGAACAGTGAGAAGCAAAGGCTTTACTTCTTCCTACATTTTCTTTTATCCCTGTATCTGTATTAAGACTAACTTCATTGAGTGATTCATATTATTCTATAATTTTCTAAAATATATGTTAGTGTACCTTGAACTGGGTTATCATAATACTGTGTTGCCCATGGATCTTTAATCTCCTCAGTCATACAGGCCAGGAATCAGTTGATGACCACCTAGTTAGGAAAATGTGTATTCTTAGACCAGTTGTGAGTGGTTGCTGGTAAATACTGTGAAGTATATTTGTCAGTGATCCAATGGTAACCAGATGTATTCAGTTACGAGTTATGAGTAGTTGTGTGAAGTTGTATACTTTGCTGCACTGTAAACCTCCTTTTGATTGTTTTGGTTGCTAGTATATCCCCCATAGTTTGTCTGCAAACACTCTCCAGCCACTCACTGTGGTTGTGAAACTGTACAGAACGCCTGCTGGTTAGTAAGCATTTGCAGACTAGTCAGCATCTTCCATGCAAAGTTGATGGCTGACAATCTTCTTGCAACCAAAGCAATCCAAAGGAGACATCTGGTGCAACACTCTCTTTGCAACAGATTTCTACCTCAAGAAACTACTTGCCAACCAGTCAGGGAATATATTATTTTCCCCAGAGGCATTAGCTACATTACAACCATTATTCATACACGGATTAAAAATGTTCAATAGCTAAAGCTAAAATCACAAAAATGGAATGCATTTTAACAATTTTCCTTGTTGCCTAATTGAATTCAGTCATGGCTGATCTCCACCAGCGGTCTCAAAAATATAATGTACATGTTGTTTAAAAAAAGAAGAAGCTAATTGCACATGACAGCACAAATATGTCTGTTGAGCCTGGCTGTACGCCACCATAACCTCATCTTGCTCCCTTTTACAGTGTTTGGAATCCCCAGGAGAATGTTTCTGCCCACCTCCAATCCCAGTAGCTCTGCCGTGCAGTGTAGGCAATTCAGGTTAAGCTCTTTGGAGAAAAAACACACATCCATCTGCCTGGACACAGATGGAGAGAGGAGACACATATTTTATCTGTGTATCAAAAAGCACAAAAACCTGACAGAGTAGAGCTAGAGGGGTAAATAAAAAACAACAACTTTGCAGGGGTTGTTTTGGGCAGGAAAGGTTTGCTGTGGCACACATACATGCTGTTTTTGAGACCTAGAATTTCTAACTGTGTACAAGACTAGTCTGTATTCCTTTTTCTCTTTCACAAACTCTGATGTTTTGGCCCTCATGTTTCGTTTCTGTATCCGTTTTAATGTCTCGGATGCCAAAGATCAGCTTGCAGACTGACAGCAAAAATATCAAATCAGGAACAGAACACGAACTGACACTTCGTGGCTCTGTCATGTGGCACCAGAGAGAGTGAGAGAGAAATCCCAGACAGATGGATGGTGATGGGCTGCAGACATCTTAGGAAGGAAAGACTGATGCAGTCAGTAAAAATTTGTGCGTAGGTGTGTTTGATGTATCCCCAGACAGTTGCACTACAGAGACAGACTTTTTGGTGAGAAATACAGGTGCAAGCTCAAGCATGCTTCAGTACTTGCATTAGTATTCCCAAGTACAGTGAGGGGAAGATTTTGATAAGGACTCGGTTCTCTACAAAGGAAAGCAAGTCATTTTAAAGAGCTGTGTTTTCAGACATTGGGATGGCAGTGGGAGTGAATGCATCTTGAGGTAAATTTGTCTTGATCGATAAGTCAGCTGATGGTTAAAATGGAAATGCAAAGACAGGAGTTAAATTCTACTTTGGTCATTTTGCATTCTGAATGTGACGATTTGTTACTATTATGTGCTGCAGTGCAGTTTTCCCGACAAATATTGTGCATGTGATTGTGCCTGTAACACCACCTCTTATTTTTCATTTTTTGTTTGTTGCTTGCAGGGAGTAGGAGGAGGGCATGACTTCAAATGACACCTTTACTTGAGTTTTTCCATCTTTTACTTGAGAGAAAATTGATAATTTGATTCCATGTTAAGACTGTCGGCAGAGAAATAAACAGACTCAAATTTCATGATCAGCGAAAAGAAAACTGTCAGTTGTGTTTGCAGAGCTCCAGAGAACTTTTGGGAGGAAAATTGCTTCAAGTGTGGTTCCAGAAAGAGCTGAGTAAATTCTAATGAAAATATACACTCTCAACCATATTTGTTATATCAGCTGCATTTTAACTTAACTTTTAACTTGATTAGATCAGCCAGTTACATAACAGCAACTCAGCACATTAAAGCATGCTAACATTCTCAAGTTCAAACTGAGCATGCTAGAGGTTAGAGGAGAAGGGTCAGGCTGTTTTAGGCTGATATGAAGGCAATAGTAATACCCATTCATTACAGCCAAGGCATTCAGAAGAAGATCTTTAAATGCACAACGCATCAAACCTTGAAGCAGATGGGACACAGCAGCAGAAGACTGCACCAGGTGCCACTCCAATGAGTCCTGATTCTTGCAGCGACATTTGGATGATTGGGTCAGAATTTGGCGTAAACAACATGAAAACATAGATCCATCCTGCCTTGTATCAACAGTCCAGACTGCTGCTGGCGGTGTAATGGTGTGGGGAATATTTTATCAGCCCCTTAGTACCTATGAAGCATTCCTTAGCCACAGCCAACGTGATTGTTGTTGTTAGCCATGTCCATCCCTTTATGAATATAGTATATCCATCTTTTGATGGCTGCTTCCAGTAGAATAACCCCACATGACACAAAGCACATTTCAGACTGGTTTCTTGAACGTGATAATCCTCTCCACTGTCACCAGATTTCAATCCAAGAGAGCACCTTTGGGATGTAATGGAGACTCACATCATGGGTGTACCCAACCCAGTTCTAACAAGGTGTACCTAATAAAATGGTCAGTGAATCTATAAATGCAGTGCTAGCTGAGCCAGCAGTAGTTAGGCCAGAAGTGTAACCATGACTACAGGGTGGGCCATTTATATGGATACACCGTAATAACATGGGAATGGTTGGTGATATTAAAGTCCTGTTTGTGGCACATTAGTATACGTGAGGGGGCAAACTCCTCAAGATGGGCGGTGACCATGGTGGCCATTTAGAAGTCGGCCATCTTGGATGCAACTTTTGTTTTTTCAATAGGAAGAGGGCCATGTGACACATCAGACTTATTGGTAATGTCACAAGAAAAACAATAGCGGTGGTTTTGTTTGTTAACGTCACCATTCACATAAAAGTGAATGCCGTGCTTTTTTCAAATCTTAAAAATGAACATAAATAAAGAAAGACGTATGTGAACCTTAAGGAAACTACAAAAGAAGGGGTTAAATGATATACACCCGACTTATGAATACCCCGTTTCACGAAAAATTCAAGTTACGAAGGCGCTGAACGGCAATATTTCTGCCCGTGTTACGGCAAAATGCCCGAGTAACGAAATCCGCTGGCTGTGATTGGCTGAGCCTACAATGCCCACAATGCCTCCCGAATCATGTGACAAACCCTTGGCTTCCATACTTGCGGTTCGCTGTTCCACTTGAACGACGTATTGTTGTTCTAGTTAGCAATTAGCCTATATCCTATCGTTCAGCATCGCCTCACTGAAAACGCGCGATGGGTGCTTCGACTTACGAAAGACCCTCAGGAACGAATTAATTTCGTAAGTCGGGGTTCCACTGTATTAAATTGTTTGGGTTCTCTAACATATCATTAATGTGAAATTTGGCATAACCAGCAAGGTAACTCTAAAATAGAAAGTGACAAGATTCAGCAGTAATACTGAAATACACTCTCACATACAAGTTGGCATAATGAATCATGACATGTAAACAAACAGAAAACAACAGGTAATCCTGCAAAATAGACTTGTGACTAAATATAAATATTAGCAAGGTTTAAACATGAGAGAATTTTTGACTCCCATGTTTTGGATGAACATGCTGAACAAAATTTCAGGAATACCACGAGCACAAAACCTAGATTATGGAAAGAGGAAGGTATCCAGCTCTTCTTGGCTGCAAAAATAACAAAAGCACAACAGATAGAAAGAGATGCTGATATAACACACTCAAAGGAAAGGCATGTAAAAATGAACTGTTTGCAGAAGACAATGCTCGATGCGCCCTTGTCTATTAGTGAATGGGGAAACACTCAGCTGAATAAAACTGAATTAACATTGCTCATAAACACATTATAGGGCTGGTCTTGGCAAACATATAGACCCAAGCCATAACAGTGATATAAAGGCTGAAATGCATCCATAAATGCATGAAGCCAATTTTATGTCAATGTCAGTGTTGGCAACTTTCTTTGCATCCTGATGTGCAGTAGTTACACAGCAGAAAAAAGAAAGGAAAACCCAAAGAGCGCATGAACACATATTTGACTCAATACCGAGACTGAAAAATACAAGCAAAATCAAAGCCTTAGCACTACTGATGCACCATGTGAGGTGATTTACATGATATTAGCATACATTTGTGTGCATAATAGGGGAGCACTTTACATATCCTAACTCTAGGTGAATTGAGAATCTGTTGTAGTTTATAGTTCAGGGGAAAATTTAGCCACATTTGCAACAAGGTATTTATTACCATAATTCATGCTTAGAGTTACACTGTAAGAAAAAGTCCTAATATAAAAGTATTTTACTGTGTATTTTACAGTTCTGTTCTTCTAGAATATCATTAAATTTACATAAATAGACTGATTTCACATTTCAAATGTAAATTAACGTAAAATCACTGTAATGTAATAAAACATAATTTTCTTGTTTTTTAAATGTATCTGTCTGTACATATGCATATTTAGATTGTTAAAATACATTCACAAATGTATCATGCTTTCACAAATATTTGTCTGTGATTTGAAAGATTGAACTATGCTATGGAAAAATATATGAAATGATTCCTATAAACTTTTTTAACATCAAATAATTGTTAATATTATTGCTATTTAGGGCGATCGTGGCTCAAGAGTTGGCAGTTCGTCTTGTAATCAGAAGGTTGCTGGTTCGAGCCCCGGCTCGGACACTCTCGGTCGTTGTGTCCTTGGTCAAGACACTTCACCTACTGGTGATGGCCAGAGGGGCCGATGGCAGCCTCGCCTCTGTCAGTCTGTCTCAGGGCATGCAATCCATTATTATTTAAACCAACTGTTAACTGTATATTTCTGTACATTTAAGTATTATGATTCATATTGCCACATTCATTGACCTTGTTTATAGGTAATTTCATTGTTTGATCACATTAAAATGTTCCTAATTTAATGTTTAAAAGCACTTGAAAAAGGCAAAATCCCATGTAAAATTAGCGCAACAAACTGTATTTTCATTACTGAAAATAACCGTATTTTTATGAGAAAGTTATTTTCTGTTATTTTCTGGTATTATTTTGGTGCCCCAGCTGATTTTTTTTAACAGTGAAAAAAGAAAGTGTTTAAACTTCAGTATGTGTAACCAGCCATGAGTGAAAGCGCTGGTTTTAAGTGAATAGATATGTGTTTATATGTCTTTTTGTCAAATTAATTTATACATTTGGCAACAAGGAAAGGAAAAACAGGCCTATATTTTCCATTGCACATAAAGAGAGAGCACATAAAGGTCCCACCCAGGCTGGAGGGAAAAGCAGCTCATGGCTCTGCGCTCACTTTGCAGTGTGTAAAAAGCTAAAGACATTCAGAAAGCTTCTGACACAGTACTTGAGTCAGACAGAGCGAGGCATCCAGACAAAACAATATGAGAAAAAACGAGATTCTTACACTCATCATTTCTATGTATACAGGAAGCATTTTATTGCTTATAAATCAAATATTTAACTGCATGCTTTAGGCTGCTAGGTCTTTCTTTAAGTTTACCTAAAACACACTGACAACGCAGATCTTGAGTTATAGTGGAATGTGTATCAATGGGAAGGCTGTGTTATTACAAGTGCCTCAGGTGCTGTGGATATAAAAAGTCTACAAACTCCTGTTAAAATACAAGGTTTTGTGACACAGTAAAAATCTAATTTTTTCAACTAGCTAAAAGCTATATTTTTACTGGCCTCAAACCACTGTTCAACATTTTTCCCTGACCAGTGGGTGTGGTTTCCACAATACTGCAAACTGGCCCTCATCTCTGGCAGTAATTATATTCATTTGCAATCCTTTATATATCACATCATGCCCTTTTTAAAAAAAAATAAAAATCAGCATGTTCATTTGTGACAATTTAGGAAGAGTTGTTAAAAAACAACAACTTTATTTTACAAATATTGTAAAAATTTATTAAAAGCAATCATAAATTATTTATCTTTTAAATAACTGAAAATTATCACAAAACTCTCTGAAATCTGTATGTAACAAACAGAAAATAAACAAATAACAAACAGAAACAAGACAGTTATGTGTTGTCTGAGCTGAGACCTGTAATGGCTTCTCATGCTGCTGTAGGTTATCAGTTAAATTGGCAAAGCATGAAAAGGCAGTTACGCGCTATCATTCACACCAGGTGAAACTTGGAGAAGTAGATACATAATCTATTACGAGCTGAGTTCTGTATTTATTGCAAAGCAGCAGGGACCAGTGTCTCCTAAGCTCATCTCACTTGAAAATAGCGACAGCTTTCCCTAATATTCTTGGCAGAGGAACACTAGCTGATATCTCACGACTGCTTGTCATTCTCTAGGATTTGGGGAACTCTTTGAAATTAATGTTGTGACTGTTATTCAAGCCGCTTTCAATAACTGGTTATTGGATCCGCCAAGCCCTCCACCTTTGAGTGTCACCTGAAAAGCTTAGGTATCTCAGTATTTTTCACAAGTGAGTGTAGGATGAACTGGGAGATTGACAGATCGTTTGTACTGGCATGTTGTGCCGAAGCGAGAGCTGGATGTTAAAGTGAAGCTGCTGACTTACAGGTCAGTATACATTTCCACCCTCAACTATAGTCACTAGCTCTAGGTAGCGATTGCGTCAATGGCTGGGAGGCAGGAACATGGGAGCAGATGAGGAACCAGGACTCTGCCCTCATGTGCAAAGACAGACACTCACTCGGATCGTCACAGTTTGCAGAAGCAATAGCCAAAATGAGCTTCTTCCGAAAGGTGGCAGGGCTCAGCCTTAGAGACAGGTGGAGGAGCTCGATAGGGCCTCAAAGTAGAGGCACACAACCTTCATCTGGCTAAGATGCCTCCCGGGTACCTCATAGGTGAGATGTTCCACTGAGAACAGACCCCAGGCCAGACTCAGGACACTAGAGAGATTGTTTATCTTGGTTGGCTTAAAAACATCTTTATATACCACTGGATGAGCCAGTGGATGGATGGATATTACTCAAGCAGTTGCTGCATTGACTAATCTGTAATGTTCTGTTTCTAACTCTTATAAAAGAGAATAATAAAACAAGCGCATGAAAGCTTAAGCAGTTATAAATCAGAATATCAGCTCAAACGTGTGAGGCAGATGTGGCTGATTTGCATTAAAGCCCAGACAGTTATGATACGATGAGTCATCTGAAGCTTCTGTGTGGCCATATTAATATATTTGAGATCTAGGAGCTCTTTAGCATTTCAAGATTGAAATGTTTTATTGTTTTATTGATATGCAGAGCCTGTTTTTCCTATCTTTTTTTAAAATCTAATTTGTTCTTTTGTAGTTCATTATATCCTCTTCCAGCTGTTGCGTTGGTTACTAGTAGGAAAAATCTATTCTGTGTGATGACTTTTACTTCAGATGTATGATGGTCATACTTGTATTTAAATGAACTTAAGTGACATCTTTTGCAACAGGGAGAAAAGGTCATCTTTAAAAGATTTTCTTGTTATATGTGTGACTTTAGCATATATATTATACCAGTGCAGAAATGATCAATACAATATATCAAAATTGGGTTTTTAGTTTCTGTTTACGCCAAATATCACTGTGTTGTCTCATCTAGGGGACTTCTTATCATCATCTTTAAAGCTCAGTGCTCTGCCCTTTGACTCTGCAAACAACAAAGACTCTCCCCACCTCACAGCTCCAACAGGCCACAGGAGAGTGTCACTCTTTGAAAGAAGAGAAAAACAGACTTCTCTCCTGTGTGTCACTAAAATCATGACGCCCTCTCTCATATGAGCAATAATGCTCGTATGTGTTTTCCTGTTTGGAATTAGAGTTCTTTATTTTTGGTTGTGCTTCCTGATTCACTGTAAATTAAATGCTTCCAGCATTAAATTACTGGTGTTGAGAGATAAACTCTAATCCTGTTATTTTGAGACAGTTTGAAAAAGTTGTTCTTTGTTGCTTTTGATTAACTTGCTTTAGCTTGCGGCTTTGCTTGTCTGGACTGTATGAAGGTCACGAGCCTGCCACCTGCCTTTTACCACGCCAACAGTCCCGCCAATCAAAAACTCATTTGCCTTTGGCTCTGACATACATGTTGATCTGTGATGAATTACCTTAGTATGCACTGTAGACTGTTTCAGTCTGTGTGCTATGTGTCACCAGTGAGCCTTATTTTAATCAAGGTCAGTGTGCTGTCTAATTCAAGAAGGGCTTTCTAATTAATTGCATTATGAACAGCTGAAAGGAGAAGGCCCTCAGGACAGAGAGGTGTTGCTCCATGTTCTCATCTGTTGAGGTGACACTAATTGGTCTGGATTTGCAACCTGGCAGAGATGTACCAGGGCTCCAAATTAACTAATATCAGTTATTTCAGGGGACAGGCAGCTTAGTGAAGGCGCTTTCAGTAAAGCCATCTCAAAAGTTCCTGACTCACCTGTCAAATAAAACCATCAGCAATTTCATTAAAAGTATTATTAGTGTGTTCTTTTTAATCAGAAGTCCATAAAGAGGTGGTGAATATGGATCAAAAACCCACATATCCATCTTTTCTTCAGTGTGGTGAGTAAATGCAGTGTTTTACTCATCAGATCTTGAGTATCATCCATTTAAATCTTGAACAATATTTTTTTGTGTGTGGTACTTTTAGATTAGAGACAGCCATCTTTCATTTATATATTTTGATAATACCACCAAGGTTGCTTTGAAATCATTAAAAAACATCTCTTCATTCTACCCCTACTTTCTATCTGTAGTTTAAATGTCATTAAATGTCCTCTGCTTCCCACGTTCCAGCATTTCTCTCTGAAATATGAATTCAGTAGAAGAGATTTGCACCTATGGCAGCAAATGCAGTGTAAATAACTAAGAGAAGGTGCGGCAGGCACATTTAAAACGTGACCTTTGTGACAACAGCCTCAATCACAGAGTTACAGTACAACGTGACTCACCACAATTTGTGCGTAAGGGGAAACAGATGTGTTTGCCATGGCTTCGCATTTTATTTTCACTGTGTAAAAGCAATTTCTTGTTATTTATTAAGCACTTAAAAACAGCTTGCCATCGCGTCATCCACATTGTGACTTTTCCCAAACAGACAGGCGAGAAATACAGTGACTCTGTTTTGTACTTGGTGGTTTCAGTGAAAAGATATGTGCGTGTGTGTCTGTGTGTGTGGTCTGCTCAGATTAAAGCCTGTCAGAAAGCCTTAAGATCAAAGCCTTTGTGGACCACAAATCTGATCTGTCACTGGAAAAGCCACACAATTTTGTCTCTTCCATCTTAGAGATAGAGAGAAAAGTCACTCAGCTGTTATTTTTCACTCTGTAGGTTTTCAAGTTATGAAATGTGCCATTAAGGCTGTATAAGAGCATCATTGTCCTGTTGTTACTTGTTGTTACCTCTACATTTAATCACAGTGTTGCACAACCAACTGCAACAAATACTATGATTGCTCATATTTTTATTTAAATCAATGCTGCCATGTGTAATTCTTGAAAAAACTCAAAAATTTCAAGTCTGTAAAATAAATTGTTATCAGAGAAACTGACTTCATGTTGTGAAGCGGACTCGCTGATTTCATCGAATTTAACTGGCTAAGCAACAAAACTGCAGCATCGTTACTAGAAACATGCTAGCAGGCTAAGCACTGTCAAACATATAGCGCAGCTTATGATCGAGGGCTTCTCTCAATGCTTACACTTACAACTACTATGATGCTGGGAGGAAACAATTAGCAGGGTCCCAGTTGCATCCAGTTATCCTGCACCAGCCCTCTATAGTACTTCTATGTGGCTAACAGTTTACCCAAGCACCTTTTTATTTGAAATGCTTGCCCACCTCGTCCATTTTCAGCTTGTCAACAGACAGTAGCTTGATGGTGTGACAGTGATGGCTGTAGATGGACTTGTTTACTGGAAAAAGGCTCCCTGGAGGAAACAACACTTTATTTTCATAACTCCAGTTTCATTGAAATTGTCTAAGTGCTGTGCTGCTACATGAGCTAGAAGTTGTTCCACAGCATACACTACAAGTGCAGAAAGTTCATGTTTTTTACAGCAGTAACTGAGAGGCTAATAATAACCTAGTCAAAACACAGTGCTGAGCATTATTCCATCAGACTAATGAGTAGGCCCAGTAATGGCAGATCAATGATTACAGATGATTAGTGTTTCCGGGGATGGCCATGACTTCAGTCCCTGTAAGTTGTTGCTGCTTACTAACTTCAAGTCTCTCCCAAAAGGACGGACAGCTAAATAATGAAGGTCTACAATACAACAGCTGGAGCTGTGGATTTACTGGCTTAGAGGGTCTGATTCAGCATGCCTCGGGGTCGTCCAGCCTTAGTCAGAATGTCCTCTGGCTCTCTGAGGACGGCTGTTGGAGCACTGACTCATTAACAGCACTGCAGATTTAGTCTTGTTAAGGGACCCTAATGGATAGATTTATCTCATTACATTTGGCACTTCACTGGATACACATACTGTTAGGAAAAGGCATGTGCACCAGCAGAAACACATTTGCACACGTCTACATACACACACGCCTGCGCACACTGTGTAATTGTATTTTTCACCCAGTCCTTCACCAAGGTAGTGTAATGACAGAGCCCAGTATAATCAGAGATTATGCACTGCTCAAAAAAAATAAAGGGAACACTCGATCATCACGTATAACACAAAGTCATTATGTCAAGAACCATAAACCTTTGTGAATCAATTCCAGCCTTCTTTGACGCAAATGAAAGTGACAACAGGAGCTTATGAGAACCAACAACAAGAAGGGACTAGTTTAACAGGTGATAGTCAGAGACTATTGCTCTATCCATATCTGTCCACTAAAGGACCTCGTGGCATGCTCATGAATTCAGATTCTGAACTGCACAAGTAGGTAGCTGGAGGTAATTTTGCAGGGCTCTGACAGTGTTCCTCCATAAACAAAGGAGCAGATGCAGCTTTTGCAGCTGGGTTGATGCCGTTCAATAGCCATCTCCAGCTTTCTTTGTGTAACAGACCATATCCTGGTCTGGTGTCTTCTCCATGCTCCTCAGACTGTGTTAGGAGACACAGCAAACAGTCTTGTGACAATACGTATAGCCGTGCCATTTCTGAAGAGCTGGACTACCCGTTTAACTTGAATTGGGTGCATCTACCTTTTAACGCTACCAGTAGTGACAAGGACACTGGAAAGAAGCAAACCCAGAGAATAATCAGTCAGTAGGCATGAGGAGAAAGTAATGGTCTGTGGCCACCACCTGCAAAATCATTCCCGTTTTAGGGGGTATCTTTTCGTTCCTTCTTCAGTGCACATGTTGTCACTTTCATTTGCACTAAATGGATTCACAATGGTTCATTCCTGACTAGAAAGACTGATATTCCTGTGGTTTAACTGACATTGAATTACTAAGAAACATGGGGAAAACATCAGAAGACTGTTAAAATAGCCTGTCAACCTGAGAGGTCCAAGAGCTACTACACTAAAACTCTGTTATGCTCATTTGACTTAAATAACAAATACATATTATTACAAATAATTATTAGTGTTATAAGTAAGGTACAAATAAATAATATTTGTACCTTAATATTATAATATTTTTCATGATGACACGAGAGGAAAAGCGAGGAGATCAGCAGACTCCCACACAAACAACAGGGATATGTAACAAATTACATCTCAGTGTTTAGCTGTTGCTGAGATATTGCAGTTTGAATTAAAATGAGGGCCTGGCTGACCAACGGACACTGCCATTCCTATTAGTGTAAATATAATCCAGCGCAATACATTATGAGACATCAGATGTATCTGTTAATTAAACTCATTTTAAACAATTCAAGCATTTAAGACAAAGGGAGGCACCAGTGTGGTTTCTATTCCAACAATACTGTCAGTTATTGTAGTTGCCAGGGATACATATAAATATAGGTTTTAATACTGGAAAGTAATTAAAATACTGTGAACATGTAGCTTTTCATTATTCATTCTTGCACTTCTCTTCACTATCATCGCTTTTCAAACAATGCAAAACAAAGGCTGCCTCGGGGCCTGGCACAAACTGCTTGAAGTGTTCTTTTTCCATTGGTATCAGCATTTCACAGCCATCCAGGATGGCCGTCTCTCTGCACTGCTGTTGTGGCTGAATAAAAGCAAGTGAACAGAATGAGCAGTTAAAAGCCTGTTGTGTGTGTTTAAAGAAAACTGTGTGTGTGTTTGATTGTGCCTTTTTTTGCACACTCTCTAGGACTAGTCTTTTAATTTGAAAATGCTGACAGGAACCTGACATTATCTGTTTCTCTTGAATTCTTTTTCTTGGGCATTCAATCAACAGACATATATTAAAGGCAATGGAAACTGGATTACTTCCATATGCATTTAAAGTGCATCCATCCATCCCAGCTACCATAGTGCAAGACGCCGTGTACACCCTGGACAGGCCACCAGTCTGACGCAGGGCTAACACAGACAGACAGCCACTGGGACTCATATTCACACCTATGGGTAACTTAGATTAACTAATTAACCTAACCCGCACAAACACAGGGAGAACATGCAACCTCCACACAGAAAGGCCCCAGCCAGGTGTCTGCTTGCAGGAGTACCTGTATATGAGATGGTCTGTATATTTTAAACCCAGTGCCCTTTAACCACGAATGGTGTTGCAGTATGTCACGTCATAAGACTTCATTTGCAGTTAACATGTAACTACTGCACTATGGTCTATTCCGTTTCATTTGTTGTTACTAGGCATGTGAAAATATCAGACTTTTTCTTTTGTATCATTTTTTTATTGTTGCATCTATTTATTTTATTCCTGCTGTAATAATGGGAATTTCCAAACTGTAGAATCAATAAAGGCCAGCTTATCTCATCTTCATTTACTGTTGTACTGTTATTAATCATAATCCAGTGGTTACAATTTATAGTTACATACACATACACGCACACTAGAATATGAAGTAGCTGGGAAATATATGTTGGCACATTAAGCACAAGCTCTCTTAATTTTGAAAGCACTTTTGTTTATGCTACTCCATCTTAAATAAAATATCGAAGTATTGTGTCTGGCAGAAAAAAGCTGTGTTTTCAATCCAAGTGATTTTATCATGCAACACGAGCACATTTTGGAAATACCATGCTGTCATTTGGAGCACAGCACAGCTGTGTATGTGATAACTATTAAAATCTTATCCCTGTGTTTGTGAAGCGCAGAATTAACAATATTTGGATTTTTCAAATTACTCCAGGGGAGAAACTTGATGCTACTTTGGAAGTAGTGGCTACAAAATTACTAAGTGTATGATGTGGGAATGTAAAACTGTCAAGAGAGTCTAATTTGTGTTTTCATTCTGCAAAGTGACAGATGCACTTTAATTGCATATTGTAGTAATTCAATTTTCAGTGCTTTTAATATCTGTCAGCAGGATTTAGTTTATATGAATGTTTGTTGAGTGAATGCCTAAAGAAAATGTAAGAGAAACAGATCATAGTGTGCATGCTTTTCACAGATTTCACATATCATATGCAGTACAACTTTAATTTATATATTTTATCTTATTCTCCCAGTTAAATTTACCCTTCATTCTAATTTGTGTTGTACAGTTATTTCATTTTTAACCTTAATTTATATTTTATTCCTTCCTAGTTAAATTTACCCTTTTTAATTTTTCATATTTATTTCCTATCTTATTCATAGCCTTTTCCTTTTTTGTTTTCTTTAGGTCACGAGCAGTTGTCCAAGCATTTCACTACATATCATACTGTGTATGACTGTACGTGACAAATAAAATTTGAATTTGAATTACATGTAATATCTAATCATTAAAGGAACGACAAAAGGCAAAAGAATTTAAAGTGACATGTTCAACAACTGTTCAAAAATCAGTCATCAATCAGTCAGTTGATCATTAAATATTTTATATAATGTTTTGGGATCAATTATTAAATGTGTATCAAGTTGGTGCTTCAAGAAATACATAGACATAAAGTTAAAATTCAACATTAACAAGCAGTCAAACAGTCCATCCAGAAGGTGAATTGATTGATCTCTCCTACAGTAAACCTCTTTAGTGGCCAGACTATAGACATTATGGCAACGTAGTATAGAAAATACACATTTATAAACTGTGATTAAAAAACAAACAAACAAGTTTTTAAAGCGATAAGAGAAAACAGACTAATTTATACATTTCATTTGCTCACATTTTACATTTTAAACTCTCTCTAAGCAGCTTTTGCAGAGCTGCACCTTGTGTGTTCTGCTGAAAGTTTACATCTTAATTCACTGACATTAATCGATGGAGAAATTCATTATTATCTAGCATCATGTGAGAGAAACTGACCATCATTTTATTTCAATGGATTTTGTATGCTATTGTTCAATTCAATTCAATTCAATTCAATTTTATTTATATAGCGCCAAATCACAACAAAAGTCGCCTCAAGGCGCTTTATAGATACAGAGAAAAACCCAACAATCATATGACCCCCTATGAGCAAGCACTTTGGTGACAGTGGGAAGGAAAAACTCCCTTTTAACAGGAAGAAACCTCCGGCAGAACCAGGCTCAGGGAGGGGCGGGGCCATCTGCTGTGATTGGTTGGGGTGAGAGAAGGAAGACAGGATAAAGACATGCTGTGGAAGAGAGACAGAGGTTAATAACAGATATGATTCAATGCAGAGAGGTCTGTTAACACATAGTGAGTGAGAAAGGTGACTGGAAAGGAAAAACTCAGTGCATCATGGGAATCCCCGGCAGCCTACGTCTATTGCAGCATAACTAAGGGAGGATTCAGGGTCACCTGGTCCAGCCCTAACTATATGCTTTAGCAAAAAGGAAAGTTTGAAGCCTAATCTTGAAAGTAGAGATAGTGTCTGTCTCCTGAATCCAAACTGGAAGCTGGTTCCACAGAAGAGGGGCCTGAAAACTGAAGGCTCTGCCTCCCATTCTACTTTTAAATACTCTAGGAACAACAAGTAGGCCTGCAGAGCGAGAGCGAAGTGCTCTAATAGGGTGATATGGTACTACAAGGTCATTAAGATAAGATGGGGTCTGATTATTTAAGACCTTGTATGTGAGGAGCAGGATTTTGAATTCTGGATTTAACAGGAAGCCAAAACAGGAGAAAGTCATGTTAAGTCATGACCCCAAAATTCAGATGCAACAGATGTAACATGCCTGAAAAAAATTCTGAACACATTACTTTACAGTACCCCTTACACTGCTACAGCCACTTTGGCTCATAAAGACCATTTATTTAACCCTGAAACATGAAATGCTTCAGAGTATCACTTTTGCACAGAGGGCAGCAGATAGTGAATGTCTTAGGGACTGCATAGACATGAAGTTGTCTGTCTTCCAGGTGACACATTATGACACACAGTGCTGACAGCGATGGAGGGAAGAAACAAAATGACAGGCTGCAGTTTTAGAGGGGGGAAAATAGTGTTGGAATCACTCGCCAAGTCCAACTCACCATGTCAATCCCTTCAAACCTCACTTGTTGTTTCTGACAGGAGTGATGATCAGCGGGGCTGAGTTTTCAGCCCCATTAGTAGCACACGGACTGAAGAAGGGAAAGATCTTCTCTGTGAAGTTACATCCAGTAAAGGAGAAGATGCTAGCCCTCGTGTCCACATCATAAAAGGAAACCTGACCGTCCTCATAATCAACAAACACCCCGATCTTTTCAGGTACCTCCGTCACATGAAGATTTACAGGAGGGTCTGTATTGGCTGTGAACTCGTTTCCCTTTCTCAGCCAAATTGTCCAGTATCCATTCTTTGGACTCAGTCTTATGTCCCCCCTCCTGTTGATGGATTGCTTTGCAACTCCTAAGTCCCACTGTGTTTTGTCTTTTACTTGAACCTCATAGTAAAATCTTCCTGAGGCGAAACCTTCTCTTGCCAAGACATTGTGAACACAATCAAACCTCTCTGGGTTCTTTGGGACACGCCTCCTTTGGGTTCCCCATGTGACTTGCTTCCCATCTTCAGAAATATAGAGATAAGAGTTTGCTGTGTCAGGATCCAGTGTCAGTTCCACAGCGTGCCGCCTGACTTCTTTAAAGTTGGGATCACAGAGCATCCTTATTTCTCTTGTGACTGTTGCCTCCAGCGAGGCCATAACTTCCTGCATTTTAAACGGGTCGCAGCTAAGAGTCACATCAGACCAGTCCTTTACTTGAGGTGGAATGATGGTAAGTGAAAGGTAACTTTCAAGGAATCTGAAGGGGTCGTCTGTGACTGAAATGTTGTCAAGCTGCTGGCTTTTCTGGGTTATTTGCATAATTTCACCGTTCAGTTCATTAATTAAGCCGTCTGCCTCTGCTTGCTTTTTTCTCTGCTTTGTCTCAATTACATCCGCTAGCTCAGCTTGGCCTCTTTTAATGTACTCCACCATAGCAGTCATGACATGTTCACTGCATGACAGTGCCTTCGCTGCATTATTTTTGTTAGCCTCCAGTGAGCGTTCAATTTCCCAAATTTTCTGCTGACGTTCATCGATCATCTTATTCGCGTCTTTTTTTTCTGATTCCAGCTGGTCTTTCCTCATTAGAGCCTCCTCCTCTAGAGTCACTATCTTATGCTGTTTATGGTCCCTGTCTTTGCAGGAATCACAGAGAAACATTTGATCCACGCTGCAAAACAAATCTAAAGGTTCACCGTGATATTTGCAGATCCTACTCTCCAGGTTTTCAACCGGGTGAATAAGCTTGTGTTTTTTTAAGGCCAAAAGTTTCTGATGAGGCTCGAGATGTATTTGACAATAGGACATCATACACACTAAGCAGGACTGCAGGGCTGGGCGCCTCGCCCCGGTGCAAAGCGTGCAGAGCACATTTCCATTTCCTGATTCTTCTGTGATATTAGCAGACTTTTCTTGAACTGATTTCACGAACTTTGCTGCCATTTCGGCTATGAAATGATTAACCCGAAGCTTTGGTCTGATGTTAAACTCCTCTTTGCACAACGGACATGTTATTAATGGATTTGAGGTGTCCCAGTAGCCTGTGATGCAATCAATACAGAAATTGTGCCCACAGGGAGTTGACACCGGTTTACTGAACACACTCAGACAGATGGAACAATGAAAATTCTCCTCAGCTATTAGACTTGCAGGAGAGGCCATGTCTAGAAGGAAAGATAGTGAAAGTCAGTAGAGTTTCAATATTAACTGTGAGATTACCAAGAAATTGTTTGTCTTTAAAATGTTTTCCTAACTATCTGACCACCTGCCTAACCTATAAGACACGACCAAAAGACAAGAAACTTGGAAACTTAAAAAAAATTACAAAATTACCTGTTGTATCAAGACTTTACTCGACTTCCAGCAGCATAAAAGACCGTTAAAACTGTGCAGCTCTTTTTTTCCTTTTAGTTTCTCTTTCACAGGTCACTCTGAGTCCACTCCCATTTCCTCATCTTCCTGCGACAAGTTAACCCATTGTGCGCACAAATATAGAGAGCATATAAATATATATAAATATATAAATCCCTTGTACTTCTGTTTTTAGTGGTACAAATAATCAGCTTTTATTCTGTTTGGCATACTAGTAAGATATTTAGATAGGTGTGTACTTAGCTATGTGGGCGCATGATGTGGGCGTACGCTGCATGCGTCATCTCTCTCATATCCTGTTTCCGTGTTCACGGTTGTGTATTTGTGAGTCTTTTCTGTGTAGATGTGAGCACATGGTGCAGCTTCAGCAGCTGATAATGAATTCAGTGACTGACTACCAGTGTGCAGTGTAATTAAAAGGGGTTTAGACTGACTAAACAATCAGGAGAATTATGGACACTAGCAAAATGAATGTGAGGTCAGAATGGAGAATGATATATACTGACACACACACGTACCTATTACGATCGTCTTGAGTCTCGTCTTATTCAAGCCTCGACTCAATGCCCTGACTACCATAAAACATTTAAATGACATTTGAATCATCCAGTGTTTCCTTTGATCGGGGGCTGAGTGAAACTCTAGGACCCAGCACCTTAGCTTCCTCTGCATGATCCAGTGACCAGTTCATCACAGGATGAGAGTCAAAGTCTTTTCCTCCCTTCTTTTGTTTCTTCCCCATTATCCCCATTGCCCCCAAAACCTCCACCTCCCACTTGACTCATGTGGCTCTAACATTGAAGGCATTAATAACAGATCACATGAGCTGAATGTTTGAAGACACAGACCTCCCTATTAGAATTGAATCCCTCTTGCAAGGTGTCTGCCCTGTTTTGAACTCAGTGTAAATCCAAAGTAAAGGCCTTGCCTCTACAGCACACCCTAGAGTCCAAGACAAAAACTGTAATACTGACTTAATGCTGGAGTACTGCTGTGCTATAACAGAACATTACACTAAAAAACAAACAAACTAAAACCATAAATGGTGTATCAAAAAGAAGCTTCCAATTCCAAAAGGCTTTCCTTTTTAAAGTAATGGACAAAGAAGCTGGCAGTAATTGTTAAAATACATGGCAATATATGAAGTGTTAGACACAAAACAGTGTTCACAAGTGCTCAATGTGTCTCCCTCCAGATGCACAGCATATGTTGTAATGGTAACATTTGTGCAATAATTTTGCAGCAATTTGCACAAAATTCTAAGTTTGTTACACCAACAAGCCACGACTTGATTCCAGTCAGCGGGATTTGTAAATCTGATCTATTGCATCATGGCTGCATCAAGCAGCGAGGAGCATAATCTGCTCCATAATCTTTTCCAAATTAGGCTATTGTTGTTTACTTCAATAACACAAAATGGAGTAGTGAGCTGTCCTCAGTGTGTAATCTTAACACTATTTTGAATTTGAAACCACAGATAGGAAAGGTTTAAATAAAATTAAGGCTTTAAGATCACATTGTTTCCATACCCCGCCCCAAAAAGTCACCATAAACCCATTCATATAAAGTAGCACTCTTTTCAAAATAGACCTACTATGACCACCCATGATCAGCTCCATTTTTTTTATCTTGGACTGGCAGAGTACCTTTTGTGAATCACAGCTCAAAATAAGGCTTATTTAGCTTTTACTGGGCTTTGGTGCAGGCTCTGTGTTCAGCTTCGATGTGAATCAAACCATTTGAACTCCTCTACATTTCAGGCAGCTCTCTTCTCTTTGGCTGTCCTTCACAATCAAAAGACTTGGACAACAGTTTTGCTGTGCTAGCATCTAGAGCTTGGTACCTCAGATGAAAACACTACAGACATCCCCTCACTGACACCACAGAGAACCAAAACTAGAAAAAAACGGAGCCTGTAGAGTAGTGTGGATCGGCCATTAGGCCACAAAGAAAATGAGCAACTGCTATTCTAACAACACGTTACAGAAAAAAGAAACAGAACAATAGGTAATTTAACAGATTTAAAAAAAAGAGAAATAAAATTTGCCATGTTGTCTATAGGCTTTATGTACAGCAGCAATGCTCAAGAGAGGGAAGAAAGAAGACACTCTATTAACTCCATCATTCTAGTTTGTTTACTGCTTGGTCAGACCTGAGGGTTGTATTATTTTCAACCCCCAGACACAACACTACTGGAGGGAAGATAAATAATTAGTCATGAGATGAGTTTCTCCCTTCATCCATCAGCCTGGGGATGGCAACCCTAGGAGAACTGAAGCCAAATGAGAGTCCTCTCCCTGCAGTGTTTTTGTTCCCCAGACACTGTAGCTTTAGATTTACTCTAAGAGAGCGTGACTTTGAAACACTCAAAAGTTTGCAAGGATGACTCCATCTTTGTCAAGGTGTTCACAGATTAAAAGGAGTGCTTTAATCTGAAATAGGGAGACGAAATGCAACTTCATCAGACTGCGCGGAACAGTAGAAACAGTTAAACTGAGTGTAAAATTTACTTATATCTTTTTCGAAGCAATTCCTGCTATTGAAATCTCAGACACTAATGCATTTACTCTTAAACTAACATACCGCACAGAACATTTCTCATCTTCTTTTCCGAGTAATTTGACAGCGAGGAGGATTTTACGGCCTGTCATATAGGAAGCCATGGAGAAATGTGGGACACAAGCTGTTAAGTTCTATTAAAGATCATTAAATGGCACTCTAAAACCAACACTGAGGTCCCACCTGAGTGACACCACAGGAAAACCTGCTGGTAGAGGAATACATTACCTGGAGAATATTTTCAATATGTCAGAGTGTGAGACCTGTCTCTGAGAGGCGAACGTTTTTTGAATTGTATTTGCTCTACTCTCCTGCAGTGAAATCTGACCAGATGTTTTCTTAAACCTCAAGTGGTGCATGGAGATTTAAAGCGTCAAAAAGCATTGTCCACATGTAAAGACTGATAAGCTATTCTATCTAGACTCTTATTCATTAAACGGGTTGTGACTGTTGGAGTTACACCACTATCTAAGATAGCCTCTAAACAACAGAGGAGTTAGGTTCTCTGATAGGCTCCTTCAGCTGTTGAATAATTCATGTGTGCCATTTGCCAGACTCGGGATCCGTGACTGAAATTAGACAAGGACTGAATGATTGAAGATTTAATGAGATAAATATTTCTGATGTTTCAGTGGTCAAACAGTCCTGGTAGTTTGCTGTGTAGGTGGGGCTGAGCACCTACATATTAAATAGATGAAGAAAATGAAAATGTTTGAAAGGGAAGAAGTTGAGATTTGATTTAATTTTTATAGCACCAATTCGCAGTTCACGTTTTATACTATAAGGCAGGGACTGCAAATATTAGACTATACAGGAACTGGAACCACCTATGAGGAAGTGCTTTGCGACAGTGTGAAGAAAACCTCCACTACAAGCAGGCTCAGGGAATATCAGCCATGTGTTATGACCAGTTGGGTGTGAGGGGAAAGAGATGAAAGAGACAGGAGAATAGAGTGCCACAGATTCATAATTTCTCATGATAAAGGATTTATTCAAAAATAAAAATATATATTTAAACTAAAAATATTACAAATGTAATAGGAGAATGATAGGTTTGTAGCTTGAACCCATCCGCTGGAACGTTGAAGACAATATAATTACACTGCTAAGCAAGACACAAATAGGCAAAGTTCTTCATGTTACTCGTGCACGGGAGAGACCGGACAGAGCGCCGTCCCTTCGCTTGACCCCAGTCGCTCTCGTCCGTCCTCCCGTACCACTGTCCTTTTATTGAGGTTACATGAATATGCATAGGTTCATTAACATACGACGTCTACATACAAACAAAGAGTACCTTGCCTGTGTGTGTGTGTGTGTGTGTGTGTGTGTGTGTGTGTGTGTGTGTGTGTGTGTGTGTGTGTGTGTGTTGCTGATCAAAGGGTCAAACATCCTTGGTCAGGAAGAGGGTAGACTAGACCCCCCCCCGGTGAGGAAGTCCAGCAGTTCATCTAAACAGAAAAGCACTTAGACTAGAACAGACGTAGCTACGTTAATCCTACCATAAAACAATTAAGACAAGGTACGAACTTTCCCATGCTCCCAGGATATAGGTGTGCATTCTAGTGTGGAATACACACCAAGCCTCTGTAGCCTGTTAAAGATCACACAACTTATCACTACACAATTGATTATACACCTCTAAGCATCTATGGTTAAATATTTCTAAGCATAAATGACAATCAACAATACAAACTCTAACATTCCCCCGTTTTTGACCTTTATGCTAGAAAGTTCCCAGTTATGCATACCTCATGTCTGACAGTTTCAATGCAAACATTTTTATACTCAGCATATGTCAAATCACCCTAAATTATTGCAAAGATACACAGTTTAATAAATGTATTAGCAGTTACCCCATTCATTGAGCTCATCTCATGGCAAACTGCATCTTACGAGCAACCAAAGAAATTGTTAATTTAATAGTGAAACTAAGAAAGTAACATTTTCAAAAACATCTCAGCTTGGTGATGCTTCCTCCGGGTGTGCAAATCACATGTCTCTCTGCAGAGTGGTTTGAGTTCTGCAGGGCGTCATGAATGTCTCTTCTAGTTGTTTCGTTGTCCATAGGACCAGAGTCCAAATGTATGTAGAATAAACATTCAAACATACCAGTTAGTTTTGTTGTTTGTCAACATGGGTCTCAGCTATTTCCAGAGCTGCAGACCTCTCAGCACTCTAGTTTTATGGCCTCCCATCACCTCACTTCAGGCCTTCATCCTGCGAGGGGGATATTTATGACTCCTTCATTGTCCACGCTCTGCAGAGAAACACCTCTGTGGAAAGGGTGCAGGGTTCTGTTGTCTTACTGCTGTTATGATCCCAGCAGCCTTCAGAGTGTCATCGTATGCACAGTATAGTGGCACAGCATTAGGTGATGTTCATAGGAAACCGCTGTCATCACCACCATAGCTTCTGGTTCCTGTGCTTTCACAGAATCATGATGTCATCCCCGAACTCCTTCTGCGCTGTCGATGGAGCTTGGCACGCTCCCCTCATCCCACGAGTTTTCATGTTCCAACGCTGCTGAAGGTTTAAGGCAGAGCACGTCGTACACCTTAGTTGTCTTCCTCAGCGTCAATATTGAATCTTTCATTTTATTTAAAATCTCCTGGAAGCTCAGTAGCACAGCTCTCTGTGTCATGTCTGCTGTGCTGAAGATGATCTCTGATCCTCCTGAAGCCTCTCTCCTGGCCTCCCATCTTGTGGACGATCCTCTCCTCTATTTTGCAGGCAGTTTCATGGTCCTTGCTGTGGCTCCAAGGTCTGATCTCATGATGGGCCCCAACCAGCTTGACCTTTGACCTCAACCACTGCCTGGCTGTCGGCTATGCCTGGAATGGTTCACGCTTCTCACTGGGCCTCTGAAGATTTCTCAGGAGATTACTGCTGCACCTGTATTTCAGAAAGACTTCTATGTGGAGAGCATGTCAACAATCATCAAACCACATTCTTTAGTTCAGTGAACTTCACTTATAGGCCATCAAAGCCTCATCTGAACATGGGTGCACCACTTGCATAGGTTTAATACTTGTAAATAAACGGCTAATCACACAAATCACTGCAACAATAATAGTAAACATTGTTTAATGTTAATCCTTGCACTCCACCTCTTGACGCATGGACATTCCCATGCGTCAACTCACCAAACCTGGATCCCTGTCTTAAAGAAAAAGATTAGCTAGATCATGTCCCAGGCAACATCAGGGCATCTCCTCTGGAGTAGCTCCGTAACCCTGCAATAAAAGATGTTAGCGTGTGTTGCATATTAAGTTTGCTTAACACCTGGCTCTCCCAGGAGCCTGCATACACACCATCACGGCCTGGAAAGCAAAATCTGGAAGTGAAATCAAACTTCATACCTGTAAACAATTGTATCATAAGAGTAATAAGCATTCAACATCAGCAAGACAAGTGTCATGTGCAGGTTTTCTCAAATCAGTAACTACAACTATTACCCTAATTCACCTCAGACATGGATTATCCCATGTACTCTGTTAACATTGATGTAATCAGTGACTTCTCTTAAGCAAAGTCAATCCACTCATATATTATTATTATTATGGGTTCAAAAGTGGCCAGCAAATGAGCCCATAATAAACTATTCCATAAATACCGTAATCTCTTATTTGTTTTACTCATGTCACTTGTCCGCTTCAGCTGAATCTACTACAGCATTCTCAAAGAAACAAACATTAGCAATACACATTGACTGTGGTCAGACGGAGGTCAGACACAGGTCAACAGATTCTAGAGGTGCCATAAAACACCATAAAGTTAACACTCGCTGTGGAAACAGTAACACTGGTCTCATCACAGTATGTCTCAAACTATATTAATTTCTCCATCAACATATGCCTGTAACTACAGTTTTCGTCACACATAAACCCAGAAATCTTGTAGTAGAGAAACATTAGCCAGTATTCCTATAAATCACATGATCAAACACATGAAGAACCGTAATGCTGTAAAAACGAAAATGCAAATGTTAGCGCTTGCGCAGGCGTATGCATACTTTGTCACAGCTATCTCTGTGAGCACACAAGCTAGTGAATGACGCACACATAGTAAATTCACAGACACAGAAAATGGCATTTAAAATGTTAAATCATCACGCAACCTCGAGTGTTGCTGTCATCTTTCTGCTCCTGTAAAGGGAAGCACACACAGACTCATCTGCACCCCTGCCAGGCGGGGGTCAACTTCACACAGTCGTGTTACATCAGTAAAGTCTTGTCAGCTTTTGTCAGCTTTTACCAGTCAGTCAGTTTGTTTTCCTTTCACTCACTCATTCATGCATTCATTCTTTCTTTCTTTGCTGATAGTGGAACCTATCGTCGCATTTAGTTTCCACTCTCAGCAAAATGACGTCATTTCAAAAAGAAAAAGAAGAACTTTAGTTTGGATTACATCGCTGAATCCTTTTGGACTGGGACTGTCATTTAATAATTGTCCCAAATAAGTGGCTTTCTCCAGAGTCCATTTAAATGTGGAGAACTCACTTGGCACAATTTTCTCGACGACGTGTAGCGCTTTTAATTCCCGACGTGCAGATCTGCTTAAAGAACAGAGATTATCAAACAAAACTTTCAGTGCACTGTGAAAGTATCAAAATAAAAAGGCCTTGTTAAGTCATGACACAAACTCCTCATCTCAGGAGGGTAAATCATACCATTAGCATGGTTCATCATACCATCATACTAATCGGCAGGCTCAACTTCACAACAAAAGAAAAATCATCAGCTAGATTCACTCCAAGTCAACCATCAGCTGCACAACACACAACATAACCCTAATGTCTTATTAGCTATGAGTTTAATTACCAGGTCTGTGCTCTTCACTCATTTAGGCCACAGATCTATTTTATTCAATTTTCCTTTTCCATTCATCATAAAACATGTGACATGCTGTCATGCACTTCACAAAAAAAGTCTGTTCTGACGTATTCAGAGTTGTGTATCTAAATACAGGATTCACTCGCACATCAAAGCAGGAAACTCAGTGTTTTAGAGTCTCCACTCAACACACAACAACTCCAACACATCTCATTCACTCGTGCTAGAATTCAGTCACCTTTCATTAATCTGAAACCGATCAACTAATTTGCATATCAGCTATTAACCCACTAGGATGACAGGACGACAGAAATGCATGTTCAAAATGTTATCACTAAAAGAGAATTTCCCTCATACAGTAAATTTAGTAGTAAACTTGTGCTGCATCAATCAAGCAGGAAGCTTCTCCCAATTTACTATATTAACAACTAAATTTATTGTCTGATCACTGGTCGGTCAAACCAGAATCTTTTTTCCCACAAAAGTTAAACTGTTGTCCTGCAACTTAGAGAGTCATTTTTTTTTTTTTTTTTTTTTTTGCATTGGATAAATTCAGCATTTGATAACAAGTGTCTGCTAAATTGACACTATTTTAACACTGATGAAAGATAACAAGCTAATTTTCATTGCATGTGTGTTTGTGTTATTAGGCAGGTTTAATGCATGTCTGTGGAGCTGCATCTCCAGCAGAGCATGTTCTCTGCCTTTCCTACACACTTCTCTGCTATTTGATCATTTCTTAACTAATGTGCTATGAGTCTTCATGAGTCATTTTGTGTTTGGAAGTGTTAGTAGGGTTAATGCATGTTCTGCTTGTGTGTGTGTGTGATTTTGTATATGTTTCTATTTTCGCAATGTTTCAGACTCCGTCTCAATTTTCCAACTTAAGCAGTCAGTTTTCTTTTCCCCAGGTTTGCTAACCCAAATTTTGATTTCCCACATTAAATAATTCCTATGTGTTCTCACCTAGTCTTCTCACTCTGTTGTCCTCTCACTCTTTTGTCCTCTCCCACTTTAACAGTCCACAGCCGGCAGTTCTCCTTCAGCTTTGTCCTGTGTTCCACTGTCTCTTCTTGCCATTTTACTCCACAGGTGGCAAATGTCAAACTCCAACTGTTCAGTTCTCCTCAGACGTTTTCTTCACATGCACAGTGAAGTTTCAGCTTGTTGTAAACACAGTGCCATTCATCCGATCAGTCAGGATGATGGGTTTGCTCTTCTTCTTTGATGCTGTTTGTCCACATTGCTGCTGCTTTGCTGGGACTCTTTGCTCAGGACTTGCTGCTGTCTTTATCTGCCATGTTATTGCTCTTTGGAGCTGCATTCCTCAGGGAGGAGTGAGCACTTGCTTGTGAGGTTGAGAGACACATGGCGCTGTAAATAAGTCAGTCAGAAACTTGGCCTGCATGTTTCCAATGATGTTAAACTATAACTTTCTTCCGACCGCTGCATGTGGAAAATTGATTCAGGTCTGCTTTTCACCTGAAAGTGACAAACTAAGACATGTTCATTATTATCATCACTGCTTAACCAACACACATCTCTCTCTCTCTCTCTCTCTCTCTCTGTTTTTGTGAACAATCCTTTCTTAAAAGCAGAAAATGAAATTATAGTTTTTTTTTTGGTTGATCAACACAAAACCTTTTTCCTATGATTATTTTTTTCCTACAATATAAATTCTCCCTCTTATTCACTCTTTTTTTTTTTTTTTTTTACAATAGCTGGCGACCTGCAAAATCACCGCTGTCACTCACAATCAAAGGCAATTACTTTTGCACAGTGCACAAAAACACTGTGATGTCAGACACATTCACACTCACTTTGTGATCTGCGTAAATAAATCACATGACTGATGATATGTGCCATGGTGATCCATAAATATGATCACCAGTTTATTTAATTATTATTAACCCAACAAAACAAATAAACAAACACATGATGCTGATGCTACACACACGAGTCAAGGTGCAGGAAAACTGCTCACGGGAACGGTGCACACTCATAGCTCTGTTTCCCTCTCTTTGAGTAGTTCTCAGACAGCTCTTGATCTGATAATGTGTAGCTTGCTCATCAGCTCAGAAGAAAAAAAAAAACCCGCAACGCAACATCACACAGTAGTTGCTCTGCCCACAGCGGCAAAGTCTTACACTTTCATATTCAACACAGCTTCTCCATCATGTACTTTTAGATGTTTCATACAGGGTTCAGCATATTAGTTGTTTTCACAGGTGTGCTGTATATCTCAACAATGGTTCATAATAAGACGACAGTCTTTCACACAGGTCAAGTGCCTCTATGCACTTCATTAGTTTAAATATTTATCTATATCACTTCACCTTACATGTCATTGTACTGAATTTGAGCAACCACAAGCGTAATGTAGATTACTTTTAACAACTATCCACCTCAATTACGTCTATGGTCTGGCACACAGGCTGAAGAGTTAACGTTTTGTGTCAGCAAGGGGTGGGGGGACAGCCACCCACCAGAGCATAGCTGCTGATGTGGGCTGGCCTTCTCCACACGCTCTTCAAGGCTGGTGTGTTTTCTGAAAACTTCTTAACATCTTAATCTCTTCCATTTATAAGCCTGCGATTAACCGCACGGCTCAGGTCCGCGTGAAACCCGCGTGACCGCGCAGCTGTGGAGCCGTCGCTCCCTCTCTTTTTTACATAAATACTTTGTGCTGCCAGGAGCAAAGTCCAGCACAAACGTCTGTCTCCCTCCGACTCACTCTTGGTTGCTTAGAAACCCATGATAACAACAACAGTCGGTGTCACAGACCACATGTTCTGCTCCGCACACACCCACACAACAACAACAACGACGACGACGACAACAAAAACAACACAAAATAGGCCTATCGTCCAGCACACTCTGGACCCCGCGGAACTTCTCAACGCCCCACAAAGTGGCGGAGAACTCACCTCTCGCCACACAAAGTAGCGAGGAACCTCTTGCTCCACAAAGTAGCAAGGAACCCGGGTATCGCTCCACAAAGTAGCGAACTTCTCAACGCCTCACACAGTGGCGGAGACTGCACAACGACACGGTTATAGAGTCGGCCTCTTTAAACTTACTTGGCATTGCTTAGAGTGTAATATCAGCCCGAATCCCGCCGACCGTCATTCATCGAGGAGAAAAGACAGACCGCGAATCCACAGGAACTTCCTGGCTGACGTCAGTCTTTCAGCGTGCCTCTCCTCCCCTCGGTGAATGCGATTCCAGGGCTCCGGCTCGAAGGACCAATTAATGATAGGTTTGTAGCTTGAACCCATCCGCTGGAACGTTGAAGACAATATAATTACACTGCTAAGCAAGACACAAATAGGCAAAGTTCTTCATGTTACTCGTGCACGGGAGAGACCGGACAGAGCGCCGTCCCTTCGCTTGACCCCAGTCGCTCTCGTCCGTCCTCCCGTACCACTGTCCTTTTATTGAGGTTACATGAATATGCATAGGTTCATTAACATACGACGTCTACATACAAACAAAGAGTACCTTGCCTGTGTGTGTGTGTGTGTGTGTGTGTGTGTGTGTGTGTGTGTGTTGCTGATCAAAGGGTCAAACATCCTTGGTCAGGAAGAGGGTAGACTAGACCCCCCCCCCGGTGAGGAAGTCCAGCAGTTCATCTAAACAGAAAAGCACTTAGACTAGAACAGACGTAGCTACGTTAATCCTACCATAAAACAATTAAGACAAGGTACGAACTTTCCCATGCTCCCAGGATATAGGTGTGCATTCTAGTGTGGAATACACACCAAGCCTCTGTAGCCTGTTAAAGATCACACAACTTATCACTACACAATTGATTATACACCTCTAAGCATCTATGGTTAAATATTTCTAAGCATAAATGACAATCAACAATACAAACTCTAACAGAGAAATCCTTAATAAATAAATACAGTAAAATACATATTATTATTAATTACATATAAATTACAGAAACCTTGATGACACTATAGATACTACTGTATACCTTCCTGTATAGCTTTAGCCTAATTTTTGTTGTTTTATATTGCTTAAACTCTACTTATCAAATAACCAAATGATAAAAAATTCCAGTATCCTCATGAAGATCAATAAGTGCAGGTCAAACAACACAGTTTAGTTTAATTTCTGATTTCTTCTCCTTCATTTCTTCTTTCGCTTACCTGCTATTTGATCTCCATTTTTTTCTTTTTCCATACTTGCACCCTTCTGCTTGTTGCGTGGTACCAACCTCTGAAACCCCTCTTCGGTCCATACAACTCTCTTTTTCAGTCACTCTCCACAGCTTCAGCGACATGTAATGACTCTGAGCTGCAGCCTTTCCTTGGCTGTCACAGAGGGGCTTTTAACAAGGTCCTTCACTGCTTTTGCTCTTTCCTCCATACTTTACCATGCTGCCATCACTTCCCCCTCTTTCCCTCTGTAATTTTACCTTTCTCCGAGGGTAAAGTGTACAGGTGCCTGAAGAAATTGGAAGTGGTTAGAGCATTTTCTGCGTCTTAAGTAGAAACCTACATATTTCTTAGCCACCTTCAGGCATTAATGAAGACAGATTGTTTGAATTTGTTTGATCTGCACTCACATAATGAATACAAGGATCTTATATTTTACTTAAAGGTACAGTCAGTCATTTTTGTTTTGCGTTTGTAAATTAAACAAAAATAATATTGGACTAAATATACATGTCAACCTGTGTGTTCTGGTAAACTTGGAATTTATCCATTAAAAATATATAGGAATAGGAACTACTTTCCAGTAGCTTCCATACTGCTCCAATATCTTGAACACAATGATTGAGATGACATTGTTGTTCTGCCAAATCACATTTTGTGTGGCTGGCGACTGGCTACATCACCCCTAAAAATAACTATGGTAGTATTAGTAGTAGTAATAATGTATTTTATTGAATAAAGAGGTAATTTCATCAGTGATGTAGATTTAAAGCACAGTTGAACTGAAACATAGCAAACATGCAAACTGTTCTGATCGAAGCAAGGATGTTGCTGTGATTTGCAAAGTGTCTGCATATTTTCATTTGTTCTCTAAATAATGTCAACAAAGTAGCTGATTTAGCCGTAATCACTCAAGACTACCAGCTAATTTTGGCTTCCTGAGCCATTAGTCTGCTGGCACATTGCTGGTTACCAGCAAAGGAGTTACTTTATTATTTTAGGTTGTTATATTTTTCTATTGCTATTCTAGTCGAATTGGGCTTCAGTGTGTATTCACAGTACAGCTCCAGTTCCAGTTGGCAGGAACTCAAAAGGATGCTACATGTCGAAGACCAGCAGCAGCTTGTATTCAGTTTGAATACTGAACAAAATTATTACGGATCAGTTTGTGCCTTTTATTGGTTTGTTAATTCTGTAAAACCAGGCGAGTAAACGGGCAGATGGTGAAGTTAGCTGGAAAAACAATTGATATTTTTTATTTAAAAAGGTGACATGAATTTCATGGGTGCTTTCCAGCAACACACTTAAAAATCTCAATGGATATTCTGAAGATCATATTCACTGAGGTTTGCAAATATGAAAAGAGCTGACTACATTTTGAAGTAGTAGATTCCTTTTATATTAAATGTAAGTCACTGTACGCATGACATTATGACTTGGGGCTAAGCCCCTCTAAGACTTTGAAGCTAGATTTTCAAACATTCTTAGGATTAAACCTTTGTGTTTTATTGTCCAGGAAGGGGTCAATGTAACCAAAGAAGTGGGAAAGTAAAGGACAGAGATGATGCGACTGACATATTAAAATATCATCCTCTTCCTCCTCACCTCAAGTCTCATGTCTCTTGTCTTGAACTGAAGCCAGGGTACTAACAGTCAAAAATGTGCACAAATATGTTTATTCCCTATTTTGTTATAATTGCTCTTTCTTAGCAGATTAGACAAGCAACCGCACCATCTTCAGACAGCTGACAATGAGCCGTCTAAACCACAACAACTGGTTATAAGCTAATGTTATGTTGGCTAATCTGAGGCTCAGAGATGACGCTTTCCTGATAAACAGATTATATTGTCACATCATATGAGAGTTTATTCAAGAACGTTAGATCCAGTACAAAGTAAGTTTCACTGCACTGGCTAACAGCGGTAAAAACAGCAGCGCTTACTGATAGAAAAGTTCAGGATATTTTAAACAACTCATCTCAGTAGTTGTCTGAAAAGCCTCCGGCTGATCCAGAACAGTGAAGCGAGAGCACTAACTGGGATTATAAAGAAAGACCATATTTGTCCCATTTTAGCTCTGTTTATTCAGAGCTGAATCCAGAATGTGTCTTGTCACATACAAAATCTTGAATAATCAGAGTTATTCGTATCTTAAAGACATTGTGGTACCTTTTTATCCTAGCAGAGCACTTCACTTTAAGACTGCAGGCTTACTTCTGGTTTCCAGAGTTTCAAAGAAGAAAGGAAGGTAGAGCCCAGACACTCTCTCAGCTTTTGTCACGGCTGGCGGAGTGAGCCGTGTGGAGTGGAGGAAAAGGAGGACCCAAAATGCAGCAAACTGATGATACGAGTGAAGTTTATTTACACGGTGGCAGTGGCAAAAACAGGCAATGAAGCATGAGTAATGACAAACCTAAACTGGGAGAAACTAAAGAGCAAACCTGAAATCTTACAAAACGGAGAGCGGAGCAGAGAGACGCAGACCAAGGACCAGGATACCAAGAAACACAGACGAGCCAACAACGAACACAGACCGACACCCACTATATATACACACACACACAAGGTAATCGGGTAATCGCACACAGGAGGGAAGAACAGCTGATCTGAATACACATGATGACTGGAGGACACAAGCTGAACACAATGACAACAGACACAGACTTTCAGAACAAAACAGGAAATCTAGAACCCGAACCGGACACAAGGGGGGAGGACACAGAATAACTAGAACAGAGGGAAATAGTCACAAAACACAAAACGCTGGGTCAACGACCCAGGACCATGACAGCTTTCTTTTTGAATAAAGCGTGTAGTTAGGGCTGGATCAGGTGACCCTCAACCATCCCTTAGTTGAGCACAGCAGGCTCTGGTTGCTGGGCGCTTCCCATAATGCACTGAGCTTTTCTTCCTCACTTACCTCTTTTCACTCCATGTGTGTTTATACACCACTACTGTATTCAGTCATTAGTAAATATTAAATTCTGGCTCCCTCTCTGGTTCTGCTGGAGATTTTCTTCCTGTTAAAAGGGAGTTTTTTGTTCCCACTGTGGTTAAGTGGTTTCTCATGGGTCTGATTGTTGGGGTTTCTTTTTAATATTGTAGGGTTTTTACAGTATAAAACACATCGGGGTGACTGTTGCTGTGAACTGATTTTATATAAATACAAGTGAATTCAATTAAATTGAGCCAGTGCAGGGAAGCCAGAAAGACCACAGCTGACCAGAAAATTAAAAACCATAACCCTTTTACTGTGAGGTGACAATACTTACCATTAAGTAGTGAACTGTTATAAACTGTGGATAATTATGCGTAATGATTGAGTTTAATGATCTTTTTGTGGTCAACTTTTCACGACTGTAATTGCAGGGGAAAGAGGAAAGGACAGATGCCAAAGTAGTTACTTGTAAAACAGCTAAACCTTTCTAAAGAGATTAAGTAATTATTTAATATTTAATTTTGAAGTCCAGCAATATATAAGGAAGGCTTTTGCTCTATTGTTATGTCTTAGACCCGATCATTTATTTTAAAGTAAAAGCTTGAATAAAAAAACCCTTGAGTGATATATTCTTAATTCTGAAATGTCTAACCATATCTGTTTTCCCTTTTCATATTTCTAAATTTGTACAGACATTTATAAATGAGCATTTTTAAGCTACCGGTAATAGAGAGGGGGTATGTATGTTTGTATGCATTTAGAGATAAATGGAGATCTGATGCCCTTGGGCTTGTATTAGTATTCATGACGAACAAGGAAATTAAAGCCAAGTAAATCACCTCAGCCTCCCTGCATTTCAATTATAGACAGCATAAAAGAGGTATTGATCCATAACGGAGAAGACACACGGAGAAGCAGAAAGATTTTTAAATACTCATCAGTCGTCACACTTTCATAAGATTTGGTAAATCTGTTCTTTAATTGATTCCCAGATAGATGTGACAGCCAGCAAGCTTCAGCAGACAAGCGCAACAGTTCAAAGTATTGGTGTGTTAGTGTGAAATACATTCCCTCATGTATTCCTCTGTATCTTTTCTCTAGTAATCATCCTACACTGTTCTCTTAGAAAGTCCCAGAGGTTTCTGATATTCCATCATCTTTAGGAATCAGTAAAGAGGAGGGAGGACGGGCTGGTCAGGTTCACTCAGTGACTCACCTGACTGTGATAAATGTGAGAAAGGCCCAGTTCACACCTAAACCACAGAGTCTCCCCACTCGGACTAACCCCCATCCCTTCCCACTATCCCCCAGGCCCTCTTACAATTGGTTGACCCATGTGTCTCAGAAGCTCCAGAGGTCAGATGTCTGGTAAGATTCTCTAGCTTGATGGAGCGATTACTTTTTTTAATTTCCAAGGAGGGCACAAAATAGGCAAAACTAAGAAATGCGACACAAGTTGGATAAAACTAATCCTAGGCCCTAAAAACCAGGCCTCTCTCCCTATGGCAGCCCAGATAGGCTCCAGGCACTCCGCAACCCTGACTTGGATGAACAGCAGAGGATGAATGGATGGATGGATGGGCAAACAGGTGGAGACATAAAATATGATGAAAATAAGAACAGTGAGACACAGTAATGCAGACATCGAATAAAACTATTATGAGCTGTAAAATTGTGGGCATAAAGCACAAACTCCAGATGTGATGTTTAGTTGTTTTCTGTCTTCTTTTTCCTGGGTTTCTTGTATCCCTATATCATAGGGTTGATGGAGCTGAGCTCTGTGCTCATAGGCTTGTCGTCTCCCCACCTATCCAGTCCTTTATTCACTCTTGTTTTTCTAATATTTTTGTCTATCTATCCCCATTTTCTGTCTATCTCCTAACTTTCCTCTTTGCCATCTGTCTCCTCTCAGTGTCTCTTCTAACGCCAGACGGTCCTTGTGAGAGATGGAGGAGATCACAGAGGATTTCTATTTCTCTGACCCCTGCATGCCCTTCATCTTCCTCTCACAGCTTGATCTATCACACACAAGTGCTTTTTATTGTTATTTGGCAGCTGGCTCTTGGCCCATGGCTTGACTTTTCTCTCTCCACCCCTCTCATTATTGCTGTGTGCTGCTCTGATGGATATAAGCCAGCATATTTTCATTTCCTCTGTACTGTACTACCACTTTTTGGTGTATGTATGACCACACTCCAACTCAAAGCCCGTATTCTTTTAGAAATTGTTGTACAGCTGTTGTCCGATCAGATAATAGCCATTCTTCAACACATTTTGTCTAAAGCACTAAGAAACTGCAGTGTTTTCCCTACTGATGTCTTCTCCTATTGATGTTTTAGAAGTCTGCTTTGTTTATTGAAAGACACTCCGCTTATTCCTTGATGCTCGTCTCAGCTGCCTTTGTCACTGTCTCTCCTTGACCCTTCTGAACAGGAGATATCCACTCTGCTGGAGAAAATGTAATCATCTGCTTGACGAACTTCTCAATGTGAAAGAATTAACTTCTTCTAAAATAAGAACTGGAGGATCTCTCCCTCTTCAATTTGTCTTGTGATCTCCTTCCACTGTTTTTCTGCTGTAATGACCATATTGTACACAGAGCTATATTCAACACCTAGGTTTTATAAGATAAACACCCCATAATTTTCTCTCCCTACCAGCTTGATTAGTTAAGAAGATTAAATATAAAGTATTTATAATTAATGACACACGTGTAATGGTACATAAATCAGAGTAATGCAGAAGCTTTTAGTGCTATATACGTTCAGTCCATATAACCTTTTAATTATTTAGTAAATATTAATTAATAACAAAGAAAGGTAGAGGTGATCATTTTGAATTTTAATTTAACCCTGACTATATAAAGTTTTAATTAAAACTGACCGATGTATGTTTTCCTACATAAACAGGTTTTAATTTAGTGTTTCTAAATGTGTTATACAAGACGATTTGTCCTACTCAAATTCAAATTCAAATTCAAATTTTTATTTGTCACGTACAGTCATACACAGTACGATATGTAGTGAAATGCTTGGACAACTGCTCGTGACCTAAAGAAAACAAAAAAGGAAAAGGCTATGAATAAGATAGGAAATAAATATGAAAAATTAAAAAGGGTAAATTTAACTAGGAAGGAATAAAATATAAATTAAGGTTAAAAATGAAATAACTGTACAACACAAATTAGAATGAAGGGTAAATTTAACTGGGAAAGAATAAGATAAAATATATAAATTAAAGTTGAAAATAAAATAACTGTACAACAAAATAGAACTATATAAGAATGTATGAAGAAATCTAAATATAAATAAATATATACACAATAACAGCAGCTGTACAAGTATTAACTGGAAATGAAGAATATAGTGACCAGTGTTGTGCAAAAACAATGTCCAGAAAGTCCAGTGTGTGTGTAAGAACCATATGTGTGGGTCAGTACTGTGTGGTGGTGTGATTGAGAGACCGTATCGCCTGCGGGAAGAAGCTCCTCCTCAGTCTCTCTGTGTTGGTCTTCAGGGAGCGGAATCGCTTTCCTGACCTCAGCAGAGAGAACAGTCTGTTGTTGGGATGGCTGAGGTCCTTCACCATCTTCCTGGCCTTGGTCCAGCACCGCCTGCTGTAGATTGAGTGCAGGTCAGGGAGCTCGGAGCGGATGGTGCGCTCAGCTGACCGCACAACCCTCTGTAGAGCTCGTCTGTCCTGCATGGTGCTGTTCCCGAACCAGGTTAAGATGTTTCCCGCCAGGATGCTCTCTATGGTGCACGAGTAAAAGTTCCTGAGCACCTTGGAGGGCAGTTGGAAGTCTCTCAAGCGTCTGAGGTGGTAGAGACGCTGTCGGGCCTTTTCCACCACGGTGTTGATGTGACAGGACCATGACAGGTCCTGCGTGATGTGAACTCCGAGGTATTTGAAGCTGTCCACTCTCTCCACTGGGCACTCGTTGATGACGGGGGTCTGGTAGGTCCTCTCCTGCTTAGTGCTGAAGTCCACTATCAGCTCCTTTGTCTTACTGACGTTTAGAAGGAGGTTGTTCCTCTGGCACCAGTTCTCCAGATTCCTAATCTCCTTCAGGTAGGCCGTCTCGTTGTTATCAGAGATCAGGCCCACCACGACGGTGTCGTCAGCAAACTTGATGATGGTGGTGGAGCTGGTAGTGGCCACACAGTCATATGTGTACAAAGAGTACAGCAGGGGGCTCAGAACACACCCCTGGGGGGCTCCAGTGCTGAGAGTGGTGGAGGCTGAGACATGTCCGCCCATCCTTACTGCCTGTGGTCTGCCAGTTAGGAAGTTGGAGATCCACTGACACATAGATGAGCTGAGTCCCAGATGCTCCAGCTTGGTGGTGAGTGTGGAGGGAATTATGGTGTTAAATGCAGAGCTGTAGTCTATGAAGAGCATTTTAACATAATTCCCCCTTCTAGTGTCCAAGTGAGTGAGTGATGTGTGGAGGAGATGAGAGATGGCATCGTCTGTGGAACGATTTGGACGGTAAGCGAACTGTAGTGGGTCCAGTGTGTCTGGTAGTGAAGAAATGATGAAGTCTCTGACCAGGCGTTCAAAGCACTTCATCACTACTGAGGTGAGGGCTACAGGGCGATAGTCATTGAGAGAAGCAGGGTGGGGTTTCTTCGGGACAGGAACAATGATGGACTCTGAGATAAAGAGATGTTGAATATCTCAGTGAACACAGGAGCTAGCTGGTATGCGCAGTCTCTTAGGATACGACCTGGGATGCCGTCTGGTCCTGCTGCTTTCCTGGTGTTCACTCTCTTGAAGGCTCTCCTTACTTCATGCTCGGAGATGACGAGCACGTTTCCGGTGCTGGCAGTATCTTCCTGTCTGCAGCCGTTAGCGCCACTAACACTAGCATTGTTGGAGTCCTTAGCTGCAGCCTCGAAGCGAGCATAGAAAGTGTTCAGCTCGTCTGCCAGAGTCACGGCCGCGTTCGTCATACCGGTTGTTGGTGCTTTATAGTCCGTTATTGTCCTTAGTCCCCGCCACAGGCTCCTAGAGTCACTCTGTTGGAGTTGTGACTCTAGTTTCCTCCCGTAGCGCTGCTTCGCCTCTTTCACCGCCCTCCGCACGTTATATGACGCGGCTTTGTACGGGTCCATGTCCCCCGTCTTGAGTCCCGTGTTGTAGGCAGCGGTGCGGGATCTCAGAGCGTCGCGGATGGTTTTATCCACCCACGGCTTCTGGTTGGGAAACGTTGTGATAGTCTTTGTCTCCACGGTATCATCCGCTAGTTTCCCGATGAATCCCACAACCGCTTCCGTAAACACGTTGACGTCATCGTCGGAGCTGTTTCTGAACATGCCCCAGTCTGCGTCATCGAGTGCGTCCTGTAACGCGGCCACCGATTGATCCGTCCAGCGCGCGACCTTCCTCTGAACCGGAACTTCCTGTTTTAGCCTTTGTTTGTATTTTGGCATGAGGAAGATGGCGGCGTGATCAGATTTGCCAAACGGGGGGCGGGATTGTGCCTTGTAGCCGTCCTTGACCGTAGTGTAGCAGTGGTCCAGTGTCCTTTCACCCCTGGTGGGGCAGGTGATGTGTTGATAAAAGTTCGGCGCTGCGCGTTTGAGGTTGGCGCTATTAAAGTCCCCCGTCACAATAAGCGCAGCGTCCCGGTGTTGTGTCTGGTGCTGTGTGAGTGCCGCATGCAGCTCGCATAAGGCGGTGACCGTGTCCGCTTGTGGTGGAATATAAACGGCACTTACAATGACCGATGTAAATTCCCGAGGTAGATAAAAAGGACGACACATGATGGACAGTAGTTCCAGATTTGGTGTGCAGGAGCGTGTGAGAGGAACAACGTTCGCACTGTTGCACCAGTTGTTGTTCACCATTAAACACACGCCGCCTCCCCTTGACTTCCCCGAGTCCCGTGTCCTGTCCATGCGGTGAACCGAGAAGAACTCGGCCGGCTGGATGGCGTGGTCCGGCACCGCTGGGTTCAGCCATGTCTCGGTGAAGCAGAGGAGATTGCAGTCCCGAATGTCTCTCTGGAACTTTATCCTGGCCCTGAGGTCATCAAGCTTGTTCTCCAGTGACTGGACGTTGGCGAGCAGGATGCTAGGCAGAGGTGTGCGGTGTGCACGAGCTCTCAGCCTGTTCCTGACGCCGGCTCGCTTCCCTCTAGGCCGCCGCCGCTTCCCTTTGTTCTCCCTCGAGATCTCACTCGGCCAGCTCGGATCCGGAGTTAAAAACTTCGAATTGTGAGTACATTGTAAACCAATAGAAACAAGAGTGTCACTGTCATACCTAATGTACCCAATGGTGGTGATTTTGCCGATTTAGAAACGCTGAAAACTAACTTAAAAAACAAAGACAAAGAAAAAGTGGTCGGAGCAGTCGTGACGGCAGCCAACCTCACCGGCGCCATCTTATGATCTCTCTGACATCATCCACCTCCTCTGTGTAAGACTGTACAATTATCTGTGGTTAATTTAACGGGCAACACGTCCTGTCTTTTAGAAAGGTCCGTTAATATTGTATGGGTTATGAATATTGCAGGTCATTGTATGGTTGCTGTAGTTGCATCAATTTAAGACTTGTAAAAATACCCCCAAATTGTGTTAATGGTTTTATTTTTCCTCCAGGAAAGATGCCTGTTTTAATCTGAGCTCACTACAATGGATGATTAGACGGTTATTTTTTAAAGCCTTTATCAAGGAGCTTTTTTATAACTCATCTTTCCCAGATGCCTCCTGCATCTACACATTTCACACAACATGTCCTGTAGCATCAGTGCCCAGCCATGGCTTTATTTGTCATTGAGAGATTTTACAGATTTTTTTCTGTTTATACATGATGTCATAAGTGCATCAGATTTAGCAGAAAAGCCTAATTTTCATGTGTAGTCCCTAGGCAGGTTGATGGAACAACCAGCAGAAACATACGGATGTAAAATATAAAAACGTCATCCTAAACAAACAAATCAGTGTTGTGCTAAATTATGTCCACATAATTCATTGTGGACAAAATGAAATAAATATATACATTAAAAAAAACAATAAGGCAGCTTTGATGTATATATTTCTCAAAACTGGAGGGAATTAATTCTCAAAATGCTCAAAAGTGCTTTTCCATAACGATATGGAACAATTATAACACATCAAAAGATGACTTAGAGATAAATTCCCACATTCCCAAAGCACAGACAGAGCAACCGTGTTTAAAACTGTACAAATTGAGTTAAAATCATTGTATATAATTACATTTTTTTTGGTTTGCACTAAAATCATTCCCACCACCACACCCCCGCCTATTCTGTTCATCAATTCTCTTGTCCTGTTTTCTATGTTGTATGTGAATGGCCTGTGTTATTGCTGTTCTGTTTTTCCAAATAGTTTGAAAAATGCATTTCACAGTATTTGCTGCCTTCTTAGGAAGCATGAAAGTACATAAAAATGAAAATCGATGTTGTTATATTGTAGGTGCTTGTTTTTTTTGTTGTTGTTTTTTTATCTCCAGCACTGAACTTTCATATGTGTTATTATAGAGTAAAATCAGCCATAATTTTGCTTGTGAGTTTTCCCTTTCCGGTGAATGTTGTCAAGTAGAATCAGCTATCTATATTTGCACCCAAAATGCCATAAAATGCTGCCTTTAGTTTAGCAGCTATAAAGCAGGTCTACAAAATCCTAAAGTGAAGATACAGGAGGAATGAGCGGCAAACAAAGAAGACCCCAATTTACTAGCATACCAATTTGCACTGCTATCACAGTATCAAAGGTGTTAACCAAATATAGTAGTTAATTTTTACCACGCAAATTATGGGCATGACAGCAATTTCACAAATTATTCAAGTTCTGAAGTCTAGTATAAATCCGGTAGTGTTTGAGAGTGCGGCGTGTAGTCACGAACCTCCTGACTTCTTGTTTCTAAAAAAATACGCACCATTTCAGTTGAATTAAGGATGATGGCAGAAGCTCGACAAGACATTTGCTGGAATAGGAGTTGCAGATAGTTGCTAGAGGTTGTGAGTAGTTACAAGGAAAGTGATTATTAAAGGCCCAGCCATGCAGGTCTACAGATCAGTCAGAAAAACAGCATATTACTGCAGTCGTAGTTTAAATGGAAGTGACATACTTTTCTACAAACACTACCAGCCGCTCTTTGAGATGTAGTAAAAAATATAAAAATTGCAACCCAACTCAGAAATGAAGACTGTTCTTCTTCAAAGTAAAAGCTGCACCTTTTGAAACATATTGGATGTACTGCTGAGATGCAACTTTTACTTTGAAAGTGAACCCTCTCCATTTCCAGTTTGTGTTGCACTTTCATTTTTTTTTCTACTACAGCCAAGATAGTAACTGGAGAATATTTGCAGACAAATATTAATAAATATTACAGGCAACTGTAGCAACCTTCTAGCAACCAACGCAATCGCTAGGAGGTTTTTGGTGCAGCACCTTCTTTGCATTTCTTTCCATTTCTTCCAGCAAAAGCCAGCTACTGTAGAAACACATTTTCCCCTAGCAACCTGTGGTTGTATCACATCCAATATGACCGTATGAACTAAAAAGATATTGAAAGCCCTATTCTCAAATTATTTGTACAGTAACAAAGATAATTACCACATTATGTCTGTTTCTCTTCATGTGATGCATTCATTTCTCACCATGTGGTTATTAGCCTCAGTCTTTTTTTTTTTTTTCTTTTTTTTTTTTTTAAATGACATCAGAAACAGCAGTATGCGACATTACGTGATGGCAGAGCTTCAGTTCATCCTTTGTCATTTTTTTTTTTTATTTTAATAAATAGGACAGGGGGAATGAATGAGAGAAAGAGGGGGAGAGAAAGAAAGAAAACCAAAGGGGAGAAGAGACGGTGAGAAGGGGGGGGAAGAGAGAGAAAAAAAAAAAAAGAACTCCTGGGTCACCTGTATGGAGAAAAAAAAACAAACAAACAAAAAAAACAAACAGAGGAGACAGCAAACAACAAAGAGCAACATAATAATAGAGAAAACAAAGCACCATCACAATAAACTAGCTAGTCATAGATATCAATATTTACTAAATAATAAACGATATTGTGCAGCACGCAAGATAGACAGCGCACAGTGTGCTTTGAGGCAGCAGCCAAGAAAGCTTTAGTCCGCGTCTGTGAATACCCATGTGTGCATACCTGTGTGGATCAGCATGCTTGCATTCCAAAGGTTTCTCCATGTAATGATCTGCTAGGGAGTGTGGGGGGGCCACAGCCCCGTCCTCCAGGGTGTGAAGCGGGTATGGAGGAGATCAAAACTCCAGACATCCAGAGGCCCCCAGAACACAAGAGACCATGGAAGACCAACAGAGGGGCAGCCGCGCCACTGTCCCGGAAAGAGCTGAGGAGAGTCCCAGATGAGGGCTCGCCCAGCAGCCGCGGAGCAGAAGTCAGGGGGAGTTGCAGTGACGCGCCCGTGAGCTCCGCCGGCCCCCAGCTGTGCCTGAGTGACCGAGCCCCAGGCCGAGAGGCCGGGGGCACCCCACCTCCAAAGGGGCCCGAGCGAGCCCCAGGCCCCGACAAGCGGCCGCCAAGGAGTGAGCCGGTGTGTACCCGGACGCCCACCCCCAGACACAAAGAACCACCAACACACCGACACCTGAGGGAGTCCGCCACCGGCAGGGGAAGTGGTGGTGGGTGGAGATAGGCCTCCAAACCTTGGAGGGCCTGAGGTGTCCCCAGAGAGGTGGCGTCTGATACCCAACCTGACATATAGACACAGACATACAGGCACACACAGACACAAACATCCATTCCCACCCTCATGCTCTCATATGCACTCACTCCACACTCAACCAACGTGGAGACAGACATAAAGAGACGCTGTACACACAATCACACTCCCCAAGCGTACTCTACAAACCGGGTCTAGGTACCCTTGCCCCTGGAGGGGGGAATTGCACCCAGACCCAGGTGGTGTTACCCTTTTCCCTGCGGTGGGGAGAGGCAGACCACCCCGACTCCGCAGCAGCAGGGAGGCCCCACACCCCAGACCGCAGTCGGACGGCCAACTCCTCCTACTAGCCCCCCCGCTCCAGCAGGTCGCAGAGAATGGGGGTGGGAGAAGACTCCAAACCTCCCTCCACCCGCTCATTGTAGTGTTGATGCATATGTGTTCTAAGGTGCAATTAAAACCCAGGAGGGCATGGAGCTACCTGCCAAGGAGCAGCAGGTAAGCGCATAGTCCCTCCTGCTAGCCCTCAATGACTAAGTGTATTTAAAATTGAGAGGTGGGCAACGATGCCAGGGGTGAGGTGTACCCCCTGATGGTGATTTGGACTCTGTGATTGTGCCCACCCCCAAGATCCTATATGTATGTGTAATGAGAGTGTGAATAATGTGAATGTCTAAGTTGTGGGATAAAATTGAGGCAGAGGCAGCCAGAAGGGGACGGGGGGGGTAGCCTCCTCTGCACCCTGGTGACATACCCCCACTCCAAGGCCCTGCATGTGTGGGTGGTTGTGGAGGAGCGGGAAGAGGGAGGCAGCTGGAGATGGGGAGGGAAGTCTTAATGTCTTAATGTTAATATTAATAACAGGTTTCCATATAAACTGTAGCAGACTGTTTGAAAAGAGTAAAATATTCCTTATTGAATCTTACTGAATCATCGCTTCATCCTTCAAGATTTCCTCTGAGGGATTTTAGCTTGATGTATTTAAGGCACTTAAATGAGTCAAGAGTCAAAAACGGCCATGAGTGTCTACTAATTATTTGTACTTATAGACTCTGAATCTATTACAGTTATGTCTGTTGCCTGCTCTCATCTTGCTATTAATGATCTTCTCCTCTTGTCACTTCTGCACACCATTAGCCAAAGCTCCAATCAACCAGGAAAAAGAAAGTCCACTTAAAAACAACAACAAGAAAACACTACGACCTTGATTTAGACGGGCTTAATACAGAACACAGCTGAGTGCAGCTACATATCTCGTGGTGTATAACTCTGTCTTGAATGATGATGATGGACTATTGAGATGAATGGACTGCTGCTCTTTGATGGGCCCTGTAGTGATTTGACACGTTTTTTGCATCATCTAGTAACTTTTGTGTCAGGGCAGTGTGCTGAGTTTCTCCATCAAGTCTGATGACACATGACAGTCCCTGACATGTCTGACTCAGCTGATTAACAATTGTGTGTGATCATGTGTGCTGCTGTTACCTTCTGGGCTCACGAAGTGCCACTCACTCTTTTTTCCAACCTCTGTCAGTATTGGCTACAGCAGCTCCCCTAACTTTATCTTTGTGTGTTAATACAGGTAATTTTGAAATCTTTACCTATAAAGTATACATAAAACCAAATACCTTTAAGAAGAAAAATAAACAAGCTACCAACAAGCGTTTGATTTGATATTGCTATTTTCATTTCACACACTGTTAGTGTAGCTCAAGGCACAAAAATAAATCCTGTCTTGACACATCTCAGGAAGTTCCATTTTCTAGGTTACCGGGGTGACAACACCAGTTTTCCACTTATTGTCACGACTTCTAGAGGTCTGTTACTTTATCTGCATTGTGCTCTGTGGTCCGAGTGAATGATAGCACGCAGGTACAGAATGGCACGCTAGCCATAAAGTGAGTAATCTCTTGTGTAAAAGGGAAACTTTGCACTGAGGCTTTATCTGTGAAACTTCAGTGACTTGGAAGTTTTCCTGTGAAAAAGATGCCATTTCTTTTTCTGGTAGATCGATTGCAGACCACCCATTATGTGGAAAACAGATCCATTACATTGCAACCCCCTGCACAGTGCTTATTGATGAAGATGTCTGTTAAATGTATGAAGCTGTCTATCACATGCATTATGTGACTATGGAGACGCAGTTCAACCACTCACTAAATACTCATCATGGACCACCTGTCATGTATTGCTAGACATGTTTAAACCTCTTCATATGCCAGCTCTTTTATGGGGCTACTTGCTCTACTTGTGCTGTCACTCAATAGCCTTGTATTTGTCTTGTCTGTTTTTTTCTTTGCTCTCAAACTTGTGTATCTGTCTCTCTGGTAGGTGAAAAACCAGGAGATGGACGATACAGCTCGAGTAAATATATCAGACATTCATGTTGCCTTGTAGTGTTGCCTTGTTTCCGTCCTGTGAAGTTGCAGAATAAAGACAAAAGTTAAAGTAATTTATGCCAAGGTCTTGCACAGCCTTTCAACACATCATTCTGCAATGTTACCTTCAGGTTTGACAGTAAAGGATGTGGTATACTCCAGATGATCTAAATTCTCCCAGGTATTGTACTTTTATCCATTGACAAATGAAAAAAAAAATTGTGCTGCTCTGAGCCTTGATGAAGCAATATTGCACGAAAATGAGGAAGTTATTTCACTGAAATATTTGTGACTTTGACTATAAAAAGACTAACATAGAAACCCCCCACTAAGAATTATCCATTTCAGTATGCATTTTGGGTTAAAGCTGAATACATGTCACATTAAACCTTTGTCATATAGCTAAATCTGTTTCCCTCTTAAAGCTATGATGGACCTACTGCTCTACTATATATTTCTATCACAGCTTTGCCACAGACATATTTCAAAACCGCTATTTTTGGAATATTTCCATTGTACCACAGCTTTTTTACTCTGTAAGGCACCCTGCTGACAAATGGTTACTTTTACAAGAAACAAAGCATTACCGGTAAGTTGAGCAGACAAACAAACTTTGTGTTTTACAAAAACAAGTTTAATTAAAAAAGTCTGAACTTTTGTTTTCAAGTATGACAACTTGTCAGTTCAGTCCGTTGTTGATCGCGTCTGCAGGAGACCTAACCACTGAACCATATTTGTGCATGCACATTAATAAGAGTCTCACTCTTGAAGGAGTTGTTTGAGCCTTTTCACGCTGTAAGTCCAGCTTTTTGCTGTGGTTGGTCAGCTGTGTAAAGTCAAATCAAATAATAAAAACTCCCACATATTATTCATGCAGCACATTTAAAAACAACTGGAGCTGACACATTTAGGGAAATGCAATATCAGGAATATGTGCAAGAAAATAAGAGACCACAATAAAATCAATATGAAAATATAATAAACCATAAAAGAATAAGCCATTTTTGTTTGCTGTGTTTTTTCTGCTCAACTTTCATTTGCATGCATCATAACGGCAACACTGCCGGGAAGTGTCAAATGTCAGGCCTACGTGGATCACGAAGAGAAAGTTAGTCAGTGCTTCAAAATTAGATTTTTTAGAAAAAAATCATAATGTTTGACATTTGCTCATGAAAGCACTTCATATACAGCATATACATATATGTAACAATTCCCTACATAGCACGTCAGCACAAACTCCTCATATCAGCTGTAAGCATCGTGGTGATGATTTGGGCTTCTTTAGAAGCCACAGGATGTGGACACCTTGCAGTCAGTGAATTTGGAACTTTGTATGCCAAATGTCAATTTTTGTATAGTCAAATGTAAGACCTAATGTTCAACAGCTTAAGCTTGGTGTAATTTGGGTCATACAACAGGACGATGATCCCAAGCACAGCAGAAAATTTATAAAAGAATGGCTAAAAAAAAGGAAACAATCGACTTGTTTCTATGGCCCAGTCAAAGGTTTGATGCTCTAGCAGGACCTCAAGAAATATTCTGTGCATAAAAACTACCCACAAACCTCAATGTAATGAGGCAGTGTTGTAAAGAAGAGTGGGACAAAATTATCTCCACGATGTTGCGAGAGACAGACAAATAATTACAAAATTATAACTTTAACTTATTGCTGGTAAATGTGGTTTTATGAAAAGTAAATCGTGGGATGTACTTGCGTTCTACAGGACTGCATACTTGTAGTGTGAAAGATTTTTGTCCCTTAAGCTTAGTGATGTTTGTTTTTAAGATGGAGTTGGCATTCTGTTTGTCAGACATGAACGTAGAATACTGAAATTAAAACTGAAAGCTCACACTCTACTATTTTTGAGTCTAATGTGTTAGTGTACAGAGTCAGCACAACCAAAAATTACCACCATCTTAATGTGTTGTGCCTCGGCGTTCTGTTGTATTTTTCCAGCCACACTGTGTTACTTTGATGGATCAACTATTTATGCAACCATTATGCAGGGAATCATAGTGTTCTTAAAAATGATAATTCATCACATTGAAGCCATGTTTTTGTTAAGCTGTAATGCATTTTAAAACATTTGCAGATTCTGAGACACTGTTGTTGCTTTTCAAGTCAATGACAAATATATATTGTCATTGATTTGAAATGGATGAATACATTTAGCATTGATAATGCAGTATAGGAAAAAAAACAGACATCAATGTCAAATTTGTATCTTTTTCTGACACTGAAAAAAATGAAACATCTTTCTCACATCTTACTGTAGATGCAGTACAATGTGAGCAACGTGTGAGCACATGAACCCCAAGGGAAACTTGACTGCATCATTCATCATCAACAAAATAGGTAGCATTGAACACATTGTTTAAAGGTGGCATGGAGGAACATAAAAGAGAGAACAGCAGAGTGTCTTCAACATCAGTAGAAACGATACTATAATGTATCTATCACAGAAAATTAATAGAAAAGAAACACGGACACACACACAAATGCAAAAGGAATCCAACAACTCAGTAAATAAATCTAACAAAAAGATTAAAAAGCAAGGTGTGAGACATTTTGAAAACGAGGCTCAAGATAAGAAAACATGCAGACGTTCGTTTTAGTTTTTCATCCAATTACATGAAATAATTATGGCATTTTTGTAACATATTAACAAAGTGTGTATATCATATTCAGACAAAATAAGTAGATGGTGCCCGATGGTCCTTTTCTGTTTTCCATAAAATAAATGTTTTCACAAATTTAATCGCAGTCAATCATGAATATAAGACCAAATTTTTAGTATAAGAGCATTTAAAAATAGTCATGTCAGGGTTCAATCTGTGAAGAACAAAACATGATTAATAAGACATATATTGCTTGTAAAATATTTTGTGCCTTCACTTGATCCTACCATCGCACCTGATTTTGTGAGTCTTTAATCATTACAATGTTTTCATAGAAACTGAATTCAGTTTGTAAATGACTTTTACTTTTCTAATGTCTGTTAACTTTGTGACTTCAACCACATCAAGTACAATAATGAGTTTTTTTTATTTGCTCTCCATGGACCTCATTTTGGATTAAACTGTTGAATGGTACGGATGAAACAGGGTACCTTTGTTGCCAGGCAAAAGCTTGAGAAGCATCCACATGGAAATAATTAAAAGCATTAATAAAGGAGAGACAAACAAGCGTTTTGAACCGACAGATTCCCATGTAAGGATGCTGTTTTTGTCACAAGAGACAAAACAGATATCAAATGTGTTTTTTTGTGTTTGAGGATCTTTAGATGTAAATCATATTCATTAAAATGTTCAATTAAATTATCTCTATGTGAGCACATTTGTGTGACGTCTTATTCAGCATGAATGATTTAGAAATTATGTGTGTCTTGAAATGTAATTTTTTTTAATCGAGACTTTTTTATATTTAGAGAGATTGAGGTGTGTCAATTTCCTTTATTCATAATTAAAACAAATCACTTCAAGGATAATACTTCCTGTTTGAAAATCAATTGGCAAATCCATGTGCATCAGTGTGCATGGCATGGGTATCTTACACATCTGTAAAGGCCCAGATATGGTAATGACTGATGTTAGTTTTGTAACAGTACATACGGTGGCTGAAAAAGTATATTTCTCTGGAAAAATATCTGGCCTTTCTTACTTCAGCAAGGCAATGCCAAAGTCCAGGTCTAAACTGGTCTGCTTGCAATCCAGACCAATTACCTACTGGAAATGTTTGGCACAGTATAAAACATCAAAAACCACAGCACAGGCATCTCACAGCGCTGTTCGGCTGCCAAAATTGTCCTTTAACTTCCTAGGACCTGGCATCCACATATGGGGACATCACATTTTGAGTTTTCTAGACCACAATACTACATTTTGCTCTTTCAAATGAGCCACATGCTCAAAGGGGCACAATTGTTGTTAAGGTGTGTTATGGTTCTGTCAGTTGTTAAGAAAGTCTGCGAAGACGTTTTGGTTTCAAAAGCATTCAGATGGTAGTTAAAGGTGGAGGTGATAGAAACATGTCAGCAACACTTTCAAAACATGCAAATAATTTTGCCTTTGTTCTGCGATATTATTAATTAAAAGGTGAGTTATTTATAATTATATAAATTATATAATTTAAATTGCGTTGCATATTTTAATTTAAAAAAGTAACTATATGGAATACGTTACAATTTTGCAGGATTTTAGGGACCAAGAATTTCTTCCTTCCTTACATTTGATAGTTGACTTTGTTTGTTGGCAAGAGCCAAAGTAGTTATTCTCAGTCTGAACAAACAATTGATATGAATGAAACATTACCATTCTGAGTTTCTGATTATTATTGTTTTTCAATTACATGCATTGTTTCTTGAAAGCTGTTCATTAAAAAACGAAACAATTTGCTATCTTTCTATTTCGTAGCTTTATACATAATTCTTTCTGTTTTGTTATTTCTTTTTTCCTTCTCATCTCTCATTTTTGTTTTCATGCAGCTCGCATTAACTTCTGTTTGGAATTTTTTTAAATTTCTTACCAATAAAGTGTAGGCTTCAGGCTAAAAGGATTGTGAAAGAAATCTTGTAAGCTTTGAGATATATTTGGAAGCCATTTGTCATTTACCCATACACTCACTTAACCACGTGAAAAAAAACCTGTTCACTATCAGTAATGCGCACTTCAGAAAGCACTAATGATATCCTTGCCAGGAGGTGCACTCCCACATCAGTATGACCACCTGCGTGTGATTTTGCTGTGCAGTACATGTATGATACATATCCTTCATGTACTAGCGTGCATGTTTATCTGCTCCTCTTAGAGACTTCCTGCTGTTTATTTTCAGACACAAGAGTGAGGGAGCCATAATTGCCAGACCTTAAAAGCGCTGGCCTTTTCTGAATCAAATAACATGTGACTTTGAAGAGAGCATTTTCATGTCTTCAAAGGGAAGTCAGTGAGGGGGAGAGAGAGGCAAGGGGAGGATGGAGGAGGCGGGGGAAACAGAGAAAGGATAGATAAATATCCCTGACGTGCGCGTACATTTCGGTAGCTGCTACATCTCGACAGACACCTACTTAGATGGAGGACAGGATCTTTGCAGGTCAATGTGGAGGCCTTTTGACTGATTATTCCCAGAAGTCATTAAATTTGTTTTGTATTTAAATCATGAGGACACATCACTTGAGCCTTAAAAAGTTTGGGAATGCCCTCCCTCATTTCTAAGAAAGGTTTAAAGATGTTAAAATGCAAGCATGAGCAGGGCTTCTGGGAATTGATTTAACTTCCTTCTATTTTTAAGATTCAGAATGCGTCTTACAAGTTGAGTCTTGGACATTTTCCTTACCTGCTCTGTTGTTATGGTACAATTCCCATATAACTCAAAAGCAATGGCTTTGTTGGTCTTTTTTTATCCTATTGTTTTTCCTCTCTAAAGATTTTTGGTGGCAGCAACTGAATATTTTCTCTGTTATGCATCTCTGAGGGATTTTTTTGACTGACAGCACACTGTAGCAGGTTTTTCTCATGATCATTATTCTTTTCACTTTGTCTTTTACCGTGGCAGTTAAAACTCTGATCTGGCCCTTTCAGGTTTCTTCTTTTGTGCCATAAGAGGTTTTCTTTGTCTGCTTCAATTTTGTCTTCATTATCGACTGTTTGTCACACCCCTCTTATGGATGCTTAAGTCACATTCTGACATATTGCATAATATCCCAGTGAATAAAGTGAGGACCTGTTTGAGCTGCCTGTTTATTCTGTAATCATCTTAAAATTTCACCTGAGAAATGTAATTTACATTGAACAAGGTCAAGATTTGGAGCACACAGTAAAGCTAACATGATTCAGTCTTTTTAAAAAAAAAAAAAAAAAAAAGAATAAGCCATGCTTCCCACTTCAACACTGCTTCTGAAGTTTAGCCTGATTAATAAGGAAACAACAAGAAGTTTTTCCAATTTCTTTTTCTAGCAGAGGCCTTTGTAGTCATTGCAGTAGTAATTACCAGTTTGCCTATCATTGTTCATCAAATTTCTTCTCTTACTGAGCTTTGGCAAATTTAATAGGTATAGTAAAACCATTTTTTATTGCTCTTGTGCAAGATTTGATTAGTATTTGATGCACCATATGCTGGGAGTTTGGTTTTGAAAGATGAGCTGATGGAATCCTTTATTGGTTGCAAATAAAACCAGTTTGGCCTGTCTATCATCCTTATATCAGTAAAATGAAAAGGAAGAGTCCACCTGGAGGGTTCAAGTCAAGTCAAGCAAACTAAATAAAGATTGTAAATAGGGCTGTGTGTGTACTTGCCTATCGGTGTCTAATGCAGTGATTGATAGGTATAGGTATACCACATTCAGGTAATATGACATCCATGTTTTTTTTCCCCCATGGACCCTGTCAATCACAGCCCTCGTGATTTTGGTGTGCTGTTCAGACACACACTAATTTCTGCAAACATTCAATCACAGCTTGAGAGCTGGCATGGCAGGTCAGCAGCTCACATCTCTGCTCATCCAAAGGGAGCTGGAGGACAACAGGGGAAAGGACAGCAAGCAACAAAGCAGGAAGTTGCTGGAGTTATGGTTGTGTCAGTGTACCTGTGAACCATATACAGAACCTCAGTGCTTGAAAACAAACAAACTATGTCTTACCCATGCTAAAAAGTAGAAAAATAAATGTGATGGACATACATGTAGAAAATATTGATCTAATATTGAAATAACCCATATTGTAAATACAGGGAGTGCAGAATTATTAGGCAAGTTGTATTTCTGAGGAATAATTTTATTATTGAACAACAACCATGTTCTCAATGAACCCAAAAAACTCATTAATATCAAAGCTGAATGTTTTTGGAAGTAGTTTTTAGTTTGTTTTTAGTTTTAGCTATTTTAGGGGGATATCTGTGTGTGCAGGTGACTATTACTGTGCATAATTATTAGGCAACTTAACAAAAAACAAATATATACCCATTTCAATGATTTATTTTTACCAGTGAAACCAATATAACATCTCCACATTCACAAATATACATTTCTGACATTCAAAAACAAAACAAAAACAAATCAGCGACCAATATAGCCACCTTTCTTTGCAAGGACACTCAAAAGCCTGCCATCCATGGATTCTGTCAGTGTTTTGATCTGTTCACCATCAACATTGCGTGCAGCAGCAACCACAGCCTCCCAGACACTGTTCAGAGAGGTGTACTGTTTTCCCTCCTTGTAAATCTCACATTTGATGATGGACCAGAGGTTCTCAATGGGGTTCAGATCAGGTGAACAAGGTGGCCATGTCATTAGTTTTTCTCTTTTATACCCTTTCTTGCAGCCACGCTGTGGAGTACTTGGACGCGTGTGATGGAGCATTGTCCTGCATGAAAATCATGTTTTTCTTGAAGGATGCAGACTTCTTCCTGTACCACTGCTTGAAGAAGGTGTCTTCCAGAAACTGGCAGTAGGACTGGGAGTTGAGCTTGACTCCATCCTCAACCCGAAAAGGCCCCACAAGCTCATCTTTGATGATACCAGCCCAAACCAGTACTCCACCTCCACCTTGCTGGCGTCAGAGTGGGACTGGAGCTCTCTGCCCTTTACCAATCCAGCCACGGGCCCATCCATCTGGCCCATCAAGACTCACTCTCATTTCATCAGTCCATAAAACCTTAGAAAAACCAGTCTTGAGATATTTCTTGGCCCAGTCTTGACGTTTCAGCTTGTGTGTCTTGTTCAGTGGTGGTCGTCTTTCAGCCTTTCTTACCTTGGCCATGTCTCTGAGTATTGCACCTTGTGCTTTTGGGCACCCCAGTGATGTTGCAGCTCTGAAATATGGCCAAACTGGTGGCAAGTGGCATCTTGGCAGCTGCACGCTTGACTTTTCTCAGTTCATGGGCAGTTATTTTGCGCCTTGGTTTTTCCACACGCTTCTTGCGACCCTGTTGACTATTTTGAATGAAACGCTTGATTGGTCGATGATCACGCTTCAGAAGCTTTGCAATTTTGAGACTGCTGCATCCCTCTGCAAGATCTCTCACTATTTTTGACTTTTCTGAGCCTGTCAAGTCCTTCTTTTGACCCATTTTGCCAAAGGAAAGGACGTTGCCTAATAATTCTGCACACCTGATATAGGGTGTTGATGTCATTAGACCACACCCCTTCTCATTACAGAGATGCACATCACCTGATATGCTTAATTGGTAGTAGGCTTTCGAGCCTATACAGCTTGGAGTAAGACAACATGCATGAAGAGGATGATGTGGACAAAATACTCATTTGCCTAATAATTCTGCACTCCCTGTACTTTAGTTGCTCAATATTACATGGATGTCTTAGCAAAATATATAAAATTTCCAGTCAATCATCAAGCATACATGTTCTCTTTTAAGTGGCAGGTACTTTCAAATGCAACATTTCAAACATCTCATCAGATATCAGCAAACACAAAAACACCGTTTGCCATTTTCAGTCTAATCACGTAAAACACTTTTATATGATTACATAATAAAGTCTCTAAACTGTGTTGTTAAAACTCATCTGCACAATGGTGAAGTGCATTTTACATATAACTTTTCTTGTTCGACTTCACAGGTACATAATTTGTCATAAAAAAGAAAAACTTTTTCCAGTTTTGTCTTCCAACTCCGTTGCTGATATCAAATCTCCTTTAACATGATACCCAATCCATATATTCTGTTTCACTCATCAGTATATTGTGTTAAATAAGCTAAAGTCCAGCCTCCATCTTAAACTTTTGTACCTTAACCATTTACACTGCATTAGCTAATTATAAAGTTCCTTCATTAAGACCTCATCAGTGGCATTTTAGAGAACTTGTAGTCAGTTGTTTGCTCTCTCATCTCATATTTCATTTTTCTGTCAGCTTGAAAATGAAGATTAGCAGCTTTAAGTTTACTTTTCTCATCTCTAGTCTCTTACTTCTCCAAGTTTAATGCTGCTCAAGTGCAGAGCAGGTTATCAGTCTTACTGCAGAACTATTTGCATGCAGTCTTGTTATCCAGTGTGTTCAACAGAACTGAATTACGGAGACATAAACATGCTGAGCCAGAGGCATCCTGGAAAACTGGAAAACTTCATACATGCTGGAAAAAAGAACCCAAACAAAATAAGAAAGTCCCGAAACACAGATGTTTACTTGTTTTTGAATTTACTTCATATTTATTTCCTCTGTATTTAAAATAAAGGCAGTTCTTCCTGTGCCACGTTGACAGGTTAAGTCAATAACAGGTGGTGTTTCAGCAGACTCGAGTTTTTAATCGCAGTTCAAAGTTGACACAAAAACCTTATTCAGACGCTGCCTGCCTTTGTGGTGTAACTCATCAGAGACTGAGAATGAATGCTGTGTATCACAATAACCTGAGTGTTTACATTGCCTCCAGTTGTTTTTACTTTATATAAGATAATGATGACGTACAAGGAAAATTAAAATTGAATTCTGTAAGCCAGTCAGGCTTTTATGTTACAAAGCAATCGCTTTATTTTTGATTTAGATTTTTTGTTGTTTGTTTTGTCTGTTTGTGTTTTTAGTAATATTCATAGACAACGAGTCACCTGTTCATTCTTACATGCGTATTTTATATGGACTGTATGGACCGTGTGTTGCGAAACCAAGTGTGGCTATACGAGCCTCTGGCTGGCTGCAGATGAATAATATAAAACTCACTGGTTTATAAACTGTAAATTCACTTTGAGTGACAGAAACATTTATAAGGACTACCTCTCTTCCAGGCTACATGGTGCATAATGTAGCAGACTTGGAAGTTGTTTTGATCAACAGACCAATCAGTGTTTTCTTGTGTTTGATTATTCATAAGTAAACACTCTGCTCCTGTCTGTCGATGGTGCTGCCTGGGTAATGGATGCTTTTATTAAGGCTGATTAGATTAATCGTAGGGGATGAAGACACATTTTCTAGGAGCAGACCCTCAAGGATGGAGGAAGAGAGGCTCAATCAATCATGTCCATCTCAAACCTCATAATGCACCACTGATCGTTTGAAGTGAAGAGCTAGGAGAGATTTAAATAGATATGAGGCCCAGGGTTTTCTCCGTATCTTCATAATCGATCTCTGCCTCCATCTATTTCTCTTTATTGCTCACATAGTAATACATGAAACGCATTTCGCTCCCTCACAACTCAAAACAAAACAGGCTTTTATATATATGTATATGTATGTATGTATGTGTGTGTGTGTATATATATATATATATATATATATATATATATATATATATATATATATATATATATGTGTATACATATATATGTATACATATATATATGTATATGCAGCTGGATAGCGTAGTGGTTAGACTACACGCCTTTGGAACAGAGGATCGCAAGTTCGATTCCTGCCTGGGGCGTCTGTATCCAGTAAGGGTCCTAAGGCTAGACCCCCTATGCTAAGCAAGCCTACCGCAGACATGAGCGAGACAGATAAATATGAAGGCATGCCGGCTCGGACGTCGCCCGGATCAACAAGGTCCGCGTCAGGTGTTGAGGAACCAGGGCACCCTGACGAAAAGTGGGCTACTGGAACAAGAAGGCATCGGTGGGCAAGGGACGAAAACAGGGCGTTGTTGGAATGCTACTACGCAAGTAACCCCGGCGGAAGGGGCTACATGACTAGGATGAGGGACCTATGGATTCTTCGATACCCAACATCCACAATGACGGCGAAACAACTAGTAGCTCAGTGTTCCAACATTCGAAAGAAGGGACTGCTCTCACAGCTAGAGATTGACGAGGTACAACACAAATGCTACGGCAAGGAGGAGTCAGGACGCCAGGTCAGGGGGGAGATATCATCACCCCCACCCGAGATTGGGTACATAGCCCCAAGTGCGATAGGAGAAGGATCGTTGAGTGCGAGAGGAACTGACCTGAAAAATAGGATCATGGCCAAGCTTGAAACCTGGATCCCCCGTAGCCGGTTACCAAGATTACGTGAAGTACCCTCAGAAGGTCTGCTAGATGATGTTAATGCAGCACTACGGGCAATACCTACAACCACGATTACCGACACTAACAAGCTGATCTACAATACGGCAGCAGTGATCAGTGAGATGCTTGGCTACAAGTTGAACAGCCACAAGGGGCAGTACCCTCCATGGAGAAGGAGGCTAGAGGGCAAGATCAAAGTAGCACGGAGGGAGGTTAGCCAACTAACGGAGTTGCAGAAAGGTGCGACAAATAAGGTGCCTAAGAAATACAGCAAGCTGTCCATACCTGAGGCCTTGGAAACTGCCAAGCAAAGACTCACAGCCTTGGCCAGCCGCTTGAGGAGGTACACCAGAGAGATAGAAGGCAGGAGAATAAACCAGCTGTTCTCCACAGAACCAGCAAAGGTGTACTCTCAGTGGCAAGGGAAACAATAAGAGAACAGCACCACCAAGGCTGGAGACGGAGCAATACTGGAAGAGCATATGGGAGAAGGATGCAACCCATAACGGCAATGCTCAGTGGCTAGTGGATCTGAGGGCAGACCACAGCGACCTCCCTGAACAGGGTCCAGTAACCATCACAGTGGCAGATATCCAAGAAAGGGTCTCCAGTATGAAGAGTTGGACAGCACCAGGGCCCGACATGGTTCACGCCTACTGGCTGAAGAAGCTGACTGCACTCCACGAGCGTCTGGCAGCACAAATGAACCAGCTGCTAGTTAACGAGAGACACCCGGAATGGCTAACCGAAGGTCGGACGGTCCTGATCCCCAAGGACCCCAAGAAGGGACCGGTCCCCTCCAACTACCGACCAATAACCTGCCTCAGTACTACATGGAAGCTCCTGTCAGGCATCATATCGGCTAAGATGAACAGGCACATGGGTCAATACATGAGCGGGACACAGAAAGGAATTGGCAAGAATACCAGAGGCGCAAAACACCAGCTACTGGTAGACAGAACAATCAGCCGAGACTGCAAGACCAGACTGACCAACCTGTGCACTGCCTGGATTGATTACAAGAAGGCCTATGACTCAATGCCCCACAGCTGGATACTGGAATGCCTAGAATTGTACAAGATCAATGGGACCCTAAGAGCCTTCATCAGGAACTCAATGGGGATGTGGCGTACAACACTAGAGGCCAACTCCAAGCCCATAGCACAAGTTACCATCAAGTGCGGGATCTACCAAGGAGATGCTCTGTCCCCACTGCTGTTCTGCATAGGCCTGAACCCCCTCAGTGAGATCATTAACAAGACTGGCTACGGATACCGACTACGGAACGGAGCAGTTGTCAGCCACCTCCTGTACATGGATGACATCAAGCTGTATGCCAAGAGTGAACGAGACATCGATTCACTGATCCACACTACCAGGCTATACAGCAATGACATTGGAATGTCGTTCGGACTGGAGAAGTGTAGTCGGATGGTAACAAAGAGAGGGAAGGTAGTCAGAACTGAGGGGATTGAACTACCAGAAGGCAACATTGCAGACATAGAGGACAGTTACAAGTACCTGGGGATCCCGCAGGCAAATGGGAACCATGAAGAGGCCGCTAGAAAAGCTGCAACCACCAAGTACCTGCAGAGGGTCAGGCAAGTCCTGAGGAGTCAGCTGAATGGTAAGAACAAGATCCGGGCCATCAACACGTACGCCCTGCCCGTGATCAGGTACCCTGCTGGGGTAATAGGCTGGCCAAAGGAGGAGATAGAAGCCACTGACATAAAGACAAGAAAGCTCCTGACCATGCATGGAGGGTTTCACCCCAAGTCCAGCACCCTGAGGCTGTACGCTAAGCGGAAGGAAGGGGGCCGGGGACTGGTGAGTGTCAGCACCACAGTCCAGGATGAGACAACGAACATCCAAGAATACATTGGGAAGATGGCCCCAACTGACCGAGTGCTCAGTGAATACCTCAGGCAGCAGAAACCCAAGAAAGAGGAGGGAGACGAGGAACCATCATGGAAGGACAGGCCCCTGCACGGTATGTACCACCGGCAGATAGAGGAGGTGGCTGATATCCAGAAATCCTACCAGTGGCTGGACAAAGCTGGACTGAAAGACAGCACAGAGGCACTAATCATGGCAGCACAAGAACAAGCTCTGAGTACAAGATCCATAGAGGCTGGGGTCTATCACACCAGGCAAGACCCCAGGTGCAGGCTGTGTAAAGATGCCCCAGAGACAATCCAGCACATAACAGCAGGGTGCAAGATGCTAGCAGGCAAGGCATACATGGAACGCCATAACCAAGTGGCCGGCATAGTGTACAGGAACATCTGTGCCGAGTATAACCTAGAAGTCCCGAGGTCAAAATGGGAGATGCCCCCAAGGGTGGTGGAGAATGACCGAGCTAAGATCCTGTGGGACTTCCAGATACAGACGGACAAAATGGTGGTGGCTAACCAACCGGACATAGTGGTGGTAGACAAACAGAAGAAGACGGCCGTAGTGATCGATGTAGCGGTTCCGAATGACAGCAATATCAGGAAGAAGGAACACGAGAAGCTGGAGAAATACCAAGGGCTCAGAGAAGAGCTCGAGAGGATGTGGAGGGTGAAGGTAACGGTGGTCCCCGTGGTAATCGGAGCACTAGGTGCGGTGACTCCCAAGCTAGGCGAGTGGCTCCAGCAGATCCCGGGAATAACATCGGAGATCTCTGTCCAGAAGAGCGCAGTCCTGGGAACAGCTAAGATACTGCGCAGGACCCTCAAGCTCCCAGGCCTCTGGTAGAGGACCCGAGCTTGAAGGATAAACCGCCCGCAGGGGCGTGCTGGGTGTTTTTTTATATACATATGTATATATATGTATATATACATATGTATATATATATATATATATATATATATATATATATACATACACATACAAATGTGTATATATATATATATATATATATATATACAAATGAACCAGCTGCTAGTTAACGAGAGACACCCGGAATGGCTAACTGAAGGCCGTACGGTCCTGATCCCCAAGGACCCCAAGAAGGGACCGGTCCCCTCCAACTACCGACCAATAACCTGCCTCAGTACTACATGGAAGCTCCTGTCAGGCATCATATCGGCTAAGATGAACAGGCACATGGGTCAATACATGAGCGGGACACAGAAAGGAATTGGCAAGAATACCAGAGGCGCAAAACACCAGCTACTGGTAGACAGAACAATCAGCCGAGACTGCAAGACCAGACTGACCAACCTGTGCACTGCCTGGATTGATTACAAGAAGGCCTATGACTCAATGCCCCACAGCTGGATACTGGAATGCCTAGAATTGTACAAGATCAATGGGACCCTAAGAGCCTTCATCAGGAACTCAATGGGGATGTGGCGTACAACACTAGAGGCCAACTCCAAGCCCATAGCACAAGTCACCATCAAGTGCGGGATCTACCAAGGAGATGCTCTGTCCCCACTGCTGTTCTGCATAGGCCTGAACCCCCTCAGTGAGATCATTAACAAGACTGGCTACGGATACCGACTACGGAACGGAGCAGTTGTCAGCCACCTCCTGTACATGGATGACATCAAGCTGTATGCCAAGAGTGAACGAGACATCGATTCACTGATCCACACTACCAGGCTATACAGCAATGACTTTGGAATGTCGTTCGGACTGGAGAAGTGTAGCCGGATGGTAACAAAGAGAGGGAAGGTAGTCAGAACTGAGGGGATTGAACTACCAGACGGCAACATTGCAGACATAGAGGACAGTTACAAGTACCTGGGGATCCCGCAGGCGAATGGGAACCATGAAGAGGCCGCTAGAAAAGCTGCAACCACCAAGTACCTGCAGAGGGTCAGGCAAGTCCTGAGGAGTCAGCTGAATGGTAAGAACAAGATCAGGGCCATCAACACGTACGCCCTGCCCGTGATCAGGTACCCTGCTGGGGTAATAGGCTGGCCAAAGGAGGAGATAGAAGCCACTGACATAAAGACAAGAAAGCTCCTTACCATGCATGGAGGGTTTCACCCCAAGTCCAGCACCCTGAGACTGTACGCTAAGCGGAAGGAAGGGGGCCGGGGACTGGTGAGTGTCAGCACCACAGTCCAGGATGAGACAACGAACATCCAAGAATACATTGGGAAGATGGCCCCAACTGACCGAGTGCTCAGTGAATACCTCAGGCAGCAGAAACCCAAGAAAGAGGAGGGAGACGAGGAACCATCACGGAAGGACAGGCCCCTGCATGGTATGTACCACCGGCAGATAGAGGAGGTGGCTGATATCCAGAAATCCTACCAGTGGCTGGACAAAGCTGGACTGAAAGACAGCACAGAGGCACTAATCATGGCAGCACAGGAACAAGCTCTGAGCACAAGATCCATAGAGGCTGGGGTCTATCACACCAGGCAAGACCCCAGGTGCAGGCTGTGTAAAGATGCCCCAGAGACAATCCAGCACATAACAGCAGGGTGCAAGATGCTAGCAGGCAAGGCATACATGGAACGCCATAACCAAGTGGCCGGCATAGTGTACAGGAACATCTGTGCCGAGTATAACCTGGAAGTCCCGAGGTCAAAATGGGAGATGCCCCCAAGGGTGGTGGAGAATGACCGAGCTAAGATCCTGTGGGACTTCCAGATACAGACGGACAAAATGGTGGTGGCTAACCAACCGGACATAGTGGTGGTAGACAAACAGAAGAAGACGGCCGTAGTGATCAATGTAGCGGTTCCCAATGACAGCAATATCAGGAAGAAGGAACACGAGAAGCTGGAGAAATACCAAGGGCTCAGAGAAGAGCTCGAGAGGATGTGGAGGGTGAAGGTGACGGTGGTCCCCGTGGTAATCGGAGCACTAGGTGCGGTGACTCCCAAGCTAGGCGAGTGGCTCCAGCAGATCCCGGGAACAACATCGGAGATCTCTGTCCAGAAGAGCGCAGTCCTGGGAACAGCTAAGATACTGCGCAGGACCCTCAAGCTCCCAGGCCTCTGGTAGAGGACCCGAGCTTGAAGGATAAACCGCCCGCAGGGGCGTGCTGGGTGTTTTTATATATATATATATATATATATGTATGTATGTATGTATGTATGTATGTATGTATGTATGTATGTATGTGTGTGTGTGTGTGTGTGTGTGTATTATCTCTCTTCTTTCTAGATGTGTGCTGGTATTTGTCTCAAAACTCTACCAATGTTTATTTGAAACCACTTTTGCAAATTATCTGTCACAGACTTTCCCTGTTTTATTGCTTCATGTTATTCCAGTCAACTTTATCTCAGCTATGAGACCACAGAGCCAGGTGTGGGGTTTATGTGTAAGCTACTATTAAACACAACAAAATAAAAATGTTTAGCAGCCATGTGTCTCATTGCATTTGGACCTTTGACCGAATCCCACATAGTTAATCCAATATAAGCTTGTGAAATACTTATGGTTTATGCTGTTATGCTGAAACCACTTTTTGCTTCTGTTCAGTGCAACTACAGAGCTACATGCATAGAACATTCATAGACAGCAATGCATTTCTTTTAAATTTTCTAAGCAAATCCCTGTCTTCCTGCTCTCGCTTTCATAGTTAGCTTTTCTTGTACTTTTGAAGAGTGACAGGGAGAAGTGAAGATATAAAACATCAATACTGGAGCATTTGTGTATAATTGTGCACTTGTGCATCTGGGACAACCAGGGCTATATCATGTTATGATACGTATTATCTAGTTAAACTGTTGACATTTTAGACAGTGACATTTTTTTTTATTTTTTTGTTACTTTAGCAGTTTACCAATTGTTTCATCAACCATTGAGAACTTCCTAATATTTTTATGTAGTCTTCTGTTTTCAGGGGCTGTAAAATATTTGTATAATCAACTCAAAAGCCGTTTCATAAACATGTAGTCTTTGTTATTTCTTCAGAAATAAAAATGTAGCATCCTGAGTATAGAACGCCAGGACTGCCATAATCAATTAATTAAATACACCATTGAATAATTAATTAAATGTGGCAATAATATTTACGACACATGTAATTAATTAATTATTGACATATTTAATTAATTAATGACAGATTTAAATAATTATTGACAGTTTTAATTAAGTATTTAATGATTTATTTATTTAATTCATTTTGGCACTTTTGTCCCCTTCATCTCTCTTCTTGAAATAATTTTATCTGTCAGCCTCACCCATCAAACTAAGTGGGCGGGGTTAACGCTGCCCATGCAGCTTCTCTAACATTTGATTGGTTTCCGTGCAAAATAAGTCAAGACAGGTCCATCCTAGATAATCGATTGCTTGTGTGGACTTGGGGCAGCCAGGTATCCCAGAATAGTGATGTGCGATACCACTGATTTTCTTTCCGATCTGATACCAAGTAAAATTCAGGGTGGTATCGACGATACTGATCCGATACCGATACTTTGTACAAAAACGTATTTATTGTATCTTTTATTGTATCTCAAATTATAGCGTCATAATCATTACAGGACATCAGATTACTTGTTCTTATCACTTAATAATGCAGAGTTCATCATATAGAAATAAAAAACCTGAAGTTGTGGCTATTTGAGCACGCTGCCTGCCTGCAGCACTAAAGGACTCTGTGAGAGACGTCTGTCTCGCCCTAGCAGCACCTGTCCATGTCCACTCCTCCTCTTCAGTTCACCTCAACATACGCTCGTCATATTCTGAGATATGATTTACTCTGAGGTGTTTGACAAGGTTAGTGGTGTTGCCACAACACCTCACTTTCTTGCCACATGTATTGCAAACCACGTCTCAGCTGTTTGTGGATGTAAAATACGTGCACACATGACTCCAATTATGCTCAGCCATTGTTGTGAGTGCGCACGCCAAGGGGCTGCCACAGTTATACAGCCGTATTTCGCACATGACTATAAACGGCGGAAGAGGAAGTAATTCCTTCCAATGTAGACAATCCGAATGTTATAGTTTTTCCACTGTGTTCTTGTTAATGATAAACTACAAATTTACCCTAAATTACTAAAATATCGATATTTTAATGTGAGAATCGATTCTAGAACATAAATGACTGGTATCGGAGGAATCGATATTTCAGGATCGATCCGCACGTCCCTATCCCAGAATGAATTCTAAATCACAGGCAGCAATGGTGGTTTTGTTTTTTTAGTTTGTTTGTTAGTTTTTAGGGGGGGAAGGGGTGGGGGTCACGTTAACCGGTTTGTTTACATATTCCACTCTCCATGTTCCACATGTTGCATTCGCAGATTCTCATTTTCACTGAATCGTCTCTTTCCGCCTGGTCTTGTGTCTCTGTGCTTCTGTAACATAAAGAACGAGCTGACATGTTTCTAACGACACCAGCGATCAGCTCAACAGGCCCTCAGTTTACCTGCATGCATCCTCCTCCTCACCTGCCAGCTGTTTAACACGCCCACGTTACCTGGTGATAGTCACAGTTCAATGAATGATGCTCATAGTGAGTAAAAAGTAAACTGAGTGCATTTTTTGGACAGATTCACTTTTAATGTGAATGTATAATATAATAGATTTTTTTAAACAAGCTGTATACATTTCAATGGGAGCAACAGGACGGTGCTGATTTTACTGCAGAGCAGGACGGATTGTAGGGCAGTAAACATCGTCAGAAAACACGTTTTCAACACTGCAGGTTACCTGGTGTAATGTTTTTCAGCTAAAAAGAAACATGGCCTGACTCCTACCAACTATATAAAGAGTAACTGAAGGTTAAATGCAGCTAATATGTCCTGTTTTAAGCCAGGCACTTCCACCTCCGCTCTGCTGCGTCTCAGCCACCATAGCTCTGGCAGAAAGGGCGCTAGAGCCAGAGCAGGGGAGAGCTGGAACAAACCATTTTGGGAGGGGGGTATCTATACTTTTGTTGTTAAAATGTTACGTCTCAACCAAGTAGTGTATGCTTTTTATATTTTTAGTAGTGTGTCACATAAACAGCAAATATTGTCAAAAAAGTGAGAAATCTTCGGGGGTGCTTTGATTTTAGCCCAAAAATGGGCTAAAATCGCCCCTGCTTTGTACAGTTAAAGCTAGCAGTTACTACATGACGAAACACCAACGTTATCTCTTTTCTGTGTTTATACACAGGTCACGCTGATTACTGAACAAAAACCCAAAGATCAGCAGTTAATCGAATTTATTTGGCGACTGAAACATGTAGGACACATAAGAACATCAGGAAATAAAAACCCGATACATATAACCTCAGTAAAAGAAGTCAGTGTCAGCGGGCGTTATTACAGCTGTGTACCGGGCCCCTCGCTTTGTCGGTGGTAATAACAGCTCCATTGCTTTGCCGTGAGACTGGGCAGACATCTCCAAAATCATCGAAGCACTTTTGCAAAGAGGCTGTATCTTGACAAACCGACCAGACATCTGAAGATTAAACCACTACATTCTCGGCTAAACAAATATTAAAACGGTATTTGGTGACACACAAACAGGGTTTTTCAAAGTTCAGTTCTGTTAGTTTCCACATGCCGGTTGTTGTGTGCTAAAAACAATGGCCACTAGGCCAAAGCAATGGTTTTGACTCAATCGGCGTTAACCCCGCCCCCTGAGTTTGATGGGGGAGTTTGACAGATAAAATAAATTCATGGTACACCATTAAATAATTATTTAAATGTGGCAATAATTAATTAAAATGTGAAATAAATAAATAATTAGTTAAATGTGTCAATAATTAATTAATTAAATGTGTCAATTAATTAATTATTTCCCATTTTAATTAATTATTGCCACATTCAATTAATTATTTAATGGTGTATTTAATGAATTCATTATGGCAGTCCTGGCGTTCCATACTGGAGAGGAATCGTATGTATTTATATTTAGAAACTGCTTCTATGAATACACCCAAAAACATCTCAATGGATGTGAAACAATCCTTGAGCCTCAGAAACAAAGCTAATCCATTAGAAAGAGAGAATATTTTTAGTAAGTTTTGCTTTCAGAAAAACAAACAAACAAAGGAGCAAAAAATAACATAAATAGATAAATAATACCAAAAACATATTTGCAGCTGAGCTAGATCAAATATTAGCTTGGATGTCCAAGGAAGGCAATAGTGGTAGACGATGTCAGGATCCTCTTTATTGTAATAGCGTAGGATTTTATTTATGGTAAATATCTGGAAATATATAGAAACTTTTGTTAGAGTATATGATATCATTACCCAAATCTGCTGTGAAAAAGAGACTTAAGAGCAGAACGACCAGATTAGGCTTTGCTGTCCCAAGAATGTCGTGGGTTTTTTTGGTAATTCAGCTGAGATTAAACTTTACCAGAGTGACGCGGAAAAAATACTATTTGCTTGTGACAGTGGTTAGCAGCATCACCTGACAGGAAGAAGGCTCCTGGTTCAAAAAATTTAAATAATAGAAACATTCCCCTCATGATTGGTTTCTTCCAGGTACTTTGGCTTTCTTTCACAGGTCAAAAACTATTAGGTGATTTTAAATTGGGTATAAATGATAAACTTTACAGAAAAAAGCACTGTGTGAACGTATGGCTAAATGAGGCTTGTAGTGTAAATCAGTAAGTGCTATAAAAATGCTAGTGCGTTTACAAGATCTGAAGCATACTCCAAGTACATCACTTGAGGCAGTGTGATGCAAATCAATGCATAGCCTCCAATGATACTGTCACTAAGGTTTATTGATGAAATGACAGTAGAAAGAAGCAGCTAAATGAACTACATGTAAATAGAGGTATTCATTATGCTATTCCATCCAAATGCAGCAAAACTGAATGGAAAAGATTCCATGGTACATATGGAGGATCAAATGAGCCTGAAAAAGCCATCCACTAGTTTTTGAAACCCAAAACAGCTTAATATTTTGAATATATTCTTTAGGCACAGATTCCTTGTAAATGATCCTTAACAAAGTATTAAATATTTTTACAACGTTAATTTGTCCAGTTACGTTTGAATTTGTAATTCCTCAGAGATTTATCTATTTTTTTCCAGCCTCCTCCTTTATTCAGCATAATTTACAGGCGTTTCCACCCAACTACTGTCAACATTTGTGGGAAAAATCTGTGTTACCACAAGGTTTGTTATCAGTGTTCTGCAGTTTGTTATTTCAGCAGACAGGAGACAGACAGACCTAAAGTTTAAAGACAACATTATCATGTTATAAACAACATTGATTGCTGAGAATCCACAATTTAAGTATCTCTGTTTCTTTCTTTCCTCCTCTTAGTTTAACTTTTGCACAAGGTTTATTACACTGCAAGCTTGCTTATTGTGAACAACATGGTCACCTAAATTGTTCTGTCTCTGTATACAGCATTAGGCCTTGAAATGGGAAAAAAATCCCATTTGTCCCCATTCTTCTCTGCAATCAGAGTTCACTTGTTCATGATTGAGGGGCTTGGTAAATCAGCTTTGCACTGACAAATTCATTTTGAATTCGTTTTGTACTTTAAAGAAAGGAAATATAATGACCTACAGGTGCAAAACCATGCTTCCACATCATCTCACATCCATGAGTATGTGGAAAATAGCACAGTTTTTGTACAGTACAGTGTATTTTTAGTAAAAACAGAAGTGCAGACTTTCAGATTTACTTCAAGGGCTTTGACAAAATTGGTGTATTAACAGTGAAAGAATTACAGCAATTTTTATAGCCTTATATTTCAAATTAATTGGACAAATTACCATAATTTTAAATATAAAAAATATTTTAAGATTTCATTGGAAATCCTTTGAATTTAATGCCTGCCTGAAGTTCAGAAATCATAGATAATCATCAGATGCTGTTTTTCCTCCCAAAATATGTTCTTCTAGGACTCTACTGCAGTCATATTAACTTGCTGCTTGTCTCCAGTAAATGAAAAGCATGCTCTACTGGATTCAGACCAGGTGACTGACTCGACCACTGAGGAATATCTTATGTCTTGGGTTGATTTTGCAGTATGCTCTCGGTGCATTACAAGTTTGCGCCGTGAATCTATTTTATCCGTTGAAAGGACTAACGCTGGGAGTCTGCAGTTCAGTCAATCTTATCTTGATGGTTTGATTTTAACATCAACTGAAGTGGTGTAGCTTACAGAGCAAGAAAACAGCAAAACAAAACACTAAGCTGTATCATTGCCCAAATCCATATGGACCTGACTGTAAATGAAAAGAGAGTTTAAGGAATATTCCTCATTTTGGTTTTATGGAAGAAAGCCACTCAAATCCCTTTGAGTATGCAGAGGTAAGGTATGACCATTTGCACCTACTGCTTTATCCGGGTGTTAAATAATAAATGCACATACTACTGCTGCTGGCTAAGACACTGAAAAGCGAACGTCTGTGGATTCAGTGCAGTTGGCTATGGGGTTCAGACCAATTTAAAAGAAAGTACTGTATAGCTGCGGGTACATTTGCTTTAAAGTGGAAATGAACGTGTATGATCAGAGACACTAAAATCAAAAGAAAGGTACTGCAGGAAATTCCTTGAGGCAAACCACAAATTGACTTATTAGACACACAAAAAAAATAGTTCAGGAAGAATACTTTGAATATGTCACAGATTCTCTGCACTTACTTTACCAGTACAATATTATTTACTAATATTTGATGTGAATAGTAGACATAACAGATGAATGTGCTCCCAGTATCAACAAACACAAGCAATTATGCACACAAGCATCATGAGATGCCATTTTACAATTTGTGACACAGCAGGACACGACAAGAAGGTTTCTTTGCTTAATTGAATCTGCAGTATAATTTGAGACTACAGGCATGCTTGTTTTGTTTATTTCGGTTCAGTCACCAGGGTTGTCTGCAGTTAGGTCAGGTTCATAAATGAGGAGGTTACCGAGTGACTTTGACAGTCTTCACCCTTAAATGCGGCACTATAATTAACGTTTTCCATAGAGTATTTCCCCAAATTTAAGTAGTGGCTTTGCCGAAACCCAATCTTAACTGATAAAAATGTTGAATCTGTAAGCAAGGGACAAGATTTCTGATTTCCATTTGTAGTCTGAGTAGTATAGCCCAGTCACATTTGATCAGTGTTTGCTCGCATGCAGTTAAACAGTCAGTGTGAAGAGCAAATGAGTGAATGCATTAGTTGAATTGCAATCTTGACACCACTTACTATTGTCTCATGACAATTCGTCTTTTGATGAACTTTTTAAAAATCATCTGCATTCATAAACCATAACCAGGGCAGGGAAAAGATTTAAGCCTTGATATCTGCCACCTACACCAGAAGTCCAGAAATACCATCTGCCAGAGGCAAAGTCATTAGGCCATAACTGAGGTTTTTCCAAACATGCATGAACTTAACCAGAAACACCTTTAGAGTGCTTAATCTGCCACAATTTGTTTGAATGGAAATGGGGTGGCAGCATTACTGGTCAATATTCTGGGGGAAAATCTAGGCTGCAGGCATCCCCAAGACTTACACCAAAACCCTTATTAATGAACCCTACTCTGCCTTAATAATAAAGCATAAGTCAAAGAAATGCCAGGCTTCTAACCTAAACAACAACAACAAAACAACACCTACTAACTGCTCCTATGTGCCCAAAACTTACAGTGTACCATTTACAAAGGTTGGGATGCAGAAAGGGGAGTGGTGGATGGAGTATAGAATATAGAAAGGTTGATGTAATCCAGTGGTTCAATCCAGAGGATGGATAGCATTGTGGTGCGTGGTTCACTGTCACGTCACAACAAGAAGGTTCTGGATGTGAGTCCACCGCCTGGCTTGGGCCTTTCTGTATGGGGTTTGCATGTTTTCCCCATGTCTGTATGGTTCCTCTCCAGCTATTGGATGTTCCTACACATTCAAAAGACATGCATAGGGCCAAGATAACTGGTGACTCTAAATTGGCCATAGGTGTGAATGTGAGCGTGAGCGACTGTCTGTCTCTCTTCCCCAGCTGTCATATGCCTCTCGCCCTGACAGCTGGGATAAACTCCTGACCAACTGTGACCTTAAATCGGATAAGCGGAAGAAAATGGATGGATGAATGATCCAGTTTTTTTTAACAGCATATTAGGAGTGTATATTTATAATGATGGATATCGACACAAAAAGTTCACAACTGAACTGAACAACGAAAATAAGAACTCTCATAACCACTGACACATTCTTGTGGGTGTGTACATTATGCATAACTTGTCAATAACCTAATTTACATAAGCAGTTAAGAATGGAAGGAGACACAACTTGTATATTTTTCATTTTAAATGTTTTCCCAAATGAGAGTTTAATCCGCTGAACTTTTTCTGGTTTTCATGAGCTCTCTGCAAGCAGAAGCCTGAAAGCACTGCCTGCGTTTAGGTTCCCTAGAAACTGTGTTTTGTAGAGAGGCATAATCCAAATATATTGCAATGACTTCATCAGACCTCAGGTCACAGCTCTAGTATATAGAATCTATCGTTCATGACTCAAAAATAATTGAGTGGAACAGCATGGTGCCATATGTTGAATTGACTTTTGGACAAATCACATTCAACCAATGGCCACCAGCTGTGATGGATCACATGAGAGTCGCTCCAGACGTCTCTCACTGATAATATTTTGACTCATTATCAGCAGCTATCAGACTTTGCCTTAACCTTGACCGTGTTATTACAGTCCACTCTTGAATCACAATCTTAAAAGTGCACGAGAGCTTTCAACTGTGACTCTTCTAATGAGACGCACAGCTTCACAGAGTGAAGGTGTCTCTTTGGCTAAATTGGTTCTACACATTACTGAGGCTGAGTGTTGTTTCTGACAGATGATGTGAACACGATGTAAGCATGATGAAATGAAACGCAAATATCCAAAAGATAAACTAACGGCCAACAGATAGATTTATTTATTTATTTATTTGTACTGATTTTGGTTGGTTTAATATCACCAGTTGATTTTGTTGCCTGATTCGTTTCATTTGTTTTAGTGCAGGAGATATACACTGTGCATATGTCCATAAAAAATGAAATGTTTCTCAAAATTACCTTTAATAGAATAAGTTTTTTTCCTTAGTTACTTACAGAGAGGAATTTAGGAAACTACTGCAGGACAAAGTTTGTGAGTTTTAAGTTATGTTTCTGCATAAACATGACCTGAAATATCATCAGATTTTCTAAAGTCCTGAAACCGGATAACCAAGGTAAACAAAACAAAATAATTAGATGTCATTTTTTTTATTGAGGGAAGTTATATACAAATAAATTTCTATGTGTAGAAAAACCTTTGCTTTCAGTAATGTGATCCCCTAGTCCAGGAGTAGTGCCAAGAAGACATTTATTGTTTCATCTAGCATCGTCTTATAGAAATTTTAGGTCATTTTCATAGAACAACTTTAACTTTTACCTGGTAGAAAATATTATGATGCTTCTGGTGACATTTAATATGGCCTGTATTTATATAGCACTTTACTAGTCCCTAAGGACCCCAAAGCGCTTTACATATCCAGTCATTCACCCATTCACACACACATTCACACACTGGTGATGGCAGCTACATTGTAGCCACAGCCACCCTGGGGCGCACTGACAGAGGCGAGGCTGCCGGACACTGGCGCCACCGGGGGTTCACAGACATTTCACCATAGCTTTATGCTGTATAACAAAGTAAACTAATGTGGTAGTCGCTTACTAATTATTAAAAAAAATAAAAACACATTGTTCACTGGAGATTGTCATTTAACAGTCAAGCAAGCTACTGTATGTGTTACTGCCTATGAGCTATGCATTTGCATTTATTGCCTTCATTCATAATTCAGGTGACAAATGGTGTAAACCACGTTTGTATTTTTACCTAATGAATAACTGACTCTTTTCTTTGTAAATCAAACTAACAGCCCCCACAAATGCACCACACTCTGACTAACACTGAGCTGGCACACAATCTGATAAAAAGACGTAAGAAAGTGGAGAGTGGGCTGATTGCAGAGGAAAGATAACAGCATCACTGGGTGAGAAATAGTAGTCAGGAAACTATCACTGGGCACTTGCCCAACTAGGTCAACTTTATAGCTACTTTTTTTTTCTGTGCAAATCAGAATTTTAATACCAGCAGGACCTTGGAGAGTTTATTGTTAAATCCTTCATTAGCTTTCATATAGACTCTCACCACCCTTTGTGCTGTAAATCTGCTTGGAAATGATCATGGATGTGTTGTAAACCGTTATGTTTTATTATTCCTCTCCACCCACTATATTATTTCTTTTAGTGTATCACCCGTTCAGGACAGCTAATTGAGTTGTAAGTAGTCAACAGGCCTGTGAAGCTCCTGTGGGAACATTAACATAGCAACACCACAACAATGAATGTGTTATCAGGCTTTGCCATGGTAACATAAAGACAACTTTTAATGAGTGCGTCTATGCTGGGAAGCTGTTGTTGTGTTAATGGAATTTTTAAAGGAATATTAATTAGTAGAGTGAAAGGAAATGTAAAGTGGTTGTTTTTAAATGACAAGCAAGCTGGAAGGATGATTTCCTCTTTGTCAAAGCCTATTTCCAAAGTGCAGAGGCACACAGCCTTGCTGAACCTGTGGCAACGGTTGAAATGGCATAGTCGTACTGATGATTAGCTGTCATATTTAAAGCTATATGGGAATTAGCTGATGTTTTTGGAAATATAGTTCCACCTTAAGGAAACACTTAAAACTTCTAGGTGTTCTCTGCGTTCCTGTTGGTTTAAATGCAAATGCAAACACTTGCCCACACACACAAATACTTAACAAGCATTAGCAAAAGCAAAAAAAATGTTTTTAAGCTCTTAATCCCAGTGCTGTACACTGGGTTATATTACCATGTAAGGTAGGTTGTATGAGGAAAGAAGCGGCTCAGCCAGCAGTGGCTGCTGCTCAGTAGGTCCGCCCGTGAGAGCTCAACCAGCAAAAGATGTAAAAGTATTTAGAGGTGTGAAATGAACCCTAGATTGTGAGAATGAGCCACCAGTGGATATAAGATATGTGCCTGTTGACTTTTCTGCAGGGTTTTTTTTTCTCTATGGGGATCTGAATATGTTTGCTTTTCTATGCAAGACTTAAGAGTTGGCAGAGAACCATGAGCCTAAGGTTCTGTTTGGCAGCTGATATGTGCATTTCTTGTGGCAGGCTGGAGAATTTTGTGTTTGGCCAATGGCTGTATTTATCAAACTTGAAAGAATTACAATAGGGAAAGTTGTAAAGAGCCAGCTTAGGAGAAAAAGTATAAGCAAAAATTAGTGTGTGAAAAATCACTTCTCTATGAAGGAATGTAGGCATAAACTTTAAGTTTAATTAATAGACATAGTTATAATTAGATTAAAAGAATTACATGGCAGTTTTGCCATTGTTCATTATGTTAGAAATCTTATATAAAAAGCTGAAGTCAAGATTTTTTAAAATCGCGTTGAGCAATAGTTCTCCTGGCTTTCCAAAGGTTGGCTGCTTCTTATTTTATTTTTTAGTCCAGTCCTTGTACTTGTAACCATTTTCAGAGGACTGTATGTTTGTTAAGCTACTTAACACTGACTCGTGAATCTTTCAAGCATAAAATGACAGCAAAATCAAGCAGATTGTCACGGCTGTGACGGCAGACGTGTGGGGTTGTGGTATAAGGACCCAAACGCGGGCACTGACGTAGATATGGAGAGTGAGCTTTATTTAGTGAGGTGAACAGGATACAGGAGGAACGGAGAATGACATACAGAGAAACCAAGAGAAACATAAACTGAGAAAACTAACAAAACTGACTTAAAAACCTACATACAGCAGAAACACGGGGAGACAACAAAGACAGACCAGCAACAAGCAGGAGAAAACACAGGGCTTATATACTCACGGGGGCAATCAGGGAATGGGATACAGGAGGGCACCACAGCTGGGTGGTGACGAGCAGTGTTGGGAAGGTTACTTTTAAAATGTATTCCATTACAGATTACAGAATACATTTTGGGGCATGTATTCTGTAATCTGTAATCTGTAACGTATTCCGTTACGTTACTCAATGACAGTAACATATTCTGAATACTTTGGATTACTTAATATATTATCATGCTTTTTACAACTACATGAATGTACTATTGCTGTGTGATTTATTACTATTACTGAAGGTCCGCGGCTCCTAACCGTAGTAAAGGGACCTCTGACTAATACGGCGGGGTCCCTGTCGGCTCGTAGCCAAAAAATAGCTTTACTTTGTTGTGTGGGTCAACTTTGCTAGCGAGAGACAGAGAGAGGCGTTGAAAGGCTGCTCCAACGGAACTTATTGTTTCTGAGGAAAACACGAACACAGTGTACAGTCGAGTCTTAATAGTGTACTTACTCTTCTTGGCTGCAGTGGTTATTATTATATTTACATGCTTCCAGCTCCCGTTTCTGCTCAGTGACAACTCTGCTTTTCCACTCTCCTTTTTCTCCCTCCTCGCGCTCACAGACACATAGGTCGTGTCCAAATTCATGGGCTGCATCCTCCTGAGGACCCGGCCTTCGCGGTCTACATGGGCCGGGTCCTCAGAAGGTCGGGTAGGCCGGAAGTAAACGGCCGTGAAATTGGACGGTCTAGCCTTCTGATTAGCGTCACCGCTGTCTCGGTGGAGTTTAATAAACTCGGCCGTCTGCTCCTTGCTATCTAAAATATAACAGGACGCTGGGGTAAACTCTCGACCGTCTCACACGTCTGTTTAATCAGTTTTCTGTTTGACGTTTAGTCAGCTGTGTGAAAACCAAGGAGGAACCCACCCGGGGGATTAATAAAGTTTTATTTTATCTAATCTAATAACTTTAATCTCAGCCAAACAGATTGACTCACGAACAAACAAAACACTGAAAAAAGCCCAACAATAACATTTTTGGGTTGTCTAAGTGACTTATATATTACGTTTAACCCGAGCAGCGAAAGTCCGCGGTGATCTGAAAATGATGCGCCGGGAGTTGTGCCGTTCTCGGCCGCATCAGTAACCCTCGAGCTCCCAGCTAGCTGTCGAGCTGGTGGGTAGCAGACGTCTCCGAAAACGTCGAAGCACTTTTGCAAATATGCAATATCTTGATAAACCGAGCAAATATTTGATGTTTACACAGCTACTTTCTCGCCTGAAAATATGTTAAAAGTTTATTTTGTGACCCAGAAAGATTAGTATGAGTAATTTTAAAACTTAGTAGCGGCCGCCATTGTTGGAAACTGGAGTTTGGCTGGGCCGCGCTATGAATTCTGGGATATGGTAGGCCACGAAAGACGCACCCGACCCATCCTTCAAATTCGGGGAAAAGGAGGACGCATTTGTCGGCTGCATTTGGAGGAGTCTACGAATTTGGAATTTTCTGTCAAACAAAACCCAAACAGTCCTGACCCGCCACAATATGAAACAGGAAGTACCGCCGTGTAATCCATTTATTTCAACAAAGTAACTGTATTCTGAATACCACCTTTTTAAACGGTAACTGTAACGGAATACAGTTACTCATATTTTGTATTTTAAATACGTAACGGCGGTACATGTATCCCGTTACTCCCCAACACTGCTGACGAGACAGGGGAAACGTAAAGTGAACACACTGACATAAGACAAGAACCTTCAAAGTAAAACAGGAAATACAACAGGTATGCAAAGACACGAGCTTAACACAAGACATGGCAACAGGGAGGAAACACAAAGACATGGGACCAGGGCAGGCACAGAGACACAGAAGAAAAGGAGCTCGAAATACAAAACCTGAAAACAAGAAATTCCCAACAAGAATGAACCTAAAACATAAGATAATAATCAAAACCAAAACCACTGAGTCCTCAGACTCAGGACCATGACACAGATATCAGACAACTTAGCAAAAAATTATAATTTATCCCCCTTTCTTTATTGAAATTAAGGACAGGCAGTGTGTAGTGTGTCCTTAAAAAATTCAGAAACTGGACAAGTGATCTAAAGCAGATGAATAGTAAATCTAAAATCAATTCTTAAGACACAAGAAAAAATATCCAGCAAAGACCCTGACTGGACAGATGCATTGCGCCCTTTACCGAAGGCTTATCAGAAAATGGTCTCAAAGGAGGGGTGACTGTCAGGATGCCATCCATTAGTGAGGGGAAAGGGGAGGTGGTCAGGAGAGAGATGAGTATGAGTGGCATCTGTAAAACACGGTTGAGACCCTGTCACGGGTTGGGGCTGCATTACAGCCACGGTGTTTTGTTAAAATTGATGGAATTATGAACACAGATAAGCACTGTCACATTTTGAGCCACCATACAATGCAATGTGGAAAGCGTTTTATTGGTAACAACTTTGTATTTCACCATGGCAATGATGCGAAACACTGGCAACGTGATAAAAGTCACCTTGATAGAACACCCTACAATGAAACACAATCAGCATCATTAAAGCAGTCTGGGATCATCTTAACAGGTAACAGAAGAGAAGGCAGCCACCATATAAAGAAGTGTTTTGAACGTCCTTCAAGAAGCATGGAGAACTATTGCTGAATAGTGCTTGAAGAAATTACAAGAAAGCTTGCCTAAGAGATTTCAGGCTGTGTTAAAAATAAAAGTCGTCATAACTAATATTGTTTTTTAAACTCATTAGAATTCTATACAAAGTGCATGAAAATTTTTTTGCCTTATATATCACATTTCCCTGTATATTCGTACATCCATCCTTCCATTCTCTACTGGAGCCTATCCCAGCTGTCTTAGGGCAAGACGCAGGGTACACCCTGACAGGTCGCCAGTCTGTCGCAGCGCTAACACATAGACACTTTCACACTCACATTCACTCCCACATTCATACCTATGGGCAATTTAGAGTTTCCAATTAACCTATCCCCACCAACTTATACTAATATTTGCACATGTTCCAGTAAATACCTGCACCTATTTCCCTTTGTCTTAGCAAAATATAAAGAGATAAGTGGTGGCTCAATACTTTTGCACAGTAGGATAATAACTGTTATATAAACAAACTGAAAATCATGGAGTTTATAACATTACATTAACACACTATATACAGTATTCACATAGCAAGTAAATATCCTGTTTGGCTTTGAAATCAAATACAAAACGCATCTGGAACGACCACATTTTTGGTATTTATAAGCGTCTCAGCTATGACAGCAATACCTCTAATTATCTTTTAGTGCGAAAGTTTACTTTTAGCTGTCTGATAAATGTTGGTTCTCTTTGTCAGGTTAAGTGTTTTTGGCCTTATTGTTCAAACATTTTGTCACATTGTGGAGGAGTACAGGGTCTGTGTATATGTGTGCGTACACACTTGTATTACTCATGTTACTGGGGCATACCTGTGATTATACAGTCACAATGTGAGGACCCGCCTCACTTTGGAAAAAAGTCATCATAACTTAAACTACTACTGAGTTCAGAGGGGGCTGGTTTAGGGACAAGGTACTGTTGGGTCTCCAGTAAATTAATGTAAGGTAGCGTAATGTTATTTCAAGTGACATAAACAGAAGTGGTGAGAACAACTGCATGGGGATCATAGGTCACTGAGACAGGCAGTACCAAGAGTGCTGTTGAACTTGAGTGCAAGTTAAACAAATAACCACATCATGAGGACTATAGATGACATGCTGTAAAATTCAGTGTAGAGCCAGTTGTACCTTTCCTTTGTGACAAACAGCAGAACTGAAATGAGGGTTGAGATTATGAAGCACTCATGTCAATGAGATACAGGGATGTGGTCATAAAAAAAGAATCAGATCTCAGAAGCTTAAAATGTAATTCAGGTTTTGACCTCAGACATTTTCATTTACCAATTCTTCTACTTTACTGGGCAGCAGGGAAAGAAAATTAAGACTTTTTTATTCATCTTATGCTTCTGTCTTTATAACCATGGCCAGGGACTCTAACATAGTCACTCCATGACTATGTTAGAGTGTCAGACCCAACTAATTTGACGACAATTGGCAAGTTCATAAAGACACTTCGAAAATTACTCTTGGAAGGATATGATATTGAAAAAGACAATCACCCATTGTATGTATAAATATGTCAACTCGTATTTAAATTATAAATATCGTGCCAGCCTTGTTGATATAAGTTTTCTTGTGTATTGTGTGGAATATGTGATGAGGAGAATTAGGTAAATATGTGGGATTAATAAGATGTTGAGCAGGGGTAGGAGTTAATAAGTATGTGCATACTTCTTCCTACTCCTTTTCAGACCAGACAACTGTTATCTCATGTTAGACGAATGTGTTTTATTTTATTATATTTTTCTTGTTTGTCTGTACAAATACGTGTGTGTGTGTGTGTATATCTACACATATATTCATATTCGTAAATGAAAATACATGTAGACGAGTATATATTGGTTTTTTTTGTTTGTTTTATTATGTCTGAAATAAATAAAGATACAAATACAAAATACAGGACTGGACAATAGTTCATACCAGATTACAAAGTTTCAACATTTTATTGTGCAGATGTGGTCCTTTCTCTTCTCTAACCCTTAGAAACATTCAATACAGCTTTAGAGCAATATAGTTTTGTCTCTTTGAATTTTCAATAGTCCGAGTAAGATATAGCTGCCTACATGTGTAGAGGTGGGAGCAAGCACTGCCTAAAGGTTACAGAATCTTTTTTCCCCCATTGTTGGCCTGAACTTACAGACTGAAAAATACGTGTAGGAGAAGCGATGAGTAACAGCATTTTCTCCCCCTCTGCTGCTCTCCAAGTGCCTCTGAGCAAGTCACTGAGCATCAGCAGTGGACTCTTGCACTCACCACAATAGGTATCTCCCACTGTCAGTGTTTAAAATGTCTGGAGCCCTCCCTCCTCTGCGTTTACTCCCTCTGGCACTTATAATTAAGGATGTGCTGTTAAATCATTTTCCTGCTAAGTAAAGGTTTGAAAATACCAAATGTGTCCAGAGGAGGATTTTCTGAGTGTTTTTATACCTGCGTATGCCTGTGGGTGGGGTAAGTCATCCTCAAAGTGCAGCTGAAGCTCAGGATGTTTACTGTATAAGTAGTGACCACTTTAAGGAGTACCCTGCAGTTCCATGAGTCACTAAAAAGGTAGTAGTTCTCATCCAGCCCCCATAGATTTGATGAGGTTCTGATTTGCTGAGCATATGCAGAATACAGAGTTGTATGGGTGTGAAATTGTGCATAGCTATCTGTAATGATGTAGCTGGTGTAAGGTACTTTGGGCTGCTGGGTTACCACATCAAGTAGTTCCACTTGTTTGATATCTATATATCAAATTTCTAAACTCCTACACTATGCAGATGGTGATAATAATTATTATTCTCTTATGTCTGTACATTAAGCATACATTTATATATGTATCAGGTGGCTGGCTTAGCTTAGCAAAGCAGGAAGAAACAACCTGGCTCCATCCAAAGGTACAATAAATATATCACCTACCAGCTTACCGTAGAGCTATTTGCCTGCCTTGGGATGTGTATTGTTTCCCTGCAGCCTTCAGTCTTTGTAGAGATATACCCTGGGATAATAGTGGGCAAAACTATGAGTTATATGTTAATTAGTGTGCACTTTTAGCATTTGTAGGTGGTTTCACTTGCCTCGAAACAAAGACAGACTTTCTTTCCCCTATTTTCTCTTGAAGCTAAGTTAACTTCCTGCTGCTTAGAGCTTCATAGTTACTGGAAAGTATTATCGATTTTCTCATCTGACACCCAGAATGTGAAAAATAGTATTTCCTAGTAAGTTGAATTATTTATACATGGAGTTGCGATGCACGCACTAGCGCCTGTTTCTTCAGGTCACGCTGGGTCAGCAGCTGAAAATATGAAAGCATTTAGTGTGTGTGTGTGTGTGTGTGTGTGTGTGTGTGTGTGTGTGTGTGTGTGTGTGTGTGTGTGTGTGTGCGCTTCGCCGCATATCAAATGTGCCAAGTTTACAACAACAGGGTTTAGAAGAAGATAATGTTTCTGCATGCTGATCCCTCTGTATAACTTGGCTTACTTAAAATAAAAAATTGTAAACACGTCAACATCCCAATAATCCCTTTCAGGCAGGGTCTCCTAAACTATAGTTCACAACCCCAGTGAAAAATGTGACTCAGTGTTTATGCCCTGCAAATACAAGTGCCACAGATACAATGCAATTATACAAATACAGTCAACAATGTTATAAATAATTTATACAAAAACCCCTAAACCTTCACACACAGGACAGTGATTTATGTTTTCCACATTGCTCTAAGAAGAGGCAAGCATAAACACCTCAAAATACTGAAATAGGAGCACAGTCGCCTTTTTGAATAAAATACTGTAATGTTATTTATTTATTTTATTTGAGGTAGGGGCGATTTTACTTGAAACTAGTATGTCTAGAAAATGCATTTCAATGGCATCACATCACAGCTGAACTGAGTGTTAATTCATGGACTCCACTTAAAAGCGCTGAATTCCCCCTAATGAGGCATTTAATTTAGAAGAGCTAGTATTGTCTGCCAGTCAGTAATAGTATTTTGACTGCTCTTCCTGTGAGAAATTAGTCTCTCAAATTGCCTTCACAAATACCCTTTTAACAAATCTGCATTAATTTGCAAATTGTCACAAGGAGTGTTACATTTATTGAGCATTCATACTGTTGAAGGACAATCATTAAATCTGAATAATAAACTGAATTACTAAGAGCTCAACTCTGTCTAAATCACAAGATGTCATTACTATTAACTTTATAGAGCACTTCATACACTGTATGAGAAGTCAAGAACAATTAAAGAGCATCACTGGCAGTTCTTAAGTCAGACCAAAATGACATTTTTGAAATTTGAGCAATATAAATATCCTCTGCTGACTCTTTGGGTGTCTTCATAGTGACACACTCCACCTTGTTTATTTATTAAATAGTTCTATAGCTATCCCACTTGTCCATATTTTATCCATTCATCCATTCTCTTGTGTTTATTCTTATCACAGTCACAGAGGGGCTGGAACCTAGCCCAGGTACCATAGGCCAAGAGGTAGGTATACCCTGGACAGGTAGATAATCTGGAGCAGAGTTAGCACAGACAGACATATAACACAGATTCATACCTATGGGCAATTCAGAATCATCAATTAACCTATCCCCACTAATTGCATATTTTTGGACAGTGGGAGGCAGCTGGTGTACCTGGAGAGAGTGCACAAATACAGGAGAAGAACACGCAAACTCCACACAAAAAGGCCCCCACGAGGTGAAGTCAAACTCAGAACCGTCTTGCTTCTTGCTGTGAGGCAAGAGTGCTAGTCTCTGTGCATAAAGTTTATTTTACTGTTGGGTCTGTATGATGTCAGTGATAGCAAACATCCCTAATATCGTTACAGTGAAAGAAAAACAAAAGATAAGTCCATCTATGAAATGTAAGTCCTTTTTTAAATGAGAATTTTCAACATAGCTTGTGTAAACATACTAGTTTGTTTTAGAAAGAATTCATATAAACAGAAACAGAATTATATTATACTGACGTTTTTCTTTTTTAAAGGGTCAATATAATTAGCCCCCTGAAAAACGGACTGTTTCATTGATCCATAGAACAAACCACTGCTGTGTAGGGATATGCCCAAAGCACATAAAATCAAGTTAAAAATAAAGGGTTCTCTTCCAATTTGCAGGTATAAAAACTTCTATAAAAAAAAGGGTTTGAGCTGTCACTTCAGAAAGCATCGTGCCAACAACAAAAGACGTCAGTTTAGACTTGAGGAAAAAGGATTGTTGATTCTCATAAAACAGGAGATACAAAGTGAATTACTGCATTTTCCAACTGTCAAGAACTGAAGTGAGTAGTAGGAAAATTTAAAGAGAGCCACACAGTACAGGACAAATCTGGCAGAAGTAGAAAGATTTCAAAGACTATCTGAAGAAAATTTGCGAGTGATGTGTCTAAAGATGTGTCTGAGAACAACTGCCAAGGCACTAGTGAATGTCTAGACAAGTCAGAAAACAGTCACTTGGACCCTGAACAGGAGTAGAGTACGAGGTTGTGGACCAAAAAAAAAAAAGAGACACCTTAAAGCCAGATTAAAGTATGGAGAAAGATTATGCATACTAGATGCAAGTCCTTTGGAACTCTTTAACCAAAGAGATTTTGTTAGGAGAAGAAAGGGATAGGTATACGTCTCAAAGAAGACAGTGGCGATGTCTGGAATTAGGAATATCATCAAGGTGGAAGAAATCATGACAACCACGTAAAAAACTCCTGGTGAAGAAGGCCATTAACTCTGGATGCACTTGAGAGATTTACCGAAGAAAAATGAGCTGGTGAAGCTTATTTCTATTTAACAGGGAACGTCAGGTAACATCTGTGAAATATATTTTAAAAAATAGCTAAGAAGAGCTAAGAAGAAGCTGTAATATCCCTCTTAATAATTAGTAATAAAAATAAAGCTTTGATTTTCATATCAAGACTTTGTGACCACTAAAATTACTCGGGGAAAGGGAAATGTATTGACGTTGTGTCCAAAAAGAGACAGCGATATTTATAATAAAGATGCATAAACATAAGCAAGAATCATAACCACAAACAGAAAACATCTACTGCACAATCTCACTGTTGACTGGAGACCTTTTCTTGTTGCAGCTGCAGACAAACTGTTTAGGAGTTGATGACAATGCAGACTTGACAGCTTGACATCCCCCTCCCTTTCCAACGCCTTCGATGCTTGTGCCCTACCGGGGATGATAGCAGTCAACTGGACCAGCACAGATGCTGCAGGACCGGATGTGCTGTCTACGCCGGCTCTCTCTTACCCTTTACCCGCCCTGTTGCTTGTCTCGTGTTTCTATGGTGTATTGATAGTCATGTGCTTTTGTGCTGAGGTGTTTTTTCTTTTATCAAACTGTTCTCCCACTAGGAGCTCAGTCTGAGTGGAGTTTTTTTTTCTCCTCCTCTTACCTCATGTAGTGTATTTTCGTTGTTTTTTTCCTATCAGCCTACCTTCTGACATGTCTGCCCAATGTGATGTTTGTGTAAAGTTGGTCAGAAGGTTCCTTTGTGAGTGCGCATGCGCCATTAGCGTGCTGCCTGCTGTAACCCCTAATTTCCCTCGGGATGAATAAAGTATTCTGATTCTGATTCTGATTTTTGAAACTGAATCAGGAGAGTTTTGGCCGATATCTTTGTTTCTCCAATATTCTTTTGAATAATAGTAAAGATTCTAATGATGAAACTTGCTTAGTTTCTACCACTTTCCATTTCTTTATTTCTTTAATGTGCTCCACGAGAACAAAACGACAAATGTCATTGATATGTCCTTAAGAGGACATACCATCTCACTCTTAAATGCGCCCAGACTTCATCAACATTACTTTGAAAGTACAAAGAATATTTTAGAACTAATGAAGCATCCATGTGTGTATCCATCTGTTTATTATTATCCACTGTCATTAGAAATTCAGAGCTCTTAAGTCTTTTGCACTGACATCCCTGCATTCAGTTTTAAAAATTACACTTTTGCTCCCTGTCTGCAACCAGGTAAGAGGATAGGAGTTGGGGCCATCATCTCTGCTTGCTTTTCAGTAAAAGTCACCACCCACCACTGATCCACACATGCATAATCAAAATATCTGTTATTCTGCATTTAAGGTTAAAGTTGCAGCTAGCTTTGGCAACCACGTTTTACCTATCGAATGCAATCTTTTCCATTTACTCCTCTTACACTCAGCCAGCCTTTGCAGACATTGCTTTTTATGTTTTGCAAGACTATCAAAAACTTTGCAGCTGAAATGGGTAGCTGTCCAACATGATGGAGATGAAAGGAAACTCTTGTGCCCACACTATGAGAGCGAGAGGTGTATGCGTGGAGGACTCAATCTGTGTGGCAACAATGGATTAGGCTTTAGTGCAGTAATGCATCTTCATTAAAGTCATTTTGCTGAAGTGGTGCTGGTGCTTTCCTACCTTTGCCTTATCCTTCCTCCTCCCTCTCTTTATTTTCCCTGCCAGTTTCTATTGCCGGCCCAAATTACCCAACATCTTCATTAATGTCTCATTACAGCTGAGTCAGCCACTGTAACCTGCTGCAATATATGCAGAGATGTAAGGCAGGGGACACATTTCCCCTGCTGTTCAAAATCCATTTTTTGCCTCCATCTTTCATAGATACAATAAACCAGTGAAAGTCAGTGCTTTTTGTAGTATATATGCAAATACTGCATTCTTTATATGCCAGCTATATAATGTATCATAAAGTACAAGGACAGGATTAAGGAAAATAGTCGTGAGTTTAACTTGTTTGTGTATTGTCAATGGAGATGACCACATATGATTTTTTTATTTTTCTATTTTGTTAATACCATTAAAGAAAACACTATACATTTTATAGACATAAATGGGCAATATAAAGCATAGAAGCATGAGGGTAAAAAAATGTATGCAAAAAATATCATTTTATGCTAAGCTACAAAGCTAACACACACCTTAATATAGGTTTAAATTACCCAGGCCCAAGACACCAGTGTGTACGTGGCCTGCTTTTGGGGCTCGTGCTCGTAGGACATGCCTGAAAAGCAGGGTAAGTTGAAAATCTTGTCTGATATATATTGTATAATTCAAAGAGGATGGAATATCATAAAAATGTATCATAGCTAAATGAGGCAATTCTGATTTTTGGACTCTTAACCAGAGATGGACAGCTTTCTAGTTTTTTGGCAAGTATTTTCAGACGACAACAACTAGAACTTGCAGTTAGAGAAACACACTCAGTTTCACAGATTGGGAGGACTTGTCTGCCAGGCAGCAGGAGGATTTGATGCTTATTTGAGAGATCCAAGGCTAAAGCTGTGCAGAGATAGACTTTTCAAGGTTCCTTGGGTGGAGAGCAATGGTTGAGTATGAACAAGCAGGTAGGAGGTGGACCAGCTGGGAGACGACAGGTAATTTTTCCACAGAGAAAAAGTTTTAGTGGATTCTGGGCGACAGAGAGACAAAAGCTCACTGCTTATGATACACAATTTTACTTATAGCGAAGAATTTTATAATACGTCCATCACTGGTCATTGTCAGTGAATGGTCAATATCTCGATGGCAACTCTACAACCTCTGGCCCTCTTTGGTGAAGTAATTTTCAGTAAAAGTTACTGCACACCACAACATGATATGTAACTCAGCTGAAGCAAAACTCTTCATGCTCATAAGAAAATGTGTGGCAACTTCTCTGTTAGGAATTTAGCATGATCTACCTTCAGAAGGAGACGTTTTATCGGATAGAAAGAAACAAGTCTGTTTGAAGCACGCTGCCAGCTCATTTCCAATAACGCCACTCCTACCATTTCTGTCTGTATCAGCCTTTAACCACCAGGAACTCTCAGGTCAGTCCAAGTTGACTGCTAAGTGCTGTCTGAGTTTTGACTCCGCATCCATGTTATGGCTGCACTTAGACAGCTGAAGGAGGCCTTTTAGCTGTAAACCTTTATTGAACTCTGTCTATAATACATAAGTTCAGTGAAGGATGCATGGTTGCATTTTAGTCTGTTAGCGCTGAACCTCATGAACCTTTTGAGTCATTCTTAACATGCATTCCTTCCTCCTGAGCCACACACACACACACACACACACACACACACACACACACACACACACACACACACACACACACACACACACACACACACACACACACACACACACACACACAGCATAAAGCAAAATGTAAAGAAATGAGAGGTGGCTCAAAAAAAAGAAAAAAAAGTGAAAAACTAATTAAACACATACATCTCGTTTCATTAAAGCTTCTGCAGAGTTACTACAAAATTTGAAAAGCAGTCTTTGAAAATTAAGATGATTGGATTCATAAGAAGCCTGAGAAGGAAGAGCATGCGATTTGGATAATATAATCAGCAGGTGCAGATACACGAGCGCAAACAAATACGGTGACAGTATCTCTCCTCAGTTTTTTTACACCTCTGATTGCTCTCCTTGGATACCCTATTTGCATCTTCGTGCCTCCTGCCAATGATGCAAGTGAAGGACATGAGAAGAGAGAGGCTGAGGCAACAGGCATTTAACAAAACGAGACATCCTTGCCTTGGATGTCCTTCGGCACAGCTCTGTCTGAAATTGTTTCATTATAGTCCAACTACAGCAGTGTCTTATGACACTGGAGCGTGCATGAAAACACATTTACTTGCACTTTAAAGTAAATGTGACACAATTTGGTTGAGCACGTCACCCATTGTAGTGAGTCTGGCAGCACCATTTCTGTCAACATGATGCATTTAGGAGCTATCCTTCAACAAGACATATTGACATTGATTTGCAGGTTACAAACAGGAAGATGGAAGACATGAGTTAGTGCAGTTAAAGCACTCACCAAGGCACTAACATGAACAACCAGCTCAGCTAATGTTGTGGGTAAAATTTGAGTTTCTTTGAAACAAGGGGTCCTTAGTTATAACACTGAGGCCCTGGAACAAAGCTAACTACAGTTTGAGGCTCATGTCATACCAAATAACAAAATAATCAAGTGTCTTTCCTGTGAACAGTTACCCCTGACTCTAGGTTAAATAGTTTCAGTCCATGTGGGCATTACTGGCTTCGGCTCCATTCTGCAGTTAGGTAAATCTAGCAAAATGATGAACAAGTTAATTTTCTCAGATAGAAGAGACATTTCAGTCAATCCGTAAATTTGTAGACACCTACACGCTCAAGCTACAAGCTCTAGTCAGGCTTAATAATTAGCACCTGTGTGGGCGTACTGTGGCTGCACTGGGCTTTTAAACTCAGCAACATCCTTAAAATGTTGTGAAGCTGTAACCAGTTGGTGTAGTGTCTTCTGTATTTTCCCCCAAACTGCTCATTATACCACAATGCCTGTTCTCTACAATAAAATGCCAAGTACACATGTACAACTGTCTGAGAGTCTTTTAAGCAAGGCCAAACAAGTGTTAAGACACATAACTCAATACAGAACAGAGCTATGTATATACAGCTGCTTATAGGGTAACAAGTATGTTTCTTCAAAGACAACAGTTTTCCTTGAATGCATTTTTTTAGCTGTGCTTTGTCCTCCATCACTTAATCACTGCTCTTCAGCTTCCCTAACAGGCTGCAAGGGTACTTTGTCAGTTCTGCTTTTAGATAAGTGGAAAATAAATATAGGAGATTATTGTTATTATTATAGTATTACTGGCATAGTCAGATGACTTGACGGTCTGAATGGAGAGCTCCCTCTGTTAAATTGTCACTTTGTCTGCATGGAGAAGTGCCTTAATTTGATTTAATTCTGATTTATCTCTCATTTTACCCGAGCCATTTGTTACACTGTAATATAGTGTTTTTATTTTTTAGAAATAAACCCTTTTCACTGTAAGAGACGTATGTACAAGATCCCGCCGTATCTGTCACTACATCAGATCAGTCATTTGAACTTTAATCAAGTTAAAAAAAGACCTTCATGTTAAGCTTTACTAATTTTTCTTATTTCACCTTTTAGTTGGACAACAAAGATAACAATGAGACACCATATTCATTGATTGGTGTAGACAGGGATGTTCCTGTCCCTTTCATACAATTTAAGCCCAAGGCATTATCAGCCAAAAAAAAAAAAAACTTTATCTTTTTCTTTTTTAAATCAGATACTGAAAAATACAAAAAAGTATTCATAATGGCTATTGTGGCTTAGTGGATGTGCTGCTGTAGAACATTGTGGTTCACCATCAATACTGCCATGCCTCACTGTCAAAAAAAAGAAAAAGAAAAAGTTCAGCATGTTCCTCTGCTATTCACTAGTCTTGCCTTGACAAGAAAGTGCTGGCCATTTAAAATATCCATGCTGTGTTGAACTTCATTATGGTTTCTTTGGGGTGGGGGGGTGATTGTGGCTCAAGAGTTGGGAGTTCGCCTTGTAATCGGAAGGTTGCCGGTTCGAGCCCCGGCTTGGACAGTCTTGGTCGTTGTGTCCTTGGGCAAGACACTTCACCCGTTGCCTACTGGTGGTGGTCAGAGGGCCCGGTGGCGCCAGTGTCCGGCAGCCTCGCCTCTGTCAGTGCGCCCCAGGGTGGCTGTGGCTACAGTGTAGCTGCCATCACCAGTGTGTGGATGACTGGATGTGTAAAGCGCTTTGGGGTCCTTAGGGACTAGAAAAGCGCTATACAAATACAGGCCATTTACCGTTTTATTTTATCCCTATCACAGTGAAAAGCTAACAGAAGTATTTTTATTTATTTATTTTTGCTTTTAAGTGATGAGGTTGAATAAGTCAACTTAATGAAATGGATGGATGAATCTGGACTCAGATAACAAACTATATTCTTTTAAAGAGAGGCCCATGGCTGCACTGATAGACTTCTCTGTAATAACTTCTGGGTCAGTTATGTTATTACTTAATAGCTGCCCTACCATCTGCAGCAATAAAGTGTTTCAGCAGCAGTGCCAGACGATCACTCATAGAGATATCTAATACCAGTGCCATTAACTGATCCTACTTATATTCCTAGTTCTTGGTTCTGTTATTAAATCCTGATTCGTTTCCTGTGTGAGGAAAAAAAGAAATACACAGATCTACAGTGATAATCTATCATTTTTAATACAATAAATCCAACATTGGCATGTTTGATTAACTTTCATGACTTTGGTTCCGATGGACTCTAAACCTGGTTTTAACTGGAACCAGTTCTTGACTCCCTTCCTTGCTCAAAGTTGAAATAACTAAAAGTGGTGAGCACAGAAATAAGTTGCTGAGTTGCAACATTTTCTGACACAGTGCTGTTTGCCAGCGTTAGGTAAAAGAAATGAGAACACTAACTGACACTCGGGGAAAGAGAATGAACAAAACTGAAAAAGTGGCCTTAAAAATCACATTACACGGGAATAGCGTTGCATTTGTGAACACAGCATAGAATATAGCACATTAGGTACATTTTTAGACTGTGAGTGCGTTTGCTCATGTGAAAACGTGCTCACTGTAGATATAAACGTACTTTACCTCTACACAGCTGTCGTCATGTAAGACATGGATTCTTAGTGGCCAGAGTACAGGATCCGTTTTGTCAGCGCTATGTAATGTTACTGAATTCACGCAGGTAAACTTCTATTTTGAGCTGTATTGGCAATAAAAATGAGAACCTTATTGATCTCTATATGATAGATATCTTTATGGTCAGAGTTGGTAAATGGAAGTTGTGTATGTTGAAGCAATGTTGTTGTTGGGATGTTGAATTGAAGCTGTCATACACCGACACTGTAATGACAGTCGAATACTGTGGAATAGCCAGAAAAATGGTTCTCCTCCATCTCTCCCCTGTCACCCAAATATAATTAGGCCACTCTCTCGGTTTCATTCTGTCTCTCGCCCTCTCTCCCTCTTTCTCTCTTTCTTGCTCTCTGACCTTAGCGTTACAAGCTACCACTTATTATCACAGACATACAGACACTCTCATCTCTAAATCTGGCAGGATTTATTCACTCTGGCAGCTACGTCTAAGACACTTTATCTCAAGGATATAATTGAGCTTTTTTCTTCCATAGTTTTCCAGAGACTTTAGGACTCATAACTCTCGTTCTCTTCTAAAGAAAGATCATAGCAGGTTTTGAACATTTTTTTCAGTACGTATTAAATTACCATGTTCCCCTGTTGATACCAACAAATATGCTGTGTACAGGCGAAAGATGTTCTTAAGTATTGCGAGTTTTATTTAATGGAAACTAAAGTACATTTTGCTTTAATAGATGATTGTTTAGCTCTTTTTTTTTCAACATTAAAGACCAGCTGTCGTTGTCAGCTGTGATGTCATGGTCTTGGGTCGGTGACCCAGTGTTTTTGGTTATGTACTTTTACTTTTGATAGTTTTGTATTTTCTAGGGTTTAGTGGTGTTCCCTCTGGTTGGTGTCTTCCCTGCTTGTGCATTCCCTTAGTGTAGTAGGTCTCTGAGTCTGTGTCATTACGTGTATGAGTTTCCTGTTTTACTTTGAAGGGCTCAGTCTTATGTCAGTGTGTTACGTTTCCCCCGCCTCGTCAGTTGTCATGTCTTCTAGGTGTGTTCCCCTCCTGTTTCCCATCCCCTGATTCCTGGTGTGTGTATTTATAGTGTGTGTTACCTCGTCCTCGTTGCTGGTTCGTCTGTGTTGTTTCCCCTCGGTCTCCCTGCGTCTCTCCCCGGACCTCCCTGCATCTTCGTTTCTGGTTTGTTTTGTTAGTTTTACCCAGTTTAGGTTCTAGTTTTATGTTCCCAGTGTTGTTTGTATTTGTTTAATAAATACTCACCTGCACCTGAGCTGCCGCATTTTGGGTCCTAATATATTCCACACGTCTGCCACACCGGACGTGACGTGAAGCTTTGTGTCCTTCCACCAAAAGACGTCAGAGCAGACACAGAAACACAGGACCACAAACGCTTTTCAGTGTTAGTTAGTTTTATTGCAGGAAGGTTAAAAACGAATCTGCAAATCAAAATCTTTACAACAGCGCTGTTTTAATCACTCTTATCAATCAAAAATACTTTGGATATTATGAGTCAAATCAGCATCAAGCTGCTGCACATAGCTATCCACTAAATTCCTATGAAAAACTACTAACCTCTTTTGGTCCATATTTACATCTCAAGCTCATTTTATCATTGTTATCGTTGTACAACCTTGTCTAAAAAAACTAAAAAAAAAAACCCCAACCCACTCTTGAAGATTTTAAGCCCATCTTTCCAAAACACTTCATCATAACACATGAGAAAGGCATGAATCCAAGGTTAGTTAGTAGCATAACTATAACCCTTAACAGGACTTCTCTCAAGGAGAAGCTATTTCCCTTTCACTCGCTATGCCAAGTTCAATTCCAAAACAGTCTTAAAACATAGTTAAACTAAGAGTTTAATGTCAAAGATGTTTGCATATACATGTCATAATTGGTTGCGTGCAGCTTTGAAGCAGGGAGAAGACCATTAGGAATATTGGGAAAATCAAAAACTCCATCACAGGTGACTTTTTAATCTCTGCATCATTACAGCTACACCTAATAACATTATGCAATAAAACTTTCAAAGGACATTTGCTGAAGTAGGAAGTGGAAGAAAGAACTATGTTCACTTAAATCCAGCTGCTACTGCTACGTTCTTAAACGAATGACTGTGATTAGTGATTCATACGTTGTGTGCTGAGTTGTGTAAAATGTCTGAAGAAAAAAAATATTTTATACAAGATGCTGTGCTTGAAAGCAAATCCCTGTCAGTTAAAAAAAATCAAGAGAATTGATTATTGATTTCAATCTGGAAATTCATACCTGCTCCTAACAGAGGTTGATGGATCTAATAGACTATGGAGCTGTGGTGTCGCCACAAGCATGCTTTCACTAAATAATATGACATAGTTAATGTATAACTTCATCATCATTTGCAGCAAAGTGTCAAGTTTGCCAACTCAGCACCCCAGACAATAAGGGCATTGAGGATAGGCTTCCCACATGGAAATGGGTGTTTCCGTTACAAGCAATTACGGCATTGATTGCTTTGTTTGGACTGTTTAGACTCATTAACCCCGGTGAGAAGATATGTGAATGTTTTTTTTTCTTCCTATCTGACATCCACAGCTCTTTTTGTAATAGATACAAATACTTATAGGAGTCTTTCATAGTTATTTCTGTTTTGTTCAATTGGAATACACACCAAACATTCCCATGCTGATCCATCTCATCTACTGCATTAGATAGTGACAACCTGGTATAACTGAGTGAGAATAATATTCAATGTACTGAAGTTAGTGGAAACTAAATAGTATAAAATTAATGATGGCAACGTATTGTTTGGTATAGTTTGAAGGATAGAAGACAAAATAAGAGACAAACTGCAGAAGAGTTCTAGAGACTTGATGATGTGCACTGAAACTGTTCTGGTGGCTTCCTGCGGTCCTAAACCTTACGCTAGTTTGTCCCCACATAAGGATAAGAATGCATTTATTGAGCTTCACGTGGGAAACTCATTATCTGCATTTAACCTATCATAAATTTTAGGTGCAGGGGGCAACAAGTATGCTGTACTCGAGGACCAACTCCAGATGTGAGTGGATGCTTCAGTCAACGATACAATGACAGGAAAATTAAGTCACTGGACCTCTCGGAGAAAGCCAATGCGAGCACAGTGAACATGCAAACTCCACACGTAAGTGTCCTGGCTCTTGAACCTTTGATCCTCTTGCTGTGAGGCAACAGTGCAAAAAATGCAGAAAATTATAGGTGAAAAATTCCCTGTAGTTTAGACAGACTGAGAAATTTGTCAAACAGATTAAAAAAGCTAAAGTCCAGGAGTCTCATGACCTATATGTTCATCACATAATATTACTGAGATTACTCAGCATCCCTCACAGTGGCTGCGTCTCCCCTCCGACTGCCACCGACTGCTAACTCTGCAGCAAAGGAAAATTTACTGTGGAAATCACAGTTTGAGGAGCTCATAAGGAGGAGAGGTTGTATCAAGGTGGAAAAGGGAGTACAAACCAATCGCCAGGAGCGTGTTGTAGTGAAATTTATATTTTAGAAATCTAATTTCATTTATCTGCTCCTCGTATGTAGGCGGGCTGAAATGTAGTTAGCTTTAACAAACCTCCAGGAAAGATTTTAGCATTAAAAATAAAGCGGCAAGGTGAAAGGGTAGAGCAGTGCCATGTACAGTAATGAACAGGCAGAGAACACACAGAGATATTGATTTGGAAAAAAAGCTGGAGTCAAACAGTGAGGGAGAGAGAGTGAGAGAGAGGAGGAGATCAGAGGTACCCAGGCACAGAGACTGGTGGCCTTGTGTGGGCGGATGGAGAACTAGAAGGTTTCTCTTGATGTTTTTGTTAAAGGGCACTTTTGTGATCTCTGGTCTCGGAGGAGTTTCTCACAACAAACCCCTTTTGCGCTGAAACCACTCAAACACTGGGTCATCGCACCGTTAGTGATGAAACATAAAACAATGGCTTCCTGACTGAAGCGCCGTTGTTGCTATAGTGATGAGTGAGCCAGAGCAGCTGAAAATCCCCTGGATGGAGAAACAGTAAATAATGTATTATCAAGGCACAAACTATTGCTGCTGCCGCTGCTGCTCTCTGCACATGCAAAGACTTCTAGGCACAAATTATTGGTGTGTTTGTGTGTAGCTGGATGATGATGTAGAAGAAGTGAAAGACTGTTGTTTCAGGTGAGTGTTTTGAAAATAACTTCATTAATATGGTAATGAAGACAAATCGTGCTTAATAAGAATTGATTGTTTAGAAAAGTATTTTTTTCTTCATTACAAGATTGCTGGATCCCTTAAAAAGTGACATGAACTCCCCAATGAAGAACAGCAACGCCTGATGATGACACTGAATGGAAAGTTTTGATCACACAGAGAAATATCATGGTTATCTGTTCAGTACATCACAGACTGAGCAAAGCAACAAATGATGCCCACAGTGGCAATGCAGAAAAAATGATAAAGGAGGTTGTTAACCTCATCAGCGACACACAAAAAATGATTGTGTAAAGTTGGTTTCGTTTAGCTCCTGATTTGAAATGATGGCAAAAAATGTCAGTATGCTGTTTCTACTGAGGCAGGTTCCTCAGTAATGTACCCCATCCCATGTTAAACCAGTGGATGCCTGCAGCCTGAACCCATAAGAATCAGCTGACTTTTTTCGACAATAATATTACACTGTTCAATGGACCAAGGGAAAAGTTTGCCTTCATGCCATGAAAGTGTTCAGAGCTGCAGGCTCTGGAAGTGCACATGGGTGGCTCAGCTTTTTGTGCTTTTTAAATCAGCTTTTTCCCCCTGTTTTTGAGCCTCACACACATTGACTTATTAAGACAGCTACATGGAAATTTCAGGACCAAAAAACACATTTAAGCTCAGATAAAAATCAAAACTCAAGTTTACCACCAAGTTTCAAAATCTAAACTGAAAAATAACGTTTTTATTCAGCATGTTTTTTTTTTCTATAACCAAGTCTGTATAAATGTATGGTCTGATAGTGATGCTCAAATTGGATCAATTAAATATTCCTGCTTTAAAGTGACTCAAAATCACTGCACAGTTTGTAGTAGACAGGCCAGTCTATTGTGCTCATTTCACGTTTGGCCTCTCCAAAGCATGAAATGCACACGCATGCAGAAGTTGCAGTACCTGCAGGGGGCGATAATATATTAAAGCCGAGAAGTCGCAAGTGAGCAAGAAAAGTATGAAGTACATTCCAGGGTCTGTAATTGCCAGAAATGATTAAGCTGGGCAGCTAATATGTATTTACATGTAAGTATGTTAATAATGTCTGTTTAAATGCTTCCCCGCGATTACTGAATTGAAATAAAATATCACCCTCTGCTGGCTCTCAGAGTCTGGCTCTAAATGTTCCTTTTTCATTAAAATTCCAACCTTTAAAAAATATTTTTCACATGGTGTTGTTAGAAGAAGTTGTGGTGAATTAAGATGCACATTTTGTAGTTCATTTTCTACATGTTATAGTTTCAACACAACGGACATCTTGCTTCACATTGTTTAAGACACTAGGTGATAAGGATACATCCTTATCACTTCTCCTACCCACCCTTCCTTGACCTTAATGACATTTTCACTGAGATCAAGGAAAAGCAGTTAGAAAAAGGAGACAGGAGAAACCTTTGGTACACACATCAGAATTCAGGTAAAAGGCAAAAGCAACTCCAAAGCAAGAAGGAAACACAATGAAATGCTAAACACAAAGGGCAGACATCACCATTTCCCACACATGGGACTAATAAAGGTTTATCTTATCTTATTTACACACACATCAGGTACTCGGGGAAGTAAACACATCTGGGAAAAATTAGGTATAAGTGAAAACAATTTGGTAAAATGACAAAATTTGAGACAAGACACAAAACACATTCACTAATAAGATAAAAACAGAAAATGACAAATAAAACACAGAGGCAAGACACACAAACAGCAACTTGAACATTAGGAACACCAGGGAGGCTCGAAATGACAAACTGGTGACAGTCTATAACAGATTACACAGAGTATAACAGAGTGATAGAAATAACAGTTGGTACTCTGATTGTTTGAAGTGTTTTCTGATAAAAACAGATCCAATTAAAAAGGACATTTTGGTTAAACTTTCAAGGGTCACATTACCAAATGTGTTATCGCATAATTAAGGTCTCCTCTTTGCTTACACCAGGTTTATCTTTTTGCCTTCTGTGTCAGACAAATAAAAACTTGTCCTTCAGCCCTAAACATTTCATGTAGCTCAGGAAAACTCTGGAAAAACTAAGGCCATTTAAAAGGTGCCAATTTTTGACCCACACAATACACCACCGTCATCCATTGATAGTGTGTCCATGTGTTTGATCGGTAGTATATGAACTGTAAATTTTCATAGCATGAAAGTTACGAATATGAAAAACAGATGACTGAGTGGGACAAGTGGGAACTTTACTATGTTTTATGGATTGTGACTTTCTGTTCTTAGAGTTCTTGGAGCATTACTGATGACTGTGCAAATAAAACACTGCATTTAGAGCAAGTTTTTTAAACATTTTTTCTTCTTTTCTCAATTTTTTCATCAAATCCAAAAGATAAATAAAACCCAGGTTTACTTGGATATTTATATTTTGAGAAGAAATGATTCAATGAGCAGTAATAACTGCTACTAAATGTTTCCGGTCGTTTCAGTAGCAAAGCTCTCATTGGTCCAAATGCTTTCCAGTCATTGGTTATGAAGGTCAAAGTTACCAGAGCCAGTTTGCTCAATAAAAACAAGGTTCCCTCCTCGGCCACAATTTTCATCTGTTTGATAGAAAACACTTGATTCTGATTATACCTTCAAATTGTGGAGAGATACAATGAGCACAGAGAGACAACAAACAACAAAACAGCCAACAGAAACACTTATCGGCTTAGTGAGTAAACACAAAACAGTAGCAGACATGCAACAGTGGATTGTTTTCCTCTATTAGTAAAGGATCAAGTCCAGTATATTAGTTTCACTGGCTTTTGTTTAGACAGTAGAAAAATGGGATAATAATTTAAGTCATGTAATAACGCAAATAATAAAAAAAAGCTGTATACTGAAAAACTTTTTCTGCATCTTGAAGCAAAGTTGGCTACGTTTCTAATCAGATTAGTTCTGACTTTAAATAAGAACCTTATTTGTTTTCAACCAACATTTAATTTATGAACATGCACATGCAAAACAATATGACCCTGGATTCCAGTATGATTGTCATGGCAAAGCAAATGAAGCAAAACAGATGAAAAAGGAACAACACAAAACTGTGCGAGCAGAAAACACAGCTCAGGCAGATAAGGCTCAAGCTGTCAGATCATCGCTTTTGAAGATTGTGCACCAACTTGAGTTCATAGTGCAGGTGAAGCTAGAAAGTGACTTTTGAGATTTCCTTTTATCTGAGCTTAATGCTTTCCTGGGTTAGTGCGTGCTTTTCTTTAATTCCTGGTATAAAACATTAACAGACAAACAGAAACACTGACTCAAACATGACCACACAAAGCACAGCAGAGCTGAATGTGTGCTGCTCTTATCTTGTGGATTAGAAACTGTATTTGTCCATTAACCAGGTTGAGAACTTGGTCTTTTACACTAAAATGTAACCATATCCAGATTCACACCCATTCCTCTATTTGTAGCTCCAGAAACGAGACCAATAAATGACGTTTTTAGGTACTTTTTAGATAGAAATGATGAATTAATCGAATGCTGATGTACATCTATGATTAAAGATAGAAGTCGAATTCATGCTCAAGCACGTGCACACATTTTTACAATGAGTAGGACTTATAAAAGAGAATGAGGAACACACGCAGCTTAACGAATCTGACAAAAACACTCAGGAAGCAAATCCATTGCCTTTGTGCATTTGAGACACAGTTTCAGCTACAGAGTTCTATGCTTGTGGCCTCTGGTCATTCAGGTCATTCACACCAGTTCCATTTCCACCCTACAAGTTTTCTTTTGAGGCAAATTTGTCGTGCTTGTGAGTCCTCAAATTTCTCTCCATATTTTCTTAACATCAAGGTAACCATTAATTTGTGTTTATTTTTACTTGGATATGGCTCATCTTGCTTGAACTATAAATAATCTGTTAGATTAAATCGCAGTAAATGCACCATGTTTTCTTTTTGTTACAGTTACCTTACTTTTGCTGCATAATTCTGTTGATCGCACAGCCTGCCACTTGTACTACGCCCTTGTGCTGATGAGGCTGATTGTAAAATATGAAAGGTGGTTGCAAAACAAACTCAAACCCTGAAGACTGACAACAGGAAAACATTAATAAAGTGAATAGGCTAAGTGTTGCATCTTTAGCAGTAAGATATAGTGTCAACTAATACAGATAAAATTGCAATAAGTCAAATCTTTGAACACCCCACACTGACACAGAGATTCAGATTTCATGGAAAACAGTACATCCTGGTGTTCCATAGTTATAATTGGACTGGATGTTAAGACTGTGTGTTGCCTTTGCTGTTTAATTGCTGCATAACTTCTCTCTCTCCCATGTGATCCATCTTCTACTCCTCCGCCTCACCAGAAGAAGCAATTCATCGCTCTGGCAACCGAGCAATGTTTTCATTATCAGATGCCTCCTCTCCCTCTGTCACTGGGCTAAAGACGGATGTAGGGGTCATCAACAGGAGATCAACCGCAGTATCGCCAGTCTTCATCTTTTGGGAGTTTAGTTGAGCAGCATAATGTCCCTGATAACTTTTTTCATCACTCTACTACTCTACTGCATAATCGAACAAAATTTCTCCCTCCCTGTCCTCTCTCAGCTCCTAAAAAAACTTAATTCCAGTCCTCTTGAGCATAGATTGGATCAGTGTTTTGTTATGCTTTCATTTCAGTTTTGTCTCACTCAAGTTTTTGTCACTCATGGGAAGGAGACTTGGCATGCACTGTAATGCATATAGCCACATGCACACAGTGGTATCCTTTTTCTGCTGCTTTCAGCTGCAGGTGCAGAGGAGATTCGTGGGAAAGGGCAGTAAATTCCATTTCACTTCTCTGTGTGTTCCCAAGTATGGTCCAAATCAGTACCTGTCAATATACCCTCTGCTTTTTGTGAGTTTTTTATGATCTTACAGGTCAACATTGAAACACTGAAGAGGAAGCAGAAAAAAAGTATGTACGCATTTTGTCTTCCCTGACAGAAAATTAGGGGTTCAAGACAGAAAGAGAGCGGGAGAGAGGGAAAAATCAGAAAAAAAGACAAGACTAAATAAAAATAGTTTAAATATTCATGTTTCTTTAGATGATTTATTCATGGGTAGCTGATATTCTCAGTTATTTATAAAACTGCTTGTGTGCCACCATTGTTGACAGAAGTCTAGCTGCTTTGTGTTCATGGAGGAAGGACACAATGGAAAATTGAACATGAAACATCAAGCATGAGCTCAAATGATGCCAGAGTGAAGGCTAGCTGTGACTGAATGTCAGCTGAGGAACACAGGAGCAAATTTTCTTAATGTGTGTGCATTGCATGCCACTGCTTTTCCAGCAGCTGCTGAGTTACTCAGTATTTATTCTTATCCATGTTTCTCTCCTGGCTTAAGATTTTGACCCCAGTTTCAGGCTGATGACGGGCATTGACCCCATGAATCCCCCGATACCGGCTTGGGTTTGGTGAGATCATCCACTGCAAGGACTGTGCAATTTTTTTCCCAAACCCCTGGTAAGTGCTGTTGTAAGTTAACTGATATAGGCATCACAGAAACACTGCAGCCAAACCTTATTCAGTAGCCCTCAAGCACGTTTTATTTAACAGTGAAATAGTAGACATTATCTATCTGTGTCCTTGTCCTCATGCTGGGGCTCAGGACAAGCACATACGCACAGTCAGATACTCTGTGACAACAAAGAGGAAGTGAGTATTCTTTCTTAATATTACCTTCAATACCTGCTCTGCCCAGCAGAGCATGGCCAATCTGCATTGTGTAATCATCACGAAGGAAGGGAAGAGAAAAATTAGAGGTGGTGTTAGGATGTCTTAGGATGTGTAGGCATGCAAATGACCTTTATGAACACAGGGACCACATGGACAACTATCTACCTACAAAGGAACCTGGATCATCCAAAAAGGTGAATGTTTGACCCTTTTTTTTTTTACATAGGTTTTAAATGTTGCACCAACATCTGAGGAGGATGGTGGTTTGTGGTAACTAGAAACTTTAAATTCAATGTGAAATAAAAACTTTTACACTTTATTTTTTTTCAAAATTCTTGTTCTGGTATCTTTGGCCTCTACAGGTGCAGAATGGTAACTGTGTAATCTTTTCATTATGTTATGAAAGAATAGAAGATTTCCGCTTGGAACACAGCAAGCTTTCCACCTGAACCTTTTATAACCAGGAACATATCGCTTCTGCGATTTAAAGATGGACAGCAGCACAGTCAGCGATGAATAAATAATAGCACAAATACAAACAGCAAAATAGTGAAAGTAAGCGTCCAAAAAAGTTAAACGTCAAAGCTAAGAAAGCACAAAGCTTCAGATACAAAATGCCACACAACAAAGTGAACAAAGACAAAAATGTGCATTATTGTTGCTGAAAGCACAGCTTGTTTTGTATGCATAGGAAACTGTAGTTGTCTCCATTTTACGAGCGTGCCCCTATCCCATTAACAGTGACAAGCTGCGCATGGCAATTGTGTATAAACCTCTGGTCTTTGATGGTGAGCTGGTGGGACACCAGCGTGTGAGCCAACCTGCCTTACACTCACTTTCAATGCTCAGGTATGGTCTGCAGGTAACATTAGCAATTAGCAAGTAAATGACCTTCAGTGATTTTTCACTGAAACAGATGAGTTTCCTCTTTCTAACCACCTTGGCCAACATGTGTGATGTAGATAAGCTGGAGTGTGTAAAAGTTGTTAACAACACTTTTAGTACAGTACATCAGCAAGGAAAGCTCTGACGGTGATTGAAAGTGAACCTCAGCTCTGACCATGTCCTGTCTAATAAAACAGGCAAGTTGCCAAGCTGCAGGCTCAGCAGCGCTTTCAGATTACCGTCGATGAGAAATCACTTGGATGACTCAATGTAATAAATGTAACCAACTGTTCAAAAAAGAATTTTTATTCCCCCTAATAAATATTGACAGTTAATCATGTCACACACGGTTCAAGTCTTTTAATTTGTTATTAACGTATTTAAATGAAATGTCTCGGTTTGCCTTTCTGTATAGGTCACTACAAGCCGCTCGAGCTGACTACTACAGTCTCAACAACAACATCAAATGAAAGGGAGACTCCAGGTGATGGCAACATCAGGGCAAATGTTTCACATTATATTAACACATTTTCCCTTGCAAAGAAATGAAATTAGAAAGTAGGTGATATGAAAGTACATACTGGGAGCGGATTTCTTATTACGGTTCATACTAATAGCTTTAATTTTTAATATCTCTGACTGTACAGGAACATTGATAATAATATTACAGAAGCAAGGTCAAGGCTGCACAATTGGAAATTAGGACCTCCGAGTCTTACATTTTCCCACTTTTTGTCATTATTTGACCTTTACACTCACTTATTATCTGTATGGAAATTAGAGTTGGACAACTGTTTCAAAGGAAATTTCAAGTAGAAGATAAGATAAGATAAGATAACCTTTATTAGTCCCACACGTGGGAAATTTGTTTTGTCACAGCAGGAAGTGGACAGTGCAAAAGTTATGAGGCAAAAATTTGAATACAATAAGAATAAATACAGTACACAACTGTACAGAATAGAATAAAATACTATATACAGTAGAATACAATAAAATAAATATACAATAAGATAAAAATAGAATACAAATACTATATACAACTGAGTAAAAATACAACGATGACAGAAAGGATTATTGCACTTAGTATTATTGCATATGTATGGATGTGTGTGCTTGATCAGTTAAAGTCTTTATTATGGAGTCTGACAGCAGTGGGGAGGAAAGACCTGCGAAATCTCTCCGTCCCACACCGTGGGTGCCGCAGTCTCCCACTGAAGGAGCTGCTCAGTGCTGTCACAGTCTGCTGCATGGGGTGGGAGATGTTGTCCATCAGGGATGACAGCTTAGCCGCCGTTCTCCTGTCACTCGGTCGGTGATGATGCTGATTGTAACAAAAAAATTCAAGAAAAGAAATTCAAAACCAGTATTGGTTTGTACTGTAACTTGAATTTCAGTAAATATTTCAAATTTGTTCAATATCATATAATTAACTCAAAATCCATCCTGAACAAGCATTTCCTAAAAAACACATTCTGCACTCACGCTTTTCTTTCACACTTGCATTCTGTAAATAATTCAGCGTAATCCTGTTAACTTCCTCCGGGAGAAACTTTTTCTCTACTGTCTATCTGAGGGCTCCTTTCAAGGCAGCCTCACATGTCAGATGGAGAACACATTTCCAACCTTATAGACTATAGTGAGAGCGCTACACTACAACCAGCGTGGGAGTATGCCTTTGATACCGATGTGTGTTTGAGTTTGGTGTTCACCCCTGGTATAAAGCATCACTGACATGGTTTAATACAGAAAGAAGTATTGGTACCACTTTACAATAAGGATCCCCTTATAGATGCTAATAAATAGTTTATAGCTATATTATTAATTAATTTGTAAATGCTTTATAAACCATTATTAATGGTTTATTATGCATTAGTTAAGGGTGAGAAAGAGGAAAAAAACTGACCGGTTTCTTGCCAAATAGTGAGCCAAATGTGTTCACCTATATATTTCATCTAGAGTTGCTATATTAAACATTTCAGACTAAGTTACTATCCTGTAAGCACAATCAGCATTTGTAAACATATTTTTTATCATATAAAATTGTACTTCAGAAATGCATTATAAATATCCACAACTATCAATCGGAGCTTTGTTGTAAAGTGTAAAGCATAACACCATTTATTAATCACTAATAAACATAAATGACAAAAGAGAGTTTTGTTGTAAAGTTTAAAACATGTCAACATTTATTAAGGACTAATAAACATTTATAAATGCCAAATGGGAGCCTTATTGTAAAGTGTAAAGCATAACACCATTTATTAATGACTACTAAACATTTATAAATGACAAAAGATAGCTTTGTGGTAAAGTTTAAAACATGTCAACATTTATTAAGGACTAATAAACATTTATAAATGCCAAAAGTGAGTCTTAAATGTATAATGTCACCATTTATAACACTTAGACCTAAATTACAATCAGTGCTTGAAATAACATTTAACTACTGTCAAAAATGGCAATGTATTGTAAGAGTAACACATGTAACATTAAATGTGTTTTTTAAAACACCAAACAGTCACCCACTCCAAAAAAAGTTCATGCCAGACTGGTTCAAACTGGAAATATTTTTTGTATGTCCTTAAATAAGCGTCCCAGTGGTCCATCAGGGTGTCGCGAACCAAGCCAAGATGACCACTCAAGAACCATCAGGTGTTCCTCCAGCAACTTCTCAGTGCGATTTCCTCTTAGTCTACGGACATGTCCTTTGATGGTCATCCAAGCCCTTTCGATATGCTGTGTATGACTGCCAGATTGAGGATCTACAAACCACCTGCTGTGATTTACAGTGTAATGTCTGTACCCTATGTTTGTCAAAACATTTTTCTAGGCTCTCCACTCATCACTGATAATGGCACTACCCAACTTAACATGCTGTCTGATCAGAGGAACAAGGTGGCGCCTTGATCGTTTTTCAACAAGTTTTAACACGAGCCTTCGCCTTTTGTCTTTAATTCCCATCATTCCAAATACCCATTTCTTCCTTTTCCATGCATTTCCAAAGCGTCCACGTGCATACTGAAAACAAAAAGAATAAAATTAAACAGAATTAAAATGAAAAAGAATAAAATTAAATATCTACAAAGAAACATTCAAAAAGATGGTTGCTTCTACTAATTTTTTTTACTTATGGTAAAGGTTTCCATGTTTAGAGGACACAGTCAGATCTGCATTGATTCTAACAAACCTGTCTGAGAGTTTACCAACCTTTCGCTGATGACGGAGACAGCTTTCATCTATAACCACAAATTCTCTGTCACCACCAAGACGGTGTCCATTGTTTATTCTGTGTCTTTTAATTGCACGTATACAAACATGTCGAATGTGTCTTGCCATGCTACTTAGTGTTCTGGAGCTGCCAGCCACTTCATCATCGATCATATCTACTTGTCTGAGCCTGAGCCCTTGTGAAAATCTGTGATAGAAATTGAGGCAATTATTACTTACTGAGGCCCTAATTTTATTTCACAAGTCTCGTATTGGTGTTCAATTATGAAAGGTGCATTGCTATTAATGTCTACATCTACATATACCTGTAAATGAACTTCATCCAACTGAAAAGAGATGTTTTTGATTTCTCAAAGAGGGAGCCAGTTCTAATTGTTCTGGAAACTCTCCTATGACTTGCTCTTTTGCAGCACCTGAGAACATATCAATGAGTTAAGTAAAGAAATGGACCCTTAAACAAGAGCATTAATTGAAAAGATAATCACAAAATTAAGTATGAAGAAAATAATAATGAAAAGAGGTTAATGCTCCCTCTTGCATTGATAACCGAAATATTTTGTTATATTTACTACATGCACTACATTATCATGCATTATACATACCACATATATTGGTCTTTCTTCACCACGGAAATCATTTTCATCTTATGGTGACAAACAGGACATCTAAGCTTCTTTTTTAGCAGGTGTTTCTTCTGCAGCCATTTAATGAGCCTTAGTGCCTTATATTTAGTTTGTTTTCCTTCTATTCTGGCGCGCAATCTCATTCCCAAAGACATTCTGGTGGAAAAAAATGAGTAATTTATTTTATTATCACCTCGAAACACCGTAAAATACTCTATGGGAGTCTAGTGCAAATCGGTTCAGAGTTAAAGAACTTCACATGCTATATAAAACAAGCCCTATAATCAAAAATAGTCCCACGCAAAAAAGAGGATTGTCTCACCTGTTATAATGTATCTCCGACTTTCTTATGTAGATCTAACCCGCTGGATTCATGCTAAAGAAATATGTTCTGCTGCCAAAGGGAGGGAAAACAAATTTAATTTAAACGCAGAGGAGCTTATACAACCATCCAATCACAGTTAACTTTATTAAGGAAAGCCCCTCCTCTCAGAGCGCGACAGGCAGTGGAGCGCTCTGGAAGGTCAAGCCAAAGGGGCACGAACAGACACACTGAAGGCGCTCGTTCAAGTTGCTGCGCCATGGATGGAGCAGAAGATAAAAATTTGTGTGCGTCTGCGACTTACACAGTTAGCACACGTTCGAAGAGATACAAAAAGCAGAGACTGGATGATCTAGATTGCACTAAGCCAACGACTTCAGCAGTTAGACATGAAGGTGAGTATAATGCTAGCTAGCTAGCTACCGAGCCATTTGGCTGCTAGCTACAGTGGCTAACTAACATCACATAACATGTGAATAGCTCTATTACTATTGGTTATTCCAAACGATTGATATCACTTAGTTGTATATTTTTAGTTTTGTTTATGTGCATCATTAAATTTATATTAAACACCCTGGTAAGGCAGTACACATAAGAATTATTTGCCTTGTTTTAGAAATGTCTGAACCACCACATGTGTATATAACATAATTTTTACAAAGTGGCTTTTTATAAATTCAAGTTGTAACCGTTTTTAATCAATATTTTATTTGAGTTTCCCAAGTTTAGATTATAAATTATTTTAGTATTGTAATTTAATAATTGTTTGTTCTTTAGATTCTTCTTCTAATCCTGCCCCTACTGCAACTGCCCTTCTTAACAAGGAGCGAGAGAAACTGACTTTTCTTAAGGAGGAACTGGAGCGCGACACCCTGATGGACCACTGGGACGCTTATTTAAGGACATACAAAAAATATTTCCAGTTTGAACCAGTCTGGCATGAACTTTTTTTGGAGTGGGTGACTGTTTGGTGTTTTAAAAAACACATTTAATGTTACATGTGTTACTCTTACAATACATTGCCATTTTTGACAGTAGTTAAATGTTATTTCAAGCACTGATTGTAATTTAGGTCTAAGTGTTATAAATGGTGACATTATACATTTAAGACTCACTTTTGGCATTTATAAATGTTTATTAGTCCTTAATAAATGTTGACATGTTTTAAACTTTACCACAAAGCTATCTTTTGTCATTTATAAATGTTTATTGATTAATAAATGGTGTTATGCTTTACACTTTACAATAAGGCTCCCATTTGGCATTTATAAATGTTTATTAGTCCTTAATAAATGTTGACATGTTTTAAACTTTACAACAAAACTCTCTTTTGTCATTTATAATGTTTAGTAGTCATTAATAAATGGTGTTATGCTTTACACTTTACAATAAGGCTCCCATTTGGCATTTATAAATATTTATTATTCATTAATAAATGGTTTTATGCTTTACACTTTACAACAAAGCTCCGATTGATAGTTGTGGATATTTATAATGCATTTCTGAAGTACAATTTTATATGATAAAAAATATGTTTACAAATGCTGATTGTGCTTACAGGATAGTAACTTAGTCTGAAATGTTTAATATAGCAACTCTAGATGAAATATATAGGTGAACACATTTGGCTCACTATTTGGCAAGAAACCGGTCAGTTTTTTTCCTCTTTCTCACCCTTAACTAATGCATAATAAACCATTAATAATGGTTTATAAAGCATTTACAAATTAATTAATAATATAGCTATAAACTATTTATTAGCATCTATAAGGGGAGCCTTATTGTAAAGTGGTACCGAAAAATTTATTATACACTAAATAAATTATAAATTCTTCACTCTGCACCTTTACACAAGCACATGGATAAAAATCACTGTAACTTAGTAGCTTATAGACATTATTCTATCAATAAGACTGGATGAGAAGTTGAGCTGCTAACTACTCAAAGTCACAACACTAGAACCTGTCACAAACGCTCACGGTGTTAGCTTGCCTTTCTTTACCCGGGGTGATTACTTTTACGCTTTATCTCCTTTTTTCCCTTGATGTAGGCTTGTACACGACCATATCCATGCCAAGTCATCAAGACCTCTGTTGCTAAGATAGCTATTCTTGAATTCAACTCCATAAGAGTCTCTTTAGAGTGTACATGACAAATGAAGTACAAAAAATCAAAAAGCCTAGACGCTAAAGAGAGATTAAAAAAAGTTGTATCAGGGATTCAGATGCAGTTCAGTGTGGACAGATGGCACATAGACTGCTAAGGTTGAGGACTCCATCTCCAAAGGGCCACTCACAGTAAAAATGTAAGTACTCGTTCTACTTGTAAAGCACTCTGGATGAAAGCATCCACCCAGTCATGTGTTAAGATATAATGCAGCACACCCATTAGGTTCCTGAGCAAATCTCTGATGTTAACCCTTCCCTCTAACTTCAGAAATAGTTTTGATATTTCCTGCTGCAATTTCATTCCTTCTCACCTTTCCTTATCATACCACCCATTTTTTTCATCCCTCTCCCTTTATGTCACCTTTAAGGCAAGCAGTGCCATAGATGAGAGTGGGTTGGCTTCAGAGGAAGCCAATTTACTTGGAACATAAAAGAGTAGCACTTTTCTTTTCATTTGAAAGATGCCGCTGTTGCATTCTACAATAGACTGGAAGGCTGTCAAAACTGTCCTTTGAAACCAATAAGAAGACATTTCTCAGTAGCAGACATCTTTAATGGGAAAAAAAGGAAAAATTCAGGCTAAATATATGTCATTTCAGGGTATGGATTTAATGCAGCAATTTTTTTTTCTGAACAGATGGAAAAGCATTCACCCAGAACCAAACAAAACTATCTGAGGAGATTCTTTTGGCTTGGTAGTAGAGTTTCTGCTATAATTGAAGCCATTGAGGATCTTTAAAGGGGGTCACAGCGTGATAAATCCTCACCAGTGAAGACAAGTGCAGGGGTTCACAATTGAAGCTGACATGTAGCTTTCCTTAAATATACCTTTCAGAAGCAGAATCAGAGAGTATTTGTTTATGGTGGTCGTGTGAGGATACAAAAATAGATAAACAAAATTGAAAACAGACACAAAAATGTTGTTTTCAAAAGGATGTTTTTTCCCCCCATGCGCTCTGTTGTTTTTTTTTGTGAGGACGATTGTGAGTCATTGTGCTATTTCCTAAGCTCTTGGTTGTGTGTCCAGCGGGCAACATCGGTGTGTGCTGGGAATAGAGAGCTGCAGGTTACATATGGCAGCTATCACAGGAAGCAGGACCCCTAGCGACTCCACCTGGAACATTACATGCAGCTTCCTCCTCACTGACCTTTAACTGCACTCAGCATCCCGCGCTCTCTTGCCATCAGGCACTCTGTGTAACTTTACCCCCCCCCCCCCCCTTAGCTTTGGTTTTCTCTTGCTTAAACAAAAATAATTTTATAAGAACTAGTAAGTTTAAAAGAGAAATGCTATTCTGTCTTGCTCATTCATGCATCCCTCCATCCATCCATTGCACTTATTCAGCTGAGGGTTGCAGAGGGGCCTGTCATAGGGCAGGGGGGGTTCGGTGAATATTAAATTTACCTTATGTGAATTTCACCTGTCATCACTTGAAGTGTTTATTAGCCTGTTGACATAGTTTTTTTTTTTTTAACTTGATTAGACTTTAAGGGTGAAATGCCAAAACTCTATATAGGTTTCAAAAAATAATTGTACTGAATACAGCATGGAAAGCTTTTGAAGCTCCAGTGGGATATATGTGGAGTCTGATAACAGCTTGCATGATTAATAATGAGAAAAACATATATATCTTGGCATATGATGTTAGAAAAAAGTGGATTCTCTGACCTCTGTACCCGATCTCTCATCTCTGAATGATGCAAGTGGCTTGAGGCTCCATTATAAGGTCTTAACAAGCACATCCAAATACCCAACCTTACTATTGTCAGTTGAGTTGGATTGCAGGTAATGTTGACATAGAGTTTAAGAGAAAAGAAATATGACAAGTTTTTTAAAAAGACTATAACTACTTCTGCTGTATCCTTTGTTTTGGTTTAGACATGGACACAGAGAAGCTGCATTCAGCTTTTATGCTCCTTATATCTGGAACAAACTCCCAGAAAGCCTCAGATCAGCTGAAACACTCAGTTTATTTAAATCCAGGTTGAAGACTCACCTGTTCTCAGCTGTATTTGAATAAAACACCAAATCCACACTTTTAAGCTTCAATTTCAAAACTTACATTTTAACTACTGATTTTATCTACTGTTCTGATTTTATCTACTGTTTTTAATCAATTTTAAATCATGCTTTTTATTTGTTTTTGTTCTTTAATGTCTCTGTAAAGCACTTTGAATCACCTTGTTGTTGAATTGTGCTATATAAATAAACTTGCCTTGCCTTATTTACAAGACCAACCGTGTTGGTGAACTATTTTATTAAGTAGTTCTAGTTTTATATTTAACCTCCTAGGACCTGGAATCCACATATGTGGACTTCACATTTTGGGTTGTCTCGACCAAAATACTACATTTTGCTCTACAAGGGCCTGATATCCACTTACGAGGATGTTATACTGTCACTGTTCTATCGAAATTTAAAGTGAATGTCCCCATATGTGGATCTCATTTTTGTCACAAACAAACATCAGGTTAAAAAAAAATCAACAAAAAAAAAAATCACGCAATTTTTTGGTTTTTACATTCGTCAGGTCCCAATCAGCCCAAAGACAAATTAAAAATGCATGCCATGAAAGAGTTCGGGTCTTAGGAGGTTAAAGTTTATTAATTATAATAAATATTGAAAAAATACACTAACTAGTTAAACAGTAACAGCAGGACTTCATTAAGGCAGTGATGAAAATGTGAAAGTACAAAGAGCATGCTTTTTGTCTTCCTTCGTCTACACGGGAGAAACATAAGGCTTGTTCAAACATTGTCATTGCATCTTTTTTGTTTTTGTGTATGGCTGGCACACACACACACACACACACACACACACACACACACACACCCTTTTCCACTCTAGCCCTTTAGTGCTGAAGACCTACATTTCATTTACTGCATTGGGGAATTACACTGAGTGTCTTTAATGGCCCTCACTTCCTCTGGCTGCCCCCCCCCCTCATACTTTTTCTTGTCAAGCTTGTCTGCTTGTAATCACCCTCAAGTAAAAGCCAAAGATGCCCTTTGAAACCATCTTGACTATGTGCCCCTAGTATGGATTTCATCCTACTTTCAAAGCCAAAAGTTCAGTCACAGTCGTAGCGTGTCTGAAAAAAACATTGTATTTTAAGTTGTCTATAGAATAAAAAAGTCATAAAATGTGATATTACTACCTTCTTGTCCTTCTATATTGTTCTCCTTGCTCAGACAAACTTGTCAGAATTTGTAATTTAATGCTGAATCGTGCAATAGATAGCAGCATGTTTTAGCTGACTGTAAAATAAAGGCAGGCAAAGTATCACCTTGCTGCTGTCCTAGAGCTAGTGTGTGTGCGTGTGTGTGTTGTGGCTTTGAGTATGAGGCCGAGAGCAGCCGTTAGTGTGTGCATGTTTCAGTTTTAATGCCATCATCATCTCCAAGGTCAGTGGACGGAGGCATTTGGGCCATGCGCCAGAGCAAGCTGTGACATGAGTAGGACAGAGCCATAAAGTACATTTGATGCCTTTTACCATAACTTTGCTACAGGCTCTTCAGCACTAAAGCTACAGGACTGGATAATAGCTCCTCTTGGGCCCATAATTCAAAATTTCATGTCCAACCCTTTGAGTACTGAATGAAAAATGTACTGCACTTTTTTCTAATTTAGGAGATGACTGATGGAAGGCTACAGCTTTACAACCATAGGGAAGCGATTTTAGTTGTGTACATGAATGAGTACTTCATTTAAACTCTGCTTGAGGTACTTTCCAAATAACTGCTAGATCCAGTTTTTCTGTGTGTCAGAAATCAAGCATCAAGTATAATGTAATGATGGTTGCTGTAATCATGTCATTTTAATTTCCATCTTGTTTGCCTATGACACATGTATACAGTGCAATCAACCATAGTCATAAGAACCATTTACGTTGTTATATTTCAATCCTTTTCTTGTCTAAACCAGTTAGAATTTGTTGTTACCACTGGCATGCTTTGTGTTCATGCTGCCTTTTAAAAAATGAAAGAGGTGCTAAGATGATGTCATATAGTCTGACTTTAAACTCGTTCATTGGACAGTGGTGCGTCATTCTGCGTCATTAGGGCCACGCAGACCCAAATCAAATTCTAGTGACTCACAGCAACTCATGCAGCACTTTATTGTGCCTTCTGTGTTTGTTTATTTTCTCCAGAAACAGCTCATGAAAAAATAATGTGGGAAAGAGCAAGGACTGCAACTGGACCAAATATAATATGTCATAAATAATGACAAACAGGACAAAAAAAGGCATACTGTGGCTGAATAGTTACTGTTCGCTTGATGTGTTCGACTCGGTTTTTTAAGATGGCGCTTGACATTTTGTAGAAAGCCTCATATTAGACTACACGCCGTTGGAGCAGTATGGGGCGTCTGTATCCAGTAAGGGTCCTAAGGCTAGACCCCCTATGCTAAGCGAGCCTACCACAGACATGAGCGAGACAGATAAATATGAAGGCATGCCGGCTCGTCGCCCGGATCAACAAGGTCAGTGTCAGGTGTTGAGGAACCAGGGCACCCTGACGAGAAGGGTGGAACAAGAAGGCATCGGTGGGCAAGAGACAAAAACAGGGCGTTGTTGGAATGCTACTACGCAAGTAACCCTGGCGGAAGGGGCTACATGAATAGGATGAGGGACCTATGGATTCCTCGATACCCAACATCCACAATGACGGCGAAACAACTAGTAGCTCAGTGTTCCAACATTCTTGAAACCTGGACCCCCCCGTAGCCGGTTACCAAGATTACGTGAAGTACCCTCAGAAGATGATGCAGCACTACGGACGATACCTACAGCCACGATTACCGACACTAACAAGCTGATCTGCAATACGCAGCAGTGATCAGTGAGATGCTTGGCTACAAGTTGAACAGCCACAAGGGGCAGTACCCTCCATGGAGAAGGAGGCTAGAGGCTAAATACAGACAGACAGACAGACTATGCTGAGGTGTGCTGACCATTTTCTGAGTGTTGCAAATGAACGGAAAATCAAAGACAAGCTAACCACGAAAATGGGTTCGTCAGAAGGGAAGGAAAGGAGGTGGAGAGGGGAAGAAACTGAAAAAGGAAGAGGCCATTATCAGAGATAGACATGTAGCTACATACTGAAAGGTAAGTCTCAGACACCAGTTTAGACAAAAACATTGCTAAAATATAATATTCTTATGTTCAATCTCAGTAAATGTTTTCTGTGACACTTGAATGTAAACACAATTTAAACATTTCAGAAAAGAATAGCAACAAAGAATTAGAAGGCATGCATTTTAATTAAATAACAAAGCAATACTTTAGTGTCCAACAGTCAAAGGAAAAAATACAAATTATTGCATAACATGGCTGAAGGACAAAAAGTCTTATAATCAACTAATTTGTATATAAGTCATTATATCATAACATGATGGTTTATATTATTGGCTAAACTTTTCCTGAGCAGTTTCATTTCATAATAAATAACTAAACCAGAAATATCAATGTGACTCTTTTTGTCCAGCCCAGCTTGTTTAGCATGCAGTTCATTCAATATAGACTTAACCAGCCCCTCATATCAAGCATAGCAAGCCTGATCTCTCCGAGATTACATCAGTCCACTTTTATCTTTGCAAACTCAGTAATGTCCTTCATGCCTCTGACCGTCAAAATGAGAGGACCAACCTCTCTCCGACCGGGAGGATTTGATTTTTATGCTAGACATGGATCAAGGCGATTATGTCTGTAATATAAAAGGGATAATATGAAAAAATATTGTTTCATGTTATTGCTCATACTATATTTCAATCATGATATGGTTTAAGGGAAGTCTTTTATAGAGGGGGGCTAACAGCAGATTAATAAAGTATTCTGATTCCTCTGCCACGCAGGCTGTCATTGTCAATGCGGAAATAAATCATGTCATGAAAACACATTTCATTCATCTTAAATAGTCCTTATATTTGCATAGAATATTCCTTGAATGTGACTATTGGTGACTGTTGTATAATTTCATTGAGCTGTAAAGTGCCTGATGTCTTTGTTTGTTTGCAGTCTTCCCTGTTTCCCTGCACCTCCTCCCAGCCTCCCAATCAACCTACACACTTGTTTTCCTTGTACTCACCACAAGATCATCTGTCTCCTTGCTTATAATAATAATCTCTTAAGCTTTTGCTTAATTTTTGAATCCTTGTGCATTTTATCTGTTCGATTAACTGTCCTGACACGCTATTCAAAGGTTTGCCAGTCTGCCTTGCTCTCCTCTACTCCAACCTCCTTCTCCAGCTCTTTCGCTCAGCCACAACTCACCCAGCCTGCCACGTACATTTCCTGTCCTGTTCCACTCCGCCACCTGCCTGCTTGCCACTCAATCAAAAGCCTCTCTCCCTCTCCAGCCTACCACTCCTCACATTCTTCCACCCTTAGCGTCACTCAACCCTATGCCTTTGTCAGAGTCAACCCTAATTGCTCCCATTCCCTCATTAGAGTCTAACAATAGACTGTCATTACCTGTCGCCAGTCTGAGTCTATGCTTTTCTTTTAACCTCCACCAGCTAATGACAGCATGACCAGTTTATGTAAAGCAACTCAGGACAAGCTCTTACGTGTTTTTTGTTTGTTTGTTTTTTGAAGAGTTTCTATTGGTTTACCTATGCACTTATCACTTTCAGTCATTAGGAAGTGATAAACATTGGTCTCAACCTGAACATGGAACCCAGAGGTGGAGCACAAAAAACACAAAACAAAACAAAAAAACAGAACTAACCGTAAGATTAAATTATATTCACTTTACATGGTTCTGTTTGTTGGGCTTTTGGTCTTTACTAGATTTTAGCAAGGGCTTGGTGGTTATCAAAAAATATCAACGAAAGACTTTAAAAACATAAAAAGCAAACAAATGAACTTTTTTTTAAAGTTCATTTGTTTTAAAAAACTGAAGAAATAAAATACATGTATATAAAAACGAGATGCTAAGGACAGCTAGATTTAGAAGATCGATGATAACCTTTCATTTCAACCTTTAATATAAAAACACATCAATATATACACATTCACATATGTACACATATGCATGTACACATGTATGTACACGCAGTACACACATGTGCTTTAAGAAAATAAAGAAAAATCTCAATGACATGAAATAATTACTTAATCATCAAGTCTGAGATGGAGCAGGAAAAGTATGTACATTCTTATTAGTCCCTACCCCACGCTCAACACTACTGATTTACCATATTCCTCATTAACCCCACGTCCCTGTATAAACTACCCCCACATGGATGTCATAGATATACAATAATTCAGATATAAATTAACATAATTCATATTCTTCAGCAGGTTTCTTTTTTTTTGACTAACATGATGTTAGTTTGATTTGTTTGGTTTTTTGTTTTTTTAAAATCTAAATTTAAGATTTTGGACCGTTAGTCAAGTATTTGCAGTGGGAATATTTTTCAGAGATAATCTAGAAAAAACAGTGAATGAGACATTTTCTGCACTTGGCCAAACTAGAAACTTGACAAAGTTGTATGAATGGCACAATACTACAATACTAAAAAATAATACAAATATTTAGTCATGCACTCATTCATCTATTTTGATAACATTACTTTCAAAAAACCAAAAAAAAAGAAAAAACCTAAAGATGCTTGATATGTTTCTGAAATCATTACTGGCTGAAATTACATGGTGGCAGTGACTGAGGAACACTCATGTGTATTACAACTCTTTTTAGTAAATTTCCTCAAGCAAAATTAATACTGTGTAAGGTTTTAACTACTGTATACTGTCAAATCTGAAGAAAAAAAGTTAAACTGTCAGTTTTATTTACTTTTTCTCGGTTTGACAGTGCCTCTATTCACAAGGGAATGTCCTCCAGGCTATACGAGTGCATTTGCTTGTGTTCTTTATGAAAATGCCACTGAGCAGGTCCTGGAGCTCTCTGAACAACAATATCACTGTTGTCAAAAACAGCAAGAGAAATATCTGCTAAGTTTACTGTATGGCATTACTAGTGAGGTTCTCACTTTCAGTGGTGAGATATTTTTACTCTTGTGTTTGCAGTTACTCAAATAATCTGGTATTTGTGATTGTCTTATCACTAAACACTGGAAGTTTAATGCCTCGTGATCCAACTGTCACACACATGCTTTTTAAAAATGTATTTACTTTTTATAAAAAACAAAATGCCCACTGATGCACTACAGTCCTCCAACAAAACCTGAACCTTGTTTTTGGTATGTAATGGTTTACTTTAGGTCAGAGGATAACAGCTTTCTTTCTCCCTCAGATAATATTGAATCTGTAGAGGCCACTTGTATTGTCAGTCTATTGCTATCAGTGCACCCAGCAATCACTCTGTGTCCCAGCACTCTTTCACCTTAGGTAGATGAAGAATGATGAGCTGTTAACCTTTACTCTGATGGAAATGAAAGGGCTGATATATATCAGTGAGCACCACAATTCTCCAGCCTCACACATTCACTCAGAATGGTTTGACAGATGGATAAATAAATGGTAGATGGATGGACAGATAGGCTAGTGCACTCCATGCTGATTGTTTCGACATGAACAACAGTGGATGTACGCACAAAAAAAAAAAAAAAAGAAAGAAGAAGAAGGTCTTGCTGCTCAGGAGTCCAGAATAAGGGGAAAAATAGACTCAGGAATAACAGGAAATTACGTTACTGTATATTATTGATATTTTTATTAGTCCATATTCATCCCGATGACAAATCAAATTTGAGCAGTTGCTCACCGTCGTGTAAAAATACTCTTTCATAATCAGTTATGAGGATTTGTGAACAGGCATTTAGCTGAAGTTGGTGATGAGGCAGGTTTGAGAGGCATGAATGTAAAGCCAGGGCCTTCAGCAGATCTATCCCGTTTAAATCATTGCCGGTTTGCAGATCACACTGACATCCATCAGACACGTCTGAGTAGGTAAAACTGAAAAGACGAGCTTGCTTTTCCCTCATTACCACCAGTGACTCCCTCATTACACAAAAATTGGATTCAAAACTATGCCCTTTGTATGAAACTACACTTAGTGTGAGCAGACTTCTAATAAGGAAAGCATTGCTTAGCAACTCGATGAAATAGGTAATAAAGGTTAAAAATATAAATTGTGCTGCTTTCAGCCTTAGTATAAAGCAACTGCCTGTGTAGAAATTTGTGTGACAAATGAAACATGCCACGATAAGTTGCACCGTTTTCCTGTTGCTTTTGTCTTTCAGATGTCAGGCCTCCACCTATGTGCCAATTAACTTTGAACTGGCCAGTGTCTGTTGGCTGATCTGGGCACAGTAGCCGATGAATAAATATTGCCTGACTATTAACCTTGCTGTTGTCCCTCTCTTTCATTAATTTTGGTTGTCTTGTGTTGTTAATTGTGCATAAAACACAGATCACCAAAAACTTTAAAACACCAGTTTCTTATTTTTGCTTCAAACATCTGTTGTATGTTCTCTGTAGTACATTTATTAAAATGAGTCATAAATGCGTTAAAATCTTTCTCTTGAAACTGAAAAGCTGAGGTTCAACACTACTAGTATTGTATCACATCAAAACAAGAATCTAAAATATATTTAACAAAACACATGATTCAAAACGTCAAACACTTCTATAACAGAAAAATGTAAACTCAATTTCATTGAATATGAAAAATCTCAAAAACAACACAAACCGTGGACCATGCAATCATTTCAAATGATATTTAAAAATGAGCTAAAATTAAGTCACTGAACTGAAACTCCAACATTTGTAGTGCTGGTGCTTTTAGGAGAATTCACATTTAGCTTTGTAGTTTTATATCACATATCATATGGCTTGTTGTGCAGATAATTGCATTAACAGCATTTCCAAGCTGTATATGATCAATATTTTAGGGAAATTTATGAAATTGTAGGATTTTATTTTTACATTATAACCAATTAGCAAATATCTGTGACTTTACGATATATCCGTATATAGTCTTTGGATGCACTTTGCCTACCAAGCTTGCTAGCATTATCTGACAAGTACAATCCCCTGTTGAAATGAGGATTACAATCAAATAGTCAATTTTGCTCAGCCTAGTCCTGAGTAACGTGAACAAGATGATTCTGTGACAAGCAAACCAAATAAGAGCTATAATGAAAGATTGTTCAGTGGTTATTGTAAGTCCTCTAGCACAAGAAAGGAGGCGATTCTATCCCACTGTTCACAGCAAACAGGTCACGTAAGTGTTAATTAACAGTGTGTTTTCCCTTTCATGTTATAAACAGCTGATATGTTTCGTGCGTTTAAAAAAAATAAAATAAATATGAACTTCATGCTGTTTTTTAAAAATGTGCTTGTTATTTTCACTTCATAACTTAAAAAAAAAAAACACCTTATTGATGGATACTCTAAGCTGTTCCTTTATTCACATGGGGTTACCGTAGCAAATGTAACCACATGTTTTCTTTGACAGCGTTTTATGTCAGATGCAACTCTCGCAAGGATTTGTGTCTCCTCCTGGTTGAGAATCAGGGAGCTTTCCTCATGTTAGTCAAATGTATTGTTAACCGTTACCTTAGGTAGCCACTAGAATACCATGTATACAGATAATTATTGACATAGACAAATTGACTTTAAGGCTTGCCCTTTAATCAGTTTCAGTCTATTGGCTGTATTCCTCGTCGTTATTATTATTATTATTATTTAAATCGCACATGAAATTCTAATAATGGTGTTTTACAGTATGGGAAGGAAAACATGAATAGATGATGAGCAACATATTTCAACATGACAAGCATTTTGTTTCACAACCCAACAACTAAAACTTTTTGTCAACCTTGGTAATGAAATTCTTCTTTTTATTTTGACGAGCTTCATGAAACTGTACTTCTGGTGCCAAAAATCTACATGAAAATTATTCATTGTGAGGTTATTAAGTAGCCTACAGTAAATGCCATTGGATTCTTTCACTTATGAATTCCCATTAAAAGGTAAAGGAGAAATGTTAATGTTTTCCACTGAGATGGGGGGGTGATCATTAAAACATACAAATTTGACAGAGGTCATTAAAAAACAAACAAACGACATTGGGAATGATAAAATGCTAACCTTTAGAGTGCACCATGCCTTATGCGTATGCCTGTGTATAAAATATTACACAGTAGAATATCACAGTGTCATCATTATGCAGTTATATTTTTGGTACATACTGTACATGTTTTCCCTTCAGATCTTTATGCTCTTTATGTGACCCCCAGCTTATGATTATTTTTTTGTATTATTATTTTATCTCCATCCAGCAGCTTTTTAGGCACAGATGCCTCAAACCTCACTGTCAATTGTTGGCCATATATTCCCTCTTCCCAAAGCTCATTCAAAACGCAGGCCTCTGCAATAATACCATCTGCATTATTTAATGTGTGCATAAATGTGTGTGTGCGTGTTTTCTATAGAGAGACTGGGGCTCTGTCCATATATTAGCTATCGGACAAACTTGCAAAACTCTCTCATATATCACCGTTTTCTGTGAACTTCAGCCTCTTCTTTCCAAGCACATTCATACACAGATAAACATCACTGAAGAAAACCAAGAATCTTGAGCAGTAAGACTCAAGAAGCAACTTAAAAGAACTCTTGGTTTTCCTCTGCTTGGAGCTGACATCCAACTTTATCTCTGGTTTTCTTTGTTATGGATGTGCAATGATATTGTATTTGGACAAAAGTGTGGCTCAGGATGTTCAAGCTTGTTTTCTTGAGTCAGACTTCACATAGAAGTGTAAACACAAAAGCATCTCGCAGATCATTCACACTAATCAGTTAACAAAAGGAAATGTTAGGCCACCATAATTAGTGCCTTAAAAATAAAGCACTGAAGTGACTTTCAAACGGAAGTTATTTCAGTGTTGAAGCTTTTGCCTGTCGATCTGTTTATAACTCTCAGGGCTTGGTATATTTACACACACACACACGCATGCATAAGTGATTCTGTAAATAAACCGGCATTTATAAAATAAAAAGCAGATGCAGCTGACATGACGTGGTGGGAATTATGCACATGGTACTCATAGTACAACAGTGTTATTGTTTTATTGAAATCTGCATGCCAGAATCTGAAATGGAAATAAAATAAAATGTTTGTCTTTTTCAGTATGAACACTGAATAAATTCACATTCATTGATGAACCACAGCTCTGAATTATGGTCATGAAAGTTATGACATATATGACAGCTGCTGTGTTACTGATTGTTACAGATGTTACTCTTCTGCTCTTGTCACTGACACGTCTGATGATAGCTAAAGCATTCTAAGGCAAAGGTGCAAAAGAGCACACATTCATCACATAGCTAGAAGTACAAATATGTGTATGAGTACTGATTCAAGTATGAGTGAATAAGTACAGGATCTGAAATACACAAAGTCAAAAGAAAATAGTAACCTTCCTTTTAAATGACATTTCTATAACCCATTTACTATCCAGCTTAACTGAATATAATGTAATTAATATAGTATAAAAATAACATTAATATAGTGGAAAGGAAATGTTATTTCAATTTAACCTGTAATGAATTTAGTCAGCTTGAACTTCCATTATGTAGAACATGAGCAGATAAAAAACAAACAAAGGGGAATTTTAAAACGTAGCTCTGTTTGCCGTTAGCTACCCACCTACTATATGGGTACGTCTACATATTTAAACACCATATTGGGAAGATCAGGTGCAGTGTGATGATTCATTTTGAAATAAGTCACAACAACGTCTTTTGTGAGCTCCAGTAGATTTGGGTACAGGATGTGATCAGCTGACCTGTGCTGCTGCACTTTGTGGATTTAACCAGGATATAAGCAAATGTTACATGAGCTATAATTTTCATGATGCTGGTCTGATCATTAGTTTAAATATAAATTGATGTTGGAAACGTGGCATATCCTTGATGTTACCCAACACTGACCGTGAGCACCATAGCCGCTCCGCACCAATCCAGCATCTTATATAAAGTGCTGCAAACTAACTAGTGTAAACTAACCAGTAATTTCATGCAACCTTAGAATAACACAAGGGTAGTATACCTGCAGGACGTTTCACAATATAAACACCTAACCTCAGCAACCGGTGTCCTGTTTTTCAAACAACTTTCTCCATCATCTATGATTAGCTTGCAGACAAAGTGTGTGACATTTAGGTTTGAATTGCTTTGATGCTTGAAAACACGCAGTAATGCAAAATAATCAGTAACTTCCCTGAAAAGCTTTAAACCTAAAGGAACAAGGCTGTTTAAAAAATGCAAAGTGTAGAAAGTAGAGATTTGTGTGCAAAACTTTGTGGCGTAAAAGTAAAAAAATTATAAGAAAAAAAATACTCAAAGTACAGTTAACTAAGAATTCTATTCAAGTACAGTAATGAAGTATTTGTACTTCATTACTTCCAACTACTGCTCAGGTGTTAATATGAAATTGCAAGTTAAAGGCTGTTTTCACTTCAGCTTATGGAAATAGAGGTAATAGTTTCACAGTGATTAATATTTGGCAAACAGAATCAAGTGTGTGGTTTATAGATCTGACAAAAAGAATACTCTATATTTCACATACATACATTTTAGTCCATAAGATAAGATAAGATAACCTTTATTAGTCCCACACGTGGGAAATTTGTTTTGTATATACCATATACCTACAGAGGAATTTAGCCACAAGTTTTATGCATCTGAACCCAGGAGCGTTTCAACACACAGGTATGGACAGCAAAAGAAGATTGCTTGTTCACTCCTGTGTGCAGGAAAATGAGGACAAGCTGATCGATTTATCCTTTTGTATTCCTATCAGTGGGATATCTGCCTATCGGTGCTTTCTCCTCTACTTGTTCTTATCTCTATCTGCTGTGCATCAGTGTAGGTGTGAGGCATTTGATCGAAAATGATATTTAATTTGGTTGACTTTTTTTTTTTTTTTTTACACAGTCAGTGAAATCTCTTGTTAGATATCATTTCTCAGTTTTATCTCCGTTCTCTCCTAAAGTTACTGTATGTCACTGGGCTGTAATTCAGACAAATGCCTCTGGTTCGCACAATGTTAGCTTTTACCGGGACCTTTTTTATAGACTTGACATTGCAAGTTTGCCAGAGAAGAGAGTAGCCAGCAGGATCGCCTCTGGCTGTCCTCCCCTACCCCTGACCACTACTGTGAGCACTGATTTGGGATACAAGATCAAAGGTTGGTCCAATATGACACGTGCCAGGTGTACTTCTACATGCAGTATAGAACAGAGTAGTCAAAACAAGCAGTGAACGAATACATGAAAAGCTTCTTGTGTGTGTTTTTTTGACAGCTGAGACTATTAACCCCCAAAACTCTTCAGTGGAAATTGTAATAATTTTCAAGCAGAGTCATCAGGAGGGCCAAATAGTGAAGAAATGAACAAAAGTGAAACATAATTCATATTTCAGGAAGTAAAAAGATCACAGTAAAACATGGTTTATTGGTTGGACCTGTGGTCTGAGATAATGGAAGCTGCCTGGTGCAGGCGAGAGGCTGAAAAGCATTGGGGAGATTGGCTAAAGAACAAAGCTGTGATGAGTGAAGGAAGCGAAGAGCAAAGGCCGACTGGTGGGTGTTCAAAAACAAGCATTAGGCCCAGAGAGGTGGCGTCTGATACCCAACCTGACATATAGACACAGACATACAGGCACACACAGACACAAACATCCATTCCCACCCTCATGCTCTCATATGCACTCACTCCACACTCAACCAACGTGGAGACAGACATAAAGAGACGCTGTACACACAATCACACTCCCCAAGCGTACTCTACAAACCGGGTCTAGGTACCCTTGCCCCTGGAGGGGGGAATTGCACCCAGACCCAGGTGGTGTTACCCTTTTCCCTGCGGTGGGGAGAGGCAGACCACCCCGACTCCGCAGCAGCAGGGAGGCCCCACACCCCAGACCGCAGTCGGACGGCCAACTCCTCCTACTAGCCCTCCCGCTCCAGCAGGCCGCAGAGAATGGGGGTGGGAGAAGACTCCAAACCTCCCTCCACCCGCTCATTGTAGTATTGATGCATATGTGTTCTAAGGTGCAATTAAAACCCAGGAGGGCATGGAGCTACCTGCCAAGGAGCAGCAGGTAAGCGCATAGTCCCTCCTGCTAGCCCTCAATGACTAAGTGTATTTAAAATTGAGAGGTGGGCAACGACGTCAGGGGTGAGGTATACACCCTGATGGTACTTTGGACTCCGTGATTGTGCCCACCCCCAAGATCCTATATGTATGTGTAATGAGAGTGTGAATAATGTGAATGTCTAAGTTGTGGGATAAAATTGAGGCAGAGGCAGCCAGAAGGGGACAGAGGGGGGGGGTAGCCTCCTCTGCACCCTGGTGACATACCCCCACTCCAAGGCCCTGCATGTGTGGGTGGTTGTGGAGGAGCGGGAAGAGGGAGGCAGCTGGAGATGGGGAGGGAAGGAAGGGAGGGGCAGGTAACCCCTCCCTGGGGCCAGCTCCCCCGCTGACCCCAGTAGGCACTCCCACCCTTCGCGACCCGCCAGGGAAGGGGGGCCCAGGCCCATCAGACCGGGGCCCAGTGCAGTAGCGCCCTCCAGCTCCACAGAGCCCTGGACAGTCCACCCAACCCCACCACAGAGAAAACTGCACCCACCCCACCATCCACACATCTTCCAGACTACATAAGACGGTAAACGCTCAGGCTGAGATCTTCCTCCACCTCTCCTGTATCTCCCCCTCCTGCAGAGAGTTCCTGAGAGAAGAAAGCTCCTGCAAGATGTGACCATCCCCCCCACCAGTTGAAGAGCCCCCCAGGCGGCTCGACGCACCGGCGGCACCCTGCTCCAGGGCCGGGCCCCCATGCACCCACCCGCCCACAACCCCGGCAACACACCAACCAGGACCCAAGCCCCCGAGGCCCGGCCCGGGCCCCAGCCCAGAGACGGAGCGCCCCCAGAACCTCACGCCCATCCCGGACCCACCCAGGGGCAGCCAGGCTACCAGGTCAGTAACCCACGTCCGTCAGGCCCTCCAAGGTTTGGAGGCCTATCTCCACCCACCACCACTTCCCCTGCCGGTGGCGGACTCCCTCAGGTGTCGGTGTGTTGGTGGTTCTTTGTGTCCGGGGGTGGGCGTCCGGGTACACACCGGCTCACTCCTTGGCGGCCGCTTGTCGGGGCCTGGGGCCTGGGGCTCGCTCGGGCCCCCTTTGGAGGTGGGGTGCCCCCGGCCTCTCGGCCTGGGGCTCGGTCACTCAGGCACAGCTGGGGGCCGGCGGAGCTCACGGGCGCGTCACTGCAACTCCCCCTGACTTCTGCTCCGCGGCTGCTGAGTGAGCCCTCATCTGGGAATCTCCTCAGCTCTTACTGGAACAGTGGCGCGGCTGCCCCTCTGTTGGTCTTCCACGGTCTCTTGTGTTCTGGGGGCCTCTGGATGTCTGGAGTTTTGATCTCCTCCATACCCGCTTCACACCCTGGAGGACGGGGCTGTGGCCCCCCCACACTCCCTAGCAGATCATTACATGGAGAAACCTTTGGAATGCAAGCATGCTGATCCACACAGGTATGCACACATGGGTATTCACAGACGCGGACTAAAGCTTTCTTGGCTGCTGCCTCAAAGCACACTGTGCGCTGTCTATCTTGCGTGCTGCACAATATCGTTTATTATTTAGTAAATATTGATATCTATGACTAGCTAGTTTATTGTGATGGTGCTTTGTTTTCTCTATTATTATGTTGCTCTTTGTTGTTTGCTGTCTCCTCTGTTTGTTTTTGTTTGTTTGTTTGTTTGTTTGTTTTTTCTCCATACAGGTGACCCAGGAGTTCTTTTTTTTTTCTCTCTCTCTTCCCCCCCCCTTCTCACCGTCTCTTCTCCCCTTTGGTTTTCTTTCTTTCTCTCCCCCTCTTTCTCTCATTCATTCCCCCTGTCCTATTTATTTAAAAAAAAAAAAAAAAAAAAATGACAAAGGATGAACTGAAGCTCTGCCATCACGTAATGTCGCATACTGCTGTTTCTGATGTCATTTAGAAAAAAAAACAAAAACAAAAAAAAAACAAGCATTAGTCAAAGCAGAGTTCAAAAAAACAACACAAGGAAGACGCAAGTCTAACACGAACACGGCTGTAGTGCCGGAAAAAGTACTGAACAATTTGTCAGACAATTGTGAAGGTATAAATCCTGCTGGGTCCTAATGAGTGGATGTGCTGGTTAGGTATACCAGATGATTGGCCAGAGAGGCAGGAACGTGGCACCATGCTTGGACAGACAGACCTGCAGAGAGAGACAAACAGGGCAATAACAAGGTGAAGCACAGAATAAGAATAAGACAACCCGGATTACATCTTAGATTTGTAACTTGTCCACTAGTTGTATACCTATTAATTGTACTTAATGTCTGTCTTGCAATCATTAGTATACATAAGCATAATAAATGAAAATGGTAAGTATAGTCTTAAAGATTATGGTCAGCTTTTTAACATTGCCATTGTGGCCATGTCAGCATGTTAGCAGTTAACACAGCTGAGTGTACATCGTGCTGCTTTTTGCTCGATCCTCTGATTGCCAAATTAATAAATAAGCCATTTCAACTATAGTGAGAATTAATTAAATCTACATCAGCTGTAAACCTCGTGCTTAACATACATCTGAAATTTGTTTTGTTAACAGAGTCAGCTGATTTTTATCTTCGTGAGTGTTCTTTAAGTCTTCCAGGATTTTTCTTATTCGAGTGCTTCCTCGTGAAAATTTAAAGTGACTTGATACTCATGAATCATTTTGACTTCAAGGAGTTTAACTGTAATTTTCATTTTCAAAATCCCTTGTGTGGCCGGGTATCATTCTATTCAATGTTCAGAGCACATTTACAAAGAGGGTGGGTAGGAAGGCCCTCCGGGATGTCAGAATATGTTGAGCCTTGTGGATTTCTAATGCGTGAAACATCTGTGGCGACGTATTCCTCATTGATCCTCCGTGACATTCCTGTCCTTAACCTTCTCTCTTTACTTTAACATCAAAGTTAGAAAGAGTGAATTTAAATAGCATATGAGATAGAGTTGGTGATTCTGGTAATTCCTTGGTAGAATTTCTTTGTTAATATTTCGATAGCTGATTTATCTGCTAATTGACCATTTTCCCACAACTTTGTGTCCACAGTGGGAGGCATCAGTGGATGATTTCACAGGCAACATTTTCTTGCCTAAGTACATCACCATTTACCAAGCCATTTCACACATTTACATAGTCTTCCTCCTACAGCAGTTCAGAGCTTCTTGGGGTTGACTGTATTTATCCAATGGCACAGTGGCACATGCAGACAAATAGCACATTTTTTTGTCTTGGAAAATTGATGTGTTCTGGATTCTTTTCTGCAAGTTTAATGTGACTCTTCCATCTGTTCATTGTCAGAATTGCAGCAGATGTGTGGATAAAAAGACAAATATAGAAAGACTTGGTAGCAAGAAGTTTGGGCTTTTATTCCTGATAAGCCAAGATAATTCATTTTGATATAATCTTATTGTGTATTTATGTTTGACTAAAAAGAATAATGAGAATCCAAATTTCTCTGGCCTCTGGCCACTGTCAATGATTGAACACCACTAATATTCATCCAGATTGTCTATTAATAACGCTGCTGCAGGGGCCATGTATTATTAGACCCGACTCTGCCTATAAACAAACAGAAACACCTCAGGGATTCATGAGATAACACCTTGATTCAATATCTGTAGCTGTGATAGATCATCATTCATGCAAGCCATCTGATGGACCACACTCTGTGTATGTGTGTGTGCAGGAGAGTGAGCGAATGTACGAGTGTGTGGCTGAGGGTGACAGAGAGAAATTGGGAGCATCAGCAGCATCAGCCTCAAATAAATGCAAACCTCACCTGCTCCTCAATCTGTAAAGACTGTAAGTAAAATGTGTGTGTACAAGATGCACAGGATGTAGCTTTGTGTGGGTTGTGGAGGTCTGAGGGAGAGTGCACGTACACACTCCCACGTCTGTCCTTCTTATACCTCGCTGACTTGTAAGCAGATCATCGAAGCAGCAGAGGACAGAAAGAACCCGCAGAGGATTAACAACAATAGAAATCTATAAAATATCTTGACATCATCTGATTATTCACGAGACAAAAAGAGACTGCTGAACAACAGCATGCACTCTGAAAACGGCAGCTATGTAACACAGTGCTCACCTTTGATGCTGATACTCGTTTACCAGAGTTACTTATAGAAAATATGTTAGCCGTTTTTACCGCAATCTGTTCTTCTCATTTGACCTTGAGTCTTTTATATTTAGCTTATAGAAATGAATGTCTTTATCCTCCTTTAGTCATTTATTTAATTTGTTCAGAAATGTTCTACATGCTCTACATTTACTTTATGTTCTGTTCCATTTGAAGCAGAAAGTCCAGAAAACCAAGTTATTAAAATTTTCAGCTGCCTTCAGGTTCACTTTAATCCACTCTACTATCCATCTAAACAGCAGTAAAAGTACAGAGTTCTTAATCTGGCCTACCACTGTAGTATAGATTACTGATTAGACTCAAGAACATGTTCCAGTAGTATTTTTAAGTGAAACCCACCCCCCAAAACACAGGCAATGCGTTGTACTCCAGGTATTGCTACCAATGTCTGCATGGCTCTACCTTGCTAAAAAGCAAAACATTGCCTCCTTTGGTAATTTTTCTGATTACTACTACTGGAACATGCTCTGATATTTAACTTCTGAATGTCATCGTATATTATGCGGTAAAAGGAACACTACACTCGTTTAAGTTCGATTAAGAATAGCATTTCTCTTATATTTGTGGATCCCTAAGAATATAATTTGTACCTTTCCACATAAACTGTTAGTGAGCTGGTGACAGGTAAAGTTTTATTCTCATGCATAATTCATAACTTGTTTTGGGGAGTCCTGTTATGCAATTAACCTTATATGGGAAGGCTGTAGCGTCCTGGGAGTTGTGCTGAGGTTGGTGTTTGTTTAAGTTTTGTGGATAACACATTTTCTCCGGGTGTTTGTTCTGGCAGGTCTGTAGGGCATCTTCTCTCTTGGGTTTCGAAATTGGACTGTTGGCTTTAGAGGTATGGAGCTAAAGTGAGTGATACAGAGACACTGAGTAAACTCAGAGCTTAGATTTGGGCAGAAAGTTAGGGTGAATAGTTTTGTGTGTGTTTTGTAAAATGTTTTCATTATTTAGGTTGATGCTGAACTTGTAGCCCCATCTTTTCCTTCAGTGTTAGATTTTTATTCAGAAGAAAATTTGCAGATACAGCTTTCTTGGTCATGCATTGTGTCAGATGCCCCCTTTCAACTGACACAATTTTAGTTGTAGAGGCTGTTCTGTTGTATTTCCATGGTATTGTTCATGGGCTGTAGTTTATTTATCTTTACCCTCCAGTTATATTTAATATTTTCCTTCTACCTTGTTCAGAAGACTAGGAATTCTTAAAGTATTATGTATGCACATCTCTCTTTCACAGAGCTTTTCTCCAGATGATAATAAATACTAAATATTGACTCTATTTATTATACTATGCTCACTTACTTACTTCCTGAGGCAGTGTGTCCATTCATGACCTGGTTCAAAGATAGGAACCCCAAGAGTCTCTACTCTGTGTTTCAATCATCCAAAAGCATCTCCGCCAGCTGTTGAATGAGAAGAGATGGCAGGATAATAGTGGGCTTCTTTCTAGTGTAATGTAGATCTTCTGTATGTTCTTGTGAGTTACGTATTATCCTCTTTCAAACGATGCAGCTGTAAGACTCAAATACAGCTAATATATTGTCATCAGTCTTCCTCCTGCATCCTCACCAGTTTGACATAAAAACTGACATCAAGGTTTGTTGATAAAACAGCACTGTGCACAATGTGTCTATGCAAACAACAGAAAAGGCTGCTGGCAACCAAGTTTGGCAAGCTCTAAGACACAGATGTTACGGCTGAGAGGGCCAGGCTGTGGGTGTGGACTCAAATGCAGACACAGAGGGAGGCAAAACGGGCGTGAACACAGTGCTTTATTTACAGTGCCTAGTTAACTTACAAAGCAGGAAACTATGAATGCTATGAACTCTGGAAGCTATGAGGTCAAACTATGAACATGAAACTGAGTGCTATGACTAGGTGCTAGATTTCATGGACGGATCCTGGGAATGGAAAAAGGGGCAGCGGCTTGATTGGAAGTATGCAGTCAGTGTTGCAGGTTAAAGTGTCATGCGAGGAGGGGTGTCCAAGGGGTTTCGGGTGAGGAGTGTCCAGAGAGGGTCCAGAATATACTTGGAGCAAGGGACTTGGCAGGGAGGCAGGCAGGTGGAGTCTAATGATGAAAAGGAAGCAACCAGATGACAGAACCAGCGTTCAGGTGGAGATGTGAGTAGTTTAGCTTGGGAAGCGTGACTGCCAGGTGGGTCCTAGGACAAAGAAAACACAGTGAGGAGAAATGCAATTGTTTAGGGCTCTCACAAGGGCTTGGTGGCCTAGCACTGACGTGAGTTAGCAGAAGATCTGGCAGAGGTCTGTTGTGAGTGCTTGTCTTATATGCTGGTGACTTGATTGGAACCAGGTGTAGAAGCTGATTGGAGTCTCTGCCTGAAGGTGGAGCCCAGCGGAGTGGAAAAACCCTGCACTCACCCGGGCCATGACAACAGATAAACACAGTTAAATATTATTTTGATGGGCCTGAGTGCGAATGTACTTAAGCCTACTTCCACAGACAATAGCCAACTGCAGATACAAGGTGGAGGTCATTTAAAGGATGACTGCAAAGGGTAGAATTTGTTTTTTGCTTTGGTAGACCAGTAGGAAAACTCTGCCTGTCATCCGTTTCAAAAACAACAAAAAAAGGTCTGAATGAGATTTTTCAAGTTCGTCTGAACACAAGAAGACTGCTGGCCTAGGAGATACAATAACTGCACAAATGTAGTCCCATATGTCTAAAAATAGATTTTAAAAAGATCACTAGAATTACTAGACACATACTTAACATTTAATGAACAAGCCTTTGATATTGGATTTGAATGGAATGAGTCTTTCAGGGAAAAAAAAAATTAAAGAGCCTTAGAGTCATCTAATGCAGTTGTTATGCACCAGTCCACATCAAGTAAAGAGGCCAACTCAGGACAAGGACATGTTGGATGCCTGTTTAATCCCTTGTCTGGAGTTTAACATAGTGTGTTATAATAAATTTAGAAATATATTTATTTATTTCCTGTATTTTCACTTCCTTGTTTTTCCCTTTCTGATTTTGAATAATGGTGAACCTTGCTGACCTTTCTAAATGTTTAGACACATAAATTCTACTTTTTCTGTGGTCTCCATGAAATATATTACCCCTGTTATTATATACCATGAAATATATTGACTGTTGCAAACCCACAATATCTTGTCCTTTTCTAGCTTCACTTACATGCAGAGCTGTAACTGGTCCAAGCACTCACAAACCTTTGGTTATCAAGTTGATCCAGGGTTTCCTAATCTAGCTGTAGGAGTACTTGGAAGATGTGCAGATGCAAACATGTTAAATACGTGAATGTATATAACGAATGAAGAGCAAACTTTAGTTTTGTTACAAAAAAAGAAAAAGAGAGGTTAAATATGCATTACATGAATTAATCCTGTAATTCTGGCCTAAGAATTTTTTTTTTTCGTTCTTTCAAGTTTTTAACATGTTGAGTGACAGTAAATCTATCTAACTGTGAATATAAATTCTCACTGAAAGAATCATGAAAAGATAAAGGCTTTAGATGATCCCCAAAAAGATCAGACAACCCGGACCTTCTTACTATGTGTGAACATCTTAAACATAGGTGTGCCACATAAGTTACCTGGTAAGAAGTGAAACTCTTTCAAAACACTGATAATCCAAGGTTTAACCTGAAGTCACCTTGCTAAGTCCCAAATCTTGCTTTGTAGTACAAGTTCTCTGTTCTCACTTGCTCCCTGACAAAAATCTTACCACTTACCCGTCTTAACATAAATGCGCGTCTGGTCCCTTGTCACTAGTATTTGAGAGGGATATTACCAGATTTATAGGAGCTTGTGGACTCTGTGCCTTTCTAGTTCACACAGACACATTTGGTAAACAATTCATCTTAAGTCAGAACCATCCTACGGAATTTACCATTCACTTGCAACACTTGGGTAACAGGTGCAATCGACCATGCTACACTGCTGTAATTACCATGGCACTCTGCAGTCTGCCGTTTCATTACAGGTCACTGCTGTATATGCGACATATCTAATGCTCAAATACCCGGCAAGAAATACCATGACATAAATAAGCGCTAACCCACACATTTTCACAGATACACAGATTAACGCACACAAGGGCTTTCTCTCTTCCCCTTTTCTCTCTCTGTCTTTTACACGCTTGAATTCAAGTAAAACATTACAGTAATTGTTTGTCGCTGGGAACATATTTTCCTCGAGTGGCTGAACTGAAGAGCTGAAGATTTACTGAGTGACAAAAATAAATCTGTACTTGTATTGGCAGATGTATTCACAAATATAATGACAAAGGAACTTGAGAAAAAGGTGCATTGACTCTTGTCATGTCTTCAATGCTTCTACTTCCATGACAAATATCTGCAACTTTGTTACCTACTTATGACCATTTATAGAGAATAAAATGTCAATGATGATTTGAGTGATTTCTTCATTTATTAAAATATGAATGACTACTACTGCATCTTTAGACATGTGAGCCAATGAAACAGCACATATTTGTTCCATTTAAAAGAGCTAAGATTAAGCTATTATTCTCAGTTGCTGTAGGCAGCTGGCATTTAAATTTGTCTGGCAAGACTACATGAATGAATCTTGTATTCGTTACAAAATGATAAAAACATAAAAACAAGTCAATGATACAAACAAGACTGGTGAACCATAGAATAGTGAATGTCAGTACTTAACTTAATCAAGTGCCTTTCCTTAAAGAGCACTGGTTATCAGCAGCATGATGTGTTTATTGTTGATTGCCTTTATGAACAGTGTGTTCAGCCTAAATGTAAGAGCAAGGATATTCTTCTGTAACTGAGGCCACATCGTCCCTGATTTCACCCTTTACGTGTTATTGTAGCAGAGGGGATTTATTGTCTCGCACTGTGTGGCCAAAGTATTTATGTTTCATTGCCATCTTGATGGGATTGACAATTTCTCTTTTTCGTTTACACGATTGGCTGTCCAAGGTATCCTCAGAGTCTTTCTGTATGGCCACGTCTCAAATGCCTGCAAATATAAAATAATAATAAGGAATATTTTGCAACTTATCTGATTAACTGACAACAGGTCAGTAAGGTGACTGTGTTTGGAAAGAGCATCTCAGGCAGAGTTTCTCTGAAGAAAAGATTGAAATCTGGAAAAAACTGCACATCAGGAAAGATACCAGTGCTGAAAGGTATACATGGGGTTTAGAGCAACATACGCTCGTATCCAGACAACCTCTTTTTCAAAGAAGGCTTTGCATATTTCAGCAAGACCATGCTAAATGCAGTACTGCATTTATTACAACAGCATCCCTGCACAGTAAAAACGTCTAGGACTGAACTGGCCTGCCTGCAATCCAGACCTCCAATTGAAAATGTTTGATGCATTAGTTTTCAATTTACTTTTATTGAAATGAACCAAATCAGAATCACAGTCACTCAAGGCTCTTTATGTTGTAAGGTACGGATCCTACAATCATGAACAGTCATGAAATAAGAAATATGACAGAGATGGCTGAGCAGCTAGAATCCTCTGTTAACAGGAGAGGGGATGCTACACAGTGGTAAACATGGCTCTGTCTAAACTTTGAAATGTTTTGCTGCCATTACATTTAAAATGATGATTTGATCATCCTGATTTAAGCATTTCATGCATTTATATGCAGTCGTTGTCTATTGCTTATTGTGCTGAGACTGATCAAGTTTTCTTACAAACAGGGTTTGATTGCCTTTAATTTCCCAGATTCTCAGATTGTTTATCTTCATATTTTCTTTGTGTACTACATGTTCAGTGAACATGTAGTAACACTTGTGCACTTTAATTGTTTTTACAGAGGGTAAGTAGGTTGCAGTCTGCTAGGACTTTGCCTTCCTTTCATTGCATGTTTCTATATCAGTTATGTTCACTCATTCTTGTCTTTCTTTCTCTGTTTCACTCTCATTTAGGGCCATTCACATTCAGTACAATAATCCATACAAACACTTATTTCTATTCATGAGTTTGTCTTTGTCTCTCTGTAGTTCCACCCATGAAAATGTCAACACTGAGAATGGTCTCCCATGGGGTGGTTTTATGCACCACACCTGTGAACAAAAGGTGCATGCACATTTACCAGACTCTGCTTTTGTTAGAGCTCCACACTGCCATCCATGGACATCTTATTACATTCACATTTCTGTCAAAACCTCTGGACATGTCCTTGTTCTGACTATTTAAAATCAGTCATTTTACTGAATGCTACATCAACAAAATATTTAATCCACTAAAAAAAAAACTGGCCTTTGACAACTTTATGGTCGTTATCTGTTTTCTGTATAGAAAAAGGCTTGCGACTGTTGTTTTTGTTCACATTGCAGGCAAAAATCTAAATAAAGAAAATCCCAAAACATCCTGAGACTAATATATTTCTAAATCATCCGACTCTTTAAGACAATTTCTCTTTGAACACAACTTATCATTTTATTTGATAAGAGGTTTTCTGTGAGGAGAGCCACACTTAGACTGAGATTTTGCTCTAATTTATCCGTCAGGTTTTGCCTATATTCAGTGAAAAATATCATGTGTTAGTCTACGTTCCAAGATTTGGCAAATGCTGTAAACCCCTTTACCTGAGAATAATGTATAATTCCCTGACAGGCAGATTAAGCCAAAAGCATTTCTTTTCCCCAAAATCATAACAAACAAGCACACTGTCCCAGACCCGCCACTACCTCTGAGACACTCCTGGGTTTGATGTACTGCTGACTGCCCATTTTGTACCATGTTCTGTTAACTGGTCAGGGGAATCCCCTTTTAGCAGGGGAAATGAAAATCCTGGCCAAATGTGTTGCTTTGACCACTGTGGGCACACCAAAGGTAGTTTTTGACATATTTTTTGATAGCATGCCTGTCTCCATCAAAAACACAGGGTAGTTCTCCTGGGTAGTTCAGTTTCACCAGCGGGACTGCTTCACAACTCAGTGCCTCCAGAGGAGGAGGAGGAGGGGGGGGGGAGTAAAGCAAAGCGTGATTTTTCTCAGCTATTTTACTTTTAGTCTATTATCTCAGCATCTCCTGAGAAGGTCATTTCTTCTACTACTGCATTAGTTACAAGTTAGTTACAAAAAAACCTCCAAAACAAAACAAAACCCCAGCAATAATAAAAATATAGATATATACCACCATCACACACACACACACACACACACACACACACACACTATTTTTAAAATCATTATTTGGCAAATTTTTTGTTTGGTAAAATTGAAAAACTTCTATTTGAACATGTAAAAACAGGGAATCTAAGTAGATAAACACTTCTAGTACATGTTTACATGATTAAATTTCTGATCAAAATCCCATTACGTTTGCAATAAACTGTAAATCACAATCCACACAACGTTAACGCCGCAGGCTAATGATGGAAAAGTCTCCAGCATCACTAAGGTGCCAAATCTTGCTAGCCGACTGACCAAGTTGCACACAAGTGTGGCTGTGCAGTGGGAATTTACCTTCACAGCTGAAACGTTTGCTGGATAAGATGCATTGTTTATCTACAGCTTATGTATTTGGACATGATTTTGAGAGATATTTGCAAACAGTGGAGTTAAGATAACAAACACTGGAAATATCGGAAAGTCCAGGCTTCTGATTGCATGATTGCTTGCCTGTTTTTGTGTGCAGCTCGATTTTTCAGCTTGTTTCTTTGGCCAGCTTTTTGCGTAGTGTGTTGATGTAGCTTCTTGTGTTTTTTACGTTTTGACTCGTTTTTGTAAAAGACATAACACCACACACTATATAATTAACACACATGCAGGAAACGTGTGATATTATTTGAGGCGCAGTTAAAGGCGGCAATAAATAAAATACATGCAAACAGAATTACAAAACTCATCCAAGTTTTATTACTGGTTAAATCTGCCTGTTATTTTCTTGATTAGCTAACACTAAAAAGCTTTAGCTGTCTTTACTGTATATGCAGTAGAGCCTTTGCAGTTTATCTTTTTAAAATTTGACACACATCTTTGGGATGTGTGTCAAATTTGCTTGTTCCCTTTGTGCTTTCATAGGCTCTCTCAAGGCACCTCAGATTCCTCCCAGAGTCCAGACACACGCTTAGTTTAATTGGCTAAACCGGCTCTATGTGTGAATGTGAGCACCGAAGGTTGTCTGTCTCTCTGTGTTAGCCATTGGAAAGACTGGTGACAGCAGGGTGTACCCTCTCTTTCATACTATGACAGCTGGGATAGTCTCCAGCACCCCTGTGACTATGAAAATGGATGGATGAATATATAATAGTAGAAGTAAGACTAAAATGCTGAATCACCTGTGGATGCCTTCAGATCAGGTAATGATTTTATACATATAAAGAGCACAGTTCTGTTTTAATTCTGGCTTTATTAGGATATGTCATTGCACTAATTAATGAGCAAGCAGCAGTGCCTCCTCTGCAGTGACTACCTGAAACTGCACAGCGACAAAGCAGTAGATTAAAAGTTCTGCAGAGTAGCTGTTCATTGTGTTCTTCCTTTTCTCATTGATCAATGAAAGTGAATTGCTTTAGGAATAAATGCATGATTAATACCGATACACAGTTCATACGCACTTACATTGTTCCAAGGTTACACTGTACTCCTTCAATATAATGAGAAAACCTTGCAATATGTTTACACCCATAAAATAAAATGCAGGCACCTTGAAGGGAAATGGCAATGTCAATACACCATGATCTATCCCGGTGCTGATGTTGTCTTATCCCTGAGGATATCAATACTATAAAGGATTCAGTAGACTGAGCTCTACATCCGGCTCGTTGCTTTTTTCTCGTGAATGATGGAGAGACTCAATTCAGATGTAATGCCGAGTTCACCATCGTCAGCTTTAGTCTAACAAGACAGGCTCAAAGTACCATGACGGGCTCTCCAGGGAAGGAAGTCAGCAAAAACCATACAAGTTTCTTCTTGGCATAATATAAATTCCAATGTGTTTGTCATTTTAAATTAATGCTTGGCCAACTATTGTCACTGTATTGGCTGCTAGCAGTGAGTAGACTGAAGACTGATAACAAAGCAACTGAGGATCCTTTTTCCCCTGTTGCCACTGCATAAAAAAACAAATTTTAAAAAATGGATTAGGTGTAAACAGAAATGTGTCATTGTTCACATAATTAAGTCAACTTATAATCTTTGATCTGGTTTCCCAAAAGTCAGCCTAATCTCACTAAATTAATCAAATAAGTGTATGTATTTTATATAAAGTAACCATCTGTCAAATTCTAAGGCTTTAAATATGTCAAAAATGTTTAATAAGGGTAAAAATATTTACTTTTATGCCATTTTAAATATGTCAGTTCTTACTCAGAGAAACGTTTCCTTCTTAGATCAAAACTTTTTTCCTTTTGCTGCAAGAAACATCCGTTTTTGACAGTCACTCAAAAGTTAAAGAACAAAACAGAATCTTTCAACACTTTATGCTGTAAAGTAATCTATATTCACATTGTAGAGAATACCTCCGTCTCTAAAGGGATCATATCTTGGTGCAACAGAGAAAAATAATCAACGTGTGTGTCAAGTATAGAAAGTATAATTTAGTAATAAATTACTGGTTTCTCTAAACTAATAGGGTATATGAATTACTGGTCTGTATGTCAGTGGATTGTCTGGAACTTAGAACTGAAACTGCAGTGAAACATGACGGTTGTTGCTCCACTCCTTGCATTGATAACTAAGAATACATTATACATAACTACCATTAAACTTTAAACACTCACAAAATCTCCCGTGGTCAAGTTATTTGATCCTGTGCACCTGTTAAAACTTTTTTTCTTCATTTAACAACTATGCTGTAACAATGAAACAATTAAAAAACCCACAAAATCTTGTCTCTGTATAATTTATTTTATTAAGGAAAGGTGCAGATATATTCTGAAAATATTCTTTTGGGAAGTCTTTTTTCTGTGCATATAGTTTAACTTGCACTGTGTACCTGAAATTCTGCATAACTTATATTTTCTTCACTTGCCACCAAATGCCATCCATTCATCCATCTTCTTAAATAGATATCCAGCAGGAATAAGGCTATTCCAGCTGCCACAGGGCAGAGAGCCAGCTGAAGAGTTCACCAGTCTAATCAAGGTGAGTGTAATAGTTCTTACTTTACATATATTAATAGTTTCATTAAGTTTTATCTTTCGATCTGAAGCAGCATAATTTTTTCTGGAGCTGCAGGATATTTGTCGGTTCTACAGCAAGGCGACAGATGAGTTAGCAACACTCTTAAAATCTGAGAAAGATAAGTTTATTGATTCCTGACAATCCTGAGAGCAGAAAATCATTAGGGTTGGAATAGTAGATGATTATCAGAACGTTCAGTCAAGCAGAGATAGCATCACATATAGATATAGGAATTGCTTGACTTGATTTGCTTTCACAAGAAGCAAATGAGAACACGTGTGTAAATGGAGTCATAGTTATCTCCCCTGAAATAGATCAGACTAGTGTAAATGTGCTTTTAAAGTCATGCTGCATTCGTTTATGTATGAGTCACTTGTCTGTTGTCTGCACTAAACTGCTTCACCATTGCTCTTTTATTTGAAACTTTGATTTTTTCTTTTTTGCATTGGTAGTTACTGTCAGACAAATGCCACATTTATTATAATAACGATAATGTCTGTTTTTTTAAGTGTAGCAGTGGGGTTAGGTCTGATGTGGAAGTGATGATAATCATAACTATTATGACTAATGCCTAACTTTAGCCCAACTCAAATTTTCAGGCTAAAACCTAGTCTCACTGCTTGAACAGCCCTTAAATGAAGCTTGAGTTCAATAAGTAAGATCGGTTCTTTGCATGACTACCGTTTTCCCACACCGTTAATCTCAATACTGACAGCAGTACTCTAATCCAATCATCTTCTCGCCCACCTTCTTTGAGCCAATCGGCCTCTGCTTTGCATGGTTTAAATCTGTGCTCTCCGTCATTCTCCCTTCCAGCTCAGCAAAGGACCAAACCCATCTGTTCTCTGATTGGACTGTTAAATTTGTGATTGACATGACATTGACCAATCAGCTGAAAGGAAGAAAAATCAGGTCAAAGTTTGTACTTGTAAGTTGAAATCAACAAGCAGCCAGGAAACCTGAGCACCAAGTCTTACAGGTAGTTTTTTGCTTTGTATCTGTAACCAGACGCTAACAAAAAACAATTGTAATATTTTTTACAAACACAAATCAGGTTTCTTTTTACACACACACACACACACACACACACACACACACACACACAAAACTTTCAGATATTTTGGTTTACAAGGTTAAAAAACTCAGTACACAAATACACATGTGATTTACAAGTTCAAAATATTTATGACCACAATTTGAGCCCATACACCTCGTCCCCATCTCAACCGCAGACACCTCAGCCAGAGCTCTTTTCAAGCCTCAGTCTGCATCTCCACCACCAGCATCTAGATTCCAGAGGGTCCTGTCCTAAATCCCATTGCTGCTGGGATTCTGTTCTGCCATGATGGGTCATTGGACTCTAATCACCAAGTACATTCATTTCTCAATCTCAAAAAAATCATGTTCAATTCTTCCAAGTCATCTCTTCTTATTGAAGTGTTTAGACCTGCAGCGTTTAGTCCGTTAAGATCAAACTCTAGTTTTCTTCACCTGTTAGTGTGGTTGGTTTATGCAGATATGAATACAGTAATCACACTTGGGTGGTTCCAGGTGGTTCCAGTCTTTACTTTTCTTGCTCCAGGCCCAAACACATCTGGCCACTGAGTGGACTGAATGTTCTCACGTGGTTTGTAATGACGCATTTTGGTTCCAGTGGAGTTCACTTGAAATTCATTTTTGTGTGAAAAGAAACCAAATTATGGAAAGCTATAAGTAAATGATCTATAGGTGAATGCACACACACACACACACACACACACACACTGTGGTTTACAAAGAACACGGCTGCAGATCAACTGTGTTACAGCTTGTAACTGAAACATATTTTTTCCTGATGAATGACAATGAGGGCCTGTTCTTTCTGAATATTCATGCACAGTAGCAAAAGAACAGCGTTCATTCTTTTCCGTCCCCTGCAGAACTATGAAAATGCTAATAACTTTCCTGAAATAAATAGATCTGTGACATTAACAAGCATTCAAAACCACTACCGGGAGCTGTCCACGATAGAGAGCCGATACATTAATCACACTTTACACTTTAACCCACGAATATTGATTTGCTGTTAGGTGGGGCACCATGCTTCACATTGTTGTTCAACTCCCCAGTGTATGGCAGTCGCTTTTGTATCAAAGGTTGAAGCTCATAGGAGTGAGTGTCTGCTTAGATCCCATTGTTTGTTAGAGCTGCTGCCTAAAAGCCTCGTGTTCACTGTAAAAATGTGTAAATCAGCCTCGAATTATTGTTGGTGCCTCAGCCACACTAGGTGTTGTTTACATCACTGTATCCGTAATGAGACAAACTGCCTCACCATCTGTACACCAGACACACCACAGCAGAAGTATCTCTTTTAAATGCCTAAATGAAACAAATGAAAATAAAATAAATCTCTTTATTTCTGTTTCTCTTCTTTTCCAGTTGGAATCAGCATCTCTGTTACCAGCATGTTCAGCTGATCCGAATCGGAAAAAAGAAAAACAGGAAAAATCTATTTCAGGTTCTACTGGTAGACATGGTTATCGAAGGTAACAGTGATTTACTTTAACTGTTAGCATCACACTTCTGTTATTAGTACACAGTGGAGCTGAGTTCCTAGTTGTGGCTGTCCTTGCTCGCTGTGAGTATGGCAAGCTCTGAGGAACATTCTTGTGTGGGATTTTTTTTAAATGCCTTTAGAAGATGAGCCTGACAATGCGTGATGTTTAGGTCACTAGGATATAGTTCTAGGCAGCACGGTGGCACGGTGGTTAGCACTGTTGCCGCACAGCAAGAAGGTCCTGAGTTCAATTCCACCATCAGGTCTTTCTGTGTGGAGTTTGCATGTTCTCCCCGTGTTTGCGTGGGTTCCCTCCGGGTACTCCGGCTTCCTCCCACCGTCCAAAGACATGCAGCTTGTGGGGATAGGTTAATTGGATAATCAAAATTGTCACTAGGTGTGAATGAGAGTGTGAATGGTTGTCTGTCCCTGTGTGTTGGCCCTGCGACAGACTGGCGACCTGTCCAGGGTGTACCCCGCCTCTCGCCCTATGACAGCTGGGATAGGCTCCAGCGCCCCCCGTGACCCTGAAAAGGATAAGCGGAAGCCAATGGATGGATATTGTTCTAACTAGAAAAAAAATGCAGACCCGTATGACCTGTTTTACACCTGCATAAACGAGAGAAGGAACAAAACGGTCTAGGAAGGACCTTGATCCTTGCAATGTAAGAGGACAGACCAAATCATTTGTGTGTGTTTACAAAGCAATAATCATAATATGGTAAATATTCAATGAGACACGGTGATGTCCAAACCACAAATTAATATTTTGACACAATTTGATTTTGTCTTTGGATATTGTGTTGAAAACCAAGCAAAACAAACAAAACAAAGATTTTGGATTACAGAACATTTTGGAGAAGTAATGGGAAGTCCCTCATGTATCATTATGATATAGAACATAAATAGCTCATACATTTTTAAACAAAGTAAAAATTGTTGGCGTAAGCTTTATTATGTAAGATAAGACTTTATTGATCCCACAACAGGGAAATTTTTGCATTAAATATTATTTGTCACAGAATATCTTTGGATGCCAAACTAATTATTCTTCTTAAAATACAAACAAGGCCTTTGAAAATCTGACAAAACAGTATGAAAGGGAAATGTGGCAATAGCTTGGGCTGTCAAACTGCAGTCATTTGGTGTTTGTGATCGACTAAAACACTGCGGGTCATTTTATTTCTCACTTCTAGCTCAAATGTGAGTTTGAGGTGATATGTTACCCTTTTCCTCAGGTGCAGTCTTGACAAATGTGGAATACATGTGTGCGCATTTTGTCATTTATTTGACTCAGTCCAGGTGTGTGCTTATATTTAAAGATTACGTGTCTGCATTTAGGCTATTGCTGACCTTGAGCTTAATCCCCAAGGACGCTAAACAGATGGCCGTGTGCAGGACTTTATGCAATGGTTTGCACCAGCGTGCTCGAGTGGATGGCAGCAGAGTCTGCATAAAGTGTAGATATTTACCAGGTGCCAGCTTTTTGTTTTGCTGAAGACAAACATGTTAAATGAGCAGGGCCCTATTTCAGGAAGCCAGTTTAGAAAACTCAGAGTGAAAAACGACACTCAGGGTTGAGTAACCCCGAACTGTCCAACTCGGAATATTCGGTTTCAGAAAGGCTGATAACAATTAGTTCAATCAACGCGGAGTTGCTTTAACCCCAAGTTAAGCGCGCGCACGAGGATACATAAAGCCCCGATCAGTGGAGCACAGATTAAGCGAGTCACCATGGAGACGGAGGGAAAGAAGGCGCGGTCGACGTATTTCACAGCGCTCGAGGCGGAAATTCTGATGGCAGCATATGCCGATAACATGCACATCATGCAGAAAAAAAGTAACACAGCTTCAGCTGCAAAGGAAAGGGAGCATGCATGGCAAAACATAGCCGACAGAGTCAATGCGTGAGTGTTAATTTAAACATTGATCTAGGGATTTCCACCCATATAACACGTTATTTTATCATATGTCATTCTATTTATTATGTTATACATTTTATTTTGTGATGTGATGTGAGCGCAGGTGCAACCCAACAGGCCCCAAACGTTCCTGGCAGCAAGTAAAAATGAAATATAAAAATATAGTCCAAACAGGTAAGGTGTAATTGTATTATGAGCCATAGTGCTTGGTCTGTTTGTCCTATATAAATCAATTGCAGTTAGAGGCTACAGTAATATACCACCTGTAAGCACATATTGAAATTATCTGAGCACATTACAAGTACATATTTGCTTACTCTGTATGCCCAAATGTGTGCCGTCACAGCCAACAGAAAAAAAGCGGAGGCCCGAAAAACAGGTGGGGGTCCTCCACCACCACCACTCACAGAGGCTGAGCAGTTGGCCCTCAGCCAAAACAGTGGGCGCCCTGTGGCTGAAGGCATCTCTGCGGGGACATCCTCTGAGTCAATAACCCCGCAAGACACAAGTGCCTACATAAGGGGTAAATCCAAAACAATACATGGCGTGCATACATCCATTCTGCACAGTCACCTTGACCAAAATGAACTATGTCGTAGTGAAGTTACTGTCCTACTGTCAGAGAATGACAGTCATCAAACAGTTAGGTGAATAAACAACACTGAGACACTTGGAAACTGTTAACGTGCTGCACGGGTGAGGGCCCAGGGAGAGACTCACACACACACCGAGCTGCAGTGGTACGTCTTTATTATGAGCATAGCAGTGTCCTTTAATTTTGCATACATGTGTGTGTGTGTGTTAACCTCTCACAGGGTGAGCTCCCTGTTCCCAGAGACAGAGCGAGTAGTACATTCCGTACCTTTCCCAATAAGTGTAACATATGAACATATACCTCAATGCAACATAAAGCTCATAAAAGCGTTTCCACCCTGACACCTACTGATTTTGCCTTCCCTCAGTGTCGGTTGTCTCTGAGAGCATACTGACAATGAGGTGTATGGTGATTGGTATGTCTGGTAATTGCCATTTGCGCCCACATAAGTCATGAGTCACTTGTATGAACCCCATATTCTTCCAGTTGACGGTGATGGTGTACTGCATCTGGTGCAGCCCCCTGTTGAGCCAGACCGACATGCAGTTGTGAGTACTCGTAATACTCCACAGACTACATGTGTCAACAGTAGAACAGCAATGTTGTTAAATGTCTCCACCACAGGCACATGATGACGAAACGGTGACAGCTGCTACAGAGGAGGCCGCAACAGAGCCACACTATGAGGTATACAGTGTACAGTGGAAAATATAACAACTGACGACAATGTGGTACTATGATGACACCATGGACTTACTATGTCCCCGGCAGAGTGATGCTGGAAATGAAGAGGAAGAGGGTCCAGCCACTCCTACAACGAACCTTTCCACAGTGGGTTGTTCAGCACTGATTTACAACCAACCTAAGTAGGCATGTACTATGGATGCCAATGCTATGTCCCTTGTTGCAATAGCTCCCTGTGAAGCAGCTGTATAAGACATATCTGGCCAGGAAGATAAGAAAGTGCGACATGGAAATGGTGCACCTCCAGCTGCAGATCCAAAAGTCGAAGCTGGAGATTGTACTGCTGGAACAACAGTTAAGGGTGGGTGGAGTGATCAGAGATGGACGAATCATGTCAGTGTTTGTACAACATACTAATATACGCATTTATTCTTTGTGTACAGGACATACAGGGTGACCAATAAAGGCAGTTGACCACAGTATCTGTGTATTTGTCTTGTAACATGTTGGGTTGACGGGTCACAGGAAATGGTTGTGGCATATGGTGTCTCTGACTGCTCTTCCATCCTGTACGTTCGTGGGTGGGTCAGGATGTTCATCGTGTGGATCACTGCTGTTGTCTGGTTCAGCTGGACACTGTTCACCTCTAATCGTGGCAATGTTGTGTAGGATCACACGCCACAATGATGTCACATGCCCTTTCTGGGGTGACCCTGAGTCCACGAAGGCACTGGAACCGGGCCTTGAGCATTCCGATGGTCATTTCAACTCTGGCCCGTGTCCTGCAATGGGCCAGATTATAACGCTGCTGTGGGCCCGGTTCAGGGTCAGGGTAAGGGGTGAGCAAATAGGGTAGACATGGGTACCCCCTATCACCAAGCAGGTGGCCAGTGAACTCTCCTAGGACAGAAGAATACATGTCAGTGCAAACGTCCCTGTGGCAATTGGTCTCTGTATATTTCACAGTTACTTCGACCCACCATGTCCAAATTTGGTGCTCAGTGTACATTCCCGGAAGATTCGTGAGTCATGGACAGAGCCTGGCCACTTGGCTTCCACATTTGTGATGATGTTGGCAGCATCACATATGATCTGCCCAGTGCAGAGAACACATATTAGCATCCATTACCATGATGCCATCACTTGTTGGTGTGAAATGCTACAGGGAACTATGTACCTGTACATTGATGCTGTGGACGGACTTCCTGTTCACATAGTCTCCTTCATTTGCTGAGGGTGCAATGATTGGGATGTGGGTGCCATCTATACAGCCAATCACGCCTGGGAACCCTGGAAATTTATGTACCATTTGAGTGGTAGTTCACGTATCACCACATCATGCATTGAGTTTTGTTCATCCTGATACCTGCAATTTTGTGGAATCCCTCTTTGATAAATCTTGTGGGTCTGTGACCGGGGAACACCACAGACGGGTACAGGAGACGTTTCAGTGCAACTGTAACAACCTGACTGCCCGACAGACGGTAGCCTTGGAAACGTGCTCAGCGTCACCGATATTGTACAGAAAGCTCCCGTTTGCAAAGAAACGGAGTGCGGTACAAAGAATATGTAATGGACTGAGCGCATGTCCGCGATGTGTCACATGCGCAGCATATGGCCTGAGGATGTTATCCAAATAACTTATTGATTGTGCTGAGAAACTGTAACGTTCGCACAGGAAATCATCAGGTAATGATAAGATGTCCATACGCGCTCTAATCACTCTCTCCCGGCGGAGAGCTCTGCGGAGAATTTGGGCTTCAAGATCTACTGGCTCTTCAAGGAAGGGACACGCCATGTCTGACACTTCCTGCTGTCAGGTTTCCGACAAAGAGGCGGGGTCAGTCAGGGTTAGTTGTAGTAAACCTGCTAGGGGGCAGGTTAGCTTCACGGCGTGTGTCGTCATAGTGACTCACTCAGGCTTCAGCTGAACTCGCTTTGTGAAACCGAAAACCCAGAGTTTTCGTTAACTCAGGGTATACTTACTCAGTTTTTCCACTAAACCGGCTTCCTGAAACAGGGCCCAGCTAGTGAAGGTCAGGGGAAAAGAGGAGATGACGCTCTCCTAGGATGACATAGGTGTAGCATGGTTGTGCAATCAGCAGCTCAGTGGGTTCCGTTACATTTTATTTTATCAGTCAATTCTCTGCATTTCATGACAGTTTTAGCATAAAGATGTCTGTAGTTTGGGAAACAGTAATAATAAATAAGTATAAAGCCTCCAAGGATCATTTCAATTTGACCAATAAACAGCTGAAGTACTGAAATAGGAGTACTTAAAGTACTATTTATAAGCTTGGGTACCCTTAATAACACAGTGACTTTCAAGACAATTTCAAGATGTAATCATAACGTTCTATTCCTCTGTCCATGAAAAAAAAACCATTAAATAATAGCATTCCTGCTATTTTGCTTTTTTTTTTTAAGCTTATTGTTAGGTGTGGCTGTGTGCAGACAGGAATAGGACCCAAGGTGCAGACTCCGGAGACAGTCGTGAACTCAAAAAGGCTTTAATTTGGTACTCAAAATATAACATAACTGAAAAAACTCAAAACAAACTTAAACTGGAGGAATGACAGAACACACAGCTAGGAAAACAGTAGATCGCGACACAGACACAGAGAAACACAGGGCTTAAATACACAGAAGGAGCAATCAGGGAATGGGTAACAGGAGGGAAACACAGCTGGGGCAAATCAGGCCTAACGAGACAAGGGGAAGCAAAACCAGACACATTAACATCAGACATGGACTTTCAAAGTAAAACAGGAAACATAACACAGACTCACAGGCAGGCACCACAGAAGGAACAGAGACGTGGGACCAGGGCAGACACAAACACTGACTGAACACGGGGATATAGGAAGTAAGGATACACAGAGACGTGAACTAGACAAGGGGATACAGGTGATAGGGGAGACAGAGCAACTAAAGAAGACAGAGACATAAACCATAAGACAGAACTCAAAGAAACCAAAGACTAAAAAGTATAAATAATATAATAAACTCAAATACCCTGGGTCAACGACCCAGGCATCCTAACACTTATCCACCATTAAATTGTTTGTCGGGTTAAGAATGTCAGTAGTTTGTTATGTTGCAATAGCCTAAGGCCTTTGAGTAACAATTTTTTTACCAGGTTTTTGACAGTATTCACCTTTTACTAGTCCCAATAACCAGATTTGACTCCCTGCAACTTTCTAGGTCTCCTTCCCCAAAGTTCTATTGAAGTTAAGGGATTGCTTGTTTGGCACACTGAAGGAGAATTAACAAGTTCATTGGTAAGAAAGGAACTTCCAAGAGGAGATTGTTAAACTTTTCACTAATTTATTTTACTTATTGTGGTGGAGTTGCCATACACTTTCGCTGTAAATTCATTTACACTCTAAAGATTTTTTCTGTTGAATTTAAAATAACAAAACTGTTTCTGCTGCTAAATGAATTTTTCGTGGAAACTCTCCCAACACATTTAAACTGACTTGGCTGAAATTTCAAGGTTTACAGTTTAAATTAAAAGTATTGTTTGACTCACAACATAATTCAGATTTCATTGTTGCCCCACAGAACTGGTCCACAACGTCGCCTAACGCAGAAGGCGTAAACAAAAAAGGTCAATCAAGTTGGCTGTAAAAAACACACAAAAAACCCCAAACAAACAAAAAACCCCGGGTTACAGCTGCTTGTAACAGAGGATATCCTCCAAGGCAAAAAAAACCAAACTACTCACATAAACTGACACTGAACAAGGGACTGCATCTGAAAAGAATTTGCAATCTGATATAAGAAAGAGGGAACACAATAAGGGATAAACAAGCTGTGCAGAACAGGAAGTAGAGCTAATCTTTTAATCTAATTTTCTAAAGGAACGCTCTGCCCTTTAGGCATCATATTGCGAAGAGCTTTGTTATTATTACTGAAGTGAATCCCTGCACTGATGTGTGACCAAAGAACAGAAAATTAAACAGGGAATAATGCCAGTGTTGCTGAAGCTTATTCTAATAAAAATATGTACTACTGGGCTATGCTTGTCAAATTTGACAAATTATGTATGTAGAGTAAGATATAAGTAAGGAAGGTGAGGAAGACATCCCTGATAGGAAGCTAAGTTTGGGTTTTCTGTCAGAGACAAGAGATGAATGGGAGAAAGGTTTCCTACCAGCATGGTGTATTTTCGTGTATACTTGTACATGTGCTTGTTGCCGTTGGTGACACAGCGCAGATGCAGAGGAAATTGCTTTAGCAGAGAGTTAATAAAACCAATCAAAACCATCTTTAGTCCTTTCCTGCCTCAATGAATACTACTGGGAGAAAACATATAACCTCTGTCACATAAGCTGGGGTCTTCATACCACTTTTCAAATTTCCAAGAGTGAGTAATTTAATCATGTTTCCATACATAGCTTGAGAAAGAAAAAAAACATTACTTTCAAATTATTATTCGACATTCATAGAAGCCATGAGAGTGTCTATGCAGAGTGGACAGGGAAAATTAACAGTATATTGTTACCATTTAAAATGTGACGCTCACGGTGTAAATAACTAATATCATTTCATTGCACACAACAGGTTGTACAAGCACTGCCCAGCCAAATAAATAAAAGTCCAATATTTTGTTGAACCGACAGTTTTCTGTATTAAAACGTTGCAGTTGTCCAGAACATTTAATCCAGTTAGCAATACATAGTTCCTGAAGCAGACTGATTTGTGTGGTAGACCAGGTGCTACAGGTATATGGCAGGACACTGTGATTACATTTATTAGAGGAAATAACAGGGAACAGGGGAGGCTTTGTGGTCACAAAACAGTTGAATTGATTCAGGCAGCAGCTGGAAGGCTTAGACTGCAGCTGGTGAAATAATTTTAACTTCAAGTATACTTTTGGACAGAAGTTTTTTGAATGTTCAGGCCGGTTTCATAACAACCATGATATGCAATGATCAGGTTGTTTGCTCTCCAGGCTGGGCCGGTGTGGTTCTTCTACAGAGACAATGTCATTTATATACACTCAGCCACAGGGAATGGGAGAAAAAAGGTAATTTAAGTGACTTTAAACAGGGCAACGCTGTTGTTACAAGATGGACTGGTCTGTATATTTCTGAACCGGGGTTTTCTTGGAACCATCTCTACAGTTCACTCAAAATTGGCCTAAAAAGAGAAAATATCCAGCAGTTCTCCATATTGCTGATATCAGAGGTCAAAGGAGAATGGGCAGACTGCTTCAAGCTAATAGCAAGGCAACAATAACTCAATTAACCTTGTGTGAAAGCCCAAGCATGCAGAAGAGCATCTCTGGAAGTGCAATGTGTCACTTTCTTGAACATTATACTTAAATGGCCTGCAGAGCCACTGGATCTAAAATAGAGCACCTTTGGGGTTGGGCAGTTCATATCATGGATGTGCAACAAATACATCTGCAGCAACTGTGTAATACTGTCACGTCAAAATGAACCAAAATCAAATGTTTCCAGAACCTTGTTAAAACCAGTGTCACAGAAAATTAAGGCTGTCCTAAAGGCAAAAGGGGTTCAACCAAGTACTAGCAAGATGTACCTAATAAATTGGCTGTAATTGTATGTGGAAAATGTATCTTGTCCAGCATGTGTCTTAAAAGAGGAGCAGATGTTATTATTAATATCTAACCAATGAAGGTAAATTCCTCCACTTTAACACTGCCCGTTTCTCAACCATAAAAATTGATAACTCCTACCCACGCAATTCAGAATTAAGATTGCATTAGAATTTCAAGTCTTTGTTTGTCAATGTAGCTAAAATCAGATTTGGGGCATTTATTAATATATTATCCGTGGAGTTGAGATCAAAATCTGTAAATTGGCTTTGTTCTGCTTTTAGTCAGACTAAGGTCAAAGTGAATTAAATCTTTTCAGGAAAGTTAATACAAAAAGTATAGAACAAGAATCCCATTGAAGTCAAAAGCTTATTTAGAGATAAAAGGCACTTTTGACATTTTTTTCAAAGGGATTGTTTCACTCCCTGCATGGGAACATATTTCTTAAAGACTCCCATACCCTACACTTGGCTCAGACATGTAAAAAGGAACAAAATGGTTCTTTGTCTCAAGAGAGTTTCTTTATACTTCTCCTGTTTTCGAGTTTAAAAAAGAAGTAATTGTGCAGTAGTGTTATGAAAAAATGTGATACCATTGCTTAATGCCTCTGTTTGATATTTAGTTCCAGGACAAAGTCTGTAGACTTGAATTGACAGATGTTTCATTTTGTAGTCATTAATCAGAAGTTACTGAAAATGTCAACATTTCGTTTAAACCCTTGTGATGGGTCGTTGTTTGCTTTCCTATCATATAAATGTGAAGGTATTTTCCAAGCAGCAATCTTAAAGGAGAAGAACCACTGCCTGAGCTGCCAGCTGGACACCTACAGGAATAAAGTGGAGCGGCTCAAACAGGAACAAGATAATAATACCTAATCAGTCAGGAGTGGAGAGAAGAGCACTCGCAACAGCGTAGCTGCCTACAGCTGACTCTGAACGGTATTATTTGTAGCACATGAATATCATGCATCAGGCTGAATGTTTTGGAGGAGGAGGGAAGACATCACCTCAAACTGATGCATTTTATTATTTTTGTTTAGACAACAACATTAATGAGATGAGCTTACCTGTTAGTTAAGATAAACTATGAAGGAACCAACAAGAATCAGTTTTGTCAGTGAACTTTTTTCATAGCAGCCAGTTTGACATGCCAGCGTAGGAGAACAGTTGTTGCTAATCAGATTAATTAAGACTCATTAGCACTTAGGTTTACCTAAACCACTTCAAAATGTCCTGTGTGAAAAACAATTTAGCTTCCTACCAGAGTATTTATGCCATTACCTCTGCACTACAGCTGCTACAGCAGGGGTGCCAAATGTACGGCACACGGGCCAAAATCAGCCCGCTAGCGGATTCAATCCGGCCAGCTGGATGAACTTTCAAAGAAAAAGAAAAAGTCATAAATGACATGAGCGAAGTCCATAATAAAATGCAGTTCCTAAATCGTCCGCAAGGTTGTTAGTCAGGAGGGAGGGGCGCACTGTGCTAGTGAAGGGGGGAGGTGCACCCTTTTAATTAGAGTAAAAGAAGCAGCAACTCAGTCTGAACAACAGATGGTTGCAATGCAGCTAATTATGGTGCAGGCTACCTTTTCTCTACTCACCTTGACGCCCTTATTAGCCAAAATGTCTTTCTCAAAAAGGAGAAGAGTGGATACCGAGTGTAGTGTTTGGACCGCTTCCCATTTATTCACAGAGATAAATGGGAAACCTGTGTGCTTGGTGTGTAATCAACAAGTGTCTGTAGTGTCGTCTGCTGTCGGCAGCATTATGAGACTAATCGTGGTGGAAAATACAACATTTTGCAAGGACAACTGAGGAGTGAGAAGATAAGAATGTCAGGTTAAGACATTCCTCAGACCCCCCTTGCTGGCGGGTCTGAGGAAAGACCAGTCAATTCTCACCTGGAGCCAAGAGGTCAGAGAAGCAGCAGTAAAAGCCACCTACGTAATTGTTAATGAAATAGCATTAGCATCAAAGCCGTGTACTGACAGTTAGTTCGTTAAAAGATGCACGATGAAAGCTGCAGAACTCATGTGTCCTGAGAAAAGACGAGCAATTGCCAACCTTAGTCTGATGAGAAATACTATGGCAGAGAGGATATTGGAACTTTTAGACAGCCAGTTGAAACACAAAGTCATTTCTTGTATTTTCTGTTGTAATTGATGATATTTATTCGTGGAGTTGATGAGACATTGACCGTCACTGAGAAGTTCCTTGAGCTGGTGCCTATGACCGACACCAAAACAGCGGAGGACATTTTTGGCTCTGTGGCGCCGGACAAAGGCAGGGTGGGCTGGTCCCGCGTCGTCAGCCTGGTTACAGATGGTGATGTTACAAGCCGCTAATACCGGAGGTAGTTTCTGGACATTTCACTGTATTTTCCAGGAGGCACTGTGTTGCAAGCCGTTAAAAATGGATCACGTCATGAAGGCGTTTGTCCGAGCTGTTAATTTGAATCATTGCCAGTTTGAGTGCCTTCTCAGTGACGATCACGTTACTCATACCCTGCCATACCACACTGAAGTAAGAGGGTTAAGCAGAGGTGCTGTGCTGAGGCATTTCTTTGATCTACGTGAGGAAATCGGGCAACTCATGGAGAAAAAAAAAGGAAATCCAGTCATGGAATTACAGTGTCAGGAATGGCTGCAGGATCTTGCATTTCTGGTGGAAATGAGCACTTGAATATTCTAAACAAAATGTTGCAAGGCCGCAAAAAAGTTGTCCCACAGTTTTATGACAGCATATGCACTGCAAATTATCTGGTGCTTGCCATGATTTAAAATCCTATTTTTAGACAGGCCAGATTATTTGCCTTGTTTTAAAAAAAGATTTACTTGTTTCTAAGTCTAGATTTTAGATAATAAACTTAAATTGAGAATAACCATATAATTGTGTCTATATTAGTACAGAAATCCAGAAATGGGAAGAATAGCTCTTAAAATAGCCTACATTAGGTCTCTCACCAGATGTCTCTCAAAATATCACTTGTTTCAAGATAGAGTGACAAACTCAATTTGCTTGATTTTGGAAATTCACAAAAGGCACCTGTTGAAAATATGATTTATTCAAAATCATGTCTGACTTCAAAGTTGTACATATAAGGGAAAAAAATTAACCACAATTTATGATACAAATCACATTTCAAAGACAGCTGTTTGTCCCAGCATGCCAGCATTATGTGGTACAACATTGACATTGGTTTAGCGAACATTTAATGACTGTCAACTGATATCATCACAAACTACACTAAGCCAATACTTGGTGCAACCCTAATCTTAAGGGTGATTTCTATGGGAAATAATATCAGAAAGACTGTATTTGATTGGCACAAACACACTGTCCCTAAAACTAATAGAAAAGTATGAAGTATAATCAATGAGCTCATGGGCTAATTCTGTAGCTTGAGCAACAATGGGCACAGTTACTTCATATGCCAATAAGTCTTCATTTAAATTCAAAGTTTCATAGCGTTGGTACTCAAAAGCAATAAAAGATGAGTCAATCAAAAAGATATCCTTTATCAGTCCAAACACAGGGAAAGTGCCATCCACATCTGCAATAATCATGGACTTCCCAGCAATGTATTTATTGCCATTTAGAACATACCATTTCACTGAGACAACAGACTGCATGACATCTATTCCAAAAAATTCTTTAATTTTTTTCCTAACATATTCATTATTTTTAACAGCTGATACTGGCCCAAATTCCTTTTCTTTTGCAAAAATAGGATGTTCAGTTCCTATTTCATTTTGACAACACTCAAGAAATTGATTGTGGTTTGCTAGGGATTTACAAACATTTTTAAAATTTAACTTAGAAGCCCACTGTTTAAAATAGGAGTGCTTTGCCTCAAAGCGCATGCACATACTCCTTATTAAAGGTCCAAGGGATAAGATTTGACTGGGAAGATGCAACATATAATGTTGCTTAGGTATTATATTGGCTTCGGGAAAAAGTTGCTTGAACTGATACAGGTGTTCTTCAATCATACTTCTCAGTTGCAATACAGTTTGTAAAGAAATAATGGGAGCAAGAACTATTTGAATTATCATAATTAACTTTCTAATAAATACAACATACTCACTCTCCACACCATACAAAAGAAAAAGTAATATTTTTAAAAGAATTAGCATCTGTCCACAAGACTGTTTCAATTTGTTGTCGTTAGCCACTAAAGTGCCAAAGGTAATAGGACATGGTTTATCCCGTATTTCAAGAGGTGAGTAAGGAAAATTTTGAATGTCTGAATTAAACTTGTCTAATTCTAATTGTCCTGAGAGAATTAGGTGTTTTAATACAAATTTAACTTCCATTGATGCAACACCTTCAAAAATAACATGCATTATATCCTGTGGAGTTTGTTTGATCAGGTCAAATGCAGGAACATCAACTAGTCTGCTTCTTCTATTAATTCCATAAGTAGTTTTGAGGGATGCTTTCAATAAATCTGTGCTTGCTTTATCTATTTCAAAACACTGCCTCATGTGTTTCTCCAGAGTTCTTTGAACAAACTTCTTCTCAAAAACACTTTGCATATCATCAAAGTTGCATTCACAGTGTCTACATTTGCTATAAGCAAAACCAATCCCTTCTTTAAAGCCAGCAATCTCATGCTGGGCTAGCGTGTCTCCGCAAATGGCTATAACAGCACCAAACAATTCAATTTCACCATTTGACATTTCAATCCTTACACCATTGTAAAGCAGTGATAGATCTTGAAGTATTCTTTTCAGTACAACATCAATACCCCACTGAGAAATGTCATTTGCTTTAGCAATAGCAAGAAGTCGTATTGCAGCTAACTTTGACCTAAATTTTGGATCAATATTTCCTAAAGTATAATAAAACATGACCAATTTGTTTGCAGAAGCATGGGACCCTAAGGGGTTACATATTTCAATTTCATCTGTGTACAGTATTAATTGCAATGCATTTGGCCTCTGAGAAAACAAGGGGTGAGATGTAAAGAGGGACCCATCTCTAAAATCATAGAAGAATCCCTCTCTGCTTCTTTGTGGTGCAGTGTTCAACATGGTAAAGATTCTCTCATTAGTCATTAACTGCTTTAGACTTTCAATTAATGGTACATAGTAAAAACTTTTGTTCCTTAAAGACATGACCCTTGAAAGACCTTGCTTTACCCAACATATCTTCTGGGATACTACTACTTCCTCTGCGTTGACTTGACAGAACATTTCCCCTATGGCTCTACTCTGTCCATATGCAATGGTGGAGAAAGGATCCATGAATTTATCAAATGTAGCCAAAGCCTCATCTTGAAGCTGAGTGGTTCCCTCGGCATTATCTTCAAACACTGTCTTCATTCTTTCCTTGAGCGTATCCAAAAGAACAGCCTGATACTGTTGCACTCCTGAGATGATATGTTTGACCGTTCTCTGTGAAAACATTTGAAATAAAAGTAACTTATTCTGCATTTATATAAAAAAATAATAATTCTGAATTCCATTATGAACAAGTAAGACATTGATTGCCTTATGTAATGTATTGATCCATTAAGACTATAACATACCTGTGATAAGTGGCACTGTTCTTGAACACAGATAGCAAAAGCTGCAGCAGATCTGGTAATATCATGTCTGGTAAAGGATGTTGTAGCAACAGCTTCTTCCTTTAGAGCAGAAAAACAAAGTTACTCCAAACTCCTGGCCAATTATAGAAATTCTTACATAACAGGTATAATCAGTTACACCTAATGATTGGTCCACTAAAAAACAAAGTGCATGACAGTGACTAGTGTTACAGTTGTGAATATTCAATATAATATAAGATAATATAATATTCATTCTTTGGAATAAAGAAAAAAGAAATGGAAAAGAAATCAAAGACAAAGAAACAAAAAAAGGGGTTGTCCATTGTTTTGATGAGGCTAGGGATTGGATTCATGAGAATAAGATTTTATTTTTTTAAATAATGAATTTTTGTTCGCACTTAGATTTTAGTTTCTTTACATGTTTGTTGTATTTATTAAATTATTTATGTATTTTTACATCACGTAATTTAGATTTGCACTTAGAATTTATGTTAGTATTAGTATATGGATATATTTTATTGTATGCATTTATTAATTTATTTAATTTTCAAGAAAATCATTCTTAGCCATGTTTTGACAGTATTTCTGGCCAATAGATTTTTTTACAGTGCTTCGAAATACTCTGTGTCTTACCTGAAACCGTATTCACCACTTATAATTCCTACGAGATACCCAAATTGCTGCCACATTGAACGATTTAAGCGCGCTGAGAGTGTCTTTGATGCAAACTTCACCAGGAGACATGCCAGCCGCAGAGTGTGTGCCTTCTCCGGCTGCAGCATAGCCTGTACTATCTACACTGAACTGCTATTCTGTTTATTTATTTTTTATTTCATCCTGCAGAATGAAATTGTGATTTAAAATCCAACCATAGTGGAAATCGCTTGTAACAGATTGAAGAACAATATCTAGCGGTATAATATCGCGAGATCTCGTTAAATTTCTCTTGATTAAAAATGGAGAAAAGGATTAAAAGTAATATAGGACCACATACGAGGAGTTAGACATAGCTAAATTTGTCATCAGAAGCCACACTACATTTTATTTAGTTTAACACTTACCGTGATCGGGCTGTCAACAACCTGAGGCTCCTGCACTTCAGGCAAAGATCCACCAGTTGATATTTCCACGGTGCTGGTTGTTGTTGCAGTACTACAGTTGGCAAAGACTGAAACACCAACATTTTCCGATCCTAAAGAGTGGGATGTTGGGGGGATCCTCCATCCTCTTGGTGGGCTTCCATTCGTCAAATACAGAGGGTGCGTCCGTTTAATGTGGCGAAAGAATGAGTTAAAAACTCTGAAATCTTGTTCACAGCCATCTATTCCACAGTAAACCCAAAAATCCTGCCTTCGACCATGAGCTGCATTTATGTGGCTAAGGAGCACCTTCAGAGTTAAAGAAACAAAGATAAAACAGATCATACATCTCCAGAGCGCCATGGTGAACTGTTTTCGCGCTGTAGCAATGCAGCTTTACTTTACCGCTCTCCACTGAAGGCCACAGATGAGAGTGTGGGACCATGGGAAAGGTAGGCGATTTTAAAAATATATGTATCCTTAATTATCCAATTTTTCAGGTTTAAATTACATCAGTTATATTTATTTTTAGGCAATAAGTGTTTAAGACTGAATTTATATTTTTATTTTCTTTTTTTTTTACTTAAAAAAATTTAAATATAAATAATTTTCTGCATGCGCATTCTCAGTTCCGGTCGTGACGTTACTTTCACGCGGGACAAACTCTTTTCCCCTGCTTTGTTAACCATCAGGACCGTTAGGAAGATCAAAATTATTTATCTAAACAAAGTGAACAGTAATTTAAGGTTGGTAACATTAAGTTGATTTGAAAAATACTATGGTACAACGGTGTTATTAAGATAAAGTCGTGTTTTGTGAGGGCTGCTGCTAGTTAGCAATCTAGCTAATGTGTTAACTTTAGCTAAATGATCTTATTTAAGCTGTAGGATATTTCCAGGCACTGTGAGTGGAGGCTTTGGAACGAACTAGAGAACTGCTGTCACGGCATGGACAAGTTTGACGATGCCATACTGTCTGTGTTGCAGGGTAAGTCTTATTTTTCAGTTATTTTGGTACGTTAGCTAAGCAGCCTCAGCATCTGTTAGCATCATTTCTGAAACTTGGAGCTAGGATTGTACTCTACTCTGAACTTTATCCACATTATAGCCTTGAGCTGTCTTTGCCTAAATAGACTTGGAACATCATTCTTGAAGACACCCAAAAATAGTTTTATTGCATTCCCAAATATTTGATAAACTGTTTTAAGTTTGACATTTTATCCTGTTAATATTACTTATTGCTAAAATACATTTACTGACAAAAAATGACCTCAATATGTAGTAAGCCACGCCCAGGAAAAGAGAAATAAATATCACTTTTGAAGTTGTTTTTCTCTTTTACAGCTGCGAATATTGATGAGGAAACTTTGAGAAGCTTTACCCGGGATGACCTAAAGGATCTTTTTCCGGGCCATGAAAATTTCTTCCATAGAAAGAAGATTTGGGATTTTATCAGCCAAAAGGTAAACACATTATACCACTAAGAAGATGATTACTGTCCATATTGTCTAGCATTAACTTGCCTAATTGTGTATTTTTGTTTATATCCCACAGCTGTTATAGTTTAAGAGTACTGACCAAGATGCCAACACTTTCCATCGAAGCGAGAGTAACCCCTTAGGCTTTGATGTGTCACAATGTCAGCCTCAAACTTCCACTCCCATTTCCTACACTGCTGACAAAAAAATGAAAATGCCAGACCCACCAGAGTATGTGGTGTATACAGATTCAGAGTTGGACATGGTGCGCAGTCAGTACTTTGCATTGCTCCACAGTGGAAAGGAAAAGGACTGTAGGATGTCGAAGGAGCTCTGTTGCAGACTTGTAAGGAACACAGTCACCAGCATGGTTGCAATCCTCCGAGCTAGTCCCATGGGGAAAGAAGTAACATACCCCTCCAAACTCGAAATGAGAGCAATGTCACAGAAGATTGTCGACTATTACCCCATGTTACGTGATGCTGACACACACATGCCATACGTAAGTCATTCTTTACCCACTACAATATCTAAAATTGAGTGAGATAATAAAAGGATGTACAAAAATATATTATTTTACCACAGCTGACCATCTACACCAAACTGTACAAACGACTCCAAAATATGAAGTCTCCAAGGAAGAGGCAGGGCTCCATGCCACAACGAGGCAGGCCCAGGAAGACTCTTTTCAGCTCAGATGACACAGACAATGGGACTGAAGGTGACCTAAGTGGTGAAGCAAGTGGTTCAAGTGACTGTACCATACTTCTTGAGAGCAATGATGACCTCAGCGAGGATAACTCAAATGCAGGTGTGTACTTTGGTCTGCTGTACTAATGACTTTTGGACATCTAAAACTTCAAAGAGACCACCCATTCTGTTCATCTTCTGTTTTTTCCTCAGAGAAAGAATCCCAATTGCCGCTACCCTCCACTGTACCAACTACGTCAAACAATACTACGCTGGCTTTACCACTATTATTCAAGTCAGCCTCATGCTCTGCACCCAGGTCTGATATAGGTCCTTCAACTGCACCTCCAGATGATGTTGTTGGTAAGTCCACCATCACCCTTATCTACCTCTCAGTCTGACTGTTCCTCTTACAGCTCTTTCCAAAATATGGTTGAAGCAATGAACCCCGTTCTAAGTGTTTATTCCATAAATCATAGTGGTTTGTCATTAACTCGAGTTGGTGTGTAAAATCAACATATGATAGATCCCTCATTCCAGTTTGCCAGTTAGCCATAGTAAGTATTTTACCACTTTGTGTTGTAATGGGTGTTACTCAGTGCTAATTATTTACACATGTAAATCCTCATGCTGGTCACATCTATCATGCCTTATCACAGTGTTTCTGTCATAGATCAAATTACCTAAAATATTTTTATCCATCAGCTCATAATCACTGTTCACACTGATGTGAACGATATACACAGTAAACAACCTTTACCTTATTTTCACCACAGTTTTATTCACGGGCATCTTAAACTTTCGTTTTAATATTTGATTCTGTTCAAACTAACAATTAACATAAATCCATGATCATTATAAGAAAAGGACACAAAGGGAAATGATCAGGACATATAGGGTCAGTTCATTACTCAAACATATTTAACCTAAACATTAATTCTCATAAATATTATACTTAAAAACAACCATGCAACCTTACTAGAAATGACTGATTAGAAAAATCTGAATTTAGTGAAGTCTAGTTACACCATGTCTTACAATTGCTCTTTGCTTTCCCTAGCAGACCATGACAGCCTGAAGATGCAGGCAAGACATTACAAAACCTTGAGCAACATGTACAGGAAACCCAATGCAAAACCCAACCAAAGTGACGTTGCTCAAATTTTGGACCTGGAGTTTGAGGCCAGACGAGCTTTTATTGACGCAGATGTTACAAGGGAAGAAGACAGGCCTAGAAAAATACTTGAAGCATACCCGTGCTTCAAAGACATACGAAATGTAAGTTCAACTACCTTCAGTTAAATTCCTTGCTTTCTCTGGATAGGTTTAGTTAGTTCTTGACTAACTGAGCACAACTTTGTCATAGGCGATGGATGAACTGCGTCGCATCATTGGTGGCTCCAACTGCAAATACATAGATCAAATGAAGGGTCGATGGGCAGAGTTTTGTTCGAAGGTGCAGTTCTATGGCATTTGGAAGAAGGTCCTGAAACCTCCTCTCCCCTTGGATGTACGTGGAGGTAAGTGGCCTTTGCATACATTAAAATCATACATCAGATATGTTCGGATTGCTTTGTTGTAGGGCTGAACGATATATCGCATTTGCGATAATATCGCGACATGATCAAGTGCAATTTTCTAACCGCAAAGGCTGCGATTATACTCTGGACATGTCCAAATTCATGGGCTGCATCCTCCTGAGGCCGCATTTGTAGACCGATTACGTCACAGCGACGCGCCGAAGGCTGTCCAAATTACTACCATATCCCAGAATTCATAGCGCGGCCCAGCCAAACTCCAGTTTCCAACAATGGCGGCCGCTACTAAGTTTTAAAATTACTCATACTAATCTTTCTGGGTCACAAAATAAACTTTTAAAATATTTTCAGGCGAGAAAGTAGTTGTGTAAACATCGAATATCTGCTCGGTTTATCAAGATATCCCATATTTGCAAAAGTGCTTCGACGTTTTCAGAGGCGTCTGCTACCCACCAGCTCGACAGCTAGCCGGGAGCTCGAGGGTTACTGATGCGGCCGAGAACGGCACAACTCCCGGCACATCATTTTCAGATCACCGCGGAGTTTCGCTGCTCGGGTTAAACGTAGTCACTTAGACAACCTAAAAATGTTATTGTTGGGCTTTTTTCAGTGTTTTGTTTGTTCGTGAGTAAATCGGTTTGGCTGAGATTAAAGTTATTAGATTAGATAAAATAAAACTTTATTAATCCCCCGGGTGGGTTCCTCCTTGGTTTTCACACAGCTGACTAAACGTCAAACAGAAAACTTATTAAACAGAAGTATGAGACAGTCGAGAATTTACACCAGTGTCTGGTTATATTTTAGATAGCAAGAAGCAGACGGCCGAGTTTATTAAACTCCACCGAGACAGCGGTGACGCTAATCAGAACTAGACCGTCCAATTTCACGCCTTTAAACTTTAAAGGCGTGTTTGTGTGTGTGTTTATACAATTGCTATTATGTTTGCACTTTATGTGTAATGTTACTGACTGCAGAGATCAGTAAGATGTGTGTATTTTTTATTTATTAGTTTTATTTATTTAATATTATTTTTTAATTGAATGACTGTCTAGTAGTTCACAGATGTCGAAAAACTGAGTGTGGTAAAGCCACTGATTTTGTTTATGTATATTTCTGCAATCTGCACATTGTACTGACTTTCATTTTAATGTTTACACCAGGGTTCCTTGTCAGCACTTTATGCTCAGATGTTTGTAAGCTAAAAATAAACTATTGTGTATGTTCAAATATACTGTTGTGATTGAAGAAGTTAAATAAAAATGTCAGTCATCAATTCATGCATCACCTCATGTCATCATAACAGAGGTCTGTCTTCCAGGAAAGAACAGTTTAAAATTAATGTAATATAGTATTGGCCATACTATATGATGTATTGCTTGTCTTTGTTTAATAATACAGAAGACAAAGACCTTAAAAAATAATCGCATATCGCATCGCAATCGCAATATTGGGGCAAAAAATCGCAATTAGATTATTTTCCATAATCGTTCAGCCCTACAGCAGGGATAGCTCAGTAGGTAAAGTGGTCGCCCCATGATCGGAAGGTCGGCGGTTCGAATCCACTTAACGGCTACCCTGAGGTACCCCTGAGCAAGGTACCGTCCCTACACACTGCTCCCCGGGCGCCTGCAAGTAATTTCCCCATGGGGATCAATAAAGTATCCATTATTATTATTATTACTTTGTTGAGATACTTTTCTCCGTTCACAGTGGATTTTACTGTCACTCTCTTCAATGCACTTCCATCTCTTTTTCCTTCAAAAACTACACCACCAAAGCGGCTGGGAAGTGCCAGTGAGGCTCTCCTTCATATCCTCAAGGTGCGAACAGCTGCAATACCAGCCACTGTAACTTGTACTCCATTTACTTGTATTGTTATTATTAATATTATTATTTTGCTTTTCCTGCTTAATAAGAGTGGGTTGAAGTTCAATTCAGCAGGGATTAAATTACTCCTTATTCAGGATTTCTTAATTGTTATTCAAAACCTACTCCAGAGAGGCAGCACAGAGCAAAAGCACATTGCAGTTAGGATACAAGTAGAAGCAGTAAAATGATATATTTAAAAAGGCCTTCAAAAACTAGAATATGTAAAACAGTTAAAAGAAATAGTTTTAAAAAACAAATGAGGAAAAAAAGCACAAATAGACATGATAAAAATGCTGCAAACTAGAGAAAATTCATGCTCAGAATTAATACACAGCAAAATCTCCAGTGTTAAATTAACACTTTTGACAGTGTTATATGTTTAAAAGTAACCTAGTCAGTTTTGAAGATTAACAATGACTAACACTGAGCAGTGCTGATTTTCTAACACAGGAAAATAAATCAAAATGTTAGAAATATTCCAGTGTTAGAAAATCAGCACTGCTCAGTGTTAGCCATTGTTAATCTTCAAAACTGACTAGGTTACTTTTAAACATATAACACTGTCAAAGTGTTAATTTAACACTCAACAGTGTTGTATTTAACACTCAGAGGTGTGGACCCATATAGACACTCTGTAGTGTTAATTTAACACTGGAGATTTTGCTGTGTACATTTCCAAAATTTCATATTCATGTAAGTCAGATATTTTACATTTATTTCTTCTATTCCAACAGTAAATCAGTTGGAGCATTCTAAACTCTTGATATTGCTTTTTGTGTCTTAAGCTGTTTGGATGCACAGCAACCCTTTCATTGAAAATCTTGAAGAATTTGTCCTTTTTTTGTGCTTTTCTAGCCAGGTGAAGATGCAATGCTATACCTGGAGAAGCGGCCTCTCTCCTCCCCAGTGCTGCTTTTTGATGGAACAACCAGCATTGTTGCTGTAGGAAACATACCAGTGACCACTCTCCCCTTGGAGGATTTCTGGGAAGGAATGTTGGTGTTGATGGCATATTACTACACCTTGCACTTAACATACCCAAAATGTGTTGCAACGGTCCTCTCTGTCATACAAACTGAGGTAATCACTGATGCCATCCATGATCAAGATGCCACTAGTGCATATAAGAAAGCAATAGCTGAGTGGAAGTCGTTCTTTGAGAAATAGGTGAATACCAAGCAGGATTTTATCAGGTCATTTGCAGTTTGTTTAGTTTTGTAGTACGTTTGTACAACTTTGTTCCTAATTTGCCTAGCAATGTCCTGAGAAACGGCTTTACTTATAATGCTTTACAAATGAAAGTTGTTGTTGTTTTTTCTTAGTGATACTTTACCTGAGGCATGTAAAGTTTTAAGTCAGTAATGCCATTATTTACAACATTGTGAGACTATGTGACTGTCACAAAAGTTTAAGGCCAAAAATGTAACTTCTTTTCTCTGTTTAGGCCTTTTAAAGGGTTGATTTAGACTTTTAGGGATTGTGCAGCAGCCCTATATTGTTTAAATAAAGGATTTTGTTCTCATGAGAGAAATAAATGTTGACATATATCACTCTTGCCCTGGTTGTGATTTCAGTAGAAGCCAAGGAGTATTCTAGGAAAAAGGTCTGTTTTAAGGTTTTTTTGCCTGGATTTAATATCGATTCGGCTCTATTTTAAGATAAGCCAACCTGAATCAAGAAACAAATTAATCATACTTCACTAATATTGAGTAGTTTTTCATAGTATTAGAACTATTTTTCTCGTTGCAGTGCATTCATTTGCTGCAAGTAAGAATTCAAAACATAAAAAAAGACTGTAATTTAGCATATTTAACTTACTTTTGGGACTTGATATCAAGTAATTTTATCTTAAATTGAGCTTTTTAAAGCTTATTTTAACCCTCTTCAATTCTCAAATGTGTTCTTTTATTTCTGGATTAAAAAATCTTATTTCAAGATTTCTTATTAAGTAAAATAAACTTGCTGCATGGACAGATAATTTCACTTGTTTTCAGTGCTTTTTGTATCAAATGTAGTATTTCTTTCCTAAATATAGACTAGCCATTTTTGCAGTGTGTGCATTCAAATTGACGCTGACTTCATGGGAGACACAGCTGTCAAGTGGTGACCCTGCACATTTGCCTAAGAGAGGTATGTGCAACAGACATTAATTACATGAAACTGTATAAAGACAATATTGCAGGATTGCTGTGTTAGTTTGTTTCAGATCTTTGGTGAACTCGAGACAGAATTTGCAGTTTTTTGCTCACCCTTCACACTCAAAGCTTCTGATGTGGCCATCCACATCCAACTAGAGCTAACTGATTTGCAATGTGATGCAGATTTGAAGGACAAGTTTCCCTCAGTAGGTTTGGACGCATTTTATAAATATCTGTTGCCAGGGTACCCCAAATTAACAGCACTGGCTGCAAAAATTTTGTGCATGTTTGAGACAACCCACCTTTGTGAACAAGGTTTCTCAATAAAACAAAACTCAAGGCTCACACATAAGCACTTACATGACATTCTGACACTGGCTGCTAGTTAGGACATGACACCTGATATTGATGCACTTGTGCAGACCAAAAGATGCCAAGTTTCAGAAGCAAAAACGAAGTATTCCAGAAATGACCAACTCCAACTTTAAATTGTTGCTTCAGACACCGATTACACTTAAAGAACACAGCTCTGTGAAAATGAATTCTTGCTGTATAAACAATTAAAAAATATTCAATTTAATGCAAGTCAACAGCTTTCCTACAAAAGAGTTTTGTTTGGTGGAATCCTATTATTCATACAATGTTATAAATGTTAAAGTACAATACTATATTTTTAGTTTCAAATGCCTTTTACTTAAAGCTTTGTTTACGTTTGTGCAAACACTTCATTTGAGGTTGAGTTTTGCAAAAATATATTCAATCAAATATGAAGATTTTCTAATGTACTTCTTTGCATGAAAACAAAGGGAAAAACATGGACTTACTATTTATAGGTAAATACGCTTGATATCCAATTAGGCTGTATGTGGCCCCTAACCCAAAATGAGTTTGACACCCCTGTGCTACAGTATTTTTTTAGTAATCTGTATTTATTTTACTCTTTTTTTTTTTTTGTATAAAACTTCTTTTTTATATAGTTCATTTTATTTTTATCTTATATGCAATTTTGTTTTTCTATGTGCACTTTGAGGGGGCTCTGAGCCTAAGATTTTCAGTGCCAGTAGTGATGTGCCATTGTTACCTAATATATGACAAATAAAACTTAAACTGTATTGCAATTTAAGATAAGTATTCAAATAATGCCCTTTCTTTCGGTCATCTTTTTCTTTTCTTTTTTTAACTTTCCGGGTAACAAGAAGATCAAAACAGCATCTTTCCAATGGTGCCAGTAATCCTTTGCCCTCTTATGTTCAGCATTATTGCAGCTTATGTGAGCTAAGGGCAAATTTCTTTAAAGCATTGCTTTCTTGCACTTCTGTTTGTAACCCCTTGGGCACTGAGTGGACTTTTTATGTATATCAGTGCAGGTTTAGTTCATCACAGTTGATGATAATCAGTGATTTAATCAAACATCAAATCAGCCTGTACTTCACTGATCCAAGAAATTACATATCTTCAGCTCTCTGGCATTGCAGAAAGCCTTGAATGTGCACAAGCCGATGTGAGCCTTTTCAAAGAAATCTGTTTACAAACTGTGTCACATTGACAGTTTTCATGAGTGACTTTCTGGATGACACTGAGAAAAATACAATTTCTCTTTCAGGCTACTGGTGTTGTTCATGTTGGGTCACAGTGACTCTCATGACTTCGTGGAACAATGGAAGAATGGCCCTACTGGTAGTTTTTTGCCAAAATGTTTGATTAAAAAAAAAAGCTATGAGATTTCAGAACTGTTCACTATAGCATGTTTCCTCTATAGTAGTGGCAGCAGTAATAAAGTTCACTTCTTGAATCTTTCTGTCTAGTTAAAGTTTAAATTAGATTGAAATGGAATTTTCAAATTGGAGAGGAAAATACTGCCATAGGGTTAAGGTCACATTAAGGTCACGATTTAAGCCACACAGTCTGTAAAAACAAAAGGCACCTGGATTATTTTGCTCAACAATAAGAAGAAGGAACCTCCGCTTCGCTGGAATCCTTATTTCAGTGTCTCGGCGAAGTTAAGACCTGGATGGCCTCAAATTTTCTTAATTTTAATGAGGAAAAAACTGAAGTGATCATCTTTGGACCAAGCTGCAATTCTAGTACCTCAGATCTTGACCTGTGCAGTTTAGCACCTTTTGTTAAACCACATGCAAAAAATTTGGGGGTTATTCTGAATAGTAAGTTTACCTTTGAGAAACAAATTAACTCTGTTGTACAGCGGTCCTTTTTTTTTAATTGAGGCTCTTATCCAAGGTGAGATCCTTTTATCTTTTAAAAACCTAAAATGGGCAATTCACGCTTTTATCTTATCTCAACTGGACTAATGTAATTCTCTATATGTAGGTGTTAGCCAGTGTTGCTGCAGCTCGTTTCCTGACACGTTCAAAGAGACACGAGCGTATTTCCCCGGTGCTCACCTCAATTCACTGTCTCCCAGTCCGCTTTAGAATTAAATACAAAATTCTGTTAATGACTTATAAACCGCTGAACGGTCAGGCTCCAGAATATCTGTCTGACTTACTGCAGCCATATATACCCCCTAGAGCTCTAAGATCAAGTGATCTCTTGCTCTTGGCCAGGCTGGTTCACAGAGGTGACCGGGCATTTGGGGTTGTGGCGCCGAAAATGTGGAATGATTTACCTCTCCACATTAGAAAGGCCCCAACCGTCAATCCTTTCAAATCCCATCTTAAAACACATTTTTACTCATTGGCTTTCAACACCGCTTGAGAATTACCTATCCTATCTATTCACAACCCCACAAACTTGACGAATTGGAGCTACAGATAGCCAACACAAGCTTTGCACGTAACTGCAGCATTATTCTTATTACGGAGACGTGGCTTCACCCGCTGATTCCCGACGCTGCAGTCGAGTTAGCAGGCCGCACGCTACACCGGCATGACAGAAACAGCAACTCAGGTAAAAGCAGAGGAGGGGAGCTATGTGTTTACGTGCATAACGAGTGGTGTTGTAACAGCAGGATCATTCACACACACTGTTCTCCTGATTTGGAGGTTCTGGCAGTCTCGTGCAGACCTTTTTACATCCCGAGGGAGTTTACAGTAGTTATTGTGATAGCTGTTTATATACCGCCGGATGCTAACGTTAGCACGGCTCTCAGCCTCTTGCTCAACACCATAAACAAACAACAGCTTGCCCACCCCGATGGGGTTTTTATTGTCGCCGGCGACTTTAACAAAGCGTGCCTAAAGACTGTGCTTCCTAAATTTATCCAGTTCGTGGACTTTGCTACGAGAGGAGAACACACTTTGGACCATGTCTATTCAAACATCAGGCATGCTTTCAGAGCGACACCCCTCCCCCACCTGGCTGGATCTGACCACCTCTGCATGTCCCTCACTCCCACCTACACCCCCCTGCTGAGAAAAACAAAGCCCCAGACAAAGACAATAAAAACCTGGCCTGAAGGAGCCCTTTCTCAACTGCAGGACTGCTTCTCAACAACTGTATGGGATTTATTCTCCAGCCACAACCTCCAGGAGTACACGGACACTGTACTCTCGTACATCAGGAACTGTGTTGACAATGTCACCGTCAACAAAAGGGTCAGGGTGTTTCCAAATCAAAAACCCTGGATGAATAGCGAAGTGCAATCCCTCCTAAAAAGCCGCAACACTGCCTTCAAGTCAGGGGACAGGGCTGCGTATAGGGCGGCCAGGGCAGACCTGAGTAGAGGCATCAGGAAAGCTAAGGCTGCCTATAGGAGGAGGATTGAAGATCACTTTGCTGACAACGACCCCAGAAAAATGTGGCAGGGGATCAATCACATTACCAACTACAGAAGCAATAACCAGGCAACATCTAGGACTGATGCCTCACTGGCTGAGGATCTAAACCGTTTCTTCGCCCGCTTTGAGACGACCAAGCCCTCAGCTGCCACACCACTTCCACCCGCCCCCAGCACTGGCACACTAACACTTAGAACACACCTCACTTGGTGCTCCCTAAGGTCAGTGAATCCCAGGAAGGCGGCAGGTCCTGATGGAATACATGGAAAGGTTCTCAGAGCATGTGCTGACGAACTGACCGGAGTCTTCACTAAAATCTTCAACCTTTCCTTGTCATCAAACACCATCCCGCCCTGCCTCAAAACCTCCACCATCATCCCCATCGCCAAGAAGACAGCTGTGGCCAGCCCAAATGACTACAGGCCTGTTGCACTTACGCCTGTAGTGATGAAGTGCTTTGAGAGACTGGTCTGTCAGCACATCAGGGCCGGTCTGCCTCCCACTCTGGACCCCCACCAATTTGCCTACAGGACAAATCGTTCCACCGAGGACGCTATCACCATAGCGCTCCACACTGCGCTGAGTCACCTGGAGCACCGAGGAAGCTATGTGAGAATGCTCTTTCTGGACTTCAGCTCAGCATTCAATCATATCATCCCGGAGATCCTGGTCCAGAAACTGTCTCACCTGGGACTCTCCACCCCCATCTGCCTCTGGATCAAGGACTTCCTGACAAATAGACCACAGTCTGTCAGACTCGGCCCCCACCGGTCCAGCACCATCACACTCAGCACCGGGTCTCCACAAGGATGTGTTTTGAGTCCCCTCCTGTTTACGCTCTACACATCCAACTGCTCCCCTACCCATCTCTCAAACACCATCATAAAGTTCGCGGATGACACCACAGTGGTTGGACTCATCTCAAGGGGGGATGAGTCGGACTACAGAGATGAGGTCAACAGACTGACTGAGTGGTGTTCAGTTAACAACCTCCAACTGAACACCACGAAAACTAAAGAACTTATCTTGGACTTCAGGAAGGGCAGAGCAGACCCGGCCCCACTTTACATTCACGGGAGCTGTGTGGAGAGGGTACACTCCATGAGGTTTCTGGGCGTGCAGATATCTGATGACCTCTCCTGGACTGCAAATACTACAGCGGTGGTTAAAAAGGCCCAGCAGCGTCTCCACTTTCTGAGAGTGCTCAGGAGGAACAACCTGGAGGAGAGGCTGCTGGTGACATTTTACAGAGCCACCATAGAGAGCATCCTAACGTACGGCATAACAACATGGTATGCAGGGTGCTCAGCTGCAGACAGGAAAGTACTGCAGAGGGTCATCAACACAGCCCAGAAGATCACTGGCTGCTCTCTGCCCAGCCTGGAGGTCACTGCAAACTCTCGGTACCTCAGCAGAGCTGGCAATATCATCAAGGACCACTCTCACCCCAGCAACCAACTGTTTGAACTATTACCGTCAGGCCGACGGTACAGGTCACATAAAACCAGGACAAACAGATTCAGGGATAGCTTCTTTCCCAGAGCTATCACCGTAGTAAATAAGCACAAAAACAATTGAACCTATTCCATACCGTCACTGTCATTATATTATGCTGCTATTCATACTGTCATTATATTAATGCTGCTATCCTGTATATATTGTACATACTATTGTTTGAGTACTTACGATTGTTTTTTTTTGTACTTTTTATATTTTACATTTATATTTATTATTGAAACTTGCACCAAGGGAGTGGCACTCCAATTTTGTTGTACTCTGTACAATGACAATAAAGGCTATTCTATTCTATTCTATTCTATTCACTTAGTCTTCTGTTACCAGGTATTTGTTACTGATGTTATTTGTTATTGTATAATTTGTTATTTATTTATTTTTATATCTTTGTACAGCACTTTGGCAACATTTTGTTGTTATTAAATGTGCTATATAAATAAAGTTGGAAACAGAAAAACTCCCTCCACACATGTGCAGATATTTTGACTTGTTTTTGTTCCCGCAAAAGTGTTTCCCAGCTGTAGAGATGAAACAAAGCTAACAACGGAGTGAAGGAAATGTCCATATAAGTACACATAAGTACTTACAATATTTCAGCCAGATTGAAAGGGTGTCAGTGAGCAGGGCGTTTGAGTCTATTCAGTTGTTTAAAGCCTACTATTTTGTAAAATGAACATTCTAACCTTTAGATGTTGATATTAAAAACCTTTGTCATTTAATCAACATTCAGAAAATGAACATGTATGTGTGCGCGTGTTTTAGAATTTCAGATATTTTAATACAAAACAAATTTCCCACGTGTGGGACTAATAAAGGTTATCTTATCTTATACAAAAAAATCTAATCTGCTCTTCCAATGGGAACATTTTCTGCTTTATGTTACTGACTTGCTTTTCTCTGCTCTTGTTTTTCTTTACCTCTCAATTATAAATTTCAATACCACATACGCACCTCTCATTGCATACATATCCATAACATATACACTCCATACTTTATTGCAAGCTGTCAACAGTAATTTTGCTTAAAGAGGTAAACACATTCAACATTTGCACCTGCTGACTGGATCCCTTTCTGCTTTAAAACACTGTGCTGTATTTAGCTGTTATGGTTGTGGTCAGTAGTTTACATACACTCATCTTTAATAGGGCTGAGCTTGGGGCTTTGGGGAGTCTATTCCAGAAGCTTAATGTTAGCCTGCTTTATCGGTTTTAAACCTTTGAACTGAATTTGGGATCATTGTTTTGTTAGAGCAACAAAGTTTTAACTGTCTAGATGCTGATTTAAGGTGAAGTTGACAACGACTACTACTACTACTACAACTGACAGCAAAAAATGCACAGAATATGTTGCTATCATCAGCATGCATGATGGTGGAGTGTTTTTAGGTTTAAAAGCCTCACTTACTCATTTATGTTTCCAAAAACATATCTTTTGTCATTCTAGTCGAATAACTCAATCTTTGCCTCGTCAAATGATAAAACTTTTCCCCAAAAAGTATTTGGCTTAAACGTGTGGGTGGTGGTGAATTTCAGTTGAAGGTGTCAATTTTGGAACAGGGGCTTCTTTCTTTGTCATGGTGAAACTTGCTTCACTGTGGACGGTGTTCCAGCAGGTTTCACTTCAGTTTACATCAAAAAGCAGGCTTTTTGATTTCTGGCCTCTTTCTGAACAGCCTAATAAATAAATTTATTCTCATGTGAGGGCGACAGGTAAATCTATAATCATCCATCTTCCTCTGCCTTCCCATTGTATTGGTCAGTCTAATGAGTGCTGTCAAAGAAATTCTTTCTGCGCTAGCATAGAGAAATTACCAGTTGTAGTCATTTATGATCACTAATAAGTTAATGTGGTTTGGCTCTGTCAGGTTAACACATTGTAGAGCGTAGAGTCTTCAGCACCACTTATTAGAAGATTTAAGGGAAACGAAGCAAATATTTGCACCTGTATGTGCTTGTGCATCCAATTCTTGTTTTTGGAAGTTATTAAAGATGTATCCTGTATATCATTTTACCATGGAAAAAGAACAGTTCAAAAAAAAATCATTAAAAACTCTAAATTTCTATGACATTCTTGCCCATATGTAAACTTCTGGCCACATTTGCAGTTGTTCTAATGTCAAGAATTTGAGCTCCTTGGAGCAAGTTATCAGTAGCTACCAGAGGAAATAAAAACACCATCACATTATAAAAGCAATAGCACATTAAGGCAACCAGTGTAAAAACCAATTGAATTTTTATTCTATAGTTACTACATTGTGATGTAACTGGAGATTGGACAATGGGGGTAAAATTGAAACACTTTTAGGGAGGCTGTAGCTCAGGAGGTAGAGCAGGTCACCTACTGATTGGAAGGTTAGTGGTTCGATCCCTGGCTCCTCCAGTCTGCATGTCAAGTATCCTTGGGCAAGATACTAACCCCAAGTTGCTCTCCGATGCGTTAGAAAGCACTAAGTATACTGTAGATAAAGTGCTTGTGAGACTGGGTGTGATTGGGTGAATGTGGCATGTTATATACAGAGCTTTGAGAGTAGAAAAGTGCTGTATAAGAAACAGTCAATTTACCATTTTAGTTCAATATCCTCCCCATACTCGGCTCTTAAGGTAGATTTTTCTACTATTTTGCTTTAGCAAATCAGTCTTACTTTAACAAGCACACAATACTTAGCTATGCCGATTTTCCTGTACAACCATGTTTGTAGCTAAAGGTGTGTTTGCAGAGAGGGAAGAATGAAACAATCTGTTGCGGTTGTTGTTTATTTGATCAACACCATTTGCCATTTTGACCAAATGTTTTTCTTTAAATGGCTAAAATGGAAAACAAAAAATCTTTGTGTCCTGAGAACCATATTGAGAATCACATCTTAAGGGCATATTTAATAAAATATTACCTTTAGGAACTTAATGAGCCACAGAAAACAGTTCCTCAGGCAGCAATCCACTTTTCATATCACCTGCTGTGTTGTCAAATAGCCCCAGCTTGCAGATACTTTTTCCAAAGTGAAGAGATGCCATAGAAAATATTGCTTGCAAGAAATAGTTTTTCTCACTTTCCATCTAATTTGGCATAGCGCTTTCTAATTATCTTTGTGAAATGTGTCAGCACCACATGAATGAAAACACGAGTTGACAATTCAAACCTTCTGCTTTTTTTTCCAGTCAGAAATGCTGTTATTCTCTAGTTTTGAAAAGGCTGAAATATTCTGGGCAGATAAATATGTCCTGTCGGTCCCTTCATGATGCCACTTGAATGATGTGTGGGAGAGAATTGATGTTCACCTTGAAACCTAAAAGACATTTATATCGTGTTTATTTCAGCGTATTCCCAAGTACCTTTTGAGTGATACCTTGTAAAGGTAACTCTTATTTTTTTAAAGGTTTTTTCACACATTGAGCAATGTGTACATCAGGCAGCTGCTATATAATGATATTATTTATCCTTCAGTTGCAAAACCTTTGTCAGTTGGTACATTTAGCTAGTAAAAATCTCAAAAGTTAGAGTTTAAGATTATCTGAAAGATCTGGTGAGCATATTTGTCATTTTTCCTTGATGGTCATTTAGTAGTCATGGTAAAAAGCTAGCACACCCTATTATAATTCTGTGGCGCCCAAATGATCAGCCTACAACTGTTTTTGATAGGATATGAGCCTATCAGAGTCTTTGGGTTTGTTTTTTTTACCATATTTGGTGTTTGACCAAACATCCCCCATTGTTCCTGATAGGTTTGTAGCATAAACCTATTCGCTGGAACGTTAAGACAACATAATTACACTGCAAGCAAGACACAAGTAGGCAAACTTCTTCATGGTACTCGTGCACGGGAGAGAACCGGACAGGCACCGTTCCTTCGCTTGACCCCAGTTGCTCTCGTCCGTTCTCCCGTATCACTGTCCTTTTATTGAGGTTACATGAATATGCATAAGTTCATTAACATATGACGTCTACATACACAAAGAGTACCTTGCCTGTGTGTGTGTGTGTGTGTGTGTGTGTGTGTGTGTGTGTGTGTGTGTGTGTGTGTGTGTGTGTGGGGACTGCTGATCAAAGGGTCAAACATCCTTGGTCAGGAAGAGGGTAGCCTCCCCCTCACCCTAGATGGTTCATCCTAGATAACACGGTGAGGAAGTCCTGCAGTTCATCTAAACAAAGAGCACTTAGACTAGAACAGACGCAACTACGTTAATCCTACCATAAAATAATAAGACACGGTATGACCTCTCATGCTCCCAAAGTGCTGTCTAATACACACAAAGTTTGCAGACTATCAAGGATCAAAACCTCTACCAATCTACAACTAATTACAAAACTCTAAGCATATATAAGTAAATATTTCTAAGCATAAATGACAATCAACAATACAAATCTAACACTTCCCCCCTTTTTGACCTTTATGCCTGAAAAGTTCCCAGGTATGAATACCTCATGTCTGACAGTTTCAATGCAAACCTTTTTATACTCAGCATACGTCAAATCACCCTAAATTACTGAAAAGGTACACAGTTCAACAAATGTATTAGCAGTTATCCCATTCATTGAGCTCATCTCATGGCAAACTGCATCTTACGAGCAACCAAAGAAATTGTTAATTTAATAGTGAAAATAAGAAGATAACATTTTCAAAAACATCTCAGCTTGGTAATGCTTCCTCCAGGTGTGCACATCACATGTCTCTCTGCAGAGTGGTTTGAGTTCTGCAGGGCGTCATGAATGTCTCTTCCAGTTGTTTCCATCGTTGTCCATAGGACCAGAGTCCAAATGTATGTAGAATAGACATTCAAACATACCAGTTGGTTTTGTTGTTTGTCAACATGGTTCTCAGCTATTTCCAAAGCTGCAGACCTCTCAGCACTCTAGTTTTATGGCCTCCCATTACCTCACTTCAGGCCTTCGTCCTGTGAGGGGGATATTTATGACTCCTTCATTGTCCTTCATTGTCCATACTCTGCAGAAAACACCTCTGTGGAAAGGGTGCAGGGTTGTCTTACTGCTATTATGATCCCAGCAGCCTTCAGAGTGTCATCGTATGCACAGTACAGTGGCACAGCGTTAGGTGATGTTCATAGGAAACTGCTGTCATCACCACCATAGCTTCTGGTTCCTGTGCTTTTCACAGAATCATGATGTCATCCTCGAACTCCTTCTGCGCTGTCGATGGAGCTTGGCACGCTCCTCATCCCCTGAGTGTTTATGTTCCAACGCTGCTGAAGGTTTAAGGCAGAGCACGTCGTACACCTTAGTCGTCTTCCTCAGCGTCAATATTGAATCTTTCATTGTATTTAAAATCTTGCTGTGGGAAGTCTCCTCTTGATTTCCTGGAAGCTTAGTAGCACAGCTCTCTGTGTCATGTCTGCTGTGCTGAAGATGATCTCTGATCCTCCTGAAGCCTCTCTCCCATCTTGTGGACGATCCTCTCCTCTATTTTGCAGGCAGTTTCATGGTCCTTGCTGTGGCTCCAAGGTCTGATTTCATGATGGGTCCCAACCAGCTTGATCTTTGACCTCAACCACTGCCTGGTCCTGTCAGCTATGCGCTTCTCACTGGGCCTCTGAAGATTTCTCAGGAGATTACTGCTGCACCTGTATTTCCTTGCTAGGAAGACAAACTATTTGGAGAGTGTGTCAACAATCATCAAACCACATTCTTTAGTTCAGTGAACTTCACTTATAGGCCATCAAAGCCTCATCTGAACATGGGTGCACCACTTGCATAGGTTTAATACTTGTAAATAAACGGCTAATCACACAAATCACTGCAACAATAATAAAAAACATTGTTTAATGTTAATCCTTGGACCCCTCCTCTTGACGCATGGACACACCCATGCGTCAACTCACCAAACCTGGATTCCAGTCTTAAAGAAAAAGATTAGCTAGATCATATCCCAGGCAACATCAGGGCATCTCCTCCCCTGGAGCAGCACCACCCTGGACCTATAATCCTGCAATGAAAATGTTAGTGTGTTTTGCATATTAAGTTTGCTTAACACCTGGCTCTCCCAGGAGCCTGCATACACACCATCATGGCCTGGAAAACAAAATCTGGAAGTAAAATCAAACTCCATACCTGTAAACAATTGTATCATAAGAACAAGAAGCATTCAACATCAGCAAGACAAGTGTCATGTGCAGGTTTTCTCAAATCAGTAAACTACAATTATTTTCATAAGTCGCCTCAGACATGGATCATCCCATGTACTCAGGCAACATTAATGTAATCGGTGACTGCTCTTAAGCAAAGTCACTCCACTCATATATTATTTATGGGCTCAAAAGTGGCCAGCTAATGAGCCCATATCAAACTATCCCAGAAACACTGTATCTCTTATTTGTTTTACTCATGTCACTTGTCCGTTTCAGCTGAATCTTCCACAGCATTCTCAAAGAAACAAACATTAGCAACACATATTGACTGTAGTCAGACAGAGGTCAGACACAGGTCAACAGGTTCCAGAGGTGCCATAAAAACACCATAAAGTCAACCCTAGCTGTGGAAAGAAGTAACACCAGTTCTCAACACAGGAAATTTCACACATGTTATTCACATTATCAAAGTAACCTTCACATTTTCCCATCAACACAATGCAACAGCATCACCACTCATAACCTGTAAACACAGTTTTCCTCACACATAAACCCAGAAATCCTGTAGTAGGAAAAAACATCAACCAGTTGTCCTGGTATAAATCGCATCATCAATTCACATGAAGAACTGGCATGCTGTAAGAAAAGAAAATGCAAATATTAGCGCTTGCGCAGGCGTATGCATACTTTGTCACAGTTATCTCTGTGAGCAACTCAAGCCTATGAATAACACACCTGATAAATGCACAGACACAGAAAATGGCATTTAAAAGGTTAAATCATCATGCAACCTCGAGTGTTGCTGTCATCTTTCTGCTCCTGTAAAAGGAAACACATGGGTTCATCTGCACCTTTGTCAGGTGGGGGTTAGCTTCACACAATCATGTTCAGTCAGTCAGTCAGTTATTTTAAAATTCTTACTCATTCACTCAGTGGTTCCTTCTTTTGCTAATTGTGGAAATTATCATCGCATTCGTTTCCACGCTCAGCAAAACGACGTTATTTCAAAAAGAAAAATAATTTAGACTGGATTTCCTCATTGAATCCTTTTTGGGGGGGACTCTCATTTCCTAATTGTCCCAAATAAGTGGCTTTCTCCTGAACCCATTTTAAATGTGGAGAAACTCACTTGCAACAATTTTCTTGACGACGTGTAACGCTTTTAATTCCCGACTTGCAGATCTGCTCAAAGAAAAGAAATTCACAAGCAAAAATCAGTGCTTGTTCAAAAATGAAAAATAAAAAATAACAGAGATTATCAAACCAAACTCTCAGTGCACTGTGAAAGTATCAAAATAAAAAGGCCTTGTTAAGTCATGACACAAACTCCTCATCATCTTCACAACAGGAGAAGAATCATCAGCTAGATTCACTCCAAACCAACCATCAACTGCACAACACACAACATAACCCTAATGTCATATTAGCTATGAGTTTAATCACCAGGTCTGTGCTCTTCACTCATTTAAGCCACAGATCTATTTTATTCAATTTTTCCTTTTTCCCTTCATCATAAAACATGTGACATGCTGTCATGCACTTCACAAAAGATGTTTGTTCTGATGTATTCAGAGTTGTGTATCTAAATACAGGATTCACTCGCACATCAAAACAGGAAACTCAGTGTTTTAGAGTCTCCACTCAACACACAACAAACTCCAACACATCTCATTCACTCGTGCTAGAATTCAATCACCTTTCATTAATCTAAGACCGATCAACTAATTTGAATCAGCTATTAACCCACTAGGATGACAGGACGACAGAAATGCATGTTCAAAATGTTATCACTAAAAGAGAATTTCCCTCATACAGTAAATTACATGTGCTGCCTCAATCAAGCAGGAAGCTTCTCCCAATTTACCATTTTAACAACTAAATTTATTGTCTGATCACTGGTTGGTCAAACCAGGATCTTTTTTCCCACAAAAGTTAAACTGTTGTCCTGCAACCTGGAGAGTCAATTTTTTGCATTGGATAAATTCAGTATTTAATAACAAGTGTCTGCTAAATTGACACTATTTTAACACTGATGAAAGATAACAAGCTAATTTTCATTGCATGGGTTTGTGTTATTAGGCAGGTCTAATGCATGTCTGTGGAGCTGCATCTCCAGCAGAGCATGTTCTTAAAGCTGCCTTTCCTACACACTTCTCTGCTATTATTTAATCATTTCTTAACTAATGTGCTATGAGTCTTCATGAGTCATTTTGTGTTTGGAATTGTTAGTAGGGTTAATGCATGTTCTGCTTGTGTGTGTGTGATTTTGTATATGTTTCTATTTTCGCAATGTTTCAGACTCAGTCTCAATTTTCCAACTTAAGCAGTCAGTTTTCTTTTCCCCAGGTTTGCTAACCCAAATTTTGATTTCCCACATTAAATAATTCCTATGTGTTCTCACCTAGTCTTCTCACTCTGTTGTCCTCTCACTCTTTTGTCCTCTCCCACTTCAACAGTCCCGGCAGTTCTCCTTCAGCTTTGTCCTGTCTAGTAGCTGAAGTGCTGCTGCTGCCTTCTTGGGCGACTTCTTAGCAGCTGCTGCCGGTTTCTTGACTTTGGCCGCGGCGGGCTTCTTGGCTTTGCTCTCAGTAGCCTTGTTCATCTTGAAGGATCCGGAGGTCCTGGTGCCCTTGGTCTGCACCAGAGTGCCCTTCGCCACCAGGCTTTTGATGGCGGTCTTAACACGGGCCTTGTTCTTGTCCACATCGTAGCCTCCGGCAGCCAGAGCCTTCTTGAGAGCGGCCACAGACAGGCCGTTGCGCTCCTTGGAAGCGGCCACGGCTTTCACAATCAGCTCGCCCACGCTGAGGCCGACCTTCTTGGGCTTGGAAGTCATCGTCTTCTTCTTCTTGGCCTGAACCTCGGCGCAGGGCGCAGGGCGTGTTTATGATGGAGCCTTTCCCACCACAGCGCTGGCACGTTGAACGCATCATGAAGGGTCCATTTCTTTCATGTCGCTAGCCGCATGTGGCTTGCCCGAGTCACTCAGTCCTTTTTGAGCATTTCAACATGCTGCCGCCGCAGACCCTGGCCTCAGATCCAGCAAGTTTAGCGCACTGATCTCCAAAAAAGTCCCGAAGGCCAGAAAGACGTCAAATAAGTGTCTTGTGCTGAGAACTCAAACAAAAACTCCTCTTCACGCTGCCATCTTGCTCGCCCCTCCGTGAAATTCAACCAATCAGACAGGAAGATGGGTTTGCTTTCTTCTTCTGCTGCTGTTTATCCACATTGCTGCTGCTTTGCTGGGACTTTTTGTGCTCAGGACTTGCTGCTGTCTCTTTATCATGTTATTGCTTTGGAGCTGCATTTCTTATCTTCAGGGAGGAGTGAGCTCGCTTGTGAGGTTGAGAAACACATGGCACTGTAAATAAGTCAGCCAGAAACTTGGCCTGCATGTTTCCAATGATGTTAAACTATAACTTTCTTCCGACTGTTGCATGTGGAAAATTGATACAGGTCTGCTTTTCACCTGAAAGTGACAAACTAAAACATGTTCATTATTATCATCACTGCTTAATCAACACACATCTCTCTCTCTCTGTCTGTGTTTGTGTGAACAATCCTTTCTTAAAAGCAGAAAATGACATTGTAGTTGTTTTTCGGCTGATCAACACAAAACCTTTTTCCTATGATTATTTCTCTTCGTCTACAATGTAATTTGTCTCTTTTTCACTCTTTTTTTTTTCTTCACAATAGCTGGTGGTCTGCAAAATCACCGCTCTCACTCACAATCAGAGGCAATCACTTTTGCACAGTGCACAAAAACACTGTGATGTCAGACACATTCACACTCACTTTTTCATCTGCATAAATAAACCATATGGCTGGAGATATGTGCCATGGTGATCCATAAGCATGATCACCAGTTTATTTAATTATTTTTAATCCAACAAAACAAATAAACAAAAACATGATGCTGATGCTACACACACACACACGAGTCAAGGTGCAGAAAAACTGCTCATGGAAACGCTGCACACTCTCTGTTTCCCTCTCTTTGAGTAGTTCTCAGACAGCTCTTGATCTGATAATGTGTAGCTTGCTCATCAGCTCAAAAAACAAAAACAAAACTGCAACGCAACATCACACAGTAGTTGCTCTGCCCACAGTGGCAAAGTCTTACACTTACATATTCAACACAGCTTCTCCATCATGTATTTTTAGATGTTTCATACAGGGTTGAGCATATTAGTTGTTTTCACAGATGTGCTCTATATCTCAACAATGGCTCATAATAAGACGACAGTCTTCCACACAGGTCAAGTGCCTCTATGCACTTCATGAGTTTAAATATTTACCTATATCACTTCACCTCACATGTCATTGTACTGAATTTAAGCAACCACAAGCTTAATGTAGATTACTTTTAACAACTATCCACCTCAATTAAATCTATGGTCTGGCACACAGGCTGCTGTCGATCAGGGCAAGCTAAAGAATAAACATTGTGTCAGCAAGGGGTGGGGGGAAAGCCATTCACCAGAGCATATCTTAAGTGCTGCTGATGTGGGCTGGCCTTCTCCACAGCTCTCCAAGGCTGGTGTGTTTTCTGAAAACTTCTAACATTTGAATCTCTTCCATTTATAAGCCTGCGATTAACCGCACGGCTCAGGTCCGCGTGACCGCGCTCGCGTGAACCCGCGCAGCTGTGGAGCCGTCGCTCTCTCTTTTTTTTTACATAAATACTTTGTGCTGCCAGGAGCAAAGTCCAGCACAAACGTCTGTCTCCCTCCGACTCACTCTTGGTTGCTTAGAAACCCATGATAACAACAACAGTCGGTGTCACAGACCACATGTTCTGCTCCGCACACACTCACACACAACAACAACAACAACGACGACGACAATGACAACAACACAAAATAGGCCTACTGTCCAGCACAATCTGGACCCCGCGGAACTTCTCAACACCCCACTGAGCGGTGGAGAACTCACTACAGTACCCCACACAGCGGTCTGTATTTCGCCCCACTAAGACGGCGAACCAAAAAAAAAAGTTCGAACTGCGCAACTCTGCGACTTAATGCTTCTGTACAAAAAACCCCACTGAGCGGCTTTGTACATCGCCCCACTTAGACGGCGAATTTTAGCCCCACTGAGCGGCCAAGGACAACGCCCCACTGAGCGGCGAAGACGTACAGTTATAGAGTTGGACTCTAAACTTACTCGGTGTTGCTTAGCGTGTAATATCAGCCTCGAATCCCGCCAATCGCCATTCATCGAGGAGAAAAGACATACAGCGAATCCACAGGAACTTCCTGGCTGACGTCAGTCTTTCAGCGTGCCTCTCCTCCCCTCGGTGAATGCGATTCCAGGGCTCCGGCATCGAAGGACCAATTAATGATAGGTTTGTAGCATAAACCTATTCGCTGGAACGTTAAGACAACATAATTACACTGCAAGCAAGACACAAGTAGGCAAACTTCTTCATGGTACTCGTGCACGGGAGAGAACCGGACAGGCACCGTTCCTTCGCTTGACCCCAGTAGCTCTCGTCCGTTCTCCCGTATCACTGTCCTTTTATTGAGGTTACATGAATATGCATAAGTTCATTAACATATGACGTCTACATACACAAAGAGTACCTTGCCTGTGTGTGTGTGTGTGTGTGTGTGTGTGTGTGTGTGTGTGTGTGTGTGTGTGGACTGCTGATCAAAGGGTCAAACATCCTTGGTCAGGAAGAGGGTAGCCTCCCCCTCACCCTAGATGGTTCATCCTAGATAACACGGTGAGGAAGTCCTGCAGTTCATCTAAACAAAGAGCACTTAGACTAGAACAGACGCAACTACGTTAATCCTACCATAAAACAATAAGACACGGTATGACCTCTCATGCTCCCAAAGTGCTGTCTAATACACACAAAGTTTGCAGACTATCAAGGATCAAAACCTCTACCAATCTACAACTAATTACAAAACTCTAAGCATATATAAGTAAATATTTCTAAGCATAAATGACAATCAACAATACAAATCTAACAGTTCCTGATAATGTTCAGATGCAGTTTGGCAAAATGTGTGCTGCCGTGTTCATTTTTGGGGAAAAGAAAAACAAAAAGACCCTTTGTCCTGGCACCCCTTCTCAATAACCCATACTTGTTCAGTCTTTTTATGATTATACTGTCATGAACTTTAGCATTTAGCATGCTAATTTAGGCATGATTTAGTCCAAGATAAAGTTCTTTGGTTCGACCTTGGTGAATTTGCAGGGATGTTCACTCCTGGGAATATTAACAGTCCTGAATGATTTCTAGTTGTAAATAATAATCTGTCTCACTTCAGACCTCAAATTAGTCAATAGCCTTATAACTCTTCCCTCCTCTAAAATCATTGCTCCTTCAAGCTTTTATAGAGGTGGTCATTTGCTGATGATCACTCAATTAAGTGCATCTGATTATCACCATCTGGCTGCTACTTACCCTCATAATTCCAATGAAGAAGTAATGGGTCCTTAGATTTTCACACAGTGCTTCTGCATTTTGGCCTAATTGTTGTTAAGGAAATAATGACACCTTTTTTTTTTTTGTTGTTGTTCATCTAAGGATCCAGCCCCAAATAAACACTAGAAGATGAATGGATGGACGAACATGTTTAAGAATGTCACATATTAGCTTCTGATTTTTAACTGTATGATCCAACTTAGAATTCAGGCCAGGAAGCTATAAAATAAAAACAGAATTCGATATTCTGAAAATCAACCCAATACTTAATAAGAGTATCATGCAAAGACAACATGTTAAATATATATAATATAATGAAACTAATATCTATATTTGTTTTGTTGATCATTAATTTGTAATCATTAAATTAGCAGATTTATCAGCTTTTGATAAGGTAAAAAAGGGTTTACTTTTACCATAAAATGCAATATTATAAGGAAAAAATAATAATACAAGTGGCTCTATAGGACAAACACATTTAATACTGTATGAATGAGGCCCTACACTTCCAGAGCAGCTGCCTTATTAAGCAGCACAATCACTCCTGGATGCTAGTGTACAGACCGGTACTCAATTTTCACCTCACTTGACGCACTGCACAGCACTGTAGCTGATGAATTGGTCCGCATTGCAGTGAAAGAAGCTGATTAGAAGATCTTAGGTTGGATTTTTTTTTTCCTTGATTCACCAGAGTTAAAATTGGACCCCCCCCCCCCCTTTTTTTTTTTTAACCCTGCATGATATTAACTATTTCTCCCTTTCTTGTGAATGAAAGAAAATGTGAATATCACTGCTTATCTGCTCTTTTTCTTTGTTTATCAATCAGAGAATAAGAGATGAGTTAAAGGAGAGCGAGACAGAGAGAACAAGTGGCAACTAAGAAAAACTAACACACAAAGTTAAGGCAGGACACACTTTTGTTCGTGTTTGAGAGTACTGAAATGGAAAAATCTCAAGAAAAAAAAGCCTCATTTGTAGTGTAGTTATAAAGAAATTACTTCATAATGGGTTTCCCTGCATGATGAATATTGCATCTTGGGAAAATGATTCAACACACCACTGCCTACATTTTTGCGACGATTTTGGTGCATTTTAAGTAGTGTCTTTTAATTTGTCCCTGAATCAAGCCAGCACCATAAACGTGGGGATGGAAGTTTGCCCTACAGGCATGATGCTGAATACTGATTAAGAGCTTTGGTATTGAATGTGACCTTACACACAGAAAATTGAAAATGACAGCAAGAATTTTAGATTCAAGCCAGATAATGATAAAGATATCAGATTATAGTCCCGGTCAATTTGGGGACACGTGTCATTGTTGTAGTCAGAGCCATTGTTTGTTATTTCTATGATTATGGAGCAGGTGCTCTCTCAGTATCTATTCTTAGCTCTACTACACAATTATAGCAACCCCATGTTGCTGTTTGGAAGTCTTTACTATTACAGTTTTTGCCCACTGCTTGAACACATTTTGCAAAACTCCGCTCTCTGTGCCAAAACTGTACACACAAGTACACATGACACAACACTGGGAAATATACCATTCACATCTGTGCCAAATTGAAACTCTACTCTCAAAACCTAAACTCTGCTGTCAAAACCTAACATTCCTTTGTCAAAATGTAACTCTGTTGACAAAATGACACATACTTGCATCATATGCAAACACTGACAGATCAGGGGGAACACACTAGTCTTCTTTATATAAAACACTGCAGTCCTTGATTTCCATTGTTTATTCAGAAGGCACATTTACAGGAGACACATTTTCAAACAACCAAAAACGCAAATAGACCTACTCAATATTGTACATTGCAGTACCATGAATTCAGATAAAGCAAAAAACAACAACAACAACAAAATAATACTGCAATAGAAAAAACACTATACTGTAAACACAAAAAACCATGACAATTGTGCATAAGTGGGCTCATGGATCCCGCCGTCTGTTGGGGTCTGGCCACAGGACCTCATCAACATCGCAAGCAATGTCCTCTCCCGCTGGGCACCGGGGAAAATATCCTCCTGCATGTCGAAACCATCCATGGATTGCTGTCACCTGAATGTCGCCGCAGGCCTGTTCCATTGCCTGCAGAAGAGGCATGCGGGCATGTGGTTGGCGGTCATATACACGCCATCTCCAAGCCGAAAAAAATTCCTCTATAGGGTTCAAAAATGGTGAGTAAGGGGGCAAGTATACCACTTCAAATTGATTGTGGTTGGAGAACCAGGCCTGGACCAGAGCAGCCCGATGGAAACTGACATGATCCCATATCACCACAAACCTGGGCTGATCTGCTCTGTTCTGTACAACTATATCATGGAGAGCATCTAGAAATGTGAGTATGTGTTGGCTATTGTATGGACCTAGTACTGCATGATGGTGCAGAAGCCCTCGAAGGCATATGGCAGCACATAATGTGATGTTTCCCCCGCGCTGCCCTGGGACGTGCACAATTGCCCTTTGGCCAATTACATTACGACCCCATCGTCTTGTTTTGCTCAGGTCGAATCCAGCTTCATCAATGAAAATGTATTCATGAGGCTGTGCAGCTCCATCCATGGCCAAGATTCTCTGAAAAAAAGGGGAACATATCCCTGTACTACAGTGCTACACATACAGCACCCTCACCCCATCACACAGGTACCTGTGTAGCTCTCAGAATAGATCCATGTGGTACTGATATGGTACATATTCAGCTGCTACTGGACTTCACCAATACTCTATTGTAAATGTAAGGGACAGTTACACGTACCCGTACATATTCAGCTCGAAGTCCTTTGACCCTGTCACTGTTCCTCTCGAATGGGACTCTGTAGAGCTGCTTCATGGTGATGCTGTGTTTACCCAAGATGCGTCTGATGGTGGTGATGCTCACATGGTCTATGTTGCTGAACACTCGCCTGTCTGCAAGTATTTTCCGTCGTAGCTGGTGGAGACGGATGGCATTGTCTGCCCTCACTAGGTCCACAACGGCAAGTTCCTGCTGTTGTGTGAACAGGCGTTGCCGTCCTCCCCCAGAAGGTCTTCGGGTCATTCTGGAGAAATACAACCACATACTGTCATGGCTTTGCTTATTTTTCTTACAGTACTTTACTGTATGTACTGTGTCATCCACTGTACAACACTGTACTTCAATATAAGGAATCAGCCACTTTGGCTGCAAAAGGAGCATTAGCACCCCGTACACTTGATATGGTAATGTGATATACTGTAGAACAGTGCTATAAAACCATCTGAGTAGAGCAGAAGGTATGGAGGTGAAGACAGACCTGTTTTCTAGTCGGAATGTTCGTATTACAGATGCCACTGTGAAGCGGCTTAGATGTGGGTGGACTCTCTGCCCAGCTTCCCTCATAGTCAGGCCATGGTTGATGACATGGTCCACCAAAGTTGCTCTTATTTCATCAGAAATATGGGTCCGTGCATGGCCTCTTCGGCCTCCTCCTGCTCTTCCTCCTCCTCTACCTCTTCCTCTTCCTCTTGCTCTCCCTCCATCCATGCTTGCAAAGTTCTTGAAATGGCTACGCTGAGGGCTTTTTGTAGTTGGCTAATTGGTGTTCAGTTTTGCAAGTAAGTGCCTTCAGGCGTGTATTTGAGTGGTTGCAATTACCCGATGTGTTTTGTATTTTGGATACGTGTTTTCCGAATGGCACCCTGAAATTTCATTTTGTGAGCGAAGTGTCTTATGTATGAAATGGAGTGTAGCATGCAGGACCATGTGTGTTGCATAAAGGAGTAGGTGTGTTGCATAATTGGAACTGGGGTGCAAAGCAGCGCTTTTGTTTAAGGTAGGGGTACATGTGTTTGAGGTATGGTAACAAAAGCTTCAACTTGTGTTACTTTAGTCTAGGCATGGGTTCATGGTGTTCAAGCAACGGGCAAAAACTGTAACAGCATGAAATGTTTGGTTTGCCACAGCAAACTATTTTAGGTAGAAGAGAATATAAATTACTGAACTGCTGCGTTTACAGAAACCAGGTTATGACAGTGTATGTAAACACATCAAATCAAATAAACCTGCAAACAGTAATACTGATTACATGCTTCTTCCAACTGTGTGAATTTAAAAGCATTTGACTTTTGTGTGAGAGTAGCAGTAACCAATGAAAAAACTTACTGCATGAAATGAATAATTCGAATAACAGTAAAATGTTAAAAGGGAACTACATTGTGTTATTGGAAGCAAAACTAAAGGTGGTTATAACTTGTACAGACGTATCTCTCTCAGTGTCAGACTAAAACCAAGAAACAGCCTGGAAGTAAGTGTGTGTGTGTGTGTGTGTGTGTGTGTGTGTGTGTGTGTGTGTGTGTGTGTGTGTGTGTGTGTGTGTGTGTGTGTGTGTGTGTGTGTGTTAGAAGGCACTTGAGGACACATAAAATCTACAAATAAACTTTTACCCCACAGCAGAGATTTATTTTGCCAATCTGAGGCAAAATATATTTGCATATCTTGGGAAAATGACCCCTTTGATATTGCTGTCATGCCTCCATTCACTTTCTGTAATGCTCTATGTTGATGTTACATCATAAAATAAGAGATGGAACAAAGTATTTCCTTCTCAGTTTTTGTACATCAACAGGAAGTTGGAGGGCTTTAGAAAAGCAAAATTCAGAAAAAAATGTTTTATTTCTAGGCCATGTTTGAAACTTGGTTGCAGTGTGAGTGAGTAACCATTAGAGTTATAGTGCATTTCATTCTATTGCTTTTAAATAGTTTTTGCATCAACCCTGCACAATAAAACCTCTTTTGGCATTGGTGCCACTTAAGCTCCATCCAGGCATTAGGCAACACGATCTCAGTGTTTTAATGGGTTCTCTTGTTTCCCAGTGTGCTTTGTACACCTAAAGACTGCCATGACTGACAACTCCAAGACAGGTGCCACTGTGTCAACCAAGAACTGTTTACAGAGCTGAACGTTGAGCAATGTTTGGTTTCTGAAAGCAGAAAAAAGCTCTGATTCTACTGTGTAGAGTAAAGCCTTCATGTCAAACCTGAGGAAAGCTCTACAGTTTTTAGGGGACTCTTCAACCTTAAAACATTTATTAGAGACAGTTCTGAAAGGTAATTCAACTTAAAACATTGGTCACAGATTATATTTTTAAACATGGAAACGAGTAATCTTAAAAGTATTTTTTTAAGTTTAACAATAGCAGTTAAGGTGGCACACAATTTTAATGGGGCTGCTCAAGGCTGACAGGCAGAGAGGTTTTAAAGAGAAAACCAAATATACATTTTTGAACAAATGTGTAGCACAGTTAATGTGTGCCATCCTAATAATTCTAAAGACATATTACTGCATTGACTAATACTAAAATTTTACAAAGATGTAATTTCACTGAAAACTACAGACGTGAAGGTGTGACGATGGTAACATCAAGGTAAGCTAGCATAAGAATGAGCTTGCAGTTCAATCAGCTATGTACCCGGCTAATCATAATACTAAAATAGTGCTGACAAATGTCTCCTGGTGGCCTACTTTTTCAGTTCCATGTCTTCTTCAGAGCTGCTAAATCTGTATAGTTGCTCTTCTTAGTACCCCTGAGTTGCCGAGGTTAAGAGCATGACTCCCACCCGCCACTATTCATAAGATGTTTCATTACCTTTTCTTCCAAGCTGTACACTCACCAGGGATTTTAGATGCCTTGCGTGTACCATGTTGGGCACCATTTTTGCATTCAGAACTGCATTAATTCTTTGTGGCACAGATTCAACAAGGGGCTAAAAAACACTTCTGAAATCATGGTAGTTGCTGTAGATCCTTGGGCTGTATACCCAGTCCCCATAACAAATTTTTCTTCAGTTACTTTTGTCTTACTATCACCTTGAAAGAGTGTAGCCATTCTCCTCTGACCTCTAGCATCAACAAGGAATATTTTTCCAGGGAACTAGCGCTTACTGGATATTTTCTCTTTCTCTAAAGCCTCTGTGAACCCTAGAGATGGTTATGTGGGAGAATCCCAGTAGATTATCAGTGTCTGAAACACACGCCAGCCTGTCTGGCACAAATCTTCAAAGTCACCTAAATGACCTTCCTTTCCCATTCTGATGTTTTGTTTGAACTTCAACAGGCCATCTAGATGTGCAGATGCATAAATTCATTGAGTTTCTGGCCTATGATTGGCTGATTATTACATTCACATTAACAAGCATTTAAACAGGTGTACCTAACAAAGTGTCTGGTATATTATATTGTATAATGCTATATTTTATTAGTGCCTGAATGTTTTTTTTTTCCTATATAGTTATTAAAATTCCATGTTTCTCTAGGTTAATATTAAAAAACAATGCAAATTCCATTCAATTAGTGTAATTAATTATTGTTACCATGTTTAAACAGAAGCTCTTCTTGCTCATTTACCTCTAATCTGGCAATTCCCACCTCCCTTGTCCAAACATCTCACTCATTCATAAAAATGTCCACACAAGCAGCTAACATCGTTTTCTATATGTCATTTACCCTGATTATTTTGCAGCTAATTATACAGACATACTCAAAAGGTCTCTTTTTGTGACACTGGGTCTCAGCAGATAATAGATTTGTGTGTACTTTCTGCTTTTTGGTCTTCTGAACCAAGTCTATATAATAACTTCAGAAAAGCATTTCTCCAGTGTTGATTCCAAGCAGGTAACAGGCTTTAATGCCAGCTATTCCCGACTCTTTCATGAAGCAGCTGCAAGTTTTTAATGTCACTGGAGCAAATATCAGTGCAGTGTTTCTTCTTCTTTTATCATGCTTCTCCAGGTCAGTGCTCTTCCTTGACTGACCTTTGTGAGCCTCTCCAGTAGATGCAAAAGAAACATGAAAAGAAGTACATTCACCTGGTAATCGTGATGGCAGGGTATAAAAATTGCATTCACTGAGCTAGTGCAAGCACAATGTTAATTTAAGCTATGAATAACTTGCACTCACTGCCCTGTTTTAATTTTTAAATAATCCAGTGACATGTTGCTGTGACCTATTTTTCCCATGTTTTTTTTTTTCCCCCCACTATTGACAAAACCTGCAAGATATATATGTCTAGGAGATGCTGTCAAGAAAAGGGGAAAAAATGGACCCTCTTGCTTTTTCATGACTATTTTTCCAGTGACTGACAAGTATCAACATGAACAGTGTCACCAGATATGTTGTGTTTCACATGGCACTTGTCAAGCCACAGCTTCATCACACTCCCCCAGCCCTCTTTGGTCATTGGGAACACTGCCCTTGAGAAACTGTGTTGCAGCAGTACCTGAGCGTTCAACACAAGCATCACACTCCAATCAGCCTCCACCAGCAATTTTTCTCACAGCAAACAATCAATCATTTTCCCTTACTGTCCCCTTAAATATGTTTCAGCCACCACCTCTAAAAAGGTTAAAGTGCTTGTCATCCTCCTGATCTGTCTCAGCCATTGGAAATGTTACAGCTGCTCGAACAGGGATGATGACTTTGAAGAGCTGTCCCTACTTAACATATTTCAGGCAATTAAGCATCTCCAACGGCCAGTGAACGGCATTTTTTTAAAAATAGAATTGCAAATACCCCTCAAGCTGAGTTTCCATAATCATTAGTTAAAATGGTTACATTTACATTGTGTTCGAGTACTTGTAATCACAGGCTGAGTGAGAAATTGTCCAGGCCAATATTACTTCATATCATAAATGTACTACATATACAGTTGCTAGCCAGTAAGTGATGGAAATTTGTTGTACAGAAAATTACATGTCAGCAAGACAATGGACCTGCCTCTTCATCAGAACTCTGCCAAGAATGAAATACAGTATTTTTTTATTAAAAGTCTACATATTCCTCCGGCTGAATGCTGGATATTAATGTTACATACATATATAGTTGAACATTGACGTTTTTTTACCCGCTTTTTAACATCACAAGTAAGGGTTTCTTGAGTTTGCCTCAGGGTTTAGAGATCACCACTTTTGCACTGGATAAATTTCCAACCATTAACTTGTTAAACTATTACTTCAAAGTTCCTGATCATGGCACTGGATCACAGTGGCTTACGCAGCTTAACTTGATCACACTTAATATATAACTTAGCAGGATATTCATTATTATAATGCTCCGTTTCTATTTAGAAAAAACATTTATGTTCTCATACATTGCAAAAACAAATGTATGAGAACGTAGCCAATGTCTGAAATTGAGCATGTGCTCCTGAAATGGTAAAGATGATTTTCTGAATGAAATGTCCCCTTTATGAACCTTTTAATCATAAGGTTTGGCAACTGAACTTTATTCAATTATTTCTTTTTAATTTTATTCTTGTGAAATATTGGATGCATAAAATACATTAAGGTTCATGCCAGCAGTGTCCATCAAATCAGCTCCCTTTATCAGAGTTGCCAAAATATACGCATTCTGTACTTAAGTAGAAGTACAAATACTACAGTTAAAAAATACTCCAGTAAAAGTTGAAGTACTGATTCAACTTCTTTGCTCAAAGTTTAAAAAAAAAAAACCTTCTTTGAAATGTATTCAAAGTGAGAAAGTAAACGGTAGGTCTTTGGTTGTAATGACTCAGTGTGGGGTAAGGAATTACAAGTCACAATAATTTCTACTGAGAGCTTCAGTAGATTTTCTTGGTGTGCAGGCTTGGCACAGAATAAACGCATACCAGCAACTGAGGTGAGGCTTCTGGGAAATAATCGGCAGGTGATCTCCACAGAACACCAACCAACAAAAGTGTAGCCAGGCAGCAGCGACATGAACGCAACTCCCACCTGGACCACGAGGAAAGTCAAGTGACCGAAGCCCGGATGTGTTTGGCAACAGGTGAGCGAGTCAGGGATACTCAGATGGCAGCTACTATTAAAAAAACAAAAACTAATGTGATTATTGAAATAAAACATTCATTCTGCTACATACTAAAATAAAATACTAGCATGAATAATACTAGAATAAAATAGTCGCTGCCTTTATGCTCTTTAGGGCTGGATGCTGAAGTACCACAACCGTCACTTATGAACATCTGCAGTCGTTCCGGTGTTGTGGCAAACAAAACAACAACAACAACTAAAACACTCCTTCCCACTTTTAACCTTAAGTGATTAATAAATGAACGAATTGTAAATATTGTAAAACTTTTCTTCTGTCATTTAATGGTCGGGCATTGTACAGCTACAAGCATTTCACCCCCATGTCATACTGTGTATGGTTGTGTGTGTGTGACAAATAAAATTTGAATTTGAATTTGAACAGGACTGCCCTTCATGTGTTCCTGTTTAGGCATAGTTAGGCTTGATGTTTGGAGGCTCGCAATGACGAAATAATGACTCCCTCTAAATCCGTTAAAGCAAAAGTAACGAGGCTGTTCTGAAAATGTAAAGAGTAGAAACTACCGATCTTTGTTTAAAAGTATGGGGAGTGAAAGTAAAAGTCCATTTAAAACTGGACCTTGTACTTGCTGTTCTTGCTGCTGCTGAAACCACTTGTGTGTATGTGTGTATGCCAGTGTGACTCAGAGAGGGATGGAGAGCAAGTTTTGGTGTGTCTGATTGCATTAGTGTGTGGCTTGTTTTTCATTGACGTTTCCTCTTATTTTTCTAATTTACCCTAGCTGGAGACGCTAAAGTGGAATGACAGAAAGAGTGAACAGAGTGCTAATCAAGTCAGGATAAGACGGGGTGAAAAAAAATAAAAAACCTACCCTGACAAAATGTTTGTTTTGCCCCTTTTTTCTACTTATTTCTCCTCTCCTTTCTTCTCCTCTCCTCCCTTAACTCCTACACGGAAATGACATGTCATTACAGGCCAATCTTCACAGGGACTGTACTTGTCACTGAATAAATCATCCAGACACAACTGGGTTAGAAAAGGAGGCCTGTGCCCCAGCATGAAAAGATGCATGTACAGTAAATGTGCATACTCGAATACATGCATGCAGAAACTGTCATGGTAGACGAGTCAAGACCACTGTGACCTGATTAGAGCAGAACTTGCAATCATTTTAGACAGTTCAATCAAAATATATGTCATTGTGAATGATGCAAGCAAACACCTTGATTTTCTTTCCGATCCTCGGTTCTTTATGCAAGGGTGTCAAAGGCTGATCAAGGTTTGATCTGTAGCAGCGTTAGCACTTTGTGTTGTTTTGCTTTGCCTCTTTGATGCCGGCTTAATTCTTCTACTGCCTCATGTCTATTTCAGGAAGAATTTGTTTGTTTTCTCCGTGGAAAAAAAACACGTTTTCATTGTGATGCAGCTGAACTTCAGCCTTAGTTGAGAGACTGCTAGTACCTGGTGCTTTGTCTAGGCTGTATTTTTCAGTAGCATGAGTATTTAATTGAAGTGCTGAAATTTTAACAGCTTCATGCGAGCATCAGTGAGTCAGTCAGTGAATGTCACTACTGAAAAATGAATTCATGAATTGTTGAATACATCATATCTCCCAGACACTGCACCCGAACCACTTTACCTCCAGCCTCACCATCAAGTCAAAATTTCACCACTTTTTCCAGTTCTCACAGTGTCCATAGTCTACATGGTAATGAATATTTGGAAAAAAACATGGAATAATGAAAGATAAACTCAAGGAGGTATTTCTCTGAATGTTGCATTTAGTCCTTAGTAGGATATGGCTGCAAGAATTAACAGTAGTACGTGGAATATGTTCACTAAAACCAATGGATCAGCACCATTTAACTCCTTTCGACCTGGGCACAGTAAGTAAACTTTCAAAGGCAGAAAATATAAAATCTCAGAGATGGAAACTCCTTGTGAATCACTTTTAGGACTACAGCTCTTTATACATTAACATCATTTTTTTTAAAACTGCTCCTTGAACAACTTTTTGTTGTCTTGTTGTTCAGCTTATGAATAAATCTACTACTTGACTTGTTCTCCATCTCCCCTGCAACATCCATGTTTTTGCTGCCTGCCACCGAGAAAAGAAAGCATCTAAAGATCTTCACAATCCACCTACTAGCTTAAGACTGCTGTTCATTTCCACCACCTTAGTTTCTATAACCATCTTCACCATTTTATTCAGTAAATTACATTTTGATCTGTTCTTTATTGCTCTGAATTTGTGATCAACTATTTTTATACCTCCATATCTTTGACAACAATGCAAGTTGATTTTTTACCTTTTAAAACACTGATGATTTATATTTAAATTAATTGTTTTCCTACCGATATTCATACAATGTTTACATCTCACACAACTGAAACCAAATTCTACAAACCTCTTTATCTGTTGGTTCATTAATTACAGACAAATTAGACGGTAGCAGGACCTCAAAGATCTTATAATTACGATTCCCTATTACATAGTATAGACAGATTTGAATCAAATGTAGGTCCTGTGCTTTACTTGTTTAATCCTAATTTCTGTTTAAATGTATTACTGGTCCAAAACGAGCTGTTTCTGTTTTCAGTTTCATTTTGTGCATAAGACTAAAGTTGGAGTTAAGGGGCTCATTTTTTATGGTTTACTCCATATATTTTCTACAGTTTATACACGTGAATGTCTAAATGTGTTCTTTACTTATGAACTTAGGGTTTTGAACCTGAAGCTGTTTGGGGACACTAAAATCATAATCTACATTTCTCTTATATTAAGTGATTGTGCAACCCTGTAGTTCATTGTCTGAAATGACATCTTTCAGTCTTTAAAGGCCACTTTCCTTTGAGACAACTGTCTTCTGAACCCAGCAACCAGCAAAAACAGAAGATTAAATCTTGCTCTATGCCTGAGATGATCATAATAAGAAAAAATCACTGACAAGTGGGGCCAAGAGGAGGAAACAGCCTCAAACATTATGGTTATAATTTATGGTTTAGATTCAACCATTTTTACTTTTTTGGCATTACATCGTGCTCCCTTTGTCCAGTCATCGCATAACAATTTCATGCACTAACAATACTTCGTCTAACATGGATGGATTTTCCAGATTTGCTTAGGTCACTTTGAGCTAATGGCTATGCATAATTACAACAGTATTACACCAATATAGGAGAAAGATATGAAGAGAGAAAGAGGACAATTTACTCATTAGATTACATAGCACAATGTGACTTTATGATAATGGGGAATATGCCCATTTGTCTCCCGAGTGAATAATAAACCAAATTATTTATAGAAGTAAACAAAGCCTTTTTCACATGTTAATTGTCAAGTACATCCGCTGGCCCAGAGCATGAAACATAAAGCTTGCTGTGTCTTGTTGGGGAAGAAAAAGGAAATGCAAATTATGCTGGATTTCACTGAGTGTCGTATCTATCTATTTGGAGCCAGATTTCCTGCTCTTATGTGCATCCACTGTGTCATAGTAAAGTGACTGTGTGATTGGCTTACAGGTAGTTAGGTAGCCAATGGTGCTTGTCCTCTGTTCAAGCCCACTCTGGCTGTTTGCTGAGGCACAGATGAGCCACAGTTAAAGATCCTGGCACTTTTCTATGTCAGATTCACTCTTCTTTACGTCTTGTTTGGTAAAGTGAACACTGGAGGAAAACAGGATGCTCAGCTCTGAGGGAAAATGTTTCATCAGAAAACAAAGGGTTGAATCTCTTTGCCTTTTCACACCCTTCACGCAGTGACTGTAGATGAACACAGTTTCATAATCTTTGAACTGATGCCTTCAAGGAAATGAGAAGCAACAATATACAAGATGAAAGGGCTTTGTTTGAGTTGTTGAGCTGCAAAGGCCTTTTCAGGGCAAAACTGAGCTAAATTAAAATCAGCTTTTAAGAGCGGCGAAGTGTTGAGCAGATGTGTAACTGTGTGATGTTAATGCTTCATCGTGTCATCAAATCCCACACATTTTCAGGAATAAGATTATTACTGAAAAGAAGCTTAACATGTCTGCAGATATGATTGTTGAGATACATGTAGTGATTAAACAAACTGGAAGGTTGCTAGATATAATGCTTTGATTGTGCTCAGGAGTGGTTTTTACTTCAAGTTCATGTGTTTCAAACATGGATACTAGAACCAGAATGACCCTGTATAAAAGACTAAATAAGACTTATGGCAGATAATATCTTATAATCCATCTTATAATGAACTTGCTGCATTCTTAAGTTGTTTTTTTTTCTCAACAGTCTCCCTCTCACGGACAATAACCATATCCAACTTCTTAATAGCAATGAACTGGTCTGCATTGGTGCATCATATCATATTCTCTTCCCCCTCCTGCCCCCCCCCCCCCCCCCCCCCTCTTTCTTAAATAGATAACTATCATATCTGATATCATATCTCACAGTACAATAATATTGAATGGGTTGCATTGTTGTATTTTGTCATGTTTCTCAGGTCTTTGTCTGAATTTCTACGAACATTATTGCTAAGGATTGTCTTATTGCATTGGAGTCACACTGGGTTAAATATGTACACTTGGGTTTTAAGGGGTATTTATTATTTTCTTCTTTTTTGGGTTGTATGGAAGCCCCAAACGCAATTTCATTGTTCTTGACAATGACAATAAATAAATAAATACTAAATACTAAAATACTATCCGAACCCCCAACAATGCAATGCCCTGCAGACCAGACCACCAATAACCTTGTTGGCACAAAAGCAACCACAATTCACAAAATAATGTAAGGTACTCTCTGTGGCAAAAGATACTTATAAATTCAAATGCAAAACTAGACCTTGGTTTATCTCGTGTCTCCGATCATCTCATGATTATGTTTAAATCCTTGTTGCCCTGCCCTGCTTCCTCCCCATCCCAGCCTCACTCCTTAGCTCAGTGCATAAACCCAGGAAGACTTTTCTCAAACACATTCACACTCACTCACACCTCAGCTGCGCTGTCTTCCTGTACTGACACTCTTTAATGCCTCTTACTATGGCACTGGGGACTATGTCGCCCCCTTAAAATTAAAAAGACTTAAGCACCTGGTTAAATGACTCCACCTGCTCCCTAAGACAAGCATACAGACGGGCTAAGTGGAAATGGAAGTAAGACAAAGTCCAGGTGTCAAGAGAGGTGACTGTGAAGAGGTGTGACGAAAGCCAAGGAAGATTATTGAATAATGAAATAATTAATTAATGTGGATGCCAACAGACCTAAAATAGTTTTCTTTGCTATAAATCTGCTTGAAGTGGATTTATTCAGTGGTGGTCCTGCTCTGTACATCTCTACTGAATCATGAGAGCATTTCCTGAGCTTCTTCACCGACAAAATAGAAAATATAAGAGCTAGCATCTCTCTCCCTGGTTCTGGATTTGTAGAGCTTCATCCTTCAACATTACCATAAGCAGTTCCAGCCTATAACATCCTCACAACTATCAGAGGTGATCTCACTAATGAACTCTTCTTATTGACCCCTAGACATCTTTCCAGTGCAATGTTTGAAGGAAGCTTTTTCTGCTCTACTCTTGAATGCCTTTACAGAGAGCACAGAATCGGCTCTTGTAAGGGTGTGTAATGATATCCTTCTCAACTCAGTTCATATGCAGTTTAGTCCTACTAGAACTCAGTGTGATTTTCAACACAACTGAATATGACACGCTCATAAGAAACCAAGTGGATGAAACTGATCTTAAGAGCCCAGCGATGAAGCGCTTTAACTCTTATTTAAGAGAAAGAAGCTTTTCGCTCAAAGTATGAAATTGCTCATTTTCCCCCAGTTCCCATTAAATGTGGCATCCTCTGAGGCTCCACTTCAGGACGTCTTCTGTTTTCATTATACATGCTTCCCCCAACTTAGTTTTTGAGAAATATACAGTAACATGTAATATTACTACTGTGCTGATTATGCAACACTTTTCGTCTTGTAGCTTCTTCTCATTTGCCAGCCATTAATTTCAGAATTCATTTAGATTTTTCTGAGGACTTTTAAAGCCCGTTCTGGGTTTAGATCAAAATATATCTCAGATCCTCTGACACCGGTTGTAACATGAGGTCCTCAGCCAAGGGTTTTTTGGTCATCCCACAATCTCAGCTGAGGACTGGTGAGTGACTGGTATTGGTCCACTTTTAATAATTTCCCTGTGCCTAGACTTCAATGTGCGTGTATGTTGTTTTTTATAATGTTTTATCATCGCTATGATTTTTCATCTCTGCGCCCAAAGGACAAGGCTAAAAACAAATATTGGATGCCCATGATTGTAGGGGCCCTCTGGTATGGTTCTGGGAGTGAAATCACACCATGGACCCAGAAACACCTCCAGAAGTCACTGCCTGTGAACACAGTTCACAAATGCAGGTTAAAGCCTTGAGAACAGGCCATATGTGAACAGCATCCAGCCATCTTCTATGGCCAGAGCTCATTTAAAATGGACTTTGATGCTGTTTTCCTTGACGTGTACTTTTGGCTATATTACCCTATTAATGCATCTATTCCTTAAATGTATTCTTCTTTTCCACTTTAACTACATTGACTGCACAGGGTCAGCCCCTGCTGTGTTATGCAAAAAGAGTTACTTGAATTAAAAGAGTTTCTCTTACATAACCTTTAGCTTCTCAGCTGTTTTGTTTCAGGAGTACAAGTTAGTGAACACATTGAGGTCAGATCATCATAAGCGTTAACATCAATATCTCAGCTGGGTGTTCGTGAGTTTCGTGTTTCTTCAGTCGGCATTTTCGGTGCTTTAACTTCTAGCAGTGGTGGAGGATTATCTCTCTCCAGGTCCCATCAGACTGCCAAGAACAGATGGTTTGGTTGAGCTTTTGGAGAGTTTCTGTAGCACACAGCTTTGATGAGTGACAACAGCATCAATGCCGTCATTGAAAACCGCCTCTAATCTGGAGTCTCAATACACAAGAGGCTCTTAACAGTGCCGGGAGTCAGAGAAAAAGCCACTTGATGCATCTTTGCATGTTTTTCACTCAGAGAAGAGGAGGAAGAATAATGCAAACGGATTTCCTGAATATTTCCAAATCGTCTCAACACGTGTTTGATGGAAATCATAAGACTACCGGTTTTCCACTAGGTATGCTTTTGCATTTGACAGTTTAATTAACATGTTTGCATGACTAATTTGTTTATCTTTAGGGATCATTTCAACCTTCATGCACCTCCACCTATTTTGGGTCCAGCATAGAATACATCTGTTCCTACCTGCGATGTTTGGACACCAAGGTAACACAGGCACATGTCCTAGACATAGTGACATAGATTAAATTTCCCTGCAGGGCTGACATATGGGCTTGCTGCATGCCAGGGTCCTGCTGTGCCATTTTAGACTCCTGGCACACAAACAAGCCTCCAGCACTGATAAAAGCCATCATTTACTCTAAGATTTTTACAGCCTTCATTTATCTGAGAAAACTGGCGTTTTTGTCAGTTCCTCATAAGCCAGTTTTTAGGCTTGGCGTAGAATATGAACTGTTATTTCAATCACTGGATAATGTTCTGCATGGAACAGCTAGCAAAGTAACAAAGTCAAATAGTTTAAATGGCATTTAAACTATTTCCTCTTTTTCTGCACTTAAAAAAAGATATTTGGGGAAATAAACTACTTTACTATGTTTAGTTAAGTTAATCCACAAGCTTCATACATGTTTTTTATTTATCTACTTTTTTTTTAATGCTGATGCAACCTAAAGCAACGGTCAGCATCCTGCTTCTCAACTTTCTAGGGTTTTTTTGCATCGAGTATGACTCCAAATGTATTAATTTATATATTTCTTTCCTTCAGTATTGCCTCTCTGTGTCGTTTTCAGTTACCACCTTCTGATTTTATCACATATCCAACTCTCGCACAGTTTATTGATAAATATATTCATGCTCAGCGTCTGTCTGCTGCTGCCTGCTGCTTCCAGTTAAAGCTGTTAGTCAGCCTGATTTCTCTGAATAGTGTGACATGTTTGAGTTGATTTCTGGTTTATAACCAAAATGACAGGTTGTTTTTTTTTTTTTATATAATCGTCCTTCCAGGAAAGATGAAAGTCTAGCTCTCAAGCTTCATATTTTAAATTCAGACAAGAGAGTGATATTGATTTTTGTCACCTCTCTAATGTGTTGTTTTAAAGTAGTAAAGTATTGTTTTAATTATGAGTGACATGTGGGTTTTGTTTGTGTTTGCTGATGACTGTTTGCCCATGTATATGTTGCTACAGCGATGACTCAGTGCATCAAGCTGCCGACTGCCTGGACTCCTTAACAACACGTCCAGTGCGCTCTACCAATCTACTAGCTCCACACACAGAGTTCTCCTGCCTGTAAAGATACTCCAGCTCTAACTCCATGATGGACCTTAAAGCATCCTGACATCTGCACCAGGCTTGAACAACCTAGTTATTAATGCAAGACACTATAAGGTTGTCTACAGCAGTCCATGCAGTGGATTTCTGTGTCTTCTGTCACCTCATCTGCTCTGATCCTCCCTGACCTACAGAGTGTAAATCCTGTCATGCAGCTCATGTTGTCTTGATGCTTGCTGTGTTCACAACATTTAAGTGAAGGTGTGAGAAACGAGTGTGAGCGTAATGAAAATGAAGAGCAGACGTGTGAAAAATGGAGGTGTGAGTATGTGTTAGAACGTCGCTGCTAATTTGTGTGTGAAAGTAGTTTTTGTGGCATCTAACTATTGGTTTTATTTTTCAGTAGCAGCCAATCAATAAGGTGCACAAATATGGCGCGCACCCACCCTCAAAGCTTAACTCAGAGTCAACAGGCTAAATAAATTATTAAAACCTATTTTCATCCTCTATTTTCGCTGGGATAATCCACACCCCACCTGTAGAGGATCTCCAACACTGGAGCTCGCCTTACAGTTTGAGAAGCATTTCTTCAGGGTGATCATATGGGACAAGAATAATCTTTGGATGCTTGTGGAGTAACCTTTCATGTCACTATCACTGTTATTTCAGCTACTTTCCTGCCCTGTAATCATCAATTTTGAACATCTCTAATGGAGACGCATATTTTACGTGTGATATGTTTATGTTCGAGCCAACCAAATGTGCCATTGTCTCAATATTCAACTCAGAGACGATGCATAACAAAGTTTTGCAGTCTCACATAAACTGGGATGCCCTAGCTTCCTCTTGATCCAGTTTCCATCTAATGAGTTGAGTGAATGATTGTTTAGAAGTAGACCTAACAGAAGGAAGCCTGTCTATTCTTAGAGGAACAAACATTTCAAACATTTTGTTTTAGACAAGTGTGAAAGGATTAAACTAGAAGTATCACTGGAATATATTGCACTACTTTGAGTTTGCAGTTTATTCACCTTCCTTCTGTCTGCTTTTTTTTTTCTCGACAGACTCTTAGGACACACCTATCCATTAAAACAATATTAGCCACTACCTTTATCTAAGTTCAACAGAAAATCCTATTAGGATCCTATTATGCACATCTCTAGTCTGCTTGGAGTCTGCTCAAAGGTGCTGGAAGTCGCTTGGCGTCTATAACCATTATATTTAACATTATAGACGGAGCTTGAAATTTGATTTACATCACCACCAATGCAAAGTTAATATGTTCTTCTTTTGTCTTTTTTTTGTAAAAACCCTTCTTCTTGCAGATAGGATTGAAGAATTGTGCAGATATGAATAGTAACAGATGGCTTCATAACTAACTGACAAACAGATGCACAGACTTCTTTTACTTTACATTTTGCCCCAACTTTGGTTTTAACTCTGAAGCAGATAAGTGTTACTTGACAATCAGATTAAGATAATATTATTACGTTTTATGGCATCTGTTTTGAAAGAAGCAAGTCTGGAAGTTGTGTCTACTTCTTTCACTCTTGTCTCTCTCTTATAATGTTTCCGGTGTGATTTTCTCAATCTGTGGGTAAGCTTCATAAGAATAATGATCATTGTGTTACTAGCACCCTTTTTGTGCCTATAGCAGCATTTCGATGTTTCAAAGACACCCTGCGTCTCGGTAATTAATAGCAAGATGACACTGGTTGTGTGCATGTGTGTACAGATTAACCCCAGGGAGGAAGAGGCTCTTCTTTCTCGCCCTTTCAGCGAGAAGCTGTTTGGTGTCTGAGTCAGTCTGGTGAAACACTGGAATTTCTGAAGGTTTTGCCGCATAAAGAACAGATGACAACAGGGAGGCAATGCAGCACAGACACTTGGAGAATACTTGAAATATGAAGGAAAGTCAGACTTACCCTCGACAAGGGCACCAAATTATTTAGTACATCTCTCAAATAAGGGAGATCTGTCCTGCCAGTGGCACACTGACAAATCTACAGGTTTCTGTAATGGGGAAAGTTACTGGCAGCTTCTTTATGACGACCAAGCGGTGGACATTTCCCTCCCTTTTATTGTCCCTTTTATTTACTCATGAGAATCAAATGTCTTCAAAGAGCCAATCTTAGTCGAGCAGCATAATTGGATTTTTTTTTTACTTACTTTACTTTTTTTGCTTACTGTATTGATCGACCTGGACTGAAGGACTATACAAGAAGGTCAGGTTCCCCTTTCAACCTCTGTATTCTCTGGTTTCCATTGTCTTCATTTTGTACATTCATAAAAATAAAATTCTAACATTTCCTTCTAGTTTTTGTGAGCTTTTAAAAGGGAACATAAGATGAATGCCAATTTGTGTTATTTTTGACTCTCTTGAATTTCTTTCCTGCAGTGTCACTTCCCAAATGGACAAATTGCAAAGAAGAATCATATTGAAGAGTCAACTGTCAGTTTGAATAGGATCAAACTATGAATTTTCTTATTGTTGAAACAAGGAATACTTATTATTTGAAAATTCACACATTGTCAAATCCTTCATATTTTGCTGTGGAAACAAGTGAGTGCAAATGGTTGCCTGTCTCTATGTTTTAGCCCCGCAACAGACTGGCGACCTGTCCAGGTTGTACCCTACCTCTCGCCCTAGCTGAGATAGGCTCCAGCCCCCTGCAACTCTGATAAGGGTAAACCGAAGAGAATGGATGGATGGAAGATAACTTAGAACATAACTACAACCCTTATCTTTTCTGTTGCATCCATATTCATATTCTCAGCCCAAATTCAATAACTGTTTCCATAGCTTGCTGTTTGCTTGCTGTTTGCTTGCTGTTTGCTGCACCATTTTAAAAGAGCCTTTTGGTTTATTTTGCTTTTTCCCTGCAAGCACATGTCCATTCATACCATTCAGTACACAGGGCTAATACAGAAAACAGGCATGATTAAGCAGTCAATGTCTTAACGGTGCAATAAACAGCATAAGCTGCAAAATGGGTCTAGAATTAGTAAAATAGTCTGTTTGCAGCCAAAGGTGGCTTCATGGGAAGCAAATGTAGCTAAAACCTGACAAAACATCTAAAGGTGGTGATTCTTCTGCTTATTCTTTATATCTGCCCATTCTTAAGTTTACCATCCACATTTATTTTACTGGTTGATAAATTTATTTTCTGTAACATACAGATGAGTATACATCTACTATCTACAAGACCTGAGCTTAAACCTTCCCAAAAGGCAAACCTCTACCGCCATCTGTTGGGGAAATTTATTATTCTTAGCTTTATAACTGTCAGTTCTCATCTCCCTGAAGGAAGGCACTGCACTATGTGAAATAGCATTTGAGACTTTGGCCGTTTTGCTATGGCTGTTCTTGCACGCCTAGTTTTGCTTTAGGAGTATTAAACATGTGTGATATAATAAAAATGTTAACACCAACACTAAACACCGAATGCCTGTAAAATATCATGCAATACATATTACAGATCTTTATGGAATTTAATAAAAAGCTCTTTTTCACATAAACGCTGGAGTGGTTCTTGTGAAATCTGGCTTCAGTGTTTTTGAACAGAAACTCACCAGTGTGAACTCACACCTTCACAGTTAGAATTTCTTTTTCACACAGGCTTTTTCAGCTTACACAGAAGTTATCACATCCCTTATCATAGCATCAGCATCACATTTTAAACTGAAGCATGTCTTTTTTGCACAACTCTATGCAAAAATTCAAATGAAAGGATTAACAAAATATGAAATATTTTAATGAAAGACTATGTTAACTTGTTCACTTGACCTTCTGAACCCAAGTTTCAAAACTGATGCTGGATTTTTGAGGCTTAATGGTAAACAGTTGGACTGATTCGGATGAAAGGATTACTAGACCACGATGCCAGTCTGAGACTATCAAAGGCTTTCATTCTGAACTGCATCTAAACATCCTGATGACATTGTTTCTCAACTACCTCCTTCCTGTTGAGGGATGAGCTCTTGAGAAGACCACAATGGATGAAAATAATGAAAAGCAGTTTGTCTGACCTTCTTACAAGGACCTACTCTGTACATCCTAAGAGTAACATGTTACCTGCCATTGAAACAACAGCTCATAGGGCCGCTCTCCAAGACCCAAAGTATATAGTGGATTACTCCCCATACCCATGGGATGTCTATAGCTAAAACTGTCAGAAAGGAAAGTGTGTTTGTCTCTTTGAGAGATACTGGATTTTAAAATATATGTAGTTGTTGAAAATATGTTACTATTTGTGCTGGCGACACCCCTCTTACACGCTTAGGAACACAGGTAGCCCATGTACTGATACTGTTACTGTCATTTGCATTTTTGTGTACATACATGGTCATTCGAGAAGCACTAAAAGTTTGCTTGTATTTCACACAAATAGTTTATTTGTTCTGCTTCAAATATGTAGACTGTGATGTCGTTCCAAGAGTGGTGAGTGCTGTCAAACTAACATTCGAATCAAACTACGGTTCAGTAGGCGCAAAGAAAACTGAATATTCAACTGCTAAAAAGGTTTCAGGTAAATTCACCAACCAAGGTTAAATAGTGCCTCTTTTTTACGGACATTAACCAAATATTATTGGGCGTATAGAAAAGGGACTATTCAAAAAAATAATTAAAAGCCCCAAACTGCCATTGTAATTTGGGAAAATATCCTAGCTGTCCACAACAAAAAAAGTTCACAATATGATATGTTGGTCTGTTGATGGACTCATCCATAAGAATATTGTACAGTCTATATACAACTGGCTTTGAAAAACACATTTCAATGACCTGATGGGGTTTGTGTTCCAAACCTGTGCAGTGTCACGTGTGTCTGTAATGTCTGCAAATGAGAACTCAAGACACTGGCTGCAAAGAAAATCCTGCCAATATTCTTTGGCAATACTGGTTCCCTCCAAGTAACTATATAAAGTGTTGTTTTGGTCTGTGGGCACAAGAGCTGAAAGCCTCTGACATGGCAATTTTAGGTTCCCCTAGCACTTTATGATACAGCCTGCAACTAAGAGTGATTTTCCCTAGAATTAACTAGAATTTCCATGTATTTTACCTGGTTATACCATGTAATAAAACAAACATGTACATACAAGTGATACACTAAACTACTGGAAAGAAGAAAAAATCTGCAGTGTAAGTAATTTTAAGTAGTGCATAAGTCATTTTTAGCAGCGTGTAACTAGGTATATTACAGGGGGAAAATAATAATTATAAGTTGTGTTTAAGTAGTAGCAGTTCAAAAATAATCTTTAGTAGTATGTAATTATTGTAAGTAGTGCATAACTGCCAGATAGTTTACAGAAAAGAGGCATGAATTATAATGTAATTAATTTGAATTAGTCTGCAATTTCCAGGTATTTTTGTGGAAATAACAGTTAAAATTTCCTCATTTTATAAAGTAAATATGCGTTAGCCTTAGTAGCATGGGCCACATTATGTAGCTAACCTTGTTTTTTTTACACATTTATTGTGCACTATACTGGTTCGCATCGCAGATGTTGTAAGTTTCAATTGTTCTTTTATGTTAGGCATAAAAATGTGATAAGGACTACTCTTTCTTTTCTACTTACAAGAGAAAAAACACAGCAGCAAACAATCATGGAGCCAAGTCAAACTTTTTTTTTCCTTACAAGAAATGTTGGGGGAAAATTCTGTAAAAAAAACCCAGGAGAAATAAAGACACAATGAGACAAAGTTACTTTCTTTATCAAACGTGTACACGGGTGAGCTGCTAAGAACAACTCACCCCATGCACAGTGGCTTGGTAATTTTTATAGGCACAGAGCACAGAGACAGTGAGAACAGGATAACAAATAATAAACAGATAAAATAAAACAACTCCATATATGGTGCTAGTCTCGTCAGCAGAGAGCTAGGGAAGATAAAACAATCTAAAACAATATGTCCCAGAAACAAGATGTGTTTGCTGGGAAAGTCTAAAAAGATAATTCTAAACTAATCTAACCATAGGCAGAGGGCAGACAAAAGGCATCTTTGTACATTTAAAAGAAGGTAAAGAAACATAGAATCATTTTTCCTGTAACACAAATATTTAAAAGGACTATAAGTAAAGTACAAAAAATGATCAATGTGAATGACCAGAGTCCAATAGAATTATGTGGTTTTTAGTATTTATATGCAAACCCAAAACTGAACACAACAGAAGTAACAATAAACTATTCATATTACCTGTGAATAATTTAATTTATATGTTTTTATTTGTAGTTCAGTTCTTTGCTTTCTTTTTGTTCTTCTTGTCTTTGGCTTTTCTTCTTTGTTCTTTCTTTTCTTTTTTCACTTTCTTCTGATGATTTTTCATTTGAGGAGGAGGTGGAAGCTTCTCTAGTCCTCATTGTATAATGATTCCTTCTTGTCTCTATAATTGTGAAAAATTACCCCCTTAAAACTATTCTATATGATTTAATTCTATAATACCACTGTGATTTAAGCTAAAAATTGAAATTCCACTTAATTCTAAAGGGATTACACTCATTGTCAAGGGCTACTCGAAACACGTATCTGTGCATGAAAACCCGTGTTAAAGTTAAAGGGTTACATACAACAAATATGCAGTGATTTTCCATAGTAAAGTCAGCTACATTTAAGTTACATTTGCAATGAACAATAAAAAATAAAAGGATGGTTATAAATGATAGCGAAATCTTGCAGTCCAAATAATTTTATTTCATCAGATAATTAATTCCTGGAGAAACTGAATCTTGTCATGAAATTGCTTTAAAGTTTTACATGTATTGTGAATCCAGGATGTCCAGATACTTGGCCTCAATCATTCTTGGAAGCAAGCTCGTCCTGAGAGAAAACACATTAAAAATGCGTGTATTATTTACAAGGAAACAACAAATCTTCAAGTACTTAGGGTAAGAACATCACTTCTTGTGTGTGTGTGTGTGTGTGTGTGTGTGTGTGTGTGTGTGTGTGTGTGTGTGTGTGTGTGTGTGTGGTGGGGGGTTCAGTGGGAAGAGTGTCTTTCTACACGTAGAATATGATAAAAATAACTGCAGACGCAGCAGTCCCCTTTTTCTTCCTTTTTTTTAATGTGAGAAAGTAAAGGTTTAATGCTACTTTTTCCATGTAAAACATTTAATTTTGTTTTGTTTTTAAGAAGGTCGTGTTGTACTGCATTTGTTCTAACACAAACTGGTACTAATTGCAAAAATGGGACCATAAAATTGTGTTTGCTGAGGTGCCAATGAGCTGCAGATAAGGATGCATGCAGATTTTCATGTTCCCACTCTGCCCCCTGTTGGCCTGGGTTATCTCACCTGACAGGGACCAGCAGGATCATCAGCAAGGGGAAAACCATCTTCATGTAGGGCAGAGGATACATCCCGAATGCACACAGAATGATCAGCTGGATTATCTGCAGCCCCGTGAAGTAGTGGACCTTCCTCTGAGGCACACGCCGAATGTAGTGAGTGGGAGGATAGGAGGTCTAGACAGAGACAGAATAAGATATGATTAACTATGTTTTAAGTGAGATTAACTACACTCAACAAAAATATAAACGCAACACCTTTGTTACTGCTCCCATTCCCCATGGGATGGACGTAGAGACCTAAAATTCATTCCAGATACACAATATAACCATCCCTCCCAAACAGTGGTCACAAATCAGTCCAAATGTGTGGTAGTGGGCACATCTGCTATATTGAGATAATCCATCCCACCTCACAGGTGTGCCACATCAGGATGCTGATCTGACATCATGAGTAGTGCACAGGTGTACCTCAGACTGCCCACAACAAAAGGCCACCCTGGAATGTGCAGTTTTGTCTCACAGCAAAATGCCACAGATGCCACAAGCAATGAGGGAGCGTGCAATTGGCATGCTGACAGCAGGAATGTCAACCAGATCTGTCGCCCGTGCATTGAATGTTCATTTCTCAACCATAAGCCGTCTCCACAGGCGTTTCAGAGAATATGGCAGCACATCCAACCGGCCTCACAACCGCAGACCTCGTGTAACCACACCAGCCCAGGACCTCCACATCCAGCAGGTTCACCTCCAAGATCGTCTGAGACCAGCCACCCAGACAGCTGCTGGAACAATTGGTTTGCACAACCAAACAATTTCTGCACAAACTGTCAGAAACCGTCTCAGGGACGCTCAACTGCATGCCCGTCGTCCTCATCGGGGTCTTGACCTGACTCCAGTTCGTCGCTGTAACAGACTTGTGTGGGCAAATGCTCACATTCGATGGCGTCTGGCACGTTGGAGAGGTGTGCGCTTCACGGATGAATCATGGTTCACATTGTTCAGGGCAGATAGCAGCTGAGAATGTCCCAGTTCTTGCATGGCCAGCATACTCACCGGACATGTCACCCATTGAGCATGTTCGGGATGTGCTTGACCGGCGTATACGACAGCGTGCACCAGTTCCCACGAATATCCAACAACCTCGCACAGCCATTGAAGTGGAGTGGACCAACATTCCACAGGCCACAATTGACAATCTGATAGACTCCATGCGACGATGTGTTGCACTGCATGAGGCAAATGGTGGTCACACCAGATACTGACCGGTTCTGGGTCCCCAGACCTCCAATAGCGCAAAAAACTGCACATTCCAGGGTGGCCTTTTGTTGTGGGCAGTCTGAGGTACACCTGTGCACTACTCATGATGTCAGATCAGCATCCTGATGTGGCACACCTGTGAGGTGGGATGGATTATCTCAATATAGCAGATGTGCCCACTACCACACATTTGGACTGATTTGTGACCACTGTTTGGGAGGGATGGTTATATTGTGTATCTGGAATGAATTTTAGGTCTCTACGTCCATCCCATGGGGAATGGGAGCAGTAACAAAGGTGTTGCGTTTATATTTTTGTTGAGTGTATAATACCCCTCTCAAGCCAAGATTTGTATATAACAGCACACCTGTTGCTGCAGTATAAATTACCATTTGAGAAGAAAAGGTATGCTAAATACTCCTGTAAGCTCTGGAATTGTAATGCAACATTTGCATTTTTTTCAGAAGTGCGTTGCTTTATATTTTACTCATTGCTATGCAAAAATGTGCCATGTTATTGTACTATATTTTGTCTATTTAAACCAGACCATGATAAACTCTTATGACAAAAATAACTTTGTTTTCCATTAAAAACAAGTTGTTCTTGTTATGGTGTGCACCAACTTATCATATGAAAGTTCTGTGATATAACAAGAGTGGGACCAGTCATGTGATAACAAGAGATCTTTGTTTCCTTTTCTTTCCCCAGAAGAGTGATTTTTTTTTCTGCTGGATTTTAGTTTCTTCACTCTTCTGCTTTTTATTTGTTAGTTAGTTATTTGTTTTGTTTTTTACACTGCTACTGGTTATCATTTGTAAAGTTCAATCAATACGAAGGAAACAAAGAGACAATAAACTAGAATGAGGAACAGGATCAGTAAACCACACTCTTCTTATCTGCTTCATATCCACCTGTTCCTTTAGCAGGAGGGTCATGCGGTCCACCATTTGATTTCCGTCAAGTGAAGTGGCTGCGATGTAAAGGAAGAGCCCATAGAGCACAGGCTTGGGAATCCACTGCAGAGGAATGGGCAGCATGAACACGGACAGGCCGATCAAGATGTTGGCCACCAGTGAGGTCAGACGTGTTTCCTTCACACTAACGATGCTATTAGGACAAAAAGAGAGGAATGAGTTGTTTGAGCAACCCAGAACAATCTTTATATCTTTTAATGCATAAGATCAGCTTTTGAATCCAACATGAAAGGATAGAAATTAAATGGATCACTGACGTATTAAACAATTTATGGGCAACTATGCACACTACGTCTGCTGCAGAGATAAGCCAGAGTTTCTTTAAACTACATACAGTAACCATTTTGTTATTCTGCTTAGTTTTGAACTGACACTCTGTCACAAAGGTTTCAAACTGAGTGTTAAAAGCATTCATAAAAGCTGGTGCTTTCCGTGCGGTCAGAGCACACCTCGTTTTAACTTTACTCACGTCGTGTAGAGGTGTCCGTTCTCTACTTGCTGTTCTACTTTGGCAAGCTGACGGGCATGCAGAGAGGAATGTGGGAAAGCAGCGTGCATCCATGGCAACCCCAGACAGGACATGAGGATGTTAATGAAGCCTGTCAGCATTAAGTCCCAGTGGAATGCTGTGCCTTTTAGCAACCTGGTATAGATGTTCACACACATAAGCTTAAAGTGGTTTGTCAGTAAAGGCACAGCATCAATACCAAATACTGTAAAGGTAACATTTAAATCACAGGTTCTGCTGTGTGTCGTTCTTCTCATAGCTTAGAACTCAAACATAAAGTGGGATTCGTACTTGTGTTCCGGCACATGTGTCAGTGAAATGACGATGTTCTGGTCAATAAAGATGAGCAAAGCAAGTAGAAACCCCAGACCAACTGCACTCAGTGCATTCATTCCTGACAGCTTTTCAAATGGAGGGAACTTGAAGATCGGACCATCGTGTACACTGAACACGGGAACTAATAGAAGCAAAACATTTACAGAAAGCTTGTTACAAACATACAATGAAAACAAAAAATAAATAATTGCTTGAACTAACCTTTCTGCTAGTAGCCTCTGTTTTAAAAGCAAAGCTTAAAATCTGTGTCTATCTCTCACACACACAAAATCCCCAGACTGGGTTTAAAGTTCACTTGAAGCAAATGTTTTCCCCTTTCAACAGAGGATTTATGAACAGTGAAAAACGTTATGTGCCAGGGTTGTGACTTTAAGCCTCAAGAAGAAGAAGAAGAAAGTGTACATTATTGTACTTTATTGAGCCCCGTGGGGAAATTGCTCTCTGCATTTAACCCATTCACTCAGTGAAGCAGTGGGCAGCCATTGGGCGCCCGGGGAGCAGTGTGTAGGGACGGTACCTTGCTCAGGGGTACCTCAGAGTAGCTGTTAAGGGGAATCGAACCCCCGACCTTCCGATCATGGGGCAACCACTCTACCTACTGAGCTATCCCTGAAGTACTCTTCTATCATTTCTTTCATTTGAAAGATCCATACTCACGCTGTATGTCAATGAAAAGGTAGGAGCCAGTGAAGGAGAGTATCAGCACAGACACAGGCAAAGCACAGTCAGACACCACCTCTCTGATTTTGTCATTCAGGTACGGGCTGTTGGGAAAATAGCAATAAATATTTCAGCGTTTTGCAACTCGACTTCTACAAGTAGTTGTACAGCACATTTACTGCAGTTACTCTTTGTGTTTGGGAAATAATTCATGTCAAGTGCTGAAAGCTGCCACTGAGGGAAAAAGAACAATGAAGTCCCAGGAGTCAGATATAGAAATGCATGATAACAGAGTCACATATATCTAACTCACGTATTCCAGTAATATTACTGCAGGGTGAAATTCATTGCACATGATTTGTAACCTTGCAATCCAGTCTTGGGATGCACGTTTTGTCCTTGTTTTGTACGTTATGTGAACCTATTTGCAGCAAGCATGAGGGGAAGTGGAAGTAACTATCACAAATCTTCTCATTTGCTTCAGCTTATTTGGGTGAAGGTCATGGGGGCAGCAGTCTAAGCAGAGATGCCCAAACCACTCCCCAGCAACCTCCTCAAGCTCTTCTAGGGACATCCTGGCTGGATGTCTCATAAATTACATGGCTTCTTTTGAATTGGATAAAGGTAACTAGCTAAGTATCTACTACATTATACAACTGCAGTTCCCTTTGTTAATTTAAACCCAGGCTTAAAATCACTACTAGGTAAAAGCAGCAAACAGTCTAGTTACACATAGTGGAGTAAAGCTCCTGATAACTTTAATATTTCCTCTCAGTATTGCACACATAAGTGCTGCACATGAGTAAATGCATTTTCTGTCATTGCTTACAACAGAGTTTAAATTTGTCCTGCAGACTTTTAAAATTCTGAATATAAAATGGACGACAGTTAAAACACAGCTTTCATGTTATTAGTTAAAGAGTAACATTGTTATACTGCAGTACATCCTACTGCTTTAAATACTAAGTGTTAAACATGTGGCAGTCCATTTTATATCTCATACAGCGTCTCTGGTTGTATCACATCATATATCTTTCACATTTGATTGTTCCATCTTTCTATTATTGCAGTTCAGCTGACTAAAATATTCACGACATGACATTTTTATGGCTTCGCTACTCCAGATGGAAAAGAGTCTGCTTTGGGCAGCATTTGAAACAGAGTATTTCCCCTGATGTATTTGGTATGTTTTGAAATATTGTTTTCTCTTGCGTGTAAAGTGTACTGAAGCACAGTTTGCTTTTAATAGGCTCAAATTTCAATGTGGAACTTGTACTTTTAATGTGGTATTTCCACCTGGTGACACTTTATTGTTCTTTTATAAAGATGCGTTCCCAGGAGAAAAAAAACTAGAGTTGCGCCTCTGCTTACTACATATATTTTGATACGATAAAATAAGCTATAAAATGGTTCAGATATCCATAATGTGAAACAACAAGTGAACAAACATTACCTCCTCTTGATGAGGTAGAGTGTATAACCCAGCCACAAAGTCCCCAGCATGAGCAGGAGACAGAGGATGGGTCTTTCTCTTGTGCATAACACCAAAGACTCAGGCAGGAAGATTGACTCTGCATGTCCTGACATCACCCTGGTCTCATTTTGATGCTCCAGTGGGGTGTCTGTCTTGTTTTTTGCACTGTCTAGAATCTCATTAATCTGCTGAAGCACCAGTGTTTTGTTTGTGGTCGTGAGAATGGGCCCGTGGTAATAATGGTGAAAAACTAGAAAGTGGAGTAGAAAGATGGAAGAAGAAGAAGAAGAAGAAAAAAGATATGTCACTAAAGACAAACTAGAAGACAAGATATAGCTGTATGTGATCTTAGTGGAACACATCCCACAGTTGCAGGAACTTATTAAAGTCTGTAGCAGGAAATGTAATATAGACCAGCGGTCTCCAACCTTTTTTGCGCCACGGACCGGTTTATACCCGACAATATTTTCACGGACCGGCCTTTAAGGTGTCGCGGATAAATACAACAAAATAAAACCAGTGCCGGTACCGAAAAAAAGAAGATTTATTCGTAACACATGTAAAAGACCCAGGAAAACCGAGTAAACGATAAAAACGATAACAAAATAACGCTGGAAACCGATAAAAACCCTGAAAACCAGACATTTCACACCTGAGCCTCAACTCTCGCGGCCCGGTACCAAACGACTCACGGACCGGTACCGGTCCGAGGCCCGGGGGTTGGGGACCGCTGATATAGAGCATCCACACAGTTAGTATTTAACAAATGTAACAGATGATTAACGTAATCACCTTTAAGTCATTCTCTACATATTTACAGTTATTCAAGCATTGCTCAATTTGGAGTCGATTGGCAGAAAATTACAATCCTAGATATGTTTAGCCATTTTTTCCTGACTTGTTACAGAAACTTAACACAAAAATAATAGTTCACAAAAAATGTTTTCCTTAATATTATATACTGTATGTCCTCATAGAATACTGCTCTGTTTCTACTATTTGCTTGTTTTTCCTAAAAAGATTTTATTGTGGCAGTCTGACATTAGTTGGACTCACTTTTGATTGTGCCTTTCACCGCATCTCCAACAAATGCAATTGAGATGAACAATGCAATCACTTCTTCTGTTGAGCTGGAAGAAAAGAGAAGCAAGCAGCATGGTGCGATCATTCATGTTGTATCAAAAGTGTGGGTTTTTTCCAAAGCACAGACAAAACATTAACTTCAGTGGAAAATTATGGCTACAATGGCACGAGAGAATGAAAGAAAATTACTGATTAAAGCTGAAAACAACAAGTAATAACAGATTAGCCTTTATCAGTTCACTTCAGTGTTTAGACAAAAGTAGTGGCCTTCTGTCTGTGATATTTAATAGTAACAAATATTGTTTGTGAGCGTGTATTTACCGTTTGAAGAGTTTCATCAGCAGGCTGACATTGAATAAGCCTCCGAGGATGAGGAACAAGCTGTTCCATAAACCGATGCAGGCGTAGAAAGCATCAAAGTCGAGGTCGTAGTCATCACAAATACCCCTGATGACTGCAAATTATACAATAACACACACAAACTCATAAAAGCTTATTAATTTCAAGAGCATTCCACTATTTAAGTGACAACATATTGCTTAGCGAGTTGTTGAAATTAATACCTTCATTTTTAATGGTCAATTCTCAGATCTGACTACTGTTTGTATAAATTATATGCAAGGCAGGTGTTGTATGAAGTAGATTATCAGGAGTCTTTTTTTATATAACAACAGCTGTCTGTGGTGACTGGAGATGGTGTTTAAAAAAAACAAATCCTGAAATAAATTTTAGTCAAACGAGATTGCAAAGGTCTGTAGAGGTTAGTCATAAGTCTCTCTGAGTGGATCCTTGCAAACCAACATTTAAGCCAAAGGATGTGATAATGAGTTACATCGAGTCATTTCAGACTGCATTCATTTCTTTATTGCTGTGGCCCAGTAATGACTTCATTTGATTGCTTATGCTGCCTAATGTTAGCCATCAGGCTTGACTCTGACCTCATTTGCTGCACCTAATCCCACCATGTAAACTTCAAAGCAAACTAATTGTATGACTTATTTGTCATTAAATAAGTGTTACTTATTCAAAAATCTAACTTCTATAGTCTGACATCCAAATCGTAGCAAGCAATGTGAATGTACCGCTTATGAAGATGGCCAGTGGTGCAGTAGTCAGCGGAATGACAAGCGGCGAGCCAGCAAACAAAGCATAGATCACTCCTCCAATGCTCTGGCCAACAATGGTCTTCTGAACATCTTTCAATGAATGAAACAGATACGTATTTTTCATTAAAGCTGTTGAACATACTGTGTGCCAAATTAAGAGTAAAGAAAAATCCCATACCTATTTCTCCTCTTGTGCTTTCATCATTCAGTGAACCAAATGCAATGGCAGGCAGTAGAACTGCAATGTAGAGGAAAATCGCAGTGGTGGTGTACTTCAAGAGAGAGCGGTCACTTCCAATTATACCTGTTTGAATTATACAAAATGTTACTAAAGCTACACAGTAACAAATCCACAAAACAAATGTGAAGGAAATTGTTATTACCATCTGTGAAGTCTGAGGGGTACAAAGGCAGCCTGCGGCGGAAGTCCTCATAAACACCCTTACCAAATCTGAAGAAATCTGTGCACTGCGAAGAAGGTAGGACATAGTCAGGCCCACTGAAGCTGTGACAATATAATGTGACATAATATAATGCTATTACAACTGAATGCATAATGTATCAGAAATGTGAATGTGATATGCTTTTGAACTAAACCAGAAACATGCAGTCATTTACTGTACAGAAGTCTGAACTATGCTGGTACACTGTGGCCATGATTTATACATCATTAAAAGTACAGGCAGCATAAATGCCATAGACTTTGTTCACGCATGTTGCTTTAGGTATCAGTGAGAAGATGAACACTGGAAAGCTATTCTGAGTAATGTATCTGTCAGTTTGAAGACTTATTAGAAGGGAAAAAACTACCCAGTGGACATAATAATGTGACTTTATCATTACAATAAATATTATAAATACACCAAAAACTACCAGGAGTTTGCACTTATGTGTGAAATGTTTATTTGGCTAGAAGAGGGTTTGGCCTTCATGTAAAATGACCCTGGATCCTTTACCGTGTGGTGCAGTTGTTTCAACATTCACGGATTATTAAATAGACACAGACATTTTGGAAGTAAAACTGGATTTCTTCTCTTCTTATATTCTTGGTGTTTTAGAAAAGACCCTTTTTCTCCTTTAAAAAAAACAATGACGTGAAAGCGATCACAAACATAGACTTCCATTACCACAAAAATGTATTTAAAAAAAATTACATTCACATTTGTGCTTTGAATTTATCTTTGTGACTTTTGTATTTAAAAATGATCCAAGTGGAGACATTTCAGAAGGAATTTAGCTGATATACGATATAAAACTGAGGTGCTGGCATCCATAATGTTTATTTTCACATTTTACTATTCTAGGATTGTAGGATAGGCTTGGCAGCAGCAAGCCTATACTTAAATGCTGTTTTGAAAGCAGTCAGAACATCAGGTGTAACCACAACCTGATGTAAACTTAAGTCTTTTACAACCTATTACATGTTTTTTCGCTTAACTGTACTTCGGTGTTTCCTTTCTCCCACCTCGTGCTGAACAAACACATTTCATCTTAATTTAGAAACTGGACTTAATGACATACATGGACGTGCACACGTTCAGCTGACATTTCCATCAAAGACTTGGCTGCTTTTTCAGCCTTTATTGTGCATTCTGGCTCAACTACTTTATATTACTGCAGCACATATGCCTGAATAACAGGGAAACGCGGGGGTGGTCTCCACATCTGAAAACAACCTAACACTCAGTAGAGAAATTTGTTTATGTGACTAGTTAGCTAGATTTACACATATGTTTCTCTTGGTTACTTATTTTTACCTGGAGTGGTTTGCCCCTGCGTGGGTCTGAGTCCTCCACTTCCTCTGTGACCGGTTTATCACTGATTACAGAGAGCTGTTGTCGGTGGTTGACAAGCTCCTGTTTGAACTCCTCTTCGGTCTTTGTCTCCAGAAGCTTCTGTCTGAAGGAAATGCCAGAGAACATTGTTGCAAATGTTCTACCCACCTCAATGGCTGTCTTGGTGCTTTTCTAAAAAAACAGAACAACAAAGTTGATGTTATGTCATTCTCTGCATTCTCTGATTCACAGCAAAAAGTCTTCGACAGGATCCAATGGCTGTTCTTATTTGAAGTTTTGAAAAGGTTTGGCATTGGAAACAGATTTTTTAAATGGATTCAGTTGATATACTCCAACCCTCAAGCAGAGATTTTAACTAATGGTCTTTTTATCCGCACCATTCAGATTATATCGTGGAACTAGACAAGGGTGCCCCTTGTCACCTCTCTTGTTCACCTTGGCAATTGAGCCTCTTGCGATGGCAATTCAGAATCATAAAAACATATCAGGAATTAAAGTAATGCTGACCACCGTATTGCCCCATATGCAGATGATGTGATCCTGTTCTGCACTAATTTAAACAAATCAATACCATCCATATTAAGTCTCATTAATACATTTAGTACATTTTCGGGTTATAAAATAAACTTTGCTAAATCCGAAATATTATTTTTGAATTAAAATGAACGACAAAATCCTCCAATCAACACTCCCTTTCTGCTATCTGAACATGGGTTTACTATCTGTGTGTGAAATTAACTCCCTCAATTGAAAATATTCTGGTATCCAATTATAATTCCTTAACAACGTCAGTTACTACACTTCTAAATAGATGGATGAAAGTACCTATATCTTTAATTGGTCGTATTAATATACTAAAAATGTCAATTTTGCCAAAATATCTTTACCTTTTTTCAATCAGTACCTCTCTCTCCACCAAACTCTTTTTAGATTTGCAAAAACTATTCCGAAACTTTATTTGGAACAACAGAAGACCAAGACTCAGAATCTCATTACTAAACCTCCCTTATGAAAGAGGGGTTTACAACTTCCAAATTTAAAGTGGTACTTCTGCTCAAATCAGAGCGGCAATGTTTTATTTTGTTAATGAGCAAATTCCAGTGTGGGTTTCTATGGAGTCTACAGAAATCCAAAGTCCCCCGAACTTATATCTTTACTCAGCCGACAGGAAGACACTAAATAAGCAAACTAAGAACCCCTTTTTAAAAAAACACTATAACGATCTGGTTTGAAACACATAACTACTTGGGAGAAATGTTACAACTGTCTAGGTTTACTCCCATATTTGGAAATAACTATCATGGCTGTGTGTAGGCAGGCAGGAAGAGAGGACCCAAAATGCAGGACTCAAGGAGGAAGAAGAAACTCAAAATACACAGCTTTATTGCTGGGATGAAGCAGAACAGAAAAACACTAACTAAACTAGGAGTACCGAATAACTAGACAGGTTGGCAGGCTGGCAAAAAGAACACACAGAGGGAGTGAGGGCAGAAGACGTTAACGACGCGACACCGAGTAGGGGAAGACACAGACACTAAATACAAGAGGTGAACAGAGCGAAGAGGAAACAGCTGGGAGACACGGCTGACGCTGATTACACTGACGAGACAGGGAGAGCACAAAGCTGAACGCACTGACATAAGGCACAGACCTACAAAATAAAACAGGAAGCAAACGACAGACAGAGACACAGACGCAGACTCGTAAGCAGGCCTACCGAATATAACACATAGAACTCAAACATCATCATCATCAACAATACACAAGAGAAACAAAAGGTTCATTCAAAAATAGACCAGAACTCAGAATGCTGGGTCAATACTGACCCAGAGCCGTGACAATAACAGCTTTCCTCCTGGTAGCGCGGATGCAGGCTTTAAATTTTGGTTCGATCAACGTATAAGAAAAGTGTCTGATATATTTAGGAATAATACTCTTATGTCTTTTGAACAACTTAGAAGTACTTTTTCTATTCCTGTCAAACATTTTTTTACATTTCTTCAATTAAGAAATTTTATCTTAACCACACAAGGTAACAGCTTAGAAATCCCCACCTCCTCCTCTCTAGAGAGCACAGTTATAAAGCATCTAAATGGGAGAGGCCGAGTTTCTGCATTGTACAAATTATTTATGGAAAATTCCATCAACACAGTCTATTTTAGAGGCAAATGGATATATCTGATGATGAGTGGTATAAATCATGCTCCTTGGCCCAGAGTCAAACAATTAATGTGCAATCTAAACTACTTCAATATAAATGGTTAACAAGACAATATCTTACTCCGTCAAAAATGCATCATTTTAACTGAAACATCCCAGACTCCTGTATTAAGTGTGGAGTGGACAGGCACTTTATTTCACTGTATATGGGAGCATCCACATGTGAAAATCTTTTGGGAAAAGGTAATAAATCTGTTGAGTCAAATCACTGGTGACGTGATTCCACTTCATCCTAAAATATGTATTTTAAATATATACCCAAACAACAGAGCTCTGTTAACGACTGGACTTTTGGAAGCCAAGCGCTGTTGCTATGTGTTGGAAAAATCAAAAAATATGTGGACTATCTCAGTGGCTTAATGGACTGACATCTATACTATCTATGGAGAAAATAACTTATGCATTAAGAAATAAACTGGACAGGTTTTGGGCGATATGGTCTAAATTCTACAACTTTTTTGGAGAACTGCAGCGTGCACACTGTGGACTTAACGGCCTGAAGCACTAACTTGATTTGTATATCTGCTCTTCCCTTCTGTTATGGTTTGCTTTGTTTTTGTTTCTATTACTATGTTGTTTTTGTTGTTGTTGTGGGTTTTTTTTTTTATTTACTTATTTTGTTTTTATTTTTTATGTCCACGGTGTATCATGTAAAACCAGTTAAAACCAATAAATAAATGTTAAAACAAAACAAAACAAAAACAACAAAGTTTGGCTTTGTTAGTTTCTGTCAATTTAAATGATAATTTAGGTGATGTTATTATGTTGTGTTATTATGTTAATTATCACATGTGATTTTTGCATTTAATAATATAGCAAAAACACTGAAATACTTAGTAGGGCTTCTTTTAAATTTGACTTGTGAGGATAATGTATTACACATGTTTTAAATATTCAGTGTCATTTTTGTTTAGTGTTTCAGAAACAGTGGGATTAGGGGACAAATGAGTGTGGTTATTAGGGCCCTCCCTGAGCTTGGTTCTGCTGGAGGTTTCTTACAGTTAATAACTCTTTGGATAAATTATGACAACCTCAATCAGGATTTTTATTCATCTTTAGCATGAAAAAAGTTCATTTTTTAAAAACATGTACACAGTTTGTTACATGTCCACTTCGGTGGACAACATACAGTTTGACTTATGACTTTGGTATGAAGTGCCAATATACACTGACACAAGAAATACAAATGCTTTGAATGGCTGTCCACTGTAGTGACCACTATGTGTTAAAAGGGAGCTTTTCCTTCCAACTGTTGCCAAATCGCTTGCTCATACAGGGTCATGTGATTGTTGGGGTTTTCTCTATTGTAGGGTCTACCTTATAGTATAAAGCACCTTGGGTGACTATTGTTGTGATTTGGCGCTATATAAATAAAATAGATTTTTATTGTCACTGTTACAAGAACAATGAAACACAGTTTGACATCTCTCCATTAGAAGCATGTCGTTTTTATTTTTACATTAAAAGTCCTTTAAAATTGAATTGAATTGTGTTGTTTATTCACTTGACTCTTTTTTGGTCTGTAATAAGTCAGGAAAAGTGAAGAGTTAAGTTAAACGTCATGGAAAGCCAGTGAATACTGACCAAAAAAGTAATCAATAAACAGACTGTCAAAATAAATAATCGATTATTATTATAAATGTGGACTTAGCTGATTTATGTCAAAGCCTGAATATTTAGTTAATACCAAACACAAAGTTCCTCAAATGGCCTTTTGAGGTTGGCAAAAAAAATTAAAGTTAATTCTTAAGTTAAGAATGAAAATGATACAAGAGTAAATTTTATATTTGTTTTATTAGGGGTGTGGCCTCTTTGAGTGACAGGCAAATGTCCACAACTGTAGCTGTCACTTCCCAGATGTTCTAGGCATAACATCAACTGATTCATGTTGATGAACTGGACCTCTCAAATTGGGCCTCCTGAGCTGTTTATTGGGCATAACTAGCACGTGTCTGTGTCTGTGTGCTGCACTGATGGAGTGAAAGTATGGATGAACTTTAGCAATCAAGCTTGCCGGGCAAAATCTCTAGCCACGTGTTTAGGAAGTTTTTGAATTTTGAAGCATTATCTACTATATTACCTAAAAACTTCATGTATAGGATCACAAGTCAAATCTAATAAATACCATTTACCAAAATCCCTCCTGAAATTATACTATGTTACAAATTCTCTTTTCAGTTTCATCTTAGAATTGAGACATATAACTCATCCAAATATGGTATATTGTCTCTCTGTCTCTGTGTTAACCCTGCGTCACACTGCCAACCTATCCAGGGTGTACCCTGCCTCTCGCCTTATGGTAGCTGGGATAGGCTCCAGCTCCACTGCAACCCTGATAGGATAAGATAAGAGGATGGACAGAGGCCAAAACGACAAACTCAAGGCTTCCAAACAGCAGCCCGTAAGCCAATATGTGACGTAACAGTGGCTACATCAGGCTTTTACATGCAGTCTATGCAACTGAATATTATGGCCAGTCATCAGCAAACAGTAATTGCTTGCAAGAAGTAAGCTATCGACAAATTAAGAAAAAATTAAGATGATATTCAGAAGATGAGTGGAGAATTTGACCTTACTGTTCTAGGTGGAGCGAGGATAAGGACGACGTAGCGAGCTTCACAACAGTTGACACCCCAGTTTTGTGGCCTCTCCAGGCGGGTGATGCAGACATGACGTCTCTGCAGATTCCTCACATTCGAGCTGAATTCAAAGAAATTTATTATTTGAAATCAGTTAACCAAGAAGAGACATGAACTAAACCTCAGACAGCTTTAACAGGAGATGAACTCACAGAATACAAAGCCAGGACTGCTGGTAATGAATGCCAGTAGAAGTTTCCGTCACACCCTGAATGGTTTCTGACAGAAGATGAACTGTGGAAGCATAATCCAATAAACAGCAAAATCAGACTAAATGCTCATTTTCTAGTTACCTTTAATGTAATCAAGTGATTTAGACTTCTTTGGTAACATGCTCGTTCACCATTGATCTCTTTCCTTCCTGCGTCTGTGAACAGTGAGTTCATGATCTCATCCACATCCCAACTCTCACGGCCTTCGACCACAACATGAGTTAACATTCGCCTTAGCACCTCATCCAGAGTGGCAGCTTTTTCATCCAGAAGGATGCTTGCCTGGGCCAGAAAGCCGTCCAGGTCTCTGTGGGCGCGGACTTCCTCCTCAAAGTTCATGGGCTTAACATACTGGTGGGAAGCAAGAACATTTAAATCATGGATGCAAATGAATGAAATGAGGGTATCGTTTTCTGCCTGCTGTAAGTTGCTGATGCTGTCTCAGTTACATTAAAGAAAATATTTTAATTTGCTTTTGCTGCTGCAGTGTGGTTTAGATAAGAAAAAAGTAAGTAATGGTATAAAAAAATTCATACAAAAAAGTAAATCTTACTTTTCTTGTTGTGTTTAAAAGCCCAAGTCCAGGTCCTTCAGGATCTTCAGCAAAAGAAACACAAAACATTACGTTTATATGCAAAGACTGTCTTAGTATCACCAAACTGTTGCTCTAATACAGTCTTTTCTTTCATATTTCTAAAGGTTTCCTTCCTTCACTCCGGATTTTTCAACAATGTTTTTTTATTTGAATCAAAGCTGCCACACATGATTTGATAATGGTAGAGGCTGGAGTCAAATGTGATTTCAAATCCTAGACAAGTAAACAAGACAAGACTAAATAATTCCATCTGCTGTGTTACTGTAGTATCTTTACATTACAATACAAATTGCTGTGATTTGGCGCTATGTAAATAAAATCGAATTGAACAGAATGAAGGCAAATTTCAAAAAGGCAGACCTGAAGGACTAATCTGGATCTCATTGTCATAAATGTGGTCCTTGTTGGTAGTAGGTGAATCCTCTCCATCCCTCAGTTCTGTGAACAAAACATAAATGAGTGCAACAAAGTCCCAGAGTACATACATTACATATAACTGAGGAGTTATATCTCATAAACAGCATAATCCAATAATATCCAGTAAATAAATTTTCACTGTAAAATTGTTTGACTTGTAAAGGTCATCATACAACCGTGTTTATTAAGATAAATCACACTAAGATAAAACCTCTTCTTTGCATCAAGGTTAAGATGCTATGCTAGCCACATTAACAATGCCTCCAGTAAGGGAGAATTTATCTTGCCCTCCCACCAGTCTACCATCTGTTGACGAGAGGGAGAGAGAGACTGCCAATAATAAAAAAAACCCTTAAACCAGACATGCAGCAATATAACAACAGCAGCCTCTCGTAAAGTCCTTCATTGTATAGAAGATAAATATGGCTTCTCAGTTGCTAGTTTTATGGGGGAAGAAAAAATGGCCTCAGAATTAGACAATTAACCCTTCACGGGCAAAGCTTTGAGCTATGATTATTCACTCTTCCCATCATTGACTCAGAGATCATCTGTCTTGTTATTCATTAATTAACACACAGCGAACAGACTGGCTGTGCCCACCAGCATGTGAAATGGGTCATCAGTGAGCAGAGAGAAGAACAGACATCTGCATAAATAATAGTGATACAATAAATTTAGACGCGTACGATCCCCACCGTCCTGAGGGAAAAATCATCTTTGTTACTGTGCAGATCACTTGAACTTCATAAAAGAGCAAAAGTCTGCTGTAAAAAGCAATACGCACCCATCTCTTGGAAAAAGTAGCCATTGTTAGGCCTCTCTGTGGGTGGAGCCGCTGTGGATGGAAGGAACAAATATGATGTTTACAAAATGTCCTGCTCAGCTTCAAGCGCAGTCTTTTATATTAAAGATTTTCATCACTGTTTGTACTGTCTGCCATTCAGTTCTTTAGGTGCAGTATGGAAAAGTTAGAATCACATCGCTATAAGCACAGAATAAACTATTTTGAATCACTAATATTTTTTCAGATAATGAAGTTTATGTAAGTGCACAATAACTGCAGTGTTAATATATCGTGTTAGTGTTAATATGTTTCTTTTTTACACATCAAGCACATTTTTCAGAAGCTGCTACTGGCTAACATAAATTGTTGTTAATAGAACCTCTAAGGATATCAACTTTCTTCAGTCAAAACTACAACCATGTCTGAAACCACAACATCTTCAATGATAATAAAGGAAAGTCTTTATAATTGTTTTGAGTGACATGTTTGACACAGCTAACATGGTAACTGTGCGAAACTGGACTCAAACATGCAAAAACAGTGGCTTTTCACCAGAGCAACAATCAGTTTCACTTTCATTTCAGGATGCATCTCAAGATTTCATCTTTTCTTTTCTGTGCACATGCTTGTGCATTCTGTATACACATTTTACAAATTCCTATAACAAAGCGAGCACACACGTCTAAGCACAATTACTTCCAGATTTACCAAAATAATGTGATGCTGTTATGAAAATTAAGGAGCTTATGTCAAGTTATGGTAATGCTGTGGAGAGAGAGGGAAAAAAGACAAGAACCTGGGAATCTTAAAAGAGATCTGTGAAGTCTCGGTTACAGAACAAATCTAGTGCCAGCTGTGTCTGATGTTTGTATTGGCGGTCATGTATCTGTGAGACACGGCTGCAGCTGTACAGATGAGTTTTCATTGCCTGAAGCACTGTTTGGCTCTAGGGGCTTGCGAGCAAGGCTATATCTCAAAGCAGATTAGATAGAACATTCCCAGGCCTCCTCCTCTTCACAGGAGTCCACACAGACTACACAGCCGTCTGTGCCAGGACAGTGTGTGGATGTGACCTCTGAAACTGCCTCATGAAAACATGAATGTCAGGTTTATTGTAAATATGCTAAACTATTCCTTATCAATATTGTGAACAAAAGGAGTAATGGCATCACTTTCCGATTAGTCCCTACTGAAAGCTGAGGTGAGGACATAAATGACATTTGGGGAAGAAAAAATTAAGGAAAAAATGGCTGAATTGTCAGTGACAGAAATGCTTGTCTATTATTGCTTCTTGCTTATCATCTATTATGGCTAGCGGCCCCCACAAAAAATGACCATTATGCCTTATAAGCAGGATATCACTGCCATCAGGATAGTAGTATGCTGGTGTTGGCATTTGGCTCAAAATAAAATTGTGTTTAAGTACAATTAAGAGTGCTAATGCAGCTTGTTTGGTATCCTTGTATCAATCGCTGGTTTATCTGAATTTTTTCAGTATTTTTTTCTCGCTATGTTTGAATCTAAAATTGTATTTTACAGTTTTTGAAGTCTGACGTGCCAAATCACCCCTCTGTTGTTGCACATCGTTTGCTATCTGTTATTGGTCTATCTCATGAACCAAATCTGTAAGTCTTAAAGCATAACATATGATTTATTCTTACAGACAGCCACACTGCCATCTGTAGACTTCAAGCAGGCTACGTCCTTGTGAAAAAGGAAACAGGAGAATCCTTGTTGGGTCTCTGGAAACAAGTATGCTGAGCTGCAAATCTGAGAACTCTGTGCTGAACTGCACAAGGTCAAACTATGAAAGCAGAAGGACCATGGTGTTCACATGTAAGGACTTATAATAGCTTGTCTATCAAATAAGAAGGTCAGCTAATGATATCCTCCTATGCACCACTCAATAAAATACACTGAATTACTACACCTGCTGCTAAAGCAAAATCTTATCGAGACTTAATTTGACCATGGTGGGTGCACGCTCCTGTACCATGAACAGTGTGTACACTGTGGTTCACAATGCAGACATATGCTTTGTTATAATATAAATAACAGGAAGGAGGAACTAGCGCTCATTCCACATCAACACCTCAAAGGGTACCGATAAAGATATTAGGTTATCTTTATCGGTTTGCATATCCAGCACAGTGAATGTGCTGGATATGCAAACATTAGAAACCAACAGTACAGTTACAGTTACATAATTTATACCAACCTGAGTATCTGACTGAAAGGAGGTTTTGCTCACTTCAAAAGAATTTATTTGCCATGTGGTACTAATCTTAAAAGAGCAAATTGATTCATTACAAGAAGGTTCTGCTGAATTATAGAAAACCTGGAAGCCTTTAGGTAATAATCTAAAGTCGAGCATCAGGGGTGTTATTGAGGTTGGTAGATTTTCTGACATTGAAATTATCACCAACGACAACCACAGAACGAAGAGCTGAGAATGGAAAACCTTGAGATTTGCCAGATTAGAACATTAGACATTTTTCTACCAGATAATCTTCTTAATCCTTGACCTGAGAAAATTCAAGTAGGAATTAACATATTAATGGCAATGATGAAAGTAAGTTCCAGGTCACAAAGAGAATTGTCCCATTTTAGATATTGGTACCTTTAATGTTAGACATATTTTGGCTTGTAATAAACACTTACTAATTAATAATAATCACTAATAATCAGATCAGCCAGTGGAACTGTGTTACCATTAACATGAGCCCATACACTTCAGTAGATTTCTTTTCAAATGTTTTATATAGCACCCGTTTTCAATAATAGTCATCTTAGGGCACTGGATGATGTACAGACTCTGCAAGATTAGAGAGGAAAACTATTTTGTAAAGAAAAGCCAAATTTCACTAAGAAAAAATATAGAACTTGGATAATTTTCTTGAACTGTTCCTGGTGCCACAACAGAGTTAAAACTGGTGCTGGAAATATTTTTGCAGGTCTGTTATTAAAGCACTGCATGGCAGATGAGTGTATCATTTATTGCCATACTGTAAATATTGACCCATGTGCTTTGCTTTTCACTTTCTGGGCAATGAAAGCATCTTTCTCCTATTCTGTAGTTTTACTGTTAACAACAAGAAGACATTAAAAATGTAACCACAAGTGAAAAGAATCAGGAAAGAAACATTCACACATACACTCTAAAACGGCTTCCTCCACATGTTTGACACATTTCACTTCCTCACCTCACTCCACTCCTGTAAAACTTACCAGAGGGCACAAAAGTAAGGACCTTTTTGTCTTCCATGTTTCTCCAGGGGTTTTTTAAATTTTAGGTCATTTGTTTTCCAAAGCTCAACCCATAATCTTTTATCCTTGCTCTGCTCGTCAGCATTTACTAATCATCCTCCACGTCTTTTATACACACGCCCATACATACATACTGATGTAACGTTACCTCCCTGCACCTCCTCTGGGAGCACACGAGTTTGGAAGAGGGAGAGAGAGGGCAGAAAGGGAAAGCATGAGGGGGAGAGAGGTGCTTGTTTCTGCTGGGTCCTTGTGCCTATGAAATGGACTATATTCCAAGTAACTTTTAAAAAGGCAATTTTAGGGTTTTGGTATGTTATTTTCATAGGTAACTCTTTCAGCATCGTGATGTAAGCTTTAAAAGGTTAAATCATTCAAACCAATAAACAATTCAAAAGTCATCAAATAGCATGTCTCTTTTTGTAAATGTCATATAAATACAAAAAAACAATGGGAATATTTCGATTGTACACAAACTGGTTCTGACAGATCAGTCAAGGAAAAAGTGAACAAATGTTCGTTATAAGAGGCTGAAACATTTAAAGAGACCAGTAAAATATAAATATCGCATTTGCAGCCGAGGTAATGAAATACATGTCCTGTACATCTGTTATTGAATGTCATAGACTCAGTAGAAATTCAAATTCCCATTGTTTAACAACAGGACACTGTTTTATTCCTCACTGGCATACCGTATTTCTTTCCACAACACCTGCTCAAATTATTCCTTATAATCTGATGCACATCCAAGAACATGAAGACACTAAAAAAAATAACCCGTGTTAAAACTATTGATCCATAACATTAAAAATATGCTCAAGATTCTTTAGTTACACTATAAGAATCACTTTCATTATTTTAATGTAGATTCTGAGGGGAAAGTTTACTTGTTTACCCTTTATTCTGGATCTACATCTTTATTTTAATTATCTATATGCACATACTGCTGGGAAATCCTCTTAACTGCTACAAGCAGACCTGGCAAAAGCTGTGAAAAAGAACCGTTTTAAGGTTTAAGTAACCATATTATAAACTTACGATATAAAATAACAGTACAGTATATTATATATTATTACAGTATAAAATAACTCAACTTATGATGTTTATTCTCACAGATAGATGTGGCAGTTATTTAAAAGCGTGTCTTGCATGCTGGTTATGAAATGAAGATACTCAATGACAGTTTAGAAATAAAATCGAATGATGCAAAAGTAGTGTCTTGACACCAAAAGATATAATTCTGTAATTAACTTAATATTTGAAAATATAAAATAGAATAGAATACCTTTGTCTGACATTGTACAGATGCAGAATTTGGAATAATAAGAGTGAATATTTAGTTAATATTTATAAGTTGCACTTATAGTATGTATTTGCAATGAACGTTTCCAAAATCATAAATAACGTTTATATTGAGATGTATATTTTGTAATGAGCTGTATATAAGATTCGATGTTTTCTGAGAATATCTAATATCTATCACTTGTTTGTTGTGTTCTTGGTTGAATTTGGCTTCAGACTAATGTTCAGTTTAGGAAGAAGTGATTCCCTCATTTGCCTTGAGATGGCAGCAGAGTCTGGTGTTAAAGCAGCATGGCAGCAACAAGGCTGGGATTCTGTAGGGGATTTCATAGCAAACTGAATTCTGCATGTTGTAAAGGACTGAGACTCTCAGAAGTGGCTAAAAGAGGGTACTCCTCATTCATTCTCAAGTGTTAATGTCTAACCTGACCACTAAAGTCATACTGTTGCTTTTTACAAGCTATTTTGCAACTACTTACAAACTACCTTTAATTAATTTGAATTTCTATGTGGAAATAAATGATTATTGTTTGCTTGTTGTTGTTTTTTTATTAAGCTCAAAGGCCTGAAACCTTGATCATAAGTAGATGTTTAATCTTTTATTGTGTTCTGCGCTGTTTGAACTTTGAACTGTGCTGCACTATGTTGTTCATTTGCAGCACCATGAATCTGCCTCTGTAGTGTGAGTATGAAACAAGGGTTCTAAATAAAATTGCCTTGCCTTTAACAATCAGTTGTCAATTATCTATATCAGTTATGCACTGAATAAACTTTTCACGCATGCCATATTTGCAAAATAAAATCTGCAAAATAAAGTGATATTATTGAGATTTTACCAATTCAAATAAGCATCACATCAGAACACAGAGAAAAAAAAAATCCTTATTTCCAGTTCATAAGGTCTACTCAGAAGACTCTTTGCATCTTACCTAAATAACTGATCCTCAACACTTTACACTTCTGCTCAAGGAAGAAAGATCTGCATAGTGGACCTTTCATCACCACATTAACAGTCACTAACACAGCACCCAGGAAAGCAATGAAATACTGCATTAATAAACTAATGTTCTGTGGTCAAGGGGTTCACCGCAAGTAAACGAGCTTGGCTTACTCTAGTGTGAACCATTAATCAGACCCCACAAGCACCCTGAGGGAAATAACTGTGGGGAAACATACAAATACAAACACATAAGCATTGTTCAACGAGAAACACAGTGTTTATAACAGAAATAAGCACAATGCTTCATCATGATAAACATTTGAACAGCATATGCAGAAATGCCTGTTGTGAACAGCAGTTCCAGCAGTTTCATAATTCAGTACTGGATGGCCTATGAGAGACAATATTTTGCTGACTTAAAGCTATAAATGTATAACTGAAGGCATGAAAGTAGCAGCAATAGTCAAACATTAAATATAGACTCACATGTGGACACACATGTGGAGTGTGTTTATGCATATTAAACTGTGTTGGAAAACTTCCTTCGTGCTGATTCTGTAACACCTACCACACGTATGAAGTACTATTTGTTGTATTGTTCCTGTTGACCTTTAATCAATACTTGTGGTTTTAAAGATAAAAATGTGTTATTATCACATGCTTATTGTCACCATTGACATAACAAAGTCATACAAACATTTACATATTTACAATAATGAGAGTCTGGAACCAAAAAACCGTCATCCTTCCAAACAGGCAAAATGAATAAGTGGTGTTTCATCACATACTCTGATTTTATTTTCTGCTAAATGTTAGGTAGAAATAATATTTCTAAATAAGTGGATTCTGTTTAAAATGTTGGGTATGCTAAATTCAAGATTTCTCACTGATCAAATTATAATGACAGCCAGAATATAGTATCTGCTAAGGTTAAATTATTATGCGTGAAAATAAAAAAGTTTACCAAGTATGTCCCATCATCTGGTGCTCCAGAAGCAAAGAGTACTAGTAGGAGTACTAAACACACATAAAACTCTGATCCACATACAGTCTGATGATCATTACCATGTGCAAACTGATTCACGATGACTCCTGACGTCTCCCGTTCTTCCTTTTTGCTCTTCATTTAGTTCTTGTGATGCAGGAAAAGGTAATGATATTGCAAAGAAAACTTAAGGAGAACTGGAAGATGTTGCTGTTTTTTTAAGAGCTGCAGCTTGAATGGTCTTGCAAGCAGGTCCACAGGTAGAAGAGAGTTGGGTCACTACACATAGCACCTTAATGCCCTCTCTGCCAATCAGAGACGAGTTGGTTCTAAGTGCATAAAATAATGTGGAAGGTGGAATATTTAATGAAACTACTTTTAACGCAAACTGGGACTCTTTGCCATCTTAACATGACTGCTTTGTAAAAGTTTTACTGCTGTTAAACAGTGACTTCAAACTATTTTTCCCCAGTGAAGTGTTTATATGTATGATTCACTACAACATCACAGGCATTCAAACCAAGGATTTCTACTTCTGCATTCATTAGCACTATTTAAAGGTTGCTATTATTGTAGATATTGGCATGTGTTAGTTCATGTTTTTATATTCATAATCTTTGTAATCCAAGAAAAAAGTTATTGCATATGTTAAGTATACATATAAATTCCGTATAAATTATTTTGTGCCAAATGCTACTCACTGTTGTGAACTAATTAAAGCAGTTACTAGGGAAATAGTTTCCGTAGCCCATATTATCCAAATTCAGAGTAGTGTATGTCTAGTCTAGTCCAAGTTTTCAGCAGCTCTTCGTGGCCACACTTTGGGAGCTGTTTAAGCAAGCAGTGGAGACGGACAAGGCACAATAATCCAAAGTTGCAAACAAAAGGACCAAATGAGCAAATATCCTTGACTTCACCTCTTACAAGCTCTTCTCCTAAACCAATGGAGCTAAATTTAGTGCAATCATCTACCGTCATGTGTAATTTGTAACTTATTGTGTGAGCTTCTTCAAACAAACCTCAGATCCATAAAACAGAGTACTAACTAAATTTTTTCCACATTATCTTAATCTTTCAAGTCTTTTTCTTACCTCCTCTGTGTGGGGGACAAACGTTTAAGCAAATGAAGAGGACACTTAAAAAAATCTCTTCCAAAGTTGCTTGAACTTGCTAACACTATTCAAATTGCTTCAGGAAAGCATTTTCACAGCAAGTTATCCAATTACTCGCCTGCTGTTCATGGCTGAGTCTACATTACAAATTATCCAGAATGATTTGATTGCAGCAGAATAGTGCTATTTACATCAAAACTGCCTGAATAAAAGGAAGTCTAAAGTGCATGTCTGCCAACATGCATACATACATGTACAAACTGTAAAATGAAAAAAATGACCTTTTCTTATGTAGAAATATTTTAGAAATACAATTGTAGTAGCAATAAAGCCAGGTGTCTGTCACAGTTCGGCTGTGTGGCAGGCAGGAGAAGGACCCAAACGCAAACTCACAGAGTCAAAAGTTAAACTCAAAAAACACAGCTTTATTGCTGGCGTGGAGTGGGACACGAAAAACAATACAAAATAAACTAAACTGGGAAAAACTAAAGCACAAGGAGCCACAGGGAAAAATCACACAGCTATGATGGAGGACGCAACACTGACAAAGAGAAACATGGGGCTTAAATACACTGAGGGATAACGAGGGGGAATGAGCCACAGGAGGAGAGCACAGCTGAGAGTAATTAAGCAGGACGAGGCAAGGGAAGCAAAACTAGAAACATTAACATAGAACAGACTGTGAAAGTAAAACAGGAAACACACTGACGGAACTCAAGACATGTGGACTTAACAGACTGGGGGAGACAGAACATAGGGATCTGAAACATGGAACAGAAAGGCACAGTAGATCAACATGAACATAACGCCACAGGGGAAGAGTAAAACTGAACACGATGAACACAGAAACACCAGACCTCTTCACAATAAAACAGGAAACATAATGAGACGTAGACATGACAACCCAAACTTCACAATGTAAGACACAGACATGAAACACATGAAAAGCAGGGGAGATTTACCATAGTTGGAAACACGAGGGGGAAATAATAAGAACTAGAAACACTTAAGCATGATAACAAATGAACTTAGGAACCTGAAGGGCTTACATAAACTAAAACATCAAAATGAACTAAAACTCAAAACACTGGGTCATAAGACCCAGGATCGTGACAGTGTCACAACTTAGTCTGAGTCTGACTGGTACTTATAGCACTGTTGGTCTTTAACTGAGCACACACATTCATACAGCACTATTTTCTATGCTTTTAAGCATTTTCTAACTGTCAGGAAAACACAATGTCTTCATCATCCTTTATTCATCACTATCTTGCTCAAGGACACTCAGATATGTAGGCTGGATGAACCAGGGTTCAAATCATCCACCTGCTTTACTAACAGAGCAGAGTGTTTTGAGCTATCACTCATTAATTTGAAATAGGTCCAATGATACATGGAAATACAAGAAATGAAGTATAAGTATAGGGCTAAAACTGAGACTGTACTATTCCAACAGGTATGTGTAGGTTCTCAATCATCCAGGTCATGGTAGTCTAAGGAGCTTCGAAAGAAAGCGACTGGACTTCTTTAAAATTCTTGAAGATGTTTTAACTCTCATTCGAGAAGTTTCTTCAGTTAAAAAAAAAAGGGAGCTGTCCCTTAAGAGGGTCAATGACCAACCATTGATCATGTGCCTCATCACATGAACCAAAAAGGGCGGGGGTCATTATCAGCTGAGGTTTCAAGTCGAACCATTGTGAGACCTTGTCTAAACCTGTCATGTGACCTGTTGAGGTCACCTGATGCAAGATGTGAGTAGGGGTTAAGGGCACCTGGGAAGGGGCCTCAAAACTGCATTCTGCGTGGCTGACATTTGGTGTCTTAAGCCATGGCCTCTGTTCAAAGACAGTCACGGTGGGCATAAATGGCCTCTTTCACTCATTGTTTTAACCATCTGTCTTCTCTGTCCAAAATGTGAACACTGGCATCTTCGAAAGAGTGACCTTTGTCCTTTAGATGCAGATGTACAGCTGAGTCTTGTCCTGCCGAGGTGGCTCTGCTATGTTGTGACATGCTTTACGGAGTGGCTGTTTGGTTTCTCCAATGTACAGGTCTGAGCATCCTCACTGCACAGCATACACTATGTTGTTTAGGTTGTGTTTTGGAGTTTTGTCCTTGGGCTAAAAGGCAAAGACAGAGTATTTCAAAATATATTTTGATGAAGTAATACATTTGTTTCTGTTATGAAGTTACTTGCACAGCTCTACTGTCATGACATGTCATCTTATGTATTATCAGCTGTCACCGGACAGAAAACGTTCCCTCTAAAGCCAGAAGAGAAAGAAAAGGAATACATACATCATCAGATAGCTCTTAAAATATGTGGTTATCCCAACTGGGTCTTCATTGAATCAGCAAAGCTAGACAGGAAAGAAGGTGAGACACCAACTTGGGAGAAACAGAATGACAAACGAAACAACATTTTTATCCCTTATGTAGCAGGTTTATCCAAGAAACACAGGAGAATTTTCTCCAAGCAGCCCAAGAAGTGCAGTCGTTTTCTTTCCAAGCTCCTTAGACTACTATTCCAACAAGCCTGAAAGCCTATAATTGGTATGATCATCTTAGTTTTCCAACACTTTTTGTAATTAGCTTTTTGAAGGACAGTCCAAAGCTCATCTTTGGGTGTTGGGTGCCTTTCATTTTGTTCTTTGGACCAAAAGAGTGGAAGGTCACTGGATTGGTTCTCCAGCTTCATGTCAAAGTATCCTTAGGCAAGATACTGAACTCTGCGCTGCTCCATTGTAGTGTGAACATGTCAATGAATGTTGGGTATACAAGGTATAGAAAAAACATGCTTGAATGATCATGTGTGGTTTGTTAAATGAGGGTTGCAGTGAAAAGTGTGTTCAAGAGTCAGAGTGGAAAGCTGCTAAATAAGTACCAGTCCATTTATCAAGACAACCCTATACTGCTTCAGTAATCTTGTGGGAAGGCCGATCCATGACTTATAGTGTTGTATTGTATGTTTTTCTATCCAAATGTGCTTTTACTGCATTGACAACATATTTGGGATCATTTTCATGCTGAAAAGGTTGAATTGTTGCCAATTAGATGCTTCCAGATGGTATTGTATGGTGGATTAAAAAAAACGACTTTTGTGTGTTCATAGCTCATAGCTTTTTTCATCCCCTTATCCATTTTTAAGGACACACTGCACACCATGGTGGCATATGCCAAATTTCAGGTTTTTCCCTTTGGGCATCACTATGTTGATGCAAAAACAGCATTTTATGTTGGTCGAACTGTGGTGTCGTTGGCATTTTTCTGAGCCTAAAGAAATGGGGAAAAAGACTTCTGCTTTGTGACAGTGCCTTAAGATGCAACTTAAAACTGTGTTATGTTGAGTTGTATGTTATATTTAGACACAACTGGTTCATTTCTTGAGTTAGGACTCAACAAACAAACAAAAAGGCTCCTTTAAATGATCAAGTAAAAGCACTGGGCAGAAATTCATGTTCAATGTTCAAAGACAAACTGGAAAACTATTGCTCAAGAGCACTTTAAAAAAATTAAAGTCTGGATCCTTGGAAGCAAAATATTAAGAAATGAGAAGTGGCTCAAGACTTTTTGTCAGGACGTGCTGTGTGGCAGGAGGATGTAGGACCCACATGCAGGACTTGGAGACTGAATGATAAACTAAAGGCAGCAGCTTTATTGCTGGAGAAAAACCTTAACATGAAATACAGGGAAGTAAACTAGAAACTCAAAACATGAAGCTTAAACTAGAAAACTGGGAAACTAGAAAACAAAACCAGGAAACAGTGAGCTTGAACATTATCAGAAACACTGAGGAAAAACACAGCACGAAGCAGGTACAACACGACACAGAGCAAGGAAAACACAGGGCTTAAATACGCTGAGAGATAAGGATGGAATGGGACACAGGAAGAGAGCACAGCTGGGAGTAATCAGACCTAACAAGACAAGGGAAGCAAAACTGGAAACGCTGACATGAGACATGGACTTTCAAAGTAAAACAGGAAACACGACAGGCACAGATTTGACACCGAACTAAACCTACGCTAAACACGAGGGCACAAGAACAAAACCTAAAACTAAACTCTTAACCAGAATTAAACTGAAACATAGGACAATAATAATAATCAAAACAGCACAACTAGAGAATCAGAATATAAATCATATCACAGAATAATACCAAAATACAAGAAACTAAAAATGCTCGGTCAAAATGACCCAGAACAGAACTGTGCCACTTTTGCTTATACGTTTACACTATGTTACAATATGTGTCTAAAATCTGGGCAATCCATCACCTTACATTTTTAAAGAAATGAAATACAAAAAAGAAATGTATGTGGAGCATTTTAATATGGCCTCACAGCTGATAACAAATAAGCTGACATGTCATGACAGTAGAGCTATGCAAATAACTTCATCACAGAGACACAATTATCACTTCAAATTTTGCAATACATCTTTGCCTTTCAGTCCCTCCACTTTCCTTTACCTTTGCCATTTGCTGGAATCCCAAATAAACAGCCCACCAGCCTCTGGCACGTTTATTTAATCCCTTTCTTTGTTATTAATTTTTGCATTTGAACTGCAAATAAAATTCAAGGCAATAAATTCTATGTTTTAATAAAGTCAATGAGTAATTCTGTTAATCAATCTAAAACAATTGTTATTATAAGTTTATTATAACTAAGCAGCCTTGCGTGACCTGGACATTCACATAATAACATTCTATAATAACAGTTTTAACACAGAAGCCTTTCCAGGCATTCATACTTTCTTCTAAGTCCTGTCGTTCTACTCGTTATACTTGCCTCTTCCAGAACCTCGTGCATATAATACATCACCAGCATACATGAACTGCCCCTACACATCAGGAATTCAGCAACCAAACATGCAACACCCATACATGTTAAGCGCCTGAAGGTTCTCATCTAGGTCACATATTTTCATGTTGTCTAGCACCCACCTTCTATCAGGCTAAATTTAACCATTTGGAGCACTTAGTCCATATAACACCTATGGATGTGCACCGATGTATAACACCTAAGAAAAGCACAACATTTGAATTTTCAGTTATATACTATGGTGTCATCATGTTGCCTAACAACCATTTACAGTTTTTCTCAGTCGCTTTGGTGCATTTCTCACAACAGAATTAAACATTGCACAACAGTTAGTTCAACCACCACAACATGTAGTCGTTTTGGCACAACCCTGTGGCGGTTTCACGTTCACTGCGTCCAAAGGCAAATGCCTTTGGACATGAAGCAGTTGAGTGAGTACAAATATCTAAAGAATGGTCACGTTTGACTTCCTATTCATCACTATCTCCTTTCTTTCATCATGAATGTCACAATTATTCATACTTGTACCGGCTGAATAGTCATTGTCCTTACAACTAATAGTCTTCATTGCATTGCTTGTGTCAGTGCACTCAAAATTGCTGAACAGCTTGTCAAACGATTCATACACCCATTTTGAAAACCCTATTTTGGAGGAGTTCCCATGAAAATCTCCATAAACTACATGTCTCAGGTGAACCTTATCTCACACTAATGAAAATTGGTGTGTGTCACTCCTACTTGCAACCAATGAAAAGCCTCTCCTACCCAGTCACAGGTGAACCGCGGCACAGCATCCCCCACTCCACAAGTACATATATACTGCAATGTAAACCAACAGACAGGATTGGCATGAGGTGCATACTGAATCTACAAAACAGCAGAACATGGAACGTCAGCCTCGTGGAAGAGGAGTGAGGATCGGTGGAGGACGAGGACAAAACCGGGTGAGAAGAGGCCAACCACATAGACACGTTCCTGACGAAATCAGGGCAACACTTGTGGATCATGTGATAAACCATGGCCTCACAATGGCCGAGGCTGGTCGAAGGGTGCAGCCAAATGTTGGGAGAACTACTGTAAGTTCTATCATCCAGACATTTCGTCGGGAAAACAGGTGAGCACACCGTAATCTAGTTACAGTATGCAGCACAAACTAATTTGCTCTGCACTTTCATAGTCATACAGGAGACTTGCATTAGGACATGACCTTACAGATCCTTACACATAGACGTACTGTAACTGAAGCGCAGACTTGGCCCAGGTGTGGCATAGTGTGCTGTGGTACAATACAGTAATGCTGTAAAGAAAGGAGTTTTGAATGATAGTCCTGTGACAATCACTGTAAGCATGTTTGCGCTTACATGTGTGTGTTTTCCCATCTGCATCTCAAAAAGGACTGCCAGACAACCTAGAGGAGGTGGAAGAGGTCGACTTATGACTCCGCAGCAAGAGGAAAGAATTTGTGCAATGGTGGCTGCAAACAACGCTTTGAGACTGAGAGAAATACAAAGAACTGTCGTAAACGATGACACCATCTTCGGAAATATTCAGTCAATATCAATTTCCACCATAGACAGAGTCCTCAGACGGAATGAAATGTCCATGAAGCAATTGTACAGAGTGCCATTTGAACGGAACAGTGATCGAGTGAAGGAGCTCCGTCACCAGTATGTACAGGTAACACATGTTCGCATATGTACCTCTGTTCACTGTAACAGTTTAGGCCATGTACTCAACCTACATTTATGCATGTTACTGTAATCCTATGTACAATTCCAACTGTACAATCTGTTCTGCCAAATGCACCATTACAGACCTGTCTGATTCTCATCCTTTGTAAAGCATATCCTGGAGTTGGAGGCCAGGGAACCCCTGCACATGTTTGTATATCTTGACGAAGCGGGATTCAATCTCGCAAAAGGCAGACGGCGTGGACGGAATCACATTGGTGAAAGAGCCACCATTGATGTCCCAGGCCAACGAGGAGGGAATATTACAATGTGTGCCGCAATCTCAGAGAATGGTGTTCACACCCATATTCCTCGTATTGGTGCATACAATTCACAACACCTGTTGGCTTTTCTGGATGCTCTTCATAGGGACCTGATCCCACAAAATGGAAGGGATGATCCTGGTGACAATCGGACAATGTATGTAGTGGTTTGGGATAATGTAAGCTTCCATCACTCTGCTGTAGTCAGGCAGTGGTTTGCAGCACACGACAGGATGCTTATGGAGTTTCTTCCTCCTTACAGTCCATTCCTGAATCCAATTGAGGAGTTTTTCTCTTCCTGGAGGTGGAAGGTATATGACAGGCATCCACATACCCAAATGACCCTGCTAGCAGCTATGGATGCAGCTTGTGATGACATCACAGCAGAGTCCTGCAGAGGGTGGATTCGACACTCCAGAAGATACTTTCCCCGATGCATCGATAGAGCTGACATACGCTGTGATGTTGATGCAAATATGTGGGCAGACAGACGGGAGCGTCTAGATATCAATGATTGATATGCAGCAGTGTCTGTTTTTCAGTTTGTTTTTTTTGAGTCGTAACTACTGCAGTGAGGTTTACTGTCTAGGTGAGTTTGTTTGCTGTAAAATGTTTGATTTACTGTATTTCCCCAGTTTGCACAATGCTGTGAACAGTTTCAATTAAATATTATCAAGAGTGCATATGGAGTGTCTTGATTGTCCTTTACAATTTATGGTTTTCAACATGCCATGCATGCGGTCCGGACTTGACATGTCATTGGGAAGCACCTACAAAGACATCCGTCACAATGGGAACATGTTCAGACCATGTGATTTTGTGACCAAAGGTGCTGGTGTAATGACTTGTAATTGTGACAGCCCTGACACTTTGTTTGGTATCAGTACTTGCTTTTGATGAATGTATTGTCTGTTTTGCTCAAGGGATTTGTTGTTGATGCATTGACAACTTATTTTGGACACCTGACTTTTCTTTTTGATGGAGTGACTCACTTTTGCAAGTTATCCACCATGTTTTGCAGTTTGCACTAATTGTTTTGAGAAGTGCCTTAGTAGTGGTGGAGAGTTCAATTCTGTTGTGAGAAATGCACCAAAGCGACTGAGAAAAACTGTAACAACAGACGAAAATCACAGACCAAACAACTAAAAATAAAGCATGGGTATATACCATGTAAAACATTCGAACATTCTTTTCATAGGATGCCTTTATTGGCTTACTGCACATGTAGAGATCAGGTCAATGTGCAAGTGCGACATAAGGTAGCCACAAATCAGATAGATAGATAGATCGATCCTAAAGTCTTATTTGTGTTTACATTTTGGTGAATATTTTGCGTGGATAATCCTGCTGGTTGGTTGATAAAACAATACGCTTTCATGGCTCTCAGATCAATTAACGTCAGTGACAAAGCTAAAACCTGGATCTAGCATAAATTAGTCCGTTATTTTGGAGGCCACAAAGAGTGCATGCACTATGAACATCAGTTAGCAGTGCTTTAAAATGCAAAGCGAAAGCTCACATAGCTGCCTGAAATCTGTTTTCATTGTTGCTTGGTTCATGCCTGAAATGTGATAAGGAAGACTGGTATGAAGAGGTCATAAGGGCTTTGGAGTTAGTGAGCAAACAATTAGGTAATTAGTGACCTTGTTTTCTATTGACCCTGACAGAGGTGTTAGCTATCTATAATAACCATGGTGAGAAGTGAACTTCAAGCTTTACAAAAAGGGCAGACATAATAATACAGATAGGTAACATATTTTTCTGCTTCAATGCCTCAACAGACCTTTGGCATCGAGGCAGTGCTAATAAGGTGACAGGGATAGGTTGCATCAAGGTAGCACATGAAGAAGTTCTGCCAGCTTTGCAACGTAAGACTGTTTTTGCACATAACACACAGGAGAAAATATATAATTTCCCTGTCGGCTTTTCAATAACACCTTTGCATCAAGGTCTCGGTTAATAAGTCTCTGTCAGGAAAAGCACAACTCGCATAATTGTGTGAAAGCATACATATTTAAATAGACTGCAGCTTAAAAGTATTTCCATTATCAAGTAACTTTGTTTTGTTATTCTACTTGATATATTTTGTCATAATCCTTTACTGTGTCTGTTTCCTTCTATTTTCAGTATGACAAATGTTAAACTATGTGTTAGGAAAGCTCAATAAATGGCATTTGCCATTTTCAAATGGCATTCCTCGCTGGTCTGTGTGAAACTTGACTTTTCTATATAAGTATGTTTGAGCACCTGTGTAGACTCTCAGGCTGTTTCTCTGGGGGTTGCCATGACTGCAGAGCCTTAATTATTGCAGATTGCTTTAAGATGCTCTGAAATATCAGAGCTACAAAGAGGCAGCAGTGTGAGAATATCACTCTTAGATAGTATATACAACAAGCTTCATTTCATTGACTCCAGCACTGATGAGACTGTGTTCTTATCACTAAGAGTGATGGAGTCTTTGTGTTTCAAAGTCTGGAGAAGCGGGAGTTGTACTACTCTTTAAACCCATTAGAGGGCAGTATAAACCCAGCTGAGTCTCTCAAAAATGAAAAACCACAGATAATATTTTCTTGTTTTTCAGTTTTGATATAAGGAATTAATTAATGTTATACAGAAAATAACAGCGATGAGATTAAATATTCCTGTGAGGTTTACAAAGCATAATCTTTTTAGTGTTGTTGATCATGTCAGCTCCAGGACTGATTGCTTTTGTGTTTTGATTGTTAATTGCATCTTTCCTAGTGATTTCTATTCTTTACGTACCCACACTTACATTGTAGTTGTGCTATGGTCAGTATTCATTATAGAGTGTTTTTAAAAGACAAATAAGGGTCACAATTAGAATGATTGCAACAATTACTGGCTCAACTATCGAGTAGATTCATAAAAAATACTATTTTGATAACTGATAACAGTTTTTTATATTAACAAGGCTCTTGGAGATTGAACTTTTGGATTTTGTGTGTAGAAAAGGCTTGTTGTAACATTCACTCCTTGTTAAGGGAAAGATGGAGAATGCACGCGTGGGTTTTATAAAGGCTGACTAGATCACCAATGGACAGGTGCTGACTTGGCTTACATCTGGAGCTAAAGATGTTGAAAGGTTACCCAGCAATATGTGTAAATCTGCAGAAAAAGAAGAGGCAGACAACATGCCAGCCTCTAGCCCATATCGTTGCCCATGCAGAGACTTTTCTTCAGGCCAAATAGCTGCTCGGTTTAATCTGACTGGCTTCACAACAATGATAGTGACTGAGTGAGGGCATGGCTGGTATCAGAAGTGGATGTGAACTGACATCCTCATACACTCAGCCCACCAGACTGTTGCCTTCAGAATGTCTCATTTAGCAGTAGAGCAGAAATACAGATAGAAATGCTCAGAAAGATTAATGTCAGTGCGCTGGTTCAGCGTCAAGATTTTGAATCAGCCAAAATATGTTTTTTGGCCTAATTTGAATGTGTGTCTATCTGCAACTTTTACTAACAAATAATATGCATAATCATTTGTGAGTATCGTGTGTAATGACACCTTTATGTTTGCTCTGGAAAATCTCATGTTTGGGATCATTTATCTAATTTCAAACCCTTTTTTCTGGAAGTTCTTGCTTTGCCATTCAAGAGTCATTTGTTGAAAATGTAGTGAGGTTTTTTTTTTACCACTGGGTCATCCAATTAATTGCACTGGAGGCTATGCTTCTGTTGCTTCTGCTCTTTTCAAACCGAAAACACACTTTCCTCCAATTAAATCCCATGGGAATAGAAATAACCATGGGTGAAGAGTTTCATTTAATTATTGCACTTCAACTTGACTTGGGCTATCTATTTATAGGGCCTTTCTCAATGTACCTATTACATTTACATGAAGAGCTGCACTGAAACTGGAACTGAACGGGAACCTTTTGCAAACATGTGTTGACTGTGTTTTCAAAAGAAAAACAACCTCATGTTTTTATTCAGTCGTTCGCTTTTAACAATCATTATTTCCCATAAGCCCTAGACATCTGCCATCTAAAGATCACAACTACACATGAGAGGCAAGTCAGGAAAGGAAAGGCATGGTTCACTGCTAGTTCAACCATTTCTAAAACCACAGTAGCACAGAGAGGACAGGGAGGAGCAAATATTTTCGAGGGTTGCTGGACCCCAGAGATTAAAACTAAGAGGCTAAAAGTTGGAGAGTTTTGGTGAGGTGGGGGTGGATGAAACTAAGATCAAATGAAGCCGTGTACATTTGCCTATCACATGGGCCATAGATTTTTTTTTTTTTTCATAAAAAAGTAATCATTGTTAAAGTCAATCGTTTCCATTTTTAGCTCATCTGAACAAAGATTCGACCTAAAACACTTTTTAAAAGTGTTGTAAATATGTTAGTTTCATTTTATGATCATTTTGAAGTAAAAAGAAGTAAATGAAAAGATCTGTTTCTGTTATTTAGCCGAGACTCACTAATAAAAACAAGAGGTTAAGAAAAATGTAACCAGCTTCACCTGAAATACTGAGACAGTAACTGTGAAATTGCCTCAGGAGAAGGAGCGTTTGTTCAGAAAATGGCCTCCACAGGGAGAATTTTAAGTATGTAGGAATCTAGTGAGCTCCCATGAGAACTCAGTTGGACCCATAGGATTAAAGGCCATTGAAGGATTGGTGAATAGTGGGCAGTCATTACTGTCCAGCTGCTCTCCCTCTGATGCTGTTCTGCTCCAGGACCTGAATGCAGCTAATACAGTGCAGCTGCTGGCAACTGTAACACATTACAACATAGTGAACCTTTAAGTGTAAACGCTTACATGCATCTATAACCCCATAAGATATGCAGCTAAAGGTACACTGAATTCCCTTCTATCAGAAAACATGGTAGAAATCGAAGCAAAAATTACATTTACTAGACTTCTTTGTAGTTGTCCATGCATTCTCACATGGACACATTTAATTACACAAAAAAACAGATGTCTGCAGACATACACCTACAGGCTTTACACACATAGCCATGAATACGCAGGCTTGTATTGAAGCGCAGATACGAGTGGATGAAAGTGAATATACACATGGAATTGGAGGAGCTGTGCAACACTGTTTATTAACCTATGAAGACACGTTTTTCACATTTTACATTATAAATGTAATTCAGTTCGTTTTGGTTTCATGTCACAATTATATAAGATCCCTGCCCACGCCTTCTCATCACAAATTATGCTCAGGGCTCCTTTTACTTGATACTGATTGGTCTGTAGACAAAACCTGAATTTGCCATTTTGTTGTTCTTCGCCTTGTCATCTATTGGCATTTGACTACATGCTACTTTGTGTACTGTTTGTATGATGCAGTATAATAAACTTATCCGTAGTTACAGTGGGGCAAAAAAGTATTTAGTCAGCCACCGATTGTGCAAGTTCCCCCACTTAAAATGATGACAGAGGTCAGTAATTTGCACCAGAGGTACACTTCAACTGTGAGAGACAGAATGTGAAAAAAAATCCATGAATCCACATGGTAGGATTTGTAAAGAATTTATTCGTAAATCAGGGTGGAAAATAAGTATTTGGTCAATAACAAAAATACAACTCAATACTTTGTAACATAACCTTTGTTGGCAATAACAGAGGTCAAACGTTTACTATAGGTCTTTACCAGGTTTGCACACACAGTAGCTGGTATTTTGGCCCATTCCTCCATGCAGATCTTCTCGAGAGCAGTGATGTTTTGGGGCTGTCGCCGAGCAACACGGACTTTCAACTCCCGCCACAGATTTTCTATGGGGTTGAGGTCTGGAGACTGGCTAGGCCACTCCAGGACTTTCAAATGCTTCTTACGGAGCCACTCCTTTGTTGCCCGGGCGGTGTGTTTTGGATCATTGTCATGTTGGAAGACCCAGCCTCATTTCATCTTCAAAGTTCTCACTGATGGAAGGAGGTTTTGGCTCAAAATCTCACCATACATGGCCCCATTCATTCTGTCCTTAACACGGATCAGTCGTCCTGTCCCCTTGGCAGAAAAACAGCCCCATAACATGATGTTTCCACCCCCATGCTTCACAGTAGGTATGGTGTTCTTGGGATGCAACTCAGTATTCTTCTTCCTCCAAACACGACGAGTTGAGTTTATGCCAAAAAGTTCTACTTTGGTTTCATCTGACCACATGACATTCTCCCAATCCTCTGCTGTATCATCCATGTGCTCTCTGGCAAACTTCAGACGGGCCTGGACATGCACTGGCTTCAGCAGCGGAACACGTCTGGCACTGCGGGATTTGATTCCCTGCCGTTGTAGTGTGTTACTGATGGTGACCTTTGTTACTTTGGTCCCAGCTCTCTGCAGGTCATTCACCAGGTCCGCCCGTGTGGTTCTGGGATCTTTGCTCACCGTTCTCATGATCATTTTGACCCCACGGGATGAGATCTTGCGTGGAGCCCCAGATCGAGGGAGATTATCAGTGGTCTTGTATGTCTTCCATTTTCTGATGATTGCTCCCACAGTTGATTTTTTCACACCAAGCTGCTTGCCTATTGTAGATTCACTCTTCCCAGTCTGGTGCAGGTCTACAATACTTTTCCTGGTGTCCTTCGAAAGCTCTTTGGTCTTGGCCATGGCGGAGTTTGGAGTCTGACTGTTTGAGGCTGTGGACAGGTGTCTTTTATACAGATGATGAGTTCAAACAGGTGCCATTCATACAGGTAACGAGTGGGGGACAGAAAAGCTTCTTACAGAGGACGTTACAGGTCTGTGAGAGCCAGAGATTTTCCTTGTTTGAGGTGACCAAATACTTATTTTCCACCCTGATTTACGAATAAATTCTTTACAAATCCTACCATGTGAATTCATGGATTTTTTTTTTCACATTCTGTCTCTCACAGTTGAAGTGTACCTCTGGTGCAAATTACTGACCTCTGTCATCATTTTAAGTGGGGGAACTTGCACAATCGGTGGCTGACTAAATACTTTTTTGCCCCACTGTATGTGTCCATTGTCTGGAGAGATTTAAGACCTATCATTGTGGTTTGGAACGTGAATGCTTGCTTGCTGCCAAAGCAGTTCATGCTGCAGCTACTTTTCCTCATCTGTGCACTCTTTGCCCAGACTTGCCAAAGTCAGCCTAAGGACATTTCTAAAAAAAGAAACACCCTCAAAAAGAATAGATAAACTCTTTTTTTTTACTTTTTAAGTTTTACTTATTTTTTATGAAGACACAGTCCCTCATAAAAATCATCTCAATCAGAATAACTAAATCTTTATCAATAGAATGACATCTGGCAGATGCTCCAGCACAAACCTAACCCTGAATTGGACTGGTGGAAGAAAATCTGTGTATTTTTCATATCATGGTAATAAAATATAAAAGTGTCTGTTCATTGTCATACAGTCTGGCTGGCAAATGTCACAGTCCAGTATAATAATAACCTGCATTAGATTTTCTTGCTGTGACTCTTGCAGTGATGCTTTTCAGACCGATTAGTAATACTGAGTCCGACTCATTAAAAATCTGAACACAATGTACAGGGGGCATAGGGGGTGCAGGAGATTCTGGGACTGTACTTGCTTGAGGCTTTTTTGTCTGGTGTTTTTAAGCATGTTGTCTTCCAACATGCTTGAAAGACAAGCATGTTGGTTAGAAATTAGCAGTAGGTGTGGATACACAGCTACATTTATACTTCTGTGAAAGAACAATGAGTATATTTTGTGAGTGTTGTGATTTTGTTACATTTATCTGTGGAAGTAAAATTACAGAAGCTAACAAGTCATTATACCCTTGAAAGGCTAAAAATTGTCATGATAATGTCGTGAGCTATTAACGTATTTTTCTTCTGTGTTTACAGCAGTTAGTTGCAGGTAGCAGTCTCGCTTTACCTTGGAAACAGAAGACAAACACACCAGAAAATAACATGGTAACCTCATGGAGTTTGAAAATACTACAAGTGAAACTTTGTGTTGATTTGATGCAGGTAAAATGATCCACTGGTAAATGGCAAGAGGTTTTAACACCCTAGGGCAGAATTTGATTGTTGTTATTGATTGCTGTTCGATTCAGAGCCACCACTGGGTGGAAACTGCAGTGTACAGAGGGGGAAGGGCAAAAGGGGTGAATGAATCCAAGTGATAGTCCCAAACACATGAAAGTTACAGAAAAATACAGATATATTAGAAAGGAATGAGGTTAGATGTAGAGGGAAAAACATCATATTTCTTCTTTTGTTTTGTGCTTCAGGATCATTTTACCTGCCCAATTTATAAGGCAGATTTTCGATCTAGCGAAGCTAACCTGAATACCACAAATGGGTTACTGACCCAAATGCTAAATTTATATTTAATCTGAAAAAAAAATCTTCAAACCAGGATAGTGAACAAAATATGTTGTCTTCACAGGCAGTGAGAGCAGTGTTGGGAAGGTTACTTTTTAAATGTATTCCACTACAGATTACAGATTACATGCCCCAAAATGTATTCTGTAACGTATTCTGTTAAGTTACTCAATGAGAGTAACGTATTCTGAATACTTTGGATTACTTAATATATTATCGTGCTTTTTGCAACTACATGAATGTACTATTGCTGTGATTTATTACTATTACTGAAGGTCCGCGGCTCCGAACCGTAAAGGGACTTCTGGCCAATACGTTGGGTTCCGTGTCGGCTTGTAGCTGAAAAATAGCTTTACTTTGTTGTGTGGGTCAACTTTGAGACAGAGAGAGGCGTTGAAAGGCTGCTCCAACGGAACTTATTGTTTCGGAGGAAAACACGAACACAGTCGAGTCTTAATAGCGTACTTACAACTGGGCTCGTCAGGCACTCTTCTTGGCTGCAGTGGTTATTATTATATTTACATGCTTACGGTTGCCATGGTTACAGGGAGAGCATGTCACCCTGTAACCATGGCAACCGTAACACTGCCGCCTGGAACAACAGAACGTAGCTGTGAAACAAAACCCAAACAGTCCTGACCCGCCACAATATGAAACAGGAAGTACCGCCGTGTAATCCATTTATTTCAACAAAGTAACTGTATTCTGAATACCACCTTTTTAAACGGTAACTGTAACGGAATACAGTTACTCATATTTTGTATTTTAAATACGTAACGGCGGTACATGTATTCCGTTACTCCCCAACACTGAGTGAGAGTGATATGTTAGTTTCCAATAGGCACTGTATGGCACAAGTGGGGTCCTGGAAATGTGTTAAGTGAGCAGCAAATGGATTTTAGCACATACTACAAATGTATCAAGTTGCTGTAATTGGTAATAATGAATATGATATGAATTCCTTGGTGTAAAAAGGTAACAATTAATTTGCAAGTAATTCATTATCACTTTTAGGTCCTAAATTAAAAGTATGGACATTAATTTAAATACTTAAGTAAACTACAGAGGTTCTAGAGTGGAGTTTATTTAAGATAAAGTCATTGTGTTTTTCAATAAGTTGTCTGTCCAGATATCAGATAATCCATCTCATTGTCATGATTGTCCACTGATAATATCAGTGAAGACAAGTGTAGGCAAAAGATCTTTAAGCTCTGCCTTGTGCCACTCTACAGCTGAAATATTATATTTAGTTTCATCTTTTAAAAAAAAAAACATTATTGAGGGGAAAGACACACAGCAAAGGGTCACAGGCTGGACTCTGACACTCTGACCATGTGGCATGTGGCCACCTGCTTTTTCTAAGCTTTTCATGAACTTTAACATTTAACATGCTATACAGGCCTGTATAGTTTGAGCTGTAGCTCTTTGCTCTTGGGTTTTATCTGCAGTTTCTCTGAGCATTTGCTGGAGTGCCCAGTCCTGGGAGGACTATGGTCACACTTGCTGATTAATCAGTTGATCAAATCCATTTTATTAGCAGCCCTGTCTGCTGTTTACCCTCTTAATTCCTATGCAAGCAGGAAGGGTGGACATAGGTTTTCATGTAACTGAATAGAGTCCCGTTGAAGGACACAATCTACCCAGTGTATCCTGGCATCTCATCCCATGGACATGGCTCACATGGAAGGCATCCGAGAATGATGCCCAAACCACCTCCGTTTGCTCAGCCAGACTCAGTGTCTCCCGCCTCCCTTGGAATGGCGTACGACTTCTGTCAGAGGTGAGAGGACATCCCAGTCTGCCAAGCAGACCTCTCAGTCTTTTTCTCTGCTATCTGATTCCAATTCAGGTCTAATGTTACAATTAAGACAAACAGCCATCAGCCTGTTACCTAAGGTCTCCTAGTGCCAAGTACACTTAAACACTTGTTGTTATTGACAAGCTGCAGACAGGCCATTGTTCCCATAGTTCCCAGCGTCCCACCTGAGGATACAGCTGGCCACTTGTAGATTTGAATGCTTTAATATAAAACACTGCTTTGAACGCTAAACATCCAAAGCAATGTTATACTTTTATGCTAAATGATTTAAATTATAGTTAATCTCTATTATACTGCACACTGCAGCACTCTACTATAACGTTCTGGTTTCAGTTAGCCAACTTCTAGTGTTTGTGGGATTGACGTTCAGCCACTTTCCAGCAAGCCTTGGTTGCATGGACATAGAAAACACTATGTGTAAAGTAAAAGTGGGCTGCATTTGTCAAAATACATTGAATATCTTTTATTAGTTGTTTTTTTAAAATCCATCTTTATATGTAAAAATAAACGAATAAAAAAATAAAAGTGTCCAATAATAAGTTTTCAGTTATTCACTGCCTACACAGAAAGGTCTTGTCGGTGGGATCCTAGATTGTGTTTAAGTCAATGTAGGACTGCTTTATATTTATGGAAACCACCATCTTTTTGACTGCAAAACAAGCTATGCTATATGGAACAATGTTATTAGCAAAACCTTCCTGTGACAAACTCAGCAAGAGTAAACATGCAAGCTCTATGCATGTGGAGGTGTGCATTTGACATTTCCAGAGCTCCATTAAACTTTCTTTAGGATTTTTTTTAATTTTCTCGTGGATATTAAAGGACCAATATTACAAGAAGTAAAGTTCCAGTTTGACAAATTGCATTATGGGTCATCAGGGATAAGAGATGATTCTAAACTGGGTTTGTTTTTTCCACGACGCTGCACAGTGAAAATGAAAATGCATCACTCATGAGGTAATGAGTCTGGTATAAATCAGCTGAGCAGTTCTGATATAATCACAGCAATCTGTTTATCATCCACATTAATTTTAAAATGAGCATTGTTCCTCACTGCCATGCATTATGTTGGAGGTCACTCCACTGACTTCATTATACATTCCTACGGTGTAACTGCACGATGATGCAAACAAGTGTTGTATTCTTCACTTAGTTCTGATAAAGAGCTTTGTAGGCTCCACATTTTTTTATCATAAGTGGGGACTTTCATCTGCAGTCATAACTCTGAGTCTTGTACAAATTGGATTTACCTGATTATTTTTTTCTCCTTGTTAACTTTCCAGCCTATCGTTCTTTTATCTCTGCGTTAAGGGAAAACTATGTTTATTTTTAATTATTTAAAATAACACGGACATAGAAGACATAGAAAAGGACAAAAGTGCTGTAGAGAAAAGGCAAACATGACATTGTACAGCAGTTCTACTATGTGTGACTGTTTTTTAAATTGTATTTAATCAGAGAGTAAAATTCTTCAGATTAGGAATCTCTGTTGAAATGGTGTTCTGGGTCAATACTGACATATAGGTTTTGCAAACCATAATGTTAATCTTTAATATCTTTGGGAATTTTTATGTTATTAATTAGAAAAAAGTAGTGCATTAGGGATAACTAAACTTGTAACTTTGTATCATTTTAAGAGTAATAATCATTTATTATTCAAAACAACACAAAGAAAGTTTAATAGTCAAATAAGTAGTTAGTCTCATTTTTGTGTGTTGACAATTTTCCCAAAGATTTGTTTAATACAATATGTGTTGCCATTAAGACGTTTTCAAATTATCCGACAAAAAGGGATATTTTTGAGCCAAAATGGCCAATAGACTGGAATTTTAATATCATATATAACTATTACTTTTCTACTTCTTTTGAGCACTTGAATCATTTTCCTCAATCATCTGTCTCACCCAAAGATACAACAAGACTAAGGGAGCCAGAGGTCCAACCACCAAGCTTCTGATTAGCAGAACTATCCTAGTCATAGTGTAACAAATCCTCAAAATAATAAGTAGACATATGTGAGGCATATACAGGTTAATAAAAGCTACCATACTACCTACGTGTGTGTGTGTGTGTGTGTGTGTGTGTGTGTGTGTGTGTGTGTGTGTGTGTGTGTGTGTGTGTGTGTGTGTGTGTACCCAGTCTTGCTTGCAATGTTTGCAAAGGTAATTTAGTCCATTGCTATTTTTAGTAGCTAGTCAGGGGATGACTATGAACTTTGATTCTGTCTTGGACTTACTACCACATATAACTGCAACAATAATATTTGCATTTCCAACACCTACACTAACAATTTGTTAGATGGTGCATGACGCTTGATAATCATCAGCTTGAGCTAATGATTATCAAGCTCCATTTTTGTCTGCAAGCAGAGTTCCACCATAGCAAGTTCAGTCGAATGACCTTTATTTCAACTTTACAATTAACTCAATTTATAGCTATTTATATATTTGAAGTTGTCTTGTTTTTTGAAGAGGTTTGGCAACAGGCACAATGAATATTTCTAATCTTGCTAATTTCTTTCTTTCTTTCTTTTTTACATAAATAGCTGGATTAGGCCTACAACAGTTTATTGGTTGATATTAGCAATTTGCTTAACCAATATCTATCAGCATTTATATGTGTCTGAAAAAAATTGACTCATTTATATCAGAACATCATGAAATATTGGCATTGCTTTCTGTCTTAAAAATCAGTTTGTCTCTAATTTAGATGTAAATGATCTTTACTTCCATTCAAAGATTAAACTCATGAGTGTTAGTAAAAAGCACACTGAATTTTATCATGGCAGTGTTTGGAAATGTTTCATTTTGCACACAATTATGAGCAAACAGGCATTCATTTAGCCGGCTGTATGCAGTGAATCAACAAAACCCCAAAACATGTTGGCATTTGTTATATTCCATAAATGTATGCAAATTTCATTCATTTTGCAATTTTTACAATGCTAACAACAAGATAATTCAGCATTTTATGTCACAGCTTATTGAATACCGATAATTTTCTGTTTAAACCAAATGCAAAATGTAAATACTGGTAAAGGACGAATGTTTATAGTGACTATCTGCAGAAATCAGCAAATCAGCCAGATTTTACTTTTACTGCTGAGCATTACAGCAGTTCCAGTTTTCAAAGCTATTCAGGATTCTCAGAAAAAAAAAAGGATCACTCATGATACTCATTTCACGGCAATTCGTGTGTGTGTGTGTGTGTGTGTGTGTGTGTGTGTGTGTGTGTGTGTGTGTGTGTGTGTACTCTGTTGAGCCTCTTATGAATAAGGGCTTTCCTTTAAAAAAAAATATGTTTTGCAACATGTTCAGCTATGATGGTATAGTAAATTAGTGAATTTTGTATTGTCTTATTTAGTCTTTGGCAGTAACATGTAACACTAGTTGTATCTACTGTTGGTAATAGCTAGTAAGTGCAGCAAAAATCAATACAGTTTTCAAATAATTAACTTATTTAAGTATGTATAATTAATATATTGAATGCCTTTAAAATTAGTTTCAAATAGCCGTTAAGGAATTCGAAGCAAGATATAAGCGCATCTCCAATATGAAGCAATTTATCGGCTTAAGACAGATCAGACTTTGTCAAAAGGGCTGAATTATTATGTAAATCCTGTTATATTCTTACTTCAAATAATCACTTGATAGTACCTCATAGGTTTTATGACTGTTAGTTTAGCTGTCAGTGGTTCTCAAACTCTGGTGAGTGTAAAAAATATGGAGTGAAATTGTAACCTAATAGTGTTAACTTCAACAGCATTAAACATTGCTAATTTAATTAGAAAAGGTTGAATAATAGCAAAATGTATTCATAATGATCGGATAACTTTTATTTGCTACTCCTCTGGTTGGCATGTTCCCAGACAGGAAATACTGAATCATTCATTACTGTCAAATCTCTAACAGGCTCCCTACTGGTGTAGGTGACACCTCAATAAGTAAAACCATTCCCTTTGTTCTCCGGCACAAAAATTCAGAGCGCTGTATAGAAATGGTCACTTACACAATGAGAAACAAAGGGCCATTGCACTCACAAACACAAAGCACAGCAGCTACAGGTAAAGAGTCTCAGCTTCTCTGGTTATTTCCTTTCAAGTCCCAGAAGTCACCTTCGCTGATAAAGACCAAGGACTTCTATTTTCTATCAACAGCTTCTGAGGTTTTAGCGATAAAAAGTGAAATGTTGCTGGGGAGTTTGAGAAAGGGACAGTTTCAATGGAAAAGATGATGATGATGTCAAGGTTTTTCTTATGTTCTCGCCACATCTCTTCTTGATAGTTGTGCTAGACATTTTTGGAATCAGTGCATTAGTCCAGGATGTCTGAGTGAAATGCAGCTCTGTTGTCTCTTGGTCGCTCGACAGTTCCAGTATTGGTCAGGTATAATGGTCCTCTTTCACTCAGTTGAAGAGACAGCAGCTTTCTGAACACTTTATCCACAGAGCACATACAAAGTTTGCTCCAGTCATTTTTCAGAACCATATTTAAACAAGAGCCTCTGTTTGTAATACAAATCTTCACAGTACATACTTCATGTCTAAATATCATACACATTTGTTATATTATAACTGAATAGAGATACACAGAGAGCTGAAAACTTAGCTAGTCCACAGAAGCAGCACCTTGACTTCATCTCAGCTTGATCACAATAATATACAAATGCACAGACAGGCATCTGTCTGTCAAAGGCTCCCACACTCAGAATGAGAACTCTGACAGGTGGAACCGGACTATTTAGAGAGAAAAATAGAAGAACAGAATCGCTGTACAAATTTAGAGGGAGGAATAGCGCCACACGGTCCACTTCCTCTGAACTGCACAGGTGCTCCCATTTGCTTGGTACTAGGAGAATCCTTGGCATGCCCCCTGTGCTCTTTAGCGTTCATTGATAAGGATTTGAAGGAGTAGCAACAGAAGGTTGAAGGCAGCTTGAAGCATTAGACTGTGAGGTGAGGCAGCGTTTAGGAGACTGTTAGATGACATGGTGGAGTGGCCCACCAGTAATTCATTTCCCAAGACCTGGAAAGAGACAGGGAAGTTAGTCTTTTCATGACTTCCAATCTCTTTAATTGTTGTAAACGCTTTGAGTTTCATGTGTCATTACTGCTCATATAAAAGCAGATTAGTGATTAGGTGCCAAACACAGATATGTGTCATCTCTTGTCAAATACAAATTTATCTCTTTCACCTTTGAAATTTCTCTTTTCATTTTCAGTAAAATTAAAATACTTGGACTTTGTGGGAGCTACACAAACATTTCAAAGAATGTGGTTCATACCTGATGTGCTCATTTGATTGTTTCCCCCCACCTCCTGGTCTAGTCTGTATTGGAACCTGCTATTCAGCAGTCTTCTGCAGCTTCTGTACTACATCTCTACCTAAAGTACATCTCAATATAAACTATTCAGTAACCACTTTAACTTAAATCCATCTTGTTCCACTCCCATTGAATTTTTACATATTTATTTTCTTATTTCACAACAAGACACTCAAAGTAAAGTTTTTAGTTATCATCATTGTATACAAAAGCTATGCAGTGAAGCAATGTAGCCCAAATTTGCACTTCCCAATGCAAATACAGGCAGCAACTTGGGTGAAAAATGTGTTTAAAGCTGCACCGTGAAAAACCCTATCAGCTGGGACTCTCCTACAGACAGTGGTGTGTGTGTGTGTGTGTGTGTGTGTGTGTGTGTGTGTGTGTGTGTGTGTGTGTGTGTGTGTGTGTGTGTGTGTGTGTGTGTGTGTGAATGCAAGGCGTAGATAAAAGTGCTGCATAACTGTGTGGCTAAATGAGACTTGTAGTAAGAAAGCAGTCTGAGTGCTCAAACAGACACGCTGTAAGTACCAGGCCATTCTCTCCTGCTGCTACCAATAATCACAGGACAAACTTAATGATACTTTTAAACTTTGCTTTTACATAGAGAAAGGGAGAAAAGGATTCAGCCTAAAGACAAGTGAGCAAAAATGTAGAGCTTAATGGTACATAAGTACAAAAATCTTTCTATAACTAGAATCTATCTATTATTGTACCTGTTTAGGGATTTGTAATGTGGCTATATTCACAAAAGTAATAAAAAGGACAATTTAGCTTTGCTTGTGGTTGACCGTGAGGACTGAAGTAAAGCTAAAGTGGAAGCAAGAGCTGCTTCCACTGCTGAAATGCAGTGAGAAGACCCTCACACACACAATCGCGTTTTGAAATGGTTTCTGTGTCAGATTAGGTGATCATAGTCAAAAATGTAATATATTATATTGTAATGTATTATACTTAATGTCCTCCCCAAGAAAAATGGCTGGCTGCAGTGCTACATTGGACCTTGAACATGCATAGCCTGGTGCACATGGATGTGCCAAAGACTAGCTGCAGTGGTCCATTGAATATTTATGTGTGCAACTTACATTTTTATGAATAAAATTTAACCTAGGCGCCGCAGATCATCACTTGGCAATGAAAACAGTATTTTTTATACTTCTCATTCTGAATAAAGAGAGTGAACTTGCTATTGTGCTGTATGTGTATGCAGAAGTTAAAATGCACTACATATTTATTTGCACTGAAATGAATTAACAAAAAGGTAAACCTTATTTCGAGACTTCCTAATCAGCACCCCATGTCAGCTTGGTTAGGGTATTATCTGGCTAGTATTGTGTTGCCTAATGCAAGTATTAGCAGCAGTATTAGTTATAAAAGTGTCCCATGATGGTCCTATATAAGGGTGAATTCAAATGTCTTGATGCATGTTCAATCATCCAGGTAAGTAAAACTCCAAAAGTTGATCCTGTTCATCTGGACGAAGCGTTTTCAGTGGGAGAAACGTTTCGTCACTCATCCAAGTGACGGCTTCAGACTGATGAGTGACGAATACTGATGAACAGAATCAACTTTTGGAGGTGAATTCAAATGTTTATACCTTAAAAAAAGGGTCATATTAACACGATTTATGTCATTTTCATCAGACAAATTCCATTTGGAATACGGAAAATGAGCAGCTGAAACAATAACACAGACAGCAACAAATCTCACTGTCGTTGTCTCAGTCCTGTACAAAATAATTTCAGAAGCCTACAATGTTGCACATCTGAGAAAGTTGTTTTGTCAGAAATGGTTCACTTCTAAACGTGGGATTTTGTAGAGATGCAAGAAAAGAATGACGAGAAAACTGCACACCTGTGTTGGTATTATTGTATCCAGAATGTTCCTCATAGTTTCTATGGTTCCGGGTGGAGAGGTGGTGCAGCTGTTTTCTCTTCTGCCTTGGCTGGTTGTGCTGTACTGGCTGTGAGTCGGCTGTTGGTCTGATTCCCTTCCAAACATCATGAACGCATTACCTGAAACATTAGATATAGCAGTAAAAAACGTTACTATTCCTCAGCAGCAGCACCTTGGTGTTTTCATTGAGTTACATTCATGTCTTATTCAGTCATGACAGATGCCTCCTGTTCTGCGTTGTAAATCTTGCATAAGAGGTTCTCCTAGGCCAAGGCCAGTTTGGATTTGGACAGCATAGGAGAAAAGGAAAAAAGAAAGGCGAAAATACTCAGTATTCTCTTCAAGCATCCAAACTGCACCTGCCTCTCCACATCGACCTCATTAACACTTAGACCGTTTGCACTGGCCAAATAACTGTGAGACGTCTCTGTATCTTTTCTAGGCAGGGGGCCCGAGGAAAGACTGGCCAAAGATTCACCTCGCTACACATACCAAAGATATTCTCAATGTGTACAGGTTCTGTGATAGATATATGCTTGCCAGGGTCAGTAATAAGGACATTCATTATTCACACTCCAGAGCAGAGGTCATAAAAATATGAAGGAAAGAGAGGAAGTTTAAAAATTTGCATGGAAAACAAAGAGACTAGAGAAAGACATAATGCAAATACATGTATGGCAATGGTGACTAATTTATGTTGTGTCAGCTGAGAGTGTCTGAGAGTTACAGTTTAAAAAAGCATTATATACATTATATACAGGGAGTGCAGAATTATTAGGCAAGTTGTATTTTTGAGGAATAATTTTATTATTGAACAACAACCATGTTCTCAATGAACCCAAAAAACTCATTAATATCAAAGCTGAATGTTTTTGGAAGTAGTTTTTAGTTGTAGCTATTTTAGTTTTAGCTATGTCAGAAATATACATTTCTGACATTCAAAAACAAAACAAAAACAAATCAGCGACCAATATAGCCACCTTTCTTTGCAAGGACACTCAAAAGCCTGCCATCCATGGATTCTGTCAGTGTTTTGATCTGTTCACCATCAACATTGCGTGCAGCAGCAACCACAGCCTCCCAGACACTGTTCAGAGAGGTGTACTGTTTTCCCTCCTTGTAAATCTCACATTTGATGATGGACCACAGGTTCTCAATGGGGTTCAGATCAGGTGAACAAGGAGGCCATGTCATTAGTTTTTCTCTTTTATACCCTTTCTTGCCAGCCACGCTGTGGAGTACTTGGACGCGTGTGATGGAGCATTGTCCTGCATGAAAATCATGTTTTTCTTGAAGGATGCAGACTTCTTCCTGTTTCTTGGCCCAGTCTTGACGTTTCAGCTTGTGTGTCTTGTTTAGTGGTGGTCGTCTTTCAGCCTTTCTTACCTTGGCCATGTCTCTGAGTATTGCACCTTGTGCTTTTGGGCACTCCAGTGATGTTGCAGCTCTGAAATATGGCCAAACTGGTGGCAAGTGGCATCTTGGCAGCTGCACGCTTGACTTTTCTCAGTTCATGGGCAGTTATTTTGCGCCTTGGTTTTTCCACACGCTTCTTGCGACCCTGTTGACTATTTTGAATGAAACGCTTGATTGTTCGATGATCACGCTTCAGAAGCTTTGCAATTTTGAGACTGCTGCACCCCTCTGCAAGATATCTCACTATTTTTGACTTTTCTGAGCCTGTCAAGTCCTTCTTTTGACCCATTTTGCCAAAGGAAAGGAAGTTGCCTAATAATTCTGCACACCTGATATAGGGTGTTGATGTCATTAGACCACACCCCTTCTCATTACAGAGATGCACATCACCTAATATGCTTAATTGGTAGTAGGCTTTCGAGCCTATACAGCTTGGAGTAAGACAACATGCATGAAGAGGATGATGTGGACAAAATACTCATTTGCCTAATAATTCTGCACTCCCTGTATATAGACATTTCAACAAATATCAGCAAGTTCTGCAAGGAAAGCTGTAGCATCCTTGTTACATGGCTACAGATAATCAAAGAGTGTGTCAGTGTACTTTAGTTTAACAGTTTCAAGCACTTTGGTTAGCAACACTATAAAAATAAAGTTTGGCCTATGTTATCTTATAAAGGTAAACAACAAAATGCTCACTACGTAAGTCAACAAACGTATCAGCATTGTTTCCCTCTTAAATAACAGGAGAACCTGGCAGATTAAATGCATGTACAGATGTGTGTAAAATACCTTTAAATTAACAATGAAGAATAAGTTAAAAGAATAAACATAAAACCAAAGTTCAAATGCAGCCTATACTTGCTAATTTGATAGTATAGATAGTATAGTACAAATAGGTGCTCTGTTTTAAAGATCAGATATCAATCAGATCTTTAAAGAATCTTTAAGATTCTCTTTAAGAAAGAGGTTTTTACAAGTATCTAAAGCAGGAAAGGACTATTAGTTTTCCAGAGCTTCCATAAGACACACGGGGCAGTCCCAATTTCTCATGTGGCCCCTTGAGAAAATTAATTGCCCACTCCTTTTCTAAACTCTTTTTTTCTTTCAGAGGTGAGCAAGAAACAAATTCTTAGACACAATTTTTATCCCTTTTTTTGTTTGTTTGTTTGTTTCTCTTGGGCTACTAGAAATTTTAAAGTAATGTTATTGTTCTTTAGACCTTGATATCTTATGTCTGTGAAGGTTCTCAGTCATCCAGGTCATTGTAGTCAAAGGAGCTTGCAAAGAAAAGCGTCTTTCTACCTACCCACCAAGGTCTGAGGGATCTTCCAAGAATGGTGTGATTGTTTTCCTGAGCACTGATTGGTCAGTAGACAGTGCTTTTGCACATTTATCTCTTTTTTGATCACTTTAACACACCTGGGGAATTAAAAAATTTCCAAAATCTTCAACAGCATTTATTTTCCATCAGTTCTTTAAATAAGATATGATAAGTTTTAAATAGGCTAATAATTACAGGGTTGCTTACATATAATTCAGTTAGAAGTGACTGTCTGAAAGAGCAGGTGGAATTACCAAGAAACCACATAAAGTGCAAATGATCGTGCAACATTTAAAAAAGTGTTTTGTTTCATTCATAAATGAAAGAATGAACCAGAGGGAGTGAGAAAGAGCACACTGAATTTTACAAAGAGACCCTTGATTTAAACACATCTCTCTCTGTGCCAGTGATGAAGTATGCTGGAAAACATTTTTCTCACTGAATCCCAACAGCTCCATCCTATCATTATGCCTGCCATGGAGCTTAATTTGGTTTTCATATCAAGCCCCTTGAATGTCCTGTATTACAGGTTATCAGTGAAAATTATACTGATTACAAAATTCATTTTTTCTGTTTTATCTTACAAATGAAATTACACTGCTCAACCAGGAGTTAAGTGGAAGGATGTGAAACCACAGAAATCAGAGCGAGCCAGCAATTTGGGAAAACAGGATTTGTTTCATCTCTACAGTTGCAGGCTCTGTCTTTTTACCTGTGCCAGATGCAGTTCAATTTCACATAAAGTAATGTACTATATAGTGAATATAATATGAAATATAAATGAGCAAAATTGTTAATATCCCCAGTAAGTCTCCCTGAAGTTTAACCCCTAACTTCATTCTGTAAACACTGAGTGGGTGGATGGAGCAGGGTGTATTTGTTTGTGTATGTGTACCTGCATGCATGTCCATTTTCATCTTTGCTCCTGATTTTCCTGCACAAGTTCCCAACAGTGTTACATTTCATGCACTTACACCTGTCATCCTGTACATCCTGCACACTTTACCCTCTTTTTTGGGAACTACTCAAATCGACTGCAAGTCAGTGGTGGAACGCAGCACTTCGCCTGTGTTACTGTGTATCCATCAAGACAGTGAAAAGATTTTGAACTCAGAAATTGTAGAAGAGAGGCGAATTTGGAAGATAATGAATGCAAGGCCTTTTGCTTTTATTGGATAGGACAGTGTAAACTCTAGTTAGAAGGGTGGGGAAGGAGTGTATGTGTGTGGGGGGTAACCCATAGGAAATGGTCTGGGGCAGAGTCAAACTCTCTGTCTAAATAAATAAATAAATCTTGTTACGATTCGGTGTTGTCAGTGTTTTGTTTTAGGCGTGACTGTTATGTGTTTCCTGCTTTACTCTGAACGTCTGTCTTATCTCAGTGTGTTCAGGTTACGCTTCCTTGTCTCGTCAGTTCTGATTTGCCCCAGCTGTGTTTCCCTCCTGTTGTCCATTCCCTGATTGCTCCCTCTGTGTATTTAAGCCCTGTGTTTCAGTTTGTCAGGTTGGCGATCTTCCCCCCTGGTTGTAAATAGTTTGGTGTTTTGATGTAAATAAATGGCTTAGTTTGCTTTGATGTAAATAGTTGTCGATACTTTCGTTTTGGGATTTTTTTGTGGAGACCCGTAGTAGTTTTTTTTTGTTTTGTTTTTTTTCCTTTATTTTTATTTTCCCTGTGTTGCACGCCGGTTGCCTAGGCCGGGGTGTAACAATCTGGGTAAATTGCCAGATGATTAAACATGCAACTATTTTGCTGGTAATACCTGAAATTAGGAAAGAAAATCAACAGCCTATTTATGCAAAATAATTCATAATTTTATTGAGGGAGTTATATTGGAGGGGTCATAACCCCCCTGGAAATTACACCCCTGTGCTCAACCGTTTAAGGTATAGCAATGCATATGACAAGGATGAGCTTGACCATAATTTATGCCGAGAACAAGCCCAACACCAGCAAGGAGAGAAAACTGTTGAAATTGATTGGCCTTCTTCCCCAAGGAATGAGCGACCCCGCAGAACTGCCAGCATGGTGCAACCATGACCAGGACCTCAAATCTGATTAAGAACTTTTCATCCCAGATGCCACTAAAATTCATCAAGAAATGTTCCCTGTTCTAAATTCTGTTCTAGATCCAGTGACAACAAATATATAAGAGCTGCAATGTGTGACAAAACAAAATGGGCAGGCAGTCACAGTATACTTTCATCAAGTGTAGGAAATACATATGCAAGACACAGCAAAATAGTCCCTCATGTGTCATATAGATCAGCAGACACGGGCTATTTGTTTTCCAGAGTGGCAATAATCTAGTCAGTTTCACAGAAGTAAACAGTTAGTTACCAGAAAACCTTCCTTCATTTATATTTGTTCAAGATAAACATATTTCTTTCTGCCTACAGTATATCTTGATTATGATTGATTTTTCTTTTTTCATTACATTTTGTCACGAGTATCACTTCTGTACATACATGTGTTTTAACAGCGGTAAATTCTAAATATTAACCATACATGTGGTCTCCAATGCTTGCCATTGAGAAAAAGTAAACATCCATAAACTGCTATGGTTGTACCCCGCGTCTCGCCACGTGGCGGCTGGGATATGCTTCAGCGCCAGCAAGTCCCTGACATGGATAAGCGGAAGAGAATGGATGGATGGTTGTGGTTGTATTGATTTAATAACACAAATGTTGGCAGAGTAACAAAAATATTGACATTACACAGGCAAGGGTTAATCTATAAACCAAAACTTACAAAAAAGGCGCATTAACCCTTTCTTGTGAACCACATATCACCAGTTAAACAGGCTGCCAACAGCATAGTCTAATGATTTATTCCCAAATATCTCTAAATGAACACAATCCTACAACAAAAACCTGAGTCTGTGCACTACTTTGTTGACATTAGAGTAAAAAGGTAGCACTCACTGAGACAGATGTTGTCTGTGAAATATCCCAGGAAATTCTCACACTCTTCTCTCTGGCTCCCACTGGCTGAGCATGAGCACCATGGGGCTACGCTGGACGTGGAGTTGTCAACATAGTTGGGAGTTATTGTACTTCCTGCAGAGAGACAGCGCCAGCCGTCAATCAATATTAAATGCGCATTGCTTTTGAGTTGTTACACTGTAATCATGATGCATTATTTTCTGAAGCCTTAATGGACTCTGCATTCCCTATACACTGACCTGATGTAAAAGCATGGTAATATTATAACACCACAGGTTAGATTAGCTGCAGTCATATTATATAATAGAGTGATGCTGAAAAATGCTCCAATTTTCTCTTTTTTAGGTCACAGAAGTCTCTGGCATTGAGATTGTTTTCTGTTCCCCCCGCGCCCCCCAACATAGTGTTGGTGGGATTTCAAGTACTTTAATAAATACAAGACAAGAATGAAAACGCCAAGTGTGTGTTTGTGCTGAGGGGCACCATTTGAGATTCTTGAAATGCATTAGGTTAGCTCCTCTTTCCAGTGCATGGAAAAGAAATGTCTGCTCTACCTGCTCTTTTTCTTTTGCCACCTGTTATAAAACAGATTAAACCTCACTCTGCATAAAGAGCTTCAGTTTTTTCTGCAATGAGAGATATTTATACTTATACCATCTTATACCAAGCTGAACTTTGTCTTTTCGTTCTCCCACTCAATCTTAACCTGTTCTGTATTTATTAATTTAGCTTCTAGCTAGCTTTTGCTCATTCCGGTGCATTTAAGGCTGCACAGTTTTCTCTTTCCTTCTCTCTCCCAACATATGCCACACAGCGTCACTTACATACTGTCTTTTTCCTCCTACAGGTGGTGATTTTATGTTTTCGACTGTGTGTTTTCGCTCTCCGTGTTACATTCCAGATGTTCACATACCTATAAGCCCTGTGTAGGCAAGGAGGCAGGCTCCATAGTTCTCTTGCTTGCAGCCACTGGCAGATGTTTTGGACAGTTCACAGTCATACTGAAACTGTGCCAGACGAGACCTATAAAAACACAAAATGCATACTAGTTAGGAAGAACACAACAGAACTCTACATTTTTATCTAAAAGGTTTGCTGATTTCATTTTTACATATCATTTCTTACTCTAAGTAACTTAAGTTATAACTCAGTCATTTAATTAAGAGTTTGCTGCTCCAACATTAAAGAAATATTGCAGGCCATGGTGAAGAGTGAAAGCACTGAGCTGTAATGTGAAAGTGATAGAAAGAGTAATATATTTCATTCCCCAGACCTGGGATCATTAGTAAAGCCCTCTGAGTCTAATGGGGCTGTGGAAAAAATAATGGCCATGACCAGAGATAGCAATGAGTGATGACTCTGATCCATCTGGCTCTTTATCTGTGCTAAATATTTAATGTGTTATTCCAACAGGCTCTCTGGGGTGTTCTAACCACTGGTGGTACAAAGCTTTAGGGTAAAACAGCAGGCCATTTTGTTGATTGAGTGGCTGTTTATTTAGTTTCAAAGAGCCATACGATTGAACAGCACTGGCCTAAATATGTATGGAGAATACAAGTAAAATCTATATCCAAGAAAAACAAGAGAAACTAGAGTATTTAGCAATATCAAAGCTGGAGTAAACAATTATCTTAGTGCCGTGTGTTGCTGTATCAAAATAAGATGCATAGTGATAAATGCTTTCCAACAAAAAACTTTTACTCATGCAGGTTGCTGAAGAAGGCTGCATTTAGAAACTTTTATTTTTTTCTTCTTCTGGGAGAAAATGCCATCTGCAATTGATTAACTAGTTGGTAATACCCTCGCTCTTACTTTGAAAGAGTCGTTTTTGCTGTTCAGTCCTTTCCGTTTCCTGCTTTCTCACCAGCTACCTTCTCCAGAGAGAAACTCTAACTTCAGTAGCTGGTGATGTTAGTCTTGTTCTGCCCTGGAAAATTTACTTCAGGCTTGAATTACCCTCTAGCCAGAACCTGTAGCAGGTGAAAAACTGGTCCTGGCTCCAAAGCAGAACAAGAAGTACAACCGTGACCTCACTGGGGAGGTGTCTGATTATATCTGCTGGTTATTTATTTCCCAAAAACTGAAAAAACTGTTGAAAAATTATATTTGTAAGGAGAAACCAATAACATGTTGATATTATATAAATAATTTACGGATGCAAGCAAACCTCCTTTATGTTTTGATGCATACTAAATAATAAAGACTTTAACTGATCAAGCACACACATCCATACATATGCAATAATACTAAGTGCAATAATCCTTTCTGTCATCGTTGTATTTTTACTCAGTTGTATATAGTATTTGTATTCTATTTTTATCTTATTGTATATTTATTTTATTCTACTGTATATAGTATTTTTTTTTATTCTATTCTGTACAGCTGTGTACTGTATTTATTCTTATTGTATTCTAATTTTTGCCTCATAACTTTTGCACTGTCCACTTCCTGCTGTGACAAAACAAATTTCCCACGTGTGGGACTAATAAAGGTTATCTTATCTTATACATTTGCCAAGTGGAGTCTGTTATTAGTCTATTATTACGTATTTACTTCTGTTCCTACCTGCACACATAGTCAGCTTTGCAGATCCTCATCTGTGCAATGCAGTTGGGTTTATCCACCGTTTCATACGAGCAGCTGGGCACAATGGTCTGCCTTCGACGCTCTGCACAGGCTGTGTCCGTACATGGGCAGAAGAGCAGCTCATGTGTATAATCAGCAGGAACACGGTCAAAGAACCTGCGCAGGGCCTTATTGCATTTGGGCCGGTTGCACAGGCCTGACTTGGCAGTGGGTTTGATACAAGCCGAGACATATTCTGTGCGGAGCTTCTGGCACAAGTCGTCCACATTGCAAGCCTTGGCTGCATCCAGGCAGCGATTCACAGTTGTCATGCCAACATCAGAGTCTGTGGACGGAAGTAAGGTTAGTGACAAGGTTTCAACAGAAAACTAATCGAGAGGTTTTGTGTGTATGTGAATGAGAACATAAGCATGTACTAGTTTACCAATTCATCCTGATGAGATGTAATCTCCTGTTGTTAAAACATCAGATAAGGAGTTTGGAAATGAACATCAGGTTTAAGGAGGAAGTGTGTGTGTGTGTGTGTAAACAAAAAATGGGGGACTTGTTTTTGACTATCAGAAAAACAAAAGGAGCATCAGACGAAGAGTCTGGCCTTCAGTGCTTTGAACATAGCACAATGTCATAATTTTGAATGATTGGTTGATTGCTTTATTTCAACTCTTAACATATTTAACACCCCTCTATGACCTTATACTGGAGAAATTTTTTTTTTTTAAAGTGTTTCATATTTGGTAGCGCGCAGTGATTAGCACTATTGCCTCACATCAGAAGGTCCTGAAGGTGCGAATCGAGCCAGGGCCTTTCTGTGTGAGGTTTGAATGTTTGTCTGTGTTTGTCTGGATTCTCCCCTTTGCAGTCCAAAGACATGCAGCTAGTAGGGTTAGGTTAACTGGTCTGTCTAAATTGCTCATAGATATGAATGAGTGTGTGAATGGTTGTCTGTCACTCTGTTAGCCCTGTGACAGACTGGAGAACTGTCCAGGGTCTACCCTGCCTCTGGCCCTATCATAACTGAGATGCGCTCCTTTAATCTGAATATTGTGAATCTTTGAATTTAATTTGCCTTTTAAATTGTACCCCGTCCCCCAGCCCAACAGAAAAATTATGAACACTCAATTGTTCCTTTTTTTCTCATTTGAATTCCACAGGGTTGCAGAATTTAAACATGACAGTAAGAAAAGAAAAATTGTGCTTTCACAAAACCCAGTAAGACGTGCAATTCTTGTTACTTTTCTGCAGAATGTACACCAGAACGTTTACATGTATTTACCCACACCTCCACAAAGTAGGTTAAATAAGGTATTACCAGAGAACAGTAAAGAATTTTAATGTATTATTATAGAGTCCTTAACTTACGACATAAAGCGCCTTGGAGTATTTGTTTTACTGATTTGGTGCTTAAAAAAAAAACCTGAATTAAATGCAAAGTGATTTCTGAGTTGCCATGTCCTTTGCTTTAGACAAGACTGAAATGCTTGTCAACAGCTAAAATACTTCACTATCAGACTTTTAACTACTTACTTTTTATCTTTTACTTTACAAGATCTCATCTTCCATTTCTTATTTCATGGTGACTGTAAATCTTCAGTCGTATGTAACATCCAATAGCACAGGTACACAAACTTATTGTAACAAGTTATCTTTTGCATCAGAACACTATTGTTATACTAATGTAATATTGAATTAAAGGTTTTGACATCTAAAATTAAGAGTCTATGAGGTAAAATTTTAGATGTCATGACTAATTATAAATTAACATGAAACATAACATGTTTCATTATATTATAGGTAAAATATATCAAAATCATTAGGAGTTTTTTGTTTGTTTGTTTTTTTAACTAAGGATGTGTTGGATTATAATGCCCTGCATATAAGTTACTGTTCACTTATACTTCCTGTTTTTTCTTACTGTGTGGAACTGTGGGGCATGACCCTCAAAACAATAAATCCAATAGTTATGTTACAAAAAAAGAGTAATAGGGGTCATTAACAAGTCTGGATATTATGATCACACTGAGCCATTGTTTCTCAGGTTCGATATGATGAAACTGGTTTAAATTAAATGCAAACAAATGAAAGTTGTTGTTGTTGTTGTTGTTGTTGTGTGTGGGTTTTTTTTTTGTTTTTTTTTTTTTAAACAATGCTAATTAAGTTCAAGCTAAATCTAAGGTACTCTCAAACTGCGTGTGAAGGTTTTTCTCAGTGTGGGAGATTAAGTTTGACTTGAGAGATTTTTTTTCTATTTTATTATAATAAAGCAAAGAAAGAGATTCAACAAAGATTTATTTCTGTTGTTGGGATTAAATTGTGGAATGATGTTAATATGTGCATAAAAATGTGCAATTCATTATTCTGTTTGTTGATGTTTGTTAATGATAAGAATATAGGCGGGGCATAAATATAGGGACTACTGAGCCTGTTCAGTGATTTATTAGTATTATTATTATTATTATTATTATTGAAGAGTGTTATTTTTTTTTTGCTCGTAATATATGACGACTGAACTAATAAATATATATCAAATATCAAATATTTCTGTGTAGATCTGCCACTGAAATGAGCAGCACAGTGATTGCAGCTTTTGCTACTTTGTGACAATTTGTGAATGAGCCTTTGGGATTTATGTTGGGAAATGTGGAAGTGAGCTGACCTCTGTGAGTTGTGTACTTCAGAGATGAGTGATAAGCTTGTTTACATATATTTTTTTTTTAAAGCTGGCAGGTCCTCTGGTCAAACTAGATGAAGACAGCGGTGCAGTTTATGAAATGTCAACGGAGAAAAGTCAGCAATATTTTAATAACTGATTTATTTTTAGTTCTTTTTTTGGGCTAAATGCCAAATATTTGGTCCCAGTTTTTAACATAAACATTTGCTACTTGTGTTCATTATTTATGAATTTGGTTTTGTTGTGTTGGTTCCAGTCCCATTCCCAGCAGATTCATATAATGTAGAGCCAAAACATGGCTTTGGCTCTTGATAACAATGACCACATCAGTATCAAAACCTGATTTCAGCTGTTCTTAAATAAAACTTTGCCTCATTTGATAAGGGATATTTAGTTCAGTCTGTTGTCATTCGGTGTTATATTAAGCTAGTATGTTCTTTTCATAGGCCAGATTTGGAATAGTCACTTATTTTAAGACAGTAGTATCAAAAAATGCCTCCATTAGTATGCTTTGACGTTCATGGATTATGTTATTTCAGCTGAGTCTGAGATGTGAATGTTTATATTGGGCATGTTTACAGTGAAAAGGCTTTGGCGTAATGTTGTATACTTAATAGAACACAAACATCTTCAAAGGGTAAAGGGGTTTACAATATGGTGAAAGTTAATGAAGGTTGGTGAACTTGCCAGCAGAAATAGAGGCCAAGCGGACATAGTTGTAATCCCTCTCCACTGTCTCATAAGGGTAACTCTCCACCAGCTTGAGTCCTGGGGAAAAAAACAACACACAGTTAGGAATAAAGGCTTCAGTAGGCACTACAGTTTATCTAAATCTCAAGAAACACAAATAATGGCATGTAGTCATTTTTATTTAGTCACTGAGACTCCAGTTCACTCAGTCATAAATTACACACACATTCCCTCAGCTTATTATTCATTTGTCAGGGTTATTGTGTTATTTTCAACCCACTCGCCAATGCTGGCATTTACGTTTCTGTAGCCACATGTATAATCCAAACATTTCTCAACCTAAAAAGGGTTTCATATCTATATTTATATCGACATTGCGGTATTTTTAAACACTCATGGTGCTCTTTGTTTTCAGAAAATAGAATGGGGGTAAGTATAATAACATCTATGAACATAAATAACAAATGATATACTTTATTGTACACCACATGTGGAATCCCCCAGTAATCCAGTCCTCTTATACAGGCTTGCTTACAGCCTCTGGCCACAATTTAATTTTCCGCCACACACTTCCTGTAGACCTTTTCATGAAATATGAACACTAGTTGCATTCTTAACGGTGCCTCAAAATAACTGATTCTTGATTAATTGTTTAGGTTGACACTGAGAACAGTTCACTTTATTTACAAATGTCTGAAATCTATCTATTATCAGTGACAAAGTATTCCTTGGGGAGCCATGAGAAGACTGGAACCAGCCTTTCAGTAGGAGAGTGCTCCTCTGTCTGTTATCCTCCTCAGCCTGTTGCTTCTTGCTTTGATTTTCTGCTGTGCCATGTTGTTTGATGAACAGCGCAACTGATATATGAGCCTCTATTGGCCTTTCACAGATAAATAAGCATCGGTGTGTATGTTATCCAATATGTCTGTTTTTTCTTTTTACTGAATCTAATGTTGATAAATTGCATTTCATTTAAAATTTCTCTCTCATAGGTTACCCAGCAGAGTGCCTTCGACTTTATTGCTGGCTGTACCTTTCAGCACTGCCCACACCACATACGATACTATCACAGCAAAGCGGACGGTGGTGAAAAGTCATGCAGTGTCTTTGTAGTAAGTTGCCAATTAGGTTGCAAAAACATTGCTTTAAAGTTAATAAATATCTCATTATTTTCCCTTTACTTCAATGTAACTTTAACATGATCTGTGTTTATCCGGTATAACAGCCTGTGACCCGAGCTCTGCTTCACAACGCATTTTAAATTTCACCTAGCTATTCCAAATATGTTAAGTATTGAAACTAAGCATTAACGTAAATTGTTGTTGTTGTTTTTTAAGTAACAATGTAACAAATGATAAAACACTGAGTAGAATGAATTATAAGGTGCAGAAAAACCAAATGTAAGGTCCATATGAGGGCATAGGGTGTCAAGAGGGTAGCAGAGTATTGGCTGGTGTATGATTACTAATTTTTATTTTTTTATTTTTTTAACGCTCTGGATCTGCATATGCACCCATACAAACAGTATTGGTCAGGCTCTAATCTGACATAGTCCATACTGGCCACATATACATTCCTGCTATCCATTTTAGCCAAAGATAATCTGTTCAAAGCCTGTTCTTTTATTCTGATCATTCTTTTGTATTTATCAATGGACTCTCATGTACATATATACATCAATGCTGACAGTGTTTATTATCATTAGTCGTGACTTCTGATCACCACCTCCTGGGAGACACTGTCTCTGCCTGAGAATGGTAGACAACCGAAAAAACAACAGCAAAAAAAGAACATTTAAAAAATATAGAAAAAAAATGAAATGGCTGAAGTGCTTAAGTGATATTCTATAAGCTAAGCTAACCGGTCTGGATGCTAATTTATCTATAAATTACGTATGACTTTGAATGCTTGACAATTTTCTTAATTATTTCTTTGCTTCATCATAATGTTGTGTTTTTAAAAAGCCAAGAACCAATTGTTTCTGCAGGTGGTAAGAATATGCTTTCATGCCACAGAAACTAAATTCTGGCCATACGTAGGTCTATAAACAAGGGCATGTACACAGCCTGGGTGGCTTCCAAACATAAATGTATTTCATTGCTCCACATAGGTAATGTATGCTAAAAACATGTTACCTGACAAACAGGCAAATGGTTGTTACGCCCAACCTTCATTTTATTCCATCAAAATGGCAAAGCCACCAGTTTACACGCTGTAAAATGTATACATATAACGAGAAACACATTTTGGTTCAGATAGATTGAGATTGCGTGTGTGTGTGTGTGTGTGTGTGTGTGTGTGTGTGTGTGTGTGTGTGTGTTAGATACCATGTATGATAGACTGGTGCAGACTCCAGTAGATGCTTAGACAGTTCTTCTCCTTCTTCATTCCTCGTTTACATTGGCAGCCATGTAAAGGACTGGACAGCAGAGCAGACACTGCACTGGCACACTGGCTCCTGGCGCCCGGGCCCAGTTTCATGCTGCCATTGCCTGCCACACACTGGCGCAAAGTACGAAGACGTGGACTACAAGTCTCATCACTCGAGCACGAGTCTCCGGCCACCAAGCAGTCTCTACTGGCATGTACAACCTCTAACAGAGCTGTTTCAGGAAAAAATGAGAGAAATGTAGAAACATGAGGGGATTGGAAAAAGCAGTTAATGTGTAAGATCATGAGATGGAAAAAAAGACCCATGCTAATGCAGACCAATAGTGCATAAGAAGAAAGGGGAAGGAAAGAATTGACACTTTGAATAAATTGTAAAGTGTTCTGAAAAGTACAGAATTTTAAAACAGCCGGAGATTTTATTGTGAAATCCTGCCAATGTAATGGTTGAGGTGAGCAGGACAATGAACGAGTTTACTCTGTCTTTTGTATATTTCATGCTTGTGTGGTAACATATTGACCATTTCATTCTAAAACCAAGTGAAATATAACTATTACTCTGTTTGTTTCCATAGCTTCCATTAATATTTTAACAGAAATGCCTAAAATGACCACTGCAAAATTACAGTGAACAAATCCCCTGCAACTGTTGATGGAAAACCCCCACCTGCAAACAAGGTCACTCTTTGCTCTTGCCATTATGAATTTTTATTCCATTGTGGTTTCTTGTTTGTAAAACTTCCCCAAAACCTAGAAAAATGAGCTTTGCTTCTCATGGTTGGGTCTATGAGCCAAATAGGGCAGCGGAACATTTTTGGACAATATGCAGTTGGCCACATGATAAAAGAGAAGACACAATAGTAAAAAACCAACTGAAGTTTGATGAGAGATTATTTCCAGACAGCAGTCGGTTGATATTGAACTTAAAATCACCTAATGAATCAGCATGTTTCAGACCTGACTAAATATAACAGATGAAGACTTTAAGCTTTGAGTTATAATAATTTAATATAAACCTAGAAATGGACATGATATGTCGACACATCAAAGAGGAGAAAAGGAGTCTTGATAGTTAAAAGCATGAATTAATACGTCTTTGTGTCCAGAAATGGAAAATAGAGTTTTGCATAAAGTATATCAGATCTTTTTGTTGAGGTTCAGTATTTCTTTCACACAGTTTCTCTTTACGTCAGAAAAGTACGAACTGAAGAACTGAGCACACCTACTCTGAAAACAAACCTATTACTTTATAGGTTTGTTCAAATTCAGTGGATAACTGGATGACATGTATTTGGACTATTCAGTACCTTGCAAATGGCCCTGCAGGCTACAGCATTTGCTGCTTTATTGAGAAGAGAACAGCTTCAAGGATGAAGATATGAAAATAATGTCTCTGCATATTAAATGTGCATGTATTTTATTCAGATACTGTGGGAAACCTCTTGAATGGCAGACCTATACAGATGCTAATTCATGTCCTTAACAATTCATTGCCAGACCTTGTCCCGAGTAGCTTGGACTCCTACAGTTGTACTGCATGACTCAAGCTCATTCTATTCAATATGCTGAGGTTCTTGAACCTCCAATGAGTGTCATTTAAAGAACATGTTAAGAACATTATTGATTAAGAGGAACACACACACATTCATCTGTTGCTTTGGTGAAGAAAGGCTTTTAATTAAGGTTTAGAATAAAGTGAAATAACCTCCAAGCAAAAGGCTTTTTTCTTTCTTCTACAGCCAACTGGGCTCTGTTGTTTGTGTTAACATTCTGTCCACTTTTGTCAGATTTCTCAGAATATGTTTTTGTCTATTTAAGTCACAAACCCCTTTAAGTGCTGCCATTTCTAAGGATGCTCCTTGTGTACATTTGTATCTTAGGGAAATTCTGTAAACATATTCCTTAGCATGGCCTGCAGGAAACCAATTGTATCTTTTTATTCAAACAGTGAAAAATCATACCACCTTCATTTCACATGAAATCTTTTACCCCATCAGCTAAAACCACATTTTTCCATTTCATGCTGTTTTCATCTGCTTACACAGCGGGTATTTCTGGGGCAACATTGTCTCAGCTACCGTTTTGATCTCTAAAACATATATGCATACTCAGGAACAATGTATTAAAAAACAAATAATTTTCCATTCAGTCAGCACTATGCTATCAATTACATCTCCTTCCAAAGCTGGAGCTTTACTCAAACCCCACAGGTGTCCTGCGTCTCACTCACATCAGGAGTTATGCATACGCTCATATTCTATTCATCACATACCAGCTAAGCGCAGACATGTGGATGCTGGGTTGGGGAAAAGTTGCAGCCAATGCCAGTGTCCTGGAAGGCCAGATGGTCAGTTGCAAATTTATCCCAAGCCTTTCTTTACAGCTATGTCTGTCAGTTTGTGCTGCCTGGGCAGAAGCTGGAATAGACACCATACATCATGAATGCAAATTAGCCACTTGATTTGACATTTCCAATAAGCCTGTCTCAATGTACCAGTAGGGTTAGCCAATTAACCATGTCAGTAATCAATGCGTTCCAAGGCTCAGTTAAGTCCTCAGTTTCCCTGCCACATAAATCACAGGCAGATTAGCTGATCAGTTACCCTCGTGCACCAGCTTAATCGTCCACTTCAAGAGAGATAAAATGGAAAATGAAACTTAATGAAGTCAGCTGGAATGTTACCGTCACTCCTATGTCTCTATAAAGCTGTGAAGCTGTGGGCTAAAATGGCAACACACTGGTGCATGTAATGAGTGTCTTTTTTCCAGTGCTTTTAGAATTTGTAAATTATCTTGGATAGCTGGATTAAAACTAGCAGCCTCACATTAAAGTGATTATATGACTGCTTAGCCAAGGGTGTTAGCCAACGTGATACAAGCCATTGTAGTGTAACTGCTCATTTAACACAATTGTGGCTCTATTTTTGCTCTATTTTGCAGCGCTAAACCTGTACTGAGACAAAGGGAGTTTGGTTCACGTGGGGCTTTTTTTCTTCATATGCAGCTCTTGAGTCATTTTCTGCCACCAAACAATTGTGGTTAAGCCAATGCACTTGCAGAGCTCCCGCAATACACGGGCAAATATTGTAATTTGTAATTAATAATTTATTTTACCATTTTTTTTTCCATCTACTGCAGAGTGGCGTGTGCACTGAAATACAGTTTATTTCTGCAACTGATGAAGATTCTTGCCTATAATCCAATCCACTAAAGTGTGATCCAGTTACAAAGAAATGTCAATACTGACGTTGTGTTTGATAAGTGAGCAGTCTGTCTATGCAGTTAATTAAACACCTGTAGTCATTACAGACCAGCAGAGATTATATGATTTGCGAGAGGGGCTCTACTAATTCACATGGGTGGCAACGCAGCAATTTCATTGAATCACAAGGCTCTGTGTTACCATTGTTCAGGATTTAAAGATAAATAATGATAAATAATCTGGTGTACCTGTAGCACCACAAAATGATCCATCCTATAAATTAAGATTCTAATTATACTAGAATTTAATCTTGATATGATAACTAAGAAAAAACCAATAACCATTGCCATTTTCAATACCATGGAAGGAAAAATGACAATAAATTAATAAGATAATCTATAATGTATTGTAGTTTATGTACTTATAAGTATATGTACAGTGTACAATGACAGTGCTATTTTAAGCTCTTTCACATAGTGTCAAAATAAAGTCAACATGATTATCATGTATTTATAACATATTAAATTTTAAGTATTAACTAAAAATTTCAAGATATTTTTAAATAGCAAAAAGCAGAAATATTTCAAGGTTTTGTCTTTAATACGTTGCTTAGAGATGGTGGTGACTCTCAAAGCAGAGCCAGTGAGAACCGAATGAGAATTGATAAGGAATTGAATCAATGATAACAGAACCAGAATCTCTAAATTCTTATCAATTCCCATCCCTAGTAACCTATGACATAATTTAAAGCTTATCATACCTCACTAGTGCCTCCCTGGTAATATAGATATATTTTATGTTGCCACAGCGCAAAACTATTGAGACTGCTCAGTTTAGTATTGACAAATCTTCCAAAGCATGTCTGGCTACTTTTTAACCAAAGTTTTTCAATCATTCGGATCCATCAAGTCCATAAAAGGAAGAATAACCTAATGGCCTAAATATAAGAAATCAGAGATATCAGAGAATATGTGAAACTATTGGGATGGGTATCAGGTAATGTGCAAACAGTGGGGGCACAGAAAGGAAAAAAGTCCTAGGATCTCAATTATCACCACATATAAAACCCAACAGCAAAGTAATTAACATATAATGCACCACACAAGCATGAATGTTGGCAACGGCATCGGCCACTTACGTAGGTTACATAGTAAACTCTACAAAGATTCAACACAGAGGTCTACATCTGGGTAATTGATAATAGTTAAACAGTGTCTGGGATTGCATCAAGGAGGCCATCTGGCATAAAAACACAAAAAGAAGAAAGAAAAAAAGAAATCCACCTCCAAACATGATGTGGAGCTTCCTGCTGTGATAGCATCGTGTGAATAAGGAAGGAACTGAAAGTAGCTTCTAGCACATTAGACCAAAAAAAACCAAAAACAAGAAGCAACACACAAAAAGACCCTGATTAAGACACATGACACTGGGACCGGAGAGATAAAAGGACAAAACACAGAGAAGAACATGGGGAAGGAAACAATACAGGGGCCAGGGCTACAATCATTTTATCTAGACGACGAGTACAGACAACCACTGAGACAATTCAGAGAGAAACCAGAAAGACACTATTACAAATGCGTTTAACACTTTAATTCACACATCAGAAGTCCTTAACATATAAAGTGTTCCACATGACATAATTTAATAACATTCAAATGAAATTTGCTCTTACTCCTTCTTGATCTACAAATGGTCACAATGAACTTCTTAAGTTTGGCATTTTACCTCTGAGAGAAAAGTGAACCTCAACTTCCTGTGAATGTGATCTAAGTCTTAATGTTCTGTGAAATTTGGCCGCCTTTTCAGTGATGACATCTACGAGGTTATGATTTAAATGAATTGTTAGTGAGCGTAAATTGTTCTTCCAGTGTATCAATCTTCTTAGCAGAGATGTAGCCTGTGTCTTTCTATTATAACTTATTGCCGTCTGATGCTCTGCATAAGGCAACATTATTTCCACTCATAGCACAAAATTAGTAACTTCAGACATCAAAGCAGAGTAGATTGAATTTGGAAAAATGAAGCCGCAAAATAGCATCTTCATTCAGAATAAAGCAAAGTCAGCCGCACTTATACTTCATGTTAGACATCAAACAAATAGCACATGAAGACCTAAATAGGCCTGTAATTTAGCTTCAAAGTTTTGAAAGCAGTCTGACTTTCAGCAGAATACATCACGTTATGAGCTACACACATATTTCTTTTCAGTTTAGAAATATTATCCATTCAGTTGATCCCATTCCAACAAGAGATATTTCCCACTTTTACTAAGGAAAATGTTTAGCATCATATAAATTGTTTACTGAGAGCTTCGGTGCAAATATGCGACCACATTACCAGGAACAGGTACAATAGCAAGTCCAAGACACACACATGAAGGAGCTATTTTTGAGGTGAGCTCATTTGCCCAAACATAAGATTCATAGCACTTAAAGCACAGTTAAAAAGCACCACCAAAACTGGGCCTTAAGAACCAGGATTATAGGACGCTCTAGTGATGAAAGGACAACCAATGAAAGATGAAATAAATGCCTGACAGCAGGAGTAGCATGAAGGGCTACAGTGAAAGAGTTCATTATAATACAAAGACTGTCTCACTAGTTTAAATCAGTCAGCCAATAACCTACTCTCATTCTTTTATATTATATTATTAGGATATAAATATATAAATATTAGGAGATTAGATTTTTTTAGTGTAGCAGGAGTTCAGGCAGACCACAGAATCAGAGCAAATGTTGCAGATGTTTTGTTTAAGCTGCTTTACTGTCCCCAGTTGCTTCACTTCTGCAAGCTACTTTGAAACCCACTTCTCGTCTGTGGTGAGATCTTGCTTGTGGTCTGTCTACAAATTTCCACGCATGTACATGTAAGGTAGTGGTGGGCGGATCGATCCAAATATCGATTGTATCGATACCAAGTCGGCATCGGTATCTGATCAATACTAGCCTGGTGAGATCGATTCTTTACTTTAAGTTCTGCTCTTGTTTGCAATGGTGTACTTTCAGCAAAGACGAAACAGCCAGGTCGCCGGACTCGCCGCTCCTGTGTCAGCGAAGACCAGGCACATTTTGCCCCCCTTGTGTTTAGGTGTTGTGCTGTCACGTGACTTACACGCTTTGGGGGTTGTTAAGTTGTTTACATATTAATCATATTTTCACCAGTTGTTTTTGTTGAGAATTTTAATTGTAATTTTTGTATTATAGTTTCTCAACAGTACCTGTTTGTTTGAATTTGTTTACTGGTTTGCGTGCACTTTAAAACAAAACAAAAAAAACACTTGATAATTTTCATGCTTCCCAGCATCATTTACTCTTACAATAATCACTCGGTTGCTGTAAAACTACATCAACGGCTGCAGCTCTCCCACTGCCAGCTGTACACATCACCACCAAAAACTACAACAGCACAAGCAGAGCACAGGTTTTAAGCCGGCCAGGCATGATTGTAGATGCCGTGCAGGTGAGTCCATCTCACCTGCACGGCATCGCAGACCATGGCCCGCCACAATAATAAAGCGTTTTCGATTTAATTATAAATTTTGTCCTAATTATCTCCTGGGTTTGAACTATTTAATAATAAAAAAGGAAACATCACAAAAACAAAAAAAAACTCAAGGTCATTAAATGACGCATCCACCTTATTTATTGAAAATATTGATATCGTTATAGGCGATACTGGCCTGTATTTACTTGGTATAGGATCAAAACAAAAATATGCAGTATCGCACACCATTGATTTAAGGCCACAGTGGTCCTAGAATACACCAGTACTGCCAAATAGAAATTACTGCAGATAGTAATGAGAACCGGTGATTCTAAACTGGCCACAGGTGTGAATGTGAACTTAAATAGCTGTCCATTTCTCTCTTGGTTAGCTCTGTGATAGACTTATGACCTGCCCAGGGTGCACCCTGCCTCTAGCCCTATGAGCTATAGATAGGCTTTAAATGGCCCCCACCCCTCAACAACCTTAAACTGGATAAGCAGTTAAGAAAATTAATGGATGGGTGGATTTTCTCTGTAACAGCCATTTAAAGTATTTACATTCTGTATGTTTATTTTCCTTGGTAGCAGAATAGCTTGCTATTCCCCCACTGGGTTCAAATCACCTTCACACTCACAGGGGATTCATTTGAAACAACGCATGCATGTAATCAGCATTTTAGTTTGTAATTTAACTTGTGGCTATCAGCCTCACTGTTTACTGTTCACTTTCCCAGCTGTGTCAGAGCTCTACTAAGATAACAGTAATTCTAACAAAATATTTCCTGCTGCAGCTGCATCACATTAAAAGCAGTCAACAGGAAGACTGAGTTGGCTCTTATTTTGATAGTGACAGAAATCACACTGTGATATAAATGGAATATTAAGATCCACCATGTGTTATTATCAAACAAAATTGTTCTCTTTAAATTTTCCATATGGATCATTTTAGAGAAACATGAAGGAGCAGTGATTGAACTGCACACTTCCAAATCCTCGCCATGGTAACAAACTCCTTAGTGTGCCTCACGGCCATGTGCTAAACTTTTCACGCAGTGTGCAGAGCGAAATCAGATTGCAGCTGCAATTGCAGTATCTTATTTGAGACAGAGTGACAGAAGTCTGTTACAGCAAGCACTAAAAACCTGTATTCCTCTAAATGACGTCTCAGGTCCCTGAGATTGCATCAGGTCTTGGATAGAAACCATTTAGTTCCCTGATAACAATCTCTCCTCCAGCAACATGAACGACCCCGTCTTTAATCAATGCTTTCCCTCAGAGGAGCTTCAGCCCAAAAGGAGTGACTCTTCTTCCTTTCACTTATCCAAAGATTCACAAAAACACTGCACTGAAACACTTGTGTGAATAACAAATATATACCACACTCATCCTTAAAAATATCAAAATTACACGTGTCTGCTACTCTGGATCAACTATAATTATCAATAAACCCTAATCCTTCTTTGTGATGCTGCATGTACTCACATCTTTGCCAAAGCTCTTATTTTCAATATTCTTATTATAAATTACTGTTACTGGAAGCAGTAGCATTCATATGCTTGCCAGACAAGTTTTCTTTTCAACTGTGTGTACTTAAGTCTTTTTTTCCATTTTGCCAGTTGTATACTTTAGAATTCTTCGTCCCTGCTATGCAGTTAGAGAAAAAAACAAACAAACAAATTGATCCTATAATGCAAGGGCTGCTGTGTGAAGGGAACAAATCCTAAACAAAAGATTATATTTGAATGCATGAAAGAGGCTTTTTGTTATTCATGGCTTGAATTCCTGATTCAGTTGAGCATCCGTGTCAGTTTGATCTAAGGGCTAGATGCAACAAAAATGACTGGCACAGCTACAAAAGTATCCTAGCACTGATGTTTGTTTAGCTCTGTGTCAATGTGAACTGCTATCCTTTTGAGAAGCCGTAACTTTGGTCTTGGATGAAAATGTGTTATCAAGTGAAATGTGAGATTAAGGCGTTTGGGGTTTAAAGATACCTTAAGTAACTTATGACACTAAAAGAATTATATAGCCCAAGTCACATGAGAGCTGTCTGGATAAAGTGTGCCAATCGCCATAGGCTAAGTGTGGAGACATTTTGGAAGTATTTTATGTCCAAAGAGTCAGTTCTAAGAGTTATCTCGCTCACATTGCACACTGTCTGTTGCTTAAATACCAAGATCAGAGATTTTAAATGTATCTGTCAGCACGCTAAAATTCTGTGAATGTATTTACTGAATATTTAACACTAAACACATGAAAATATTATTTGCGAGTTTTTGAAGTTTTGCAAAAAGCTACAAATGTCAACCTCATAGTCATTATGTCAGCCAAGTACAAATAAAGGAAGATTTTAAATATCAAGAGTTTTACTTTGCAGTTACATAAAGGTTTTAAAAAAAGACAAAGATGCATTGGGGTGTTGAGGCTGAGAAGCAATTCCTGCTCTCCAGCCTGTATGTTCACATTTCACCTTTACTGTTAAAGACGGGCTATCCCTTGTCGAGACCGACTGCATGAACAGGCCAGTTATTGTCCCCCCATGAAAAACAGAGCGACTTGATAAAGTAGTTGATCAACTGAACAATAAGCATTGCTGTTAGTAGATCCAGTAGATACATTTAAACAGATTTTATATGTAATGAATAAATGTGAATACCACATGACTAAGAAGTAGAAGTGAAAAATGAAATGAGAGGTGGAATCTAAATCCATTACTCATTTAGATTGTCTCATCTTTAAAATGCTGTTCCTCCAGGAATGCAGATTTCTAACTGTGCTTGGTTATATTCTTCCATTTTTTTCCTCCCTTGTTTGCTGTGAAGTACTTTCTATCCTTCTTTTGAGACAAGAGTTGTAAACTACACGATCATCATCATCGAATCATCATCATTACCTTTCTAAATCTTGATGATCACTGCTCGATGGTTAACAGGTGCTGTAACTCTACAGCCACAATCGAGAATCTAGAGTTTGCTCTGGTCTTTTATGGAGGATTTCATCAGTGTGATACTGTAGTCCTACTTTAGCAGTCTTCTTATTTAATGGTTTAAAGATGGCAGGAGGAGACCAGCATACACGCAGTCTGCTTGGCTACTACTGACACAAGAAAGATTTTTGCCAAATCCAGTCTTCCAGCAAATAGAGTTGTCTTCAAATTTGATCTTAAAAAACAAAAGCCTGTGGCCCGGCTGGGCTCCTTCCGGGGGGTGGGATGCCCTCAGGCCTCTGGCCTCTGAGCCTGAAGCTCGGTCCTCTCTGGCACAGCTGGCTGCCGGCAGAGCCCACGGGCACGCCACTGCAACCCCCTCTGGCCTCTGCTCCGTAGCTGCGGGGTGACCTCTCCTTTGGGGCTCTACTCAGCTCTTCCCAGGAGGGTGGCACGGTTCCCCCCCCCCTTTGGTGGTCCTCCTCGGGTCCTTGTACTCTGAGGCCTCTGGATATCTGGGGCCTGGATCTCCTCCATACCTGCTTCATACCCTGGAGGACGGGGCTGTGGCTCCCCACACTCCCTAGCAGATCGTTACATGGAGAAACCTTTGGAATACAAGCATGCTGATCCACACAGGTATGCACACAGGTGTACACACAGGTATGCACACGGGTGTTCACAGAGGCGGACTACAGCTTTCTTGGCTGCTGCCTCAAAGCACATTGTGCGCTGTCTATCTTGCGTGCACAATATCGTTTATTATTTAGTATCTACTGATATCTACTGCTAGCTAGTTTATTGTGATGGTGCTGTTTTTTTTATTATGTTGCTCTTTGTTGTTTGCTTTCTCTTCTGTTTTTTTTCTCCATACAGGTGACCCAGGTGTTTTGTTTGTTTTTGTTTTTTGTTTTTCCTCTCTTCCCCCCCTTCTCACCGTCTCTTCTCCCCTTTGGTTTTCTTTCTCTCCCTCTCTTTCTTTCATTCTTTCTCCCTGTCCTATCCCCCAGTCATGTCTGTCCCGTTTGTAGCAACCGAAAATAAAATAAATTCATAATTATAATAAAGGTCAATCAAATGGACCAATATGGCAAGGCCATGATGATCCACTTGGTAAAATAAATCCGCTTGGCATCTTTCTTGGCCTTAAGACAACAATTCTGACGGCTAAAGATCCAAACGGGACACACAAAAAAAAAAAAAACACACACAATACAAACAGTTGTTATTGTTACTGAAGTGACACAGAAGGAACCTAGTCCACAAAAATCCTCACCTGCTATTCCTCATTTAGTTTCTACAGTGTATCTGAATCATCAGGCTTGTATCAACAGCAGACTGAAGTGGTCTAGAAGCCCTGGGCCAGGTGCCAACATGCAAACCAGTGCAACACCTCCCATCTGCTGAAACATACACACAACCACAACTACTAATCCACAGCATGGTATGTTCTTATTAAACCATAAGAAGGACTACAAAACACTTGGCTGGGATTGGCTCGTTGTCCTGGTACCTAATTAAGTTACCTGGAAATAATGCCAGTCATTTTGGTGAGCCCAACAAGGATCAGGTCTTAATGAAGGAAACAACACAGCTCCTGGATGACTGAGGTCACTCCATGACAAATGAATAATGCAGACAAATGTTCTCCTTCTTTACTTTCATTGTTCTCAGTTTTTTAAAGTTATACACATACTGTAATAGAGACAATAGTTTTACCATGTGACGTGATTATTTGATTTTAAAAAGTCTCTCTGAAGTCACAACTGCTCTAAAACTTTCACTTGGGTGTGTGAAAAAGTTTTTGTGAAGGCCGAAGTAGAAATCCATTAACACCTTGTATCTGCTTTAATGCCGAGATGGTCTGAGGAGCCATCGTGTACTTTGTCAATATAGCATTTTTTCTGTTTGTTGGAGAAAAAGTAAACATGCAAGCAGATATTGAATTGTTTTAAATTGTGTGATAGTGAAAGATATTATTGGGGTTTTTACAATAAATGCTTAGAGTACTTATTCATACTTCCTTTGCTGCAGAGCCTATATATTCCAGTCATAACCCAAGAGGCAGCTTCGAGCATTTACATGGAAGGAGGAGATGCAACTTGTTACTTTTAATGAGAGAGGAAATTATGAAATGCTTTCTTTTGATATGCAGAGCAGTTTCCATCAGACTGAGTTGGAAACATTTACATTTAATACATTTTCCCAGATGTGAGAAAAATAAACTATTATTTTTCTCTCATCTGCGATTATTTAGTGGCAAGACTTGAGGAGCGAAGGTGGGTGTGTGCCAATTTGTGTGTCACTGTGAAGCCTTGTCAGGGTTCAGTCTCAATGTCACACAACAAAGACTGCTTTATCTCCACTTGGAAATGGTGACATTATGAGTGTGTCGACTATTGGTATGTAATGGCTGCAATTAACTTATCAGAACATCGTCCTTTGCTTGCAGAGGGCGAGAGCGTGACGCATCAGGTTTTTCTCCCAGTGTGAAAGTGTTGGCTGTCTGCAGCACTGAAGAAGAAACCAAGGCATACAAATGATGAGGCTTCTCAAATACAGAGGGCATACTACAAGATGGCTGGCAGTTTTTTCTCTGTTACATAAACAAACACCAGCCTTGAAAGCTTCATTATGAATCATCTTCTCACTGTCAGGGCAACTTGATTATTTTTTTGCAGATTAAACACCTGGTCTAGAAGTGTTCATAGAGCAACATTTACAATATGTTTAATGCATGTGGTGGAGAAAAGAGCGGTACAACTCACTCTAAATTTTAAACAGCAATTAACTCCCTGTTTCATGTTGCATTATTTTATTATGTAAAAACAAATAAAAATGTTCTAAAGCTTTATTTTGATGGCATCAAACCAAATGAGAAGTTTGGTTAGTTTTGATCAGCATTTGCTGATTGCTTTCTTTTTATGAGGAGGACATGTGAGACACCAAAAGCATGGAGAGGTGGGTATCAAATCGACAAGGCACAAAGTAACTGTTGATGAAGGTTTAAAAGGAGTCCTTGTCACACAGTAGAATCAGAAACTATGAGATCAGGGCTGGAGAATTTTGAATCTGAACCCCCGTTAACTTCACTGCTCACTTCACTGTTTTCTCTCCTACAATTGAACAGAAAAATAACAGCTACACATTGCACAAGGCTAACCAGAACTTCTTGGATGGGTTGCCATTCGTCTATCAAGATTTCTAGTCTGGTCCTCGTCCTCAGCGCCTCACAATCCTAACAAGATACAGAGCAGCCTGAGCAAGTTACACGATGCAAAAAAGTTGTCCTTTGGAGCCGGCGCATTTCATTCATTTTCTTTTTTATAAGAGGTTTTTCTGTGTGGAGTTGCATGTGTGTATTTTCTCCTGGTCGTGTTTCCAGAGTCCAAAGATATGAATATTAGATTAATTAGTGATTTCAACTTGGCCGTCTTTTTTGTAGTGGTTTTAAGAAAAAAGTAAAAATAATCCTCTTAACAATTCCCTTCTTTTAATTTATCTTACATAACTTGCATGCTCTTTTGTGTTTTCAAATTTTATTTTATTTTTTTGTTTTTAAAAAGAATGTAATGAACAACTTCAAATCCTCCTCCCTTTCTGGAAAGGGCGAGCCTAGCACCAATCTCACATCAACCTGCACATCAACCTGTATCTTTAAAGTAGTCTCCAGTGTATCCTGGAGCGTGACATCACGCTGTTAAATAACTCTGACAAGACAGGTCACTATTGCTTTAACAAACTCACATCTGTTCAGTTCCTTGTTAAATTTTCATGTAGCTGTGCCACATAAATTTTCACACTAAGTATGATTTTCCCACATGTCACCATAAACCAAAGCATCGTCTAAATGGGATACACAGCCTGTCAAACTAGCCGAAGGCTTCATAAGGCTTTGAAATGTTGCAGGAAATCAGTAATAAAAGCTGAGATTTCTTCTGACATCTGCCAATATAATAATAATAATAATAATAATAATAATAATAATGGATACTTTATTGATCCCCATGGGGAAACTACTTGTTTTTCTCTGCATTTGACCCATTCACTCAGTGAAGCAGTGGGCAGCCCACTAAGCAGGCGCCCGGGGAGCAGTGTGTAGGGACGGTACCTTGCTCAGGGGTACCTCAGGGTAGCCGTTAAGTGGATTCGAACCGCCGACCTTCCGATCATGGGGCGACCACTTTACCTACTGAGCTATCCCTGCCCCAATATCCCTTTAAAGGTCTAGTCTCATGACAAATTTTTCACTTCCAACCCAATCAATGAAGTATTTCATGTGTAGCACTGCACAATCAGGTTCAGTGACAGCATTAACCTTTCTAAAGTCAGTACAGAATCTGTCAGAACCATCAGCCTTATCTGCCAGCAGACACGGAGAAGCACAAATAGAGCTTGCTTGTTCAGCTTTCCCATTTTCCAAATGTATTTAGCTTCTTTTCCCATCCCTTTGCACTTTTCCATAGGCATCCCATAAAAATGCTGGCTTAATGGCTTGAGCAGCCCCCACATTTATGTCATGCTCAATTAGTGTGGTGTGTGTAGTGTGTTAAGAGAGATGAGTGTTATTGAAACAGCTTCACAAGGTCTGACTGCTGAACATCTGACAGAAAACCCAACTGGTTGTTTAAATGTGTTAGATACTCAGAATTTTTTTAATTTGCCTGTTAGAATGGGTCCAGATGGAAATTTTAAGTAATCAGCAGACAAAGCTCCCACTGTGACAAATGTTCCTAAAGTTTCCAACTTAGGAGTTTCCTAGCCCACCAATCACTGTTTACTTCAGAGTGAGGTGGCAGCATGATAGGACTTTAATAGTTTACTTCATACGACTGAACTTTCTTCCTCCTTTCTAGAGTATCAAATGAGATACGGCTTTTAAAGTCTGCTAAACCCAGTCTGAAAAGGTGAGTTTGTCAAAAGCAACAAAACTTGATCTTCTGATTCAAAATGTGTGCTTCAGCTTTCCTATCAACAGGCTGTGTGTTTCTTGGTAAACTGACAGTTTGCATCTTAGCAGTGGAGCAGGCAACAGGCAATATAAGATGGCACAACATTCTTTAATTCATCACCTAACTCAGTTAGCTATCCCCATACTGTGTGCCCAAATACTGCTTCATTAGCACTGATGTTTGTGCTTTCTTGTTCCCTCATTGCAAGTATAACATAGACTTTAAAGTCTCGTCCAAATGTTGTAGGGCTCCTTGAGGCTACTTGACACCTGGTGTTTAAGCCTCAAGCTGTTTTATCATTCGTGTGAAATTGAGAGCTGTGAAATTGCCCTCTTGGTCAGTTTGGACCACAAAAAGTTGACATGAAGGAGTGCAAGTGAAATGCTCCAGAATAATGAGAACTTTTACATATTACAGTCATCATATAGTAATTCCTAGCATTGATGTTTGGTAATGGACCCACACAATACAAGATTAGACATTCAAATGGAGTGAAAGCATGATGGATTGAAATTTCTCAGTCCTACACTTTGCATGTGTCATAGCAGAAGAGTTGGTTGAGGATGCTGGCCAAGACATTCATTTGATTCCTAAGGTTCATGTGAGGGTTGACCAAAATAAAAGATTTATGAACTCTCTTTCCAAACCTTCCAAAGCTAAATCATTACCCAGAAGGACAGGTGTTGGGGACAGGTACCGCCTCTCTTCAAATCAGATTGGAATAGAGATTGAAAGTATCAAAGGACATCCACAGAGGAACCAAACCTATGCCAAGCACAGAAGATTTAAGTTGAAGTGCAGGCTGAGAAAGGTAAAACACTCCACAATAAAGCACTAAGTGGTACTTTTTCCCTTCCATCTAAAGATACAAAACCATCTAAAAAGCGCATGAGTTACATGAACAGAATTGAATAGTGTGCTCTTTAAAGAAAGAAGGTTAGTTTTATCAGATAAGTCTCAGCTTTTTACTGTTGGCATAAGCCCAGCTGACCACACACAGGGGGAGTCTGTACATTTGGAGGGAGGCCTGCTTATTGGACAGTTCTTTCTAGTGTCCCTCGTTTTGACAAGAGTAGCAGACTTTGTTTGGACCTGGAACATCTCTCACAGCACTATGAGAAGCCTCATGAGACACACCTGGCCTAAATCTAGAATTTTCAAAACATACTCATCGACCATAAGAGCAACAGGCTTATAATGCTACTGATATTAATAAGAATAAGGCGTCTTAACCTTCTGCTCATTAATCTAAGTAGCAAGGTGAGAAGGCAGAGTGCTAGTAAACTCTTCAAAGGCAGTAAGGTCACATAAACCATCATATTTCTGTTTCAGAAGACGTGCACCACTGTATAAATTGATGCATACATGCAAAAAAGAAAAAACTGGATCAACACTAAGGACAGAGCTAAATGCTAGGACCAGAAAACTGCACACATTGGAAAATCAAGGTTTCATGAATAAACCAGCGTCATACTGAAAGAGTGACAAATGAATGTGGGTCTTTTTTTTATCAAATTTCATGGCTCAAGCCTCCCCTGACATTAAACCACAGAAACCACTAGATTGTGTTCTTCTCCCAACAGTCGGGGGCTCATCTGTTTTTCCCTCATTTCTCAATTCCAGTTTTAACTGTTCCACTATTGCACTCAACTTTCCCAATGCTGCCTCATCCATCAGCCATTCGTGGTCTTATTCAAACTGTAACACTTCTTAACTCTTATTTTATCCTTCCCTTTCTCCTTCTCAAATAACAAAGACCCATTAAATAATTTTTAAAACAATGTCACTGGAGCCAGGATTGCTAGCTTTTTGTTTAGTTATGTTGATACTTACACACCTCAAAAATACTCCTTAAGTCGGCCTTTTTGGGGAAATTTTTTCAGTTTTTTAACCAGTTCAAGTCTACTGCTGAATTAACCAAACCAGCATTTGTAACCTAAGCCAACGTTTTGAGAGACAATCTTTTCAGATGCACAAAGATCAAAGCATTTCTATGGTTAGTATCCATATTTGGCAGTTGCCTTAGACTATGTGGCTAGAAAGAATGAAGGAGGATCAATCCAGAAGAAGAACACAAGGCAATGTGAGGAACCAAACACACAATTATTCTCCATAACCTGAAGCGTTTTGGTTTAAACCCCCAATTTATGCACCCCCTTGTCGTCATGTGCACACTGGCAGCTGGTATTGATGCATGTCTAAATTTCCTGTATTAGGGAAGACAGAATGTTTCAGCCAATACTCCAAGCTGCTCCCAATTCTTCAACCCCATGGACAACTCAAAAAATAACAAAGAGGCCTGAAAACAACAAAATAACTGTTGGGGGATACAAAAATGCTCTAGTCAGACAGCAATAAGTAAATAAAGATACCCAGTTACAACCACCCAAACACATCTCACTCCCCCCAAAAAAGAAAGAAAGAAAAATCTTCACTCTGGGTCTCCCAAACCTTATTTTGCAGGTATAAACGTTTAAGGCTTTTCTAGATTTTATCAGTGGAGGTGCCCTTACCTCCTATGGTTAGCTAATTCAGGATGTAACTAAGAAGTTAGAGCCACACAGTAATAATTTTCACAAAGTCAATAATTCAAAGAAAGCTGAACAAAAAAAAATGGTGCTAACCTATGAGCTACATCTGGATATACTAGAGATAACTACAATATAATGCAACCAAAGCAAATGTAATCTGTTGGTTGTCTGAATGACAGCCTTCTGAAGGCTTCCAGGAAGGTGAAGTAATTTCCTTTATTAGGACCTAAAAAGGAGGACCCAAAAAAGCAGGCCCAACAACCAGTACTAATATAAGCCTAAGGCAATCACAGAATGCCAAGCTACTGCTGATGAGTGGACCACCACTGTTTGAGAAATGGGCTGTGCGATATCCTGAAATGAGAGGACAGGGCCGAGTAAGAGCATCTTCTCTGGAAGTCATAAGAAAATATTTATAGAATACTAGCTGGATGACTTCATGCTGTTATTAAGTGTTAACACTGTCAGGTCTGATGTTGTGGCAAGACCATAACACCTGGCAGCTGTGGTTGTCACTCAAGAGTCATAACAGGATATGCGAGGGGCCATGAATTCCAGTACAATGATTGATGGGCACTTTTACTGATGAGACTCAAATTCAAATTCAAATTTTATTTGTCACGTACACAGTCATACACAGTACGATATGTAGTGAAATGCTTGGACAACTGCTCGTGACCTAAAGAAAACAAAAAAGGAAAAGGCTATGAATAAGAAAGGAAATAAATATGAAAAATTAAAAAGGGTAAATTTAACTAGGAAGGAATAAAATATAAATTAAGGTTAAAAATGAAATAACTGTACAACACAAATTAGAATGAAGGGTAAATTTAACTGGGAAGAATAAGATAAAATATATAAATTAAAGTTGAAAATAAAATAACTGTGCAACAAAATACACAATACACAATATAGAACTATATAAGAATGTATGAAGAAATATAAATAAATATATGCACAATAACAGCAGCGTGATTTAAGTAATGAAGTGAAACCAAAGTCCAGAAAGTCCAGTGTGTGTGTAAGAACCATATGTGTGGGTCAGTACTGTGTGGTGGTGTGATTGAGAGACCGTATCGCCTGCGGGAAGAAGCTCCTCCTCAGTCTCTCTGTGTTGGTCTTCAGGGAGCGGAATCGCTTTCCTGACCTCAGCAGAGAGAACAGTCTGTTGTTGGGATGGCTGAGGTCCTTCACCATCTTCCTGGCCTTGGTCCAGCACCGCCTGCTGTAGATTGAGTGCAGGTCAGGGAGCTCGGAGCGGATGGTGCGCTCAGCTGACCGCACAACCCTCTGTAGAGCTCGTCTGTCCTGCATGGTGCTGTTCCCGAACCAGGTTAAGATGTTTCCCGCCAGGATGCTCTCTATGGTGCAGGAGTAAAAGTTCCTGAGCACCTTGGAGGGCAGTTGGAAGTCTCTCAAGCGTCTGAGGTGGTAGAGACGCTGTCGGGCCTTTTTCACCACGGTGTTGATGTGACAGTACCATGACAGGTCCTGCGTGATGTGAACTCCGAGGTATTTGAAGCTGTCCACTCTCTCCACTGGGCACTCGTTGATGACGGGGGTCTGGTAGTTCCTCTCCTTAATAGCTCTGTGTCATCTGTGTTCCTCAGACTCTCAGCATGCCTCCAGTCCTTGAGACCTGTCTGGCACTGTTTAGTGCAGCAGAAGCAGCCATACTGACAGGACGTCATACATGAATCTTAAGATAGGGCTGTTCAGCCGATCGCCTTCACCTGCCTTGTCATAAACGGGTGGAACATTTTCAGTGGCATGATGTGATTCAAGATGTATAGAAATCCTGCAGGTTTATTCTACTTTTTAATTACATGGGTCTTGACACACTCTACTGGTGATATAAAACAATAATCTAGTCTCTTTCAGCTGTGCATCATTTAAATGTGTATCGTTACAAAATGCCATTTTATCCCCATTTGATTTGCATCTCCTCAGTAACTGAGTAATCGGTATCTTCACAGATGCTCCAACCTCTTTGAGAAGTCTGCACTGGGAAATTATCATTCACCTAGAGACAACATTATGATGACAAAAAGTGAAATGTGGGTCAGTGTGACCAGATGTTAAGCTATTAGAGTAGAGTCTGGAGCAAAGGACTCTGTCAATCATGCAGGACCCATAGGTGGAAACCATTCATCTGCAGTATCTCAGTTACATGAGTTTTTATTTATCCCCTTCGTATATTTTATTTATATTGTCTCTGTATTTATATATATGTGTGTGTGTATAACTCTGTAACTTCTGTCGGTGCTGTGCTTTTTTGGAAATAGAATTTCCCAGAGGAACCCACCCGAGGGATTAATAAAGTTCTATCTTATCTCTTATCTTATCTTTTTGAGTTCCTTTGTGATTCACTGTTTAAAGCTTCAAATGACAGGTCACAAAGGGATCAGACAAACCAAAAGGCCTTTAGTCAGCACAGACTTAAGCATAAAGATGCAACAAGGCTGGAAATGTCCACTGCTAAACAACAAACTTCTTCTTTAACTAGCGCATGTGTTAAAACAGAGCTGTTTACACAGCTAGACTATGGACAGAGTTGAATTGTAAAGGACGTGTGAAAGTCATTCCTCAAGTATCTAAAACCTGGCAGCTATTTGTCATCTTCAGAGCTGTCAATCATGCTTAACAACACTGTTAGTGATACTTGTGATTTACAGTCAGATGCTGAAGTCTTTCAAAATACTAGGAGTACAGTCAAGATAGGATGACAGCAAAGCCTCAGCATTTTCCTCTCCTCATTAGCATGTCACAGGAGTGATTCATAACATACCATGCAGCCTTGCATGGTTCTAAAAGCTTTGACTGCTAATCAACCAGGTAGTTATTTAAACATTACTGTGCATTTTAATTGGGCGTGCTTTGGGATTTCAGTATCATTTCATGCTTTTGATTTGATCGACTCTGACTGTGTGTAATATGAAATTATATTTAAGTAAATTTTTCTTCAGATCCTCAACACTGTTTTGTGTTTTTTCTACAGATTTATCCTCGAATGTTTCCTGCAAACAGGAACACTGAGTGACTGAAGCAGCTATCTCTTATTCTAACAAAAAACCCATTAGGCATTTCTGTCACAGTTTATAGAACAAAAGCACTTTGTATGAGATGATTACAATTTTCTTTTCCAGTCACTTCAATTTAACTTCCAGTGGCAATAAACCATAACAATGTCCTAATTAATTTCAGCTCTGAAATTCATAGTTAGTCAAACAGACTGTCGGGATTATAGCTTGCAGGGCCAAACATGACTGAGGCTGAAGTATAATTGAAAAAGTGGCTTCATTAACTGTGTTTGCTGTATTTCTGCAAAGGCAACAAAAAGAATCTAAGAAATGTTAAGAAACAGACTAACAGGCTGTGGAATATAGCAAGGCGTATACAGACCAAAAATATGGCATATTTCGGTGAAATACACTATAATCAAAATTCTACTCTGACTTCACGAAAAAGCTCCAGCATCTCAGCAAAAACTGTTTTAAAAAGACAACATTGAATACTACCTATTTACAAAGGTGTTGAAAAGTGCATTTGGTGGTAAGATTAACCAGCAAACTGCATCTAACACCAAGTGCAGCTGTCAAAAGTTTCATGGCAATCACATTGAAAATCAGGCTTACGCTGAATAGTGTCTTCTCTAAGAAGTGGATAGAGTGTAAGCTTTCATTTAAAAAAAAATCTCCATATAAGTGCTATACCACATCATCCTTGAATGACACATTTTGGAGCCGTGTTCATTTGACCTGCACTCCTTCTGTGTCATACCCCATTTAGACTGGCACCTGGCTCATCAGTTTATTTAGATACTTGTTTTTAAAGCCTTTCAGATGTCCCTGGTCCTGAAAATAAGATACAACATTAAATAACATAGATTGAGTAGTCATCGTAGGAAATATCTGGTTCTCCTAACAAAGCCTTCTTACACACAATGTAACACAAAAAGCAGAATATGTCAACATATTCTGCTTTATGCAGGATTCATTGCTAGAAAACTGACAACATAAATAAAATCTCTCAGATTGTATTAATTCAGCATCGAGCTGCTTTACTTTCTTTTGCAAAATCTGCCCTGTACCACATGACTCTATGTGAGTCTGCTTTCACTTAATCACAGTCGCAGCTCATGAGTATTGGAGTTATTTTTTATGCCAAACTGAATCAAAGCACTAAATCAGCTGGTGGCAGTAATCATACATGAAGGTTGCATTATTCATTAGACTCCCATGTTTCTATGAAGACAAAAAAAATTAGAAAATGTGGGAAAAATCTTTCCAGAATCAACCTCCCACCTGTCCAAGATTAAATAGAACTGAGACGCTGCTTTGTGGTTTCAGCGTATTTCAGTCTAATTTATAGTTTAGTCGTGAAGTCTATGGAACTATGTAACAGACGTCTCAGCCAACAGTGACAACCAGAGATTAAGTTATGACAGTTGTCTTTTCTGAATAGGTCGAGTGCACGTTGAAAGGACCCACATCATACATGCATTTCCAATATGAAAGGAGTTTCAGTGGAACACTGATGGAAGAGAAGACAAAAGAAACTGAATTAGCAGTTGGGAACAAAGAGAAATGAAGACTTCTCTGTGAATATAAAACTATTCACCAACATTAGGTTATATGGTTCAGTTATAGTGTGTGTGCTCCATTACCATTTGTATGATAATCACATAGATTGCTTCTCTGCCTTTCCTTTGTCCCTGAATACCAAGACTGTCAAGGCTAGCTCATAGTGAATGCAGTGTGTGCCACTTCCCAGCAGCTTGTTCAAGGTGTCCTAGTGTTAATTTGTTCAAAAATGTATGTATAGTCACATTAAAGAGATTTTCCACCTTAATAAAAAAAATATCCCCACTGATAGATAAATATTTGTAAAGACTGAAATGAAAATGGAAACAACGTGACCTGAAAATATTCACAGAAGAGATAAAGCGCATCACGCCATAAGTTTTGGAATTACTTATTTTTCCCTTTCTTTTCCTTTTTTAACTTTATTCAAAATGTTCCTTGTAAATGTCAAGCTGACTTTAGTGTCATTTTCCAAAAGGTTGCTCTGTTATAATTTCAATATATGAAATGCCATAAAGTAACATGCCCAAATTAGTTTTAACAAGAGACTTCCACGTGTACTTACTTATGATTGTAATTAGTCAAAGAAGTTTAGTGTCTATGATTCTTGGGCTTAACAATATTTAGATTCGATATTAATCCTGAAACTACCTATTTTTTCACAAGGCAGCTTTGTGTCTTCAGGATTTTAAGAGAGCAACATAACCTTTTACATTATATTATGTGTTTTTAAGCCCAAATAGTTAGAAGAGATTGTGCTGAAGTGACATTGCACTGTAGACTGTAGATGCTTGTCTAGACCAAAATACTACATTTTTTTTTCTACAAGAACCTGATATCTACTTACGAGGACATTATATATATCATTATATACCCACTTTAAATTTCTATTGAAATTTAAAACGAATGTTCTCATATGTGGATCTAATTTTTCTCAGAAACAAAAATCAGGTAAAATAAATAAATAAATCGGTTTTTACATTCTTCAGGTCCCAATCAGCCCAAATAGCAAAGATAAATTAAAAATGCATGTCATGGAAGAGTTTGGGTCTTAGGAGGTTAAAGAATATAAAGCTGATATATTTAAAGCTGCACTTTATAAAGAAACCTGCAAATGAAAATGCTCCAAATGTCAGTTACTGTGTAAAGGGGCTTAAATATATGGTCTTATTGCTATTCTCAAAGTTAGCCATAAATTACTATAAAATACCCTTAAATGTAACTTTAAATAACTGCAGTAATACCTGCCCAACCGCTCACTACAAAAACAACAAGGAAGAAAGATGACTGATTGTGTCACATCTCACGGCTCTCCTGCTGCAGCAGAGCAGCGGTTTTTACTCGTGACCACGATACACAGCTGTGGCTATGAGTGGGGTCGACACCTTGAATTAATTACAGTACAGATGCCTGTATGCACTTTGTAACTCACTCTGTATGTATCCTGTAACTTACTTTTTTACTGTCTCATCAAAAATATTACCAACATTAAAAATGTCTTCTTTTCCGTTGCAATTCCTTGTGCACAGAGCTTACACTGCCCAGAGAGCGTGCATCTGCCTCTGAACAATCTGACTCTAAGAGTGTGCATTTGCCCACCCTCCTCACGCCAAAATTGGCCTGCAATCCCACTGCACTTAATGATCCGAGCCCAAGTATGCTTCAGTTTGCTCCAGCATCTCGACTCTTCTCCTTGTTTTTGAGAAGCTCTCTTGGAGAGAACCATGAGGTTCATGACTTATTTGGGGCAGTTTCTGGAAAGAGTGAAATCCTCCCCTCTTGCACGCCTTTTAAATCTGGTAATTACCTAACAGCTGATGAAACACTGGAATTCCACGCTTGGAGATCATGCAACATGATTACTGTGCCCGAATCCACTTGAATGACGCTTAGCCTCGTCTCTTCAAGTGTCCCGGGCCACAACACACAGCAATCACTCCTGTCAAATGAAATCAGCTTCTGGGGTTTATCTGTAGTGCAGATAAAATAGTGTGAGAACACTGTACGTCATTACATTACATATCAAGTTGATAGTAGCATCTCCTGCTTATTCACAGTGTAAACAGCAAAGACATACATTAATTTCCCCTTTGACAGCTTTGGATGGCACTAACACATGTTAGTGTTTCAAAGCCGTAGCACCTCCTGCTCACTGGGCCTCTCCACCTGCAAAATTCTGCATTTTAATGTAATGTTGTGCTTATCCCTTTCAGCCATGGGCTTTTTAATAATATGAATTCCTTGGTAATTCTTTGCCATCTTGCTAACTGAGCTGCACGCACCGGAGGATTGGATACCTTCCACTCGGATTAAAATTATAACGGTAAAGATCGGACTAAAGATCTGAGCGCTTTAAACAAGTCACCCCAAGGCTACCACGAACACCTAATGGAGAGAGGATGCCACAGCACTCTGCTTCTGCTGACCACACCAGGAAGACGAGCAGCATGCATAAAATCCACATACATAAAATATATTTTTATTTTATTATTATTTTATGTAAGGTGTCTGAGGCAGAGGCGTATTTTTAATGAGGCTACCAGTATGGGAAATTAAACTAAGATTGGTATTTGAATTTTCAGTGTGCTGTGCTGTGCCAAAAAGAGGATTAATGATTCATTTATAGCGCTCACATTGACAGACAGTGCAAAGTGTGTTTCGATTTTTTTTTTTTTTTGATTAAATAAAAATATAATGAATACATGGAATTTATGGCTCAATTTTAAATGACAATTTGATTGTTTAAGTAAGTTTATATTAACTTCATACATGTCTATCAATCAATGATTATGTAACATGTTTGATCAAACTATTTTTGTTTATAAGCTGATCGACTTCACCAACTATTATGAAGCTATATTTATCATGACACTACTACATAACTTCAAAACACACTGCAGCTTTCAAAGCGTGGTTCTTATGTGTTATCATCACAGCAGCAGGGTTGGATCCCTCAGGAAGAGCGTGGCAGAGAGTCAGTGGACCTAATGTGGAGGGATTCTTCTCCGGGGGCATTCACGTGGGAATGTGGCTCTGGTTTCACAGTTATCACTCACAGAGAGCTGTCAAATGCTTAGTGGCATTCACTTGATCCAATTAATTAGGACCTAATAAGCCATAGAGTGGAAAGGGATTTGGATCTACAGGGTGGTGACAGAATCAAAGGCCTTCAAATGAGGCCACCATCCATCTCACCGTGGCTGTTAATGAGACATGAAGCCGTCTACATATAAACATGTAGAAAAGCAAACCAGTCTCACTATTAATGTAGAATAATTTCATGTTCAGATCAGACGTTTGTGCTAAAACTAATGTGGAGGAAACCAAACAGTCCTAACAGAATATTTAATAACTTATTTTCCTGAGAAGTATTGAGCTTATGCTAACATGGTGATTTTCTATGCATGCAATTTACAATTTGTTGGCTGTGTCATACCCAGTGCCTGAAATAATTAATCAAGTAGTAGTAAACGGAGGCGGCATCCTCGGCTGCATGGAGCAGATGTTGTAAATCCAATGCAGCTCACGAGGACAGGTGCCCTCCAGCCGGTTCCTGTCTGCTGCTTTGGTAATGGTTTGTTTCCTTTCCGGGAACACTGGAGGAATTGAACAACACTCAATCTAACCTCTATCATCTACTTATTATAAGGTTGTACAATAAAGCATGAGATGACTAATCACCTCAAGAGTATGCTCTGTGGGATAAAATGCATTGCGTCTGAGATATACATTGAGTTTGCTCAAGAGTCCCTATTTTGTCAGATAAATTCCAGTTAATCCAGTGGGGTTCTCAGAGGATAGTAACTGTGTTCTGCCGCCTGAGTATTACAAGGACACACACACACACACTGAAAAACCTTTTAAAGTAAATGCATCAAATTTTGGATGTTTTTTGAAACTTCAGCTTCAAGGATTCTATATCTGAGATATTTTCAAGATGTTTAGCTCTTATGTCAGTCTTTGTCTAATCTTATTTAGAAATGTGACGCTATGGGTGGAACATTCAAAGCATCTGTTCACTTACTTGTGTGCTGGGTCACAGTGGGCTGGAGCAAGCGTATTTGCATTTATAGCCACGGGAAATGTAGTTTCCAGTTCACTTGTCCTGGGTGTTTTGGGGTTGTGGAAGGAAATAGAAAAAGCTCACACCAAAATGAGAACAAGAAACACTTTGTCCACTATTTGTCCTCCTGAGCTGGTGGTGTTGAGAACTATAATGTCAGTGTGAATGTGTATTTTTGAAGGATGAATGTGCGATCATTACCAGCACCTTTCAGGGGAGCCTCAATAGATAGATGGGGTTTCTCCTGCATGCAGATGTTTTTAGCATCTCACCAAGTGTCAAAGGTAAATGTATACTACTGTATTTTTCATCCAGTGGCGTTTCATGCACACAAGAACAGACGTCTTTATTTGTCAGATATATGAAAATTATTGGAAAACTGATCCATGTCTGTTTTAATAAATTAAGACTTACTGCCCGTATCGTATGAGTGCACCTCCTCCTGGAAATTCAGGTAAATGTTAATAGCTAACACATATACATATTTATATCGCTAGGTAATTTAGTATTTTTTGTGTGACCTTTAATATTGTCTTTGTTAGTATTGCATAGATGTTCATCTCCTGGAAAGCTCCAAGGTAGGATCAGTACTTTTACAACTGTAACTTGAGTCATATGGATCAGACTGAGGACAGGACCGGCTCCGCAGATTGCTGGTAGGTTCTGATTTTAATCGCTTTAGTGCCATTTTCTCTATTTCATGTTTCTCGGTCAAGACAATAATTCAATTCATACTGTGCAAACGAGAATTTCCAGTCATTTCTTTTTATTGTGGTTACAATAAGGGCACAAACTGATTTTGCTGATTTGATTAACTGAAGAGATCCTCCTAAGGCATAAAAGATGCTGAATTAATTTCAGTGAAAAACTGTTTGGTGTCGTAACTCGGCTGCTGTATGGTCTAGTCTGGGAACGCTGATAAGAAACAATTCCATTTGCTGGCTGAACTGTAGTGTAATTCACTTGCCTGCGCCTGTAAACAAACAACGAAACGGTAATTAAATACTATAAAGTCTGATGCAGCACTTATTTTAATTGAATAATAGCAGTCATATAAGCCTACAACACATATGCGCGGCTACAGATATCAAATAGTCCCGTTGCTGAGCTCGTTCATCCTGCCTGTCACAAAACCTGTTTTTAGGCAACAATGATACAAGGAAGCTGCATCCATCATGTGCAAGCAATGTCGTCTGAGCTCCTTTTCTGGATTAGAGTTTGGTTTCTAAACTTTTTGCCACATATTTTAAATCTTCTGGGCCAATATAATAGGCCAGCAGTTGTGAAAAGAAGTTAATTTAGAGGAAGGGGAACATACATATCAAACCTAAGACACTTTCTCTTGGCCTTTTCATAGTATGCAGATTTAAGCAGTAATTACTATTACTGCTGGATACAGTCTTTTCAAAAAACATGACCAGTGTATGACAGAGTAGCTTTTACCACAGTAAAATTGGAAAGGGGATAAGGGAATGAATTTCAGCAGCTGTCATTTCTGTTGAGAGGAAAAACACTGGATAGATTACTACTGCCTACACTCTGTCGTTATTAATGCCAGGAAGTCAAAGAAGAGGTATTTAAGGCTAGCTTACAGACATTTAAATAAAACAAAACAACTACCGAAGACCAAAAAGTATGTCTTGGGTCTTTGTCCTGAGTATTCACCTCCATATATCTTCGTGAAACTTCACTCACCCCAAATAGATCTAGCAGTGGCCCAGAAATGCAAGAGGAAAGCAAAAAATGGAGCTTAAGCCCTCCATTTGAAACGGTGTCATAATGGGGCCATGCCTACTTGTCTGGAACAGTCCTTTTTCTCTCGATAACCGCTGACAGACTGAGTTAATGAGCCTCTGTTTGGCCCTTAGAGGCCACTGTATGTCTATAACCTCAGAGCCATCTTCTGAATTTGCTAACGGGTCTAATGCACCTTTTAGTCAGATCAGGTCTACGTATCGTTTTCACTTTGTGCCTCTAAACTTTGTAATCCTCAGCAGTTTTCAGCGTTCATATTAAGCAGATTGAAGAAATCCATTTTGCAGCTGTATCACTGTTACTCAATTTAAAAAGTAATATTTCGCATGAGTGTTTTTAGTGCTTCTTAGCCTCTCTTTTGAAAAGAGGTGTAATAGAGTTTATCTTCTCTAAGGATCAGACCTCATTGATTTACCAGTGACCACTGATTGTCAACTTTTAACAGTTGTGAAAGAAGGATCCTAAATCCTGCCCTTCAGTAGTTGCAATATTACAGTTTATGTACATTCTGTAGAAATGACCTTTTACTGAAGCAAAAGTACAAATATTTTGCATGAAAATAATAATTTATAAAGTTTAAAGTATAAGTCAATATAGAGTACACCATTTTAATGCTGCTGCTGGAGCTGATTCACTGAAGCAAAATCATACCATGATTTACAAGCTGATTTAATTCTGCTAAATATGACAGTCGGCAATTAAAGCTTTAAAAGGAGAACAAAGTAAAGAAAATAAAGCCTTCAAACTACGGTTGAATTTATTGTGTCTTTATCTCAGGAGTGCAGCGGTTTCATAACCCTCCAGTTTCTTCAGCAATAACGTAATCCATTGACAGTTAACAGTATATCTGCTTTTACACAGCAAAAACTAACTTTTGATAGTTAATTTGTCGAACTTTATTTTCAAACTGTTAACAAACATGGTGTAAAACACCACTTATACTGCTGCCACGGCGTAACTCACACTGTCAATCATTCCCAGTCCTAGAGTTTGTGGTGCCACTTCTTTGAAACTGACCAATCACATTAGAGCCCTTCTTTCTTTGCTCCACCCTTCAAACTATCAAGAGTTTTCTTGCCAAGCAGATACTCTTACATGCATGATGGCTAGTTTGTGGGCTTGGCTCCGAGTTTGTGGGTTTTTTAAGTTACACATGAGGAATTTAACTGAACAAGTGGCAATAAATCCTTACACCCCTAAAATGGAATTATTTGCTTGTGATTACGTTTTAACACACACCAGTTTTTCCACAAATATAATTCCACATGGTTACAGCAACCAGACCACCGAGGCTTCCACCTTTGGCTGCCACCTGATCCACACTGGAGTGGGCCCCTACAGCCGTTGCAGGTGTTGGTTCGGCAGGAGTGTTGGCTCATGTGGCTCATTTGGGCTGTGCGCGACCGCACCCCGTGGGCTAAGATCTGACCACAGATGCTCACCTATGAGCCCCTCCTCCCAGGAGGAGGGGCTCATACCAAACCAATATCCCAGTTACTAAACCAACTGGGATATTGGTTTAGTAATCCCAATCTGAGTGAGGTAACATGGCCTGTTGTTTTTTGCCACAGAGCTCTTGTGAAGCACGTCAGTTCTTCACCCAGCGCCAGTTTTTCTTAAGAGATCCTACCAGGAACAAATTGCCTCCATCGACATAAATCCTGGTTTCAGAGCTGGAGAGAGCGAGGTCTATCCACAGACTCGGATAAACAACCAAAGATGGATGCGTGGATGGATGGATAGTCTTCTATAGCTGTTTTAAACAGTGTGTTATTTTACTAAATCCTCACCGGTTCTTCACAAATTTACTTCATACTAAAAGAAACTGCTTGCTCAACAATACATATCGGTAAAACAAAACAAAATGTAAGACTGATCTTCAAAAGCATTTATCCATGAGCTAGAATGTTCTTCCAACTTAAACCGCAGTGATTTTCCTGCCCAGACCTTTGTTAGTGGCTGCCGTTGCATGATCCTGGACTGATATAACAAAGTCAGTTATAAAGCAGCCGCTGCATCTCAGTTTGTAATTATGTATGGAGGGAAAGCCAGTCTTATTCTGGCACCTAGGAGCATAGCTCTCTGTTTTTGTACATTTTATTTGTACTTTAAAAACATTTTGCAACCAGATTTCTTTAAATATATAAAGAATTGTAAGTCTTGCGTAATGTGTGTGAAAACTGTTCCATGAGGTTTCCACGCAGAGCTCAGACTGACTCAGATGGTAGATTAACAGTTTAAAAATGAAAATAAACTCTGTATATGTAGTGTCCAGGCATCCATCTATCCTAACTGTTCAGACCTGATACTGATGCAGATGCACATCCTGATTTTCCCAACTTGATGCTGTTATGTGATCAACATTTGCATCAAACCCAGGGGCAACAGTTACCTCAACCAATCAGTTTGTAATCACAGAAAGCTGCGGTGCCAATTCTGACAGAAAAAAGAAAAACAAATAGTTAGCATTTGTGCTGTGTCGCTTGATTGTTAGTTACCTATACTGGGTATAGGCTAGGCTATAAAAATATTAACATCTATTTTACGTTTAGATTTTAGGTTTGTTTTTTAAACTTGAGTCAGTAAGACAGCAAAGCCATGAAGAGAGCACTGGTTAGTTTTGACTAGTAGCTCCCTGGCTAGTTCGCCTAAACAAGCTAATGCTGCCTTATTTTTTTAATAAGCAAACTGAACTGAAAACTTTACATCCAGATGAACAAAATCAACTTTTGGGGCAAATGTCTACAGTTTTAATATCATTATAATCCTAAAGCTTCTTATTTCTTCTTCTTATTAGTTATTTTTATTTAATTTAATAACGGTACAGTACTCTCTGTATATAGTAACCATTGTCCTTAAAGTAAATATGTAAGAAAAATTGTGTATGTTTCTGCTCTGTGTCCTGTTTGTTTGTATATTTGTCTTTTTGGCTGCTGTCACAACCAAATTTCCCCTTGTGGGACAATTAAAGGATTATTCTATTCTTATCCTTACATTCTTACTTTTACCATTCACTGGGTAACATGACACTCTGCATTTAGTATATGTACTTACAATTTACAGCATTGGGATTCATTTGTAAGTAACACAAAGAGAAAAACACACACTTGTATGTATTTCTCCCTCTCTCGTTGTCTCTCTTCATACACATATAATGGAGCATATAAGTGACAGTTAAAGTGAAGATGAATTAGATCAACTGTAAGTGCAATAAAAGCCTCCCAATAAGTGTTAAATCTTACATAAGAAGAGTGACAAAGAACTGGCTGTGTGAACACTGGACTTTTCACTTGTCAGCTGAACCCACCACTGTGTGGGGTCTGTTTCATCAGGTTTTATCATTTAGAAAAAGTCCATTTCATATCACAACTGTAAAGAAGGAAAATCATGAATGACAAGTTTTCTTTTACCTTTGACTTGTATTCAAGTACGCTTTAATTATGGCTGTTTTCATAGCTCTGTTGAACCGAGGGCCGTGGGGACAGGGTTTGAGCCGATTCTAGCACTGGGTGAGGTGAAGGATACAACCATGACAGGCTGTCAGTCTGTCGCAGGGCTCACAAAAACAAGAGAGAGTTATTCATGCTCACATTCACCTCTACAGCTAATTTATAAACCAGTTCACCTGGATGAATATTCTTTTATTCTCTTTTGGAAAAATACATTTTGTCTGAGATTTATTTCATAGAATGCGGAAAAACGAACATGGCACCACTGAATTTACCAAGAGGTATATAAAAGGCTTTCATCACATTATGGAGAGAACTCTTAAAGATTTTTACAGCATCGTTAAAAGCTTTTTACATTTCAGGATATTTACTCATTCACTAAATTTACTACACCTACAAAATTCAGATTAATTTATGTATTTGCAAATCCCAACATAATTAATTCCAATGCTCGTTCTCCTTTCTCCTGTGCACTGGTTTCCAGCATCATAAAAGGATAAATATGTAATACTAGCAATCCTTTGTGATCACCAGCAAGTAGCTTAATGTTGTTTGTCTGTTGTTTAGTTGCTGGCTGGAAACCCAAATGCAATATCATTGTGTTACGTGTAAAATCATGCTACTACAGGCATATTTGGCATCTCATGTTCTTACATTTTTAGCTTTTTATAAGTTTACATAACACATGAAGAGTTAAAGCTGGGTTAGAGTGTTGTTTATGTGTAATTTAAATGCACTGTTAGACTATTTAATGATGCCTTGCTGAAATGCTCTGCAGAACTGCAGGAAGAGTCTGTAGAGCTGTCTGAGTTATCTGTGTGTTCATCACAAACAAAGTAAGAAAAACTTTTCATATACAAAAGTGATTTGTTTCTGACCTGGTGTTAATATAAAAATTCTGCTTGCAGCAGCTTGAAACACCTAATAAGATCTCAGTACACTAGGGAACAACATAACCAAATGAGACATGACTGATTTGTGAAAACAGGAAAATGAGACCGCTAATGTTAGACAGGCATTGTATACTGTGTCTCCAAATTACCTGTTGTTGGTCATTTTCCTCTAATAGAATGTCTTCAATCACATAAATCTTAAAGTGTAAACACATTCGGTAATGAGGTACCAGTGATATAACTCGGGGCACCCGACTATAATAATGGATTAGGGCTTTAAACTCAGACTCGTTTATTTTTCACCCACATCCATCACTCCTAATCAATGGCATGTCTTTCGCAATAACCCTCCCCCAGCTTGTCTCAGACTTTTAGACAGTCCAACGGTGAGTGGCTCTTTTACTCTCAAACTTTATGTACTGTTTAAAGTTATCATAGTTAAATATTATAGGAAGATGATGAGAAATTAAATAATGTCCCCGTTAAAGGTCGGAGCCATCAGACTGACTGACATCAGATGAATGGCAATGTGCCAGCTTAACAGCAGATTCTGAAACCTGAATAATTAAATACAAAGGCATTTAAAGGGCTCCTAGAATAGATAGATAGATGAAAACTCGCATCTTTTATAATTTTATATTCTGTAGACTGATGTTCACTAGATGCAACACTAACTCTTGATGTCTAATAATATAGAGCTCAGCAAAGGTGTATTTAGGACAGATGCATTAAGTTATTAATGCAACTTTCACTTGTGCCGAATTCCATAATTTTATTCTCCTTTATGTCCTCACCTGCTGCTCTATATTAAAAAGTGCTTTGTGTACAAAATGGTACTTTACGTCCTTTTTCTACTGGATAACCAAATGATTATCGCTTCGGTAAGTGCTTAATATTAACATTTAAAATTAAACGGTAACAGTGAAATTATAACTAGGGCTGGGTATCGTCACTGATTTCTAGAATCGATTCAATTCCGATTCACAAGGTCCTGAATCGATTCGATCCACGATTCGATTTAATTCGATTCGATTCGATTTAAATCTGGGAAATTTTGACAGTCAGAAATATTATAATTCAGATCAGTACATTTACATATTTTTGTATCAATAAAAAGGAAGCTGACACTCGCAAGACTCTATCACAGGTGTGAGCATCACAGCAGAGGCCTTTGTGTCAAGGTAGCTGAGGATAAAACAGAAAAACATGAAGGAGATTTTCCTGGCCTGGATTTTATAAAAATATTCTGCAGTACATCAAAAACGAAAGAAAACCATTAATCAACATATGAACATCACCTCTGAAGTTACAGCGGTTTTATTAGAGACACAGCGTTTTGCATTTTGAATAATTTTAAAAAGTTTAAATTTGTTCAGTATTGAACGGCAGAAATTAGGTTTTCTTTTCGGAAGAATGTAAAAGGGAAAAAAACAGCAGCCGACAGCCTGTAAACAACAGTAGACTTGTGTAACAAGCAAGCGAATAATGAAGAAAGGGAAACTGTTCTTGAAGTACAGAGAGGGAGAGAGAGAGCTGTGCATGGCAGTGGAAGCAAAACAGCAAAAGTCAGAGTGAATTCATGACGATGTTTATGTGAAGCGTTTGGATCTTCTTCTGCTGCTGGTTCGGTCAATATTGTTTGGAGAGAGATCAAACTAACAGCTTTAGAATCGGCTCATAAAGGACGTGAACACAAAGCGCCGACCCGCCGAAACATCAGAATCAGCGAGCTGTCGGCTTTCAGCCCCGACCGTGAGAAAGGCGACATCTCACTGATTCTGATCCGCGGGTCGCGCTGTGTGTTTAAGTCTATGTGCAGAATCCCTGTACCTGCTCTCATTTACTGTCTTAACTGTTTGGTGGTTCTTGAAATTTTGTGAGATGTCACCAGAGATTCTGGCATTTCGGGCAAAATAAATTTATATTAAAAAAATCGATTCAGGATTTTAATGAATCGATTTTACGTTATCCAAGCCAGAATCGATTTTAATCGATGAATCGATTATAAAAACCCACCCCTAATTATAACTGTCTTGTGGCTTTGGTTAAACAGTCAGGCAGTGAAGAAAATGAAATAAAAGAGGACATAATTTTAAAGCTAACAGCTGCCACTAAGTTTCCTAAATGGTCTTTAAAACTGCAGGCAGTACAGTCAGCACTGTTGCCTCACTGCAAGAGTGTCCTGGACTTGAATCTGCCAGCTGGGAGGGAGAAGCTTGCGTGGGTTCTCCCAGGGTACTCTGGCTTCCTCCCATAGCCCAAAGACATGCACACTAGGTTAATTGGGAATAGTAAACTGACTGAGTGTGAATGGCTCTCTTGTGTGACAAACTGGTACCTGCGACCTGGCTTTCACCCTATAACAGCTGGGATCCAGCCCCACTGTGACACTGACATGAAAGAAAAGTGGAAGAATATGTATGGATGTATGGATGGATGATCAAAACTCACAGGGAAAAACTGAATATTATTTTTATGGCATAGACACAATACACAAAACATAACATGAAGTACAATACCGCCAACTAAAACTAAACCAGTATAGATGTATGGTCAGCTTGAAATTCGTAGTGCAGTTTACAGTGTTGCTGTATTACATTATGCTGGCAAGTCATTTTTTCGTATTAGTTTATTTTTATGTAAACTAACTACTATTTTTACGTGTCATTGATGTTAGGAAAAGCGCTTTATAAATCCAATCCATTATTATTATTTTTATTTTTATTGTTATGAGCTGGAAATGTGGAAAAGTCTGTATACTCGTTTTTGTTGATTCCCTTTAAATAGAGTTTAGAATGGATACTTGGCTTTATAATGTGTGTGTGTTTAGCTTACTACCATCTGAATAGTTGATCTTCCCTTGCCTGCCCATTTTATTTCACTTCATTTGAATCACTGAACAAATCAGAGGTGTGGGTGGTGATGAGCTCTGGAACCAGGCTACATTTTCCCTACAATCAGAACTAAATTACACAGTGAAACAGACTCTGTGTTCCAAGAAATACAGAAAGTGAAAATGTTCCTCTCTTGGATGTTATTTGGATACCAAGGGGCCACTAAGAGAAGTGCTATGAAAATTTCAGGCTCTCTGACATAAACTATTCTTGTCTCAATCAAAGACGTCCATATAAATGTCTGTGGAAGCTAAGCTGTTAATGAGCTAATTCTTTATAGAGTGATAAAACAATTGCTAAACATAACATAAAATTTGTTGAATTTCTAGCTGCAGTGAAACAACATCCCTTTAAATTGCATAAGGTGTTATATAATCTGTGTTTTAGCCAGAATGGGAATGGAGACAGGGTTTTTAGCCCTTACGTGACATTGATGTTAGGGTTCACATGCATCTTGTGTCCTACATGGGATTTCTTTGTTAAAGTGGCATTAAGAAGAAGCATGGGCTTTCATCACCTAGGATAGAAGAAAGCTTGTGATGGGCTGTCTCTTCGCCATGGGGACTACCTGCTTCAAATGAGATTCATGACAAATCCCCCTACGAGAGGCCGGCCAGTATGCTAGGTAATAGCATGCGTGGCAGTACTTATCTATCTCCATTAAAGACACAGGTCATATCCCACAATGTCAAAACCATTAAATCAGAGAATATAGCATGATGGTAGGCTTAAACCGGGTGCTGAAGCAGCTGTGATTGAAGAAGGTGCTTTTAAATGATCGATTCTGTGCACTTTCTTCTTAAGATGAACTAAAACGCTGTAACAGGCTTTAATCAGGAAAAATGTTAGAAGAGAAATACATTTGCATTCTTGTCACCTGATATTGAGTTTTCACTGCAACTATTACTAGTTTGAGTGCCACTAGAGATCACTTCTGATGCTTTCACTCAGTTAGACCTACTAATATTAAATGCAATCACCTTGTCCTGCAATTGGGAGTTGCACCTTGATATGAAATCACTGTGATGTAACTGTGGCATACAATTTTCCATTTCAAGTTTATACTAAAAGAAAAGCTTATCTAACCTTTAAAAAGACTTGCACAGCACAATTGTGCTTAATTCTATATAATTTTGAGCTTCGGTGTGGACCCGTCAGTGAACACCAGCGCACATTTATCACGCACGATAAAATCAAAGCTCGGACAGTCAACTACTAGCCTCAGATTCATTTTAGCTTTCCATAGCAGCGCAGGCAAGACTGATTCACTCTGAACTCCATAAGTCCTCCGAATGCATAAACTGACCCTCTCCGAGATTAATGTCTTCCTCAGTACCTGCAGGTCTGGACCGAACATCATCACTGTTTGTGTCTCGTCACAGACCAACCAACCAGATTTCGCCAGGTGCAGCTAATTAATGAAAAAGCACCAATGGAACCATTTGTAAGTCATTTCCAGAGCTCTTTTAACCAAGCCAACAAGCATAAAGCTGCAACTAATTTGTTATTATTATTATCGTTGAAAAATATGTCACTTATTTGTACTAAAAATCAAACAGCTTGTCAGATTTGTTTTGCCAAGTGTTTGAAAGGAAAAGGGGGAAAAAAACAAAGGAGAAAAACGCTTAGATTGTGATAACCTGAAAGCATGCATGTTCCCGGGAAAATAGACTTAAGAGTTTAAAGCTGTCAACTAACTCTATCCAATTAATTGACTCATTAGTTCAGCCCCTAAGGAAACACGTCTGGTTCTTATCAAGGGAACAATAAAAGTGAAATGACACACACACACACACACACACACACACAGGGCGCACTCCAGTACATATGCCTCAAAGTGCCCTACTACATCCTAATATGGTGTAAATCTGTGTGGTTCTTTGCTGGAACGAAAATCTTTCACCGTTCTAACTTGATTTGAAAGTGAGGCAACAAACCCAGAGGAATAATCTGACAGCGCCAACCTCTAATGGCCCAATTCCCAGCTGAGAACTACGTCTCCTGGTGTTCGGTTTAAGAGCACTTTCTTGCAAAATTGTGGTCATTTTGAGATCACTCTGTGTTGACTTGCAGGTATCTGGAATAGTTAGGAGAGCTTGGTAATGTGTGATTTTATTTTTCTGCCCACAAGGCTGACTAAATGAGTTGAGTCATCCAACCAGGCTGTATTTTCTGACCTTTTACAGTTGGATCTTGGCTGATTAATTTAAGCAGATGGCTAAGCAGACTTAGACAGACTTTCTTTTGAATAAAGACATGCTTTTTTATGAAAAATATTCAAATCTTAACATGAATATGCAGGTTTGTGAAGTGAAATATAAATTGGGAGTTGCTACAAGGCATATGGTCATATCTGTCTTTTTCCAGTTATCCATTACCAGCCAGATCATGCCAAAATAAAGTGCTTTCATCACAGGTCAATATGGAGAGAAAAGCTGAGCAAACTGTTTTCCCATTCAGCATTTCTTACTGGCATCTTCTTTCATTTCTCTAATGAAGACCTCCAATGTGGATATTAATAATGAATAAAGGAGTTGGATACAGTGCTTTTTACTGTCTTTGTTAAGCAGGAAACCTGGTGCCAATTAAAATGGGCATGATGCTGCCTTGTGTTGCAGCCATCAGTGGGTATAATCATAATAGTTAACACTGTGGCAGCAGGACTGAGATTGACACATTTGTGTATAATGACAAAGAGACACTGAGACCCAACAACAAGCTGCTCTTCTCTTTGAAGACAGTGGACGGTTACCACAAAAAAAAAAAAAAAAAAATCAATATTCCAGCTCCATTCAATTACACAGAGAGCAGGTACCTCAGTGACACTCACAGCAATGACTGATGTACTGCTGCTGATGGTCACTTTTAGAGGCTTTACTTGAAAAGAAAAAGAAGAAATTCTGCTATTTAAAGTTTGAAAATGTATATTTAAGGATATTTTGACTGATAGAGCCATTTAACGTTTTTCAGTATATGAACACATGTCACGTGGATATGTATCATGGTGTATTTCGTATAAATGCAAAGGTTAAGGCAAAGATACTATACACATCGATACCTGTAGTGGGAAAATGCACCTACACCAAAAGCATCCACGCACGGACGCTCACAAATAAGCACGTGCACGTAGGCATATCCGTTTTGCATAGCCGACCACACAGACTGAGGAAGAGCGCTAATTTATCATTCTCGTTCTTGAGTTATTGTTGATTAATTAAATGCCATTTTACGGGAAGATTTGAAATACAGTTGTGATCATACAGCCGTGCTAAAGGCTCAAGGAGGGGGCGACCGATGAACTCCTTCCAACTTCATTTCATCAGCTTTTTGCAATCAAAACCCGAACCGTGATTGTTTTACTTTGTTTCCCGGGCGAGGACAGGTGACATTGGTTAATTGGTGCTCTAATAGAAAAGACAAGTTTTTACTCACCCAAAGTTATAAGATGAAAGAGATAAACTCCCCACAGATCCATCTCCGTTTCAAATTTGAATTTCTGGTTATGCGTCGGAGCTACACCTACAGCAGGATAATTACACGGTAAGAATGAAGTGCCCCTTTATGCATTTGGAGATCATTATTTGCGCAAAGAGAATAACCTCTTGAAAAATCCTCAAATCGTCTTTTTCTAGTTGCCCCTGTCTTTTTTGTCTTACAATCCCATCAGTTACTTCCAAGTCGCTGTTAGAGTCGCGCTTTTGCGCAAAGGCAGAGCCATGCGTAATATTGTGAGGGGAAGTTGTCCTGTGCGTTGTACGGTCCGGTATTGTCAGAGAGCCTTCTGTTGCACGTCGAGGTGGTCACACAGGTCCTTGAGTCCGCTGCTGGAGAGATGCAGAGTGCTGGGGAGAACCACTGCCAACGACGGGGAGGAGGGGGACTGTTTGTGTAGGAAGGGACATTTTAAACCGCATGCTTACGTGGTCAGTGCTTAGCGGTGAAAATGAGACGTTAATTCACAGAAACACTATAATGTTATGACTCAGAGGACCTACGGTGTGGCGAAAGTAGTTAACTGTGTCTTCACTTACTCTGTGATACTATTGAGCATCTCGTGTTTTCCTTACAGTTTCTGATTTTCTAACCCAAAAAATGCAGAATATTTCAAGCAGTTGACTCTATACTTTTAACGCTACCTGAATTCCATGAAACATTAAGAGATAAAGAGCTCCCTTTTTTATAATTCCTACTGTTCACTTCCCTGTCCTGTCTCATCACTTCAAGGTCTAACACCTGCCATTCAAATTGCTTATATAATAAAAAGTATGAGATTTTGCAGCCAGTTAATAAAGAAAGTGTTTGAGCTCCCCAAATGTTATTAAAGAAGCCGAACAAAAGGTTAATAACAATACCGACTCTCAAAAAAGGCACATTCGGGGCATTCTCAACCAGAAGTCTGTTTGATTAGGCGTCTTTGTACGAGCTCTAACAGTTGACATATGCTAACCTAACATCATTATTAGAAGATACTGATGAGATAGCTAATATAGACACACACATAAGATAAATACGAGAGACACCATCTGATGGCTGAAGACAGAAAAATCATTTTTCTAATCACAGGACAACACCTGGATACCAGTGTGAAAGTCACATGTTTCAAACAATATTAATACACTGCAGTCTTATCAAACTATAAAGTTTTCTCTTTTGTTTCACGGAAAACCTTTAATGCTTGCCCCCTACAGAGAGGTGGATGCAGTTCCCGATCAGTACTGACAGCCTGACCCACAATGCTCAATTTTCAGAGCTGTTCACTGTTTTGAAACAGACAGTTATTGATTCTTTAGTGTTAAGAATTCAACTTTCGCACCATCTGTTCGTTTTATGGTTCAGAGGGAAGAGAACATCAGTGGACCAGGATGTGCATTTAGAGTTTGTTGACTGACCACTTTAGTGCATCTCCAAAACGGCAGCAACAAATAGAGTTTCCAGATGATCCATGCAAACAAAGCTGGTGAGGAGCAGATAACAAAAGAGTCACAGTATTGGATCAGCCTCAGTGTGTATGCTTTACTGTATACTTGTGCACGTGTTTGTGTCTATAAAGCAACCAAGGGTCCAAAAGGATGATCCAGCTGTGTATGGAAGACAGAATGAAGACCTCGGAAGGGCCATTTCCGCCTGTTAGTATTATCTTTACTGCCTGTGGCTGCTGTGCTGTAGTGCTTCAATGGACTTACATGAGCCAGCAACATTCATTTAAACATTTTCAGAGCCTTAGTTGTTTCAACTTATTATTTTTTGCTGAAGTCTCACATTGGAAAAAGTGTCAAATGTCTTTATGGCTCAACGATTGTAATTTTAGTTCCCTAACAAGTTTGCAGTGAGAATCTCTGGAACGATACATTAACATTTCCATTGGGAGTCCTTAAACATGGGAAGATGGGCTCTGAAACTAATTTCTGAATCTTTAAAGAGCAGCTCAGTGCCATGGGGATTTCTTCATACATATTTGCAATGTGCATCTGCATTTGTAATTCAAATTAACATTAAATTTGGAAGAATGAAAAAGCCAAGTAAATGGAAGAATTAGAGAGAAAATGTCTGTTTTCTCATAACCCATTATTCTCCGGCTCCTTCCAAGTCTATCGTGGATTCAGAAAGGTCTATTTTATGCTCAAATTAGGGCCAAATGTCATCCTAATCCCCTCCGCTAGGAGTTCTCTTGTAGATGGACCTGCCTGGTAAACATGATTATGTTGCCCTTTAGAGACTAAGTTACTGCCAGTAGATCCAGAATTTCTTACTTCTATAACGATCTTTCAGTTTGGAGAGGAGGTGCCATTTAAAGGTGGGAGATGGACAGCTCTCAGTTTTTGCTTCAGGCGAAGGTTCATTGATTTCCTATCCTTGTGACACAGAGCAGTGAGGACAACATTAATGAGGGATTAGTTATTGTACCCATAATCACTAATGTCAAAATCACCAAACTGGGTGATGAAAAGAAGCTTTGTAAATATTTCTTGAAACCATTTAGCAGCCATATTCACTGCAGGCTGATTTCTGCTTGAAAAATCAAAGCATTTTATCCTCATTGTCTTTTACTTTAGTCTAGAGTGTCCTATTTGATGGATACTTTTATTTGTTTAGTTAATTGTTTTTCTGTGCCATACTTTGTAGTTTAGTTTTATTGCTGATGACAGTACAACAGTGAGGCAGCATGTACAACAAAGGAAGAATACACCATACTGTCCCGAGGAGCATCTATCGTAATGCGAAACCAGGAGTTCAAAAGTAAAAGAAAGGCCTACAGCTGATACAAAAAAAAAAAAACTTGACAGTGTGAAAGAATTTCACTACTCAAAGAATTTAGAGAGCTACATTAAAACGCTTTAGTTTAGCTCAGAGAGATGTCGTATTCATCCATTCTCTTCCACTTATTCATTACAGGGTCATGGGATGCAGCTGGAGCCCATCCCAGGTGCAATGGAGCAAGAAGTACATCCTGGACAGATCACCAGTCTGTCGCAGGGCTATCTAGTAGCCTAAAACTAAAATTTGGATAGAAGAGCAAGAGCTTGGTGCATGGATTTGTCTAGTGGTATATTGATGCAGACAACAGGTGAGGAAGACTCCTGACATAATGATTTTTGGGTAGGCACTAAAGGGATGGAATTGTGGATGCAGCCAGCAGCCGTAGACTTCCTCTGGAGATGTCTGACTTCTCTGTTGGAGCGGGGTGGAGAGCTTGATCATTCCAGGGGGAATTAGGGGTGCAAGTTAAACTGCTTCAGGCATCTGATCAGGATGTGTCCTGGGCACTTCAGGCACGTGAACGTCTGGGTGTCTGTCCTGGATGAGTTGGAGGAGGTTGCCGGGGATTAGGATGGATCAGTTTTTCAAGCAGACAATTATGCCCAATCATATGTGAGGGTATGTACTCCGTAACACATACAGCTGGTTGGATATTGTTATCTTCATTAATGTTAGATCCCCAAACACTATATTCCAATAAGGAAAGAGCATTTGAAATGACTTAAACATGATTTATTGAGATAAAGAATTAAGATAAATCATTGTGGTGTTTAGACTCCAGTGACAACTTATGGCAGAACAGAATCCCAGCAGTGACTGGATTAAGAACAGGACCCACCAGAGTGTAGATGCTGGTGGAGGTGAAGATGGAGATCTGAGTGACATGAATGTGGTAAAGGGGGTGAGTTGGGGGGTGGATAGCATCACACAAGAGTCTGACAGAGCACGCATCGTGGAGGATGACTGGCCCAGAAAAAAGGCTGACAAGAAGATGATGGGAATAGAGTGATGTGAGTATTGAAATTGCCAACACGTGAAAGGGTTTTTTGAAACAATAAGAGCAGCAGCCAAACAGGAAGCAGGCAGCTCAGTGATCACACAGCTACCTTCTTGAACTTACACACAGGCTTCATTAGCTTAGCATGCCATTTACAGTAGTTCACACATGTGCGCTCTAAGTAGTCACCACAACAGCAACCTTTACCCCCCCCCCCCCCCCCAGGCCATACTAAGGATAAAGTAGCCAAGTGAATAGCCACAAGACAACGACTGAATTGAAACATTATATACACAATGCAATAATGTTTAAATAGTGACTTTGCTATTAATTACTGCCAGTTTGTTCTCAGTTATGTTGTACTAATCACTTCTCTTGTATACCTGTTACCATAATATGAGATCAGACCTTTCTGTCCTTGAGAAGAAGCTTTAACTGCATTTTGTTCTCTGCTGTTGTAAACAAATGACACTCACTTGAACCTGTACCAGGGTGGATGATCCACCACAGCAAACAATGCTTTCAATTTAATTTTGTTACTTTGTTGCCCAAGTTGAAGATTTTTGTTCTCCTCTGCTGCCGATCATCTGACTTTTCCCAGCAGGAAAATGTGCTCAGCAAGAACTTGCGCATTACTTTACCTTTTCTCTCGTATTCATTTCTAACATATTTGGGTTATTTACAGTTGTGATCAGAGGTTTACATCTTCCACGCAGCACCTTCACTGTCTGCAATGATAAGGATTAAGCCACAATCAATACATTAATTGGTGCCTGCTGATACAATGAAATAACAATAAACAAATAAACAGCAACACCCATTAAAATTGTCATCAGCTATTCGCTGTCAAGTTAAACCAGTTTTAAAACAAATTACAACAGCCAGCAGTGTATAAGGACCTCGGCCCAACAGCCAGAAATCCACCCTGGCAAAGCAGCAGCTTGGCAAGCTGTAAATGAAAACAGGACATCAATTACATTGAAGAATTTACCTCAGAAGGAATATCTCTGCCACTTTGTCCGTTTTTCAGTTACCTGTGTCCAGGTAACTAAAGTAAGTATCGGTAATCAACATCCAAGAGGTGGGAGCCCACTACAAGTTTCCACAGGGGTGCAAATAACTTTAAACCTCTACCAAAACTCAAGCAGAATGGTTTCTGTGACCTACTGCTCCAACAGAAGGCTATGCAATCCACACCAAGCTATCATAGAAAAGTTAAAAAGGCCAAATAGCACAGCGTAGACCAGGTATTCACACAGCTCCAGGTTCACACAACAGATGGACTAACTACCTGCACCTGTGCTTATAAAAGGGAACAACCTAGCCCCGCCTACCAGGGGCGGTACCCAGACTCAGGTCTCACCTGTCACATAAACATACGTTCAAACTTCAGCACCCAAGTCTTCTTGGATTAATTAAAGATGCATACTGTGCAATCATTCCACCCTGGAAAAAGAACAGTTAGCATGGTATTCATGTTCATGACGAGCGTAAATAAACTGCATACAACAACATACAAACACAATAAATAACAACACATCACTTGTTTTAAGGTGGACGGTGGGTTAGAACTGGAAGCAAAAGCTCATGTTTAGTGTTCAATAATGGGGGTGGCTTCTCTCTGCACCTTCAAACATTCACAGCGTTGACTTAAAAGGATCCCATACATACAGCTCCCAGGATAGTGACATCATGTCTGTACTTGATTGCAAACAGAACAGTAGCTGTTCTCTGTGAACGCTTGAGACATTTGCTTTCTCACTCTTCTCCCTTTTTTTGCACCTTAATGAACTAAGGACAGATTTGAAACAGCTTAGACCGTCTCCTTTTAAGTAACAGAATTGTGTTTCTCTGTTAAAGAAGTGTAATGTGGTTTATTAAAGCTTAAAGCTTAAACTTTGCACCATACAATTTTATTGTACTGTTAAACATGCAAGGAAATTTAGGAGTATGTAGTCACAACAACCTGGCAAGCGTGTCACCGATACCATGCCAAATAGAGTGATGCTCAATTGGTGCCAGACTCCATGGCGAACATTTGCACAGACGGTGACTTTGTTACCTCTCACTAGAACAGATGGTGTGTCTCGTGCATGGTGTGTGGAAGGTTACTCCTCTCTAGATGCCTACTTGTGTCTTAAACTTCATTTGGACCACACAGATGCAGACACAAACACACACACTTGCACAGAGACAGAAGAGAGAGGGCACTATTGAATTAATTAATCAGTAAGTGATACAAAGGTAATAGTTCTCTAATGCCTCAGTGAAGACTGAAGGTATTTTTCCCCAACAACTTTATTTAGAATATACAGCATGCTTACGGAGTCTTTTCTCATACTTTAAACCCTCTTTTTCACCTCGGAGTTCAGCCATTATCACTCATGTAATCAAAGATTAGTAGAGCGAAAAGATCAAGTTACACTGGCAGTGACAGATTCATGAGTTCTTGCTTTCTCAGTACAGGCTATCTATCTGTGGGGTAGGTCTAAAGGGGTGATAAGGTTATCCGAGAACATCTATCACTGATTTCCTGACACTCCCGGTGGCCAAAAATAATCAGATGGCACCTGGATCAACAGCTCTGTGTTTTAAGTTCCACAACTCATCTCTCATGTGTAAGTATTCACACCAAAATAAGTGGGCCAGTCCAAGTTTTCTGCTTGTATATAGATGTCTCTCTTTGGTCTTTATCACAGATATCTCTATGAGATGTTTGTAGGAAGAGATGCTGCTGTTGAAAAAAGAGGTTAGTCATGATGTTTTATTTCACTGCTGGGATGCTGAATTGTAAAATACTTCCTACATTCCTTCCAGCTTCGTAGGTTTCAGGTGATTATAGTCTTCTACAGCTAATCACTGTGTACTAATAACAGTAAGATTTTGACTAACTTGTGTATTTGTGATGCTTTAGAATCAACAGATTCATTTGACATATCATTATTAATCCAGGATGATATGCTACAGTTTAGTAGTACATGGACCCTCTATTTTAACTGACTTCCTTTATGCTACCACATCTGGATGACGTGTTGTTCCACTGTTTTTCAGCTGCTGCTTGTGCTGTGCTAAAGGGTTTTCAGTCATGATGCAACAATGGTACTACTGCACTATGAAGCCCATTATTTCCAGTGGCTTCCACTACAAAACTTTGCCGCTTCACCGAGCAAAGCGCACATACACTGCGGTCAAAGTTCATTTATTTTGAACTATAATCTACCCATGCTGTGATAAACACCCGCGGACCGACAGAAACCAAGCATCCAGTCAGGCAAGGACAACAAAATCTGAGTGTGTCATTCTGAATTCCCTGAATTGACCCCAGTCTGTATTTGTATCTATCCTGAAAACTTGGTATACCGGTGTGTGTGTTTTAGTCTGGTAGGTGGTTTAAGGTAGACTACCAACAGCTTGTGTAACTGTGTAAGCAGTTAAGCGTTAACTGCTCCACCCAATCTCTCTATAGAGTATATAGTAGTTTCCCAAATTTAGTTAATAAGTTAATGAGGTACAAAAGTTTTCATACAGAAATTTTTTTATTTCAGTGAAATAGTCCCACAAGAAACTTTTAGATCTCCACCTTGTTGGAGTTGGTTAATATAATGATGACACTCTTCAAAAAAGAGGTGTTATTGTGGGATAATATCTATAATACCTATGCTCAGCCTGCACTTAATGCCTATCACAGTTAAACGATGTGTGCATCTTAAATTATAAACTAAAGTATCACCTATATCTTCCTGCTGATCATTCAAATCACAAGTTAGCACTTCTTTAAATGCTATTTTTAAAAGTCTGAGAACAGAATAGAAGAAAAAGTTCTTCACAAATGAGAAGAAAATCTACCAAACATTATATGTGATGCAATGCAATTACACACAATAGATCTTTAGTTTAAACAAAGAAGGAACTTACATGTCAGTCTGAGACGAGAGTGATCAAGCTTGTGTTGGAGTTTGTGAGTGTGCGTTAGTAGACACTTGGAATTTGTTTAGATTGAAAACAGATCATTAGTTTGGAACATCTGCATAGAGCAGTTGCTTTTGAATGCGTATTTAACCCCCACCAACACCCCGCAAACACACAGGGGTACGCAGGTAAACACACGCAAGATTTAACCTTTTAGTGCCTAAACCCGAACATCGATTTTTAATGCCTAAACCTGACCAAGTGTTAACAGAAAAGATAAAGTTAAAAACAACAAGTGTGCAAAAGAAAAAACAAAAACTCCCCACAATGCTTGTTTCATTGTGCCATCTGTCAGCCCTCCTACCTCATAATGTGGGCTTTAATGGGTTTTTGTTCTTCCTCGCGTTTCAAAATCTGCACAGAAATGGTATCCCTGTGTGTCAGAACATACGGGTTTCATTAAAATATGATGAAAAGGGATTCCTTAGCAACTACCAGAACATAACAAATCAAGAGTGAGACTATAGTTTAACAATGGATGTGTTCATCTGATCGTTGAATACCTGAGAAACAACTGTATGCTCCTCACACCAGCCCAGAAAAGTATTTGAGCTCACTAGGTTGTAAGGAACTGACCTTATCATTATTATTATTGTTTATTTACAATGACTGCATCACATAAGTTGCATATACAGTACATGACTAATGCTACATTAAAGCATTGGGCATTTCACTTTGTGGTGGCATGGTGGTGTAACGGTTAGCACTTTGGCCTCATAGTGAGCGGTTTAACCACCAAGTCAGTTGGCGTTTGTATGCTCACCTCGTGCTTGCGTGGGTTTCTGCTGGATATGCTCAATTCCCCATTGAATAAGTTGTAAAGTAGATTAACGTGTGGATGGATGGATTTCAGTTTGTGAGAATACAAATAAACTGGAATGAATTCTTGCAGACTTGTGCTGGCAGCTCATTGGTTAAAATTAAATGGTTTTTGTACTTGGTGGGGGACAGCCATCGAAACATACAGGATATGCATACAGTTACTAATCCTTTTAGGGGTTTTAGTAATTACATGAAAACATCAGTATAAAGTGGAGATCGTAATCAATATGCAGATTTAATACTTTAATGCTACTCTGACAGTAAAAGATGGAACTCTTTTCCACATGTCTGTGTTGTGACCTATGTTTTAACACTGACCTGACACCCATTCATTGACAGCCGTGTATATGGATCCCCTGGGAAAAACACAATTAGCCAAATTAGAAGGCAGCGTCTGGTGAGGGCAAAGGTCAAAATGGGAGCCAAAGCTGTTTTCCATAGTGGTTCTAAGCCAAACAGCTCAGCCAGCTCAATTACCTTTGCAGTTATTGCACAGTAACCTCACATATAAACATAGGTTGTTATTTTGTGTTTATTCGTCACTCGCTAAACACCTACATACATCAACACATACCAGAATGTTCACGTGCCCAAATTTCTCTTTTAAACTCACGGTTTATAATTGTCTTCATAGAACATTTTACATAATTTCCATAATGTATTCAGAAACCCTTTGAAGTCCTCACTGCTTTCATTCCCCCTCAAACAAGCTGAAGTAACAATTTACCTTGTGTCTTTACTTAACAGGCTGCAGAGTGAGTGGTTGAAGCCACGTATCTGTCTTCAAGCAGGAAAAAAATGAATTTACAATTTTTGATGAGCCCTGCATCTATGCAAGTAGTTATTCGTGAAATGATCTGTTTGGCTGTGCAGAGGGGGGTGCAACTTTAAAAATCCAGACAGCAGTTTGCAAGCTGTTTTTGTGGAGTTTTGCTGTTGTTATACTGCTGCTGCTTGATTTGTATTAACAAGGAATGCAGCAGCTGCTTGTGAGAGGATTTGTTGGGAAGCTGTGGCAACATATGCGATAATAATTTTTATTTTTTTTCACCATCTGTGGTGTATGTAAGGAGTATGACAGCTCCTACGTCAAGTAGTGATTCAATCTTTTGGCCCCAAGGTAACTCGATGTTATCCTTCAAGTCATGCAGTATTCAGCTCTGTATGACTTTCAGTACCTTGCATTCCTCATACTGGCCTGAGGTTTACATGAATATTGCATAGTACTATGCTCTATGGTGAATTCCATGTTGTGTGCCGTGTATCCCATTACTTAATGAATTATAGATAGGGGTTATGGAAGAGGGATACCTCACATTTAGTGTGATCTCCATTGCTGATTTTAGGGCAAACAAAGATATTTGCCAAAAACAACAGTCGCATATAAAGCGTCGTTTTAATTGTGTTTGGTTTTTTAAGTTGTTCTTTTTTTTAAACTTTTTTACTCCTTTTTTACTGCTTAAGTAAATCTTGTTCCATCTTTATTGTTTTTTGTTCAACCTTCAAATCTAGCACTATGTATGCAGTGTATACTGTTTACAATAATGGGCAAAGAAGAATCTATCTCAGGATTCTTTAGACAGAGTAGGGCTATGTTGGTTGGTAGGCAATATCAGGTAGGCAAAGGTTCTTTGACTGCTACGAGAGAAGTTATGTCATGATTTTAGCTTAACTCTCTTCACAGCAGTGCTCTCATAAGCTGTCATTGTAAAACTGCTCACATAATGTGCAGCAAGCATTATAAATAATAAGGCAATCTGCTGTAGGTGTCATCCCCTCCTGCTTTAATAAATAACTGTTGCAACTATGAGTCCCCAGATCTCATAGTGCTTGCACTTCATAGTTATACTGGAAATCACTGCAATATAACATGCTTTACACGTTTCATTTTTTGCAAAGATGAGAAATTAAGAACTGTTGAGCTCTTCTTTGTCTTCCAGTATCCCTTAAGACATTTATCTCTGGTGGTTCATCACATCAGCATGATATACTGCAAAGAATAAACAGCTGTTTATTCGGGCATTTTTGCAATTTATGCATACAGACAAAGATCAGAAAGTTATGAATGTTTCTTTACTGAAAGAGCAGAAAGATTAACTGATGTGCCTCGTCAAAAACATACGTCAAAGCTGTTAATCTGTAACCGTTCAAACAGGCCAACTATGCCTTTTCAACAGTTGCAAGCTGTTACCAGTTGATAGTTTTCACCGACTCTTTTTTCATATAGTTTGGATTTTTTTTTACCAACTTGGTGCTTCAGACCAAGTTCCTCCTTTCATTATCAGAAAGCCTGTTTAAAAAGTTGTATAACTGCAGCTGACATTTGCCGCTGTTGACGTCACCTTTGTCATCCGAGGCAGACATACCAATGAATGAACAGCTCAAACCTCAGAGTACTTTTGTATTACAAAGTTCACTCACCTTCAGTTCCTTATCTAGGCTATATAGGCTCACTAAAACTATTCTTTTTTTCCTTCTCTTCTGACCTTTTCATCAGAAATTGCACAGTGTGTAAACAAAGCAAAATTCTGGTGGCTTTCAAGTTTATTTCTGTACAAGAAGCAACAGACAGTTTGCAGTGTTGTGGGGTTTCGTCATCTACTTGGAGAACTCCAGTCTAATACAGCCTAACTGATACAGAATACTTGTTGAGCTGAAACTTGTTTTGAGTACGCCGTGGACTCTTCTGAGCAGAACATCCCTCACTACAGTAAAGACACTCGACAGGTCAGTTCATGTTTCCTAGTTGTGTAAGGTTGAGGTCCATGGGGACATCAACTGTGATTATATAAATAAAATTGAATTAAACTGAACTGAACTCAATTGAATTAAAGGTACATTTAAAAATAGCAGCTATGCTTGAAGTACAAGAACGGCTAAAGTTAGATCAGGTATGATTTTTATTTTTATATTTTTTTAATAAGAAGAGTCACAGAAGTTTTTTACATTTGCGATTATTACATTTCACACATATTTGCTTATCTGTCAAATGGAAGAAAAAATAGCCTGAATGAAACAGATTGAATTCAATATTGAAACAACAGTTGCCTCAAGGTGTTTGATATTCTAAGGTTAAGACCCTACAATAACATAAAGGAAACAGAGAAAACCCCTGCAATCATATGACCTCCTATGAGCAAGCATTTAGGCGACGATGGAAAGAAAAAACTCCCTTTAAACGGGAAGAAACCTGCAGCAGAACCAGGCTCAGGGAGGGGATTATTTTTTTCTGGGAATCTTTTATTTTTTATGCTTTTATTCATGCTTTCATTCAATAGTTAGGTTTAAGCTCTGAAAACATCTTGGTAAGGTATGGACTGAAAAATGATTAGGTACAGCAAAACGTTGTTTCACTTAAAACACACTCATGTTGAAAAATGAAGGGCTGAGAGGGCCTGATCCTTCTCATCAGTGCATTAACCAGTGCATCAAGACACAGACACCAAAAGACACCTTGTGCATAAATGAGTGACGCCAGCTATTTTGACAGAACTGCACTAATGGATGCCCTGGGAGTGAGAATGGGCTTGAATGACAGCTAATCTATAGTGTATGCAACCAAATATGATCCTGGTCTTAGAGAGCTCTTTCAGTGTTGGCCTGATGACACCAAAAGCTTCCACAGAGAAAACAACCGACCAATATCTGAGGTTTGAGTAAGTCAGGTTCCAGCTGTTACTCTATAAGCAGGTTCTAACCATTTACCATCACCCATTTGCATGCTCTTAAATCGATTCCCATGAAGGTATAGTAATTATGATCTGGCATTTATTTATTTTAAACACTTCAAATTTCATGAAGATTTTAGATGTGCAACTTTTAATGAGTCAGTGGTTACACTTGGTAAAAGCATGTCTTAAACCCTGGCTGTATGACTTAAAGGACTCGCACATAGCAGCCAAGGTGAGTGAGTTAGGTGGGAAAACACTTTGTGTCCATGATTATCTGCAACTTTAGAAAAATCGGTAAGTAAAAGCTAAGAACTTGTAAAAATTCATTCATTCATTTCTTTTCACCTTCACAGAGTGAAGCACAGAGATGCTTGTTACAAGTGCTGAAAAGTAGCCGTACAATCAAAGCTGATTGAGATAATTATGCAATAACCATTAGCTGAAGTAATAACTGGTCTCATTATGCTGTTGAGAACTGAAAGAAGGCTGGTGACTGCAATGGGTCAAACCAAATGAGGAAATTACTACTAATTTACTTTTTATATATAAAACCCAGCAAAGTTTAAAATGAAAGGGGAAAAAATCCATACCACACTTTTTTCCACTTGAAAAAATTAATAACTTCCTTTTTCCACAGTGTTAGTCATTAACTTGTGTGATGAATAAAAAGGCTTAACTAAATCTGAATCATTTGCTTTATTAAATTTCATGTTCAATTTCTCCAAGCCTCGTTAGTTACATACTCTTAACTCCTGAGTGAGTATGAGTACAGGCAAAGCCCTTTAAGTTTTTATTTTCCTGTGCAGCTTGTAAGCCCCTGAGGAGTTTCTCATCTTAAATTCATAGTGATGTTACAGATATATCACCAAGGGAAATCAATGCAAAGTCCCAGTTAATCACAGAAAACCCCAGCGTTTTGTTTGATCTGAGTCTGGATCTGTTTCCTAACTCTGTGCTATACGAGTATGAGTTACCCCACACACACTGAGGGTAATATGAGTAATCCACTGTCCTACTATCTAAAGAAATACATGCCCTGTTCATGATAAAACATAGTGATTGAAACCATATGCGTTAAGGCATTTCTTATGATACAACCATTCTCCAATACACTGCACAAATGCAGAGTTATTCACGTCCATAGGAAATGTGCCCTTGTGTCCTCGGGGGAGCCAGAGTGAATGGGAAGATTCAGGATCCACTGGGCTGGAGAAGGACTACATCCCACAGGGTCCCATGGGGAGAAAGACACAGATGCAGCATTGATCCTGCTGAAAAACACTGAATGGCTGGAAGCTTGAGTAAGTGTCAGGTTTCCCAAACGGAAACACCAAGCTAGGCTGGGAGGAAGATCAGAGCTATGTATGTAAAATTTGCAGATTAGCCTGGAGCATGTCAAATTAGCAGAACTAATGTGTGCTATTTGCCAATATTTTACATATTTTTTCTTTTTTTACCATGTGGTCCTGTGTCCTGAGTGTTTTGTGCAATAGCAATAATAACAAGTCTTTTTTTGAAAAATGTTGGGTAACATTTTGTTTTTCGATTTTTCACTATTATTTAACAGAACAAAAACAAGTAGATCCATTTTAGCTGTTAGAATCTGATATTTTATACATAATTTAATTTCAGTGTAAATAAATAACTATTAATTAACTGCTTGTTGATATCAATCAGTTAATTGATTAATTGTCTCAGCACTAAAGACGATTGAGATCTTATATTTAATTCTACTTGGGCTCTAAAAGTAATCACCATTATGTATCCTGGCATTTTTCGCCAAGATAATCACACCATAAATTGTTTTTATATCAGCACTTACCTTGAGCCATCGCTATAAAGGACAAAAGCCACCAGGAGGCAGATACTGCAAATTGCTGTGGACAAAATGAGGAACCTTCACAGTGGTCATCCAGTGGTCATCCAGGAAACAGTAACCACACATGAGAGGACCCTCTATGGACAAGACAGGATGCTGCACTGTAGAGGAAACAAAACAATCTCACCCCTGCTGCTCTTTGATTTGCGCAGCGTGAAATCACAGCCCTGTTTGTATGAACAGGAGCCGTGGCCACCCATCAGGTAGTCACTGTGGAGAGAGGTCCAAGAGGCCCTCATGAATTAAGGGAACATTCATAACGTCTCCAGGGAGGTCTTCTGATTGCCTGCAGCACTACTAATTGATTTAGTACAAGGTCGCAGCCTGAGTGACGGAGGGCAAAGGGAGGAATTTCCTGTTTCTGCATCTATAATTCAGTGGCTTCCTGTGTATGTCAGAGAGAGTGCTATTGTATGAAAACACATTTAGTAATTCACATATGCCTGATATATATCTATAGATAGAGACACAGTATCCACCTTTAACTGAATTAGAAGTATATATATCAGCATTTCTGATGCTGTAAATCTGAGATTACCTGCAGCCCTGTCACCTTCACCTTTGTCAACATCGGCCACCATGTACCAAATATTTTATTATTAGATACTATCCAAAAGCTGCCCCAGAGGCAGTTTTTGTTCGTCCTGCAATACCTTTTGAATTTTTTCACAGTGTGTTTAGTGGCGACTTCTGTAGAGTACACAAATGTGATCTGTTGAGTTACATGCAGGTGACATACGTTCAAAGTGACATGAAAGAAACACAGAGAATGTAACATCACATTTGCAGGCGGATGATGAAATAAACCTTACATATAGGAAAATTACAAGAATTTAAATTTATATATATATATATAACTGAATTTACCATGTATTAACAATAACCACTAGTGGTGTATTCTTCTGCAGCGATCATGTGCATCATTGCAGAGCAGATGGATTGCTAACATGGCCTGTTGTCAATAATCACTTTCGAAGTTTAAATGCATTAACCCTGCTCATCAACAATAGTGGGTGATGTTTTGTTTGTGGGAGCTGGTCTGTTAACTGAAGTTGTGTTGCATGGTGTGCAAGCTGTCCAAGTCAGCAGTCTGCCAACACTCCCCACTGCGCTGTCTCTTTGAAGGTCTGGTGGATTTCCCTCTGGTGTCTCAAGACTCTTCTACTAGCCACACAAACAGAGCGCCAGCTTCATGAGAGAGGCCTTTGTTTTTGTTCTTTTCCTCTACAATGCTTGAGCCGTCCTATTAGATTTGAACAAACACTGCAGTGTTTGAAAAACCTGTGATACAATTCCTTCAGTTAGAAGATGAAGATGGTCCATCATCTGAAACATGGAGCGGGGCTATTTTCATCCGAGGTATTTTAATGGCTAAGAAGTGTCTTCACAAATCCCACAAGCAATAAAGTTTCAACAGAAATTGCCTATATGAACCTAAAACCAATTTCAGGGTGCATATTAGTGTCCTTTTTCAAAAGACAGAAAGCAGCCCTTACTTTAACTTACTGAATATGTCAAACAATTAGAGTTTGAGAGCACCTCGGCTGGATCTACGATGGTCCTTAACTCCCCAGTGTCTGAAATAACACCAAGTCGTTTTTGTAACCTGTGGACTAGAGGAGAGAGAAAAAGAAAGGGTGCACTTTATTAGCTCTGAGCTAGACGTCCATGTCAACATGCAGACCTTTCACCAAGAAAAAAGGAAAGAGTGGATCCACACTGGATTTCAGAAAGCCTGAAGCAATCTGAGTTTCTCTTACTCAACCACACAGTGTGCCCCACTGGCACCACCCCCACATCCTCCCCTAAAAATTGATTCCCCATCACATTTAAGAGAAACATCTGTCACTTCAGGGGCCTTCATTCCATGTCACACTAAAGAGGTTTATGTTAACAAAATGCTAAATGCCTCCTGAGGAACCACAGCAGAATTACAGTGTAGGGCAGGGGTGCCCAATCCCGGTCCTCGAGAGCTACTATCCTGCAGCTTTTAGATGCATCCCTACTCCAACACAGCTGAATCAAATGGTTTGATCTCTTCAGCATGCCATCATGTTTGGCAAAGGCCTGATAACAAGCCATTCATTTGATTCAGGTGTGTGGGAACAAGGATGCATCTAAAAGCTGCAGGACGGTAGCTCTCGAGGACCGGGATTGGGCACCCCTGGTGTAGGGTGTGGGATTTGTTGGGTGGATCACGTACCACGGAGTTTCAGGCCTTAATCACATTTCCAGCTTGCGCTCGGATCCAACTTTCCATCCTGGTGGATTTTGCACCCCTAAGCTCAATCATGAAACTTTTTGGAATAGTCTGCTTTCAGTAAACACAGGCTTTCAGAAGCATTTCCATCTGGAGAATAAGACATTTACGGCATCTTAGTATAAACAGAAACACCTGATGCAGCAACTGATCTGTGCTTGACTTGTTTGTGCAAGATTGTGATGTGAACACTGAGTCATCTGTGAAATTCTGACTTGTGTGGGGACACCGGTGCACATGTTTTGAGCTTTGAACATGCTCTTAGTCGTTTTTCTTTTTTATCCGTTCATTTCATTAACAAACATTAGATGTAATGGAAAACTGCTGCTAGATAATATACTTATTGTTTGTTCCAGACGTGGCGTTGCTTAGTAATTAGATTATGTCCTGAGGTGATATTGATGCCTAAGAATAACTCCTCCAATAAAAGTCTCCCCCGTCTTGCACAAGGCTTATGATGTGAAATAAATTTGAAAGATTCTAGAATATTTAATTTCAAATCCACCTGGAAAACAAATCCAAAAGTGTCGTTTTGCATACAAAATGCAGTCTGTGTACCGTACGTTCTAAAATTACAAATGCAATTATTTGTGAATATAACACGTGTGTATGAAGAAAATAGTTGCTGGATTATTTCACCCTGAAATCATAATGACGGGGCTTTACAAGACCAAGCCTCTCATGGGCTCTTTTTATGTGTAATCAATGGAAATTGTGAGGACTTCAAATAAGGACCCCCACCCCTGACCCATATGCTGGTCAAAGCATGTCCCCGGGCTCAATGGTAATGAAGGAGGGAGGATGGGTGGGCTCACTTTCACTTTTTCAGGCCATTTCGTTTGGGAGAGAGTCACTAAATTTATAGCTAACGTACTATTTTCTTTAAGTTGAAACATGGAGATCAAGCACCTTAACAGACTCACTGTGACAGGGTTCTGCAGACATTTTCATCTGAGATGTATGGAACGACAAACTTCTTATAATATAAAGGCTGTAAGTACAGATGGTCAAAAAAATTTAGGCTTTTTGAAATGATAATTTCACCTATACTGTATACTGTGTGTCCATTACATATTTACATCAATGATTTTCACACAGATCTCAGCCAAAAAAAGCAGCTATATAACAATTTGATATTCTCGTGTATCTGCTTGTTGTGAATGCTGCTGTTTATCTCAATCATCTTTGGTAAAACTAAGTGAAACTGGCTGAATAACAGAAGTGTCTGATCTCATTCACGTCCAATTTTCTGTGAAAGTTTCATATTGTAATTGGTTCACAAATGTGACCTTTTTAATGATGAACAGTCCATCAACCAGCTGCCCACAGGATGTGAGCGAAGCCCTTGATATTGGAAAGTGTCTTATCTAGACAAGCCATCTTACTACCATGCTTATGGTTCTGACTTGCGAGAATAAGCTGCACATAATTGAATATTGTTGCTGCTTTTGCATCCCAGACTTTGAAATGCCACAGCCAAAAGAAAGTATTAGCCTCATCCAGCAACGATGTGTTGAATGTCCTACAAGAGATATGAAAATAAGATAAGATGAGATAAAGCTGAATAGCCAGTGTGTTTCAAATGCCTCATTTGCACTACATGAGTCAGACCATGTTTGGTCTCAGTGGGAATGTCTGGCTTGACCTTAGAGAAAGAATGCATCCAGGCATTCACAGCTGACCTCTTTCACATATAGCACAATGATCTTTTTTTTAATTGTCCAAGTCTTAATCTTGCAGGAACTATAAATATAAAATTCACATCCTATTAGCCTCAAACCCGAGCTGCGGAGAGTAAAAAGAACAAAACAACAATGGGTTGCTGTGCTTGGAAAATTGTCCCGAACAACAAATGCTGACACAAAATATTACATGAAGTCTTCGCACCACTTCATCAACTTATGCAGACCCCGCAAACAGGGCTGAAAGAGCAACGTTATCTCTTGGGTGGTTCTGTATGATGATATCTTTTTAAACTTGCCTTCTCCACCTTTTAATTGCTGGTTTGTTTGTTTGTTTGTTTGGTTGCTGTGACCTATTGACCTCTTGTATTAATTCCCTCCTATCTTTCTATTGGTGTCTTTTATTATGGTGGTACAGCTTTTATCTTGCTATTACCCATGTGCTGTAGTCATTCTTATTGGTAGCTTTTATCTATGAACATAACTCGTTATTTTTATTTATCCGTTATCAATGTTTGAACCTTTTATTGTTTTATGTAAAGCACTTTGGTATGCCCAAGGCTTTTAAATGTGCTCTATAAATAAAGATTGTTGTTGTTGTTGTTGTTGTTGTTAGGAACTGAACTGTAAATGGATGCATATTGTTTCCATGTATAATACAAGTTTTTGATCCAGAGTGGGAGGTCTGGGGTTTGATTGCCCCTGGAGCGCAGAGTCTTTTGATGTTTTTACTGATTTCATTTGATTCTTATCAATAAACGTCTAATTCCTCAACACAAACTTTTTTTGGAGCTATTTCTCAACCACAACTAGACGTCCATAAAACACCTCCAGGAAACAGTCATTCAACCTCAAAATATGTGCTGTAGTTTTCTGTTAGGAAGAAATACAAAAATCTGACAACCACATCAGCAACCCTATAAGACTGCAGTGGCAGACATGTACTACTGCTAGCGTCTGTACTTGACATCATCAAATTTGGGCACAGTAAACAGCACTAAAATTACCACACACCATATTAACAAATAAATAAAATGACTTAATACAGTTTCTTTGAAATGTCTGCTTAAGTTTGTGCTCTGGCCTGCTCTCTTGGGGTTGGCTTAGGCTTCTTCATCATGTGGTGGGGGCTCTGTCGGGTTTCGGGCGGTTCTCAGAGATCTGGGGTGGCTGGCCTCTAGCAGGGTCAGCTGCCCGCTGCCTCTGGTCTCCTGACACCCCTTCCCTTGGCTGTTAGAGCTCCGTCCGGGGCCTCCCTCTTCTCACGGCCAGGGTGGACACTTGGTTGTCATCGGGATACTTGGCCTCAGATCTTTAGCTCTCGGCTGCCGTGGATGGCCGGGGTCTCCTGGGTCTTTCGATGTCTGCCGCTGGCTCTTGGGGGGGATGGCATTATTGCAAACTCTCACCCTCATTTTTCAAGTACACTCTATGCTAAACGCTAACACAGAGAGAGAAACAAACACAGCAAAACTGTATATTTGTTGGTGTACCTTCCTCTGTTTAGCCCCCCCTTCTTTTCTCTTTTTTTTCTCCCCTGCTTTCTTCTCTTATCTTTCACCATTCTGACCTTTAACCCCTGTCTCCATCAGGATAACATCCACAGGACAATAATCTAAATAATAAAATTAAGTAAATAAATAAAACAAAAACAATAACAGGAGCCTACAGATAGTCTACGGTGCTCCTCTTGGGAAAGCAAAATATGTTTGGCACAACAAAGCATTCAGACCAAAAGTCTCCTTGCTCCTGCTGGACTGGACTGGTTAATAAAACAAAACTGTGCAGTGTTTAAATTGAAGGAATTTTCCCTGTTCAGTTTTTACGGTTGTTTTTCTGTAGATCTTAACCATGCAGTAAATTTTTAACCCGAACAGTGCGATTGGCCTTTTCACTCAAACAGTAAAAGATGAAATAGACAATATGGGACCTCATAATGCTGAATCCACTGCAGATCTTTTAAGTGTATTCACAAAGAACGCTTAAATCAATGAGTTTCAGAAACATTAGCCATGGCTGGTGGTTCACTTGTGTTACTGCAGTCGTACGACTGCCGGAACTTTAACCTCACAGCAAAGCTAGTTTTATACAAAAGAGAGTCTGCTGATAAAGTGGACTTGCTCTCCATTCTTCTGTCACAACACTGTCTTATTTCTACTATATGTCTTGCCGTACTGTAACATTTGTGATTCATAAAACCTCCGTTTGGATGATTCATAACTCAATTCTTCATGTTCCATTCCACAGGCTCAGGCTGCACAGCAAGATTTATACGATGCCGTGGAGGTCTTTAACGTTTCTCCCTGAAGATGAATGTGAGGTTACTGGGCTCCCCCACAATGTTTCAAAAGTTTCCCAGATGACTACATGGCAGAGGTACTGCTGACACTTTGTACTATTTTGACTTTAACCAAGGAAATGGTTTCAGCTGAACTCAACCACATAAATCTCAAACACTGATCAAATCCAACAGTTCACTCAGCAGCGATGTTTGTGTTGTTAAACTGTGTTTCTCTCGTGTTTATTTTAATGGAGGGCGAGCTAAAGTGCTATAACCTTACTTCAGGTCGGGTGATTTCACATGGAGCAGTCATTCATCAGCTAGGTTGTGGTGTAGCCCTCCAAGGCAGCAATGGTATCCATTGGGTTAACCAATCTGGACAGTGCTAATGTAGGCTGGAGATTGTTTCCATATGGGGTCCATTTCAAACAGAGTCACTTTGACGGGGTCTAAAAATCAGCTTCATTTCATAGTTTGACCACTTCAAGCAGGCGATGTGAAACAACTTTCGCACTACCAGTCATAAACAAAACAGTCGACCTTTAACCTTAGCGTATAAATCACGGACAGGTAGCCAAAACATTTCACAATGTTAAGGTTTTAACTACCTAACCCTTTACTTTCAAAGCTGAATAATACATTACTTAAGAAAAATAATGTAAAATTATGACAGCTGTGTTCCATAAATCAATATAAAAATATTGATTTAAGGAACACAAGTAGCAAAATAAGGCAGAGAAATTAAATTATAAAACTTAACCAGATTTTTTTACAGAAACATCCCAGACTGAGCCAAATAAGAATTAAGATACTTTGTATGAAATTAGGCAAAACTGCAGCTAATAGAATAGCAAATAACTCAGTCATAGTCATTTCAACACGTTACATCTAAATCACAGTAAGTGCCATTGGGGTATACCTTTATCTCCAAAACCAAAACCTGACAAAACCATTTGAGTTATTCTGTATTCTTTTGTCCAGATTTGTAATTTATGCACCTCTGTGTAAGACTGCAGCAGTACAAACCTGCATGGCCTCTCAGGCTGAGAGAAAAGAAACCTCTGCAGTACAAATGTGGAGCCATTTCAAGTAAGACTGAATGTTCCCTACACATAACATTAACAGTAAAATGTACCATCTTTTATCTCTTTAAATAAAGTCAAGTACTCTCCCTCTTGTATCTGCATAATATGGCAAAGGCAGGATAAAGAAATGTGCTGCTTTTATATCATTGTAGTCTTTAGTTTGAAGGGGCTTTTTGTACTTGTCAGAATAAGAGACTCATTCTCTGAATAGTAACAATTGCCTTTCATAAAGCTTTTCCCACTTCCTTTTTTCCTTTCCTCAAACACTTTTGTCACTTCCCACTCCTTCAGTCCTGAAATGAGCCTCTATCTGCCCAACTTCTGTCACAGCAGACTGTGACCTCTCTGCTTTCTTTACTTGAAACAGCCAGGCTCTGTGATGTGGAGGCCTACAACTACATGCCTGGCTGCGCGGGATTGACCGTTGCAGCGGGCTGCCACAGCAAAGACGACATTTCACAGCTACAAAGCTCCTGCAGCGTTTCTGGAATCGCTTCACAGGGTGACAGCTGATGGTGTGGGAGCTTCAACTGAAGGATGTGACCAGAGGTCCGACTTCATACGGTGCTAGGTCCCAGGTGTGCATCGTTTCACAGACATAATGCGTTCTATTATTTTCCATTTCTCTTACATGCATCCGTAGTGAATAAGCGCTTGATGTAAGTGCAGCAAAGAGCAGATACTGGAGTAAACACAGGCTGTTAATGGAGAAATGTCAACCATGTACAACCAACAGAGGAAAGAACAGAATATAGTCAACTTTAGAACTACACACTTCAAATAAATTCATTGTTATTTAGCATCTTAGATTCTTAGTGCCCATATTCATAGTGATGGAGTGACAGGCAGTCAGCAGTAGATTACCATAATTGACTGCTGGGGGTTTTGTGCTTGTTTTTACTACTAATTGAAGGATAATTTGAGAACATAATTTGCTACAACATTTGCTATATTTCTCTCATTGTCAAAAAATCCTTTAAAAAAAATCTCCAAGTGGCAGTAACAGCGATTGCCATTATTAGTCTTTGGAGCTGCTGTGGCTCACTGATGTGTTTTCAATAGTTTTTAGACAAGAATAGAGCTCTAACCACGGTGAAATAAGATAAATGTGGTGTTAGACACATAGCAGATACTTTGCAGAAGGATCAATTCATTGCTTTTGGACCTTTAATGGAATTTGTCGAGGATAAAAGGGCCCAAAATAAAAATTAAAAATAAAAAAAAGACAACTGCTGAAGACCTAACCTCTTTGAGAAAGACAATTTGACTAAGTTAATGCAAAAGGACTGAACAAATATTTTACAAGTACAATTTTCAGCAGCAAAGACAGGAGGCGTGTAAAACAAATAAATGACTCAACAGACATCCAATTTCAATGCTTTATGCCAGAGCAGTAAAAATGACAACTGCTAGGCTCCTGTTATATTTAAATTTTACATGCGACTTACAAAGCCATGTTCTCCTGTGCCACTGCGCTGATTGCTAACTGAGAAAATTGTCGTTCAATATTTCCAATCTTTGTTGAGCAGCTGAAAACACTGCGATTTGTGATTACAGTCATTGTTGTAATATTGATTCACGTACAGCAGCAGCAGCGATTTCACTCATATGGAACCGTGGTCTGAAATACAGTTCTCAACAAAGGGCAAACAGTTACTGACAAAGCAATTTTCCACTCAAGGTCTCCATAATGCATTAAGTAAGGTTTAACTCAACCCAATAGATCAAGAGGTGGAAACCAAACTATATATTCACCGGCTGGATGTCTCCCATATGACAAGGCTGTAATTAGGCCTATAAATAAAAAGCCTGAACAACACTGTATGCATAGTCATGTAAGAAACATATATTAGGTAAAACAGAAGCACCTATGAACCAACTGACTTTTGCTGAACTGCTTTGTTTTCTTTAAGAGTCTTTAGAAACAAATGTTACATTAAGTGAACTTACATGTCAAACACATTGCAAACGCCAATTTTAACAGTTTTTCTTTGGCTCTTTACTCCCAACACAACGGATTACAGACAAAATACCTACACTATAGGATATAGACCTGACCTTGTGCTAAAGCTGCTCTTATCCTCTTACTGTATACATCGGTGGTGAATGAAACTTCTATTGTGACAGCGGTGCTGACAACAACAGATAATGAATGTTTGCCAGAACTCCAGTTCAATTCTCCAGCTTCCTGGAAATCTGCTGGAGGAAAATAAGCCATTCTTCCAAACGGCATCCCATCATTTGGTGTTTTGATGATGGTTTTACAAGTGCTCTCTAACTCTCCAGTGTGTGTGTGTGTGTGTGTGTGTGTGTAGACCTGCTGATTGTGAGGGCAGCAATATGTGCCTCTTGCATCCTGAGGATGGTAGATTTTCACCTTGGAATAGATCACCTACTTCAGGATTGCAATCCAAGGACAAAGGTGACCACCCAGAAAAACTTTGTATTGATTTGGAGTGATGCCAGAAAACTAAAAGGTTTCAATCTTTACTCGTTTTTCTTCAAGTAGAACGAATATTTGGGATTGGGTATAGTTATCCTTGGAGAGTAGTAGTATTTTTACAAGTTGTCCATATAAAATAGCTTGAGAGAGTTCCCTCGCTGGCTTCTCTCTCTGCCTCCCTGTGGACAACCAGAAATCCAGGAAATATTCATGTTACACTACTGCTGCTTGCACAATTAGCCAAGCATTATTCACTCAACACTTAATAAAAAGCCATCACCGTGCAGTTCAAATAATTTTAAAAGGAGCTCCAAAACATCAATTTGACAGTTTTAAGTCCCCATGTGTTTGAATGGCACGCACTTTCTTTGTTCCACTGTAAACCACCAGTGTGCTGAAGTGAAAAAAAGAACAAACATCAGTCTTACACACACACAGGCGTACATCACACAATTTCTGTGACTGATCTCTAAAATAAGCGCTGTGTGCCAACAGGCCATTTTCGACACACATTGAGACACCAGTGAAATGCAGATCAGTCTGGACTGGTCGTTAAATCTTCCGGGCTTCATGGGTGCTGAGCGTGGTGGCAGGAATGGGAGGCGGCTGAGAACAATATGGTCAAGTCTTTCATCAGACATCTGTCATCTCATCTTCCATCTCATCTCCCTCTGTTTCACCTTCTGCCACACCTTCTTCTTCCTCTTCCTCCTCGGATGTCACATCCAATTCATCCATCTGGGAAACGCACTTTGGACACGAGCAGACAAACAGGTAGTTCTCCCTGTGAAGAAAGTGTCCCACTGGTCACATTGTTTGCACCTCTGATAACAGCTCTTTTTAATTAGAACCATTCTGCACTTTGCTGTTAAGAAAATCTTGGCTTTTTAAGTGGCTTCTGTGCACAAAAGCAACCGACTGTTCAACACTGTAATTAATACTTCCGGACCACAACACCATCCTGTAATGAAACGACACCTTCTCGAGACTGAGAATTAACACAGGATGCTCTAACACCATCATGCATCTCAGAAACTTGCAAAGAAAAAAAAAGCTGTTGGATCATGCTAATCAATGAGCAGAGTGAGCACAGGAGTAACCATCAGACCCACTAGCCTATCTGCTTCGAGACATCCTATTATTGCCTGGAAGGCTTTTTATTGATCCTGATGGAATTCATAAGAGTATGACCCCGTTCAAGTGAAGTATCCCAGGGATTACAGATGTTTACCTCAGAATCTTATGTCTGCTATGTCGGCTTCGGTCCCGCTGACAGCAGTCCAAATAACTGATGCAAATCTCCTGAAGATGGAAAAGACACACACACATACACGCTCCTGAACTGGCTGAAGAATCCCAACATCAATATAATATTACTGTACCATAACAGTTACAAACTACTCGTATTGCAATTTTTCCAGATTTTGCACAAAACATTTTCCCAAAATGCCGTCGCTTCATCATGCAGGAGGTCGCTCTGCCCTGCTCTCTCGCTCTCCTGGTACAAAACGCTTCAGTCTTCGCCAGCATTCAAAGGAGATCTTTGCTGTGAAAGTAGCACGGCCGCTGTGACATTACTGTGCCGCGCGGATGCAAGGCTTCTCAATCTTTCTGACAGCTTGACTAACCCGCTCCAGTCCTTAAAGTCTCAGCCTTCTAATGCCCCCTGACAAGGGGGCACACAAATGTTCTGTGCAGTCTATTTCAGGCCAGAATTTATCACTCAAAACCCAGACGTGTCAGCTCACCTCTCCCTGGTTGATGTCACAGAGGGCACTGAGGTGAAGGAGGAAATTGTTGTCGGGGAACGACACCTCTGCGTTGGGTATGCAGCTGTGGTTACCTGCAGAGGTCAAAGAAGCATATGGTTGTGTGTGTGTGTGTGTCAGGGGAGGTTATCATACGGCCTTTTAGCCCAGACCAACAGCATCTTTAATCTGAAGTAACAGTTTTCATAAGAGAGACATCATCAGCACTTACATGAGCTTTGAAGCAGAAAGAGTCCAGACCCCTCGCAGTTTAGAAAGTCTCCGGTTTCTGCACAGAACAGACAAATTATGCATATTTCTGACCTTTGCTTGGATACGCACGGGTTTATGTAACAACCACAGCATTGGTCAACACACATATACAAACTAACTCAGACAATTCAGCCGTCGCAAATCTGCTCAGTTGAGACAAAAAGAATTTATTGTAGAAAATACTGCAATACTGAGATAAAACTGACCTTTTTCAATGTCCTTGTACAGCTGGTCAATAAAAGAGTCCAAATGCTCCCTCTGCTGGGCAGGAAGCTCAAGTGCATCGCAGGCATGAACCCACTGGCTCAGAGAGCTACGTTTGGATAACAGAACATAAAGACAGTGGAGTGTTAGAACCATATTGAGCCCCAGTGTTAAGCTGGTTAAAGGTTGCAGTGATATTTACCTGGTGCCAATGCCTTGTCCGTTGGTCCCCACCAAAGCAAACAGAGAACGGAAACCCTCAGGGACAAACCACTGCAATACAGTCACACCGTTAATCATCCACGCAGGGAGCTGGCAAATTAGTAACTCTTTTGGTAATTAATACATTTTTTTCCTCTTTGATTATACAAATCAAAGAAACTGTAAGAAAATAGAGCAGTCAGATTTTCACTTCAAGCCCAAGGTAACTAATACAAACAATTATAATGAGGAGAAGAAGAAACCCCTCACATTTGACAAGCTGCGATCAAAGAACAGAATTCCCAGAAAAAGTCTGAGCGTCCGTTGGAATAAACCAGATTTTGATTACTCAGAAATTATGACGTAATCATAATTTAAGTCTTTTTCTTTAAACTAAGCAAACTGACTCATATCATACAAGTAGGGTGAAGGACATGGTTTTATTTACTTGTTTTTGATAAAGTTCAACCATCAACTTGCTAAACCAAGTAGTACGTTCTTTTCTTCCAGCCTAACTCTGTTGCTATGGCATTATTTACCTGTACAGGGAAGGGTTTGCTCCATATGACCAATAGTGAACATGGAGCTTCACAGTTCTTACAAAGGCCGCAAACAAAGACGGTATAAAGACATGAAGGTAGCTTCAAGGTGCAAAAGTTAAGCCAAACCCAGGAAGCGCCTTGAACCTGCATTCTATCTCAAAGCTAACAGATGGCGACAGCTGTGGTTGCAAAAAAAGGACTTCTGATCCTGTAGAAGTGAAAAACAGCATTCTGTTTCTACCTCTGCAAACACGTTGGGCTTTATCATTTCAGGTCATATTCAATAAAAGAGTTGATTCTATTCTGTAAATCATCAGGAGGATTATCCATGCTATGGTCATTGAAGATTTGTGACAAATAAGCTGGTTGAAAGGAACAAATCTGCTCTGGCTAAAGCCAAGAAGGAAAGCTGCAAAAAGGTCAATCGTGAGGAAACGTATCAAAACTATTTTATGCATTTCATTATGAAGTCTAAACAGAAAACGAGCCGTTTCATGCTGAAACTGTTGTCATGTTCTTTTGAGACATTTTGAACCCAAAAACACAGGCAGGTATTTATAGTTCATTACTTTCTCTTTTTGTCGTTTCCACAAATTAATGTACTATTATTATTTAATGTTGGACCACTGTTGTGTCTCAGTGTTGCAGGAAAACTTGTAAGCGAATGGGATTGTCTCGCCAAGTATGAAGGCGGGCAGTACTGCACACTGGCATCGTATTATGGTGAAAGTGTTTGTGCCACATCAGACTACAAGGATATAAATAGTATTTTCTTGTCCTATAGCTTAAATAAAATATCCATATATCTTAAGCAGCTGAAGTATTGTCCAGCATCATCATCTGGACCAATACTGGGCTCTGGGAGCATGTGAGGGCATTTTTCTCAATTTTCCTGTGATTGCCAAGTGAGATAATAATGATTACAGTCACTGGGCACTAGGTTTTCATGTGTTCAAAAAAATAATTAAATAAATAAATAAATAACCTGTAAAAATGATTTAATAGGTCGAACAATATTAAGGAGGCAAAGGCGGCCAAATAAATCAGAGCTGTCAGCTCTAATTCCACCAGTGAGCAGCTTTAATTAGCTGTCTCGAGCAACAACCGCTTTCTGTGATATTTTTGGCAGCATTCTCTAAAAAAATGAATGAACGCTGGATTGAAAACAAGAGGAAACAACGTGTGCTGTGGCTTCACAGAACATACTTACCCGGCCGAGACGGTCGTCATAAAGTGCTTCTGTAAAAAGGCTGTGCAGCAAGGCCAACTGCCCCTACAAAAATACGTTGAAATAACTTCATGTAATATTTTACATAACAGAAAATACACATCACTTGTATGTTTGACGCCTGGCGTGTGTTGCTTACTCGAGCTGTGAAGAGCTAAGATCACCATAACAGCATGACACTGTGTTTGAATTTGAACTTTTGACTTTTTGTACCTCAATGAATTCACACGTCAGGCAGAAATAAGAAGAAGGTAACTCACTCTGAACTGTTCTCCTAGGAGCTTATGGGCGATCTCCTCTTCCTCGTTGGCTGTCCGGCTGCAGAAGTGAGTAAACAGCTTCTGCAAGTGTGCTTTATCTTTGGCCTGGAAAACATAAATAATGTTTTGTGACTTACTGAATATCTCCCACACACCTACTTGTGTTTTGCATGGTTTGTTTTTGGGGGTGTTTTTTGAAAGGGTTAAACGATAGTACTCATTCAAACCTGCACGAGTAATCTTAACATCCTATAACAGAAGTCAACACTTTTTAGAGTTTTCAGAAACTAATAACCAGGACTTTTAAAATGAATACATACATCACACTGTGATTTGTTTTCTGTCAGTCTGGTGAAAAGAGGAAAGTCTGCAAACATTAGTCTAGTGACCCTGTGACCTTTCAAAAGTTAACATGTAGCTTTTCTTGTTTACAGCACCTGAATCGCAGCAAAGTTCATTTCAAGCCAGCAATAATTTCATATAGTTTCATTTAAAAGTGAAACATTAGCAACACAGAGTTTTTTTAAAAAAAAAAGGAAAATCTAATCAGGTGCAGCATATCATGTTCCTTTACAGAGAAGCGTTTGTATTACATCTCTAATACTGAGCATAAGTACAAACACTTGAATATTTTCAAAGCTGTAAATCAAAAGTCTCACCTGTTTTACCATAGCTACCATTTTGGCCATAAGCATGATGCTGGAGGTCTCAGGGGGATAATGCATACTCCTGAAAGAAAGCAGCAATAGGTTATTGGGGTGAATTAGAAAGTCAGCGCTCCCAGAAGATGAACGTTTTTAAAATGCTTCCTCACCTCCATGCATCTTTGAGCTTGTTGATGGGGTGATCAGGATCTTCTTCAGAAGGACCCAGACACAGAGCCTGATGGTACTGATCTGCCGCTGCCTGTCGACACTCGCTGCTGCAGTACATCACCTACAGAGGGAGCAGAGGCCGGGGGATTGACCCCAAACAAAAACATTCGAAATGTTAAACTAATGAGGAAACTGGGTTTATGGTTTATAATTTCTTGAATCTGCGGGGCTGAGTAAAGCACTATGGCTTCGTGTTTTTAAATCACTGCTTTTACCAAGTTCGCAGTGACTCCGGGGATAAATTCATCACCGAACTCTTTAATCCCCATTTATGAGTTTAAGTTTCCTTTGGAGAAATCAGGAAAGTTATGACTTTCTGGAGAATGAAATTTACTGGAGCCAGTTTTGAAGTTAATAAAGGACATAAAGCATTTCTGGAACATCATCATCATCCATTCTGAAAAGCAGATCTGATAAATCTGCATCCAGCACTCGGTTATACTGAGAAAGCAGTGAGCATTAAAAGTGAAGGTGTAGCGCTTCAAAAGCCCCAAAGCAGAACGGCATGAAATTATGTTTAGTTCACTTTAATATAGTCTAAGCGTTGCCTGCCTGTTTGCTTGTTGCAGGTACTGTACAGGCTCATTTGCCACTTTATTAGGTACGCCTTGCTAGTACTGGGATAGACTCCCTTTTGCCTCAAAACTGCCTGAACTCTTTGTGGTAAAGATTAAAAAGGTGCACTGTGGTCATACAGGGGGTTGGACATGGTCAGCAACAACACTCAGGGGCTCAAGGAATGCCATAACATACCACCAACACCATTACACCCTCACCAGCAGCCTAAATTGTTAAATGTAATACGGATGCATCCGTGCTTTCATGTCATTTATACCAAATTGTGACGCTACAATCTGTATGCCTCAACAGAAACCGAGACTCAGACTAATCTTCTGTTGTTCAAACTGTAACTTTAGTTTCCCGAGTGGTACCCGGTGTGGTCTTCTGCTGCCGAAGCCCATTTGCTTCCAGTCTCTGTAAAGCCTAGAGAAGGTTGTCTGGGCAAATTCCAGTAGATCAGCACTTTCTGAAATAGACCAACCCACCTGCCACCAAAAACCTTTCCACATTCAAAGTCATATAAAAGTGACGTTACTACAATCTGTCTTCTGTCCTCCAAGGTGACCACCCCCATACAGATTAATGACATGATCAGGATTAAGTGCTCGGGACTCCTCAGCTCTATCGCTTAAGAGATTCAAATCTGTGCTCCAACTACAACATTCAAAAACCCTCCATTTTTGTATTTTTGACTCATCCTTTGGTGAATTTTTAGTTTCTCGCATCCAAATAATAACCAAGCCCTTTCTCGAACAGGCATTGATCCTCTACTGCAAAAGAGGATTAAATGTATGCTCTTCTAGTAATGGGGGGGGGGGGGGGGGGCATGTATTTACATTTTCATGTGACCTTAGCTTGGCTTATTGACTGGGTGTTAGTAGTGGCCTCTAAAGATTGATTAGCAAGCAACCACCATTGATGTAGCTGAAGCTCTTCCTTAACCACTGCCAGGTTAAAATCAATGTTTTGTATCTTATATTGACCTCACCAGTTGCTGTGAGGGTTTTACTTTCACAAAAAATTGCAAGTTATACTTTTTGGTAGTGGACTGTACTAAAATAGATTTACCTGGCACTGAGGGCATGCTTGATGCTGTTCTGGGCGTACATGGCACAGCTCAGGATGAGGAAGGCTGAGTCCAGGGATGCCGCTAAGTCTTCTCGCATTCCCCTCTGCAGTCTCCAAAGCACGTAAGCAGTATTCACAGGCTGTAGGGGGCATGATGGTAGAGCCGGTGAACAGAGATGACATCACAGCAGGGCAGCATTGAGATGATAAGTTTCATTGTAGATCCACATGCAGTATACATGCAGATTATTTTGTCCAGTTAGTCCAAAACCTCAATAATCAATGAAAAGATGCAATTATAAGTCTTATAAGTGCTTCTCTATATGTGCATCAAACATCTCACCTTTATATTTATACAAAGTGTTCCACAGGAATTGGGCAGAGACGAGAGGCCGCTCAATGAAAATGGTTTCTCCCTTCTTTATGCTCCTTTTGGCAAAGAGACCCTTGCCCTGTAACATGAATAACTAACTGTTACTGCAGCCTTCAGTCACTACAGAAAAGTTATAGACTATGAACATTTTACAAGAAATTAAAATGTAAATCACAGTGGGACCTAAAATGATTCATTTCTTAATCACTATGTTTAAGAAAACTCATAACTTGCTGCAGCCCAAACATGTTTTTCCCCAGAAATTGTAAGTTGTTGTTTTCATTTTTTCATCCACCAATCACACATCAACCAATCAACATGAGTAAAAACTGTAAGGAGGAGGAATAACATACTGCTGCATTCAGTCCAGACAGACCACTTAAAAAACAAGCACCACCATTTAGAGTCCACTCAGTTTATTAATGCGACTATATTAACAATCCACTGGTATTTGCATTTATAACAGCTGATTAATGAAGAGTAACAAAGTAAAGAAGAGATGGCAGAAGTGCCCTTTCTAGCTTGTCCTACAGAAATTCATTCAATTTTGTGTGTCTGAGAGATATCTCTAGATAGATAGATAGATAGATAGATAGATAGATAGATAGATAGATAGATAGATAGATATCTGGCTGTTACAGTAGGTGAGCTGGACAGGGCGTAGAAGGTCATCAAATGAAAAGCGGACCAGAAACTGCTTCTTTGTGCAAGGAGGGACAGGAGGAGCGATGGAAGAGGCCTACAAAATGACCCCCAAGGGCTATTCTGTGCATGTTACTGACTAAAGTGCCATAAAAAGACTCCATGAGAGCCCAACATGGTTTAGCGGGACCTGTGCTCACAGGCTGTCATCCTCCAGAGAACACCAGAGAAGGCAGGTCCACCAGGGGCTCCATTCTCATTCACAGATGATGTGACCTGAAAGCTGTGGAAAACGTCATGATGCCTGCAACATCACGTGTCAAGAGAACTGATTACATTTGTCTATTTAAGAATTTCCTTAAAAGAAGAAGAAGAGGAGAAAAAAAAAACACACACACACGCACAGAAAGACCAAGTTAAAGACGTGAACTTGTTAGCACTCTATCACAGTTATTATTATTAGTGGACATGAATAGTAGGGGTAATTTTCAGCTAGTAGTTCTTATACTGTGATATTAGCGAGCTAAGCTTTGGTCTCTGGAAGCTGCTGTCCTAAATTTTCCTGAAGGCAACATAGAAATCAAACCCTTCATGGAGGATTTAGACAATCATTCAATCTCCACTGTGTGTCATACATCAGCCAGTCGTGCCTGGCTGTGATCCGCACTGACAGCCGACATGCGACTACAGCACCGCCGCTTTAAATCTGTGTTCAGCCGCAGATTTCTTCTAAATCCATTTAATATGAAAATCACGGACAACTCTGACCTTGACATTGTCGATAAATCTGACTTCCACACAGCTGGACACTTTGCCGGGGTCCACGCAGAAGGAAAACATGTCATCCACGGGAGCAGCCATGTTTCAGACGACCTTTCAACTCTGACGTTGACGTTTTATTTGTGAGACAGGCGGCAGCGACCTCTGGTGGTGAACAGAAAGTTGCATAAATGTTGAGAAGGGTCTGCGATTGGGTAGCTGTTGTAAGACATTCCGCGCATGCTCAGATCATGCGCTTTGAAATTAACGGGAGTTTTTGTTCGTTTGTTTATTAAATAATCTGAAAACAGTCGAAATTAAGCAGATACAATACGCAGTCTTGACACAGACGGACGTTTTTAACGGTGTTTGGGACTGATGATATCTGGCCATGAAGTTAGCTTAGATGCGCAGACTGATTCGGACAAAAACCTTTTTGTCTTCTTGATTTATGGAGGGGACTTTGGATGCCACTAAAAGCAAAAAAAAATTAAAGTGTCGACTTTTTAGAAGCGAAAAAAAGCGAGTGTGTCCAATTAGTGATCAGGAGGGGGAGGGGAGAAGTGTCCCCGGGACAAGTCCACAGTAAATATAATAAAAGCATGCAATACTGCAAAGATAAATCACTCAACATGGGAACACAGCAAAACATGCAACTTCAAATAAATACTTTTTTTTTTTTTAAATCCACCCTTCCCCCGGATGACATAAGGACAAATTAGTCAAGTGAATAGAATAGAATAGAATAGAATAGAATAGAATAATCCTTTAATTTTCCCACAAGGGGAAATTTGGTTGTATCAGCAGCAAAAAAAAAAAAAAACACACATATACAAACAGAGCAGGACACAGAACAGAAACACAATTTTTACATATTTACATCATGGACAACAGTTACGAAAGCAGAGCACTGTACAGTTATTAAAATTAAATTACAGATACGTGGCAAACCCAGGTTGTAGTGTGCAAACAGAGCAGGATACTGAAAGATGTTTAAATAGTTGAGAATATTTAGAATAATTAGAAAAGTGCAGATTGTGTGATTGTATCTGTGCATTAAAAAGTAGATATGTAACTTTCAATAAGTTAGTGTGTATATAAACTGAAAAAAGTAATGTGCAAGTTAGAATAATAATAATAATAATAATAATAATACATTTTATTTAAATAGCATCCCAGAACAGAGCTGGCCTTCCTGATGAGTTTATCCAGCCTCTTCCTCTCAGCTGAAGATAAACTGCTGCTCCAACACACCACACTGTAAAAAATGACAGATGTCACCACAGAGTCATAGAAGGTCTTTAAAAGCGCTCCCTGGACTCCAAATGACCTCAGCCGCCTCAGCAGGTAGCGTCTGCTCTGACCCTTCCTGTAAAGAGCATCAGTGTTGTGGCTCCAGTCCAGTTTATTATTCAGGTGAACACCCAGGTACCTATAGGAGTCCACTATCTCAATGTCCACTCCCTGGATGTTCACCGGTGTCAGTGTGGTGGGTCAGCGTCTCCGGAAGTCCACCACCAGCTCCTTGGTTTTCCCGGCGTTGATCAGCAGGTGGTTCTGCTGACACCAGTCCACAAAGTCCAGAGTCCACTGTCTGCACTCTGAGTCGTCCTCACCTGTGATGAGGCGACTATGGCAGAGTCGTCAGAGAACTTCTGTAGGTGGCAGCGTGGGCAGTTGATGGAGACGTCTGCGGTGTAGAGGGTGAAGAGGAACGGTGCCAGCACAGTGTGGGGCCCCCGTACTGCAGACCAGCGTGTCAGAGACACAGCCCTGTGTCCTCACATACTGTGGGCGGCCTGTGAGGTAGTCCAGTATCCACTGGGACATGTGTTGGTCCACTCCTGATAGCTCCAGCTTGTCCCTCAGAAGTCGTAGCTGGATGGTGTTGAAAGCACTGGAGAAATCAAAGAACGTGATCCTCACAGTGCTTCCAGGCTTCTCCAGGTGAGTCAGAGCTTGGTGCAGGAGGTAGATGATGGCGTCCTCCACCCCGATGCCAGGCTGGTAGGCAAACTGTAGCGGATCCAATGAAGACCTCACCAGGGGGCGCAGATGGTTTAGAACCAACCTCTCGAGGGTCTTCATCAGATGTGATGTCAGGGCTACTGGACTGTAGCTGCTTGCGTCCTTAGGATGGGAGGTCTTTGGTACTGGTACCACGCAGGAGGTCTTCCACAGCTGTAGTACTTTCCCCAGTGACAGGCTTGTTCCTCACTTACCACGTTTTGGACTGAGAAGACAGATGGTTTGAAAGAGGAGTGAAAGAAACCATCTATGTCCACTACAAAAGGCCATGTTGAACAGAGGGGATGGCTTGCAGCACCGTCTGCCACCTACAATGCAGTCTTAGGATCCCTTCCCAGGAACCTTAACACCCACTCGCCTCTTGCTTCAGGTGACCCCAATAGATTACATGATAGAGTGAGGCAAGATCTCATAGTGGGTTAACCTGAACGACCCTCGTTGACGCGGGAAAGCGCCCGTCGTTGGGTAATTCTGGTCGGTTGGCCCTCCTGGGAAGGTCCACCACTATGCCAACTTTTCTTTATGTATAGATAATGACTCTCACCGTGGTTTGCTGGAGTCCCAAAGCTTTAGAAATGGCTGTGTAACCCTTTCCAGACGGACAGATGCAAATTAATGTGTTTCTCATCCGTTCTTGAGTTTCTTTAGATTGTGGCATTTTAGCCTACTTCACTTAGTCAGACAGGTTCTATTTAAGTGATTTCTTGCTTCAACAGGCAGTAATCAGGCTGGGGCACAGCTAGTGAAACTGAACTCAGGTTTCCAAAAAGTTATGGTTAATCAGAGTTCATTCATATTATAACAGCCAATTACTTTTTCACCAGGGAAACCAACATAATACAGAAGCCTTACTGTAAAGGGTGGAAAAGCATCCTGTAGCAACATGAAGTAAAGAGTGCAGACACTTTACATACAGTAAGAGTATTTATTACAGGCTATATAGTAAAATAATATCAGGTTTACATTGTTTGACTGGCAAACATTTGCAATAGTATCAGTGGAAGTTTTACACAAAGAATTAAAAACAGTCAGTTGTGTAGTATATGTTATGGTTCTATTTCAAATTGTGTACAAAAGAAGCAATTCTTTAATAATAAAACAGTAACTTGACAACAGTCAGTAATGGAGCAAAATGACCTTCATACAAGAAAATGTAATGCCATGTTTTAGCAGTTCTTTCACATTGTGTGGGTTAAAATCACTGGCATGTATCAACTGCCAGTTTAAAACTTGTATAAACAATAAGACATCGAGAGTGCAGCTACTTAACAGGAGCTTCACGTTTTTACATTGTTTCATAGTGAAAGTTTCCCTCGTCCGAGTGAGTCTCACTGAACAACTTAGTTTGCATGCAGCTGACTCCTTTCCATCTCCATAATCAGATTATTATCAGCTGCAGTTCAGAAGATGTTTTCATCTCACTCACTACATGTCACAGCCACAATACAGTAGATTTATGTCTTTAATGAACCTGATGAAAAATACTTACTACTTGTAGTTTTATATTTTATATATATATAATTTTATATTTGCCTCTACCTCCACAGAGTCATCAGATGGATAGGAGCCAGTACAAGGAAAAATAAATACATTTTATATTAAGAGGCTCATAATGATCCTAATATATTGGTATCGGGTTTTGTCTTATCCAATATAAAAGACTTATTCTGCATGGCCATATTCCTTACTGTCAGTAAACAATAAAAATGTTTTAAATATATGTGGCTCAGCATGGGCACTGTGAGAACTGTGTTTCCCATATGAGGGCTGTAATTAGGAGGTTGCTGCAGCAAATCTCTTAAAAATCTAACTAAAATCTGATCACAGCGCAAGCAACTCAGGACATCACTTAATTTAAATTAAGGTTCCTTTTTTAGAAATAAATCTAATTCCTCCTTTCAGGCAGGGAAAACCTTTCATCTGCAACATTTCTTTAACTTTTTTAACTTTATTGGATTATGGTGCTGCTCTTTATGCATGCATGCACCACTAAAGAAGTTAGGTACCTGTGTGCTCTTCTTTATTAATGGCTGTGGAAATTGTGCACACTGGTCTTTGTACTGCTATTAAGTGGCTACAGCTTAATAGCAGTGCACAGAACAGTCTCTGGACATACACGTCGCTGTTTGTCCAACGATTTTTGGATTCATAAGCTTATACACGTTCATCTCTCCTTGGGCTGATTTCCTCTCATATAATCAATACTGCATTTGCTTTCAATATATTTTACAAATGTTTGTCCCAAGATTCAAAACAGAGTGAAGGAATATTTTTACTGTTTTGGTTCATTTGCAGCAGTTTCAAACCAAAAAGCTCAAACAAACTGGCTCTGCACGGCATACACAGTCCCCCAGTCACAGACGGACAAAGTTAGGGATGACGCAGTGAGAAGAACTGTACTCGGTCGGACCAACAAAGAATAGCATATCTGTAGGGAACACTTATTTATACAGCATTAAATAATGAACTGATGCTAAATCTGACTTTGCAGAGAATAAATCAGCATTTCTATACAAAGAGCTCTTAAAAAGGAGACGACAGAATAAAAAACCTCTCAGAAAACTATGATTTAATAACTGCTGGGATCTTGATAAATGCAGAAACCAGTTTAAAAAGCAGTCTTTCCTGTGATAAAAATGCAGCACACAGTTCCCAAACCTGTCGACAGGAGGAACCCTACAGCTGAGACTCCCTGACAGCTATTCACACTGCAGCCTCCTTTTCCTCCTGGCTCCCTTTGCTCTCCTCTCCCACTCCACCACCATCCATCATAAACCTTTGTTGTAGGTCACCACCTTGCAATCTGTTGCCATGGCAATCTCCGGCTCAAGGCAAGACACCTCGATCTGCCAACAAAAAAAAGAGAGTGAAAGAAAGCAAAACAAAGACCATGAAACCAAATGTAAGAATTGAGCTCTTCTCTCCTTCCTTTAGCCTTGAAAGTCATTTAGAGTTTTAATTAGACGCTGGAATAAAAGGATGTGGGTCGGGGCTCTGCATGTCAAGCTGTGTACATGTAATTTGAATTTTTGCACAGCTGCTCCCTGTGCCATCTGGCCTTGAAGGCAGCAGCCCGTCTAACAGTGTATGTACTGTACCTGAGACATCTGGGGGAACAGACTGATGGCCACGGGTAAGGAGAGGCCAAAGGTAACCAGGCACACAACGCTGTGGATGGGCAGCAACAGCCTGCGGTTGCTCTGCAGAAATCGCAGCCTACACAAGTCAAGGCAGAGATAAAAAAGAAACGTGAGCGTGCTGTGTGGATCGATCCCAGATGACTCCTGCAAAGCTATGAGTTATTTTTGGATCTGGAGAAAAACATCATGTGCAGATTTAGGGGAGCTATTTCTGCACGATTAGAGGGTGTGAGATTTATGTGTGTGTGAGAGAATATCATAAATCTGACTGCAGATTCTTCTTTAAAGGCACAAAATCTGCTTTACTTTTCTATTTCTTCTTATATTGTCTGTCCTTTACTCTTGTGACCTTTGACTGAATGAATAGTTTAGTAAACACTTCGGGGCACAACACATGTCAGCTTTGGTTCAGTACACACAAAGTAGTACTTGTAGTATTTGCTGTGCATTTTTAGAACAAATTCAAGCAGCCAATACTAAAAAAGAGCACAATTAAAGCAATGGTAAAGCAGTCCCAGTTTGCTGCACAATGACACAAAGCAAACTACTGTAATGGATTTATTGATTGCTGATTGTGTTAGAGTCTGACTTTGGATAACCATCAGGAGGCAAAAACATCAAAGCTGATAATACAAAGCCCTGCACCTGCCAGATTATTAAATTGTACTTTAATTAAAAGGCTAACTTAGGCTTCAACTGTTCTTTTGCCATGATTTGATTTAGTCACAGTCATACTTAAGTACTAGTGTTACTTCAGTTTTGACTAAATGGGTGGTCGCTGCATTTTCTTGTATTATAGGTTGAATAAAAAGCATCATTACCCACAACAGCATTCATAAACGTAATTATTCTATATGAGTACATTTGTTTCTTTTCATTTGCTTTTCTTTTTTGTTTGATTTGCTTTGTTGGAAAACTTACTGCATTATATTTTACATTCTGATCATTTTACATGTTTGAGGTTTGTGCTGTTACTGTTTTAACTGTGCCACATCGCTCTAGGAACTTTTGGCAGCAGCTTTATGTACTTTTCTAGACCAACTGGCCAACAACTAACAACAACTAACAGCAACAAAAGTAAGTCACTAGTTGCAACCCTAACAGGAAAAAAATCTTAACAATGTATTTCTGCACAAACCTCTCGAGGTAGGACATAATGATGGGGGGCAGGACAAAGATTGGCATTGGGAGGACCACACGTGTAAAGGCAGTTTCCATGATTGCCTGGGGATAGAGAACATTGTGCACATGCTCCATTTCAAACACTGAGTTTATTTATTTATTTTTCAGGAAATCAGATGGCGTTTGGATTTCAAACGAGAATCATGCATGCAAAAATGAAAGAGCCCTCACATGTCTCGCAGCAATTCTGGAGGATCCCACAATGTTCCCGTTGTTGTCAAGCACATCGATGCCCTCGGACAGCTCATTGTGTCTCATCAGGCCCACGTTACAGATGTTTGCACTAGCTGGAAAGGGAGAGGGAGACAGCTCAGAAATTATAATGCATTTTAACCAGAATCTGTGCAGAGACTGACAAACAACGACTGCAGCCACAGACGTTGTGACTGTAGTCTGTGCAGCCACAACACTGTGGCCCAAACCAGGACACTACCATTACTTTCTCCATTACCATCACTGTCAAATCCTGTCTCAGAGTGATGACGATGCTGAAAAGATCGTGCACGTATCAATTCCAGGCATGACTATTGTAATGCATTATTAGGTCACTTTAAATGTCCCTGAAACACTTTCAGTTGATCCAGAACACTGCAGCGAGAGCGCTAACTAAAACTAAAAGAGAAATCACATTTCTTCATTTTCAGTTTCTCTTCACTGGCTCCGTGTTATCAGAATTTAATTCTCATAAAAGACATAATCAGCCTCCATCTTATCTTAAAGACTATGGGGTGGCTGTAGCTCAGGTGGCAGAGCAGGTCAGCCACTAATCAGAAGGTCGGTGGTTCGATCCCAGGCTGCCTCCTGGCTGCATGCCAAATATCCTTGGGCAAGATACTAACCCCGTGTTTGCCTACTGGTGGTGGTCAGAGGGCCCGGTGGCGCCAGTGTCCGGCAGCCTCGCCTCTGTCAGTGCGCCCCAGGGCAGCTGTGGCTACAATGTAGCTTGCCATCGCCTGTGTGTGAATGTGTGTGTGAATGGGTGAATGACTGAATGTAGTGTGAAGCGCTTTGGGGTCCTTAGGGACTAGAAAAGCGCTATACAAATGCAGGCCATTTTACCAGGCCATTTAAAGACCACATAGTACCGTATTATCCTAACAGAGCATCGCTCTGTGACTGAAGGTTTACCAGGGATTTATGCTTCAGTGGGAAATCTACACCATTGGCATGTCATAACTGCAAACCTCTTTGAAACCCCACACCTACGGCATAACCCAACCTGCACTTCCTTGGAAATGTAACTACATTTCAGGTTGATGCAGCTTGCACCTATTGTGATTGGCCTATTCAGCACTGTTCATTCCTCTTATGTATTTCCGGTTACTTTTTCCGGATTGGTTAAATTACAAGAATAGAATTGAGTGAATGTACAGAGTGGTTCCCAGCATTATCAAAAGCAGAATATCAGATACAACCTTCAGCTATCAGGTCTCTCTGCTATGGAGCCAGCTAAGATTACACCTAAAATGTGCATTTTTGATTAAGCGTGCAGTTCATACTCGTGTAGATGACCCTTCACCAGCCTTTAGTTATACTGCAAAAATGTCCGGTTGCTGGGAGCTTCTAATGATGCACTGTTTCTTCATCAATCATGGCGGATGGCTGCCCCTCCCTGAATCTGGTTTCTTTCTGTTAAAAGGAGGGTTTTTCGTTCCCACTGTTGTCAAGTGCTTGCTTGTAGCGGGTAGTGTGATTGTTAGTTTCTAGCTAATATTCTAGGATATAAAATGAATTAATGCAGCACTTTTTGGTCTTTTAGTTATGAGAAACCTTTCCCATACAGCTTTATTCAGAGCTAGAAACATTCAGGAAACATACAAAAATTAAACATGACCTGATATTAAAATGTTGAAATGATGTTAACCAATTTGTACAAAGTACCAGGGTGTTCAGTCAGACATGAAGCTGACAAAGAAGAAGAAAATAGAAGCATGTCGTGGATTAATCTGTAGAACTGCTGATGTTCATGAGAATAACAAGTTCAATAATAAAAGGAATACATAAAATATCCTAGCACAATTACAAAACTCTGAAATCATTTTTAAACAAGATGTAAGATCAACCAGCAGAGGGCCACATGAAACCCACCCTCATCATAACAAAGGCTCCTTTGAAAACCTACCTACAGCTGGAAAGGGGACAAGTCTCTGTATTATCATTCTGGTGGCAGGACTCAATTTATTGGCCTTCTGAATCAGCACATTCAGTCCCACCTATAAAATATAGAATAAATATCTGTTAAATCTCGTAATTCCAAGTAAAACCAGCTTTTTATACAGCTCCACAGTGCTGCAGTTAAACATCTGCAACATGATAAAAGTTATTCCACAAGACGAACTGTATTAATCTTAAACCCACTCACTGCAATAGATACAGCACTCGTCACAGCTCCTGCGTAGCCTTGAATAAACTTGGATGTTGGTGTAGGCTGAAGAAAAACAAACAGTGTCACAACATTTGTATAGTTGGTTTTTTTGCGTTTTTTTAGTTTAGTTTGTATTTATTTGCATTTTTACCTTTGTCGCATTACGATTCGCATAGTTCACACAGGCATTGTGACTCTGGTTCAACCACTGAAGAAAAAAGGAAGGGAGGACATGAGGGAAGAGCCGGGCTTAAAGGATGAGCGAGTAGTGTTAAACAGAGCAGCAGCACTTTATTTTACAATGTCCCAGTGTATAACAGGTGGTAAAGCTTTGCATGTACCCAGTAAAAGTGCACTTACCAGATGTTCAAAATGGACAATAAATGCAATGATTTACAATAAGCATGTTATTTACAGTACCTGCCATATAATGGTAGACACCACAGTCTGATTTGGGAGAAGAAGGCCAATGACCTAGATGAAATCAGGGAATAGGAGCTTATTTTTGGACAAAATAAGTTCAAAATCTCCTTTCATCTGTCCCCAAATTTGACCGTGTTCTATGAAATGCATGGCTTTCATATGTGACTTACAATTGGTGTTCCAAATGGTACATAACCTGCACAGTGAAAACATGATTTTCAGTGTAGACAATGATGATACAATGGATCAACTCAAACAAGTTCAGCAAAGATCTTCATCTGAGGCCGTACCTGACATTCGAAATGGCATGAAGATCTTCTCTCCTGTGTCAGGATGAATGATGGCCTGCGTGCAGAGAGCATGAAAGCTTCCTCATGCCGCCAGCAGCCCAGAGACTTGAATGTATGAAAGGGCAGTAAACGTGGGCCGACTTACGTCCGATATAATACTTACCTGTTTGATCTTCTGTGCTTCCCACAGCTGAACATGTGAGCAATGCAATAAAACAAAAGAACTATAATTAAATATGAAGTATTATTATAATTTTCCTTAAATGGATGGAAGATGTTATTGAGTTTGCCTTTTCTATATTGTGAAAATGTACATTTTGCTGTAGCCAGGATGTTGTGATTTCTCTCAGGAACAGATTGTGTAATATTATGTCGTAACATTCACCTGAACGTCAGACACTCCAGGTGGGAGTGAGCCATGTTTGTAGTCATCGAGGAGTTTGATGCATTCGTTTAGCCGTTTCTGTCAAAATTGGAACAAGAATGAAATTATCCTTTTGCAGGAACAAGATTGTGTAGAATATAGAATTCTGTATTACTGCGGCGCTGTACCTGAACATATATAAACAAATTTATCCACAATACAGCGCCTTTCCATCTGAAAATACACTTGAACATCACTTTGCATTTGACAGGAAAATATTTAAGACTGCAAAAAAAGCTTTACCTTGTAATTAATTTGGCATTTTAACAATTATTTGTTGTAGAGTTATGAGAAACCTATCCATCATGTGCACATGGCATGTTTAGCAAGTTGATAGTTGAATTCTTGAGTTTTTATTACTCCACTGTGACACCTTTTAAGATGTTCAAATACAAAATGTTTTCATGAATCAGGAATATCACTGTGAAATATGACACACAGATACAGATATATGGAGTTTTATTTATTGTACAAACTGAGGGTGAGAAATTGCAGAAAAACCCTGAGCCCCTTGCCCACACAGTGAGGGGACCTGGTGGCTCAGTTATGATGTGGAAGGGGGGTTTTCCTGGAATGGTTTAAATCCACTTGTCCCATGTTCAACTTTATCCTCTAATAAAATGTTTCTGTCCTCGTGGGAGTGGCGTCTCAGGATACCAGGGTCACCATCCAAAGAACACGAGGGGTCCCTGAATTAGAGTTGGATGTCTCGAGACCGGTCTTGGTCTCGAGACCACTTTTACGTGGTCTTGGTCTTGTCTTGGCCTTGACGGATTTGGTCTCGGTCTTGTCTTGGTCTTCCTGTCTCAGATCGACATAGTGGTCGGGAGATTTGGAGTCAACAGTATCCACGACGCACAGCGTAACGTTCGATAATGTGTCATGCACAAAAGCATCAGCTCTACGAGCCGTGCTTACAGAGCGCTTTGTAGTGAATCAGAAGAGTCGACTCCCATTGAGCGAGAGCCGCTCCTCACTTAATTTCCTTTCAGCTCTCACACAGTGGCTCAGCTATGCTCCAATCCCATAATCACATGCGAGGATATAGGATAATATCATTATGTGAAAAACAGAGAGGGTGAGAGACGCGACAGTCAAGTGGAGCATCCGTCTGTCCTCTCAGTGAGTGAGTGAGACAGTAGACAGCGGTGAGGAGGGCTGTGCGAGTGCATCGCAAGAACACATAAATATGCCCGACACCTGTAAACGAAGCAGCATCCGGCTGCAGTTTAAAGACTTTTTTGTCTCGTTCTCGGTCTCATCTCGTCTTTGTCTTGGTCTCGATACCCACTGGTCTTGGTATTGTCTTGGTCTTGGTTTAGGCGGTCTTGACTGCAAGTCTACCCTGAATTGGCTGATGGGTACGAAAATGATGTGAATCGTATGACATGATCTTCACCATCATCCGCTCTCAACACAGTAGAACATAAATAGGAGATTCACTACTAGAGACTAGAGTTGCACTGAAGCAGTCCTGGCAGCCCGAGATGGCTGAGCATCTTACAAAGAGACTTTGTTGTGTTTTTCCTTTAGTTTGACACCTGTCTGTACATCTAGATGTTTTAGAGAAAACGTTACCTCTGAGACAAACAGAGTGCTCGGGTCAATGATGTCTACAAAGTGTCTCAGTCGACCAAAGAACGAACCCTGGGAAAGACAGCATGACAGAGTTAATCCTTAAAAATAGCAGGAAAACATGTTTTCACTCAAATACACAGAACCAATTCCATTCGACTTGTTCGTGATCATAACAAACAGTTTTATCTGCCTCACAGTTACACTGAGTCAGCAATAGCTTCATAACATCACATGTCTGCATCCTGTTGTTTTATATTGACGGAAGAATATTTGCAAGGTCAAAACCAAGGTTCAGAAACACTGAAATGAATACACATGATCACGTTAATCTACTTCAAAATGTAATTCACAACTTCTTTGTGTAGCAGTTTTCTTATAATCATATGGAAGGAAATAATGCTGAGATGTAAAAGCAAATTATGTATTTTAAGATTAAAGTTTGGGGGAAATGCACCAGCAATCTGCACATTTACTCCAGTAAAAGTTCCTCCCAAGTGAGACTTGAAGCTGCTGGTCAAGCGCCCTGTTTTCTGTTCCCTTCACTGTCTCTACATCAGCATGCCAATTGCTAAGTATGTGTGCCAGCAATCTGAAAAGGCCCAACAGGAGCCTGTGCCAAGAGTCTCTTTGGCAAACCAGACGGGTGAAAACATGGCAGCTTCAATCAGAATCCGTCAGAGACATTTATCAGAGATGAAGGGAGGGAAACACAGCAGAATGACAGTGGAACTGACACGTCTCTATTTTCATTACCTCTCTAGCACCAGTTTCAAATTGAAATGACTGGAAACAACCTTCTGTCCTTATAAAGACCGTAGGTGTATAAATCTATCCGTATCACTGCTCTGGGTTTTCTGTCACTGCCTCGTTCCCTCATCGCATGTCTCCTCCTCTGACAGGCCATATGTGCTGCAGTGCTGTTTTGTAAGAGTGGGGCGAAGGGAGGATCTGTGTGAGGAGCCCGCGTTAATTATGCATGAGTTTCAGCTCCCTGGAGAACACACAACAAGGCTAGCAGAGACAGAGCACAGACAAACCAAACAAGATTCATGCTGATTCAAGGACTGCCCTAATTTTTAATGCTTTGATGCAAAGAACTAAAAGTATTGCAGCACCTTGAACAGCCCAACATGAACTGCAGGTTACTGATGAAAAACGAACGTCTTTTTGAGGACCAGAGGGGAAAGAGCAATGAAAAACTAATGGCGGGGCCGAGCTGGGGAGCCTTGGTGATGGTAATCAGTTAAAAAAAATGATAAATATCCTGAGACAAAGACTGTTAATAAGCTGTCACTTGGGCAGTCTGTGAACAATGCAATATCCTGTACTAATTGGTGCGTCCATGAATGAATTATGAAACAGATCTGGAGGCACACTCATGCATGCAGTGCTTCAATCCTCCTAAATTAGATCAAGAGAGACAGATTGCGAGAGACAACATTCATTTGTGTCTCTTTTGGTCTTTTTGTCTCTTTGACGTCATCTTGTGTCTCTTTGTGTTGTTCTACATCTCACCGTAGTCATTTTGTGTAATGCTGCATCCCTTCCTTATCCTTTTGTAACTCTTACTTGCTGCTTTATATCTTTTTGTGGTCATTTTTTCAGGGTTTTCTTTTTTTTGTTTTTTGTTGTTTTTGTTTTTTTTTTGGGGGGGGGGTTACAATTTTTGCAGCGATAGCACTTCTGAACCACTGAAAGAGGGTCCTGGGGTTAAACCTGGTTTTAGGGCCACTGGGTGTGGAGTTTGCATGTTCCCCTCGTGTTTGTGCTCTGTCAGAGTGCCAGCTCCTGCCTGTACTGAAAAACACTCCAGGTTAGGTCACTCCTGCAAAACACAGTGCCTCTTGGTTAAACTGAACAGCAAGTTAAGAAATAGAATGGAATAATAGAATAATATCTGAATAATATTTGAATGATTTCTGTGTCTCTTTGTGCATTTCTTCAGTAAAGATCTGTCACATCAAATGTACTTGACCCGAAAACACTTCAGTAGTTGTGGGAAAATTTTCATTTTTTCCAATATTTTTTTCTGCTGTCATGGTGGCATAATAACAACTGTATTGGTCGCTCGTGTGAGTTGAGAGAACATCAGATTTAAAGCAGTTTAGTGTGACTTTAATTTACACTCCACGCATGAAGACTTTACTCTGTGCATTGACATTACAGCGTAAATAACTCCCTTAATACTGCTGTTCGTTAAATGGGAATGACCACAGAATAATTAGATGCGAGTTTAACTTGTCCTCAACGTGCCATCGGAGTCAACGTGAAGGACACGTTATCTGTCAGGCCTGACCACTGCAAATTAACTAACGGAGGGAAAATTCAGTAATGAGCTTCAGACATTCGTGGAAGTCCAGTAACGTCAAACAAAGTGGGAGCAACAGCAGTCTGCAGGAAGCATCCTGGGGGTAAAAAGAAAGTTTGGTTGGACTGGATTATTGTACAAGATGTTCCAACAGATTTTGAAGCCTAGATTAAAAGTGAAAATAGGAAAAGCCAAACTCAGACAGCCAGTTGAAGATTTGAGAGAAAACGACCGACGGCGAGCTCTCAGTGTGTTGACTGCAGATCCGAACAGTGATATAACCGTGCGTCGAAGAGGCGTGGAATCTCATAAAACACTGATATGGCACTGCCGACGAGAAATCATTTCCACTATAAAAACTGCAATAAAGTCAAAACTCATCCATCTCTACCAAGTTCACTAGCAGCTGGAAGTTACTGCGGTTTAAATAAAGGCAACGAAGAATCGGATCACAAATCAAAGCCAACTTTGTGCCCACAAACTGCCTCAGCATCCGGAACGGAGCGGCTGCAGGGCGGAGGATGGAGCTGTTTTCCACCGAAAAGCCTGAAAACAAAATCCCATTAACGGATGGTTAGCGGAGGGTAGAGGGGGGGCTTACCTGGTCGTATCGGGGTCTCCCGAGCTGGAATGCAGGACACGCTGCGGATTCCGCCATGACACTCAACTATTTATTTATTAATGAACTGGATCATGAACGGATTTCCAAGTACAGCGAACTACATTCAATGTGTAACTAGTGAAGCAATGTGCCGCTAAGCCTGCCGGGAGATGTAGTTTTCTCATTTGCTTTAACGCTGGCAAAGTTGAAGCGCATGACTACACATCCCAAATAATCGATTAGGTGAACGCTATTGCATAACTGTTCGGATTGATCTTGGGGAGAGATAACCGCTGATGCCACCATAGGTGTCAGATAGACCCAATTACTCATAATGTGAGGGGGCGTGGCCGGATGTCTGCAAGGAGTAATGGTCGGCCTGGAGCGACTTAATAAAGAACCAGCAGCGACAATCTATGTTATCAGTCAGCGCATTGGACACTTTCATTACCTCTTATCATTCTGTGGAGAGAAGCAAGACACTGCCGCTTAGGAAATTACTTCCATCTCAAAACACCAAGAAAAAAGACAAGAGATTTTGTTTTTTCTCCTCTTATAACGCTGATACATATGAAGAAAAATAAGAGGAAACTGAGAAAAAATAATAAATAAGCCAACTGTGGCATATGGAGCGAAATGTGCATGATAAATTCGGATAAATGACACTTCCAGCGTCACTTTCAAAGCATTCATTTTGTCCCCTATAGTGTTACTTTGGGGTTACTTAATTATGAACACTGTTAATATGCATCAGATACCCCCCAAAATAAGATTTTAAATGCTATCTTCTACTATTACATAAGGACAAGATAAGGATACCCCTTCTCTGACTGCAATTACATTTTATCTGCTAAATTTTGTGAGCCCCTTTCTGTGTGTACAGATCTGTTCCTTCTAAACGGGAACTGTGCCAAACCTGATAAAGTCTTTGCTTTCTTATTTTACTATAATCCAGCCACCTGAAACCAACACTTCCAGAAGCACAATTACGTCGTCACTCCTGCAAAGGGATGTGTTTGCCTGGTCTGTGGAGTCATGGATGCAATTTTCTAATGAAGTTGCAGAGCAGAGGTCCCTGTTGAACCAGCAGGTTTCCACCAAAGCTGTAAAGTCAGGAGTGCCCTCTAGCGGAGATAAAAAGCATTGCTGCATGACTTACCACATACAGCACAGTTTGCAGGACGGCATTGATTTGTCACTCTGCAGACCTACTGCAGTTTGATCAGTAGCAAAAACAACATAAGTAGTGTGGAAGGTTCGGCTCATGTGCACTTTATTTTATTATATTACAGTACTGCGGTCGTGTAAAGCATTGCAAGTAGCTACAGTCACACTAGAGTGGCATTAGGTATGATGTTATTATGACAAACTTTATTTGATAGAAATAACTTATAATACTCTTATTTACTGAATGTTTACTCTGTTATCCCTACAGTAAAATGTTATAATTTCAACATAAACAGACAACAAAAGCTTAAAAATATATTAAAACATTCTGACTATTTTAGCCTGTAAAATTCCAGGAGAGGGGGAGAGCACTGAAGAAACAGAGTATTTTATTGCAAATGCAAACTGTAAGTCTTTATCCTCTTCAGTCTTTTCTGACACAAACATAAATGCTGTTTTTTTGGTCATCATACAGCAATGTTAATGCAGAAACAGTCATTTTTTTAATATAATCCACTTTGCGAAGCAGCAGTTTATGTGTTGCTACAACCTTTATTCTTAAATACAATCTAAAAATATGGTGTTAGCTCAAGTTAACCTCTGTGGATGCATTTTTTCACGGGACTGATAAAACAGCCTTGTGTCAAAATTGAATTGGCTGTAAATCCTACATTTTTAAAGTGTTACTTAAGCTAACATCATATTTGACCAGAGCACATCAAAAACATTTCCAGAATTTTTTTCTGTATCCTATTTTCTTTTATTTTAAGCACATGTGAAAGCAGTGACTTTAAGATTAAATTTACAACAGCTGACTACATTAATGCATAAGCATGAGTAAAAGAATTTTTTGCTTCTGCTTTGATAAAAGCTTTTTTTCTGCTTTGTCTGCTTTCTGTTTGTACCAAATTGAGATAGTAACCAGCATGCATGTTGGGTAATATCGTGTCTACATCAACAGGGCAGTATCAGCAGTGAGAAGACCTGGATGTTTGTGAGATCGGATTTGGTGGAGATCTGCCTCCAGAACAGTTACGTACTCTCATCCATAAATAACAACTTTCAATAATGCAATATCCTAGAGGCCTGAAACACACCAATCACACACTAGCACTGTCCTCACTTGTGCCTAGCACGCACTTGGAGCAGCGTTGGCGTCTGCTCCATGATCCGCAGTAACAGATTATCAATGTAGTCCTCCAGGTCTCGAACCTGTGACTTGACCTTCTTCAGCTCGGCCTCGCATTTCTCCAGCTGCGCCTCCTGCTGCTCCGAGGCTGCTTGCTGCTTCTGCATGTCCATCTCCTGCTGCAGCAGCAAGGAGATCAGCTCCATGTTAGTCAGGTGCTGGTACTGGGCTGACCTGTCCACCATCACCTCCTGCAAGACAGGTCAAAGGAAAATAAGGTTTCATATGTGAAAAATACCTGTAAACAATCATATTTAGAGGAAATAACTATATTAATTCACATTCTTTCTGGGCGTGACAGCAAATGTGTTTACCTTAGCTTAGCATAAAGAGTGAAAGTCAGAGTCTGAACTCGATTCACTGTGTTTACGTTAACCTAAACATTTCCAGGCAGCACTCTCTAAGCATCTCAGAAAGAAAGTCGAACTATTCTTTCTGTGCCAAATGTGATTGAAACGATTGATGATTGACAGATCCCTGCGTTAAAAAGTTAAAGTGGGGACATTTTCATTTGCAGGTGGTTAAAAAAAATGACATGAGTCACAGGAAACAGTGAGGTCATCACAACAGTCCTGCAGTGCAGTTATTAGCACCACGTGCACTGCTGGTGCCAATAAATGCTCATGGAAGCGTTAAACAGTCACAAACCTAATGGCTTTCTGTGATTTACTATGGCAGGTTAATGACTTAATTCTTCCACTGTTTGCACAAAGTCAGACTCGTGCAGTGTTTTGAAAATTGAAATGGTGAATTAGAAACTAATGTAACTGTTATGAGCCAAGTTCTGACCAACAACTGACCACACATGGGGCGACATTATCCAGTGTTATATTAAAAAAGAAAAACAATATTGCTGATTTGCTAGTTAAGTTTCACCGATGCGAGAAATGCTTGAGTACAACTGTGATTTTAAATCCTCTGCAGTTTGAAACATTTCATATTTACTTAAACAGGATGCAGAAATGTAAAAGAGAACAGCTCTCCTGCAGAAACAAATAATATGCTCGTGTAAGTAGTTACAGATATGAAATTAATTCCACACTTGTCTTCAAGTGCAATGCTTATCTAGGTCAAAGAATTATGCCACACCTAGAAGGCGTAATGGGATCAGTATTTCTCTCCTAGTGTTGAAGGCGATTTCAGTTTAACAGGGGGGTGTTAGGAAGCAGCTGGTGCACTGTTCCTGTGTTGCCCTGATGTGTTATTCAAACGGTCTAGAGCAGCGGTCCCCAACCCCCGGGCCTCGGACCGGTACCGGTCCGTGAGTCGTTTGGTACCGGGCCGCGAGAGTTGAGGCTCAGGTGTGAAATTTATGGTTTTTAGGGGTTTTATCAATTTTTAGCATTATTTTTTATCGTTTTTATCTTTAATTCGGTTTCCCTGGGTCTTTTCCCGTGTGTTATGAATAATCTTTTTTTTGGTATCGGTACTGGTTTTATTTTGTTGTATTTATCCGCAACACCTTAAAGGCCGGTCCAGGAAAATATTGTCGGGCATTAACCGGTCCGTGGCGGAAAAAAGGTTGGAGACCGCTGCTCTAGAGTTCCTCATCCCAATATGACAGAGAATTTATTTAATTAATAATCATCACTGGACAAAGTAAGATTACAAAGTATTTTTCACAGTACCTGACTCTTCTCAGGTTCAGCTGTCACTTGATGAGTGCTGCGTCCAGGGTTAATAGTCGACTTGAGCTTCTCCAGAACTGAACGACCCTCCTTCTTCTCTGATTGGCTAGAGGTTATTGGCTTCACTGGGTGAGGCCTGAAAAACAAAGGGGTGAGCACTAGCATTTCCACACCGGTTCAGCATAACTGCTTCTAACTGTTTTCCAAGTCCAAGTCAAATGATAGCTTGGCATTTCCTAGAGAGGTTTAACACATCTGAGACCTCACTCTTTGAAGGAAAGATATGCAGCATGTGAACATTTAACATAAAGGTTGGAGCACAGCATGAAAAGCTGCAGCTGTCCAGATCGAGTTTCAGTGTAATTTCTTTGAGCTCCATTGAGTCCCGCTGAAAATTCTAACCTCACCCCCAAAACAGCTGGGACACAAAACAGACTTTTGATTTCTGAGTCTCATAAACGTTTAATGCTCAACACCAATGACGATTCTGGCTGCCTGCCTTACTTTTGTACATGACAAAAGTACAAAAATGTAATACTTTTGTGAATAAGGTTAGAAAAAATGCATATTTTACCACTTTTTTGGTGCTGTTTACATATGTGACTCTTTAGCAGAAAAACTGGCTAAATTTAGGCACAGCAAAGTGTGAGAAAGCAAAAAGAGAATAAAGAAATAAAGAAATACAATAGGCAACCACAAACTGAAACATGAGATGAATAACATAAATGTGCAGCAAAGCCAAGAGCACTACAGCAGTAATCATCCAATCGCTTTGGATGAGAAGGCAGAACTTATATATGCAAGTGCATTCAACGAGAAGCAAGCCGGACCAGCAGGAAACAAAACTATCACAGCAACCAAAGAGTTAAAAACAACAACACATCCCAGTTACATATGTGCAAATCATGGCTATTGTCAGGTCTTCTAATTTAGTACAGCTTGTAAATAGCTACACAGGTGATGTCCTAGTGTGAGGATTCTCACCTGCTCTCCTGACGGGGCAGGTTGCTAGCTGTCTGTGTCTCCTCAGGCAAAAGTGAGTGCCGTGCAGCGACCAGGGGCTGGTCAGTGGTGAAGGTGGTAGAGTAGGAGGAGGTGTAGGGGGCCACGGCCAGCGTAGTGCTGGCTCCAGCACTTGGCCCCATGCTTGAGGGATGTATGGACGGACAGCAGACAGGTGTATCAGCTGACAGGGAGAGTGCAGACAAGATGGAGGGAGAAAAAGGGGGTTCGTGCAAAGATTGCCCAATCTTTGCCTCACAAGGGTTTCTCGAGTTTGGCGCTACTTTTGCGTGGAGGTCTTCAAAACTGATCTCAGAAGGTTTTCCTGTAACGCTGTTTTCTTTAAGACACGCTGCTGTTTTTCCTTTTAGAGATAGAGCCGATGTTGTGTTTGAGTCTCTGTGACACGTTTGCTCATTGTTGCTACATTCAAGCAAACCTGCCTGTTTATCGAAATCAAACGAGGAAGAAAGAATTGATTTAGAGGGCTGATATGATGACGGTCCTTCACTGATTTCTGAAATGTTTTGCACAAGACATAAAAACTGTTCAAACTCTCTGTCTCCACTTTTGCTTTGGCTGTTCGGGCTGTCGCTGCTGCTCTGTCGGGACACTGCCTTTGGTCTAAAACGTGCACTAACTACCCCTGAAAATGACTCCGGCTGGTTAGGTTTACCCATCTCTGCTTGAATATTGCAATTTTCATCAAAGTCCTTCTGCGTCTGGTTAAAATCATCATAGTCATTTCTTCTTTCTTCTCTGCATTCAGCAGCTGGTGAAACACTGGTCTGATTTTGAGACATCAAAGCAGTCATTTCTCGGCTTGTTACCCTGGAGTGACCAAGCGGTGCTACATTGTTCAGTTCGTTTCGATAATCACGGCAATTGTCTTGGCTGACTGGAGCTACTTTGCACAGCTTATTGGAAGATATTTCAAATGACGAATTCATCTCGGGGATGTAAGTGTCCTTCAAAGTAAATATTTCCTCAGGTTTGGTTTCCAAATGGTACACGGCCACCTGTGAATTTTCAAGCGGTTGCTGTAAAGTCCCACTTTTATCGCCAACCTCCGAGTGCGAAGACCCATCAGAATCAATAAAACCAAAGTCTGTATTATTCACATTCATGTTCAGATCTCCTAAAGTTAGCGAGAAAGAGATGTTATTGTTGGTGCAGGGAGTTTCTGCTAGGTTCGTTTCCAGTATGTCTTCTCCTGGAGTGGGAGAAATACCTAGCGCCTTGGCATCTGCATGTGAGAGAGTAGTGGGCGACATTTTCAAAAGCTCTGCAACGGATATCTCACTATCAAGAAGCATTTTAGGCCCTGAGCTCTTAGACGTGATCTCAATTCCAGTAGTTTCCTCGGCGTTCAGCGATAAACGATGACTGTTTACTTTGCATTGTCCATAATTTCTTCTACACACACGTCCGTACAAGTCTTGCTCGAACAACATCCCCCCCCAGCAATCAGTCTCGTCTTCCAGAGGTTCATATTTGAACTTTTTGAGCTTGTCTTCTGGCGTGAGCCCCGGAGAAGTAACGTTTGTGTGCGACTGGGAGTTCAGGCTGAGGGACTCGCTGGTCTCGCTGCTCGTGTGCGGGTCAGGAGATATGTTGTTTCTTTTACATTCTCCTTCTCTTCCACGCTGTAGTGAGGCCACACCGGTCTGAGAGAGGAGGTAGGCTTCTTTATGGACAGCTAGCTCCTGACCTCTATGCAGCCAGCCATCAGAATAAATCTCATTCACTGATGTTCTTAAAAGTCTCCTTGGAGGCAAAGGTGGAGGCTCCTCATTACATGTTTGCAGTTCTTGTGCATAGTTACTGTTATTGGCCAGGGGATAACTACGTTTACGAGATGAACCCGGGCAGGTTGTCAGCTTTTTTTGGGGAGGACAAACTTTTGGGGAATTGAGCCTGCTAGAGGCAAAGGCATCAAATGAGTCCTCCCATTCTCCTGTACTCTCTGACCTGGAGCAAGGGGCGGAGTGATTAGGAGAATTTGGTGAGGCCACTTTGGGCGATAATGCAGGAAGTGATATCTGCCTAGCTACTGCCCTTGGGCGCTCCCGCTTTATGGAAGCCATATTTGTGGCGCTAACTTCATGAGGAGCAGTGGGTGTGTGGGGCTGGGCAGGTAGAGTGGTGTAATGAAAGGGGGATGAGCCAGCAGAGGAGCAAGGTTCAAAAGGAGGAGACTTCTGCAACTCTCCTGCTATGAGCTCCTCAAAAAAGGGATTGCGCTGCATACGTGGGAGGAAAGGATTGGAAGGGGAGATGGGGGTTGAGGAGGGAGAGGAAGAAGGGGTGAAGACATTGATGTGACTGCAGTCATCGGGTGAGACATGACCGGAGAGAGAGGCAGAGGGAGAGGAGCACTGAGGAGGAACAGGGGAACGAGGAGGGAGGGGAGGGGGTACATCTGAGCTGCGTTCTACCTTAGGAGAAACTTCCAGCCTGTGAAGGAAATAGGGCACAATAGTCCTCTTAGTTAATGATGTGCCAGGTAACCAGATGGGGAACATTGTTGGTACAAAAACAGAAAAGATAACCAGAATACAAGCTGATATTCCTCAACAAAAGAGGGATATTCCCGCTTAACGTCAGTCTTTAAACTTCACGAGGTTCATGACAGACTTATGGAAAGAGTAACGTAAAATAAAACAAAGAAGCAAAGCACATCTGCAAAATAATCAAGCAACGAAAAGTAACTATCGCACTTAGCCATTCAAGCACCAACTGCACTGGCAGCTATTCTGTTGGGTGAGCTCGTGTCAACATGGAATGATATTCTTCACATCCTTTTTCAAAACCACTCACAGAAAGAAACACACTCTGGGTAGAAAAACTGGCAATGCAGGAGTGCTGTTTGTGGAAAATATAGCATGAGGTGATGGCACAGCATGGTTGTAAGATGGAAAAAATTATGATTTAAATCAATTCCATTTTCAAATGAGCAGGCAGAAGAGTGAAGGCTGAACCCAGGACACCCAACTGAGCACAGGCCTCTGTTGCGCCTGGATCATCAAAGTGTCTGAAGCGCAGACACGAGGTCGTAAATGAGCCCAACTCACCTTGGTTTGTTCTGGGATTCACTAGAGCCAAACCAGCCTCTGAGCCTCCCCTCTGATGTGGAACCAGCATGGCTGAGTTCTGACTTAGATGGGAGAGAATCACTCCTCCCTCCAGAAAAGAACGTCTTTCTTAGCTTCTTTCCTTTGTCAGCTGATTCAGCAGCTGACGAGACCGTCATTGCCTGCACAGGGCAACCCCCTATCTGAGCTTCTTGAATAGAAGTAGACGATGCCTGAGCATCCTTTTCTTCCTCTTTTTCCTCTTTCTTCAGTTTGTCAAAGGACCAGCGTCGGCCCTCTGCAAAGGAAGCTTTGTCCTCGCTTCTTTTGGTGAGATTCTGCAGCGAGCGAGAGAGCGGGGAGCATTTTTCCAGCAGAACCAGTTTGGACGAGAGCGCTCCAGAACCCTTTGGGGTCGATGGCTCAGAGTCATAGACATGGCTTCCATTTATACACAAGGATGACTGGGACTGAGTCATGGTCTGTCCCTTGAGTGACTCGACTGCAGGATTGGCTCGAGGGAAGGCCGTTGTGATCTTACTAGCTTCATCGCTGAAGGCGCGCTTGTGAGTGAGAACTTTTGTGGTGTGCTGACTGGTGAGCACTGTTGAAAAGATGGGAAAAACAGGTTAATAAAACTAAATAAGGACTTCTTTCATACATCTTTGTTTTTATTTGAAGACAAACAAAGCTTTGTGTCTGTATAAGGCTATGTATCTGAATCTGTATTTTGAGGAGGATCCTTGGTTCTTTTTTTTTCTTTTTTGGTTTGAAGCGGTAATGTTTGAGTTTTTGCCACTAGGGGCAGCAAAGATCACACTATTTCTGAACATTTACAGTTTTTTCTGAATGCTTAAACCCTAACTGTGATTCCTGTAGCACAATCTCTAAAACCATTCAGACTTATAGCAAAACCACTCACTGAGTTTGCAAAACTAAAAGCACAAAAACTGCTTTGCACTCAGTTTGCAATTTTGTAACACACACTTTGCAAAACTGTAGGCACAATTCACTGCACAACACTCAATTACCAAATTTCCAACACACTCCTAGCAAAAGTATACACATGTATGGCTATCATTAACACTAATTTGCCAACTGTCTGGCACACTTTCACATGTGAAAACTTTTTTAGATAATTAGTTCACTTTGCAATCAGCCTAAGCACTATAATACAGGTAAGCTGTGTGTGCGGAGTACAATGGAGGGAGCAGAAAGAGTGAGAAGTAGAGGAGGCCGAGGAAGAGGACGTGGAGGTGAAGAAGTAGGATGAAGAGGACGACAAGGACAAGGAGGAGCAAGAGGAAGACGAGGAGGGGGCAGAGGAAGATGAGGAGGGGGAAGAGGAAGGGTAGGAAGAGTAAGAAATAGAATTGCTGATGACATCAGAGCTACAATAGTGGACCATGTAATCAACCGTGGAATGACCCTGAGGGTAGCTGGCCAACGGGTCCAGCCTAACTCGAGCCGCTACACTGTAGCAAGCACCATAAGGACATCTTGAAATGAGAATCGGTGAGTACAGTCACTTCGCACAAAGATCTGTAGCACTGCCATATGCCAATGAGAAACACACCAATACCATTGATGTAAAAATACTGAAATTGTTACTTTACAGAATTGCTAGATGACCAGATGCTGGGGGCAGAGGAAGCATGTTCACTGCAGACCACGTAACCCATAGAGTCATTATGGCGATTGCAAATAATCCTATACTTGGAAATAAACACTTGTGTTTGTTTTGATGTGTGTGAATAAACACCAGTACTTGAAGTTTGGATCCCTCTATGCTTATGGATCTATGACAGAAGTATGAGCTCAAACTGACATAGCCTACCTTGTGCACAGAGAAAGCAAAAGCCAGATGTGTTTTGTATTCATACCATCGGTGTGCAGTTGGCGCATTGTGTGCTTAGTAGATGATGGCTTGTGTGTACTGTTTGATACGGAAACACCATTTTTACGAAGGTGTGAAGAGTTAATCTAGCTGTGTTTGCTTTTGCAAGAGAACTACAATGTTTTGATTATTGGGTGACAGGTTTTCTTATTTGTGTGAAGAGTTTTGCAAAATTAGCCAATAGTTACAAAAAATGTGCTTAAGCAATCAGAAAAAACTGTAAGCAGAATGGTAAATGCCTTCTTACTTCCTGATACAGCTGAGGCCTAAAAGTAATTGGACAGTTGATTGACAAGCAGTTACATGACCGATTGAGGCCTGTTCTCTTGTTATTTTATCATAAATTGAGCAGATAAGAAATCCGGAGTTAATTCCAAGTGTTGAATGTGCATTTGGTATAATTTCAACTGGAACTCTCATCATGAATTCGATTGAGATATTGATGAATGCGAAGGAAATGATCATTTGGTTGAAAAACTTAAATAAACCTATCAGAGAGAGTGAAAAGAAAACCCAAGGACAGAGAAAAATATGGAGAGGACTCGTGATCTGAAGCATACCATCACCTGTTAAACAGGCATGTATTTTGGCCACTGGGACTGTGTCACTGTTGTTTATTGATGATGTGACTGCTGATAGAAGAGCAGGAGCCCAAGAGTTTCTCAAGGCAAAGAAACTGAATATTTCTTGAATACAGTTTGATAAACAAATGCAGAGCTGAATGCAGACAGACCCACAAACCAGCAGTGATTAAAGGCAGCTCCAGTAAAGGCCCAGCAGAGCCTTTCAAGGGAGGAAACGCAGCACTTAGTGACATCAGTTGGTATTGGACTTAAGGGGGTCACTATTTGCACTATTTCCACTTATTAAAAATAACTGTTATATTTAAAATTCAGTCAGGTTTTCAATTAATTTTAAGGTTGCATTTTAATGACAGCTAGATTGTTTTTCACAATCCAGACTGAAAAATACAAAAAATGTATCAAATACTTATTTGTATTTAATCATATGCTGATATCGGGCATTGCTCATATCTAGACGATGGTCCATACATAGTTGGAGTTGCCTTTGAAGCCAGTCAACAAATATCTTAAGTTTTGCGTTTGCACCATTATTCAGGGAAACTTTGGGCTGTGTAGCTTCTAAGTAGCGATGGCATAGAGATAACTGTCTGTTCCCTTTTTTGTGCTTTTTTATCAAAGAAACAGCCGCGTTTATGAGGAGAGATAAAGATTACTAAGATGCATGATGAGATATGGAGGTCATTCAAAACAAAACTATTTTCAGATCCTGATGTCTCCTATGTCCTGATCAGTACAGCCGCTGCACACAAATCTAAAGAAAATCCGTGTTTGCTAAATATGCTGTATATTTCATATAAATGTGATTTTTTTCATCTGACTTTTATTCAATAAAAATAAAATGTTTGTGATGTTAGAGTAGGTGGAATTTGTGTAGCATGGCTGCTAGAAAACAGAAAAAAAGGTTTGGTTTTTTCTTTAACTCTGCGTTATGCACTTGAACTATTTCAAAGCCTACCTTTTTTTGCTAAATCTGTCTCCCCATAGTGAGAGTCAACCCTCACTTTGCTAGTGTAGATGGGGGAACTGGGAGGGTCTGACAGCAGATCCAGACTGGGTGGAGGGCCAAGGTTATCACTGGCCATGGAAGACAAACTACTCTCTGAAGCCAGAGACGAACACGACCTGGTGTCCGACGACTTCCGCAGCTTGCCTTTGAAGAAATCCTTCATCTTGCTCCTCTTCTCCTCTGCTACCTCCACATCACGCGATTCCACCACCCCTACGCTCTGTTCTCCAAACGGCTGCCCCAGGGATCCCGAAAGGGCGGCGTAACGGCCCGGCACGATGGCCGATGAAGACTCCACGTCCCCCCTCTTCCTCCCTGTGACACGATCCTTGAGCTTTCCAAACGCAGAGCGAGGTTTGTCCTTCATGGTGAGGTCGAACATGCTGGCTGTCATGTTGTTGCGGGTGAACTGGACTGTTATCTGGAGCTGGCCACGTTCCTTCTCCTTTCTTCCTGCCTTCGAGTTGAGCTTGAACCACCTGCAGAAGTAAAAGAAACAGAAATACAATACAGCACGTGAGCAGGATACTGTTACCATATCTGGTTAAAGGTGAAATCAGAACTTTAGCAACAACAACAAAAAAACAAAACAAGCCCTTCGAAATATTACATAACCTGAAAATACTGGTTCAGGGATTGTGTCAAACTGCCTGGGAAAAACTGTTTTGTAAGCCTCAGACAGCAGATCACCACTCAAATTCCTCCAGATCTACCCACCTACACCTGGTATGCACGTATGGACAAAAAGACATGGACAACATGAGAGGTCAACTAATAAAATCCTTCCTCTGTTCATGCCTCCTAAAGTCTTGAGACTTGACCAGAGAAGATGTTACAGAGCCAAAACTAACAGCAGGAATCCAGCATGAGTTTCACAGAGCGTAGAGAGAGAGAGGCGAGAGGGCGGAGAAGCCACAATTAAAGCCAGATGTGCTGTATTGCTTTACTCCATTCTGCTCTTCAGTGTTAATAGTGGAAGAGTATCACACCAATGTCATGCATCCAGTTATGCCACCTGTGCCACAGCCGAGCTCTCGAATGACGGAATATAAAGATGAAGGTGGGTAACACCTAAAGATAAGAACCTTCTTCTGCTCACATGGTTAAATTTAAAGTAAAACCAGAGCCCTTTGGATTGGGAGGAGAATCTAGCCTGTAACATTTTGTTGGTGTCTTTTCTTCAACTGTATTACTGAAAAACAAAAAGTAAAGATAAACAGCTTTTGTTTTAAAAAAGGAAGCCAGAGTTAATAATCTGCAAAAAGCATTAAAATAAAATAATACTGGAGCTTTTGTGACAACTTGACAGCCAACAACTGGATGCAGAAGTCCTGCAGAGATTCTCCAGCTTGGCCAGGAAAGACAGTGGGTTTGATTATAACAAATGCGCTTAGTGCGATACACTTCATTTAGAGCAACTGTAGTCTTGTTTGGCCAATATTTTGGCCTTTTACTTCAACTGGTTCTTATCTTATCCTGAATATAAGCATTAATGGGTTTCTTTAATGGGAACCTATTTACAGGTCATGTTTTTATTCTCCTACAAGTTGGAGAAAATGTCTCCTTTGAAATGATGTGGGATAAAGATGGAGGTCTTCTGGCTACAATGGATCTCAGTGAAAACTGCATCTCATCTCATATTTCTGCGGTGCATTGTGGGAACTGCTGCTGGAGTATCTCTGTATTGGGACAGGGGGCCAAAGAGCCAGCGTGTAACGAGTTTTAAAGGCTTGGCAGCTTTCTAACCTCTTCGTCATCCTGCAAAAACAGCACATTTGATTCCACTGCTAAAGTCTCCCGTGGAAGGAGCTGCTGCCTTTTGGGCTGTAATGTTGCACATGACTGATAATCACTGCTGCGTGAGATGGGAACTATTCCCAAGATCTTTCATGAACTACATGCTTTTAATGAAGACCTGAAAGTTGCACATCATTCTCCTGGAAAACATATTTAACATAATCTTGTCATAGTCTGACAAAAAAAGAAAAAGACACATCACTTCTTTGTGGCACTAAACTGAAAACAACAACACGTTTGGCAGGCAAGTTGCACTAATAAAAAGCCAACCTACTCATCTCTTGGACACACTCCATCATGAAATATCTTATCAAGAGGTATAATGGTTTGACCGAGAAACACATCCAGCCCGATAAGCACTCGGTGCATGACCGTGAGGACCAGGTCCCCGCTCCCCGGGGGGTAGGCGCTCCGGCCGCCATCCTCTAGGATCCCGGGAAGCAGCTCGAAGCAGCACTCCTCGTTCCACACGGGCACCTCCGCCTTCTCCACGAGGCCGGTGGTGTACTTCTCCTTCCCCACCTGGATGATGGTGTAGAGGTAGCGGCTGCCATGCTTGCCCTTGGTTCGCAGTCCCTTTGCGCGGAGGACGGTGACATTCACATGAGTGGGCACCCATCTCTGATCATCGTCCAGATCTATCAGTGACATCATCTTGCACCGCTACAAAGGGGCCCTGCGTGTGCGACAGCAGTCGTTAATTTACTTAGTGGCGTGTTTTATCAGTCGATTAGGAGATCATCCCCCTTCACGCTGTGCTGGAGTTTCCGCGCTGCGCAAAAAAACCCTCTGCAGAAAATGTCCAAAGTCGGCCAAGCCTCCGAGGGTTTATCCGAGGTCACTTTCCAGACAGCAGACTCGGCTTCTCCTCAACTTCCAGCTTCGCATACTACCATGACTCAATAAATGCAAATCCCGTTAGGTGAGCTGCGTGCTCAAATCATCCATGCTCGGCTCACGTCGCATCAGTTAGTTTACAGTCCACAGATCTGTCCAGCGTTTACGGCCCGCCCTCCTCCACGGGCCCGCAGACAACCAGAGAGATGCCGCAGAATTAAAGAGGAACACCCAACAAAGCTTCATCAGATCCACCGACGCGCAGAAGCTCTGCTCAGAGCCGACGTCAGTGCGTTTGAGCCAGAAAGACCAGCTTCAGCAGCTTCGCTTAATATGCGGGAAATGGATTTACTGAAGTTTCTGGGCGGAACCTTCTGTCAAAGCCAAATATTCTGCAGCTCATCCTGTTTTTCTGTCTTTTAGTGTGTTCGCCTGTTGTTTCCAACCAGACTTCAGGTCTAATTTGAGTGCAAGCTGAATGTAAAACCAGTTATATGGGCCTCCAGGTCACAAATTACTCGGGTTTTGTAAATGGCAAATGAAAACTGATCCGTATAATTTTAACTATTTATACTCCTAAAAGTGATCAAACATTTTTTTAATGTATGAAAATATATTGCTAGCTGCTTTTCCTGTGAGAGCTCTACTTCCTAATATCAAAAATAAAAAACAACAACAATAATAAAAAAAAATGATATTAGTTGGGATAAAAAAATCCTTTCCCGAGGACATTATCCTGGAGCTGCAGCGCCATCTAGTGGACTTCAGAGACAGGTCAGTCATACATGCAGTTTACACAACTCAGACGCTGTAGACTTTCTAATTTTATGCGCTGTTTACCACAAACGGATTCCTTGATATCTCGGTTACATTATTTCATTGTTGTAAAAATGCTCTCATATTTATGCAGCTGAAGTTTACCTGGCTTACTGTGCCTAGAAAAAAAGTTAATATAATATTACGTTAGGTGATCATGTCCCTTAAGCTACAATAAACCATTGAATCACAAATGACTGATTTAAATATTAACATATAGGCTGTTTAACAATAGCCAAATGTTCGTGACTGTCCAAGGAGGTTTTTTTGCTTCCTTGCTGAGTAAGTCTGAAGTTTATGAACTTCAACGTCCCCCACCTTAGGAAAGGATATTTTAATTTGACAGCAAAGAAATTTAAAACAAAACATGAATGTTATGATATATCTGGTGTAATAAGATGATATGAAGTCACCTGGCAAACACCTAAACGGACTAAAAGGACATTTCTGCCATACAGTCAATGACAGCTGACGTGGTTCCCTAGATTCTCACCTGACACTTTGGAAAAATTACCTGCCCACCCTGCCTTCATTCCCTACCTAGATTATTAATTAATCACACATTGGTTTTGCTGTGCACAAGCACACAACACATCCTGTCATCCTCTCTTTTTCTTCAGATTAGCTATGATGATGTTTTTAAGCTTACCACTCTATTGTGCACACGTACTGTTTGTTTTTTGTATTTTTTTAAGCGACTCCCTTTCAGCCAAATCATTTTCATGAAGTCCCTGCAGTTTTGTATTTCTGTAGTATCTCCCACAGGATTTTGTGGCTTGTTTAAACATTTCCATTTTACAAGACTTCTATTTCATCCCTCGTCTGAATTATGCACCTTTTCTTCTACTACACATATATTACAGCTAATTACACTGCCGATTCATAAAATTAAGATATAAAATATGATGTAGTGTTATAGCTTAAGGAGCGGGACAGTAACAGGTGTTTCTATTATTCATTCAGTCTTTTTTTTAAACAAGTAAAAAGCAGCCTGCCTAAGAAATTTTACAGTCTCCGACCCACATATGAAAAATACTAATGTCAAACATTTATAATGCTTTCAACATTTTTTAGGATAATTTATGTATTTAAATTATGTACCAGCTGGTTTATTATTAGTTATGTGGTAAACATTAACATTTGTTAACAATAGCTGTATTTGTCAATGATAGATCTCTGATTGGCAGAACATAAGAAGTTAATACTGAAGATGAATGCTCTTAGTCTCCTTCTTTGTTGCTTTGGTACAGTGAAATGACCTGTGATTGGATTAAATGTATAATGTTTGCTTTTCTTGCCAAGATCCCAGCCGGCACAAAAGGCCGTCTTTAACAAGTACATACAGTATTAATCCAGCAGATGGATCACTCTATTAGAAAATGGATTTGACAAACTTTAATGTCACAAAGATAATACTGTTTCATAGAAAGATAGGATTCAGGTATTATTTTATTTATTATAAATAAAAAACAACAGAAACTATATCTGTAAAAACCCAACTGATGTTTCACAGTGTTGATAACAGCCACTTTGAGGGTAAAGGAGTAAATACAAACCAACGCTCACATTCAGAACAGCAACACAACAACAGAATCCGACTGGTTTAAGGTTTCTGTGGCACTTTTCTACTTGGCTTTTTAAAGAGGGAGAAGTGGTATTTCAAAGACACCTCACACAATAACTGTACTTTATATTACACATTTACACAGCACTGTCAACTTGGCGGACTGACCTAAGAAATCTGGTACATTCAAACGCAGAAAACAGTGTCATGAGGTGAAGTCAATGAGCGTCAAATAAGCACAAAAGAATAAAAGTGGTTGAATCCTGCACGTGGACTTCTCACTTTAGGATTGCCTTGCCTACAGTAAGACACTTAAAGGTGCAAATTGGAGAAGTTGCAGGAAAACGATGAAGTGATCACATTTTTTCCACTTGGATTGACGTTTAAAGAAACTTTAGACCGACACACAAACGAAACACATTACAGGATTTCTGACACACATCTTTAACACTTTACACTGTGGTGGTCTCCAAACGAGTTTAAGGCATTATTATATGGCAGCTGCCTTAAACCAGATGTCTTGATCAATGCCGACATGAAATGCTCGAGTACGGCAACACTGTAATAAGGGAATGCTCGCGAAATACCGCAAATTCTCTTTTAGCTGAATTCCAAATTTTCAGAATGCAAAGGAAAAAAAACATTGATGTAAAAAATGCAAACATTCAAATAAAAAGATACAGCCTGATTAACATTTCCCAGGCTTCCATTTTTTCCTTAAATCTGCAATTTTTGTTTATTATGTGGAAAAAACATCAGTATTATATCACTGCTACACACAGTAATTCAAACAAGAAATGTCATGTGTCCTCTGCAGACGTGAGGAATTCTTACAAGCCAAAAATGGAAGTTGGGTCAAAACCAAACTGACTTTTTACATTTTAGCAATTTCCAATATAGTGCTTTTGATTAACTTGCGGTATTCTTCCTAACATGAAGATTAGGAGCAACGCAGCATTGACTGAAACATTTTCCAGCCAAAGGAGGCTGGATTCAAAGTCATTTCACAAACTTTTCTCTTTTTAAATGCACTTTTCCTTCCATTAAATGAGGGAAAAATAAAGAGATTCAAAGTGCAAAACTACAAATAACAAAACATGATTTTCTCAGAGGCACTCCTGTTGAAGGGCTGCAAGTAAAGGTGCTTCACCAGTGACAAAAAATATATATTAAGTGCTACTTTCCATGGTAAAGTTTATAAGTGGTGTCAATGGTACATACATACAAGTCTCTAACTGGGTCATTAACATAAATAACTTCCATATGAACTCTAAATGCACATGTAGATTGTAAAAAAACAAGTAAAAACAAAGAAAAGAAAAAGAAATCAGCCTCCTTGAAGTGACTTCTTTCCACTGGCAGTGATGTAACTGCTCAAACTTTAAAAAAGGAGCATATGGAAGACTCAACCTGTTCAATTTAAAACCTCCAAGAGTCCAATTTTCACTAAACAAAGGGTTTAGGTATAAAAATGGGGAAAACTATAAAACTATTTGAAAAGGAGGACTGTAGTCTATATGTTAAACGTCTTCTGGAATGTTTTCTTCACTGTGTAAAGTGACAAGGTCAGAGTTTTGGGATATGTTGTTGTACAGCTACATTTCAGGCATTTGTCTTTAACTTCTCCTTAAACTTCAATCCGACTGACCGTTCTGGCAGCTTTTTAAATACAGTTCATCCTGTGAAAGATGTCCGTCAAAGCCGTCCATGTACAGGCTGCTGGTGCTGCTGCCGCTGCTGCCCAAAAAGGTGCCGACTGCTCGGCCCTGACGAGCGTGACCGACGGCATCGCTGAACACTTTGTTGATCTGCTCCTCAGAGGGCATCCACCAGTCTGGGTTTGAAGCACAGTGCATCCGGATAAACTCTGGCAAGATTAGGAATTTAAAAAATTAATTAATTTTTTTCTGGTCTGTACCTTTCAACTTATTTGAGCTACCTTACTAAGACAGGACGTGCTAAACAGAGGACATCCTGGGCTTACTGGGTGGTGTTTGGGTGTTTAGCTCAAAAGAGGAAGGAAATAACCAAAAAAGTTCAATCTTTGATGATCGACTGATATCGACTCACAATTTAAAACTGCGACGTCGAGTTCCTCAGGGATCTGTGTTAGGACCACTGAAGTTCATTTTGAACATGAATAATATGCGTAAAATTAGAAGAACATTACAAACAACAGATAACAACAGGCTAAGGTGCTGTGGTAATGACTTGGAACAACTTCAGAATGTGAAAATTAAATACATTAAAAATCTGGGTTGATAATAACAAATTAATATTTAACTTAAGTAAAACTAAATATATGATATTTGGAAACTGCTGGATCTATAGCAGTGAGATGATTATGATAAATAATATTGAATTTAAAAAATACAAATTAAATTTCCATGGTTGATAATAAATATTAAACTATGCTGGAAGCCACATATCAACTATATTAAAAATGTAATATTTACATTAGTTTTAATACTATACAAGAGTAAAACAGAACAAAAAAACTCATTACAGACTCCTGCTATGAGGATGGATTAAATCGGTAAATAAGTGGTTTGGTTTTTCTGCTTCATTCAGGGAATATTGCTCATCTAGCTGTTACACTCCATTATTATTGTAACGCACATATAACTGTAGCCATGAGAATGACGGTAGCTCGTATAAAGCTCAGTTTTCTGTTTGGTTGTTTTTATAACGGTAAGTGTTAGACTTCTACCTATCCCCTTTGAAACTTATAAATATTTATTTACACCATCATGAGTTTGTGTTTCATATCCAGAGATGTATTTTATTTTGCTAAATACTATCTGTCCGTCTATTGAATAACATTTTTAGACCCAAGCCACTGTATTGAATTTTAAATGGTTAAAAATGCCCACTTTCTCCCATCAGTCTATGCTCAAATAACCAAAAAGACACAAAAATGTGTTTCAAGTTTCTTTTTTGCAAACTTACTAAAAGCATAAACTGAAATCCTTCATTTACAAGTAGTGTGACTCTTTGCTGTGGCTCTCTAAGATAAGCAGATGCATCCAGTTTATTAGAATCCCTTCTACCACACACAGCCGTATAGATTTCAACTCAATGTTCAAAAGTCTAAATGGATATAGCATTGTTGTGCTTCACTGCGGTCACATAACATTTTGTATACAGTGAGAAATGAGTATGCAGAAAATTCAAATTTCAAAATTCTCCCACAGTTGCTCGTTTAGTCCTCACAGCTTTGAGCTTTCACCGATGAAAGTCAGGGATGTTTTTTCAGGTGGAAATCGAATTAAAAAAGGCAACGACTTAAGGAGCTAATTAACCTTGATTGGAGTCCATATGTGGCAAAATGAACGTATGGGACAGTTTCGGAAAAGCAAACCCATGTGTGTAAGGTTCCACCATCCACACTGCCACAAGGCAAACATGAGGACAAGGGCACTTTTATCCATTAAAACTAAATCCAGAGCAAAATGTGAAGGGATCTGAATGCTTTCTGGATGTAAGATGTAAATAGCAACGCACATAAACTTTCCTGGTTTTGCCTAGCAACCGGAGTTAAGACAACTTTAATTTAAGCTGCTATAATCTGCATCACATGACCACAAACCCCATATGTATCAGATCTTAGACTGTAGATAGCTGCTGCTGCTTTTAAGGTCTGTCAGTGGTTTAAAGAAGTGGAGCACTCTAATGAGAAAGCCACTTATGGCAATCAAGCAACACTAATAACATATTTTATAATTAAAAGATTAACATGAGAGTCATACAACTGTGTCAATAAAGGTCTCAGGATATTTCACACACTTGATTCAAGCCTTGAGTGAAGCAATTTGTAAAAAGACCTTTTGAGCAAATAGACCCGTAAATAGACACTGGCCACATCTTCTGTATTTAAACAGTAATAACCTGTAATGTTTTCCTCCTATTTAAAATATGTCTTGAACTATAATGTTTTGTAGTTTTACCTCTGAGGCAGCTGACTTTAACAGGGTTGAGCGGTCGTCTTTCCAGGCCTGCCTCTCCTGAGTGGACTGACCGCTTCCTTTTGCCTAAACCACAGGAGAACTTGAGCTCATCTGTGGTGAAGACATAGCGAATCAGATAGCGCAGCAGCCGTCTGCCATCTTTCTTAGAGGAGTTGACAGCTTCGTCCCACTGCTTATTGGTGATGAAGAGCGGATAGTTCTCCAGGAGCTGTTTACTGCCCTGTGAGGAGGAGGAGGAGGAGGAGAAAACGAAAGATGTTGCTTTCCATGACATTTCTATCATGTAATTAAAAACAAACAAACAAGAAGTTAAGACACAAACCTCAAAGACTGTTTGCCGCTCTTCTTCCTGTATAGACAGAGCTTTTAATTTCACATCACTTACATTCACAGTTATCCGCATGAAGACATTTCTAATGCACTGTTGACCTGATGTGATATTTCCCCACCTTAAGATATGCTACTGATGACATCTGCTCTGAATAATGAAGAGGGGGCTGCTTCCTCACCTCTGTGAGCTGCTCCTCTGGCATCGGCTGGGCCAGCTGGTTGTGGAACTCGAGAACAGTCTTGAAGTAGTCAAGAACATTTTGACAGGGAACTGTGTAAAAACAAGCGAACGTTACCATAAAGAGAAGCCCAGGGTCAAAATCGCAGCAAAGAACAACCCATCTGCTGCATTTAAACACTGACACCCTGCTATGTTTTCTTCCTTTTTAACAAATCTTTACAACCTGGTTTTTCCCGATCAGACACTGTACACAGAATTTTATGTGCAGTTAAAATAAGTTTTTTTAGTGCAAACTAGGCTAGTGTGACAACAGGGAGCTCAGGATGCTTTGGGGAGAGCAGACAAGTTAACAAAAATAGATGCTTTGAACACACTTTTTAAACTGTGGGATGCATTTAGATTGCAAAAGCATGAGGAAGAAAATGAAGCACTTCCTAATAATTTGTTGATCTCACAAGCACATTTTGTGCTCAGTATTTTTCACAGATGAAAACAAACACTCATATAAACGCTGTAAGAAAGATGACACGTATGGATTTGACTACATGGACTTTAAATGTTTATATCAGAATCCGACTTTGATTCTGCTGTCCTTCCAGTGATGATGTCAACACAAATGCTATGCATGTTACGTGTATACGAGTAGATAAGAGTATAAAGCAAACCAACTACCCAGAAGCCCTCGATAACACGCTTTGTAAATAGCATTGATGTGTATCATCGGTACCGATTAATGCCGTGCACATGAAATCAAAAGTCAGATGGCAGCATATAAACAAAAGATTTGTGGGATGAAGAGATTTCCTGTCCCCAGTTGAGTGAGGATTAAAGCAGTCATCACTGTGTCCTGGCTGTTATTACTGCACCTGGGATGTTCTCCAACTTGTTGCGGAGCTCCTCGTTCTCCTGCTGCAGAGACAACACCTCCTGCTCTAATTCCAGGCAGCGAGGACAGCAGTTCTCCTCCTCCTCCTCCTCCTCAGGCAGCGTGGACGAGGGGTGGCCGTATGATTCTGATGGAGTCGGGGAGCCCCATCCTCCCAGGTTGTGTCTTGGAGGAGACACTCCTGAACCAGACTCAGGTGCCGGGCACTGCTCGTCCTCCAGACTAGCAGACAGATGTTGCTGCTGCTGGTGCTGTTGTTGAGGTCCTGAGAGCAGATAGTTCTGCAGGGAGTCTGTGAAGATGCGGAGAACTGCAGAGGTCTGTTGTTGGTTCAAATGGCTTTGTTGAGCCTCCTCCTCAGGGTCTGTGGTGGAAGAGCTCTCCTCGGATTTAGACTTCCCCTGTGAGGAGCAATGAAGCCCCTGAGTGTCCCCTGGCCCGTCTTCCAGCTTAATGTTAGAGGTGATGGAGGAGGAGGAGGAGGAGGAGGGCTCCAGGAGACGCCCGTTGTTGAGGAGGCTGAGGACTCGGCTGCACTGCTGGGCGAAGGCATCTAAGATGAGACGGTTCTCTGAAGCAGACAACAGACATTCACATTAGCAGCCAGTCATTGGATTTAAGATGAGCTGCTTGTGTTTGCAGAGTCACTCAAGCAAACATTGCCCTCAAGGTCCATTTATAAGACTCGCTGGAGCTTTTGGCTTTTTTCACATGCTCCCTGCTGACCCACTAACCAATGCAATCAGTTAACACAGGCAGACAGTCCTACAGTGACAGGATTTCAGGACAAGTGAGCAAACTTAAGTCACTGCTGAGGATGTAGTGATAAGCTCAAAAGCTGCAGACAAGTCCTTGAGGAGTTTGAGGCTTGAAATAATTTCTTTGTTGGCTTCTATCTGGCTTTTCCGCTGTGCAGCAGTAATCCTTCAGGAGACACACATGCAAAGTATAGCCTACACCATTCATACCTCAGAGATGAGCACACTTTACACTTCCTGTATCAAACGTTGCGTGACGAACCAGTGGACTAAACAGTTTAAGTGCTGCAATTATTAAAACACCTTGAAAAGCTACAACTGTAAAATCCCTCCAAAATGTGAACAATCTAATAATGTCATGTACGGTGTGACATGCAGCATTAGTGAAGCCAGGACAGTGTAACTCACAGATTTCTGTGATTTCACTTCTCTTAGTAAGATTTTAAACAAAGCATTGTTGTGCTTGAGTTTAAGAATCTGATCTTCTTGCACTGTGTGAGACAGATTTGATCACCTCTCCTTATTACAGCGAGGTCTGTGTTTGCTACTTTAAATTTGATGAAAGGGCGTGTGGTCTTACATCTTCACTCTGGTGTCACCTATACAGGGTCTGCCTGGGTACAGGAAACATAAATGCCTGAAAGACAAACTAGAGGCAGCTGAGTTGATGACATCTGATCCAGAAGGAGGGATAAATGTAGAGAAACTGTCTGGTTTTAAAAGGTCAGCTGTCAGAATAGGGATGGTTCTACCTGATGCAATAAGAAGAAAATAAGTATATCTATATTGTTTTACGTTGCATCTGTGTCTCCTGTGTTCTCTCTCCAAATTGGTGGATCTAACTAATACATCCATAACACGAAGGTGTTTAGAGGGAAATGGTTTTGCTTGAATTGCATAGAAACCTAAAACAGGACGATGCCTCAGCTAAAGCGACATGCTGTGTTAAGCCCCCTGGTTTAATCTTCAGTTTGGCTTCGTGTTTGTTTTTTTAGCTGAAGTCTTAAACAGCAGAGTAACCAATAACTTCTGCTGACAGATGTCCAAGTTCTGAAATGCACTGAAGCAGGAACCCTCGCTTGTAAAATCAGGTTTGAGGTTCTTACCTGATGAAACATATTGTACTTTTCACCAGTGCTGAAACATGAGGCTCTAAGCTGCTACAGTTCTGGCAACAACATGAGTGATTGTGTGCATTGGGTTTCTTGGGGTTGTAGTTTGTACTCTTTCCGCCTGCCTTTACTCTTTGCTCTCTTTTGCTCTCTGCCACGTCTTATTGTGGCAAAGTGTTCCAGTAGAGCAGCAGACACTTGGCTCCTCTGCTCATGGAAATGTCAGCTTGATTATACAGATTTATTCAGATGTCAATAAACTCTAAAGTCACAGTTTCACAAAATGAGCATGGAGCTATTGTCTAGAAACAAGCCTCAGTGGATAGTTTCCCTGGTAGTCTAGGCACGTCCTAATGAGATGATCTCACACACACCTCTCTGTAATGATTATGAGTCCACTGGCCACACACACACACACACACACACACACACACACACACACACACACACACACACACACACACACACACACACACACACAAAATGAATTCTAGGCGGCCATTGCTGCGTTCCCACTCGCTCAGACGTGTCTATCAGCCTGGCGCAGATGTGTCGCATTTATTAATATGCGTGCCGTCTCTGTTTACCCGTCGAGATGTATCTGATATCATTCGCCTTCACCGTGCACCCCGCCCCCACTCTCGTCTCCTTCTCTCACCAATTCCGTGGCACTGCGAGCTGAGAGTCTCATAAAATTTCATTAAAAACAACACGGTCGGCAGAGGGAAAATTTATGAGACCCATTTATTTTAATCACAACTCTTTGGGAGAGGCTTTTCAATGCAATTTGTGTTATTGTGTGCTGAACTGATTGCTGAATCCCAGGCCCTCCGGTGAAAGAAAGGACATAAAGTTTCTTCTTTTTCCGAGCCATAAGAGGAACATTAAGTTGTTTCTGTGGTGTAGATAGAAGCACTTTGATGTGTCATTATCAGCAAGAAATGCATGGCACGCTTTAGCTCTGATTGGACGATACATCTTGTGTATTATAGGCTGATTCACTAGAGCAGGGGAAACACAGTTTTATGTGACTGTTTCATTAGTGATATCAGGATCATGTGCATGCCAAAATAGATGCAAACAACAAAGAGACCCAGGTTTCACAGATGCGAGCTGGTCAAAGATAAACGATCACTTAAAAGTTAAATATGCCCTACCTGATGCACAAATTTGCCATTTCACATCTAAGTTAGTTAATACAGGGCTTGCAGTGAGACCGGAGCTCTGGCTGAGCACTTGATTGTCTCCAAAGCAACAATAAGCAGCAGCAAATTGAGTCTTTGCTGCCAGCAGTGATAACGAGATTATTATCTGATTAAGGGATGGGATGTCTAATATTTATAATATTTAATCTTGGTAATGCCAGGGTTAGGTTCATTGCTTTCATCTTAATGCTGGTTCCCATGGACCCGCCCTCCACATGGGGAACACATTTCTTCCTGTGCACCCCTCTAATGAACAGCAGCTGAGAAGAAAATGAGCAGGGAACAATGTGTTACAACAGGAGACAGAGCCCTTCTTGCACACACACACACACACATTCGCAAGTAAACACACAGGCGCAGACCCGGTGTAATTTTTAGCACATGCACACTAGAGATTCAATCATGACTGCTCTCATCACAACAGCACATCAATCACTGCTGACAGGAGCAAGAAATGGGAACAAAAACATGAAGGTGATGTGAGACAAACAAAAGACATGTTGGCTTTTTGCCTGCAACCCTTAAGTTTATTGACTCTGGAAGCTTTGCACTCATTCATCTAAGAGGCGAACCAAAAGAAAGAAAAACAACTGTTCCAGCGTTTCACTAATCTGGACTCAACGACTGTAAAAGTCTGAATATCCTAGACGTTAAGAGAAGTGACTTTCGTGCCACACTCTGGGCAAGTTTAAAACCCACCTGTGCTGATACCGTAGGTGCAGTCCGGAGAAAATCTGGGCTCTGCTCCGCCGCTGCTGCCGTGCCGCTGCTGGCTACCGAGAGATGCTGCCGCTGAGGTGGATGTCGGAACCCTGCTGCTGGGCCTGGTCTCACATGGGAAACGTTGCTGCTGCTGCTGAGTCGTCCGGTGATGCTGCTGGCTGCTGCTGATAGAAACGCCGGTTTGGTGGAGCTGCTGCTGCTGCAGACGCTGTTGCTGATGATGGTGCGGCTGGAAAGGATGAGGCTGTTCGGGGTGAAAAGTGAAATGATGCCCGTCTCCAAACAGGGGCATCTCGACCACAGCGGACCGGTCAAAGCGCGACTTGCCCGCAGAGCGCTTGCTCTGGAAGGTTTTTAGGGTGCTGTACGGACCCCGCTGCTGTCGGCACATCTTCGGGGCGCACGGCCCTTCATCTGCGGGCTGCATCTCTCCCTCCATACCGGCCAGGTGTCACAGCGCGGCGGATGGCTGCGGGTCGGTGTCTTAGCGTGCTGGTGTGACAGGCAGCTGATAAGCGAGGGATCAGACCGTCACTGTCTCGGTTTCCCTCACAAACACTGTGAAGGGTGGGCTAATTTACTGACAAGTCGCCGCTCCAATCCCCAGTCGGGGGCGCCGATACCGAGACTCCTCCAGAGGGAAATACAGGCGGGACTTGTGCGCCACTGGCTGCCTCCTTTTGTAGCCAACATCCTCAGCGAGAACAACGGGGCGCTGTAGCAGTTAGCCTACAATCTGAAAATTTGAAAAAAGAGAGAGAAATAAATAAATAATGAAACAGAATGGAGAAAGGAAGAAAAGGCAGAGGCCATTTTGCTACTGAGCTCAAAGCGCGGGCATAGATGGAAGGAAAATGTTTCCACACATAACCGAACCTGAGGGCAAAAATCAAACAGGCCAAAAGACAATATCAAAGTATTGTTTTTTAAAATTGAAATGGAAAATTACTAACAAATAAAAACGAATGAGTTGATAAATGAGAATGTAAAGAAAGCATTTTTGGCCCAATCACTGTCCCTGATTTGACCCGACTGCTGATTACAATAAACAGGTAAGCTGAAGGGCACTGCCAGCCGCACACCTACTCACTGGGAAACAAAATCACGTGTCTGTGATCATTTTAGTCCCTTTACCTGATGTCCGTCAAAGGCAGGCCAGCAGCTGTCCAACAGCCCACGGGGCTAAAAGTTCGCAGCGCCACGCGGGGGCGCCGCCTCGATACCTTTTAACGGAGCTTTTAGTAGACGGACCTGTTTTTCTCTGCTTTTAGCGGAGACTTCTTCTTACTTCTCTCTAATATGAAACAACAGCAGGGCGAACGTGGCCGTGATAATTACACGTGAGGTGAATGATAAAATGAGAAAGGCTCGGCAGCTGCTAGAAGCTGCTGGAATAAGAAGAATTAAAACGCTCATCTGTGTGCAGCACTGCAACATAAAATGCTGACGAGCAAAGCTGGAGTCACATATCTCCGCGTTCACCTGTTTTAAAGCACAGCCGCAGAGTTGGAACACAAGCGTGGCCCAGCTCGTGCGCCTTGTTTGAGCGGCTTTATTGGAATGAAAGCGTTTAGAGTCACGCCGGGCTCCCTCTGCACCACGTGATCCCCAACGTCCGGTTAATAGAGGTTGCGTGCGCGCTTAGTCCCCCCCACACACACATCCCCAGCCCCAACCACAAAAACAGCAAAACTGCAGTGAGGTGGGCGCACAACTTCTGCTCACACTTTAACGCACAGGCGCGTTACGGGAGAGTTTGGAGCGACACTCCAAAGCAAGTTGTTCAGCATCAGCTGGTGATTGAAGCCCGTTTGAATGAGAGTGAAGTTCCGTAATGAGATTTTTAAAAGAAACCCGGAGAGCATTCAATTAAGGATTCCCCCCCTCTTTGAGCAGCTGCAGACTGAGAGCGATTCCAGCGCTGGGAAGATGACGGTGACCTAACTTCACGTCTTAGGATCCAATCGTTTAGCTTCTTTTTTGGTGAATTAACACAAATGAAAAGTGTGTAAACTTGGACTGAGGCTCTGAGCTGAAGCCCACTGGACGCAGGGAACGTGAACCCCAGCGGCTCGTCGGGATGGTGCGCCTGTTGAGCTGCCTGCTGCTGGGATATCTGACCTGGAATCTCAGGATATCGGATGCTCAGGGAGAGTACTGCCACGGGTGGCTGGACTCAAATGGAAATTATCACGAGGGTTTCCAGTGTCCGGAGGATTTTGACACTATGGACGCCACAGTTTGCTGCGGCTCCTGCGCGCTGCGCTACTGCTGCGCCGCAGCGGACGCACGGCTGGACCAGGGCATCTGCACCAACGACAGGGAGGTGGATAACACCGAGTTTGCAGCGCGTAGGTTCACTGATTTTAAGCTAATTTAGGTCCAAGATTGTGGTGTCGATTTCCTCGGGTCTTCGTCATGTGCGTAATTTAAGCAAGACCTCAGAAAAATCCAAATTTATTAGAGTTTAATTCGTTGAATGGAGAAAAACACACATGACTAAACTCTCAGTTTACTTTATTTAACCCTGTAGTGTTTAAAAGGTAAACACGGAGACGCTGTGAGAAGGACTTGCCTATTTAAGTTATAGCGGATCCTCCTAGAGAGGTCAGAGGTCAGCTGAACAATTAAGACAGCACAGAGCACTCAGAGGTTCAGTGCCTTTGCTGAAGGACACTAATGCACTCTGATATGAATTTCAAATACGAAATGAGTATAAAATGCGTTTTGTAAGACCTTTTTCCACTGCAGCTTTCTTATATGAGGTTTACATCCTTTGCGGTTTGAAGCATTAAGGTTCCACCTGCTCTTATCCAGCTCCCTTCAGTTTCCATCACACTCCAAATTATTATCAGTGCAAAGTGGAAACCTGGACACGTTTTCGATGACCCACCCCGCCAGTCACTCCGCTAAAACCTCTTTAAACAAATTCCTGTCAAAAATTTGTAAGCAGAAATTAGTTGGAAATTTGATCAAGCGGCGCAGGTTTGCAGTCCAGGAATGTTTTGAAGAGTGTAACCCTTCTCACACAGACAGGTCTATTATGCTGCCCAGAAATAAAGCACATTAGCTTTGACAGCTCACTAATTTCTAAACTAAAGTAATCACAACATCAGGAGACGGCGAGTCCTTTCTGTGGCTTCTTTATGAGGCGTTTGAGTGTTAGACTGACCTGCTGTTGGGGGAGGTTTTATCAGTTTTCTTTAAATTTCCCCAACGGATAAGCTTATAAGCCTTTAATTGAGTGGATCGTATGCTCACAATTTCCCAGTTTTCCCATTTAAAAATAAATAAACACTAATGTGGATTTCTTTGGTGAAAAGGCTTCATGAAGCGTAACTTGAGATGTTTGTGTTTTCAGCAGGAATGTGACTTTTGTTTGTTCGTAACGTTGTGGAGAACCTAAAAGAGATGTCATGATTAGAAACGTTTAGCACAATTTTTCCCACTATTAACAGCTACAGTCATGCTTCTTAGTTTATCACAAGGTAAGACTTTATGTGAAACTTATAAGGACTTTGTAATGGAGCTGCTGACTTTATTTCCTCTTATGCAAACATTTTGAGGCTGGTGTATGCACATTACATAGTAAGTTGTGTTAAACCCAAATAAGCTGATGTCACTGATGAAATGTATGATAAATGGTTTAATATTACAGATTTGTTTTTTAAAAATTGCCCGTGTTTCCTTCCCCACAGAGCCCATCTACGTGCCCTTCCTGATGGTGGGGAGCATCTTCATCGCCTTTATCATAGTTGGCTCACTGGTGGCTGTCTACTGCTGCACGTGTCTCAGGCCCAAGCAGCCGACCCAGCAGCCCATTCGCTTCTCTTTACGCAGCTGCCAGGGGGAAACGATTCCCATGATCCTTACCACGGCTCCCCCAAGCCTGCGAGCCCCATCGCGGCAATCCAGCACGGCTACCACCAGCTCCAGTTCAGCCGGAGGAGGTAGCTCCATGCGGAGGTTTTCTCTCGGAGGTCAGGGGCAGCAGCAGCATGGCTGCCTGGTATCAGCCACCGTCTCATCGTCAGCCTCCACTCCCACCCAGACCCCACAGACTCTTCTTCCACCTCCCCCTTACACATCCCCACCAGCACCCATGGCAGGAGGGATCCAGCACCCGCTGCCTTCATCCCACACCCAGTTGCAGCTCCATCAGCCCCCGATGGCCACTCACTCGTCCCAGAACACCAGCTTCCTTCTTCCCCAGCAGTACTTCTTCCCTCTGCAGCCTGACGCCTTCGCGGCAACCAAGGGCTTCGCTGACTTTGGACAGAGCTGACAGGGCTCTTAGCACGGGAAATAGAGGATTACACAATTTTTAGTGGGCAGGATGCGACCTGTCACAGACAGAAACACGCCAGACGAGGCTGGTGCCAGAGAAGCTATGCATGAGGCCCGGCCAATTGGCCGCAGAGCGAGTTGCTGGAGGGTAGGCACAAAGCGTGACAGAGCTGCTGTGGTTGACCAGCATGGCCCGAGGTACTCCCTGTCTGCAGCACAGGACACATCAGCAGATCTGACACCATTTGTAAAATGTATGCACTTTTACTTTGTGAACAGATCTCCATGGTTTCCATTTGTTGACGTTTCAAGATGGAAATGTATCAGCGATCTTCCTGAAAAACAGATGTTGCCGTCACCAGATTCTGCTAAGCATTAACAGAGGTATAACAGACTTGGGAAACCAGAGAATTCCTTTTTCTGACAATCGGAAGGACTTGGGAATGAGAGACGTTTTATTTTGGAGGAAATGTTATGTTATATAAAGGATTTTACAGCTCTTCTGATTGATTGATTGCTTAAACTTCAGCAAATAAATGTTGTCTCATAGTAACTTGTGTGCTGTTTGATGTAAAGCTTATTAAGTAACAGTTTTGTCCAGAAAGACGGGGCTTCATCATCATCATCATCACTGAGACAAAAAGGAAACCGGAGAGGTCAGGCCGGCACATCATCTCCCTACCTGTCGCTCATTCTCGCGCCAGACTTCACAGCAGGAATGCAGCGCTGAGATCAGTCATTGTCAGTGCTCAATGAGCATGGCGTGGTCACAGTGTTAAAAACAACTCACCCCAGAAATAGAGGTTTGGGTTGCACCAGCAGGTATGGAAAAACCTCCACAAAGACTGCTCTGTTACCCGGCTACCTAACTGTGAAACACACTTGGCAACCGGTTTGTCACGAAACCCGAAAGCTGTTCGGCTTCAGGATGTTTGCTGCTGCGTTCAGGTATCCGTTAAGTCTTTTATCACAGAATACGGCTCTCATGAATAACGTCTGTCGGAGTGTTACCTCCATCCTGTCTTGTTTGAACTTGCAGCTGTCAGTTCAAACCTCTGTATCACCTTCTGCTTATGAAAGGAAAACAGAAGTCGCGAACATGTCTTCATGATATTTCCTAAACCTTTTGGATACATCGAATCCTCTGTTTTTGCCAGGCTCAGAAAAGTTTCCGACTTCTTTTCCAAGTTATCCTTGAAGGTAGGAACCCAATTCTCCACACAGTGAATGTTTTTATTTAAAACAATCGTGTGGATTTTATAACAATTCAAGTTTTGTATTTGTTCTCAGGGCCTAAACTTTTGAATCCTCTGACTTTTTTTTTTAAACCACCAGACTTCTGTAGATCTTTGTAGACTTCTGCTTTATTATATTTTTAACAGATGCACCACAAATACACAGTTAACATTACAGATATCGCCATTAAACTTGTCCAAGCATATACAAGTAATCCCTGGCTCTGTATGATGTTTTGAGAGGGGATTTTCTTAATCCTTTAACAACTGTACAATACGTTTTTAAGCAATAAATCACAATTAACAGAAATATATTCAAAGTATTTTTAATTAATTTAAAATAATGAGGGTTTAATAAACACTCCATCTTCAAAAGATTAGAATTTCTTGGCATTTATTTCATGGTTCAGGCTTTAAAGGGTTAATATTGGCATCTCCAGTCGGCAGCATCCCAACCCACCTGCTACTCAAACCTATTTGAGAAAACTGGCTTTCAGTCGTGTAAACTGAGGGGTTACCCTCCAGTATAAGATACATAAAGACCATTTTAAACAATGAAACATGTAAAGTCACTCTAGTAGAGTCTAGTAGAGTCCTGGTGTCGATAGCAGTTGTACAGAAAATGTAGAAAAAAGCAGCTGCTCAAAAAACCCTCTTCTGAATGTAATAAAATCACACTTGCTCCCACCACCAGTAACCACAGGTGTCACCTCATCAACCAACAGCAAAAGCTTGCACTCTCCAGCTTGAAAAAATAATTATAGTTCAGACGTACCCGGTATTTATTTCATTACCTAATCTCCCCACACTAATGTTTTATTTATTTGTTTGTTTTTCAGTCCGTAAAATATCTGCAAATAGCAAAGCAGTCACAGAAATGAAGGCTTAGGCCGGCGTCTTACAACGCTTCCAATGATCATCGTGCAAAAATGCAACGATATCCTGTTACAGTTTACAATAATAAACCCACATTTAGAAGCTGTAACCAGAGAATTGTTAGTGTTTATGTATAAAAAAATGTTCTGTCAATCAACTAATGAAGGGAGGTTTTTGGACCTTGATTATAACAATAAGAATTTGAAAAGCCAAACAGGACTTAGCCTGTGTGGGATCACACGAGAAGTTCGAGTAAACCCCGCAATCATAACAAATGAGAAGTCTATTGATATAATTTGTTTGTCGTGCTCGCAGGCCGATGGCCGTCCCTCCTTTTCCTGTTTGGATTTTCTCTCCAGTTTGTCGCCACACACGCTGATTACAAATTTGCAAATAACACAAAAGCAATAACAGACTTCCACATTGTTCGTCAGTGATTGTAAAGTTTATTTCAGTAGTCCTTCGTGGCAGTAAAGACAACACTTATAAGTTTGCAGTCCCAACATGCAGAACAATCATCGAACAAAAAGACAGAAAGGAAACGAATCATCGAAAAGAAAAGTTAGAAGGTGCGCCTTTTTTGTTTCCGCTTTTGTAAAGTGATCAACACTTGAGGGAGAAGTAAAGTAGTACGGTTAACACTTCGGAGAACAGTTTTTGTTTTCCATTCATGCAGCCCACGACCTTCACAGACAACGACGTGTGTTTTATGTTTTCTGGGAAGAAAAGAAAGAGAAGAAAGCAAAAGTCCAAACCTTCCACAACGACGACAACCACATTCTGCTGTTTGGAAAGTTTCTGACAAGATGACAGCCGATTAAGTTTTCACGCCAAAGACCAGCAGAGAAAAATAATCAGAGACACAAAACACAAATGAGCTTTCCTGTAAAGCAGGAGGTACACTGCGTGGAAAAAAGGTCACAAACGTGTACACTCAAGAGAAATCTACACCGAAACCAGAAAATACCAGATATCCACAACTGGAAAGGTACATCGAGTGCATTGTGCAAACATCTGTCGAAGCGAGCGGTGCGTCAGAAACTCTCACAGTCGAGGTCGAGCGTTTCACCGCGAACACCCGCACGCCGGCAGCCTCGCGTTCCCATACAGGCCATGCATCGGCACACGTTAGTACACCATAGCTATACCTGGAGTCGTGCAGACGGACAACTTGAGCAAGCGTCACTACACACGCGCGCGCACACAAATATACAATAAAAGAAACACACCAGGAGGACTGAGGTGCCAGAAACCTCCCAGTCTTTCATAGAGGACACAGACATGCAGTGCATACACAGAAATTATCCACAGTAGAGGTACACACACACACGCACCCACACACACTCGTACGGCACATGCACATGCAAGCAAAAAACCGACACACACGTATACACACACTCGCACCATCAGAAATCTGATCTCCCATAGGGAGAAGAAAGCAATCACACAGACATTAGTCAATTATAAATAAATCAAGCTGTAACAATATTAATATTAATAATAACAAGACATTTAAGAAAGCTCGGTTTCCTCGTCACGTCTAATCTATCCCGCAGTTCATCAGAGGAAGAAAAAACGAAACGTTACAGACGATTCATTACAAAGCCGGTCGATGCAAAATTCATACGTCTCCAATATAAAAATACAAATCCACAAAATAACTATAGAGACAGAGCAGTTTTGATACTGTCGTGGAGTTTCCTGGCTAATCTCTCTCTCTCCCTTAAGCTAATGGCACTTATGTTAGAGGGATAAAATCTCCATTTGAAGGGAACCACTGCTGCCACTGTAAGCTTCAACGAAAAACCCATCAGAGAGCCTCCTCTTCACCTCTGCAGGAACAAATCTGTAGTTTTCACATTGTAGGAGTGCAATTCTGTGGTGGGGAGACAGTAGGTGTGTGTGCGGCGCACTGGTCTAAGCGATCTGTTTCTTCTAAGAGGGAACAGTTTGACGTAGGCACCGTTGTGATTGTTGAAACGGGAGCGGATGCGTGGAATGCAATTTTAAGTCGAGAGCAATACGTCTGCTGCGAAAACGGTGGACACAGGACTACGGTAGGTTGCAGGAGGCAACTTCTTCAGAAAAAACATAAATAAATGAAGAGGCAAGAACGAGGCACAGTATCTACATGTGTATAAAATGCATTTGAAAAGAAACCGACGGAAAGAAAAGGCATAATAAAATGTAAGGCTTCACACAACAGATGCTTCCTCGAGTGCAAAAACAAAAAAACGAACATGTCCAAACATCTGCTCTGATGTGGTCTGTGTCGCGCTGGACACACACAGGAGTTTAATTACATTTGCTTTAAGGTTTTTTCTCAGATTCACTAGTACTTGGACGATTGTATATACGACTGCTCCTTGGCAATCTTTCACGAGTGCAAAAGCGTCTGAAACCAATCGCTGTCCGGTGTTTGATTTCGATTTACTAAAAGGATTTTTAGGCTTTTGGCTCAAATCAACAGAAAGGAGACAAACGAACAGTGAAGAACTTCAGACCACAGACTGCTAAGAAAGCACAGTGCTCGTATCATGTCTGCGCGACACACAACTACAGCTGACAGTGAACGTGACTTGTTTTGTTCCTTGTTTTTTTCTTTTAAATCCCTTTTTTCCAAAGACGACACAATGTCCCTTTCTTCTGTCTCTTTCCAAACCCCCCTTCCCCTCAGCGCCGGAGGCACACGCACACACCACCGCTTCTCCCCGTTAAGCTTCAAATATCGCCACTGGAAACGGCCGCCGTGGCTCCGAGCAGGCCGGCCGTGAACAAGAAGGCCGACGCCTCACCACGTGTTGGTCCTCTGCTTGGTGGTGTCGTACGCTCTGATGACCTCGGACTGAGACACCACTCCGTTCTCATCTTGAGAGAAGGCGTAGCCATCTGTGAACATAATGAATAAAATTCAAACAAAGGCTGTACAGATCAGTAATTCATTGAATTAAAACATATATATACATAAAAAAAACACACATATGAGACACATGAATCAACAAACAAAATCTAAAGTCTTAAAATTTGGGAAATATGCTTATGGTTGCTTTCTTGCTGAAAATCAGTACAGGCCTCACGTCTGCATTGTTAGCTCGGCTACAACCAATATAGACTTAAAGTGATGTTAGATCCTGATGAAGACGCTGGCTTTTATCAATCTGATAACCAAACAAAAAGAAAATCATCTCTCCTGCCCCGTGGAACATACAAGCACACACACCTAGAAACTACTTGGTGTAACCTGACAACCACAGACTTCAAGGCAAAATGGTTTTTCCCTGACTGGTTGGCAAGTGGTTGCTAGAAGGTATTGGCAGTTGCTAAGGGAAACTGTTTGCAAAGAGATATACAGCCCAAAATTGAAAACTTCCTTGTGTTTGCTTTGATTGCTAACAGTTTGTCCCAGGTCCTGTCAGCTTGTATGGAAGACCCTGCTTTCTCTGCAATCACGTGCCAACTACTCAATCAACTTCCAGCTGGTAATGAAACTTGAAAAATGCAGATAAAGGTGACCCCTGCAATCTGTTCCAACCTGTGTTTGCCACAGGTTGGAACACTGGTCTCTGTGTGACCAAGGCCCAACGACATGACATCTGACCTGTCTGCCAGGCAAGCTTTGGATCCTGTTTGCAGTCTTTATGCTGAGTTAAGAAGCTTCTGGCTGTAGCCAGCTCCAATTTGAGCTTCTCTCACATTAGAGTCACTGTGGTAAATATCTGTTTAGATTTCTGCAAGGCACGATAAACAGTTTCTAAGTTGTTTCCTACGTTGTGACCAGGAACCTCTGGAAACCTCCAGGGCTGAAAATGAAGTCAGCTGCTGTTCTAAACTCAAAAGCGAATCATTCTTCTTTAAACGGCCCAAATTTATAGCCTGTTAACAGGAAAGTATTCACAGAGCTCCACTTGTTCCACATTTTGTCACATCATTCCAAAAAAGGATCATTTTCACCTCAAAATTCTACACGCAATCCAAAACGATGCAGTGAAATAAAGTTTGCCCGAAATTCTTGAAATGTTTTTAAGCTAAAAGGCAAAAACGTAACATGTATATAAGCATGCACAGCCTTTGCCATGGCACTCACAGATTACATCAGGTGTATCTTGTTTGCACTGATCATCTCTCAGATGTTTCTACAACTTGACTGAAGACCACCTGTGGTAAATTCAGTTGATTGAACATGATTTGGAAATGCACACGTCTGTCTATAATATATACAATCATAGTGGATAGTCCATATCAGAGCACAAAGCAAGCTATAAAGTCCAAGGAATTGTTTGTACATCCTAAGACAGGATTGCATTGAGGCTGGGACACTTCCTAGAGCTGGCCCCTCGGCCAATGTGAACGAGCAGAAGGGCTTTAGCCAGACCAATGTGGTTGCTCCGAAAGAGCTCCAGCATTGCTGTGTGGAGAGAAAAGAACCTTCCACAAGAAAAAAACAGAACTCCACCAACCAGGACTTTGCCAAATGATGGACTCTCAGACCATTAGAAGCAAATTCTCTGGTCTGATGAAACAATGATTGAACTCTATGGCCTGAATGCCAAGCGCCATGTCCGGAGGAAACCTGGCACCGCTCATCACCTAGCCAATACCGTCCTTACAGGGAAGCATGGTGGTGGCAGCATCATGCTGTGAGGACCAGTCAGGATTGAGGGGAAGATCAATACAGCAATGTGCAGAGACGTCCTTGATGATAACCTGCTCCAGAGCACTGTGGACCTGGGACTGGGATGAAGGTTCATCTTTCAACCAGACAAAGACCCTGAGCACAAAGCCAAGACTACAATGTGGCTTTGGGACCCCTCTGTGAATGTCTGAGCATCTCTGGATCTCAAAGAAGTTAATAGAGCTTACAAAGTTCTGCAAAAAAGAATGAATCCATCTAAGGTTGTACCATGTCAAAATGTGGAAGCGCTGTGAATACTTTCAGGATGCACTATATATTTTCCACTTTGACATTACACCGGTGCTGGAGGTGAATCTTTAGAGAACTCACCCATCCAGTGAGGTGAGGGTGAAGCACTCTGCTCGGTCTCCTCACCACTAATTGTCCCTAAACTCAAACTTGACCGTGTTTAACGCACTTCTGACAATTTGCCTTTTCAAAAACCAACATAATGACCAAAATGCCAAAATGAAGGCCTCAGTAGGGGACTAGTGGGTGGCGTCACGGTGGTTACGTCCACTGTGCAGCAGCTGGAAATAGTTTACAGGTGAATTAAAAAGCACAATGCCTTGATGGTTGTCAGCAACAGGCACCAAGTGAAGAGACAGATATGAGAGCTGCCACAAGCTTCAAATAAGCACATTTCCCACAACATCAGACTTAAAATTAATCACGTGACAAAAAGGAAACACAGGATGAGAGTTTACATCTCCCCCAAAAGTTTTATCCTCTGCGTAAAAGCAGCACTGTGCTAAACTCTCCTACAGGATCTCCTCTGACCTCTGATCCCTGACTCACCTTCAGGTGTCAAATGACCCGCTCAGTACCTGGAGGCCAGCGGGAAAGTTCAAAGGAACCCGCTGTGACGAGTGCATAGTGGGGTGGGGGAGGAATAACATTTCATCATTTCATCGTTATCTCATTCTACTGAGCTACTGAGGACACACGAAGGCACACGAGGGGCGGGACAGGAAGTACACAACGAAAAGGAAGAAGAGCGGTGTCTATCGGGAAGCTACGGAGGGGCAGGAGGTGTAAACAGGGCGAGGTTTGATTAATGAATTTAAAAAGGTATCACACAACAACGGTCTCATCCCCACCTATGAGACAAACAAAAAACAAACTGATCAGACAAAAGACAGAAAAGAACAAAACACAAACCCACACTTAGAGAGTCACTGCAAATCTGCCACACCAGTTTCTGGTACTTTTTCATTATCATCCGTTTTCTGCCTCTTATCCGGCTTTTCCAATACCTTAAAATTTCAAAATTGTTAATAAATCTTAAGCACCACGTAAACAGGCTTTTTGTGGGTCGGTAAGACGGTGTGATGAATTTTCACCGTCATTACCACCTGATATTTGGATAATTCAGGCATGTGAATTCAGTCTTGAAGCACACGGGCTTCAAGGTCAACGTCAGCTGAGTTTACTTCTATAGATATGTTAATGTTGACTTACTGTTCATGTCCAGCATAAGAGAAACAAATACACTGAACTGAAGCCATGAATCTGTAAATTAATAGCAGACTAACAGCCAATTTTAAATGGCAACTTCACTAATAGCTTTTCAGATGATTGAAAAAAGAAGTGACATTTAATATTATGCGCAGTTCAACTCAACTGGAAAACAAGTTTAATTCAAGACATTGGGAACGTTGGGGCCATTTGCAGGCACGATTACTGATCTGCACCTGGTTACACTACATGTGAAAAGAAGTGGAAAGAGCAGAGTGTTGCTGTGTCCCAATGGATGAAAGAGAAGACACTCTGGAGATGTAGCATGTGTCAGAGGAGGAATTACGAACTGTGATCTGTCCTACCTGACAGAGAACATATTTGGGAGGAAATAAATCTAAGCTAGCTCGAGTAAGGATGAGAAAGAACGAAGCAAAGAAAGAAAAGGTTTGAGGGTAACTTACGGAGCAGGTTCTGCTGCATGGAGTCAGACCGGTACAGACTCACTGTGCTCTTCTTGAAGACGTTCTTCAGGAGCTGGGCTCTCTCTGTCAAACTACACACACACAGAGCAATATTCAGTGTGTTAGCAGCCTGCTGAGCACCACAGGCAGATTTAATGACCCATACATCAAGGCTGTCCAAGCCCCTCCAGAGTGCAGGGACCTGCCAACTGCTATACCTGCTGGTACAAACACCATGTAGGGAAACATTGCTGTGCAGACGCAGAAGAACAAAGCGATTTTGTGAGAGGAATATCTGAAGCAGCAGCTTGGCCAAAAGGCATTCCTGTACAGCTAACAAATGTTTGCAACAACAGATGTCTGCGTGTGCACGCACGTGGCTGCCTACAAGCATTACGTGCAAAAGTTCATTTATATATTTGAGCGGTTATCACTATACGTTTGCTTCTGTACGCATCTGGACGTGTGTGTGTGTCTGCAGCCTGCTGGGTCTGGGATAGCGTCCAGGCAGGAGGATCGCTTTCAGTCAGCCACAGATCTCACACTGATCTGCTCTGTGTTGCTGGCTGCTGCCGGACTCAGGCCCCAGAGAGAGCAGAGCGGACCTGCTTCAGCTGATACAAAATATAATGTATGGCTTTAATATAGCAGGACCGTTGTTCGAAAATGAGACATTCAGTATTTGGGAGGGGGAGAAAAAAAACAAAACCAAAAACGAGACAATGACACGATTACTGACATTACAGTCAAACTCCCGCAATTTAGCAGCAATTTGAAGATTTCTTTCCTTCACACAGGAATACTGCTGGCAGCAGAACCGGGGTATTAACAGCATTTTGAGGGATTTGGGAGGACAGAGATGACTCTTCCTCCCGGATAATCTTCAAAATTCTGGGGAATGGTTCACATTTTGTGAAAAGAGCAATAATAGCCGAGGCATTAACTATGTAGTCTCGATAGCGTTGGGAGATATGACAGCCCGAGACAACATAAATTCGTCATTTTGCCGTTCTGTTAATCTGAGCCATGTGAGTAACACAACAAATCAATAAAGAGTGCTTTAACCCAGGATTTGATTTCATAGGAGTTGCATCGATGTTACAAAGACTACCAATCTGTCATTTATATATGATAGATGAGCTAAAACAAAGGCTGTTATCTGGTTGTTTTATCCGCTAATAAAGAAAGACTAATCGCTTATATCAAAACAAAGTTGCAAATTTGATGACAGAACGTTTCATACATATTCCTGCTTGCAATGTTTAATCGCCGGAATGCAAAATTTGCTGCCAATTTTCTTTCACGGCATAAATAACACAAGGTATTGTGTTGCACAAAAGCAACAATGCAAAGATGCAGTTGTTGATGATCCAAAGTGCAAAGTATTTTACCTTCTTGAACGCTCTGTACTCACTCAACAAAACAAATAAAGTCATTTTAGGACAGAAATTTTGGTTTTTGGCACTTGAAGGAATTGTTGTTTTCACGTCATATGGTATTGATCGGAGAAGCAACTGACTTCGGCTAGTGCCGGGCATTCATTTTACTTGGTTTTAGGCACTTCTGTGTTATCACTTGCCAAAATCTGACATTGCCAGTGAGAATTACAACCTGACAATTACGAGTGTCATTATTTAGATAATTTGATAAATGTTCTCGGATGTCTAATGACTCCAAGACTACAAGGTACAAAGAAAGATATAAAAACAAATCAAAAACAAGTGCTGCTGAGCACTTTATTTATCTCGAGCAAAGACTGTAAATCTTCCTCGCCTACATGTGTGGGTACATGCACAGTAAAGAGAATGATAATGCACAATTTATTCGCTTCACATATAAACACAAACAAACACTTTTCTAGAGAAAAAGATTTTTTTTAAACTATTATAATATTACACAGATTTTATCACCTTTTCTCACTGCTTAATGTTTTTGTAGGGACATAAATTTTCATCTACTTTTTATTAAACATAAATTTGATCTACTTTCAGACAAAATCCTGCTGTAAAGGCAAGAGTGGAGGAGCGGTAATGTGGTGTAACAGTACCTCTTTCCATGCACTACTGCTCCAGGGTCTTTAGATAGCGCCTCCAGCTCCTGCACCTCATCCACCAGGGTCTTAAAGAACGCCTTCTTCACACTGTAAATGAAACAAAGGTTTGTAAAACCAGAATCATACAGCAGATGTCTGAACACGACTGAACCTCCACAGGCTGATATTTAAAACCAGTTCGACCAATTCAAGCTGGTCGGAGTGAATCAGAAAATATAAAAACCCTGACATTACAAATTGCTCCTGACACCTCGAATCTGCAACAGGCTGATGTCAACCAGACCAGAAATGCAATATTTCGACTTGCAGAATGGAAACGCTAGAAACATTTGGAAGTCTGGACAAAAACTTGGGCGGGAATTGCTTCAGGAGATATGAGAGATTCTGCAGGAATTTCCTGAACTGGATGTGCATTAGAGCGATGATGAGCGAGGAGAGCGGGGAGAAGACTCACACTTTGTAGGCCACGTCGAAAATCAGCGAGGTGACTGGGATGAAGAACAGGCCCATCCAGAAGACCCCTGAATTGAACATCATGTCCGCCTGCCACACACACACACACACACACACACACACACACACACACACACACACACACACACACACACACACACACACACACACACACACACACACACACACACACAATAGAAATCAGATCAGATAGAAACACAAGAGCTCCACAACCACTACCATCCTCTACAGCGCCACATATCCAAACACATACATAACAACAGCAGCGGTTTTATTGTGGAAACAGAGAGAAGATGGGTCTAAATAACCGACTCAGTGTGGGTTAATCCTCCATGACTCAATGATACCATGTTTTTGTTTGCATCCCCCTCCACAGGGCGGAGGAAGTACCTGTGATCTATTTAGACAGCGGTATCTCTTTCAAAGGAAAACAGCTCAGATGTGAGCCGTGCTGAGAGCTCCCGTCGGTGCGTCAGCGCAGACACAGAAACGCCTTCTGCGGTGCGTCGACTGCAGCAGCCACTCAATCTAAGTGAGTGTTGATGAAGTGTAATGTATGTAATTATGTGAGTTCAGGTTTAATGTTGGCAGTTTATCACTCCAGAAAACCAAAAGCAGTTAAAGATGTCTTGTTCAGCGGCTTTAAATGGGTTACCGAAAGCTAGTTTATAATGTTTGGCTCATTTCTTATGTTTTCTTGTACAGCTGCACGAACAGTCGTTGTTATTGTAGAATAATTTGCAAATAGTTGTCTTGATTAACTGTTTGGCCTTAATGTCAGACAATTATGTGAAATCCCCATTACATGCAAAAAAAAAAAAAAAAGGTTCATTGTCTCCAACATATCATAAATTTTGAGTTGAATAAAAGTTCAGACAGAAATCATTCCCTCCGTTTTCACATAAATCCTTCAAATGATATTTAAACACAGTAAGTTAGAAATGTTCATGTTTGAGTAATGGGGTTACTTTCTGTGTCCAGGGTGCCGGGAAGGCAGTGGGTCGTTCTGGTGGGGGCAACAACCTTTAAGCTATGAGTGTGAGGATGATGTTTGCTTTGGCCCACTGCAGTGAGACTATCTGTCATTACATGTCAAACTGCAAAACTGGCGGTCCTTGCATTGTAATGCGCCGCTTGTTTAAACTGCTAAGGCCCCCTCGACAGTGTCCTTCCTGTAACATGACACAGACATGGCCCTAAGGATGCACAGGCACGCACACACATACACACCGATCAGTGTCAGAACTATCAAAGCGCTCAGGTTTGCTCAAATGAGCTAATCTGTTCGCCATTACCTGCAAATTGACTTTGATGTCTGACAAAACACCGGGGGAGAGGAAACCCCAAATGACAGGAAATCAAAAATGTTTTTTCCCCTACAGTGTGAGATGGGACACGGATGAATAGAGCTTTTCTGTGTCACCTGGAGGCTGAAAATGCACAAGATGAGGGAAAATTGCTGTGAAGCACGAGATATTTTCACATCAATTTTGAAATTACGCACCCCGGTGGAAACATTTACTGTTTTTTTGTGTTAAGTCAGTTTAATTATTTTTGTTTTCATCCGCTGCATCGTGCCTTTTGATGGGGGTGTTTAAGCTGTCCTGAGACGTATCAAAGAGTTTAGAAAAATAAACCTTTTAGTCGTTCTCAAACCGAACAATATTTATACTTCTCCGTATTTAAATCTGAGCAATGTAAACACACAAAGGCCTGATGCTTCCAATCTCAAGTTTACCCTAAAATTCAATTATTCTGATGATGACATTTGATATAATAATTTCTACTGCATGCTGAGAAAGCAACATAGCAATGCCAGACGTAAACAAACAGCATTAATCATTCTCAGTTTGTTATTTTTGCACCAAATTTTAAAAATCCAAACAGATCTGACCAGTTGCAAACAACAAATGTTTGCCTTCAGGCATCTGGAAAGGCTCCAATACTACAAGCGGGGCCATCAGAGTTGGTAGATGCTAGCAATGTCTCATTCCAGGGGCCCCCTGGGAGCTGGACAGGGTGAGAGAGGTCCGGGGAGCAGGGCTGTATTTTTAGGACAAACCAATAAACTTGTCTGGCTGGACAGACAGTAGTGTCTGCTGGCATGGAAGGGTGTGTTTTGACAGGCATTGACCCCCTCGTGGCCACACACCCACACACAGACAGACTAGACACACAGAAGCAATCACACACACACATATGTTGACACACACAAAATGCTGAGCAGTGCAAACACTGCTGTTATTTACTTTGAGCCACACTGTGTCAAACTTGGTTTGAGGTATTCAGCCTTATATGATAAATATGCAGTGAATCATATGCTACATGGCACGTTTGCATTTCCTCTGCTCTTTCTTTTTAGGTTATGTCCTTGTGGTCCA